>NC_139044.1:43402861-44780423 GCF_965140915.1 Aythya marila
AACAGAGCATAGTCTCATGACTTAGCTGGATGCATTTTGGTAGTTTAACAGAAATAATGCTTAAGTAGATAGAATTATGCTAGGAAATGAATTACTCCACACATATATTTACACAGAGCATCCAGATGGCAGCGGGAGCCATCTGAACTTAGAGCAGAGCAGAAATTGCCTTTTGCAGAACAGCATCGGGTGGGGAGAAGCAGGGCACTTTCACCTCTCTGCTCAGGAGGGAGGTAGCTTGTTTCTCTGCAGGTAACTCTCCCATCTGGTTATAAACCCAGCAGCCTGCATGTCCTTCATCTACAGCATCTCTTTTGCCAGCTTCTATTTCCTCCAAATCCCCTCTCTGGGAGGGAGCCAGCCTTTAGCAGTGCAGTCCTTGCAGAAATTGCCTTGCTGACTATCCAGGAGGAACCCAGGGAACCAAAAGGTGGCACAAATACCGAAGGGCTTTGGATGTCTCTTGCTTCCTTTTGATTTTGGGATATTTGTGCAGCTCTCTGGGGCTCCAAAATCATAATCCTCCTGTATCCCAGGCACGTGGACAAGCACCGAGCTGCTTTTTGTGGGATGCATCTGTTCCTGGAGCACAGGCTCTTCCCTATCAATAGAAGAGCAGAGCCTTTTGCACTGGGATGAGTTTCATCCCATGTTCATCCCCTGTGATGCAGAGTCCACATAAGGCAGTTGTAAATTGACTAAACGTTTACAAAAGAAGCAAGTCCTCCTCTAATAAGCACAATGAAACTTGATTTCTGAAAACGTCAATCTGGAACATCTGCACAGCTGCTAAATGAATACAGCAGGCAAACTTTCTGTCCTGCAGAGCAACAAGGGGCTCTTAGCTTTCACCTACCCACACAAACCCAAACGTTATCTTTTGTGAACCATCATCTTGGCTCTTTCCTCTGCAAATTTCCCTATTACGTTTAGTGGGACCAAACAAAAGAATTGTGCCATCAGGGGCATTGTCAGATCTCCCACTGCGTGCAATGCTACACGATTTCCTGAACCTGTATTTCCCTCATCAGCCCAGAAAGAGTTCTTGTGAAGATCTCTTACTAAGAGAGCACAGGCCTAGCTGACAATCTCTTACTACTTCTGAGGTTGAAAGATGCACACTAAAATATGTCAGCAAGGACAGTAGGATACTGTGATGCATCTTGAATTTGGAAAGCAATTTGGCTTCTAAAACACAGAAGACAGGCACACAGCACTGTCACCTCCCGTATTTGCCATACTTTAAAGACATAAAGAAAAATACATTGGACTAGATTAAAAAAAAAAAAAAAAAGCTTACATATATCAGAATTTAAGAGGAAAATTATCAAATGTAATTTATTATGTGCATAGTGTTCCATCATGTTGTAAATAAAACCATTACAGTGTATTGCTGTAGTTTGTTCTTGGCTGGTGATCAGAGTTCTGTTGTAGTGCTGTATGAATTCTGTTTTTAACTTCTCCTTTTGAAGTATAATTAGTAAAGATGGCACAGAGCACCAATACCCATGTTTCCTAGTTGTTCTAGAGCAAGAAGAAATGTGATATGCAGATTATTTTTTTCTTACATATTAACATTAAAAGAGGAAAGAGAAAGAGAGTCAAGGTTAAGCTGCCACTACCACCACGTGAAAAATACTTTGTGATTGCCAACGAGGTGGTGCATTTTGGACCACAATTAAGATGACCTGTTCCTGTGAGAAGGGATGTGAAGTACGACAACCTGTTAACAGCAGCTTTCTGGTACCATCTAGTACATCCTCTGTTCACAAAAAGAAAGATGAGAAAATACAGTTGTTAGACCTAATCTCAGGCTTTATCAGCTTTGCAGCAATATGCTTAAATAGCAGAGGAAAAAATTAACCTTTGAACCAGGTAAAATACTATGAAAAACCCAAACATCTTGGCTAGCTCAACTTTGGAAGGGAGATCACAAGTCCATCAACAGGTTATGGTAACAAATCAAACACATTGCAAACATAAAGGGCACTTGTCACTGATAATTATCAAAGATGGAGAGTCATCTTACTGTTATTAATTTTTATTAACTTTTTTTTTTTTTTTAAGTGAGCTGCTTCTAGTTTTTATTGACAACATTTCTGGTGATTCCTCTGTCCAGTACTACTAAATGATCGCATACAAATGGCTGGAGTGGCAGCTCGAAGCACAAATCCATCACAAATAAGATACACTCGGTCTTTCTACGTGTAGAAGCCCATATGCAAGCCACAAAAACTACGTGTGGGGTTTCTGCATCTTCGCACAATACAGGAGACAGATGTGTGTTGGCTGAGCTAGATACTCAGCAGCATTTTCCCCTTCTGTTAAGTGACTTTCTGTTGTGTTTGTAATTGGAAGCAAATCCAAGCAGAACAGTATTATTTTTTTCTGCTAATTGGAGGATTTTTAATATGTTATTGTAAGTCAGTAGATCTAAGTATTTATGGATCCAGATCCCATTCGTTCATCCTGATGGCTGCTACCACCTTCCTTTAATGTTGTCAATAAAAACTAACCTTTGTAGGTAGCATGGTGAGAAGACATTATGTGATGAATATTGAAGTAAATGCATGAGGTAAAACTGCTGTTATTTCTGATTGTTATATGAAGCATGAGTAACACTAATTTAAATGTTGGCAACCAAAAAAAGTGCAAAGGAATAAGATAATGGTGTTCACTTCTGGTTAAGTGAAGGACGAGAAGTTTTTTTCTGTTTTCTTCTTACCGACAACATTTTTTTTCTTTAGCATCATTTCCCATACCTTATATGAATTTGGACCTGGTGAAATATACATCTCTTCTGTATGTGTCTGTCACCAGATCAAGAGGAAAATAGAAACTTTTATAATTTTGTATCTGTAGCAAAAGTTTGTATTTTTTGAATCGGAAACAAACTGCTTTTTGTCTTTTGGTCTAAAACTTTGTGTATTATTATTACTCTTTTGGAAAAACCTGACATATGAGTTTATGCCGTTTTACAGTTTCTAAATAAATTCTTAAAACATTGCCAACAAATTCAGCATCAGTGGCCTTCTTACTGTTATTAAGAAGACTGTCACAGTGCGGATGAGGCACTCCTGCAGGATGCATGCCTGGCTGTTGATGCCTACTTTGTTACCAGTCCATAACCCGGAGAGACAGTCAAGATCTCTTCTTCAGAGAAACCATCTATGTCTGAACTTAACACACGTGACACATCTCTGTCTCAGCATCACCCCATTACCTCTGGCTCACGTACTCTCTAGGGTGCATGGGGAGGTTATGTAGCTC
Organism: Aythya marila; assembly: GCF_965140915.1. Taxonomy (NCBI): domain Eukaryota; kingdom Metazoa; phylum Chordata; class Aves; order Anseriformes; family Anatidae; genus Aythya; species Aythya marila. Next base: position 43,406,132 of record NC_139044.1, read on the forward strand.
TCACCCATTTAGACCCATTTATGTAGCTCTCACCCATTTAGACACTTTCCCAGAGACAGTTTCCCAGTCTCCAGAAATCCCTGATGCTGGAGGAAGCACATCTTGAAAACAATGACAGCACCAGAAGGATCTGACTGGCTTCAGCATGAAGGAAACAGTTATTCCTGTGCAAACAGGAATAACGCTGACTGTCACAGTAAAAGGCATAAGAAATAGCAGATAGGAAGAATGCAAAAAGATTTCTCCTTTTCTCCCTCGTTTTGCTGTCTGACCGCAGATAACAGGCAAAATCAGATGGTCCTTGTTCTTCCTTGCCTGTAACAAATCTGTTATTCAGTCAATACTGACTTTCATGCATCAGTACATGCCCCCAAAACAACTGTTTGCTGCTTGAACATCCTAAATAACAGAGCATGTAAGTGTAGTACATTCTAGTCCAGAGAAACATTAAGTGCATAAAAGGTTCTCAGCAGTTTAGTTAGCCAAATGTCAGTCAATATCATTTTTGTTAACGTGTCCAGTAACAAAGTTGGACTAAAGCTATCATATTTTACTGAGAACATGATTCTGAAAGTAGGTAGCATGGCCAACTTAAGTCACTTTGATAAGGTGATATTAAAAAGCAACGTGGCACCATTTAACAGCAACTTTTTGTAATGCATCCACAGCACTGTGTGTTTACATGCTTAAAGGGTGAGAAAACACAACATTCTGAATAAGCTTCTTCTTTTTTCTAAGGTTTGATGTTCTGCTGTCAGCTTTGCGTTTCAATTTTCAACTGTTTATTTTTAAAGAACTGAATTTCCTTCACCTCTTCTTTAACAGCACTTACAAAACCTGAGACCAGGGCTGCAATAATTAGACATTCCATTCTGACCACAGTTCACTCCTAAAAACCTTTCGGGAGCTGTGGAGGTGGAAACTGAACCCTTTAAATTATCTAGGCTGAGTCAGTACACAAGCTCCCAAGATGTATTAGACCCAAAGCCAGATAAACAGCACTTTATCTAGGAGCGGGCACTGTAAAACCAAGCTCAAGGATCAACCAGAAATTAAAAAGATAGAGGCTATTCTGTAACATCCAAAGCCCATCTGCTGCCTCAGCAAGTCCTGATGCTCTCTCTTCAATCCTGCTTGGTAATTACACCTTCACATGAAGTTGTGATTTGATATTTCTCCAGTCCTCATACTCAGTAAGCAGATGGGATATTAATTCCGGTTTGAATTTGCAACCAATACCGAACAGGAAGAAATCCAATTAAGCAATTATGAAATGTGATAACAGTGTTTAGCAATCCAGCTCTGGAGCTGTGTGGGAAGGGGAAGGGTGTGCAGAAACACTCCCTTCCTCTTTTTATCTTGCTCTATTTTCCCTCTGGGTTTGCTCCTTCCCTCTTTTTAGTCCTCTCTGTGTTGGCACAGCATTATCTCCAGGACTTGAAAGTAAGGTGGAAGGTATGAGGGAAGAAGAGTGTGAGAAAGCATCCCTTTCTGTGCCGTAGTTCTCCCTACCTCAGGATAATTTCTTATCTTGGGAAGGGAGCAGCCTCTGGTGCTGCTGTTCTCATGCTAGCTGTTAGCTGGCTCAGACATCATCGCTTGGTGAAGTCAGAGCTCACCTTATTCAGGCTCCTGGGAGGCAGCTAGGAAGCATGCTTCCCAAACCCTACTGGATAAGCTGAAACTCAGTGAATAACAATAAATTCCATTTCCAATGGAAACACAACCCTCAGAAACAAGCAAAAAACACACAACAACAAAACAAACAAAGCTATAGAGGACAAAATTCTTTCAGACAGACCAAATTGCTGAAATCCAAATAGCGCAGAAACTTCAGTTTTGACAAAGATTTCACGGAAAAAGCTTATGAGGCACGGGAACACTGATCAAAACAAATGTGAGATAACCGTGAACAATCAGGAGCTACTAAGTGTCTGTGCCTCATCTGGTATTTAGCTCAGGTCCTGAATCTTGTCTGTTTTTTACCCTGTCTTACATCACTACCACCCCCAAAACCACCACCTGAAACAGTGACTATTTAGAGTACTCTGGAGATGTAGAAGTTGAATTTCTAACCCTTACCTGGGACAAAACTTCAGGAAAAGCTCATTTTCATTCTCAACCAGGTAATTTTGAAGCCTTAAAAGGCTTTGCTGGGCAGGAGAACTGTCTGTTGTGCAGCTCCTCTATCTGCTAACAATTCAGGTAAGCAGAAACAGATGCCTGGTAAGTAAACACATAGTAACACCTACTTCAGGTTCAGAGCAAATAAGTTATTGCTTTTGCCACGTTCCTTCAGATAAAAGCAAATAGCTACATATTTGAATTCATTAACTAATGGATTAAATTAATATTTTGCTTAGAGCCAGTAAGCTAATTCTAGAAAGTGAAATGAAGTGACATGCTTTCTTTAGCACATACTGACTAATAAAAATAGCCTGTACAACCTTCTTAATTATTAAAGTCTTATTTTTATTTACAAAATGGTAAATTCTCATATTCCCCTGAAGAACAAATGGAGGATAGAAAAACCTGCAACAAAAAAATAAGGTACAAGAATTACAACACGGTGCCAGGGCAAGGGGCTATGTTTTGGTGGCAGTGTGAATTCTGTCTTATGGCTTTTGTCCATTTCCTTTTGTATCGTAAGCTCATTTGACAACTTTAGATGATTTAATTTTCTTTATGTCACCACTTTGTAGAATCAAGGTTCCATCTCTGAATTTTCCGACTTGTCCTGCAGCCCAAATGCTAGGCACTGATTTCTTCCTTTTGGCCTTCCTGAAATATGAGGGGGGGAAGAAGTGAATCAAGAGAAACAGCAGAAACTCGTGAAAATACTCAATTTAGTGAAAAACATCACTTATTTATGCAGTCAGTGTTGATATTATGGAATACCAAACCAGAGCAGGTAACAACCCCAAAACATTTATACTACCCTTCACCATCCAAACTCGTAGCACATTACAAAATGAACTACATTAAAGTGAGTTTAAAACCACAAAGACTTTCAGATAGACAAAGGAGATAAAGAGTTTCACATGTCAGTGAGCCTGCTGCACTATAATTAAGGATGTCACTTTACCTTCCAAACCTCTCTACGTTGCAGCTTGTGTTTTGCAAAACTTATTTCTCAGGGCAAATGCTCTCAGTGGCATATTGTAGGTCCCCACACAGGTATTCCCATCCATCCCACCTCCAACGGCAGTCTTAAACATGCCAGGGCAGAACTGACACATTTTCAGTTAAGCTGCATACCTAAAGCCTCTGGAGCTGCTAGACACAGAACAAGGTCATCATTTTGCAACAAAGAGTTCTGCAGTTTGAGAAATGCACGTGTGTGACTTGTGGTGTAAGACCGTGCATAGTTACACCGAGGCAATACACTGGGAAGGCTATACGAAATAAATTTACCAGCCTTAAAAATGTCTCACCTTTCCTTCAGGTCTTTCTTCTTCTTCTTCTTCAGAGAATCTCCTTTGTGTTCCTGTGTTTAAAGATACATATTTTAATGGCGAAGGAACAGAGCATCAACCCTCTGCACAAACAGCACACAGTTCTCTTCGCTTCACAGAGCGCAATGCATTAAAACAGGCTGGGAGACCTCCTGACAGGATAAGTGATGCAATGCATCCGGAGGCACCACACCATGCCCAGAGCCCTTCCCATCACCTTGTGGAAGGCACAGCCCTCTCACGGCCAAAACGCTGCCCCTGCCACATTGAGGAGGTGCAGATCCAGCTACACAAGGGGAGAGACCTGCCTTTTGGGTATGTGATAGATCTTTGGGTCAGAAGAGCCACTTGCTAGCAGGCAAAGATACCTAGCTGCCTGCCTGAGTGAGCCTGTCACACCACAGGGCTCGCCTGCATTTGGCCATGCACTGGGTTGTGCTTTGAGCCACGTGACAGAGGAGGAGAAGTAGGTCCCCTGGAAAAGAGGGTGGCAGGAGACAGGCTGGTGGAACAGAAACCTGCCCTGCAGCCTGATCCCATCTACAGCAGAGGCAGGGAACAGGCTTGGGGCCAGAGAGGCCATGCTAGGGGATGCACGCAACAGAAACCTCACCCTTGCTTTAAATAGTGAGCAAGATCCTAGATGGAACTGTGCTGATAGAAAACCAGCTGAAGATCTGGCCTTCTGTGGTTATTCAGCATGCAACAAGCACTAACTGGAGGCAATATGCCCTTGAGAGGCATGAAAAAATAAACAGCTGCTGACTTCATGTCATCAGTCTACCAGCCTCCAAAGATGGGACACTGTAGTGCAGGCAAAAATTCTGCACCTTTCACACTGCCCACAACCAGCTTGGACTGACGAGGTGAGTCCTGCTGGAGTCAGGAACCCACTCCATAGGGAGCAGCAGACGTCAAGCCCAGGCACTCCTCCTGTGCCTGAGGCATTATCTGTCAGGCTCTTGGGCTAGCTCTTACACGCTGAATTGTTAAAGACAAAATTTCACACAAACCTTTCCCTTATTGTCCTCCTTCGCCGCTTTTTTCTCTTTCATTTTCTCTTGATATGCCTTGTAGTTGATGTGTTGCTTTTTGGGGGGCTGCAGAAAAGATCGGGAATGATAACAGCAATGAAATTTTCAAATAGGTTCAAAAATATATTCACATTTGCATGGAAATAATTTTTCAGGTGGTGGGGAGGACAGAAGACGTGGTTTATTTCATTTTGGATAAGAGGAAATGACTTAGGGTAGATACATAGGAACATACGTTTCTTGGCAGAGAGGGATGTTTATGTTATGTAGCAGACCTACAGAGTTTCCACAATAACACTGGGCCTGAAAAAAACAGTCCCTTCCCCACTCCCAAAGACCTAGGGAAACTGTTAACTCACTGGGAGAAAGAGGCTTTAAAAAGCTTAAGAACAAGATCCCCCTCCAGCCATTTGGTTTTGAATGGCCTGATTAAAAATCGGTAAATGCTGTTTTCCATCCCAATCAGTCCTATTTCACCTAAACACCTCTGATACGACAAGCATACTAATTTTCCAAATGTCTATAGAAAATAGGCAAGACTGAATAAAAAATGTAAAGTCAGCATGAGGTGGGAGAAAGGGCATGGGATGGAATCTGGTGTTTTAAAGTAGTGTCAAAACCCCACAGTGTTTATCACCTTCCTGCACTGTAAGAGCTGGGTCACCTCCGAGCACAAAACAAGCAAGAATTACCTTGGCTCCCAGCATGATGGCCCGTTCCCGTTCCCATAAACGCTGCTCTTGCTTCTGATAGCCAGTGATCCCAAACTTGTGCACTTCCAAGCGAGCCTAAAACATCATAAAAAAATTGCAAGCATTTTGTAATCATCTGACCCGTTGTAAAATACTCGGCAGACCACAACAAATTCACACTCCCAGAGAAACCTTAGCTAAAACCTGAATTTGGCATGCTATAAAATAATACTAACTGAGTTTTGAATTATACTGCAGAACACTTAACCGCTGTCCATCTAATCTCTGGACAATGAGGACTACCAGAGGGTCAGTATTTGATTCTCATTTCACACAGAACTGGACACATGGGAAGGACCTGCTTTGTATAAAAGTGAACGATGTTGTGCTGTACGAACCCGAACAATAAAACGTGCTACCCACAGCACCCAGCAACTGCACAGCGCTCCCATTCCTTGGCTGCAGAGCTTTTGACCACTGAGAAACACAGATGGGCATCTGGTGCAGTGGTTCAACTATGTAAACATACGTACACAGTTGACGCTGCAACAGAACTCCCTGGCAAAACCAGCAGGGAAATCATAACCTTTATAGAGGTAGTAGTTGAAGCCCCAGAGTTTCCAGCAGTACCGCCCTCCACACAGAATCTCCACTGGAAGGTCTCGCTGGATCACAGCACAACCCTGGGCAGAGATTGGGCATGCAAAACAACTTTCACAAATCTGCAAACAAATCTGTAGCTAAGGCCAGTGCTAGTTACACTTATAGAACAGGTTAGCACAAAAAAAAAAAAAAAAATGTAAAGAAATCATCTGTTATTTCAAAAATGGAAGCCAAGATGCTTTTATTTTTTTTTTACCTTCATTTCCATATGGGACCAGAAATGCAAATTTAACACCACGTGCCTAAAACAGCATATGCTACACATCATGGGTCCTCGCAGAGCTTCACACTGCTGACATACAGTGCAGCTCCGCAAATTATCAGTGAGGGATCAGAAAGAAAGGACACCGAGTTGTAACGTGCCTCTCTCCATACAGAGCTGTCCACACAGTCCTCCTCCAGCACAGCACACGGCCAAAGTAACATGAAAAGCTAACTTTTTCTGGCTGTGTTTCTCCTCGGTCCCACCATAGCATTCCCAAGCATATAGATACGCAGACACGCACAATAAAGTGCTGAGATTTGATAGATTCCGGTGACTTACTTTTTCGAAGTTAAATTCCTGCTCGTTCACAGTTTTCTTCTCAGCCACTGCTTTGGCCTATAAGCAAAATAAAACATTTCCATTGAGTATGAGAAGTAAAATCAATTTAAAAGCAGATTCTGATAGCTGTTTAGAAAGCAGTGAAATGCTAAAATGGGTGGTAGTGGTATCTTTTTCTGCTTTTACCACTGTGATTTATTAAAGGAAAAGTCTCAGGTATTTTTATATGTAGATATTGTGGGGTCTTTCTGGAGCACCCTCGCACAGTTAGCGGGGTACCATCACAGCCTCCTCCCCGAGCTGATGCTGGGGCACCTCCCGAGAGCCCAGGCACAAAAAAAAACAAACATAAAAACAAGAAATAAATGAAGAAATCCACGCTTCGAGCCCCATGCCTACCTGTGGGCCGTCGTGGGGTGGCGGCGGCCGCCGCTTGCCCCCTCGGAACAGCACCACCTCCACCTCCACGGGCTGCGGGGCGGCGGGCGGGGGGGCGGCGTTGCGGAGCTCCTCCCGCAGCCCCTCGAAGAAGCCACGGGCACCCCGCTGCCCCCCCGCCGCTCTTCCTCCTCCTCCTCCTCCTCCTCCTCCTCCTCCTCCTCCTCCTCCATCTCCTCCTCCTGCTGCTGCTGCCGGCTCCTTGCTCTCCTCCTCCACCTCCTCGCCCCCATCGCCGGGCTCCTCACCTGCGCGGAGAGCCCCCAGTCAGCCATCATTCCGCTCCAGAGTGAACACCCCCCCCCCCCCTCACACACCCACACACCCCCTTAATTTTGGGGAGCGCCCCGCCGGCCCCCGCTCACCCACCCAGGTCGTAGAGAGCCCCGAGCACCGCCTCCAGCCGCCGGCAGGGCTCCCTCGCCCCCATGGCCGCGGCGGGGCGGGCGGAGGCGCCGCGCGGTCGCGGGCGGCTGCCGTCAGCCCTAAGATGGCGCCGCCCATGGCGCGGCTCCTCCGCCCTCCCCCGCGCCCGCCCCAGCCCCAGCCCCAGCCCCAGCGCTGCGGGCAGCCGGGCCGGGACCGGGACCGGGGCAGGGACCGGGACCGGGGCTCCGCGGGGCCATGGGGGCCGCAGCCGCAGCGGCGGGGTAGGGCGGGCGAGCGGGGTGCGGCGAGGCGCGGTGCTGCTGCTGCTGCTGCTGCTGGCACCATGGCGGCGGCGGCGGTGCCCGGGCGGGCGCGGCGAGGGACGCCCATGTACTCGGTAGGCTGCCCGCGGGGGCTGCCCGCCTCGCCCCCTCCCCAAACGCTGTGGCGGCCCCCCGGGAGGATTTGGGGATGGCTGCGGGGGCAGGGTGCCTCCTTCGCGTTCCCGTCCCTTCTGGGTGAGGGGGATGGAGGGCAGGGGGGGAGTCCTGGTGTCTGCGGGGATCCCCGATCTCCGTGTCCCCTGGTGCCACACGGGTGCGTCGTGAGTGCTCCCATTTTAGTGTTTTGGAAAATATAGGGAAGGCAGGGGTGTTCCTGGCTCCCACCGCTTTGTTTCTGTCACTGCCGGTGCCCCCATAGCCGCCTGCCCCTCTGGCTTCTTCGCCTGGAGGCTGCCGGGGGGGAGCCCACGCGGGGGAGCGCCTCGGCTGTGGGGCACCAGAGGAGCGAGGCGCTTCTCCCGTCATTAGCTCAGAGCTACCTCAGGCCGGGACACGAAAATAACTACTGCTGCGGGAAGAAACCCGTGGCAGGTCAAATCCAGAAATGTGAAATGGAGACGAGTGGCAGGGAGGTGACTTGGCCTTTGGCCGTGGCCTTGGTGAAGCCCCGCTCAGCAGGGACGCGTCGTGCAACGGCTGTGGCAGCGCAGCGGCTCCTGATGAGGCTGACGATACCGGGGCTGAGTGCTGGGTTGCTTCCTTTTTTGTTGTTTCTTGTGTTTTTATCATGGGGTTGCACGCTGTAGGATTTAAACTTTGGTGATCCCAAGAAATGTTGCTTAAATTTTCTGGGTAACGTCTTGTCTCGTACTGACCTAAGCAGGTGTGTGCTTAGAGCCGACCACTATTTGCTGAGGCTATTTTGAGCTATCTTTTTCACTATTATAAGGCATAAGTGTTTTTTTGTTTGTTTGTTTGTTTTATTTTTTTTTCTCCTGTTTTATTTTTAATCAGGAGGGTTGATATAAGGTATCAAGGCAACTGATGACTAATACAAACTATTTCCAGCCTCCTTGTCACTTTGTGGCTTGCACGGCTCTTGCAAAATATCAGCCAGGTGAAAACCATGGGAGAAGACAGATTGAAAGCTGTAATACTAAACTTCCACGGTATCTCATGCTGATGAATGGACAGGAACGAAATGTTTGCTCTGTCCTCACTTTAAATGTCAGCTGCTCTCGATAATGTTGCTGATGTGGCTGCGGTCAACCAGCAGTGAAAGCTGACTCCCTCTCCCGAGGCTGAAAACCTGGCTGCTGCTGCTGCTGGACATTTTGCTTATCTGTTCCTGGATTTCTCCTGTGCGTTTGCTGGCCAGGCTTTCATCTTGAGGCCAGTGAAGGTCACTCTGACAGCCCGTGAAGCAATGTGTTCTCTCCTTCGCTTTAAGGCTGGTTCTGCACAGGTTGTATAGGGGGAGAGAAGGCAAAATGAGTGGAAGGGGTGCCTGTGCTGCCCTTCAAGTTGTGCTGAAGAGGAAGACGCAAGCATTTTTATCTTAGCATCTTCTACTAATAAATGTGCTTAATCATAACCGTTTCCTTTGTGTTGTGCTGAGCCTTGCTTGCCTGATGACTGTTGCTGCTGTTCTGAAGTGTGGAGGAATACGATTTAAAGACTAAGGGGTCATTCACGTGATCTGTGCTGTGAGAGGAGATAATAGGAGACATCTCGCTCCAGCACAGGGGATGCCCACTGACTCAAGGAGAAGAGTTTTGTCACTGAGATTTCTCAGCTAGCTGTGCATGTACTGCTAGCTTTCCTGCTTACTGGTGATGCTGGTCACTCAGGGACTGTGCTCTCTTTATACCATGTCACTTTTTGGTCTTCACGTGGCTGGTAATTTTTTTTTTGGTTCTGTTCCTACCTGGCTATGCGTTCTGTACCTTATGTCCAAGCCTGGTGAAAGCCGGCAGCGATCACCGAGATCCCACATCCAACTTAAAGCAGGATTATTTCTGGTGTTGATGATTGTGTTTTTATAATGTCATGCATGTTATTGCATTCATGCAGCTGCAAGAGTAGGGATCAAAGCTGTTTCAGTTAATACCTCTTAATCACGAGGACGCTGGAGGGAAGGCATTTTAGTTTTAAAGCTTAGGTGTTTCCTCAGCCTCTTCCTGTTGGACAGAATTAAGTAATGTCGCATATGGTGATTTGGGGACCTTTGCGGAGGGAAACGGTAGTTTCTTTTGTCTTTGGTTTCTTTTGGTTTTAGTTTCTAATTGCAGCATTGTTCCAAGCAGGCAATATTTGTTCATGCACTCAGAGCATGGAAAGGAGATGTTATAGAAAGGTTAACAAAAAAAAACCAAACACATTACAAAAATTGTGCACACTATTATTTTACTGCTGTAGGCAAGCAGATCACTGAATCTCTTGAGACAGTGTCTCATTCTTTATTTGTATGTTCCCAGCAGAAAGAGCTCACATCAAAGAAAAGGGATGAGTTTGAAGATATCTTGGAGGAAAGGCGATTGTCCAGTGACTTGAGATATGCAATGAAATGTTACACTCCTGTGATCTACAAAGGACTTTCACCTTGCAAGCCAAATGCTATTAAAACTGCTGTTCTGCAGTCAGAGCAAGTTCAGTATGTTATCAAGCAGGTGAGTCTGAACACTGAGCTGTAAGATGAAGTAGATTGAACAGAGCCAAATTTTGTGTGGCAATGGGGGAAAAAAAAGTTATTGCTGCTCTCGTCAAACACCAGAGCTGTAGTTTGAAAGGCACTCTGATAAATCAGTAACTAGGGAGGCACGCTCTTCTGGCAGGAAGAACAAATACTGGTTTACCAAAGAGTTGCCACTAAAGTTGTTGTGTCGTAGTGTTTTTATTTTCTGTATATGATATTTTACATCCAACTTAACCAATGTGCTTAACTTCTTTTTTTTTTCTCCTCTCCTGTCGTTGATACAGAGCAGCATTGAAAAAGATTTTACTTAGTAGTTTTTGTATTTTGAGGACATGTTGTAGCAATTTTATGGGCTAGTGATGTATTTATGAATTAGTCATTGATACATTCTCTAAAATGAGAGTTATATTTTGACAGAAATTTTTCAGACAAGTGTCACGTGGTTAAAGGAGGTTAGTTCTGCCATTGCAATCTAGTTCTCAGCTTTGGACTAGAAATTACTGAAAGTATTTCTGGTCTCTAAACTGAGCTGTGCTGTTTGGGAGGCATTTTCTTTTGTCACTCTTCCTCTTTCTTCCTACTTCATGTGCTGTAAAAGGCACGTTCCTCATTCTATAACAGCAAAAAAACAAACTGTTCAACTAAATATTTATATATTTAGGAGAGAATGTAAATCTCTCCTCCTGTGTAAATAGAAGAGACGACCATTATGTAAGTCCGTTTTAAGAAACTTCAAAAGGGAATGTGTGTAAGAACAGAAAAAAGAACATTGATATGCAAAGCTGGTAGAGACAGCGCTTTGTATGCATTTCAGCTAGCAATTGCAACAGTAATACTCTACAAAGAAAATCAAGCTTGATAGGGCCGATGTTATTCAGCCAAGTCTGAAAATCCAATCCAAATGCACTTCAGAGATTTACTTGAATATCTCTGCAAACATAAGTTTCTTTTTCCTGGATAAAGAAAATTGCACACAGCCTTCTTTAGACCAATAGTCTGTGAAATATTCTTAGAACTGAGCCTGCTCCAAAGATGCTACAGGCTAAAATATTCAGATGGCGTGTTTGGGGGCGGAGGGGGGAGGAAATGTAACTACCCACCCCCCATTGACAGCTAAGCTCATCATGGATTTTGAACAGCTTTAACTTGGCTTTCACTTGCTGGTTGACAAAGAACAGATGCTGTGAGATTAGAATGTCCATATGAATGTCCTGTCCCATAAAATAAAATCTTGCTGGCTATTGCATTAGTGTTGCCATAATTGTTGTGGCACATTGAACAGTGTGCACGGGCAAGGAGAAAGAAACCACATCTGACTGCTCTTTTGTTTGTTTTCTCTTCAGTTAGCAAAAGAGATGGGAGAATCACCTGATATTATTCAAGAAGAAGCCACAGAAATCCTGGATGAGATGGGTCACAGTATGCAATTAGGAGCTGTCAGATTTTTTGCCTTTACTCTGAGCAAAATATTTAAACAGCTTTTCCAGAGAGTTTGTGTGAATGAAGAAGGAATGCAGAGAGTGAGTACTGCTGAGGAAAAATAAAAAGCTGTAATATTTTCATGCTGGTTGCTTAGGCAAAGACTCCCATCTTCACTTCCACTAAAAAATACAAAAAAAAAAACAACAAACACCACCACCAACAAAAAAGACTTCACTTGCGTTTATTGCAGCTTTTCTAAATAAAGGGAGGGAAGGACAGATGATATGTAAGTTTTTGAGGCAAACAGTCAGCATCGTTTTTTGTACACTTTTCGAAATGTTTCCTGTGGTAAGATGTTTTGCATAAAACATCTTTCAGCTTTTGCAGAGATTATACAGGCCTTCATTTGGGATACATTTGGCAATGAGGAATATATGATCTGTAAGATTTAAATATAAATATATGTATATATATAGTGCTTGTGCCATGTATTTTGATGCTTAGAAGGAATTTGTTTAAAACTTTTTAGTAGGATAAGAGTAATTGTGATCTTGCAGAAGTGAACTGTTCACATTATTTATGTTTGCATTTTTTTCCAGAGGGTTGTCATTAAAGGTAAATAGTTGTCAAAAAGAAGACACAGGTGACTGTCATCCTATCTCTCTTGTTGCTTTTTTTTCACTTCTGTAATTGTTTTGCCAGCTTTTCAGGGATTTGAATTCCTAATTTTTTTAAAAAAAAGTTCTCTGTATGACTAATTTTGGTCAAGTGATTTATGAGATGTAAGATGAGAAACCTTTATTCAACAGTTTTGTTTCGAGAATACTTTGACCTCTTTTCTTTTAGTTTGATTTGCCATTTAAAATGGCAATTAATATAGTACTTTCTTGAAGCAATTTCCATGTGGGTTGGGACATGACAATAGCTACCTGGGCAGTAGATAAATAGAAATGCTGGAACTGTTTCTGGAGGGAAAGAATGGTATGTGGCCAAGAATGTAAAAAGAAAAGGTTAAAGTTTTTTATTGCTTAATTCTATGTGGCTGAGTGGGTTGGCTGTTCTGCCAAACCTTCATACAGCTAAGATCCACGAAACACTGTGTACCTCTGAGGCAGGAGATGCCTGAAGTTTGCCCCAGTCCGGTGGGGATTTGTTGTGCCCTGTCTCATTGCAGGTTGTCACCCCTCTGGAGGAGGGTACAGTCCGTGCCCTGCAAGACTTAACAATGTCAACCCTTACAAGCCCTACTGGGTTTCCCGTTCCCATCAAAAGGGATTTGGATTGTGCTATCATGTAATGAGGTGGCCGTGGCCCTGCCCTTTGAGTCTTGTGGTGCCTCCAAATCACAGGTTGCTATTCTGGTAGCTACTGCTCCAAATTTCCTTTGACTCCATGCTGAAAAAGATATAAAGTATGTGGATAGAGAAACCACCCTCATCAACAAATCAGCTTTTGTTTGTCTGAAGCCACGTGAAGATCTGTATTTGCAAATTTCAACAGTTGTTCCGCAAATATTGGAGCAATATTGTTTGTTCTGGTTTTCTTTTTCAGCTGCAGCATGCCATTCAGGAGCACCCAGTTGTACTGCTGCCCAGTCACCGAAGCTACGTAGACTTTTTGATGCTGTCTTACTTGCTGTACACGTACGACTTGGCTTTGCCTGTCATTGCTGCAGGAATAGGCAAGTATGTTGTTTGAACGGTGTTTTCAGGATTCAGAGTACTGATAGCAACTGGTCTGGTATTTGCTGCTATAAATACTTGTGTTTAATTTCTGTTTCAAATACATTTTGTTAAAAACCCCTTGAGTTAGATGTTTGCAGTGTACGTGCCTCTCCTCTGTGCTGAGTGCCATCAAAAGTGAATTTTTTCATATCAAGTTCAGCCAGAAGCACCTCACCTGCAGACCCAAAGCTGGGCAAAGAGAGGTGTTTGAAGCAGACTCTTCTGTATTACTGTCCTCGCCCAGAAACAAGCAAAAACTTGGCCATGAGCTCCTGTGTACACAGAAGGTTTTGCAATACCTGATACGGTTCTAAGCACAGTCACAGTAGCCAGATACGAAGTGCCAATCGCCTTGTGCTGGCTGGTGGTGTGACCGACTCCCTTGAAAGCATTGGCAGAGCTTCATTATGCCAAGTGCTGAGAGCAGAGCTGGCTGAGAAACAGAACTTTGTCAGAGGGCAAACTGGCAAGATTTTGAACGTAGGTCTAAAGCAGATTAAGCTGGTTTTATTTGTGGGAAGCAGTTATTGAAAACTAACAGTATCTTCTCAGTCAATGTGCTTTTTGAAACTCCTGTTTCTATGGCAGCATTTAACCAAGAAGCCTGATCCAAGAAGGCTAGATCTTTACTGTTTTTTCCAGTTGGGAGATTGAGAATACCAGTAAAAAATCAGGGGAAACTGGGAGAATAGGGAAGACAAGATGCTGCTGATATGTGAAGTACGGGTATCCTGCCTTCTGTGTGATGCAGGTTAGCTTCTGGTGAATTAAGAATTTGATGTCTCATAGCTGCCTTTATCAAGGTGCTACAGCTACTTACCTGTCACATATTATTCTGAAGCTGCTCACATGCCAACACAGATATTGGTGTGGTGCTTTGTTAACTTTTGGATTAGACCCACTTTAAGCCTCAGAGCAGTATCTACAGGTACTAGTACAAAAAAGATGTTGCATGTGTGTGTTATTTTAAGTTCTGTAAGTGAAAATACAGTTGTCTGATTGTACACATAACTACAATGTGTTGTTAGAGGTTAACAAGATGTGATACAAGAACTAACTCAAGGTGCTACTAGTTGTGGGTCTCCTGATTGAGGAATAAGTGCCTCTGCTTTGTTAGTTGTCATTTGGTTTCAGGTAGCATACACCTAGATCTGTGGGGATTTGCTGCTATTGCCACCCAGGGTCCTGCAGCCAGTTTCCTTTTATCTATTTTATACAGTGAGTGAATCTCCATCCTCAAATCTTTCATTGATTGAGGTAGCAAGAAGGCTGAAGCAGCAAATAGCTGGCTGCTGTGTAGGCTCATTTTAAATGTTTCATGAATAAATGTAAATGTTTCCGAGTTTTGGCAAGTTAAACACTGGTTATGATTGCTTGAAACTAGGAAATTACCAAAAAATTTAGCTGATTTAGTCTACCATTCCTAAATTGATGAGTCAGGCTCTCAAATGGTATAATGTAACATAATTGGTCAGTTAATTTCCAGGGTTAATTTCTGTGTCTTCCGGGATATGTTCAATGGTAACTGAAGATGAGTGAGACAATGTACTTGAAAAAAAAAAAAATACATAGTCTTCATTATGACTGAAATCTGGGCATCTAAATTATTGAAACAAATTGCTCTAAGTGAATGCTCTTTCCAAAAATAAAATATAAAACATTGAAAGCATCTTATAACATGACAATCACGTCTTCCGAGTACTTGCAACAGAATCCTTGAAAGAGATCTCCTTTATCCTGGTAATTGAATCACTTTATTACATAAATTGTTTGTTTCTGCTGAAAGATATTAATCAATAAGTTTTGTGTTTGTGGTTTTGTTTTTTGTTGGATTGTTTTTCAGATTTCCTAGGAATGAAAATAGTTGGTGAGCTGCTGCGAAGGGCAGGTGCCTTTTTTATGCGGCGTTCCTTCGGTGGGAACAGGCTCTATTGGGCAGTTTTTGCTGAATACGTAAAAACTATGTTAAGGGTAAGTAAATTACTGAACTCTCAAAGTGTATGCTTAAGAAATACTGTATTGCAGTGATTCATGTTAAACGTGCATGATGTGAGCAGGATATTGAAAGTCTTCATCGTGGTCTGAGGAAATGGATTTTACCTCAGAATTCATGTGTGAAGAGCAAGTTTGCAGTCTCTTCCTGCAGTTCATCAGTGGGTGATAAACAAATTGCTGAGCTTCAGTTTCCTTGGCTCATGCGTCCATATCTCATAACAGACAAAATATTTTTATTAATTTAACTGTATGTTGTGGCAAATACAATAGATGAATATAAGCTTCAAAATGACTGAAGTTAGAGATGCATGGCTTCCATTAAAAAAAAAAAACTGCTTACTTTTTAAGTACTTAAAATTATTTGTGAGCGGTAAAGATGAAATGTTTTTATGTTTCTGACAGGCTTTTTTGTTTGTTTTACTTTTGTAGAATGGTTATGCCCCAATTGAGTTTTTTCTTGAAGGGACAAGAAGCCGCACTGCCAAGACTCTGGCTCCAAAGTTTGGTGGGTTTGTCGGACACTTGGAACTTTTTATGATTAATGTTTTCCGTAGTGGTTATGTTATTCTAAAGTTGCTCAGCTAGGAAGGGATGTTGAAGTGGTAGGAAATTGGCAAAGTCTGTCATAGTGGAAAAAAACACTATAGTTTGATTTCCAAGGCCAAATAAAGAAGGGCAGCAATACATGCCTCTTGCACTCTGTTTCTTTCTCTCCCATTGTGTAACTAATTGCATAACTCTTCCCTATTTTCTTTCTGGAAAATAGGCTACCCCGTACCTGCACAGAAGTATTTTGAGCTGTTTGTAAAAGACAAGGGGAATCTTTAGAAAGATGATGATGAGCGAGTGCAAAGAAGTGCTATTGAAAAGAGCACAAACAGCTGTCCAAATGCATTGCTTAAATTTACCTTCTGTTCTAAAGCTTGGACAATGTCTTCTGCTTTTGCTTAGTGAAGAGAGAACAAACATAACATTCACCTATTTACAGTTTCTAAAACTTACTTAACTTTGAAAAAGATATCTTGCAGCTGCTTTTCACTTGAAGACAAGTGTTTCACTTTTTTTTTTTTTAATCCACTTTGCAGGTCTTCTCAGTATTGTGATGGAACCATTTTTTAAACGTGAAGTCTTTGACACGTACCTTGTTCCCATCAGCATCAGCTACGAGAGGATATTAGAAGAATCTCTCTATGCATATGAACTCCTAGGAGTCCCAAAGCCCAAAGAATCTACATCTGTGTGTAAATTCCTTAAGAACAGAATATAGGTGCATACACACCCTGCAGCATACACACCCTGCAGCACTAAAATTTTATTTCTGCTCTTCCCATTTTTTTAGGGGTTGTTAAAGGCCAGAAGGATCCTCAGCGACAATTTTGGTACCATACACATCTACGTTGGCCAGCCGGTGTCACTTAGAACGTTGGCTTCTGGGAGAATCAATCTCTGCCCGTATAACTTGGTTCCCAGGTACCAGATCTTTCCATGACTTATGCACAGGAAAAACATTTGTTTACATGTAGTCCTCACCAATGTAAAAATAATTAAGAAGTTTTTTGGTTTTCTTTTTTTTTTTTTTTTTTTTTAACTTTGGTTTCAATTTCTCTCCTCTGCCCTCCATTTGACTACTGAAGATGTTTTGTCTGCACTCATAGCTATCATGTTTGTGACTGGCTGTTTCTGAAATAGGTTGTTACTTCCATTGCTCTGTTCTCGGTTGAGAAGGTGCCATTTTAAAAGTTCATGATGGTGTATGAGTCTGGCAAAACTTTATTTTCTGAGAATGCAGTGGTTTTGTTACTTTAAAAATCTACTTTCTTTCCCTTCTTGTTTTATTACTACAAACAGTTTTGTGATTGTGTACCAAGAAGCTTCAGCTATGGATAGAATTGGGTGGATTTGCAATTTGTTATATAAAATTATAATGCTTTTGAATGTTTTTCAGGATAGCAAGTGTATAGCATCAATACAGAGTTCTGTTTCAAATATTTTTGTGAATCTACTGATGTTTTTCTCTGTACTACATAGTGCATAGGTAGAATTACCCTCCAGATGTTAGGTGCTGGAAAGTAGTTATGGATCTTGGAGCAATACAGAAGAAATCTGTAATATAAATCATACTCGTCCCTATTTTGGAGCTTTTTAACCTTGAACTGCATGGTTCTTTTCAGACATCTTCCACAGAAGCCTTCTGAGGATATCCAAGAATTTGTCAGTGATGTGGCGTATAAAATGGAGCTCCTGCAAATCGAAAACATGGTTTTGAGCCCGTGGGTGCTAGTTGCTGCCGTCCTGCTCCAGAATTTGCCAGCTATAGATTTTGAACTTCTAATAGAAAAGACGCTGTGGCTGAAAGGCTTAACGCAGACTTTTGGAGGTTTCGTTGAATGGCCTGGTATGCACAGAATGTGTTATTTCTATTTCTTTGTTTGTTTGTTTGTTTGTTTATGAAGGATACATTATTTTTATGTGGAAGCAGTGTATAGTGACAATGTTACAGATTTGTTTTCATGGGTGCTGAGTCATAAATGGATTTCAGGATATGCCAAAAATGATGCTAAAATAGAAAGGGTTTTGCCCTAGGGCTATAGAAGATGCTACTCTGAAAAACAGTTATTTCCTGAAGCGTGTAATGAGCGAGAAATTATAGACTGTTTTATAACGTCTTTCTGAAGGTGGTCTTAAGTCCTAGGCAATTAATTACCAAGTCTGCAACAGTACCTCAGTAAAATGCTACATTTATTGCTTGATATTGGCTATGAGTTGGTACTGTGGTAAAGAACTAGCCTAAACAAATGTGTGAAATAAATAAAACCAAAGCTATAATCTGACTATTTATTTTTAAATTTGACTTCACCCTTTTGGGGATGCAGTGATGACTTTTGAGGTAGTGGCTTCTGTGTTTTTACATTATACGCACACATACATAAATATATATATATATATATATATATTTGTGGAAAGGTTGATTCTTCTTCCTCTTCTGAACACTTGTTTTAAGCATCTCTCTTTGAGCCAAGCTGACACAGGTAATTTGTTTTGGAGCCTCAGGACATAAGTGGATAAGCTGGCAAAGAAAAATAGTGTGTGGTGCAAATACCTTTTCACTGTAGGTATATTTAAACTACGGATCTTCGCTTTTGTACTTGTGTGTAATCAAGGATCACTCTCAGTATTGCAAAAGAGAAATATGAGCAGGCCACAGTTAGAACAGAGCTCTCATTTCTGGAAAAATATCATTTCTCCTTTCAGGTATCTTCACTGTAGTAAATATGGACGCAGTCTGCTCCTGCCAGACTGTGAAAGGAAAAATGTTGTGGTGTTTAACATCATTTAGAATCTTACTGCTTAGTAAACTGAAGAATATACTGCATTTGGGTTTGCTTTCTTAGTAATTTTGTTTTCTTAGTAAAAATGAATAAACTTTTGCTTTAGTTGCAGAGAATGGAAAATAGGCAAGGTATTGAGGTGGAGGAAAAGATTTTGTTTGAGTGTGTTGGCCTTGCACTAGGTGTCATTTGCATAGAAACAGAGTTGTTTGTTCATTTGGTTTGAGTTATCAATAATTTGAAAGAATAAATAATTTTAAAGGTTAGTTTGGAGACGTCACCATGTCAGCAGCTACGTGCATCCTGTCTGTGCTGTTTCTCCTGCTACCGTGCTGGTTGGTGGTTATAGGCAGAACATTGGCTTAGGTTATAGAAATTTTATATTAAAAACAGGAACTGAAAAATGGCCCTCTCTCAGTTACTATTACACTGAGAAACTTGTGAAAACATTGCCAAAGCTGGAATACAGTAGGCTGAAGGAGCAAATAAGATGCAAGGAGGTTCTATGTGAAAGCTAGTGTAAAGGGAAAATATGTTTTTGTTTTCCAGTCAAAGTCTGGATTGATTTGATATGCTTGTGTTGCTCTGGTCATGCAAATGGTATTTTCATGTTCAGTTAAGTTTTTGTTGCTTCTTTCCTTGCTTGCTTAGTGGTTCACAATGTAGGGAATTTTGGTAGGGTTTAAAGCCTAAGATATTCTAAAAAGATGACTGTATTTTAAGACTTGAGGTGCTGTTCTTTATCTGCTTAAAGTTCTTTGAAGGACTAATATAAAAAAATATAAAAAATAACAAACCCTAAACCCACCCAGTTCCTTGCTTTAGAGTTTTTAAAAGGATTTTAATGTAACAAAAGTATACTTGGGTTTAAGTGCAAGCTGTTTTCTTTTTGAGCAGGTACATTATGCAATGACCCCTCAGTTAGGATTTTTTTAAACTTAATTATGATGAGGGATTCCTTGTTTCTGAGAGTTGAAGAAAAACATTTTAAAGACTTGTGCGTCTGATTCAAAGATTACAGTGTCAGGAATTCCTAAGCCAAAGTGTTTCCTTAACGATGACTGTTTCCATCAAATAGTTCTAGCCTCTTTTATTTGGAGGCACAGAATCTTTGTTCCAGAGACAAAGAAATTACTTGTTGCTGTTAGCAAGTGGAAGAATTTGACAGAAATGTCTGAAATTTGTTCTCTCTGTTGTATACAATGCCTGGGCTGAGAACATTTTTCTAACTGAATGTTCGATGCAATAATTGGTCCTAAAAATAAATCTGGATGAAATACTAGCATACTTCAGACAGTGTCAACAGAGACATATTCTCTTTTGCATCTTCCTGAGTCTTGTGTTTTCTTGCTAGATAATCTTTGTGCCAAAAAAGCAGTTACGTCTGCCCTCGCCCTGCATTCCAACATTGCTCGCCTCGTCAACGGCCACGTGGTCCTTAATGACAAAGGAGAGGAAGATGGAGCTGTAGGGGAAATTGTCTTCAAGCGAGCTCTGGCCATCCTCATGTGTGGTAACTACAGAAACCAGTTGCTGAATGTTTTTGTGCGTCCCTCTCTGGTGGCACTCGCCTTGCAAATGACACGCAGCTTCAGGAAAGGTACGTTTGGGTAGCTCGGGGAGCCCACTGTCATGTCAAGCTTTGCTCCCTGTCATGTCCTCAGTGAGAGGAGCAGGAGATTCCTGTGATTGATAGTGGGAACTACTTAACAGCTTTGTGCCAGGACTCTAAATAAGGTCCTGTGGCATAAATCGGGTGTGTTGGGAGGGGACTTTTTTTTTTTTTTTTTTTTTTTTTTTGCCATTTTTGTTTACCCCTTGATACTTTCAAAGTATCAAGGCATATTCTGGTGAGACAGCAGGCACGAGGTGATTCCAGTTCTTATTTACACTGTTCTACAGTCCAGAAGTAGTTGAGTGTAGAAGAACATATTTGGGAGTGCTTAGGTTGCTTCCCTTGTGGTATACATTATGAAACTGCCAGAGGGTGAAATGGCCCTGAAAGTGGCAAAAATCACTTATTGTATTTCAGCTGTTAAATAAAAGCATGCTAGGAAGTGTCTCCTGTCTCTATAGTGCAGCTTTCTTTCATGGCAGTGTAAAATAAACTACAACTGTTAAGTTTATTGTTTTGTTGGCATTTAGCAGACCTGCTTTTTAGGTTACATATTACACTCAGTTCACATTCACACACAGTGCAGCCAGTTCTCAGCCTTTGTTCTCTTCCCAGTGCTGTTCCTGAAGTGTTTCAGTGCTTTCCAATACTTGGATCGTTAAGTAAAACTTCAAAATATATACCTTGGTTTTGTGCAGCATCTGACAGTATGGTATTTAATGTATGTTCTTAGAAGCTACAGTCCCCTGTTTTTGCCTTTGGTAAAATCTGAACCAAGTACTTCGACTACTTCCTGTTTTACTGTGGTGATTTCTGTTGTATATGTACTCATGGTTTTAATGTCAAGTTCAAATTTTATTTGAGGTAGATATTCTCTCTCAGGAATAATAATAGAGAGTAAATATTTTCTCTGAAATAAGGAGTTAATGGCTTTTCAATGGCATCCTTTTAAATTATGTTTTTTAAAACAACACTGTACAATATTTTTTTCAGAGGAAGTCTACAGCTGCTTCAGCATCTTGAGAGATGTGTTCTCTGATGAGTTCATCTTCTTTCCTGGTATTTCATTGAAGGTAAAAACATCCTTTATACAAAAATACTGATTGTCCATAGCACAGCCAGTTAAAATAGCATCTGATTTTGGGGCTCTGCTTAACACATGCCTTGTGATAAATACCTACAGAGATATCAGCTTAATCAGTAAGTGGGAGGGAGAACTTAAAAGAGGGTCAGAGTGGAGGTAGTCATTAGGTTAGTTGCAAAACATTGTGTGAATCCACAAGGTTGCATATGCAGTCTTTTTTTTAATTCCTCCACTGTGTTTTTTTAAAAAAAAAAAACAAAAAAAAAAAAAAACAAAAAAACAAAAAACTGAAACTTCCTGAACTATTGAAGTGAGCTGTAGCAGAAGTTTGGCTTTTTTATAAAAAACTACCAATCTTCTAGAATGGATATAAAAATTAGTAGAGCAGTCTTTTTTTTTTTCTTTATAATGAAGTGTAAATACTGTCCTGTTCCTTTGCGGTTATGAAAGAGACTTTAGGCTATGAAGAAAGTGTTAATGTAGGTCTAATTGTCTAATTGGACTCTTTCACAGAGTGGGTATGTTCTGTCAGCACAGAAGCAAAAGAGGAGTTTTCATTGAGGTTATAGCAGGGTCATTTTTCCTTAAAGCTCTTGCAGGCTGTGTAGCAGAGGGGGCACTGCTGCTCTTTCAGAAAGTTAAGCTATGGGTCCTATACTAATTACTGATCAACCATTGTATGTCCTTGTTATCCTTGACAAATAGAGTATGCAGTTCTAAATTTAAGTCCTTATTGTCTTCTGCTTGATTATAGTCCTTCTAGTGCAGCTGTGATCGGCTGCTTTGTGTAGCGCGATACGTGTGGTCTGTGCTGCTGGGGCTGCCGCAGCACTGTGCCAACGCTGTGTGTGTTAGAGCACATCTCCCTACCACCTCTCCTCCAGTGCTGTATCTACCTCTGCAGCATTTATACAGCAGCTGGTGTTCCTCTTACACCTTGAAATCTGAATATTACGGTGCATATGTACACTTTTTTCTAGTATATAGTGTTAATGGCTTTGAGCCCTTTTAGATTTTTATTACTGGCAGTGTCTCGTGTAGATTCAGATATTACACTATGAGCACTAAGAAGGAAGTACTTAGAGTAAAGCCTGGTTTAAACCTCTGCAGATGAAATCTTACAGAGCTAGGAAGGTACAGCCTGTGAAGGTTTTTGAAGTGAAAGCCTTACTAATTGCACAACGGTGTCCCTAGCAGAGTCTTAGGGAAGCTTGAGTTGCATTGTATTTGCCTGAAAGCAGCTTCCCCTCATTCCACCCGCCTTCCCATATCAGCATTACTGAGACAAAGCCGGTATTGTTCGTGCGTGCTGCCTTGTTACAGCACTCAGTGTGTCTGCACGCTCTCCGAAAACAGCTGGACACAGAAAAGATGTGAAAACTGCAGGCAGTACTTTGATCCCTGCAGGACACGCTGTGTCAGTTTGTACACGTCCTGCAGGGTTGGACCTGGCTCTGGTCCAGCCAGCTTGAAAAGCAGGTGAGCACAAATTTATTAGTGAAAACTGGTTTGACGTCATACCCAATACAAACTGTAAGTCCAGGTGCAGTTTTTATTTGGGTTTAAAACAGCTTAAATGTGATTTTTGTTAAATGTTAAGGCCAAATATCTAATAGCGATATTTAATTGTGATCTTTCCTGCATTTAAAAAAAAAAAAAAAAAGAAGGTAATTTATGTAAGAATATTCAGGATGCATGACTATATTAAAATCTCAGCAAGACACCCCTCTGGTCATCCATGTGTCTATCATGTCCACTCCCTCCGCCTTCTTGTCCTCTGGTAACGGAAGGAAAATAATTTTGTCACTGACATTTCCACAGTCTGTATCTTTTGGCCATTGTGTTGCCCTTTTTTTGTAGACAGCAGGTCAGTGAACTGTGTTATCGTTTATTGCTAACAGCGTGCATGAGATAAAAGAAAGCCCTGACTTAAAAAAAAATAATAAATAAAATTAAATTAAAAATTAAAAAAATCCACCACCATCACCAAACAAACAAAACAAACAAACAAAAAATCCTTAAAATAGACAACTTGTCTGTATTCCGACAGAATCCAAGGGAATACAAGCTGGCTGTTACAATAGCAACCACAGCCTCTTTCTAAGGTCCTAGGCTTGTTGTACTTCCAGATTTGCTCTAAGATTGTGTTCCCACTGCCTTTTTAGAAGGGTGTTTCTGGTATATAGGAAAATTTTGGTTCGTGCTTCCAGAGAACCAAAGTGAGAAATGGAAGAAGTGTCATGTTGTGTGTTTTTTGTTGTGGTTTTGTTTTGATTTATTTTTTGTGTTTGGTTCGTTGATTTTGTGGGAAAAAGTCTCTGCACTTGCTGTAGATGTTAACATTTCAGTTGCGGTTCTCTCTCCCAGGATTTTGAGGAAGGATGTTTTCTACTCACAAAATGTGATGCGATTCAAACAACTCAACAGGAAATCTACCTTACTGACAAAGGAAGTGTTATAGTATCTTTCTTGTCAGCTATGTTCAGACCTTTCGTGGAAGGTTATCAGGTAGGCTGTTTTCCAAAAATTATCTTTTTTATCCTGTGTTTTATACGAAAAGTAGTAGAGTAGTGATAGTTCTGCAGTACAAGGAGCGACTGTTTCCATGGCTGGAGAATGGAAGAGTTGAGAAATAGCAGTAGCAGGTATCTTAACATCACCTTCCCTCCAGGAACCTGATTTCAACTTTTGGCTCGGACTTCTCAGAATGACTAAAGTAGTAAGCTGCTTTGTAACCTGACGAGCTATTGTGGGTATACAAGCTGCACAGGGAGTATGCTGCTCTCAGGCTCCCTTGCTCTTTCATAGAGGAAATCTTGCTTAATTCATTTTGTGTCCCATATCTGGTAGGATTGTGTGTGTGTGTTTGTTGTTTTTTT
Source organism: Aythya marila (assembly GCF_965140915.1). Lineage (NCBI taxonomy): Eukaryota > Metazoa > Chordata > Aves > Anseriformes > Anatidae > Aythya > Aythya marila. Next base: position 43,430,354 of record NC_139044.1, read on the forward strand.
TTTCCCCCAAAGGTTTTAATACGGCTAAACACTTACAATCCTGTAATATATAACCTGCACAAAAATAGGAGGCTAAAATCTCTATGTCCGCATAACATTGGTGGGAATGTAGATGTTTGAACCTAGTAGATGAGGGAACCGTTAATGATCTGGTGTGTGACTTAGGCTGGTCTGTACTGATTTGCCTGATTTTATTCCGATCTGTAAAAACAGATAGTGCTTTAATAGAATTATACTGGGTTTGATTGCAAGAACAGAAATGTTAAATTGATGTCTAAGGTAACCATTCCAGTAATGTATGCTGAGTCTTTTAATATTAAGATTCTGATGCACGCTAAACAGTAATAAATTTTTCAGGTGTGCTATTTAATGATACCTTTTGATTTCCTCCCCTATCTTTTCAAAGTGTAATAACGTTACTTCCTTTTGGGGACATCTTTGTAACTAATAACAAATTGATAATCACAAGGAAAGAAGTGCTGATGTTTATTTTCTTGTAATGTTAGTTAATTTTCAGATACCTATCAAAGGAAACAAGAGAAGCCTTTACGGAGAAGCAATTTGTACCTGGAGTCCGCAACTTTGTTTTTCAGCTTCTTGAAAAGGGTGCGTACAGCTGTCATGCAACATGATTTTACGAGCTTAATCTGTTAATGAACAGTGGTAAAACTTTTGTTTTTTCTGCTTTCTGTAGGGAATACACAGTGTTATGAAGCGCTGTCTTCTGACATGCAGAAAAACGCCTTAGCAGCTCTTGTGCAAATGGGTGCAGTGAAGAAGAAGAAAATGTAAGTAACATTGGCTTTTTGGTGTATAAAAGACAATGTGGGGTTTTACTGGAAATTCTTAATGACTGATCTATTAGCATTAAGCAGTACAGCACACACCTGATCACCTGAGCATCAGTCAACTGAAGGTTAATTTGGATTTACCTGAGTTGTGGTGAAGACCCAGGTAGTTGCTTTCTGTTCGCATTGTGGAAGCAGAGTGGAACCCCTCAGAGTGAAAACAGTCCCGCGGGACCCAGCAACAGAATTCAATAACTCACTACTGGGCTTCTTCTGACTCCCTTTTCTAAACCTTTTGGTTTTCAAAATCTTTACCAGGGCTTTGATAAGCAAATAGAACAGCCCTGCTTATTCTGTGTGTTACAGTAAGCCTCATCAGGCAATGTAAGCAATAATCAGGAATACTAATACTTTTTTGTGTTTTGGCACTGAAGTCTCAAATCAACTCCAATGAAAGCTTAGACATTAAAGTTACTTAACACTGTTCCCCAGACTAATATTAAACAACAGCTACATCTATGCTTATACAGAAACATGGTTACGTATACTTCATGTTATCAGATTAATTTGTGTTGAGGTGGTACTTCTTATATTTAAAATTATAACCATAGAAGACCCTGCTACAAGTCCCCACATTGTCTTGACTGTTTTATAGAACAGTGTTGGCAGCTGATGACCTAATTTTTTTTTTCTTATTTGTCTGTCGAGGAAATGAATTGGTTAAGGTTTGTATTGCTCTTGGAAAGCGCACAAAGTGCTGTTGTTGTATGTCCCCCTGCTATGTCATTATGCTAACTAAATGTCTGTAGCTGAATTCCCCTTTCAAGTAAATGGAATAAATCAAGTGCAACAGATTTTGAGATCAGCAGAAGGTTTGATTCAGTTTCAGTGACACAGTCTTGAAAATTGTACCACTGAAAACAAACAAACAAATGTTCTCTTCTTGTGGTTATCCCCAATAAAAAAACGAGGGAATACAGACACAGGGGGTGTAAATGAGAGGAAAGATAAACCCTAACAATCCTTGAATACACTTGTGTTTAAAAGTCTGCTGTGACCTAAAAATTGATAAGTACGCTGGTAGGATGAAGAATGTGATGACATTATGAAAATGTTTCATTCAGATTATTTGTGTAGAAATAACTGAAATAAGAGATATCCATTGAAGTAACAATTTTGTGGTTTTTTTGTTTGTTTGTTTTGTTTTGTTTTAACTGTAGGTCCAATGGATTCACTTACAATGTAAATCAAGAGGCTGTTAATAAAATCCTGGATGTGTTTGGTGAGTGTCTTGAGCGGTCTCTAGTTAATTTGAAGAGAACTTCTGAAGTTACAAAGGAGTTTGGTTGTGAGGCATTGGAAGGGGCTGCCCAGGGAAGTGGTGGAGTCACCATCCCTGGGTGTCTTTAAAAGACGTTTAGATGTAGAGCTTAGGGATACAGTTTAGTGGAGGACTGGTTAGTGTTAGGTCAGAGGTTGGACTCGGTGACCTCGGAGGTCTCTTCCAACCTAGGTGATTCTGTGATTGTGTGAGTTTGGACAACGAAGATATGTTAGACCTAGTGTTTTTTCCTAATAGTTCCTCATATAAACCAAAAGGTAATTTAATAGAGCACTTGCAAGTAAGTGATTTTTTTTTTCTTCTTCTTTTTGTCAGATGCCAGGATACCTGTACAGAAGCCTGTGGCTGCAAGACTTTAAGTGGTTTTTGATGCTGTGACTGGACGTGAGTACCTGCTGGGGGCACAGACCACTGCCGGAGCGGAGCGGGGACGGCAGCAGACCAAGCTCACGCCTTGTCCGTCTGTCTGGACGTTGTCAGCGTGCGAGGCAGAAGCAGGCACTGAGGCTGTGGAAGGGTGGTCTTCACCTGGGGTACTTCCCCTAACCACTTAGAGACTGCTGCCGCCGCTGGCTACAGTTGTATTTGTATACTCACCTGTGGTTTGCTTTGTAAAATGGATTAAACTTTTTTTTTTTTTTTTTTTTTGGATACCTATTTAAAGAGAAGCGCACAGTAACGCCTACTTAAAATACATTTTTTAGACTCGTAACGAGCCACCTGGTCGGTCTCAAAGATTTCCCTGGCGAAGCTGTAACGGGGGGCACCGACGGCTGCGCATTAAAACGAGCGTCCAGACAAACGCCTTGCCGGCTGCCTGCGTGCGGGACGAGGCCCGGGGGGCGAAACCCTTGCGGGGGGGGAGCTGCGGGTTTCAACCACGGCTCGGCCGCCTCACGGCCGTTGCGTTGCGTTGCCGAGCGGGGCCGCTGGGGGCTCGCTGCACTGAGGCGGCGGGGCGGAGCCGTTGGCGGGCGGCCGTTGGGCGGCGCTGAGGGGCGCTCCGCCTGGCCGCGGCGATGGCGGGCGGCGTGGAGCTGGGCTTCGCGGCGGCGGCCGGCCCGGAGGACGCGTGGCGGCTGCGCAGCGCCTACTTCCCCAGCAAGCTGGGCGGGCGGCCGGCCTGGCTGGGCGAGGACGGGCTGCCGGGCCTCGGCGCCCTGCGCTGCGCCCGCTGCCAGCAGCCCCGCGCCTTCCTGCTGCAGCTCTACGCGCCGCTGCCCGGCCGCCGCGACGCCTTCCACCGCAGCCTCTTCGTCTTCGCATGCCGCGGCGCCGCCTGCTACCGCCTGCCCGGCCCCGGCGGGCCGCTCTGCGGTGAGCACGGGGGCTGGTGGCGGCGCGGGGGGCGCCCCGCTGCCCGGCCCGGCCCCGCTGAGCGCCGCCTCTCCCCGCAGTGTTCCGGAGCCAGCTGCCGCGGCGGAACCGCTTCTACCCCGAGGAGCCGCCCCCCGAGGATCCCCCGCCGGGCCCCGTGGCTCCTCCCGGGCGGCTCCGCAGCGGCGCCCGCCTGTGCCGCGTCTGCGGCTGCCTCGGGCCCCGCGCCTGCGGCCGCTGCCACCGCGCCGCCTACTGCGGGACCGAGCACCAGGCGCTGGACTGGCGCCGCGGGCACCGCCGCACCTGCGGGCAGGCCGGGGATGCAGGTGGGTCCCCAGCGGGCCCCCAGCCGGGCTGGCTGAGAGAGGCCGCTGGGGTAGCGCTGGTGGAGGGCTGCGGATGGCTGTGCTGGTAGGGGCTGGCTGCAGGATGGAGGAGTGTGGGGAACAACGCTGTTGTTCCTGACACGCTGCTTGTGCCCTTTGCGGGTTGCCTTTAAAATGCCTTCGTAAAGGAGCACACGAGGTGATGACTAAAACGACACTGTGCAGGTCAGTAGAAAAAAAGTACTTCAGATTTGTTTTAGAAGACAGCCTTTTCTTATGCCAGCCCTTCCCTCTCACCCTGACGTCTCATTCACACTTCTGGGATGTTCCAAGGAGAAGTACAGAGTGTTTAAAGTATTTGGTAGTGCGATGTAACTTGGTGAGCGTGTGCTGTGTCTCTGTTCAGGCATTGAGCTAGTCCCTCCAACCGGGGCTGCAGGAAGTGGAAGCAAGCAGTAAGTAAAAGAAAGTGATTCATGCAAATTGAGTTATGGGTCAGGCTTTTGAGTCATGTAACTGGAACAGGAACAGTGAGAATATGAAACATAACAGAACACAACTAGTACCATCGTTACAGAAGGCATCGTCGATGCATCTGTGGAAACTTTGGCTCCTCAAAATATGCAGTGGGCAAATATGAGGAATGGTGTGGCCTCAGGGTACCCAGTACAGACTTGACTTGTGTGCATATGCTGCTTAGAATGGGATATGCACAGAGGTGTCAAACTGCAGTTCTTTGGGATTTTTTTAAATGCAGCTGCTAAGACTGTCTGTCTTCCGTGTCATGTGGAGTTACAAAGGCTCAGAGCAATGCATCATTTACTGTAGGTTTTCTACTCTTGTTAGAATTTTTCTTATTTTTGTATCAGATTTAACAATGATGTAGGTTTGTATTTTTTTCACCGTTGCCATGTTTGGGCTGTATTTTTGCTACGCAGCTTGCTGTGGATACTTTTGGTGAGAAGAGCGTGAAATATGAATTGGCGTTGTGAAGTGATGTTTTCTGCTTTGCAGATAACTCGGAGAATGCGACGACAGCTCCAGGCGAGGACAAATTCCTGTTCCCAGAATATGAGATTTTGATAGAACCCGAGGAACCAGAATTTCCTGCTGACAGCAGGGCCGATCCTGATGATGACAAAGGAGCTGCAGGTACATCAAAGGAAGCAGAAGAACAGGAGGAACACAGAGTTAGTAGCAGCACAGGTAAGAAACATGACACTGCAATTCTTAACGAAGCCTGTATTACCTCTTTAAAATACCACATGCTGTTATTTTTAAGTGTTCCATCTAAGCTACTGGTGACAAAAAGCTGTAGTCAGTAGCGGTGCAGGCTTTTTGTATACATCCCATATTAATTAAGTGTGTTTATGGGAGAGACTCACTGGGCCCCAGCCCTGGGAGTTGTTAGAGCAGCTGCTGCAGATAGCTAGGAGCATACTGTGCCCTTGTGTGCTTTGCTCAAGTACGTTAAAACTCGAGTGAGATGAGCAGGGTCCTGAGCATCTGCTTCTTTCTGGACACTGCGGGAAGCAGGAGACTGGGTTAGAGGCTCTCGGTTTAGCTTGTTTTAATACATGGAAAATGCATGCTGAACCTCGTTGTCTTTACCAGAAGGAAACTGTCCTGAGGTTATTTTCGTTGTCCTTGAATTCAGAACTTGAAGTGCAGGCCCTTTCTCCACAAAATTAATGTGTTTGCAGTCACCGCACAGGCTTTGCACACAGCCAAGGTTTGCGGTTACAGGGGAAAGCTGCTGGGTTCCCAGCTGGCCCTAAAGCTGGCTGGAGGCTGCTCGATGCTCTGCATTGATGTGAAGGTAGGAGGGCTGTGGCAGGAGTGCAGCAGACGCCCGCCTCAGTGATAGAAACTGGAAGTGTGTCCTGTGTGCAGCATGGGCGGCCTTTTCCAGATGTCACATGCTGAAGGCTTAGCGCTTAGCGATCCCTGCTGGAAGCCATAAACGTTGGTAGATGACCTCCTTCTCTTTCTAATGTGCAATTACTCATGTCTATGGTTAAAATGCTACTAAAACTAATAAACGGATATGTGCCAGGATCTTAGGTGTCACAAATTAAAAAACGTGTCTTAGAGTGATGTACACTGGGAATGGCTGCGAACAAAATACACTTACAGATGCAACATTGTTTTAAATTTTTGGCTGTCTTGCATTAACTTGTAATGTTTGTGGGTTGTGTTTGTTTGTTTGTTTGCTTGTTTTTTTGTTTTTTTGTTTTTTTTTTTTTTCTTGCTTAGGTGAAGGGAGTCAGTCCTTAGATGAAGAAACACTGGAAGCAATGGCAAAACATGAGACTGAAGATGACAAGATTTTCCGCATGTTTAAAGAGCGAATAGCTGCTGAACCAGAGCAGGTCAGAATATAGGTATATGGGGCATACATACAACTTGCAGATTCTGGCACAGCATTGTTCTCCACCTGTTTCACTTCCATGTCTGTGATTATAAATGGTGATGGAAATGCCTCCTCATTCTCTAAACACTTTAACATAGGCTAATCTTCTGTAGGGGCCAGATCATATAAAACATGCAACTATTTAAAACAAAAACACGGTTCCTGGTTCCATGCAAAGGAAACACATGAAAGGAAATCCATGAAAGCAGAGGAGAAAGCAGCAAGTCTCTCTGTTTTTCAGCTTGTAGCTCAGGCATTAGGGTGAACGTCTAAGAAGTAGGAGACCTTGAGTCTGTTTTCTCCTTGCTTGGGGTAGGTGCATCATCTCCATGCATAAGTGCCCTCTTGCTGATAAGGCCTCATTAGCTATGTAAGTATTTAGATAGTAATAGAACAAAAAAGAATACAAATGTCTGAAAATACTTAAATCTTGGACAGTAGGATAATCCCCTTGTGTTTAGACTCAAAACTGCAAACAGAAAGAGCTGTGCTGCATCCCTGACTTCTCTGTACACTTCTGTGTACTCATCTATCAGTCCTCTCTGCCTCCATCTCAAAGCTAAAATACCTGTCTAGCATTTATGGGTCCCTTAATTTGAGAAATACACACTACAGTGATCTAGGGATAAATTGCAAAGAAGGCTACGTGAATACTTACACAAGTTTTCTTAACCAGCTGAGTCCATGCAAAGAACAGTTTTGTTTAGAATTCTGCATTTGCTGCTGATTGACTTGTTTCTACACCCATCTTACACCTTTGTCTACGTCAGTAACCACTCATTTTATAACCAGCTGAGAAGGCAGTCTTGATCACTTAACCTTCTGCTTAATTCTAGATCATTAGATACTGCAGAGGAGGAGAAGGCCCAATCTGGGTATCAAGGGAAAATATCCCCAAAGAACAAGATATCCCAAATTGCGCATGTGGTGCCAAAAGAGTATTTGAATTCCAGGTATGTAAATTCATTTAAAGGTAATGCAGGTAACATAGTTCAGGCTTAACGGGTCTAATTGTGTAGGCATTGACTTATGCTTAGAGCAAAGGAGTTGAAGTTGGTACTAAATAATGATGCCAATTTGTACAGAGCCCGTATTTACTATTGCAATTACTTTTCCATATAGGATTTTCCAATTTAAAAAGTGTGTTTCCATAGAGAGAGAGAGTAAAGAGCGGTTGTGGGCTACCTCTAACCCCTTTTTTTCCCCTGAAGATTATGCCACAGATCCTGAACCACCTCCAGGTTGACAGCCTTGGAGAGAGCATTGACTGGGGAACGCTGGTGGTGTACACGTGTGCTGAGAACTGCGGGGATGAAAACGAGTACGTTGAGGAGTTCATATGGAAACAAGACTTCTCCACATCCTCTATTAAATTTCCATCAAGTTCCTAAGTTGCATCTAAATGTTATGTTTTCCTTGTTTAGTGCATCTGTGCATTTTGCAAGTAGGTAACTGAACTAACATCAGTGACACCTGTCTATCCTGTAACAATACAACTACTAGGAGACTGTGACAGCCTCTTTATGGTGCTCCAGAGGAGCAACTTCAACAAGCCAGATGCAATTATTAATTGAATTTTGGTTCAAATCTCAGTTCTGAATGTTTAAATAAAGCTGAGATGTTTTTGGACTGGTAAGCGTCTTTTGTTGGCGGCTGAACTTTAAGAACTTAAGATGATTGTCTGCCAGGGTTTTCTTTGGGCTTCTCAAAAATGAATTCACAGAGAAAAGCAGACTGCAGTAAGATGCTCCGCAGGCATACAGCAGTCATAGCGAAGGTGAAACTGCTCAACCACTCAACGTGCAGCCTAAAGCAACAGTTGCTACACATCGTAATTCTTGGTAATTCAGTTTGACTTAAAAACATTAGCAGAATGCAGAAATAGTTCAACTCTGTCTGATGCAGAAGCAGCTTAGATGTATTCTGGGATAGCTGGCTTTGCCTGTCTGCTACCTACTGTTTGTGGTGGCTGATTCTCACTCTGAACCGTACCTTAGCACTGCTGCCTTGGTTGAGGCTTAAAACAAGTGCCTCCTGTGGGAATTATTCGGGTATGTGACTGCTGTATAGCTGAGGCAAGAGAAGAACAAAATGGTAATGCTTAAGTTACCATAGTGGTTGCTTAACTACCCCTGTGGCTAAGAGCTACACTTCCAGGAAAGATCAGGAAAAAGCATGGATGGTGACAGAGTTTGCTCAAGAGCAATCAATCAAGAACATTGGCCAGCTTACGGTGCAGCACTGACAGTGATGCAGTTCTTGGGTGGCTTGCACTTACCTTGGCAAAGCTACGTTGCTTAACACTGGCTTCCTGATAGTATCAAGAAGACTAGGGATAAAGTAAGTCCACTTCAGACTTGCAAACAGTATGGCAGCAAAACCAGCCATCATTTCATCTTCTATGAAACGAAACATCAATTTCATTAAGTAAAGAGACTGTGGTTACATTGGGGTTAGTTTTAGGTAAAAGCTGTTTGAAAGAATGTGCAAGTCATAGAAAGGTTATTACTGGAAATGTACTGGAGAAAAAAAGTTTATTTTTAGTTCTCAGCCCATTAAGCTTCAAGCACAGTTCAAAGGGAAGATTATGTACATGCTGACTCTAGTCGGAAGGGCTTTGACATTTTACAGGAACACTAATATAGTGAGACTGGCGTAGTTGGTAAAATACAAAAGTAATTTAAAGAAAGCCTAGAAGCTAAGCAAGAATCTTTTGTTCCAATTCACTCAAGTGTAGTTATTTAAGACTTGCATAAATCCCATCTGTTGAATGTGAAGCAACACATACTTGAACACAAACTTCTTTAACCAATCACCCCCTGTTTTAACATACTAGAAATATTCAAGCTAAATGGTGCCAAGGACATGGCTACCGGTAAGCAAGCCAGAGTACTGTTAAGATTCTCCTCAAACTGACAAGTCAGTTACAGTAGTGTATGTGCTTTTTATAAATCCAGATTAAAAAAAAAGTTTAATACATTTCACTCTACCAGCTGCATAATTTTAAAATTCAGTAAGACAGTTCCCGTAATTGTATAAACAGGGTTTATTGTACATGTGGAGCTGAAGGAGGAAAGAGGAGGAATATATATATATTATATATATATGTACAGTGAGCCATTTTCATTAATAAATTTATTCTGTCTTGCTTAATACTGGAAAGAGGGAATGTGTCTGGCACAAAAAAAATTAAAATTGAAAAAATTTAAAAGCTTAAGTTCTTAAAATTATAAAAACCATGGTCTTATGGAAGAAAATTAAAACATATATACATGGCAACTTAAGTGGTTTATACACTGAGTGACACAGTTGCAGTTGTCTCTTAAACCAATTTATGGATTTTCTATTAATAGAACTGGCATTAAAACTATTTAAAAGCTAGAATATAAATAAAACTTGAAGAGACTGCTCCAGGAACAGCCCAGTAAAGCAACTCACAGTAACTCAGTAGACGTAATCAATATAATTCCCCTTGAGCATCGGGGAAGTAGGCACTAACTGGGAAATAGTCCAAGTCCTGGTGTTGCAGTTTCACTGAAGTCCATCTCGTTACTGCTGTGCCATATGCAATGCCTTTTAAAATGTACCCCCAATTTCTCTGAAACTTGTAGAAACTGTTACGTTGTCTTTCTGAAACCCTTTAAAATAGGATAGATGTTTTCAAATGCTTCATAGATTTCTGCTCGAACTTTAGCGCCTAGAAAAAGAGAGGGAACTAAGTCAGTTTGTGCCTTTCTCCAGCATTAAATACTTCATTTTAGCTTTTAGAATGTTTATCTGAATGCAGCTTTATGTATGTGATCCCTATTTTTACATCTATTTTTTAAAAACACATTTCATATAAAGCATACTTTAGAATAAACAGTGAAAAAGCTGATAAATGAAAAAAAAAACAAACAAAAAACTTTCTGGACTTTATTAGCCTCTTTGCACTTAATGCTATACTCACAAATGAGATTCTCCTAGGCAATTTCTGAGGAGACCCAACTACAAAGCACAGCCAACGGGGTGCTTCTGCAGAAAGGCCTAACCAGCAGTGTTTTCTTCAAGAGGGCGCAAACCCATGAGGAAGCAAGGTCTGGAAATGGAGGGTGTTGCAGAAGCCTACCACCTGCTATGGTGAAGGGGCACTCTCTTCCTTTCATTGGCGAGCTGCATTTTCCCCTACACAGTAAGGCTCAGCACAACAGGAAAAGGCAGGGTGCAGGTGGAGTGCCTGAGGTGAAGGAGGTCCTCGAGCTGGGCCACCTCCCCTTCCCGGGCTGCTGTGCCAAAGGAAGATGGCAGCAGCCCCCAGCCAAGCTGCTATAAAGCAGTCAGCTCAGTCACGCACCTAGCGCACAAAAGCAGGCTTTCAGATTTTCCTAGGCACATTACCTGTGCTCTCAACGGCTTTTTTGGGGCACGTGCAGTCCCAATTAGGATTCATGATCACTGCTTATATGGCTTTAGCCAAGTACACGTGGCTTGCTTTGTGGGATCTCCTCCGCAGAGTGCTGTACTAGCTGTTCTTTCCCAGTACTGTCAGCTTTAAAGGAAAGCACCTAGCAAGTTGCAGACTTCTGATATCATTGTTTGTAATACAGTCTAAATCCAACCTACTGGAATAAAATACTGCCTTGACTTACCAGTTAAAACCACTTTTCCAGAAACAAAAATAAGCAGAACAATTCTTGGCTTGATCATTCTGTAGATTAAGCCTGGAAACAATTCTGGCTCGTAGCTGGAAGAGAAGAGAGTCACAGGGTTTCAACGTGCTTGTGGACATGTCCCAGCCTTTCATCTGCAGGACTGTTAGAAGTGGACAGAGCAGGGGCAGACTCCACTGAAACTGGGAGAGAGCAGCAAAGACTATGATTTTGATGGGCTGATGCTGGGCTACATCAGCTACACCGGAGGCAGAGCAGTGACAGGAACAGAGGTCTAGGTTCCTCTCTGGTGTGAGGAAACGATCTAAACACATGCCAAATTAAGCTAGCTGGTATGCAGCAAGAATGAAACATAGGCAAGCTTTTATTTACCTGCTGAACTGCTGGTGTGTGAGTACCAGTCCTTCTAATCTGATAGGAAATTTCACATCACAGCTGCCCACCATGTTCTGAATTTTAAAATCTAAAAATTTTGCAGGAAAACCCAGTTTCTGAACAACTCTTGCGTACTTCCTTGCTGCCAGTCTGGATTGTTCTTCACTGAAGGGAGAAAAACATAGCTGTTTTATTTCCTCAGTCAAGTATTACTTGAATCAAATAGCGTTAGACCACAAATATTTATCTGGAGAAAAAAATGTGGTGTGCGTTGGGATGGGAAGGGGAGTCGCATGCAAAATTTTTGCATCTAAAATTAACAACTAACTCTAGTTTTTACGCTTAGTTTTGGTACTATAGTCCTGAACACGACTGGCACTGTATTCACTGTTTATAAAGCAGCAAACACAAAGCTGAAAAGCCACGTCTTTCACAGACTTCATATATATGTACATGAGTCCCTCCAGTAAGATGTGAAAACTTGGAATTACTACTGCTACAAAATGCTATTCCTATAAAAATCTGTAAACTGCCCAAATTACCTGCTTGATTCAGCCCAGGCACCCAGACCTGGGTTTAACACAACTGCATGGCCTTACTTGCTATTGCAGACTCAGTTTGCTTCACTTTTGTGAAGTTTTCAGTTGCTCCTAATGCAGAGTAAGAAACCTGGAATTTCAAGCATCCCCAGGCAGAGAAAGTGTTTCCTGTGGGGCTCTATTCACTCATCTCTGCCCATTAGCTTATTCCTTCTGGATTCCTAAAGGACTTCTTCAGAGCAGAATTTCTCTTCTGCCCACTGGAGTTAAGCTTATGTTTAGTTTCCAATTCTCATGCTTCAATGATCACATTAAGAACAGATCAGACTACAGGGACTGGAGACTTCGAGCTCTTGGCCTGTGATGAATGAAACTATTCAAATACCCCATCACTCTTACCCTGCCACTGCCCCTACAGTTTAAATGGTTTTAGTGCAGTCTTTGAAATTCTTAAATTATCAGGGAAAAAAATAGATGACTGCAAAGCCAAAAAAAAGTGAATAATGATCTCCTCAGCCAGTTTATCGGACTGTATGAAAGAGCTTCAGAAACACAACTCTCATTTCCTCTTTAGCAAGGAAGTCCTTTCAGTTACAAAAAGACATTTTGCAAAGAACATAAACGTTTGTCTATTTGAAATTATTTGGGAAGCAAGCTTAACTGGATCTGTCTGACTTTATATAAATACTGTATTCAAGCATCGGTATTCTTAAAGCATTGTGGTTTCAAAGGAAAAGACAGCTTTAATTAGTTTGCTTGTAACAGCTAAACATACCTTTTTGCTCCTGTGCACACCATTTTTCCAGAGCTGAATATAAGTGCAGTAGTACGTGGTTCTCTTATTCTCATGATCACAGCAGCAAAACGCTGAAATGTGAGTGTTGAGACTGTCAGTGACACACCACTGTGATCATCACACCAAGCCCAGGTTTGCATAACATAAGCCATTGCAAAGAAATACTAAATTCAAATATACTTGCAGATCACTCATGATTCAAGCATTTTGAGTAAATTTTAAGTAGCTTCCCACACATGCAGAGGTGGAGTCAAAGAGGAAGGATTTTTTTTCTGTTGCAATCCTGTTTTATTAAGATCATCTTTCATTAATAAGCATGTGACAGAAAAATACCACTAGCATTTGCGACAGATTGAAAGAGACAATCTTAACACCAAGTCTTCCTCCATGTCTTGAAACTTGATCTGTTATAAGCAGGATGGAAGACTAAGCAAATATTTTATGATCCATTTTGTTTCTTTACCTTAAAAAGTTGGACACCGTTGTATTACTGTCAAACAACGGCCGAAAAGTCAGAAGCCATGGTCTGTGTAAGAAGTCACCTCGACCACCAACCACAGTGCAACACACCAGCATGCTCAGCTCTAGCTTTGTATTTTACGTACTGTAACATCTCTACCTGCATTTATAAATATTCTTAAACTCTGAAGCAAAAGATAGTGTTAAACTGATCCGGGCATCAGGCACAAGCCCTGCTGTTTGTTTGGCACATGTAACCTGGACCAATTCGCCCTGCAGTCCCATAAATGCTCTGCTGACATAGCCAAGGCAGAAGCGTGGGTTACCTAACAACACATTTGACAAACCGTGGCTTAGATAACACAGCCAAGCAACATCTTTTTGTTGTAGATGAACGCACTGACTAAAAGTCAGGAGTGTATTACATAACCCTCCTTTCTCTCTGCTGTGGTAAACAGCGTTTCCATATTGATCACTCTAGCCCACGAGCTTACACAGACACCTACCCTACCTTCAGAGTATGCTCAAATTTTTGCCTCGCTAGCATCTTACTCGCATGCAATCGTGTAACAGCATCACTGGTACAAACTTATGGTAACAATTATTTATTATATTGGCCTGCATGCACGCTTCAACTGAGCAGAGTTCAGGCAAACCATAGCAAAATCCCACCTCCTAAACCAAAATAAACTAACACATCCCGAGAAAACCGAACTCTTCCCAAGGCGAGCCAATTCAATTACACAACATCCACACCTCTATTAGACATAGCGTCCAACTACCGTGGTTGCAAAGATAACATTTCCAAGTGGAGACACCCAGAAGAAAAATGAAACAACTTCATTTTCTTGATTTGCTGCTCCAGGGCCTCTGCTGTTGCTCAAAGCTCCCCAAATTTACAAAGTCCCATGGCTTAAGTCACTGCTGTTCCAACCTGCTAGTCAGAAGCAGTGGTCAGCTTGGAAGTAGACATGAAAAAATAAAAAATTGCCATTTCACCAAACCTAGCCATCAGGAGCAAGGAGATGGTAGCAGTACTGGGGGACAACATGAAAGAAAAGAGAGCTGGTGGGGGGAGTGAGATGATAAAATAACCAGTAACTGCACTGCTGCCACAGCAATTTCCAGGGGAGCAGCTGGATGGAGGAAGCCACAGCACACACAGAACCACCGTGGCTCTGGCAGGAGCCCAGAAATTGAATTCTTCCTTCCATTCTCCTTATTGGGAGACAGGGAACAAACTTCAGCATCAGACATTTTGTGGCAACAGAAAAAAGGAACTTTCTGAGCACAAGCAACAAACATGCCCACACGAACAGGAGCTCAGGACAGCTCCACAACAAAAAACTTTGCCAGTGTATTACACTGTTAGTTAGTTTCTTCCTAAACACGCTGATCTTTCCACATCTACTAAATTACAACCTCATGTAAAACATAGCTACATCAGCATAACAACATTTCTTACTGATTTAAAACAGAAATCTTCAAGAAACTTAGATGATTCTGTTAACTCTATGATAAATCTGCATATATATGAAGAATTTTTTTTTCGTTTGAGCTATTACAACAAAGTATGCCCCAAACCTGTGCTTCTGACATACCTGTTACTGGGTAAGTTCTAACCCACTGCTCTTACCTTGGGATTATACTCAGCATTTCGGGCACGAAGCGCAATGGTTTTTAGGTCAAGCTTGCAGCCAAGATTCACCGTGGACACAATATTCCTGAAGATAGTTCACAGAAATACAATTAAAAAGTAAATTAAAGAATGCATGCATCTTACACATTTTAGCATGTTTGACTGATTTCATTTTTTATTTAATTAAGAGAGTTTGAATGAGATCTTTCCTACTGACAGACACACTGAACAGTGTTTTGGCTCTGGAACCTCTTTTTTAGGGCATTATCTCCTAAAGCATGATTGAAGATTCCTCCTTTTCTGCCAGCTACTATGAAAAGTGTCTCCTGAGAAAAATCTCTATTTCAGTTTGGCAGGAAAAATTTTTGAGCTTGAGAGCTCCCCCTGGCCCATTCTGTGAAGCTGCTGGGAACAGGAGAAGTGCAGTAGGAAAAGAGGAATAGTACCAACAATTTTCCCTTGTACGCCCTTCAAGGAGGAAGAAGATGTACAGGACTAAGTGAGAATGCACTCACAGATAAACCCCTTGCCAGGTGATAGGAAAGAAGGTCTCCAAAAAGTTTAAGAGCAAATACTAGATGTAAAATTTCTTTTGACGTTTGTTTGCCAGTAAAACTCTGAAATCTAAAGGTCTTCAACAGGGTGGAGGTGTGTGTGGGGGAAAGCAGTAGGAACTACTCTTTCAGTGCAAAATTCCTTTGGTTACCACCCATCTCTCTTTGGGGCTTCCATAAGTTGCTGTGGAAATCTCTTTAAAGCTAAGATTCAGTGAAAACACTTTCATACCTGAACCTCAGCTAGTTCTAGGTTGTTATTTCCTCCTAATCACAAGCTCAACTGTAGTAATGAAATAGAAAATGGAACGTGTAATATTAAAAACTATTCAACACTAGCTCCTAGACTAACAGCTGGTTTCTTCCCTCTACCCATCTAACTCCTTTTCAGCTGTGAAAGTTCCTGCAGTCTGCTTTAATATCCCACTAACAAACTTCTATGCACAGTGAAGTTGGGGCTATTTACTTTTCTGTGAACCTGCAAGTTACAAATGAGAATATATTTCAAGGTACACATATGTTGAAACACCAGATTATCAACTCAGACTATTTTATAAGTAAAGCATGCTGGACTCTTAGAGTGCATGCAGTTAAAAGTTACAACGCTGATAAATTAAGCACGAAAAGCACGTCCTGTGAAAGGACACGACACACTCACTGTAGCTGCGGCACTATCCCAGAGCTCTCAGATGCTGGTGTCGCAGGAGTTATGGGAGTCATCGGAGTCATTGGAGAGGGGTAGAGAGGCGTGGTTCCCGGCAGGGGGGCTGTGGTAAGAGTCTGTGAGTGGAAGAGCTGGGGGGTCTGACCAGATGTTCCCTGCGTCGCTTGCTGTGATGTAGATTGCTGTGCTGCTTGCTGCTGCTGCTGCTGCCGCTGCTGTTCCTCAAGGATGGACAGGCTGTTGGTGCTCTGGACAGGCTGCGGTGTCAGTCCTGTGCCATACGGCATCATCGGGCTAAAAATCGGAATTCCGGGAGTCATTGCACCCTGTGGAAAAAAGCACAAAAAAACCATGAATCCTGCGGTGATCCATTTTGCTTTTAAGGAAAAAAAGCGTGAAGGGGTAGTCTAAAAATAAATCATCTTAGTTGATCATATCAAACCTGAGGCATATTAGTAACTTGCTAAAAACAGAAAACCCTTGGAAGACGCCCTTCTTCCAGAAAATGAAACACGACCACCACCGCTTTGTCATTTCTAGCGCTGTTTGTCACCAGCCAGCCATGCCAATATGTTTCTCACAGTACCTTGCAAGCATGTCACAAATTTGAACCACACTTTTTACTTAAAATCACTTGAATGAAAACTGCACTCATCGAACCAAATGCACTCATGGCACAGCTGTGGTCCATTACATGTAAGGTAATTTAAAGGGTTCCAACAGCAATGACCAAAACTAAATTAACATTTACAATCTGTCAGCCATGCTTCAACTCAAGGGAAATCAATATATCTGTATGTTTCTTAAATCTCTGGATACATAAATCGAAGGTTTTACAATTCTGCTTGTAACTAATATCATGCTATGTGTAGCAGAATTGTTCGGATCTGCAAACAAAAACCTAGAGATGACATGCAAGAAACAACAGACACTTTCACGAAGCAATTCAGATCACAGTTGCGTATTAAATCATTTCTTTTTACCTGAGGGGAGGCTAAGCCTTGAGCGTAGGGCGGCAAGCTGTTGTTCTGATCCATGTTTCCAGTTGTTTCTTTGGTATGATCAGAAATATTTCCCTCAATTGACTGAAATTAAATTCAAACCGAAGGGGTTTCTAACCCTTTAAAGCATTCCAGCAGAGCAGCCTTTTAGCCAAGCTGAAAATGTTACAAAAACATCAGCTCCAGAGAAACGCGTGTGGCGAGCCTGAAATACTAAACAGAACCTGCAAAGAAAAGAAATAGTATCTTGAGAATATTGGCTAAACAAAAAACAAAACCATCAGCTGGTAAGTTAGATAAGAGACGCCCACGTACAAATATATATAAGAGCCCTCACCCACGCACGCGTGCACATACGCACCATGTACACAACAACCTCTTTCGGGCACACTCTGCAGGGCCTTGGGAACCCCTGCAAGTCCCTGGAGCCCCCTTTTCAAACAGCATGAGGCATCCACGTTCGTTCTGCAAGCTTTGCTTTGAAAAACGTTGATTTTTTTTTTTAGAATCGAACTCTACCAGCAACAGACTGGCAAGCTTACAGCCCCACGCTGCTTGTTCATCTTTTCCTGGGCAATTTTACAGCTCGGGCTTCCAAAAATATTTTCGTTTATAGGGGGAGTAGCATCCCTGTTCAAACCGGAGCTACGAAGCCCTCTTTTGTCCAGTTTTAGGAAATAAACCTCTGTGGCGTGCTTTACAGGGGAAAAACCAAGTGAGCGCCAATTTCAGGTGCGCACACAAAGCGCACGCACGATTTGTGTGGTGCTTTTTCTCCAAATCGTGCCTGTTACTCGCTACATCCCCGTGCTACGGCACCAACCGAGGCACGTGGCGAGCCTGCAGGCTGCGATGCGGCACCCGGCGCCTCCCCGGTACCTCACGGCTCCCTCAGCGGGGCCCCCGCCGCCGGAGAGCCCCAAGGTCGCTGCTGGGCCGGCCCCGCGCCACCGGCACACCCGGGCCGGCCTCCCCGGGCCGTTACCGGCCGCTTCTCGGCTCCGAGGGCCCCGCGCCGGGAAGCCCCACACCGGCCCCGAGCAGCCCGGGCCCCGCTCCCTGACCGTTAACGGCCGCCCCCCGCCCGTTAACGGCCGCTCCTCCCCCCACCCCCATTCCCCCTCAGCCCCCCGGCCCCGCCGCCATCACGGCCTCGTCCCTCCCGGCCGGGTTTCCCCTCCCGGCCCCAAGCACCGCGTCCCGGGGCGGTCCAGAGGAGGGATTGAGGGGCTCGGGGGGGGCCGCCCGGTACCTGCCGCGCCCGCCGCCGCCGCCGCCCAGCCCCGGCGGGCCCCAGCTGCGCCCCGCGCCCGGCGCGCCCCGACCGCGACACTTCCTCCGCGCCGCCTCCGCCGCCGCCATCTTGGGTGAGGGCAGCGGTGAGGCCGCGGGGCCGGGCTTCCGGGGGCTGCGGCCGCCATTTTGCCGTGAGGCGGCAGCGCTGTGGTGCCGGTGCCGGTACCGGGTGCCGGGGGGATGCTGGCCGCCGCCGCCACCGCCACCGCCGGGATGCTGCCGGGGCTCGGCCCGCAGGGGGCTGCCCTGCAGTACCGCTTCTCGCCCTACACCTTCAACGGAGGGTGAGTCCTCGCACCGGCACCGGGCCTGGGCCGGGCTGGCCGCTGTGTGTCTGAGGGGGCCCGGCCGCGCCTGGGGTCCCGCAGCCCTCACGGGTCGGTGCGGGCGGGGCCCTGCCCGCGGGGCCGGGTTTTACAGCGCTCGGTGCAGCCGTTAACGGCCGCGTTGTTTGCTTCTGGGTCCGTGACGGGTTTGGAAACTGCTTGGTCATAACTGCTGCGGGCAGGTGATTCTTGCCTTGGGGTGGCAGGGCCGAGCCGGCGTGCTGTTCTTTAGATGTATTCTTCGTCATATCTAACCACTTTTTAAAGGGTATTTGATTATTACTTAATGGTAGCATGTGTATTAACAAGCGCAAAGTTATTATTTGGAAATTAGTAATATAAAATAATGTCAAACTGAAAGAGCAATACTAATTCAAGAGGTAATTTAAAGCAGTACTGGTGTTTGATACGTGGCTGGAATGTTCTTGCTTGGAAATCCAAGCACTTACAGGAGATTGGATCTTTCCTTACCGCACATCTATATTTTGTAGTTCACTCTGTCTAGTTTTTGTTTTATATATTACCAAATTTTCCTATGATTTACAGTCAACGCAGAGAATCACGTATGTTCTCTTCAGTACGTAGTGTCTTCTTCCCTACAATCCTGAGTAATGTGCAGGGAAATGCCTAATGGGAAGCATACTAAGGAATCTGATAAGATGTTTGACACAACGTGAGTCTGGTTAGAGAGCTCTCGTCTGTTTATTTGCCACCTATATATCTATATATATATATATATAATCATAGAATTGTCTAGGTTGGAAGAGACCTCAATATATAAATAAAAGCTGTGTCACAGAAGTCATGATGATATGAACATTCTTTTTTAAGGACGGTGTTGGCAATTGCTGGAGAAGACTTTTGCATTGTTGCCTCTGACACACGACTGAGTGAAGGTTATGCAATTCACAGCCGGGACAGTCCCAAATGCTACAAACTGTAAGTCCATACCTTGTAAGAACTGAAATGGAGGAAAGATCAATGCGTATTGATGAGCATGTCACCTGCATGAAGTGATCTACTTTCTTTATGCCAAATTCTCAAGAAAAAAGGATAGTAACAGAATTGATTTTCTGAGTCATGGTGACTCTTACTGCGATGTGCTGCTCCAGATGCAGCTGGATTTCTTGTTGTGTGTTGTTGAATTTTGCTGATAACAGTATTTTTAGCATGGTACCAGATTTTGTAATATAAGCTAGGGCCTTTTCTGACCCGATAATCAGAAGAACTTTTGTCTTAACTGTAGCAAAACATAGTTCTGTAGTAACTAGTTCTGCTTTGCCGGGACATGAGTGTGCCCACCACTGTCTGTTGTCCTGTGTCCCTCTAGTCAGCCATCTGTCACTTCACAGGGTGTTTATTTTCAGAGAGGTAAACCATAATTGTTGTGTCCGTAATTCATTTTTCAACTTTTCATGTTTGTTGTATGGTTATCTTGACTCACCTAGATAGCATCCTCTTGGTTTCAAAAGAATATAAACAATACGTATTTTAAATGTAGGAGGTGTTTACCTGGTAGGCTGCCATCAGCTGTATAAACAATTTTTTTGTCGATGACACAAAATCATATGAGCTGATTTTTTTCCTGGCTAACTTTGTACTGTGTCTTTGATTGTGTTACTGCCTAAATGGAAATTGCTTTGGCACAATCTGTGTGCAGCACATGGTGAATTTGGGTGGTTGTAGTGACAGTGAGAGACGATTTTGAACTTATTTTGAAAGTGATTGCTGAGTGTTAATCCTATAAAATATATGTCAGTGTTTGTAGGTTGTCACTGATCTATTAGAGTTTAAAATTCAAATGTGTGTTCCCATAATTAGCATTTACAAAATGCTTTGGGACTGAACGAAGAGCTAACCTACAGTACCTCTGTAGCTAACAACTTCTGTTGTGCTGACACAGAAAACCACCTACACTGTAAATGTTATGTAACCATCTTAAAATCTTAAAGCAGTCCCCTGGCCAGATGGAGTAAAACTGGGTTGACTGATATGATGGAGCTTGGTAATAGCTAGGGTTAGGGGTGCGTGAAGGAGTGAAGTGGTTTTTTTTGGTCAGTCTTGCTGTAGTAGTCAGTAGACTGAAGAATGACACCTGTGTAGTCCTGTACTGAATGAGTCCTTCCCAAGATGTAGGCTGCGG
The DNA here is from genome assembly GCF_965140915.1 of Aythya marila. Lineage (NCBI taxonomy): Eukaryota > Metazoa > Chordata > Aves > Anseriformes > Anatidae > Aythya > Aythya marila. The sequence continues at coordinate 43,450,984 of NC_139044.1, forward strand.
TTTCCCTTTAGGTGCAGGAAATACCTGTTACTACATTTTAGACAACAGTTTCTGATCTTGTTGGAGAAACTGGAAATACATTTCACGTTTTCATAATCTACTGTGTAAGAAAGTGGTGTATATAGTTCACAGGGAATTAAAGTCCCGACAAAACTTTGTTTTACAGAACAGAACGAACGGTCATTGGATGCAGTGGTTTCCATGGGGACTGCCTGACGCTTACTAAAATCATTGAAGCAAGATTAAAGGTAGCTAGCTATCTCAATGTATTTAGAAACTTCTGTTCTTAGTGTTGCATTTGAGACCCATGATGTGTTTAAATATGGCTTTTGCTGTTTGTCCTCAACTGTGTGTATCACAGCTGTAGCTGCATTGCTAGTGAAAGATCAGGCTGGTGAAATTGATGCTGTGTTCTTACAAGTGTAACATCACAAATTTAAAGGATGGAAGCACTGAAGAGGGTAATGTTCGTGAGGCAACATCTATTCTGTGCAAAATCTCACGGAAATATTAATTTTGGCCTGTAATAAGACTTTACGGTTAGACCAGTGTGTTTTTGCTCATCTTGCTAGTTGATCATCTTGCTAAGCCTCAATCTCTTCTGTAACAAGGTTTCAAAAGTGTAATCCTGACTGAGTATAAAATTTAGTGTGTGACTTTTGCCTTGGATGTGGTGTGCTGTTTGCAGATGTACAAGCATTCCAATAACAAGACCATGACTACTGGGGCTATTGCAGCAATGCTGTCCACGATCCTGTACTCCCGACGTTTCTTCCCTTACTACGTTTACAACATCATTGGTGGACTTGATGAGGAAGGTAAGACTGGAAGAGACTAAGGAAATGTTACTAGTACAACTGCACTTATTTTTATTCATGCCTTTCATTGTGGTAGAGATTCTTAAATATGAAGACCTACTCCAGAGAGGTTCCTCTAAAGAGACTTTTAAATGTTAACTAATCCCTAATGAAAATAATGACTTCTGTGTGGAAGCTACAGTGCAATGTAAAGGACTTCCTTGAGGCTGGCCAGGTGCTGTGTTTTCACCAGAATGTCCTCATGAAACTGATGCTTCAGAGAATCTTTTTGGATTGTGATTATGTATTTTTTTTTCTTTAAGGGAAGGGAGCAGTCTATAGCTTCGATCCAGTAGGCTCGTACCAGAGAGATTCTTTCAAAGCAGGTGGATCAGCAAGTGCCATGCTGCAGCCCTTGCTTGATAACCAGGTAAAATAATTTTAGTGTTTGGGTTTTATGATCTCAGTGAAGATTTGTGACATTCAAATTAATGTAGTTTTACTTTTGAGGAAGATTACTTTTGAAAGAAGGTTTAAATGTACTACAGGTATTATTAATCCTACCAAAATAAATTCACAAATTGTGTGCTTCCACCCTCTCAGGAGAAGTCCAAAAGTGCTGCTTTTGGATTCTCTTAAGGTTTTTAATAAGCTACAGGGGGCTCTCTGTTTAAAATATAGTTAAATGTTTTAATTGAGAAATTGCTTCCCACAGAAGCTTGTTGTTTTTTTTTTTTTTTTTTTTTGTTTTGTTTGTTTGTTTTTTTGTTTTTTCCATTGTCTGATAATGTAAATATGCCTATTACTTACCATGAAATAATTCTAAATTAAGATAATAGAATTAATTGGGGTATTTAATGCATTTTAACACCTTAACTCTGAGATTTTCAAGTTGTGTACAAGTCATTCACTACTTTCTAAAAATGTTCTTGCATAAAACTGCTGGAAATTTATTTAATTACGTCTGTCAAATAGTTGAATATCTTCATATTTAGTTGAAGCTGTTAACTGTTGAATTAGAGAAACACTAAAGCACATTTTACTCATCTAGTTCTTAGATATTGGTGCTGGTATTGCTAGTCAGTCGAGCCTGATGCCAACACAACTTAAGTGCTTCAAAAAAGCAGTAAGCGCTCTCGCTTTTTGCCAGCTAAGAAAGGAGTAGCATTTTTCCAGTTTCCTTAAAAATCCAGTTTCTCAGATTTGTTTCAGTTTTAAGCATCATTAACTGGAGAGAATAAAACATTTTCTGCCATAAGTTGTGTTATTTTTTTATAATTTCTGAATTTGAGGAAGAGTAAATGACTCTTCCAATTCTAACATTTACTTAATGGCTAAAATATATTTAATGGGGCAGATCATGCTCTATTATGGGCTATTATTTTAAATTCTAGGTGCATTTAGGAAAACTTGCTTCTAAGAAATGCTGTAACTATGAAATGACTGGAGAAAGGGCTTGTGTGCAGTTCTGATGCTGCTAACCCAGCGAGAAGTTTCTGAACAAACAGATCAGTATCTTGCATATGCTGAATAGTGGTAGGAGAGGCTATGCTTTATACTAGATCTGCTTCCGTTTACTTATGTATGAATATCAGCATAGGTAAAGTTCTGATCACGCAGCTATAAACTGTATGGAGTACTGCTTTTGCCAACTCTGTTTTTAAAACAGACTAATCATTTCTTTTTAAGTTGTCTAAATCTGCTCGTTCTAGTGCAGAGATTGAAACAGTTTTCGTGCTAGATGGAATGTACTTCATTTAAAAAGCATTTTCATCTCTTCTTAGATTGGCTTCAAGAACATGCAAAATGTGGAGCATGTACCTCTGACCCTGGAAAAGGCTTTGCAGCTGGTTAAAGATGTCTTTATTTCTGCTGCTGAGAGAGATGTATACACTGGTGATGCACTTAAGATTTGTGTGGTCACAAAAGATGGAATTAAAGAGGAAACCATCCAATTACGGAAAGACTAATTCAGTTCACATACAAACATGTAATCTATGGAATACAATTTAACTGTATTGTGAAGATGTTTGTCTTATTAAATTTTTTCAAGAAGTTTGACTACTGTAATGCCGAGTGTTTTCTGTCTGGTAGAAGTGATAGTGGTGTTTTTGGTGTGGGGGTTTTTTGTTGATTTTTTAGAAACCCAAACAATTTGTGGCGAGGATGATATTAAGTGTTTGTCTAGGTCAATTTGGTTCATCTCATCCTCATCTATTAATCGATCTAATTACATTGTCAATTTAATCCTCTTCTTGCCGTCCTATATGCTACAACATGGAGGATTGTGAACTTGCTAAAATTAGATTGACAGCTTTTCTGATGATGCTTTCTGTTCAGCCTTGGTTTAGTGAGAAAAGCATTTGTTGTGTTTGTTCCTGCTGTCTTCTCCGTACTTCATAGCTTACTTTTCCCATCTTCTTGTTTATCTTTCTGACGTGCTGTTCTGGCATCTGACCTCTCTGTATTTATTTACAGATGATAAATCTGAGTTGCCTGAAACAAATTTATCTGCATAAGAGGGAAGGATGATACATGGAACTTTTCAAAGTTTAGCCCTGAACTCAGCATCTTGACTCACCTCCACATTTGTATTTGGTTGGTGTCCAAAACGGAAGCAGTGTCCTTTTCTGGCTTCTGATGGATAATAGCTTAGTGCGGAGATTCCTGGAAGCCTGTTAACATTGAGGGTGAAGCTGTCAGTCCTACTAGCTTTTGATTCTTGGGAAACTGCAGCAAGCATAGACAGTCAGATCCATGGGAATCTGGCTTGGGTACTAGGACTTTCAAAAAGGCAGAGATGAGTAATCAAGGGCAGAATCATCTCTTGTACAGGAATTTATTCAGTCTCTACCCATTCAGAAAAGGACATATAAAAAAAATATCTCTTTGCTTGAGGTGCCATGCTTGATCTTTATAAAAACAATTCTGTTTGAGCCTGCAATAAGCTTGTGGCTTGTTTGAAGGTGGCTGACTGCCTTGGGTGCAGCATTGTGGGTGTCGTGCAATTTTTTTTAGCTTTGGCTAGTCTTCATCAATGATGGTCGTTTCCGGCTTTCTGGACAGTTCAAACAGCAGGTAACTCTGACACCAACAGTGAAACACGTGGTGTGTTTCAAAGGACTCTGGATGTGTTTAGGAAATCCAGTGAGTGACAACTTGAGCACTTTGGGAAGCTGCTACTGCTCATGAAACCCTTTGACCACTGGGTGCCACTATTGGGCCGCTATTCCCACTGAGGGAACAGCTCATCCCAGAGGGATCAGCAGCAGTAAAGGGACACAGCATCCCGGGCTGAAGTCACTTGATCCCACAAGTCAGAACTTCCAGGCACATTCCAGTAACTTACAGGGATGCTTGAGATTATTTGCAAAAGCCATCTTAAACGGGCACAGTTAGTTGTAGAACTGATTTTGTAGCTACAGGCTGTGCCTTACTGAGCAAATCAAACACTGTGCAGTAATTCCAAGAACTAAAACCTTGCATCTACTTGAAACGCAAACCTGAAATGCTAAACTAAGTACACACTGTTACTTCAATAAATTAAATTAAAGCACCTTCAGCTCAGCTATCTTTGATACCAATTCCATGCTGATTTGCTAAAGTGTCTCATGAAAAATGTTAGTTTTGCACAATTGCTGGACTCCAGTGAGACTGGATAGTACTAAAGTTGCAGTGGTAAGCAGCTCACGCTAACATGTTGGCATGCCTGCCTTTTGGACAGCTCTGTTTCCAATATGCAAAACAGTTACTAAGGAAAGGCAACAAACAAGGATCTAATTTGTACCTGAATGAATTTAATGTTCTTGATAGATGCCAAATGTGTGGGAGAGTTGCACTGATTCAATTTAAAAGACTGATTTCGAATTTGGATGCTCGTAATTCAAAGGTGAAGTTTATATGAAAACTAAATGCACGTCCAACAGACGTAAAGAATTACGTGTTCTAGTGTGAGGTGTCTAGGCTTGTCTCGGTAAGTTGTTTCAGGAGGAATGCCAGGTGATTTGAGTGTTCAGGTCAGAGGGGAGATACAACAGGTACTGAGGATATATGTTTTCTTGCTACTGGGCACCAGTGCTGTCTGGTTGGAGCACTGGTGCAGACGAGATGGCCATTTTGTGTCCTTCTCAGTTCTCCTGTGGAGTATGTCTGGCTGAAGAACCAGCAGGGGATGAGAGCTTTTACACAGGCTTGTTGGACATGAAATACCAATGTCATTTTTTCAGGAATTCCCTGACTTTTCACAACCCTCCTTAGTTTTGTGCTGGTGCTTTGTGTATATAAATCAGGTCTGTAGCCGTGTTGCACTGTCTACCATGTCAATTAATGCTTTATGAAGTACTGTGAGCACTATCTAGTTACACAGCTGCCCAGGGTGGTACACTGTGGAGGTACAGCAAGGCAAAACAAATAGAAGAATAAAATAATAAGAATAAGAAGAATAAATAGAATAATACCACTCACAGTTCCTAGAAGCAGAGGTCTGGCATTGGCAGTTCTACTTGGCTAGGGATGAGATGTCTCTCTTAGACTTTGATGGAAGAGAAGGGAGAAGAAAAACGTTTGTCTTGCAATACCCTTTAGTATTAAGTTACACATGTGTTTCAAAAGCCAGCTGTGCTGCAGAATTTGGTTAATCTTGGCACAAGCGCTTTTAACCACCCTGATCAAGTGCTTGCAAGTGACATGGCAAAAGAGCAAGTGCACAAAGCCGCGACAGCGAGCTCCTCTTCGTCTGGAGCAGTACTAACCCAGTCCTTCAGATGGCAATAGTTAGCTGCTCCAGCTGGCCTCACCACCGTTACACACGGGGTGGGTAAAAATAGTCATGCAGACTTCACCCGTTTCCCACTGTAACGTGCTTCGCAGTAGTGTTTATTGAGGGGATGGGAGGCTTTATTTTGATCCCAGCCAAATGGCAGCACACTGTTGCTTATATAAGGGACGGCGCAAGGTCAGAATCAGCCCTGACGACTAGGTTTGTAAGGAAGTAGACCCTGCTTTATTTTAGACACATGTTTTCAGCAGGATTGTTTATGTGTCAAATCCATTTTGTGTACAGGGGAGGGGGCTTGTTATTATGGAAAGTGAAAGTGCTTGACAGGGCATATATACTGCATCCGTGCTTCTAGAGCTAGTTCACTGTGTCACTGCTGCGTGGAGGATAAGTTGAATTTCCCTTTATTAAGGTGATCTCAAGATTGAATCATAAAATGTTGTTTTACAGAACAAGCACTGGGTTCTCTAACTCCATGAAGACATTTCTCCTTTTTACAGAGAGATGCCTCTGTGAGGGGGGAGGCAGGAGCGGGCTGCTTCTATGTTATTGCTGTTTCATGGGGAAAAACAGTGATATGGGAATTATAAAACACGATTTGAAGTATAGCAATCTGAAGTGATCCTACTGCAACTCGCTCCTTTCCACTATTTATATGCTTATGGGGCAACGCTGTAATTTCCCACACTTGGAAAAACTTTTTTTTTTTTTTTTGATACCGCAGAATTATCCAAACTGGAAACCAAGAAGAAGTAGGCTTTCCAAGTGCTCTGCTGAGTGACTCTGGATTTTACAAACCTAAGCTTGGGGCGAAGTGGCAGGAGCAAGTAGGGAACGATTAAAAAAAAGCATTCATGTGAATCTGAGCAAAATAAAGCGGTCCTGTTTTTCCCGAGGCTAGTGGAAGATAGTTTTAAGAGCATACAGTAGCTGCTGCCCTGTTTGGGGCTCCTGATCTGGAGTCAGGAACCAACTTTTGACTGAAAAGGATTTGGGAGTGACAGCTTTCAAATTCTTTCTTTCAGTCGGCTTTTGTTTAATATGAATGTCCTTTGCTTTTAGGCCAACTGGGGCAGTTGTAAAACAGACAATGTGGCACATAGGCCTGAAGTTAACCAAGATTTGTCTCCAGAACTGCCTTCTCAGGACAAATTCCTTTTGAGGAGGGGTTTTGTCTGTGTGGGTGCAACACAGTGAGACCAGCCTTATATTCTTTCAATTCTAATATGTAGTTAGTTTAATTGTATGGACCATTTTATGTGCACTTCCTTTTCTAAGCAATCTCAACAAAGTCTTCGTAATTACAAAAACATGGTTTAACAGAAAAACAAACAAAAAAATCCTCAGTATCTTTCCTGTTAGATTGTTCTTGGCCCTGTTCCGAACAGTTGCTGGCAGAGTTCAACTTCGCTGTTCGTTTCGGAGGCTCAAGTGAGGGTAGGGATGGACTCTGTCAAGCTGCTCAACTTTGCTCTAGCCTGCAATAATTAATTTTTCTGGCACAAGACAAATTAAAGGGATATTAGCAAGGGGATAAGGATGGCATCCAAAATGCAACTGGTGCTTTGCTCTTTCACCAAAGAACCCTAAGAGAGGGGCGAAGCAGGATTCTCATTCTTGCTGAAGAAGAGAAACAAGGTGTAGAAGACTGGGAATTGTACTGCAGCAATATAGATGCTTCACTCTTGGTGTGTTTATTTGGCTTACACCTCTGAAATGTAGGTATTCCTGCTTAGCTTTCTCCAGCCACAGGGGTTTGGTGACCTCCTCGGTTCTAGTCCAAGCACTCACTGCTGTGCTGATTTACCCAGGGCGCACCAAATGAGGTGGCTTAGCCCAGCGGGGTCACAGCTCCTCTGGACCGAAGCCACGTTTAACCAGGCCTTGTGCAAAAGGGCTGTAACCAGCTCACCAGTCAGCTCTGGCGGCTCACTGAGCTACTTATAGAGCTCTCATTGCTGTGCTCTTCTGTGTGAGACCCAGGGTGGATCAGCCAAACGCCACCTCTCTTCTCCACGACCACCTGGACCACTGATGGAGCTGTTCCTGGGAGGTGGGGATGCTGCAGGGTGCCTCGGGAGCGTGTCCCCTGCCAGGAGCCCATCCTCACGCCGCCTGTTTCTGTTTGCAGCTTGCTTCCACAGCCTCTGCGGAGAGTGTCATGCACCGAGCCTGCAGAAAGTTCAGAGGCCTGGTGGCTGTGGGGAGGGTTAGAAAAATAAAAGAAGAGCGGGGAGCTTTTTCTTAGGTTTTGTACGAGCAACCATTTTGGAGAAAGCTGCATTCCAGTGTCACTGCCTTGCGCTTGATCTGAACTTTTCTTGACATCTCCCCTTGACTGCGGAATGGTTAACACAATCTCCATTAAGTCCCACAGCAAACAAACAGTTTGGTGCGGCTGGTATTTGTTTGCTAGTTGCAGACAAGTCGATCTCATTAGAACTGCATTTACAACTTCTGCCAAGCGTTTTGAAACTGGTTGACATGCTCAACAGCTGCCTGAGCCGGGGCGGCATTCCATTCCCCGCCTCCATCTTATTAGCGCAGGGGATGGCTTGATTAATGACAATTAGATGGGATTTTTAAAAAATGAAAGATAATTTGTCTTTGGAAGAGCTATGCAGTGTGTTTTCGTTCTCTGATTTGAAATAAGCCACAAAGTCTGGGGTTTTATGTCCTTTTGCGAAAGCCAAGGGAAGGGCTCACCCTGAGCTAACCCACAAAATCCGAAGTAAAAGCATTGTAAAGGGTGATGCAAAGCGTTTTCAGCTGGTACCTAGTGAGGCTTTTACATCAAACTGCTCTTTAACAGTGCAACCAAACGAGAAGATTTCAATGGTGACACTTAGATTTTTCTCATACAGCATCGGGAGGCGCTGTGTGAGGCGGGGGAAAGGAGAGCCTTGCTGTCTACAGCCTGTTAACTGCTGCAAGCTCGGTGATGCTGAACAGAGTTCAGCTCATGTAAAGACTGGTCTGATGTGTGGCTCAGCCTGGACTACACAATTTGTTAGACTGGTGCATAACACTGTTCATCTTATGTTCCTCAAATCCCCAAAGACACCACCTGGGCAGCCGGTGTCTCCTGGCCCCAGCCTGTTTCAGCACTCGCTTGGTCACAGCTGAAGCATTTCCACAGGAAGGCGATGGCCCATTTCTACCCCCATTTCTCCAGGCCCTTAGCACGGAGCTAGTGAGCTTACAGCCTCAGGTAGACAGGCTGTTGGTTCAGCACAGGCTGTTCCACCTAAACGATCAAATGTATGCTATTTGGCTATGCAGCCTTTAAAGTCAGGGGCTGTGGTAACCTTCACCTCTGCTAGGACATGACTCTGTCACAGGGGCACTTCAGACTTAGCGAAGCACCGCAAAGCCAAGATGCTCTTCCTTGAGTAGCTGGGAAGTCACAGTGACCAAAACAGCACCTACACACAGGCATTCACATGCCTAATTTAACCCACCAAGCTCCTGCACAAGCATTTCATAGAGGCTTCGGGCAGTTTAAACCCTCTGTTTGGCTTACGATTGGTGTTGGCAGGAAAGCTACCCTCATTTTCGCTCTGTGCACAGACCAGGAGCTCTGCGCTCCCGTTCATGCTCCCAGTTAAATTTAGCTACGGTGCTGGAAGCCATCGCCCCGTCTGAGATCCCAGTAGCAGCATTCACTCCGAACTGCAGTCCCAAAGCCACCTGTTTGCTGATTTTAACTGAACTGCTCCAGCTGGTCTCACTGCAGAGCATGTCAGTTTGGAAATGGCCTGATTGATGCAAGTGTCACCTCAGAAGCTGCTGGGTGAGTCCACAGAGAAGCACGCTCCCCTCAGCCTCTGCATCACGTCCCGACCCACATGCAGGCAACAGGAGCCAGCGTGGCTCTAGCTACAGTGTTGGGCTACAGGATCGCTGCCTTGTAAGCACTGATTGTGTGGTTTAATGAGACAACCCAATTAGATGGCTTGACAGACCATCACAACAGTGACGCAACTGAGCTCAAACCCCATTACAGAAGCAGGAGAATTTCAAAGAAGTACTTTAAAAGAAAAGTCACAGAATAGCTCGCACACAGCTCTGCAAACAACAACATCACCCAGAGGCTGTGCAGAGCAAGGAGAAGGGCCGTGAGCCTCATGACAGAAACAAGACGAGTCAAAGGGAATTAGTTCTGATGCTGATGTCCCTCGCTACCGCTCAGCATGGACACAGCCTGGATTTCAGGTACCATCTACGGGATATAACTGCTTAGATAAATCCCATGGTATTCATCTAATGCTGCCTACAGAGAGTTATAGCATAGCCTTTGCAAAAATATGCATGTACAAAACTGGTTATGGCAGGATGTATGATATATTGTCCTACAGATACTCATGGATGCACAGGGCTGCATTCACTGATCCACACCCTTAAGGCATTTCGTACACAACAACCAAAGAAAGGCTTTTATCACTACCGACTTCAGAGGATCGATAAACCTAGATTTTGGAATTCCTTCTCTTCATCCCTGAACTGGGAATTGTTCATAAAGCACCTCCTGCCCTTCCTGGCTTGCACTGAGGCTGACCATCCCCATAGCCTTTGGGTAATCTCTGAATGCTTAGCAAAAAAATCGCTTGTTAGCAAGGTGAACCCAACATCTTAAACTTCTCTGAGCCACAAGGCAACTAACAGTGTTTGGGTGACACTCCCAGGACAAAACTCACTTTTCGGAACATGCATTGAGGAATTCACAGCAGTTACAGTCCTCAGCTGGTGACCAAAAGAGAGGCTAAGCACAAGGTCCAGCAGGCTCAGCAAAGCTTGCTTGTCAAGCCAGAGGGCATTTTACAAAACTCTTCTTTCCAGATGAGCCCCTTTTGCTCATTTTTACATACGTGTCAAGGAGGCTCCAAAACTAACAAAGAGGGGAATGTAAGTTGCTGGCCACTGGTACCACAGCGGCTTTTCAATGTTGTTTTCCCTGGCTTAAAGACCCACACACGCATCCCACTTGAACTGCATGATGTGCACATCAGAGAAGGAAATCTCAAGGCCTGAGCTGAAGCTAAGAGCTGAGGCTAAGAGGTAGGAGACCTTTCCAATGCTGCTGACAGGCAGAAGCCGCTCAAGGTGGCTCTGTAGAACATCTGCTCTGCTGCTGCAGATGCTGTCCAGGTCTCTCTGCCCACCCTACTGCTAGGGGTTGTTCCAAGAAGCTGTTCACAGACACCCCCCTGCCACCAGCTCTACCTGAGCCCCGTCGCGGTGAGCTGTGGGTGCGATGCCTTCGCTGAGGGCTGGAGACACCGCACTGCAGCTTTGCTCCCAGCACCAGCAGCCATACTGCAGCTGGAGCTGTGACACAGGCCACCACAGCCTGCAGGCTGGTTTCCCTCCCTGCCTGCTTTCCGTGTCAGGATAAATCCCTTTGTGCCAGGCGAAGCTTTGCTGCCAGCCTCTTGGGGGGATACAGCAGACGGCTGCACGTCAGTGGGAGTGCTGCCGTAACAAGCCCAGACCAAGCTGCCCCTGCTATTGCAGGCACAGAGCCTTCAGGAAGAGCACGGATGAACTCTGTAGCACCAGGAACGTGTCTGTATTTGTTTCTGCAGGGGAAAATATCCTGTCAAGCAACAGGTCATTAACACGTAGCTAGCTAAGTTTTCAATAAACCCATGCACAGCTACCGCAGTGTTAGATGACAGCTCAGTGCCTCGTAGTGTCAGGGAAATCAAAGGCCGTCCCTCTCCATGCCACAGCACAGTCATCGTTCTGGAAGCTCTGACATGTGCTGCGTTATGGGATACACTTCAGGGACAGGCAATAAGGCTGGGCAGCACGGTACAGACCAGAAGCACAGCAGCTGGAGCTTGCTGTAGGTGCGGACATGTAGGGGCTGGCAGGGGGAGACAGGCACCTGGGGCTGCCCACAAATGCACACCTCAGCTCTGCGGGATGGTGAAGGGAGGTGAGGTGGGTCATGCACAGCGTGGACATGATTCTGGTCCCAAAGAAAGGGGATGCAGCTCTGTGCTCAGGAGTGTGTCCGCTCTGAAACTGCATTACAGACACAGGCAAAGAGGCGCTGCTACCCAGAGCTGGGTGGGCAGCGTGCGCATCCACCATTTTCTGTGTAGCACAGGTTTACCCGAGGTAAACAGCTGAGTATGGCAAAACAAACACCTTGCCTTCAACAACCCACCCACAGCTCTAGATCTGGAGGCAGCTCAGACCTGTGCAGGCATATGTCAGGCTGTGGGGGGGAGGCCAAAGCGCTCGAGAGCACTCTGTGGGCACGACATGAGCCCCGAGCCGCACACTGCAGGGGCCTGCCTGCAGTGCGCACACCCAGCACCCTCCTGATGGCAGGCTGCACGGGGCTGATCTGGGCATAACGAGTGCCACATGTCTCAAGGCTTCGCTCCTCACACTCATCATTTGAGTGACTTAATTATGAACTTGAAATAATATGGGCACAGTGCAGTGCCCCTGCAGCTTTTCCCTCACACCCCTGCACGACGCCATGTCACGGCACCTCGGAACACAGCACTGCGGTGTGATGCTTGACAGAGTTTGCCCCAAACTAGCCTGGATTTGTCACCATGGTGGTAGAAAGGGAGAGGCCGTCCCTCCCCGTCCCCCCTCACACAGAGGGTCGCCCGGCCTGTGTGTGGAAGAGCGCATCTGTAAGGGCCGGGGAGCAGCGGGCCGAGGTGCAGAAATCAATGGGCTGGCGGATCAGAGGGCCCGGCCGCGCGGAGCAGGAGCCGCTCCGCGCGCACGCACAGGGGCCGAACATCTGTCAGGCAAACAAAAAGCAACCCAAGCGGAACAAAAGAGAGGATTATTTTCACTCAAGTTCTTCTTCAGTCGCAGCAGGCAACGCTCAAGCCGTTCTCGCATTCAGACACTAAGGCCTTATGGGGTACGGGCTGTCCGGGAAATGCCAAACGCTGTTACCAGAAGACAAAAGAGGGGGGAGAAGAAGAAGAAGAAAAAAAAAAAAAAAAGTAGATATGGAAAATGCAGACTGTGCTGTTGGATTGGATTGAGCAGGGGGGCGGCAGAGGGGGCACCACTGAGGGGTCGAGGAGAGGGAGGGGAGAAGGACAGGGCGGCGACACGCTCAAGAAGATGGTGACAGTCCTTGGAAACACTGCCAAGCACATCTGCTGTGCTGCTGCTGAAGCACCAAACACTGCTGCTCCACTCTGAACTCACCCAGAGGGGCGAAGGACACGGGATCAGCTCGGGAGCAGTGCCCGTGCCTCTCCCTTGTGCTTGGCACTAGGTGCGCTCACCTGTCAAATGCCAGCCTGCAGCATCCCACAAAAAAGGTCCACGTAGCTGTCTCAGGAGTGACTGGCCATGGAAGACACAGGGTCTTGATGGCATTTTAGGGAATATCACACAGGTGCTTCAAACCAGCTTCATTTTACTAAAATCTATTTGTTGGGGGGTAGGGATATAAACTGGGAGAGGGGCATGCTGAGCTGACCTCTTTCACTGCTGCTAGACAAGGAGAAAATTGAACTTCTCAAACGCTTCTGATTTCCAAAGACAAAGTTGCAAAACGTCACACAACAGACAAGCACATATCCATTACTTGTACTGCCTTTCTTTTCTGCCCCTTTGGTCCTTACCCAGCTTCTGAAGGAGTCATTGTGCAGGGACAACCAGGAGCAGATTGCTCTGGTAGGAAGGAAGGGACACAACCTGCCCTGTTTCACTGCACAACGTACTATACTGGTCCCTTACAATAAAACTTTTTATGAGGATGCTGTTTCTTGTATGAAACACTTTTTTCTCCTGTAAATGATCAACTTTTATTATTATTATTATTTATCAACGTATCATCTAAACGACTTGTTTCTGCACCCTCCCCCCGAAAGCCCAGCTTTATAGTATTAGTTTTATGGCTTCGGATACTACTTGCACATAGTTCAAAGCTTGCAAAGAATAACCAAAAAGAGAGAAAAAAAAACTTGAATGTTTTAGCTTTAAGGAAAAATATTGACTATGGACAAATATTAGTAATATCCTAACCACAAGATAAGAAGGTATTGATTTGCTGTTGATGAGAACTGCTTGCAAAAGGTAAATAAGGGACTCCTGAAATTCCTGAGACATGACCAAGCAGTCAGTCAGAAATGCCTCTTACGAAAGACTGCAGTCTTGGCAGAGCAGCAGCATCCAGGGGAGGCTGCAGGCGAGGAACTGCTGACCAAGAATGGCCAGAAGCAACCTCAGTAGGTCAAGAGCATGGGTGGGAAGCAGACGGCTCCAGGGCTTGGGTCTCTTCCCCAGTGGGAAGCTGTATGAGACTGCCTGTAGCTTTGCAGAAGATGATAACTCCCTAGACCAGAAAAAATGCAGGACTGGTGAAGCTTGGATAAGGAGATGTCCAAGGCTAGCTCATGAATTACTTTGTTTTAGAAGGAGAGTTTGATCTTTCTGGCCTCTTGTGAGCCCTTTCAGTATCCAGAGAGACAGTTCAGGGGTGTGTGCATGATCTGTGCAGGACATGTGCAGAGGGCTAGAGCAAATGTACCTGAGTCAGCAGTATCCATGGTTTTGGGGGTTTGTTTGATGGCCATGAGGTTGCTCCACGGACAAAGATGGCCCTGGAAGACAGAGGCCAGGGCCAGGGACATGTTCAGCAGAAGGCTCTGGGTGATCTGGGAATCAAGACTGGCAGAGACGTGCTGAGAGCAGAGCTGACCTGTGGGTTTGATGGTCCCCATTTTCTCTGGAGCCACGGAGCACCCAGATCTTTCCTGCAGTCTATGACACCCCTTCTTCAAATGGCTTTTAACTAACAAGGTAGAAAGACAACATCAATGTGCAATGTTAGTACGGCTCTGCAGACTACTCAATGTGGTCTCTCAGGCTGCAGCTTGAGAACTCCTGCTCCAAGGGCCCAAAAAAGAGACAGGACTAACCAGTGTCTCCCAGACAAGCAGCTGTGACACGTGCCATCACAGTAAATTCATGGTGGCCGCAGTTTTGACAGACTAAGTCAAAACAGAACTGAACAATCAGAGCAAGTTTTTGTCTTGTGGCTGCAATGAATTCCCTGGTGGCTGCGTGAGGCCACTGTTATTGTCTGTGGGAGTCACTGCCCTAAGAGATGAGTTCTTCAACAAGTGAACAAATAACTCAATTAGAAATGAAAGCAGTACATTCCTGAGAGGAGCTCAGCAGCCTCTTTCTCCCATTAGCAACAGTGTAAGTTCCCAGGCTTTGCACCTTGCAGCCCTCGATCCCAAATCATGGCTCCTCGCTCTCCCTTTAGCAGATGACATCTACCAGGGAGTGCAACCGATTGCTTCACAGTGACACAGTGACATGCCAGTTTGCTTCTTTCGGCTACCATTTGTTGGTATGTGGCAACGCACTTATTTTTCTGGTCAAATTTCAGCCTAGAAAAATAATCCAATTACACACAACAAAATGGAAAAGGCAGGGGAGAGGAGACCAGATTTATGAGTTGATGAATGAACTTTTTGTTGAAAAATAATTATTGAGTACTCACTTTGTGGGTGAACTCGCTCTACCAAGGAGAGGGGGAAATCAGTAGTCCTGGGATCTAAAAGCAGTCAAGAAATCAAACTCAGGCAATTAGAGGGTGACAGATTGGCCAATCTGAATCATGTGAGGAGTACGGATATAAAAACTTTCCTCCAAGGTATGAAGGAGAGAGAAAAGTATTTTTGTTAAATGTATTCAGTGGGCATGGGAAGCAGGGACCTCCTGCAAGGAAGAAAATGTCCTTTGAGTGTATGTCGTGGTAATCTTGTACTGAAAAGCAGACGGGGTGAAGGAATTGTGAACAGCTGGTAAGTGGCAGCTCTGTGCCAAAAGAATAAAGTGTGGAGGAGGGGGGAAAGCAATTAAAAAAAAAAAAAAAAAAAAAGCTAAAATGGAAACTCCTAATTTCAACAGTAAAATAAAAACCCAAACAGAAAAACAAACCAGACGTGTTGGGAGTGTATTGTCAAACACCAGCTTCCCATGGATCCTGAGCTACAGAAGCCATTGTCCTCTGTTGGGGATGGGAACCATAAAAAACAACAAGCTGGGCTGGGAACGTAACTGCTGTGTGCTCTCACTCACATTTCTCAACCCAAACCAACACAACTCTCTACTGAATGCAGGGGATGCTCCAGAAAGAGTATGTGTACCCCTCCTGTCTAGTGGGGGAAATGACCCGTGAGCACTCACCTTCCTTAAAAATAATCCCAGTGGTAAAACAAAATCCCGTAATCAGCTCATTATGGCTCTTAGGTGAGGAATAAGTGACGGCCCCGTAGCAGGGTGTGGGAGAAGGACCCACAGCCAAGCCTGCCACGTGGCCAGCTCCAGCGGAGATGTTTGGGCAGGGAGAGCTGCGGGCGGCAGCGCCCTGTGCCCAGGCACACGGCTGGCACCGGGCTCTGCGCCGGGGGCTTGAGTTTTCCCAAAGCTGTGCTTCTGCCAGCAGGAAGAGAGAGGCTTATCCTCAGCCTCGGGCGAGGCATGCTGACTTTGCCCTGCCTTACTCTGGCATGGGAAGAGTTCACCCCGGACCTGCCCACGGCTGGGGCGAGCGCGGCGCGTGCCGGAGGATGAGGCACAGATCTGCGATTACTGATCCACCACATGGGAGATCAGGTGAAAGCCTGTGTGCCAGGGCAGAGCAGGAGCTCCTGCACTGCTGCTTTTGGTCCCCCAGTGAAGATATTTCTCTCACCACTGGTTGTATGGCAGCAGCTTTCAAACCCTGCTCAGGAGCCAGGCATGGTTTATGTACTGGCGTGGGCAAATCTAGATCCCGTAAATGCAGTTCAACACCAACACATGGCCACAGCCTCAACTCGGAAATCCTTAAATCCCAGACTACCCGATACCAGGAGGATGCACAAAAAGATCTGTTGCTCTTTGCTAGCCTTATTCTTGCACACCGCTATTTACCACTGTTTTGAAACAGATGCATTAAAATCACAGGTATCCCAAGCTCCGTGTTAAACTAAGTGTATTTTGATATTCAGAGTATGTAAACTTCTAAAAAGGATTCTGCTCACGGATGGGCTCATCGTTTTCAGGGCATGACTGACAGGGGTCTATTTCAAGAAACCTCCCCTTAAAAAAAAAAAAAGAGAAAACTACCTTAATGGTGAAGCGGGGAGTGACAGCAACAGACAAAAGGTCATTGCTTCTTTGTTCTTCACATCTGAAGAAAATACACAGGACTCCATTGTATGACTTTTCCATGCACAACATTGTCTCCCTTGACCCCATGCACATCTGCAGCCTGAAGTCCTCTGTTATCTCTGGATAACAGCTGTTCCATCACTGATTATTCGTCAGCTCCACTTCAGTCTGCCTAAGGTGCTGTGAAAACTCCCCAGGTTGCTGTGTCTGTGAACGTGATTTCAATATAAAGCCTAAAACTGCTGCAACAATAGCATAAATAATGGATAACTCTTATTTGACAGTTTGTTGGGTTATCTCTACAAGTAGGTCTATACTTAAAAACTGCAGGATCTTTTAAAAATCTCATAGGATCCCCTAGGCTAAGTCCTTTTGGTTTTTATTTGTCTTTTTCAGCAAAAATGCAAGGTGAAAGAGCACAGTCAGCACTGGAGAAAGAAGCGAGCCCTTCAGATATATGATGTGCAGGAGCAGAATTTGCAGGACAATTAATTAGTGAGGATTTCCAGTTAAAAGAAAGTGACTGAAGAGATGGGATACGTGCAAAACCCAACCCCTTTGAATGCAAATGTGCCTTGATCTTTATTTGGGGCAGAGGAAGTCGTTTCTCTTCTGTCTTCTCACACTTGCCATGGTGACCACAATTCACTATGCACCTCCTCCCCAGGTAATTCATCTTCTGGGCTCTTCCACCCCCACACCCCCTGCCTCATTTTCCACCCCTACCACTGCCCAGTTACCAATGCCATTCCCACATGGGTGCTAAATCCCATCAGTCCCTCTGTCAGAAGGATGAGGCTGGAAGAGGATTTCTTTGATCTCTAAGGCTCTTTCATGGGTCGTTTGAGAGGTGAGGATGGAAGAAGGTGAAAATTTCCAGTTTATCAGCAAGGTGTTGATGGCCACCAGATTGCTGGGAACATAATAGAGGACAATCCTGAAAAAAAAGAAAAAAAAAAAAAAAGCTGCTTTGCAGCCCAGCACTAAGTTGTTAATGAGCTCCCGGTGTAAATTCACAGGGTGCAGGGGCTGTACCTAAGCAGGTGGCTCTGTAGTGACAAGCAGGCCCCCGGTTACCTACTTTGGAGTAAGCTGCACAGCTCCTGTCCCTGAGATCTCTGCATGCTTAGACTTAAGATTAGCGTTACGGATTCCACAACATGCTAGGCATATTTCTACAAGTGTGAGCCCACCTTACAGACTGTGAAGGTGCAGGCTATTCTGGGGAGCTGGCCCCGAGTCCCGGTGCCCGTGGCTCGTTTGCCGTGTGGCCATCTGTACGTGAGGCTGCTCAGAAGTGGCTGCTCTTTGATCTCCCCAGTCCCAAAGGTGCAACACATGCACAAATGGTGAAGGTAGCCACGGTGTGCCTGTCACAGCACAGCACTGCATCCCTGGCGCAGGATGCAGACACGGGAGGCTACTGAAATGATACAGGGGGACAGAGTTAAAGGTACACATTCAACCTTCGTCCTAAATTCCCCATTCCCCAATTTGATTGCAAAACTTTTTTTTTTTTTTTTTTTTTTTTTCATGCCCGCAACTCTTCTTTTATCTCTTTCAGCCCATCTACATCACATCCCTTGCAATTACATCACACTCCCTTTGTCCGGGAGCCAAGAATTTGTCGAGAACTTGCAAAATCCTCATCCCCGATTGTTTACCTGTTTTGTACAGCATTTCTGCCTTTCTTCAGAAAGCAGTTCTACTATAGCCTCCTTCTGTTAGACAAAATTATGCAAATTGCGTAGATTAAATTGCTGTGTAATGGTTGATCAGCTTTTCCTTATTGTTTGCCATTTGTTACACAGGATTTGCGTGCATTTAAGAGTTTTATGTGTTTAATAGTTATTTAAGAGGCTTAGCATAGCTAATACCTTCAAGCAGTTCTGTCCCTGCAGACTGCAGAGAAGTAAAGGCTACCTCTGTTGTCACTGGCTTTGACCCTGGGAGTTTGTAAAAATTGTTTAAAAAGCCTGAGAGGCCAAGGAGCTGGGGAGAAGCAGTGACAATCGCTGAAGGTTTTTCACGGTGCTGCTGTTTACCAAAACGTCCCCTGTCCCTCTGTCGATAAAAGGAGCTACGAAGCAGACCCAGCTCCATGGAAAGGGCCCCGCAGGATTTGTGCCATCCTGTTGCCATTCGTGTCCATGCAAAAGCTTGGATTCGCTTTCACGCGAGCCTAGGCTCATATTCCTGCTTGAGGCTGGCTGCAAGCAAACACAGAGGCATTTCCTCCGAGTTGCCAAACCCTGTTCTCGTTAACGTGCTGCCAGAGCATTAATCATATCTCAAATCTTGCGTGCCCCTGAGCAGCCTTTCCCTCCCAGATGCCTCATCCCCATTCCTTGATAGGCAGACTTTCATCTCTCTCCCCCTCCTTACGCAGCCCTGATTTCCAGGAGCTGCAGCCCAAGCTGAGCGAGCAGGCCAGGAGCAGGGATTTTGCCGCGATGGAGCTGGCTGTTCTGCCTCCCAGCCGGCAGCCGAGCCGAGGCCACTCCAGAGCGCTCAGCAAAGCGCACACAACTCGCGCAATACCTACAGCTTTTCTGGGAGCAATTAACTGAAGAAGTCAGGTTTGGTTTTCTTAAACAAATTAGCCTTTTAGTATTGAGTTATACACACCGTTGAGAAAACAGAGAGTAAAGTAAATACATTCTTGAAAAGCAACCCTTCTCCCATGCAGCCCCAGAGAGCAGTACTCACACATTTGCCCACTGCAAACAGATGGGCCATTTTCTTGTGTCTCTATTAGGTAATAGGCTCAAGCTGTGAACAAATAAAGCAGAAAACACCCAATATGCCAATGTGTTAATTTTGTCTTCCTGTAGGTGTCCCTGTCGGTTGCAAAAAGGAGGCAAGCCCAACTTTTTCAGTCCTCTTTTTTTTTTTTTTTTTTTTTGCTAACAAAGAAAAAGACCAGTTGCAACCTTTTTCCCGTGCAAAATAAACTCGACTATTCTTCACACCAGCACGTATCTAAGAAGTAGTGAGTCAGCCACATGTGAGAAACAAAACTAACACTGCTTGATAGGCTGTTTGTATATGTATTATTTTTTTAGACAGCTGGATTCTCCTTTAAAATCTACATCTCTGTACACGTTACTTACTAACTGTAGTTTTAATTACATGTCCAGAACCAATTCCCTTAATGTGCATATGAATACACAGGGTATACACAGTTATTTCTCATTTGCATGGCCTGTTTTGCTTCTGGTACATCATGCACCTCACTGGGATACAGCTGAGGACAGAATCTGGCTCAGGCTGTGCTGTACTGATAAACCATCAGACGTGAATTACTTGTCATCACTTTTATACACAAGATTGTTTCCATGCTTGCATGGGAGTTGTCAGATTTCCACAGGGACCAAAAATGAAAGGTTACCAACCCTACATAGGTTAAAACTTTGTTGCAGGGAGAACGAAGATTCAAAATCCTTTTTTCAAGGCACCCTGTCCAAATCTGCAGTTTGACTTATTTCTCCTAGAAGCCTTTGCACTTGCAGGGCTGAATTCTTGAACCCAAGGAGCTCAACAAGTGCTGAGCATCACAGGGGTTTCTGCACTTCAGAACACACACCGAACAGTTCTTAACGCAGTCAGGCCTGTACACGAGAGATATAAAGGTGCTTCTCTTTCTTTAAAGTCTAACCTGATTAGAGTCACTCCTATGACTCTTAATTTACCACTATCGAACTACCTCTCCTATTGTTATAATCTTTCTTTCTTTCATGAAGGCTCTTTGGGAGCTTTTCACATACTTGTTAAATGCTCCTGGTCACAAAGCCTGCTCAAAGTTCCCTTGATCATGTCATTGCTATGGTGTAAAATTGAATTACTTTTACAATGCATGCTGTACCCTGGCAAAGTGAAGCTTTTTCCCACAGTTAACAGAGGTAGAAGGCCTCAAAATAAATGAATAAAGGAGCACAAAAAGTGGATTTTCATTAAAAAGACAAAAATTTAGATTTTTTTCTCACTTTGTCTTGAAATGTGGGGAAGGCAAGCTCAAAGGGCTCTCTAGTATGCGCCAGCTAGCCACACTATCTCTGTCTTTCAAGAGAGAAATGAATTGACTTGTTGGGGAGGGGTTAATAAAAGTAAAAGATAAAGTATTTGCAGTTTGCTTTTTTTTGGGGTGGTGGTGGTGGTGATGGTTATAGAAGAAACACTAAAGTCTTGTCTTCCACAAGGAATCAAGAACATGAACAGTCTCTCTGTTGCTGATAATGGCTGTGGCATGTTGTTGAGCTGCAGGTCACAAAGTTCTCATCTTATTTGGGTCCTTTTTATAGGATTGGACATCAAATGAATGAGCTTATCCAAAGCACAAATAACTATTAAAACCAGAAAAGCCTACTCAGATCGTGATCAGCTCCTGAAAAATATAGTCACTCAGGGTTTCTTTTTATAAAGATGTTTCTAAGACCTTGTTATTCCCTATGGTCTTAACTATGTTCATACTCCTCCCACATACCTCATCCTGGAAAATAAGCCAGGCTACTCTTTGTCTAAATAGAGGACCTTGTTCAGCCCTGCTTTTTTCAGGTTCTCATTATACATTTCTAGCACAGTACAATAACAAGCCTGCACTGGCACTCCACTGCTTCATGTTGGAGACAGCAGAGTGCCCCTTGGAAGTCCAAACCTCTCCTTGGGAGAGCTTGGTGGTGTGACACCTTCTACAAAGTACAAAACTCAATCAGCAAAGCACATGGACATGCCTAACATCTTTCTTGAGTTCAGCATGGTCCCCCAGTGACCATCACCCTGCTGACCAACTATTTTACCTCACTAATTTTTCCCGCAGTTTTTCGTATATGACCTGTTCATTGCTATTATACTTCTCTGTGGAGCTCCCTCTCCTTGTCACATCTATATTGGCTTCCTTCAGCTTCAGGCCTTCATGCACTTGACAGTGTATTTGGCCCTCAAGCCCATGGGCTGGGAACAGAAGGAGCTCATAGCCAGGTGCAGGCAGTGGTTACCTTCAAGGTCCCAGCTGGAGAAGGTCCAGATGCATTCTTGTCTTTGGTAACTCAGACCTGGTCTCAAGTGCCCCAAAAGTCCTATTTCAGTTCAAGACAGTCCCAAGTGGTTTCACTCCTGTCTATTCTGTAAAGGGGTTTTGCTACCAGGTTTATATATTCCACTATACGTATTCTGGTGAGAGCTTGTTTCCCACCTAGCAGGTTGATTTCATTGTACTGCTGCTGTGAAAGCCATGAAAGGTGTTTGTGGGAGCTGTTTCTATCTGGGTAGCACAGCAGTGCCCTAGGATGTGGGCAGAGCACATGTGGGGAGATGTGGGGCCCTCTCTGTTCTCTGGGATTCCCGGATAGCCATGCAGCACAAAGGACAATGGCAGCAGCACCCTTTTGACTTGCGTGGTTTTCATGTTTCTTTTGCTCCTCCGGGATTTTCTAAGGCAGGCTGTGCATATTAAAGTGTCACCACTTGCACTTAAAGACTTTGCAGGTGATAGTGTGATGCTTGTTCACACCAGTGTGAGAGGAACCCCACAGCAGGAAGTCAGCTCTTTCAGACCTCTTTAGAAATGTGCGATAATCTTATAGTGCATCAACACTTTCTCCCTCACCTTTCTCCCAGCCTCTAATTTCTCTTCAACAAGACTATGCTAGTCTCTACATTTTGCTGCTGCTGCTGACATAGCTCTCCTTTCTCTAAATTTGCTCCGTTTCACACTTCACTGCTCCATACCATTGCACTATTCAGTGTTTCGGGGAAAGGTTTACATGCCCACTTGACACCTAGCCTGCTGTGTTGCACTCTTCATGATGATTTTTTCCACATGCTTTGGAAAAGACACATTTGGTGACAGAAGTGCACGCCCTTCTATATTCTCTTTCTTTTTTTCTTCTTTTATTCCTCATCATGCCTTGCCTTCTCTATATTGGTCCATATTTAAATTTTGCTTTCATGAATCACATCTTTCTGTTATTACTATCTCTGTTTATAGCCAGTCAGCTTTATTTTTTTAGTTGTTGTTGTTGTTGTTATTATTATTATTAACACAAGAGGCTTTTATAACCAAACAACATTTTGAAGAGTTTTTCAGGAAAGAAAAACCCTAGGTTCAAGTCCTTCTATGAAATGAGTTAGTGGCAAACTCATTCAAAACGTGAATGCACATCCCATAGGAGCACACTTACCAACAAAATGATGTTTGTTCTATGTATGTATGTATTTGTTTCAATCACAAATCTAACAAACAACCCTTGAAAGATTGTTTTACCTTGATGTACAATAAAGTTGAAGGATCTGAGAAGAGTTTCCTGCCCAGCTCTATTTATATCACAGTAGTATCTGAGTGCCACTCAGAGCCTGATTAATTTGCTCATGCAATCCTGCAAACAGGGCAGTAACATACCCAGTTGGGTTTAGAGTTAGGAAATAAAGACACAGAGGACAGGTTAAGCAATTTTCCCAAAGTCACACTCAAAATATCACTGTGCTCACCCACAAGATTCTCTCTCATGCCAGATTAATGCTTTATCCCCAAACCCATAACTTCTAGTTAAGCATGTGGCAATATTTATGCTATCACCTGACACCAGAGCACTGAGACTTACTGAACTTTTCGTTAAAGCTGTGTACAAGCACTGAATTCTTACAGTGTCAGTCTGGAGCAGTGGTCACTACTTTGTTTCCCCTGTAGGACTGAAGGACATTGTAGGACATATTGGAAAGCTGACATGACTAAAACTGTGCTGAGAATCAGCAAAGTCTAGTCATTGTCCTTATCCCACCACATGCGCACATTGGGTCCCCTGTGGAGGACACCAGGTTTCCAGACTCATTTTCATTTGGTTTAAACATTGGATGCTAATATCTTTGTGTACCTTATTAATCTTGGTGAAGATCAGCATTTTGCTTTTTAGTGCAACTGAGGTGCATTAAAACCCACCAGGATTTGCACATCACACATGGTCCCCTCTGAAGAAGCTCAGCTGTAAAAATAATTCTCATCACACTTCACAAAATTGGCTGTGGTGTTAAACTCAGCAGACATTTGGTGAAGTGCACTCCTGGACAGGACCAAATAGTTGTTAAGCATGCTAAGAAACTGTTCTCTCATTCAAATAGAGGCTACCAAAATGGTTTTTGAATAAGAACTCGCTGGGTTTTCTTCACCCTTTCATCTTGTCAGGAAATCTCTGTGAACTTCCCTCCTCTCCATTTGCTTTCCTTCCCCTTTCTCTGCTGTCATTTACCAGCCGGGCTGTTTTCTTCAAAGTACCCTCTAAATGTCACAACCACCAAACAACCACAGCAAATAATGGAAATGCCCTAGTAACCCTTCCCAAAGCACTTATACACCAACACTGAATAATTTGACCTGCTCTCATTCTAGGGAGCATTTTTCACTGTAGTAGCAGAGGAAAGGGAACGGTTTTAAGATTTTGTTCCCTTTTCTCTTGGTTCTCTTTTGATGTAAGACAGCTCTGCAAACACGGACTAGAAAAACCCTACAACCCAAACCATATGCCCCTGGCAAGCAGCGTGCCAGCTAATACAGAATGAGGAACGTTCCCATTTCAAGTGCCATTGCACATGCTTCAGTGTGTCCCCCTCATTATAAGAAAATCACTTGGAAGTTCTCAGGGACCTCTGAACCAAATAAGCCATAACAATGAAAGGCTTGGGTAAAGCAACAGTGTCCACATGTTTATCTTTAAACTTGGGGTTTCACCTGGGAAACACAGTTTGTAAGACAGGATTTCAGGCAGAATTCCAGCTCTTACTTTGTTTTTTTAAAAAAAACAGAAGTGTTTCTAAGAGTCGTGAGAACTGTTCTTTTCCTGTCTGATTCTTTCTAATGTATCAAAGGGTACTTGATCTAAAGGCCCACACTTTTTAATGTGTTAAAGTATGTTAAGATACCCTACCTGACTAATCTTGGGATTTCTGTATCATTTTATTTGGTGTTGGTTAAAGTTCTCATCTCCCAAACAACTTATTTCTATCTCTCTTTGATCACCTATAAATACGAATTTCAGGTTATTTAGCATTCAAGATGTGCCTGAAGCAATATCCTCAAACCAGCTCCTACTAAGATCAGAAAACAAATATTTAAGTCAGCTCTTATGCTTTGAAGATGATCTTATTGCAGACCTAACAAGACTTCTAGATCTAATCTAGACCAGAGCTTTGGTCTCTGCCCCTTTCTCTTTTACAGGGACAGAACAATACTGAATGTGGTCTTTCTCACAGTACTTTTCCCTCCTTCCCTTCAGGCTTTTCACTGTACTTAATTTGCCTTACCCTAAACAACCAACATTGACCTTATCTACTGTCACTGGAGAGACACTTTAAACCTAACCCATCTTACTCACTCTTGTCTCACATGTCAGGAGCGAGAAGAATTGTTCAATGAAGCTTTCAGAGGTGTGGATTTAGTGATACACTTATCTGTTCACACTTAAACTCCTTCTGAAGTGCCCCACATCTATGGAGAACAAAACAGAGGCACTGATGGTGCGACCAAACCAAAGGCTAGGAGTCTCCTTGGACATGACTGCAATATGCAAGTGAAGGAAATTCAAAAGAAAGAAACATGAAAGAACAGCTCCACAAATTAAGGTACCTATGCAATTAGGTAATGAGGAGAAAAAATTGTTTCTGGATCCCATCTGTGACTTTTGAGGACTGACATAACCCTCTCCTGCTGCCTGCAGCGCCTGTTTGACAGCCTCCCACCAGGCCTGCACTGGAGGCTCCTCTCAGACCAGCTACGGCAGCCAGGCGCTGGAAAATATTCCTCCCCTTACCACTGTAGCTTTGCCAGGAAAAGCCTTTTCTTTGGTACAACTAAACCAGCAGAAGGATTCATCACTAAGGATTCATCTGCTCAGAAAACAAGCAGGACCTATGCTGGACAGAGGACATGAAGGCTGATGGTTGGAAGGCATGGTTTGGGGAATAACTCTGCCGACATCCCCTTTGAAGGGCAGACAAAGCCTTGTTCTTCTCACTGTGCAGCCACTGGAACTAGCTGCCTCCCAGACACCATGTGGCAGCAAGTTCCCCTGATTAATTAAAAGCAGTGTAAAGAGGAGACATTTGCACACCCAGTTGGCCCCCTTTGTTTCTTACACAACTCCTAAGGAGACAAGTTGGCCTTGTGGTTGATGGTGATGGGCCAGTCTTGCTGGAAATTTGTTGCTGCAACACCCATGCTACTTAAATGCTGTAGCCTTTGTAGCCTCTCTGTAGATTTGTGGCAAGGACTTTCTAGGCATGTGTGGTGCCCACCAAGGCATGGCTCCCCTATCAGCTGTGGTTTCTCAACTCTTGCATAAACAGTTGCTAATGATAAGAGAACCTTTGTTCTCAGTGTATAAAAACAAGCAGCTAAAAGCTTTAAATGGTCAGCTTTGGCCTTCCCCAACACAACGGCAAAGCAGTCAGTGGAGCTTGAAAGAAGCAAGCCCAAGCCCTTTAGCAGTGCCCTCACGCACCTACCCACCCTTTCTCAATTTTTATTGCAGCCTCTTTGGCTGCACAAAGCTCCTACCACAAATGTTAATACACTGAAGGTCATAATTCCCTAACCTGCCCTGTTGGCTTCTCCATGGGATTTACAAGCTCGCTCCTTCTCCTTCTGGTGATCTGATTTCCATGTGTATAAGGTGAGGTGAGAGCAAGGCCATTTCAAAGCCTCGGAAATGGACCTCCAGCACCAGGATGCTGAAGGAAGGCAGAGGAATCAGCATGAGAATGTTATCCTAACACCTTGGCAAGAATGGGAGCCCTCGAACAAATGTTTATTCAGAGACAGAGGGATGGCCTAGCTGGGGAGCATTTTATTTTTCACGCCTAGGAGTGTGAAAGGAGGACACATAAAGACATTTACAACTTGCAATCCCCCTCCTGAGACCTAAAAGATGCTACAAAGTTGTGGAAAAACAAAAGGGTTTCAAGATGAGTGTGGGAATTTGTTGCTCACAGTGAGCTTAAACCTGCAGCTTATTCTTCTGACAGTTTTCAGGCAAAATTCAGACAAAAAGTTGATGTTAGTAGAAGATATATCAGAAAAGAGCAATGGGATTTTACCCAGCCCATGGCTTTCAAAATCAAACAGGCTCCTTCTTTTCTGTGGCTGAGAACACTCAGAGGCATGACATGGTACGGCCCTGGAGCTGTGCAAGGAGTGAGACATCTAGCAGCAATCAGCAAATCTGGTCAAGTAATGAAAGTTACCATCTGCCTAGGAAAAGCTGTGAGTACTTATCTGGTGTTCTTGAAAGAGCACATGGCATATTAATTAGTGTCAGACACTAATGAAAGGCTAGCCCAGTGATTACTGCTAAACCAAACTGGTGGCTGCTCCTGCTGCTGCTCAGTGCAGGAAAATGCAGAGAAGGTTCTTGTGCTCAGGTCCAGCCTGAGCTGGTCTCGACTGTACCCTGGGGAGATGCCTTCAACTTCCAATAGCTCCTCTCCTCCTATACGTCATGTTTTCCCCCATAACACAAGCAGGTGCCTTTTCACATTAATATATCACACCTTTCTCCTGGACAAGTACACGTATAGGTTTTATATGTATGTGTATAAATAATTTGTCCTTCTTTAACAGAGTTGCAAAACGCAAGCCTCTCCTGCCCCCACAACATTACTTAGGAGGCCACTCCATTAGTAGGTTTGACTCTCGTAAAACCACATCAAAATAAAATTGGAACTAACTACACCTAGACAGGCTTATTGACACCCAGAAAGACCACCAGATATTTCTGACCTGAACACCTGTGTCTCCTAGACCATGGAATTTCAACCCATTCCTCTGCACTGAGTAGGGCTTTCACTTCGGAAAGATGATAAATTGCTATGTCCTGGTGGAGATTAAAAGCATGTAAACAGACAGCATGGCCTTGACCTATTTCTCATACATTTCAGGTGAATTCACCCAGTTTCTAAAGTTTACCTCCCTGTCAATGATAAGCAGTTTACATTAGTTTCCTGTTTTAACCACCAGCCTCTGGCTACCCCATGTTACAGGGTCACACTTCTCCACTCCAGCTCTGAAAGAGGTTGTCTTTCCTCCATCTTGAGAAGAAGTGAAGGGAACGATGAGGCTAACTTGGATAACACTCACCTCAGATAAACAAACTACCAAAAAATTAGGCTTCTGGCTTATTTTAGCGCTGCAGGCTCCCTTTACAGACAAAACAGGCACCTGTGGATGACAGTTTTCCCATCAATCTTCGGATAGGCTGAACTGCCATCTGAAAGTGCTTGTTTTATCTCTACTGGCAAGAGAAGGAAAATGGAATATTAGCTTGGATCTTCAACAGCGTGAGCTTCAGGCAGCAAATGCTGGGTGAGAAAGCACCTACCCTTATGCTCAATAGGTTAGATACCTCCAATTAGCTGAGGGAATTTGTGACAAATACCTTTGTCATGGAGGAATTTTCACCTTTTCAATATTGCAACCCTTCTAAAACTAATCAGAGAAAAATAGCAGAGGAGATGAGACCATATTAGGGGCTATTTACTTGGGCACTTACATTTTTAAATTGAATCATCTTCAGCTGTGTGAGGGCAAAACAAGAGCAATCAGAAGCAGCTGCAATGATTTTGGTCAAAGGGCTGAAGCTTCCAGCCTGAGCTAAGATCCTGCATACATGCTGGTCACTCTGGCTAGTGCTATGCTCACCAACATCTTGGAAGATCAGATGATAAGCTTGCACATCCACATGGAATTTTCCGCAACAGCCACAGGCAAAAAACTTAATTCACTGATCCAACCTCAAACTGCCTAGGAAGGCATTGCAATTCTCATGTTACTGAGCACAGAGCACAGTTGGCTACTGCTTTTGGTAGCAATGAAATTGCAATGAAAAATCAGATCACAGATTTGAAGTACTCAAATAATTATTACTGGAAGTCCCAATGACCCTTTGAGTTCCATGCCTGACTAGTAAGTATCCAGTACAAACAACTGATAGGAAAACTTAACGTCAGAAGTTCATCTTCCTTTCCAATATTATAAAGTAGCATTCCTGATTTCTTCATAAATTATCAAGCTGAGCCTGTATTTGAAGATATAGTCAGACAACCTGAACTGGTAGTCTGATCTGGTACAGCAAATCCCACTTGGTTTTGATTTCAGCCTCTTTATTTCCACCACCAATAGTTAATATTTGACATGCAGGGCACTGGGATAATTATCACTGCATCTGTTTTCTCTATTACAGAATGCATTTTTAGCCATATAATCACTTACAATTGGATGGAGGATTCTCAGAGTGTGTTTACCAAAGAAGTGTACTGAGAGGCATCTGTTTCATTTAGTCTGGAAGGAAAAAAAAAAAAAAAGTCAAAATTGAATACTTACCCAGGGGCAATGCTAAAATTACAGTACATGCTGAAGTCCAGGCTACTACTCTATTAAATCCATTTTTAATGTCTCCCTGTTAAATCTACTAACCTCTTATGCACCAGACGTGCACAGATCTCATGAGCATTGCTGCCAATGCTAGGAAGCAACTGATGCTAACCAAGAATAAAATGCTGCAAAATTTAATTCCCTGACTAAAACCAGCTTGTATTTTGCAGTGTTATAATAAGCAAACTCTAATTAAGTGTACTAAGCAAAGCTCTGGCTTGCAGAGGCTCTGCACAGACTGCAAAAACTCTGAAGGGCAGGAGATGCTTTATTTGACAGTTTCTACTAAAGAAAATAAAAATAAATACTTATACGGAACATTCACATAACCCCTTGCTCATTTCAGAGTCTGTGGTTTGCAGATCACTGCAGAAGAACTGAAATTACAAGACTTGGCTAAGTGATTTCCCACATATCTGTCTCAAAGTCTTGTTGTTCTTTGAAGATGGAGGAAGTTTCAAGTATTAAAACCATACATAAAATCCTTATGAGGCAGTGTGACAAGGTACTCTGTGCTTGCGAGGAGTTGGAAAACTGATTTATAATTTCTTCCATCTTTTCTTGTGCTACTAGTAGAACATCCTTGTATATGGAGATAGTTTTCTCTCTCCTTTCATCCCCCTCCTAGTTCCCAGCACAAAGCTAGCTTGGACTGCAGAGCAGAGACATCCACGGCTTGAGAGATGACACCTCACAGGTCCTGGGCTTCTCAGCTGTGCTCCACACTACACTACACCATTTAGCCTTCTTGTAGAGTGTGGCCAAGTTGTGTGGCCCAAACAGCCACTGCTTTGGGGAAGATTTGGGCAGATGGGACCAGAGGTGGCTGCAGCCTGACTCTACCAGGGAGCTGCGCAGCTCTGCAGGGATACAGGGGCATGCATGCACAATGCCACCCAACTCACAGGTGGGGATAGGTAAAAATCTCTGTCTTCACTCCCTGGTAAACCCCTGCCTGTTGGCAATACTCTCCCTTTCAATGGGCTTCTTTAGCAGCAAACATGCAGGTGTTACAGAGTTTGGGACAGGGTTATACCAAGGGTGAAGCCCTAGCCTCAGGAGCTTGTGTCACTGTAGCCTTTGGCAAGAGGACTTGCAATGAAGTGAGAGGGACTCTCACACTGCTTTTTCTGCTGATGATCTTTTGAATGGAAAAGACCCCAAGAAACCTGCTTTATTCAGACCTGGTTTGAGCAGACAGTGGGACTAAATGACCTCCAGAGGTCCCTACCAGTGTGAATTATTCAATGCTTCAATGATTTCATCCCATTTTTGTTTCTCAGATTTCCTTAGTTTAAGAAAAAGTCACCTCAGGTTGAATGTGACTGTGCTCTTTGTGTAAAGGCAACCTTGCAAGCATCCCCAGGAGCAAAGAAACAACACCCCAGACCCAAACCCCAAAGGACCAGGTCTACTAAGTTAAAAACACCTCTTCCACTGGGGACACTCAGCTCATGTATACATTTATATGTCTTGTTGGATTTCTTTGGCACTGATAGCTGCACTGTAGAAACAACCAACCAAAGAAGTTTCTGACTTCTAACATGTAATTGTCCAATCCAGAAGTTGTTTAACAAGGGTTTTACATTTGCATGAAACCCCATGATGTATGGTGACTTCCAACAGGACCTGGAGCTATCTATCTACCCAGAGCTACCAGTGTTAACTGGTGTTAATAAAACACCGTGTAATATTTCAAGCGCAGCTCCATGCTCATTTAATTCTATTTAGAAAAGCAAACAGCATGAGGTGAGAATTAAATAAAAGCACATGTTTCAAAGTCACAGAAATGACCATCAAAGATCGACTTCTTGTTACTCAGTCAGCTGGCTGCTGTCAGCGTGAAGAACGAAGCAATTCCATTTTTTAATGCCATGTAAATTATACCGCTGTGTTGTGATACATCAATTAAGTTCTTTGAATAAATTAATCAGAAAATTCTGTAAGGATGCTTCTTTGCTTTCTGAAGGGAAAAAATAATAAACCCAAACACAAACCCAGGCTTTGTGTTTATCTGGTGGTTTGTTTTCCTCTGGAGTTAATTCATGGGTTGAAGTCTCCATGCATATACATTCACACATGTAAATAAGGAATGAAAAGCTTCACTTTCTGTGTGAAAGGCCTCAAAACACTTCTCATAATTTAACTTAATAGATGTTAGCACCATGCCAACTAAATAAAGTGCCTTACACACATTTAGATGAAGCATCAGTTTTGCAGCTGACTAGTGCTCCATTATTTCTACTAATTACATATTTATCTGCCTTAAGGAGCGGTTTTACTATTGATTCAACTAGAAACAGCTTGCACAAAGCCAAAAATAAAGCAGCATTATGAAGTCAGACTTTTACATGCAAATACAGGATCCAGTTAGCGATGGCATAAAGCAGCAGAGTCATGTAAACTTCACTAAGAGCCGTACCACCTCCTCACACAAGCAAAATTGTTTCAGCTCAGGTTTTAACATGAAAGCAGACAAGCTGGTTAAAATCAGATGAACTTATGAATAATATGGTATGTGTGTACATCTTCTGGTTAGTATAAACACATCAGTGCCACACAAAAGACCAAGAGTCAGCTTCACAAGTGCTGAATATCATCAAAGCTCTCATCATCGCATTAAGAGCTTGGCTCGTTTGTATTGTCAGGGAGTAATGCTGTATTTTGAACAGAGCCTAATTTATCAGAAAGTAACAGACCCTTCTCTCTGTTTTTGAACACAGAATGAGCTGAGGTCAAATCCTGGTTATGCCCAAGCTCTGCAGTAGCATGACCTGAGTTAAAATATGGTAAGAGTCAACACCTTACCTCCCTCATAGTTCCTCAATAAAGCTTAGATCCTGCTGATTTTTAATGCTTATGGCTTCTTAGGAGTGTCTCTGGCTAACTGAGAAAGTGAGTGCAATGTTTACCCAATGCATAGAACTCTCAGATGCTGTTTTGCTCAGCCATTTCCGGGTCACATTTGCTTCCATTAACTACTGAAAGGTGCATACTATCCCCTATCTCCCCTAAAAAAAAAAAAAAAAAAAAAAAAAAAAAAAAAAAAAGAAAACGTCATCAAATGCTATGGATACAAATCCTACCCTGTATGGGCCAAGACACTGATGCTGAAAATCTACGGAGTTGTGCTGATTCATGCAAACAAGTAGCCTAGAACTGTTCTCGGTAACAGGCTCTGAAACTCAGAGCTCAAAAGGGGAAATCACAGCCAGGTCAGGCATCAAAAGTTTCCCTCTTGCTGGTGATGAACCAGTGGTTTTATTCTATTCCATTAATCTATGTGTTTAGGGATTTTGACACCCGGCAAATAAAAGGTATGTATGTGAATACTGTATGCAGAGGGTAAAAGGGTACGCTCCTAGTATAGGTGCTCAAAGTGTACGCACACATGTGATTAAATGTACAATACATGTAATATATTTTCTGTGTGATTGTTTCTTTAGGAATAATGAACAGACTGAAAAGTTCCCCCGTTCCCTTGCAAATTCAAGCCTCGTCTGTACTGCATTCTGGCAAAACCCCTAAGCATTAATGCTCTTAAACAATGTGTGCTCGGAGAAAAAGGACGGACGGATTGAGGGAGGGGAGGTTTGTAAATATTGCCCACAAATCATTCAGTACTCCTTTCACAGCACAGTACTGAAGCCAGACTAAATTAGCAGTCCACTTCCCCCGCTCTCCTTCCCACTCAAGTCATGTCTGTTTACCCTCAGTAATGACAAAACGTAGACAACTGTCTGCGAGGACTGTGGTGACATTGGCACACACATACCAGACAAGCAGAATGTTGTGGGAAACAGAGATTGAAGCATCTTGATATACGAGAAACAATTATCATGGGAATTGTTGTTTCTCAATGCAACAGCTATAATAAATAGTTGCCATATGCTAAGCACAGATGCCTCCTTGAAAAGCAGCCCTGAGATGGCACAGCCCATGTTCTCCAGAGTCTGGGGCTTTGATGAAACGACTGGCTTTTTGCAAGCAGAACTGCGGCCCCATGGAAAGGTATGTCGGGCCACTGAAGGATTTAGGGGAAAAAAAAAAAAAGTGGCTCAGTAACAGCTTGGGGTTTTGCTGGTGGGTTTTGCAGGGGAATCCGAAGTTGATCCCCGATCCCTTCAGGCAGGTGAGACACTGCGATGCCCCTTTGTAAACCTGATTTTACCTCTGCTTGCTTCTTTCTTCAGGCACAGAAAGCCTTTTCAGGGAGAAGTACTAGGGGCTAGCTTTATGCACGTATCAGAACTGCAAGACTATTTAGTGCACTGCAGGGGTTTAGGGCTTTGTTTGACTTCAGGACTTAGGGACAGAATGCTTCGTATGCATACATGTACGAACATGCACACATCTATATGCACCTTCACCATATATCACAAGATTGTTCTGTCAGTCTTTATAGGAAAGAGGTTGCTGTTTTTTTTTGTAGCAGAGGAAGATAAAACGTGAAGAAAGCCTCTGCCTATTTCACTCACACATCACGGCCTGATTGTGCTGCTCTGTGCAGAGAGCAAAACAAAATGAAACAAACAGGTGAAGATAAACCTGGCAGACCAACTTACCCAGTCCTGCACTGTGTCTGGTGAGACCGGTGTTATTTTACCAGCAGTCCTGCTATTGCTTGTGCCCAGATCCTAAGTCCCTTAAAACCCTGTTTTCTTTGCATTCACAGAACCCTACAGGCACATCTTGAGCCTTTTCTCCAGCACAGTGCAAAAGATAACTGAAGTGCCTAAAAAGGCTGAGAGGGCCAGACCCTGGCCCATTAAATACATGAAGGCACTGAACTGCCAGATTTCGGTGAGAGTTAGACAGGTAGATTCTTCTGAAAC
This sequence comes from Aythya marila, assembly GCF_965140915.1. NCBI lineage: Eukaryota > Metazoa > Chordata > Aves > Anseriformes > Anatidae > Aythya > Aythya marila. The sequence continues at coordinate 43,484,974 of NC_139044.1, forward strand.
AAATAAAAAGTCTTATCTGTACCATCAGTGTCAAATATTAAAAAACAAAACAAACAACAACAACAACAACAACAACAACAACAAAAAACACAACAAAACACCCTCCAAAATTAACTGCCTCTGTATTTTTCAAGACAGTAAAGCGTGACTAGTTTTTATAGCACTCAGCACTCTCAGCCAACTGTTAGTAATATCTGCTTCTGCACTTGGACTAAAAGGGGATTACAGCCTCAGTCTGGACATCTAGGTGTTGTCCTGACACATCTGCTTAACACTCAGGACTTCACCGCCGGCACACATGAAAACCGACACTCAAACAGACCATGCTAAGTGAGAAATCTGGATGAAAATCCAAGCCCAGCACCGATCTGTGTGTGTGTGTGTGTGTCGCTTTAAGAAGACGGAAGGGCATATATTTGGAAAGCCAGCTGTAAAACCCTTAGATAGACTTTTGAAAAAGCCAGCCCATCATGCACAGCAGATGCTGGCTTCATAAATGTCACAATGATGTAACCTGCCGTACTGTTTGGCTGACATAATTTATGTGTGCTATCATACAGAATGCTAATAGTTTTTAAAATACGTTTTAAGAAAGTTGTTAACCAAATTAATAAAGCATGTTACAAAAATCTTGGCTGGTGTTTCACTTCTCTTATGATTAACATATGACAACGATTAGCAGCTAAAAGAAATTTCCAATAACTTCTAAAATTTTTCATTCATATGGTCCCTTTTAATCAGAAACTTTCTTTTATCTGAATTCAGTTGTATGCTTTGTTAGGAACTATAACATCAACAATACCAGGAACTTCCTTATTATTATCCCATTTATGCCAAGGATTCTGATTGCTACCCCCCACTCCCATCCCAAATTTAAAGGAAAATGGAAAACTGTTAAGGAAAATTAAACCCTGCCGAGTGGTTGCTATGCATTTTGAATAGTCCTTTTGTGCATGTATTATACATACATACATACTACATGAACCTTTTATTGCCTAAATTTGTATCTAGTGTATGTTTATTAAACAGCCAAAAAAAGGCCACTGTTAAGAGGCTGCTGTTTTCGGCTCTTGTTGCATTTGCAGCAGTACTTACAAGATAGCTGAATAAAGGACAAATACTCAAGTATTAAAGTTATTTTTTAGTATATGAAGACTTTACAGGTGGACACTTGGAATTCTCAGAAGTGCCCCTGTTTCTAGGATCTTTCTGCACTCTTAATGAAACCTTTTAAAAGTTTACTTTTTTTAATAAAAGTTATTGGTCATGAAAAATAAGCAAGATTTTTAGTCTATTAAAAATACTGTACTACACTGACAGTATCAATGTACCAGCTATTTTAACTCTGTGAATTCCACAGCAGCACTTTATCTGAGGGACATAGAGATGCTGATCCCCCTGCTGCACCTGGCTCCTTACAGAGAAGCCTTTTCAGTCTCACAAAGCTGAGGAGAAGGAATGAAATTCTACACTGGCAGCACGGTATGCTTAAATTTAGACACAGGATTGGAGCCATTCGGTAGTCTTTACTTAAACTTCTCCACACAACATTTGCACTGCAGTCAAGGGAAGCACCAGCTGGAGTAAGGACCGAAGGATTCAGCCTCTAGGTAACACCGTGCAGAACAAACTCACCACTGAAATGAGGCTGCCCTTGGCTAGGGTGCCAAGGAAGAAGGAAACGCAACCAGATGAGGAAGATAGAGAAGTGATGTCCAGTTACTCTAAGGTCGAATTCAGCTGCTGTGCACAAGTCAGCACTTGACAGCTGTGAAAAGTTCAGGGAGATGTTCAATAAGAAACAGCCAGGACCCTGGCTTTACTTGCTTTTATTTGAAGGAGAAGTTCAGGCATATCAAACAGCATCCACAATGGACCTCAACTGTGTTCATGGAAGGCAGAAAGGCAGGAAATTTTCCTCCTTTTTTAATTCATGCTCATTAAAGAGGACAATTTCCTTCTGCTTCCTCTGGATGAGAAGCCTTACTCTGGAGATATTTGCAACTGAAAATTCTCGCACTCTGATGAAGGGATGGGTTAGAAAACCAGTAGCTGATTGAGTTCATGACAAGATGTGTGTGCTCCTGAATGTTAAATCATGGTGTGTCCAAGAGAAGTGACACAGAGCACTGTATGTAATAGATCAAGTTGAACATAAGGGCATTAATCTCCTGCCCTAGCCTCCCTGTATAGATCCTCCCAGCGGAAGACACTGCTCAACTATCGACACAGAGTATGGTTCACAAGCTAAGAGACGAAGTTTTTCCTAAAAATGTAGCTCCAAATGACTTCCTTGTATATCTTCTTACAAGCTAAGGTTAAAATTCTTTTACAAGCACTTTTATAATACACTGCCTTCAAGGAGCTCCCCAGGAATCCCCTGAACCTGGACTCTAGCATAAGACAGTCTCCACCATTCCTCGATGACAGCAATGACAGCTGTGCTCGGAGCACACCCTGCTCCATGTGTCGACAGAGCTGCAGCAGCTGTGTGGCAAGACGGCCCTAAAAACCTCCCCTCATCACCAGCATACAGCTACCATGAAAGTGCGATGCATGTGTGGCATCAGTGTGTCCTGCTATGGCTCTGCATGCCGCCACAGTGGAAGTACTGAGGAGCTGGAGAGCCAAAAAAAGACAAGATAAGTGCAAAATTGCTATGGGCGTTACCCTTTATTGTTGCCATAGGGCTTCTTTATGGTCAAGTGAATTAGACATCTCATTTGTAAGCACATCAGACAATTTATTTCAGGTGTTACACCCAGAATCACAGAATCACAGAATTTCCTAGGTTGGAAGAGACCTCAAGGTCATCGAGTCCAACCTCCAACCTAACGCTAACAGCCCTCCACTAAACCATATCCCTAAGCTCTACATCTAAACGTCTTTTGAAGACTTCCAGGGATGGTGACTCCACCACTTCCCTGGGCAGCCTGTTCCAGTGCCTCACAACCCTTTCAGTGAAGAAGTTCTTCCTAACATCTAACCTAAAACTCCCCTGGCTCAACTTAAACCCATTCCCCCTCGTCCTGTCACCAGGCACGTGGGAGAACAGGCCAACCCCCACCTCGCTACAGCATTACATACATACATACCCGTATACCCGTATTTTCCTGTGGCAGACATGACCTTAAAGTCTTTGCACACATTATGGGTAACAGATATCTTACAGCTTTGTTCTGAAGGGGAACTATCACAGCCGTCCCCCAGCAATACCAGCTACTCACATCACTCATCCAGCTTCCAGGATGGTGGCTGCTTCTGACTGTGCCTCTCGTTCACCTCTGCAGTCCCTGATAACTAATTTCTGAGGGACAGTGCAGCCTCTTGGGTGCACGGCTCAGTCTGCTGGGCCCAGCAGCTATTGTTAGCTCTGCTTTCTGACAAGTCTAATTCAGGACAGTCTCATAAGCTTGTGTCTGCTGTGCCAAGAGTTCCTGTAGAGGGATCTTCATCTAATCTCCTCAGGGATATTCTTAAGTGTCTTGTTTTCCCTTTTCCTCCTGCTCGGGTTTTGTCCCTTTTGATTTGCATGCCAGCTAAATTCTCAAGTTGACAGCAGTAGCTAAGAATCTGGAGGTAACTTCAAGTATCTCTTCCATAGGAGGAAATTCCTCCTACTTTCTTCAGCTTTGCTTTGCAGAGACTGAGAAGTTACCTTGGCTAATGTGACCAAAGTATCAAGGAGTCAGAACAGCAGTGAAGTCACTAGGAGGTTGAAATTACACTCCGAGATTAAATTCCTACAAGTCTTATGAAATTGGGCAGCTGGGTTGAGGAAGGTGCTTCTGTTTGTGCCCTTATTGAAGAAAAGGCATTAGCAGAAGCTAAATCTTACAAGATGCAAGGAATCTATATGGGAGACATAATGTCTGCCTCACTGAGGGAACACTAGAGGCAACATTTTATTAAACACCAGAGAATATAAGCGCAAAACAAGAGGTCTTGCAGAGATCATGCTCCTTCAGTTCCTTTCCTTTTGTCAAGGAACATGTCTTAAATTTTTAAAAATTGTCTTATGTGGCTGATTCTCAGGTTTACCCATATGGAATTTTATGGGCTATTTTAAAATATCTAAACTAAAGCAGAAATACAAAGTATTATATAGGTGGTCCATCTACCTTATTTATCAGATGAAGTGTCTTTTACCACTTGTATGTTTGTCTGCTCCTTTCCACTTATTGTTTAAGTGCAAGTAATCAAAGAAAGATAAGTGGGAGAACTGTGCTAACAGTGTTCTTACATGGGCAATTGCTTTCTGAAGATAGCGTTTATTTAATTTATATCACAACCAAACACTGCTGGCCAGGGCTGATGGGGGTATTTGCAACTACATGAAATTTAGCCAAATATGTTGTTTTGCTAAGGATGAAATACTTCCCAGCTACATATCCATTTCAACAATTTTCTGGTCCAGATCCCTCAAGTCACTTCTTATTACAGACAGACTGGAGAATGAACTGAAAGCTTCGAGTTTTCAAGGCTATACATATGAAAATCCAGTAACAAGGGATTTATTCATCTGGTCCTGATGGGGAGCCAGAAAATATTAGTAATATCAGGAATTTCTGTGAGTCAAACAACACAAAGCATTGAATGAAAGCAATTTGTTCTGAGAGGAAGCCATTTTTGTAGTATTTTGCTTTTTTATCTCAGAGTTGTTGAATTCATCCCTTTCACTAAAATTTCAAACCCTCTACTCGGTTAAGGAAAGGCAGAGGTAGTGTATCTGTCTTCCTGCTATTACCATTTGAGGGCTCACTGAAGTGGAGCTACAGCACTTTTTCTCTTCATCAGTGTCTCAGGATGGTACGTGATAGCCTTTGAGAGGGCAAATTTTGAGTTAGGTGGATTTTTCTACGTGAATCAGCATAGTCTGCATTATCTCTATGGTTGGCCATTGTTAAGAGTTTGAAAACAAATACAAATGTCAAACAGATTAGCTTTTCCAGAATGGTTACCAAATGAAAACTGAGTGCCACAATATCAGTTTTCTTCACACGTCCTCTTTCTGTTTACGTGATGGTAAACTTTGCTGATGCTTCCAATACATGTGTTTTTTATTGCAGATTTGAAATATTAGTGTCACATCTATTGAAGTAAGCAGTAGAGAGAGGAACTAGTGAGCAGCTTTGAAACAGCACAGAAAACATACGCTCTTCACACAATTTCAGAAGACCAAGCTCTAACCTAAAGCTACAACTGAGCATGCATTTGCAAATACTCTTCTGAAAGCTGCCTAGATCCGCAATCAGACTCTGTTTCATCCTGTTTTAGGATGTTGCCAAATAAAAATTAAACATCACAGATTCAGTATTGTGAGAAGTATGAATAACCATGGCCAAAAATATGTCTTTAGGGATGTCACTCAGTCAAAGAAACAAGGCAACAATGACTAAGAAGGGCGAAACTTCTAGGAAAACAAAGAAATGAGATTCAAAGAATAGGAATGTGTCTTCTGTTGGGGGGAGGGAGGGGAGAATGACAAACAAACAAACAACAAAAAAAATTAAACAAACAAACAAAACAAGTTAAAACCTAAAAAAAACACAAAACAAACAATGAACAAAACAAACGAAACAAAAAACCAACCAAACAAAAATAAAACAGAATAAAAAAAACCCACAACCAAATCTCAAATCCCCACCCCAAATACTTGAAAAGATAAAGGATTAGTAACTGCCTGTAAAATGCAATACACTATGTACTGATGTGTAAGGAATACTGCAAAGAACCAGGAACCTTGCCATTTTCAATAGCGAATCTATGGTTTCAGAAGTTCATTAATTCCCAGTCTTGTTATCATTTGTACTTCAAAAGCAAAGGCAGACCAAATAACAACGCTGAATACTACCAGATGGATAATCCAAATTCTGAATATTCTACAGAAAAAAAACATTCTGTATACCAAGTGACCTTTGCAGTTATCATAAAGTGTCTTCATTAATCCAGATACGACAGCAACTTTTATCTTAAAGTAAGAGTAGTTCTATCTAAAAGAAAAAAAAAATGAAATCCAATAAATAACGTTTCAACTGAGAAAAAAAATCCTTTGGAACCTGAAAGAGCAGGTCTGAAGGAGACACTAGGTACGTATCAGCCAGGGAGACAAAGGGCCAGAGCTCATGTATCCCGACAACTTGTTGATGGATATGCTTGCCAAAGATAATTTAGTGCTGACCACAGAGCTGAAAGCAACGAAGTAAAAATCAATAGGCATCCAAGTAGTGCTGTGTAGAGCAGTTTTACAGAGGACAGCAGACATCAAAGTATGCAGTGAGAGTGAGCTGTGGCCTTTTCAGCCCTCAGAACTGAATTAAGTCAAATGCACATGGCTTCTTCATACAATGCTAACAGGATAGAAGAAGACTTAAGCCCATCAGCAAGAACAGAGCAACAGATAAACCTCTTTGACTAAGACTTAGTTTATTTAGTCAGATGGGGGAAAGAACAGTCCAGCAAAGCCCCCCTGAAACCATCACTATCCCATCTGTCTGTGTTATTAACAAAGACTCGTCCCAGGGCTGAGTGGTGTTAACAAGGCATCTCTGCTCTTTTGAACTATAGGAAGGTGCAGAAAGTCAGAAAGTTAGAATATTTACCAGACACAAGCAACAAAAGACAGTGAGAAATACAAGACGATCCACTACCAACATTCATTTTGAGAACACAAATGCAGGCCACAAAGTCCAAGTAACAATTTTTTTTTTTCTCTTGGCCCTTCAAGAAGTTAAACCTTATCAAAATCCTGATTAAAAGATGTTGTGCATGTGAGTAAATCACAAAGGTAAAGCACATTACAGACTTCTATATTGAATTGTGATCCTCTCTTTCTGGCTAACCACAGACCACCACAAGAAAACAGAACTTCTCAAAGTACCATAAAAAAAGGGAAGATGTGTGTTATACTGCATGCTAAAACGATGGGTGAAATCCAGCAGTAATACAGATCTTGGCTAATGCATGAGAAAGTTGGAAAGCAGACACCAAACATCATTCCCTGACAGTAATATAATAGCGTGCCCCCCTGGGACTGACGCATGCAGGGTACTGATTGGCCTGCATGTCTTTTTGGGATGCGATGCTGTTAGTGTTTTTTCAAACAAAGGAAAACTGGGAGCCCTAGAACTCATGCAAAGAAAATGGCATTATCAATATAACTTTTCAGTGTTTGGACAACCCTGGGAGCTTTCATCAGGCTTCTTTCAGAAATTACAAGAATTCACATGCCATCTGTTTGTCCCTAAAAGTGCAACAACTGATGCCATTATCAACTTTTCTCTGCCAAAAGGGATGAAATTGACTCCAGCCAGCTTCCCCCATGCAAAGATTGCTTATTCCAGCATGAACTGCATGCAAACTATTAAGCGGGAATTTGGAGATGATTCCTGCAATGTGAACTCACTCTGCTGGATCCAACAAGTTATGGCTGGACAACTGATGCCAAAGGGAATTTGGACATTTAGTGGATGCCTGAATCATCATCACCCAAAACTGTCTTGAAGCTTATGAATTACAGATGTGCAATGTCCATTCCTGCCAAACTGATGAATGCTTATGCATTAGTAATGAATTCAAATGCACAAAGATATGCAAGTTCCGAGCCATACCAACTAAGTGACTGATGGTAGAAAGCAACAGAGTCTGCAAGATCACTTCAGTGAAGATTTCGTCTTTCAGGCAGAGAAAGACGAAAAAAGTGAACAATCATTGTCTGAAATACCATGTTCAAACAGTGTAGTGTTATACAAGACCTGTGAGGTAAACATCCAACACACTTCCACAGGGGGAAAGTACTGTGTTGTTTATTGATGGTGTATTTAAACTTAACCCACTTGTGTTCAGAATCTCTTTTTTTTAATTACAAACTACACTATCAGGTAAAATGGAGACTGCCATCAAAAACACGCTTAGCAGCACTGACATACCCCACTGAGAAATCTGTCACATCCAAATGAAGTCTAGAGGTAGCAACACCTGCAAGGAGCTCCAGCAACAGGAACATCTGATCTTGGCTCTCCAGCTGCTGGCTGGACAAGACGCTGACTTGGACTTTGTAAGATCTCCTCAAGTGGCTTCTGTTGGTAGGTGATCCAGTTGTTAAAAAAGGGTAAATTGTCCTTTTTCCTAATTTTTCCCTACATGGGAAGACAGGCACTGTTGAAGACAATAAGCTAGTGCTAGCACAGACAAAAAAAAAAAAAAAAAAAAAAAAAAGTGGTCCTGCTTTCTTCCTGCTCTGATTGCTCAATTTCATCATTGTGTACCATGGACTATCTACTGATACAAGGGTTTGTGTAGCCATGCAATGAACCAGACTGGAGAAAATAGGTCCCAATACGTCCTGCCACACATGCCCCTCTCCTTCCCAGCCTCTGAAATAATCTGAACAGGTTATTTCCAGCTGAATCTGCTCCAGTTCACTGTTAGGTTGCAGAAAGGAGAGTATGGTGATGGGAAGAGAATAGCACAAGAGTGCGAACAAGCAGCCAGAAGCATAGGAAGTGTGGAACTACTACTTTTATCAACACTGACAACTTATTCTGGCTTGAAGCACTTGTCTGACTACAACCCTGGGATCTTCCAAATAGCATCTCATTTCAGTGTATATATTACCATTCCATAATCCTGTCATCACTGCCTGAAGCTGGTCAAAACAGTGTAAGGGAAGAGGGTGTTTTTTTTTGGAAAGGAAAGGATTATTTTTTCAAAATCTAAATTCATGACTTTCTTCAGGTATTGTTAGATGTGAAAGGGACTCAATACCTCAAAACTTTTTCTGCATATTTAGATTCAGTGTGAACCCTCACCCCCCAAATATGCTTCACCTCATTGCCCCTGAGAAACACTATTTCCTAATTACCAAGCACCAAAAGTCTAAACCATAGAACATCTTACTACCAGAATGACTGATGAAACTGAGAAGAAAAACCCAGAATAAACCCAGGAAAGCCCAAACCAAATGAAATGATTACACTTATTCAGAGAACATTTCACTCTCTTGGCTTTTTGGTGAGTGATTAACCTAGCTGCATCACTCCTCTTACAAGTTACAGAAGCAAGAGCCATCATCCATTCCCTTTTCTTGAATGCCACACACACTTTGTTGTCCAGGTCTGACTGTGTCCCAAACTTATGCAAATCTCTACCTCCAGTAGGAAAAGCAGCAGTCTTCACACAGTTCTAGACCCCTTATTTCTGCTCACCAGTAGTGTCACAGCAAGTGCCAGATAGAAAATATTAGGCCAAGGTTTTAAAACAAATGTCTTTCTGTCCACTAGCCTCCATCCCCAGAATGCTTTAATTTTACAATGTTGTAAAAAACCTTTAAGCATTTCTCTTATCTTTTTCATTTAGTTCACTTGGCTCAAGTTCTTACCTTCATTTCACTTGTTTTGACTTTTGCTATTAAAATATTTTGAACACATTAAGTATTTATTTTTTTTCCATAATTTGCATCCCAATACACATGTTAAAAATGCATTTTTGTGTATTTTAATATAAAAAACATAAAGAAACTAACTTGACTGAAGTAAGAATTTGAAATACAGATATCCAATCAATCTGGGAATAAAACGTGGCATATTTACCCTATGACAAATATAAATGCTTCTGCTTTTCCCATTGATTCTGAAAATAAATATCCCTAATATTCATTTTCTGTGAATACCTACTTCTCAATCCTAAGGACACTAACTTTGAAGCAGCCATGCCTAGTACCTCAGAGCTCAGAGTTAGTTTCTTTATGTTTTTTTTTTGTTTTTTTTTAAAAAAAAAGAAGCAAACATGAGCTGATTCAGATGCTGATTTTAACTTTCTCAGTGTTGAGGTGAGGAGAGAGGTCTCATTTTAATTCAGTGACTCAAACCCACCTCTTCTGTAAAAGCTCTGTCCCAGGCAGCCTATAAGATACTAAAAAACCTGGAGCTGCAATAATCACTCTTCCTCACACTCCTCTTCAGGCACTTGCATCCACAGTGCTGATAATACCAGAAACAACAAATTCCTACCCAAGGGAGGGTCCTCACATTCGGGAGAAAAGCAGGTAATGCCATTCCCCTCCACTCCCCAGCAGAGCCTCTCTTCAACGGGAGCAGGCACGCAACATTTTCTGAAAGTGACATATGTCTAATTGGCTGAAAGGTAATATTCAAAGGCCCGCTGCTCCTCTCTGAGCTCAGGGACTGCAGCTGGCAGAGTGTTAAATCAGTTAACAGTTGGGCCCATTACTGTGCTGCACCACTGCTGCTGCTGCTGCTGTTACCGGGGCTGCTGCCGAGCTTGGCTCATTGAGCTCCTCAGTCAATGGAGAAGGCATCTCTATTGTGCACCTCAAAGCATGCTCACAGACCCTGAAAGAGAAACAGGCCCCAAACTACTGGGGCAGATCGTATGACAGGATTACTTGCTTGTTGTTCCTCTTTCTTTCTTTTTTTTTTTTTTTTTCTTCTTTTTTTTTTTTTTTTTTCCCCATCTTTAAAGGACTTCTATTGGACTACAGGAAGGAATTACGTGAGGGGGAGACCGTATTACATAGTGACAGCTGGAAAACTGGGGATTGCAGACTAGTAACAGAGCTGGGTTCCTTCTGTGCCTGCTGGACACCTACCTAAGGCATCTTTTAATTAATTTGTGCAGAGAGTGATGTGCAGAACTCAGGCAGAGCAAATCCTAACGCAGCTGATGTTAGTGGCAGGCTGCTCCCCCCCACTGCGGCGAGGGTGGGATTTTTTCACAAAAGCACACACAAGAGCCCCGCTCCGCAAACCTCAGAGTGCAGCAGTGCAATCAAGTATTTGTTGTTCTTCACAGGATCCAGCCATCCAGACTGAGGAAATGTGTGAGAGCTGTGATTACGCAGAGCCCTCAGTGTCTAACACCCTAGCCACAGAGATCTGGTTCTTGGCTGGTAAAAATTGTTTTTTTCTCTAATGGTGTCGCTAGATACCAGTTAGCTGAGGATCTTCCCCAGTGCTTTTGTAACTGTTTCTTATACCTACATCAAAGCATCATCAAACAGGTGATTTATATCCACCCCTCTGCTTTTTGGAAGCATCAGCCAATACTATGCGTACCCATCTCAGAAGCCTGTACAACTGCAAGACAACCCCTAGTTTACCTTCCAGTGTTGTGGACAGGCCGCTGGACCAGAGACCTCCACCACCAGTTAAGATGAGGACAGTACTTGTCACAAAGCTATCCATGTAAGATAGCAGGAGTATCACCATCTGGAAGTTCAACATGACCCTTACTTACTGCCCTAGAAATGCTCAGACATTACAAATTTCTGGTAAAATATATGCATCTGCCTCATCTTAACATGCTTTGTAGCATCTCAAAACTTTGAAAGTATTCAGTTTAACACTCTTGCTCTTCCAGTATCACTAAATCCACACTGTAATCTATCTACTCAACCACATGCAGAAATCAGTATGATGGTTTAACCTCAGTCTAAAAATTGAAATCCTGTCCTGTGTATGAATAGCGTTTTCAGTTCAGAACTGCAAACTCTGCTAGAGGCTGGGTAGATGGTGGCTTATATTACCAGTTTTCCTTCATGTTTCTTGATCAAGGGAAATTTAGGTTGTCAATTCTTAAAGGAAAGAAAGTGCTAAATTCCGCATTGTTTTGATTCAAAATGCATAGAGGCCCAGGCCTGTAAAACCAACAAAACCTACAAAATTCTTGGAAGGGATTAAAAGTTGGCCCAATTTTAATCTGTTTTCTGGCTCATTTGTACCATTCTGGCAATGCAAAGGGATACTGAAGTGGATTAAAAGCAGACTGGCACCAAACGAGTCACCACAAGAGAGGGTATAAATTCAGAGTGCTCAGGCTCCATCGTGGTAATTGTGATAAACTGCAGATAAATGCCTTTATCATAACCACGATAAATGTAAGGTAGGAGACTCAGCTTGCTGCTCATCAAAAGCACAGCACCTCGCACTCACCATGGAATAGGAACCAACACAGGCACTTACCACAAAGCAGATGAGGCAATGCAAATCCCTACCCTCACTGGCCTTGTGGTAATTTGTTCATGTGCTTGGCCCCAGGGTGAATAAAACCAGCCTATTGTGCCAGAACATCCTGAAATAGCAACATATGCTGAAGTAGTACATTGTTATTAACACCTAGGATTATGTCAGTATGTATCATATCTCGTCCAGCTCTACCACACGTCACGTAGTCTCTGAGCACACAGCATTATTGTAGCATTCAGTCATTTAATTAAAACACTAATTGATGTGCAGGGTGAAAAAGAAATAGCCCTTTTTCTTGCAACTCTTACAGGAGCCTACAACCTTCTACTATGAAAAGATGGTACAGGTATCTGACAGGATGAACTGAAAAAGAAAAATGGGAAGAGGATTTTTGTGTGAGGTACAGAACAAAAGAGGATTTTAGAAACATGAGAAGTCAGGGAGAAAAAAAAAAAAAGGCCATCCAGAGTGAAGGCTACAGGTACAGGAAAACTGGGAGAACGCAGAACGGACAGGCTGTAGAAGAGGCTATAAACTTCACTTTTTGCTTTGTAGGAACTGCAAAGGGGCAACATGTATGAAAAGGATTTTGGTAAAACAGGAAAGTGGCAAGGCTGCATGGAAGGGAGAGGAATGGAAAGATGGACTGGATAGTTTTTAGCGCTGTGGCAGAGAGCTCGTGGAAGTGACTGATGTTATCCAGGGACTAAAACTGCTGGCAGGTTCAGCAGGGAGGAACACCAGGGAGTACCAACACAGCAGACAAAAGATCAAGGCATTTCCCAACCTGACAATGTTTAACACTACCGAGCAGCCAGACTTTCTGCAGCCTAAAGGCTGTCACTGCTTACCCAGTTACCACAGCACTGAGCCTAACCACCACAGCCGCCTTCACCAACAAAATTCATTTATCAGGCCCTGCTCTTTTCCCTTTATATTTAACATGGGAAGAGCTAAAAGACACAGCCTACCCGGCCCTCGTTTCTGGTATGCAGCTCCCGTTGGCACCACGGCCGAGCTGGGGCTCTTGGTGTGCAGTGAAGGGCAATATGGTCTAGTGATCTCAGCAGGCGAGGGTTGGGAGGTGGGCATGCCTTGGTTCTCATGCCAGCTCTCACACTTCGCTTCTCTCTCTTCAAAATGGGAATACCACCTGCCAGCCCCACAGGCTTGTCATGAGGATTGATTAACGCTTGTAGACATTTTTAAGAGGGAGGGGGGGAGCTCACCCGATGGAGCTGCATAAAGGCTGCATGTGGGCAAACGGTTTGATCACTGCTGCTGTGGTTTATCATCACTTTCACTCTATGAACCGAGGCCTACAGCTGTAAAGAGACTTGCGGCTGTCAGACACAAATACAGAACCCAGCAATTACAGAACAAGTGGCTCTTAAGCAAGGGAAAAGTTGTCCGTCTCTAGCCTTTTGCTTGGCCCCAAAAATACCCCTGTAGCCCTGGGCTACAAGCACTTCTGAGCTGTGCTGGTCACAGTCCAGGGGCTCTTACCGAACACACTTTCTAACCACCACCAGACACGTTCCTGCCCTTAGAGCCGAGCCCACAGCTGATCGCAGGCCCCACGTGCACCTGAGTTTTGCTGCAGCCTTCCACACTTGCCCCAAAACTTGGGGCCCGAGTTCTGGCTCGGCCCGCACGTGGAAGGAAAAGGCAGGGATGGGGCAGCCCGTGCCCACCCGGGGCTGCCATTCCAGAGCACAGATAAAAGTGAAACCTGAGCGGAAAATGTTTGCGGTGCCACTGGCAATCAAGGGCCGGGTTGTCCCAGCAACGGGAACACTTCATCAGCTCGGCTAACAGATGGTCAGTGAGCAACAGGCAGCATATGTTCCAATAAGCACTGACATCAGCACAGATGGAGGGTGGGCAGGAGGCTGGCCCTGAAACATAACCTGACATTTCCTTCTCATTTGGTGCTGCATTGTTATAACTCACACAGGAAGATTAGCAGGGAAAAGTGAATAGCATTAGGGAATCTGCTCAGGAACCAATTACTAACACTTCAGTGCAGTTTTAGATTTTTACTTAACCAGAGTGCAACATTGTTAACAACATTCAGGGGCAGAAAAGGAAAATGCAGTGGGTTTTAACGACGGGGCTTTATTTTCATCACAGGCAGGTTTTCCCAAGAACACTAATTAACAGATTGCCACCTTCTAGGACTCTAGATCTCCAGTTCCACTGATTTCTACAGCTTTTTCTTTTACTTCTTCCATCCCTCCCCCAACAGAATGCACTCAAATGCCCCACAGGATTAAATAAACCCCCACAACACATTGTCAGAAAGGGTATAACTTTCCTCAGCCCACAAATAAACTTTAATGATTGCTACAAAAGACAGAAAAACTTACAGCTACAGAAGAAAAACCTCAGGCATATATCCCTGCTGATGAGCTTGCAGTAAAAAACAGGAATCAAAGGGGGCTGTAGTCCTTGGAAATCAGCAACAGATTGATCAGGGAGAAGGAATCAGTATGCAAACAGGTTGCATACAAGTTCTATATTTATAGTCTTGCATTGAGGAGAATGGGAAAGTATGCTGGACGGTCCCAAAATGCCCCTTTTTGACAGATAGCAGGATTTCAAGCACATACACCCAAATAACACAGGCATACAGCTTGTATCACAGGCAAATATTAAAATAATGTGACATGCAGCAACAACCTTTTGTTACTTTGTGAGATACCTTTAGACAACTTTTCCTCCACTAACATGTGGGAAAGTTTGGCAGATGCTTCCCTTTAACTCTAATGGGACTTTGATGTATATGTAGATCCTTCTCTTGTGTCAGCAGCAGAACAGGCCCTCCAGTGAAACCAGTCTTCAGTCCTGGGGGGACTGCCAAGCTGTTTTGGGGATGGCAAACCCTTGCACCTCTGTTCCTTGAGCCTTTCTTTGGCGTGCATGAATTTGCTCAGAGATTTGCAGTCTGGATAGCCCCCTGTCTCCCCCCTATTTATTCCTACGTTTTCTCCTCTGAAGCTTTACCCAGCTACTATGCAGTCCTACAGCCCATTCACATAAGGACCTCTTGCCCTTCTTCAAGCTGTAATAGCTGTGAGAGGTGAATACTGTCAGCTCTGTTTTGGCATAGGGAGTCAATTGCCCATACTTTCAAGTGGCTTCTAATTTTGCGCACCTCAGTATTTGGCCTTGGCATTATTTAGTGGCCATGCACTACAGTAACAGCAGTGCCCAATGGATCCAAGATCCATACAGACTTCTAGATACAGGTAGGTTGCACTCCAGCAGAGTAGGTGGCACAGGAGTTGGTATGTCTTGAGCATGGTGACAGAGTAAGTAAATGACATGGAAGGTGCAGGGAAATTAACGAGATTTCCTAACTCTGCCCCATATCACACTGATTAGACAGAATCCTCTTAGAGCAGGCCAAATTCGATACTCATCAAGTCTGAAAACACGTGCTCAATGAGCACTCCCTAATGAACAATGTATGCAAATGACTGGATAGAAAATCACATATAAACAGTGATTTCTGCAGAGCAGCGAGGTGTCCCAAGCATGCATTCTTGTTGCTGACTTCCAGAGAAAAGCACTGCAACTCTAGTAAAGTCATTTAAGGACATTTTAAACCTAAAAAGCCAGAGTCGTTGAACCATTTTGATTCATTTCAAGGATGCCAGCTGTTTTGTGCTATCAATAACTTTCAGCCTTTCAAAAAGACAATCTGCAAGTCTGGGATTGTATGGTCAGAAGCCCACCTCTTTCAGTGTTGTCTGGGTGGGGCTCTCTTCCACTCATAGGGAATGTTCTTTCTCCTCTCCTCCATCACACATATGCGAAGCCTGTGCATATTTATTACTTCAGTGCAGCCTCACTGTTCCTGCTACACCAAAGATTTTTTATTTAAAACATTACCACTTGGTTCTTTGGCAAATCTTCAGCTAGGTTGAAGTGGCACAGCTCCTTTATGATCAATGTGCTGCTTACATGGCAGTTTAGGATGGGCAGACACACAAAGTCAAAGTGAAAAATTCAAAGCATGTATTTTAATTGCAGCAGTAACACAAACTGTTTACAAAACAACTGCAGAGTGAGCACAAACAGTCAGTATCTTCCAGTTAAAGACATTTGGCATGATGTTTAATAAATGAAGCCTGTTAGGAGCCAGAAGGATTGGTCCAGTTGTGCATAATGTGCTCTTTATCAGAAAAAAACAAAACAAAAAAAAAAAAAAAAAAAAAAAAAAACAACAAACCACCTTCTGTATCTTTACTTGCAGTACTTTGACCACCCCCCCTCCCCACAAGAAAAAAAAAAAAAAAAAAGAAAAAGGGGGTAAATAGTGCATTGGAATTTAGTTATCCAACAAAACAGGCACCATATGTGTCATTTCTCCCCATGTATTCATGTATGGGGCTGTGTCTGGACAGATGTGATTTCTCTACTAAAACCAGAAGCCTAAGACCACATGCCTAATTCTCTGGAAGATTCTTGTCTCCACATACCTCCATTAAAGAATCAATCTAGCTAGAGATGCAGCCAGGAACATACTCTGAACACCTCAAAAACCCACTATAGGTTATCTTTGTAACATTCTAGAAGAAATCAGGTGAAATTATAGTTTCTACATATAATGGCCTATAACTGCTATAAATGTATCCCAGGTGAAACCAAGATGTAGCCAACTGAGACTGCCCCTAGAAAGCACTTGGTTGTCACAGTTTGTTCCCTGACACATCAAATTAATTTAGTCAGCCAGATTTAGGGTAACACCATACTATTCATGGAACTCATACTAACACTATTGTTGTACTTTAGACTCCAGATGGCTTACATTTTTATTGTGTTTGCCAGAACTAATCCAATGCTTACAAACAATCAAATGTGGTTATATAAATGATCATATAAATGATTAATTGGGTTATTAATGTTTTTATATTAAAAGTGTAAGTAGTACAAAATGATGTTTGTCAGCTACATACTCAAACCGCAACAGCAGAATAGCCATACAAGTTCTGTAGAGCAATTACAACCCATGTATTCCCACAATCACAGGTCATGTCAGCTCACTGCTGCAGTGGACACTTAGCCAACACCCTCTAAATCTGTTTTTTGGAGTGGATCCCACAAGCAAACTCTTGGATGCAGCACTTGGGACAGCGAGCTAGTCTGCAAGACTTTGTGAATGTCTCAGAGCTTCTGCCCATTTGCCCTTACCATGCTAATTTTCTTCTCTGTGACTCAGTTAAGGTATTGGATCTTTTTGCTTTGAATTCTCTTAAATGAAACACTACAGCAGTGGATCCGTACAGCATGGACAACTTCATCTTCTTTAGCACAGACACAAATGTGATGCACAACCCAGCAAACATGGTACCTGACTGATTTCCTGCTGCTGGGGGATGACAGGTATTCTTGAAGGGTCTGACAGTGCAGGGAAGAGAATCACACGGGGAAAGCAGCCTGCACTGAAAAAGCACCTGCCCTTGGGGTGACTCAGAAAGGAAGCACTGCCCTCACTAGCCCCTGGGCCTGGCTTCCACAGTCCTAGCAATAGCAGCTATCACAGTTGCCAACACAGGAACTCAGTGAGGACTGAACACGTCTGAACTGAACTGGAAGAAGGAGAAACACCCAAACAGAAACACTGTTCCCGACATTACTGGCCAAGTACGGTCTGGGGACCCTGGGTAACCACTGATGTTTGTTTTTGGGAAGAGGCTGGGTTTACCTTCATACAGAGCTTTCAGTCAAGCCAACTTCCTGACTGTGAACAAGCAAGTCTGATGACGGTAGTTTTAAATTGCCTATAAAGCAGTTCACTGGAAATGTCCAGGAGCCCACAAACCAAAAAAAGGTTCGAGAATCCTGTTCTGCTTTATCTTGGTAGGTTTGCTGTTGACAAGCAGAGCAGGAATCTCTGCAGGAATCCCCAGGAGATCAGGCATCCAGAAGGGGATGTGCAGTGGCAAATGCCTGGGACTCACTGCAATGGATGATTTATTTTCTTTTCCTTTTTTTTTTTTTTTTTTTTTTTTTTTTAATACTTGAAGGTAACTAATGAATCTAAGCCATGGTGAGGGGGCAAAGCAGTGTTGTACTAGCCCAGCCAGACACTGACAGCAGTCTAACAGCCATGAGAAGTTTGAAGGCATTCTCATTTCACTATGAGGTAAATTCAACTGGGTGCCACTGTCATCCCTCACCACCTCAGACACCAGGGTAGGCCCTTGGCCAGTGCACCTGGCAGTAAGACTCATGAATCCTGCTTTAAGCTCCTTCCCATACCACTTGCAGATGCCCAAAACTAAACCAGCCTAAAAAAGAAAACTTTCTGTTGGCTCTCCATCTCAATCCAACTTGGGACGTCAAAGGAATGCCAGTGCCAGCACAGGGCAAAGGACAGGTGGGACAGGTGGGTATTACCAGTTGACTTCAACTTCTGTGGAGACGTAGCCACAAACATGTCTGAGAAGTAAGTGACAGATGCTGGGCAGTGAGTTACGTCTTGAACTTAACCAAAGAAGCTGCAAAGTACTAGCACAGGCAGGGCCTACAGCAAACGTGCCCTACCTAGTCACCATCTCTGACAAGACAGCCAGAGCCAGTTACCAGAATGAAAACACAACGCTCAAAGGTGTTCACCTTTGGGACATGGAGATCAATGGTCGTAAAACACAGAAGGATCCTTGCTGAAAGCAGTCCCTGAAGCCCAAGAGAGATCACAGCAAATGGCGTAGCTGCTGTGCCCAGCGTCCCCAGCAATATGAGGGCTTCGGCGATGTGTTACAGCACTGCTAATAGAGGGACCCCAGCAAAATTTGCTCTGAGGAAGCATAAACAGAGCAGTTCTAACGAGGCTCCTGCAATGTTAGCAACATATTTGTGCAGGGACTGCCAGTGTTTTCCAAGCAATTGCAGGTGCCTGATCTTAATGCTAGCAAGCGCTCCTTTTTGTCTGTACTGTAGCCAGGACTTGTGAGCGTGAGAGAGATTGAATGCTTTGTAATGAAGGTATATTGTAACATTTCTCTCCAGGTGGCACTTTGTTAACAACAATTAGATCCTGATTGATCTTTGAAGGGCTAATTCTTATGTGGTTTGCAAGGGTCCTACAAGGAGCAAGTGTTGAGTGGGGGCACTTTAAAAGTATTAGTGAGAAAAAAAAAGAAGAATAGTGCCATAAGAAATTTGCAATACAATGCCCGAGCCTCCTTTGCACCCCATAGTAATTTGTTCTTATTCCTGTTATTATCCCCTCGGGCACTAATGGTCACTTTATTAATTAGTTGAAAATTGCATTCTAGGTCAAATGGCAGCTTTTTTCCCTCCCATTGTTGCAAATTGCTAGTGGTATGGCCCAGTAAATGGCAGTGTTACTGCAAAATGGGAAAGATCCTTTGCTTTTCAAGATAAAGCCCACGGACCAGCTGCACTTTCCATGACATTTCTAAGCAGAGCATTTCCCCAGGCCTGCTTTTAAGCGGTTAGAAATTAAACAGAACTCACTGTCATTGTTAAGATTTCTAATCATAGGCTGCTACTGTATTTGCTCTCCCTCTCCTCACCCTCCCCCCCCCCGTTTTAATTCTAGCTGAGCCTGTTTTCTAAGGTGCATCTCTGCAGCGCTTGGCCCCATTTTTCAGGAAAGCAGGCAGTGTGTTTAGGTGCCTTCGTTTATGGTGCTCTAATGGAAATGCTTTAGAGACATCTGCTTCAGCAGGAGAGGACAGATGCTCAGTGGTTTCTGAGAAATAAGGTCCTCTCTACGGCATCTGAAGTTAGAGACTAAAAAATTCAAAATCACTCTTGAAAACATTTGCTGGCTTCTGAATACAGAAATAGACCAAACGGTGGTTTCAGAAAACAAAATTGGAAATTACAGATTTTGTGCAAGCTTTTCAGAAAGAAAACTCCTACTGAGGACAATAGGTGTTTAGCCTTTAAACCAGAGGATCAGCCCACCAGAAGTGAACATCAAAGCAGTCTATTTTCCATTAACTACTTTCTGCAGCCTACTGTGCTGGATGCAATCTGTCATGCGAGTTTGTAGTCCAGCAGTCAAGAAACCTATCAGAAGTCAGGTCTGGGCTAATTTCCCAGCACTGTCACCCTAACACATCTAAGAGGATGTGGTGAATCTGAAGTCAGTTGTGCAAGACATCTACAATAAAACATAACCCTTAATTCCTATTTTTCAAGTAATTATGGCCTCATATCCTCTTAATCCTCTTTTGTAAAGTTACCTACAAATTGATTTATTACCTTTTCTGGTGGACCCAATATAAAACCTACAGAATTCATGAAAAAAAAAAAAAAAAAAAAAGCAACCAAACAAACAAAAAGCATCCTCCCTCTGGCCTTTCAGTGATTTGATTGAAGTTATAAAGAAGACTGAGGAAACTCTTTATGGGAGGAAGATGCTACAAATTTTGTTATAGAAACTTCACACGTTACCCTCACATACCTAGAATTATAACCATTTGAAGATTGACATTATTCCTTTTTGAAGGATATACCATATCCAGCACATTGAAAGGCAAATGCATCTCAACACCCAGCATGATAGGGCTGGACACTCATCCTCTCAAAAACTAAATGGGGGCTGGCACCAGCTGTAGCCCCTAGTTAGCATTACACGGCACAGTTAACAACCCCTTGAATCACTGCACTCTGGGAGCACAAGCAACAGAAGAGGAACATTTTTTTTTTTTTTGGTCTTTCAGAGCTTAATTTCTAAAACAACAAGCTATCAGCCTTGCTGGTTTGGGCTCTCTCTACAGACAGATGGGAGTGTTCATCACAGAGAGGGAGGGAGGGAGAGAATGGAGGATTGATCAAGCAATAACATGTTAGAGGAAACAAATGCACAATCACAAATTTGGCATTTCTTTCCTACTCCCAACAAGCAAGTATTAGGACACACAAGCTGGCTCCAACTAGCACTTAACTTTTTCCTTTTTTTAAATGCTATTTATTAAACTTGCTTGAAGCAAGATTTTCTTACAGAACTATTTGCTGTCAGGAGTTAATACAGTAATCACTAATGCAAAGGAATAAAAGTCTGTTCTCAAAGTAAAAGGCAGGTTATTAACTACTTCCATTTGATTACTTCAGGAAATCATTCAAAATGTAACCTTTACGTAAAGCATAAATCAGTCACTGTCTAGACTTGCAGAGGTCATGTGAAGTTGCAACATGAATGCAGAGTTAATAAAAAAGAAAAAATTGTATTAAGTGTTTTGCAACCACAATGGAAGTACAGTATGCCCTAGGTTTGTTAACTGTTTTTAAAAAAACAGAACTTTTGTTCTAGATGCACTGACCACCATCTTAATGCTCTGTACTGTTGGGTAGCACCTGTGTAACTGCTCTCTGTCTTTTCTTTGGAAATGCAGTACCACAAGTGGATTTTGTGGAACCTCCCCTATTTGCTGCTTCATGCAGTCTGTTCTCTGCACAAGGAAGGTAGAGGAGAAATTATAAAACACCTACAAAATAAAGGCTTTCTCAAAGACAAAAGTATTGTAATTTGCCCGAAGATGGTTAAGATTCTGAGTCAGCCTTATCACTGTATTCAGTAAGCAACACATTTAAAACTGGTGATCTTTCACATGCGTATTACACTAGCATGCCTCAAACCTGAATAAACTTTACACAAATTGAAAACCCTCCAGCAGAATGTAGATTAGAAGGACAAAGCATCTGATGGGTAATTACACCAGAGGGCAAAGATGATTATCAAAAAGCAGCATGTTACATGTTTGCATCCTTTTAGATGAGCTACATCTTCATTGCAACTGAAAATTAAGGAATTCTCAGGAAATAAATACAGAGCCTGCTGGACTTTGTTTGCTATTAGCAAACAAACCGTCCCTTGACTAGAGTAAAGATGTATCTGATAAAGGTAACTCCTGAATAGTTACCTTGAGATAAATTTTCCATATGCCAGAAATGTTTCTCACACAAGCTTCTTGTTCACAAGCTCCTCATCACAGTTCTAAAAATTATGATTGTTTTCACTGAACAATGACATTTTGAGCTTTCTATGGCATATTTAAAAATCACACCTGAGGTCAGAGCAGTTCTTATAGTACAGCTTTGGTCTTTAATAAAAGTCCAAAGGTCAACTGCATAGTTGGGTACTGAATGTTTAAGACTGAGTGCATCATACTCTGTTTAAAAGCCTCCAGTTATCAAGCATTGTCAGATGCATTATATCTAGGATTGGTTTACACATCTAGTATTTTGCGTGTGTTCCGTCATGAAGGATATTAATACACTTGAAATACCAATGTATTTCAGACTAAAGTTCATGCCTAGAGTAAGCATATTGCCTTTGAATACGTTGTCTTTTATCTTGTAACCAGTAGTAATAATAGGGCATTCAGTAAGTGATTTAATTACCAACCACAGCAGAATAAGAAGTACCAGCACAAAGATAAAAGCCTAAAAATATAAAAAGTTGTATGTTTCCATCTTACTCTCTTCTTTGTTTCCCTAGATGGTGTGTTTTTCAGGTTTGTGAATGTAGCAGATTAACAAATCAAATCCTTTACCTCTGTGGGACTAGTGAGAAGTACTTCAAAATGTAATCAGTGCAGAGAGTCTGTTGAGGATGCTTATTAACGAAACAATTTTGATATCAAATATGAACACCTAGTGCAGAATGCAACACCATGTGACTAGAATTCTGCAGTCAGCACAGTTCTTTGTCCCCAGTCTCCACTCCTACTTGTAGTAAATTGAGACGTGGGAGACAGATCTTATTTCAAATGTATTAGAGAATTTTCAGTTGTGCACTACCATAACTCCTACTCATTGCAAGATCAGGGCCAGTACTTGGCTTCGATTCCTAACCTGAATCACCAGATTTTTTTTTTCCTCTCTTTCTCTCTCTCTCTCTCTATATATACACACACACACACAAAATATTTATTTTCACAGTTGGCACAAGTGAAAAACAACAAAAAAGAAAACCAACATCAAACCATTAGTCTTTTTGGGGCCTTTTTTTTTTTTTTTTTTTTTTTAACACTGTCCAGTTACTACAGTACCTACAGCCAAGCTTTCTGACCACTTGTTCTGTCTGGGTCTTGAATCCCACTGTCACGGAGCAGCACGCGTGGGCTGCTCCACAAGGGAAGGCAAAACAGCAGCTGCCAGTGCCAGTGCCGGCAGGGCAGTGGCATCACTGGTGAGGGTGCAGTCCCACAGTACCTGAACAAGAGCAGGGCAAGTCTGATGATGGTAACCACATTCGCACATGTAATCACATGTTCTTGTCCATAATCACTGTACAAGACCACGGTGATGAGGCACATTGATGTCTTGGGGAAACCAGGAAGTAAAATGTCTGCCTGTTGGTCACTACTGTTGAGTCACAGCTGACTGGTGTTAATCAAATTACCCATGTTAATCAGTATTCCCTGAATCTTCTTTCAGAAGAGCAGCTAATAAACACACAATTCAAGTGAACATTTGATGAGGGTCAGCTACACTTCACATGGGCTGAAGAAGACAGTAAGCAATATAGCCAAACAAGAAATAAAAATTGCTTTCCTTGCATTTTCTTTCCTTCACAAAAAATAGATTTGTTCACTTCAAATCCATACCAGTTTCCCCCCCCCCCCTTTTTTTTAAAAAACAAAACAAAACAAAAAAACTAATTCAAAGTATCCCTGCAGTCCATGTATTAAGGAGACACTATTAGATTGGAAGCTTTAAGGATATTTCCTTGTATACGACAGCCTTCTACAGTCTATAAGCTTTACAGTACTCTAACCAATCTAAAGTTCAGTGAGGAAAATTAGCACCTCTGTGTTTCAGCTTCCTGCTTCTACTTTGATTCCTGATGGGAAAAAATCTTTTGGCTTGGAAAAAAATAATAATAATAGCTTCTACTTATGGTCTAACCTTAAGAGGAAAAAAAAACCAACCAACAAACTCACAGAGAAACTAACAGTTCTTCAGTGGCCAGGATAATTATTACCAGCAATTCACAATATACCACAACAAGCACAGCAAAACTCCTACTCTAGCTGTATTTAATTTTGTTTATTGAGGCCAACAGAAATCTTTCCCCATATCAGAACCTGAAGGAGGAATTACTAGCAAATTCTGGCACATGGTCACATTGTTTTTAAATACACCATTATAAAAATGAGATTCCTGAAAGTAAAGAACTTCTGTAAAATTCAGACCACATCATTCAAAAGGTTTTGTGGAAAGAAAAAAAAAAAAAAAGGAAAAAAATGGGAAAAAAAGGCAGTACAATTACAGTCAGTTACAAATCAAGAGAAAAAGGAAGTGGGAATATCCCTATCACAACCAGATCCCTACAATGTATATCAGACACTGCATCGTGTAAAAATAGCGTCTGCTCACATTTTTCATTGAGTTAGAAATTCTGTGTTGCTGCCAATTTATTTGTTTAGATAGACTGTTGCTACATGCAGGGTATGAAAGAATATATTTACTGCGTTACAAACAGAGAAAGGAAATAATACAAGGAAATAATAGTATCAAGTTATATACATCTGACAATACTATTCACTTTAACACAACACGTATACTAAATTGGAACTAAATTCCACTGACAGTTGGCTCAAAGGAATTACCTGCACAAGGCCTAAGAAATACATCAACTGAGCAATAATGGATTAAAACCAGCAGAGTTTACATTAGTAATCACTATACCATAAGGATAAATCTAAGTTGTGAAATAGCTATAGTACTGCTTATGAAAATAGATTTCAAAATGAGAGCTAAGTTTTCTCTTTGGAACATAAAAATAGCATGTTTTCCACATGCTAAACACTTCTGAAGACATTTGAGCATAATTATGTACTATTCTAAAATCACACATTTCAGAAGTATTAAGAAAGTCTGTGTGATGTGTAAGACTAGTGAAAATTAACAGGAGATACCTGATTGCCCTACCTGTACTCTGTCTGTCCATTTACTTGTATCTCTCAGGACTATCTAGTATAGAGTGAAATCATGTCTCCACAAACATCTGTAAAAAAGGTATCAAAGTTGTCAACAGAGAAAAAATTACACATGTGCTTCAAGTAGCTGTCACTTATAAAAACATGAGTGCATTCAACTTGTCTGTTAGCTTTCTCTTAATTTAGAATTTCTGCCAAAATCACACTGGCCAGAGGCTCACACTTCCACTTTTATTTTGAGGCTATCTAAAGATAGGTTTAAGGACTAACATAAGCCTTAAATGTTTCAAAAATTACTCATTGCATACGGAGGAGAATTCTAGGTATTCTAAAAGAGGACTATGTATTTGACTCAGCTCTGAAAAGCCCCAAAAGAACAGGACAGCTGCAGCAGTTTTATACATATAAACTGATTTTAAAACTAATCTGGAGTGTTTCAGCAGTGCTTTTGCCCTTTTCTCTTTTTCTGAGACTGAGGACCTATGAAAGTAAGCCAGTATGACTTTTTTTTTCCCCCCCCAAGACCGGGCAATTTCATCCTCATATAGCATAAAGGTTTCACAGAAGAGGCATAACAGTTTTGCCAATAGAACTAGGTAAATTAATTAAATTTGTGCAGCCTTTTAACACCTAGGATTGGCTTCTGTTTTTAGGCATGATTTTTTTATTACAAATTTTTTAATCATTGTATAACTCTGTCAAAAACATTTTTATGAAGTGCTCCAAACAATACTGTATGAAGCCTAAAATACATAAGAATTGTTTTGCTACATTTTGTAATTTACTTCAGTAAGCAATAGTCTAGAAAAACAATGTATACAAAGTAAAACCTAACTGAAAATGATGCATGATAAAATTCTGATTAGAGCCTTCCCACCACCACTACTTAAAGTTTTTGGGATCTTCAGCATACAGCCTTTCATAAAAACGTATCTTGTTCTCTTATCCATTTTCATTCACTTCCAGTAATAAGTAGGGTCATCTGGGCGACCTAAAAGACAAACAGTTGTGAGGAGCCAAATAAGACACCAACAACAGCACTGAAAAAAGTCTAATAACAAAAAACAAACAAACAAACAAACAGTGAAAAGCTACAGTACTCAAACTGCTCATGAAAGACACAAATTAATGAAACGTGCCTGAAAGGCAAGAAATACTTTTCATTACATTTTTCAGTCTTGGTAACATTTTCAGTCTTGTTTTCAGAGTGTTTCCAAAAGTATATCTTCAGATTTATAGGTGTCTCTGAAAAACCTGTCCTAATTGTTAGATGTTTCTGAGCGTATGTTTTACTATCTGAGCAAGACTGTGGACCACATTTATTGTGGATCTTTATTTATATGACTGAAGATGCAGACAGGCATCTACCACAATTTTATAAAGTTTGGAGCCCCTTGTTCCTCTTTCAGAAAAAATAATTTCCTCTGGTTTTCTGTTTGTATTTCTTCTCTTAGTTGTGAATTTCCTTAGATAGTTCAATAGAATTTAGAGACAAAAACAGGCATTAGACAATTTCAATCCAGAAAGAAGGCACAGAATATTTCTTTTACAGTAACACAACAGTAATCTAGAAATTAGATTCATCTAGAAATCTAGTATCTGGATCTAGTAGATAGAAATAGATATCTACTATAGAAATCCAGTATCTGAAGACTGGCTGTCAACAAACCCACAGATTAACAAGTCAGGAAAACAGATTATTTAGTCCATTTTACGAACATTTTGCTTAAAAGGCGTTTGTTCTAGTCTACCAATCATTTGGCTTGAGGAAATAAATTCAGGTAACTATTGTAAACTTCTACGAAACCACCCAAAAAAGAAATAGTAGATAGAAATCTAGAAAGGCTAGAAATACTACACATTCTGCAGTATGTGAAGTATTGTTATTTTGATAAGATACACATTTCTGGTGTAATCTACCTTAAAAAGAAGTTAGGGTCTGATGCAGGGTAAGATTTTGTGGTCTTTATTATGTAGGTGATTAAAGTATCATAATGATGCATTCCAGGTTCAGTGATTTATATACTAACTATCCTGGTCAGCATTTGTGCTCTGAACCTTCTGTTATGCAAATCTTAATGCAAGCATTATTGCATCTGCTACTCTCTGTCAGTAAGGGTCATGAGATAGTTTTCAGATATAGATCTAATTTTCAAAATGTTTATAAAAATAATAAACATGGCAGTAAAACAGAAGTATGACACTGAAATATAGTTTTTATATCAGTAAAATCTAGAATGATGATCTTGAGAACTATTAACAAGATACTCAATGTTATTCAAAACAAAAAAAGAAAAATTAGCTGAGACATGATAAACATTAACATCATGGTTCTGAGTACCTACAAAGTTTTGTTCTCGTTCAACACCATTGACATTGGTGAAAGTCCTTCAAGTAAAATAATTTCCAGGTCTGGAATGTAAAGAAACTTAAGGAAGTGTTCTTACTGAGAAAAGCTTACATGTCAAAAACAAAAATCTGTCACAATTCCACATAAGGTATTTTAATGCAATTTCAAATGGTTTGGGTTGTAGTGGTATTAAATTGTGAAATATACTTATTTTCTGAATGCTATGTCAAAGAACAAGGCAATTAGAAAACCTGTAATTTTTGACTCAACTTATGCAAGGATCAGGTCAAAACGTCATATGCACTGGGTACACTAAAGAGTTTGCTGATTCTTACAGAGATTGAAAACTAGGGAAGTGGAAAACTTCTAAAAGCTGACTCTTATGAAAAGCTGCAAACTGTATCAGATTTAAAAACATGCTCTTAACATTTTGATGCCTTTTTTTTTCTGCTGCTCAATCTTTTTTGCGAGTGGGAACAGGACATCAGGCTTTCATTTTCCTTTCATCATATACTTCCTATACAAAAGAGAAGAGAGTTTTTTACATAACTTAACCTATCGAAAATGCTGAAGTACAAAACTGAAGATAGGGTGATTCCAAAGCACATAAACAGAGGAAATCCCATCAGTTCCATAAACATCCACTTGAGCCAGGCCAATTAAAAAATCACTACAAACCCAAGAAAAGAATGAAATTGTTGAAGATTACATAGATGGATACAATTTTCAATTAGGCTGTTGAGATGCAGATCAGTAACGAGCTAACTACAGTTTTAAGTGTCACCCACTTTCTATGTGACTTAAGTGTTGACATTTTTTTTTCCTGATACAATTTTTACACTTCATGATTTAAAATGGGATTTGTACATAACTGCCTATTTTTTTTTTCTTAATGACAGCGATTAAGCAAAGTACCTCTGATTGTTTTAACTGAATGGATATGCAAATGAAAGACATGAGAAGGATATTGTGAACTCATAAAAAAAAAAAACAACAAAACAGAACAGTTTCTTAAAAAACATAAGTAGTGTGTTTTTCATGCTGTAATGCATGAAGAGGGGTTTTTGTTGTACCAATTTATCAATATGATCTGACAATGCTGTTAAAAACTGCATGTGCTCTGTTCTATGTTCCTTTAGTATTATATTAACTTTATTTCAAATTAATTAATTTTATAATTAAGTTTGTTACTGAAATTGAATCAAAGTGAAGCCTACCTATTTTTTAACAAAGAATTATAAAGATAAGTCTTTGAATTAGAATTTCGGGAAAGTGAAAAGAAGACTAGTTCTCCTAAGTATTATTTATTGCAGAAGTAAAGCATGACAAGACTCAGATTCTTTCTCTCCTCAGCAATGATGTGGTTCATCCCGCACATTCAACTGAGACAGAACTGCTTAACTAAAGGAGCCAAAAGCAACAGCAGCTTTTGGCTCTAGCAGAAAAGCACTGCATTTTACAGGAAGGTCATTTTGTTTCATTGGCAGGTGATATTTACAATCAGTGATGTCATGTTTCAAACTTTTCAACAGGTTTCAGTAACAATGGTACAACCCTTAAAATTAAGATATAATCTACACAAGACACAAACCACAATTCAGCATAGACATTCCACATGATTCATGGTGTGCAAAGTCTTATAACATAGAAAAGTATAACAAAAGTGTGCAAAACTTGTAGTTTAAGTCTTAAAACTTATAGTCAGGAATATATAATGATGTGGTAAATATACTTCAGAACATCCAGTGTCAATAGCACAAAATAACGTAGGTACACTTAGATGCTACTCTGCTTCAGTTGGTACCTTTAACTTAAATTTTAGTGATTTTGGTCTCATTGTAAGCTTAGACTCAACATGACAAGGAATTAATTAACACCCTAAATAGCCTCAGCTTTGAGTCATTTCCTTTGCAGTCATATGGTTCAGTTACTCTCTAAAGTTTGTAAGAAGAAATTTTCATAGACATAATGATCCCAACAATAACTATCCCACCATCTCAGTTTGCTAGGTCATCACATTTATTCTTTACCGAGGAGGAAGGTGGAATCTTCGCCTCCGGTCTGGATGTCCCATTCTATGTTCTCTACCTGGAGGAAGCAGGAGAAGAATTAAATACTGTTAATTAACATTAAAACAGGAAAACAAGCACTTATTTGGACAGTCTGCAAGAACAAATATGTATTTATGTTTTGAAAAAAAAGCATGTTCCTCTCCAGTTGGTATGTAATCATGGACAGTATTTTGAGATGTTGAAGGCTAAAGCACATGATGGAATTGCTCTTCTTTTTACATGGTTCCATCAGACAGAGTTCTGGTGTTTACCTTACCACAGGCAGATCAGAAAAGCTATAGTCTTGCCAAGTCCCTTGTCTATTTCTAATGTATTAGAGTATTGTCAATTTTAACCATTCATACAGCTATTTCAAGTGGTCCTATAGACACTATCTTTACTATGTCTTTCTCCTGTCTTCAGCTCACTTTTGTGCTTTTCCAGACAGGTTTTCAAATACAAGTATGACAATCATTACTCAGATTACTGATATGTTTAAATAAAGTTATAGAAGTATATGACAATACACAGATAAGCTTAGACTTTCTTTTGTCTATCTTCTGTATATTGATTTATACCTAGGTAGTAATTTGTATTATAAGAGAAATAAATGTTTATCAGTTGGACTGCTGAAGAGAGCGACAGAGATACATGGCAATAGTGATTTCCATAGTTCTTAGTGCTCAGTTTATTTTCAGCTATTTACAGAATGAGGTGACAGTGGGATTCAAGACAATATGAGTGGTCTTAACTGCTAATTAATAAAGTTTTATCTAGCAACAGCTAGCACGTGATGGGCTGTTTTAGCCATGAACCTAGAATTTAGACAGTCATTCTTTGTTACAAACATCTCTGGTACCTCAGGGAATACTTTTAAATGCAAAGCACAGAGACTAGCAAGATCTGCAAAGCCAAAATTTTAGACATTTTACTGCTTAATAACAGAAGCCTAACCTTAGCTTTAAGTTAGATACCTAGAACCTGTTTAACAAGCATCATAATATTCAGGCACTCAACAGGATATACAAAACTCAGCACACTCATTGGGAAGTCTTCTAAATTAACAGACAAGAAACACTGTGGATAAAACTTCTACCTCTCTGAAAGGCTTTGGTGTCCTGCTCTGTTACTTGGATGCAATCTCTCAATTTGTGACACATGGCCAATAAATTTATTAAGAGAATGATTGTTTTAAAAAAAAAGGGCAAAACAAACAAAAAATACAAGCTGAATTCCTTTCTCTCAAAAACAAAAAAGGTAGAGAATTAAATGCTAATTACAACAGATTAAAGGTTAGCATTCAGCACAAAATGAGATAGCTAAATGTGATTCTTTTTCTGCTTGAAGGTATTGAAATCATCATTTCAAAGAAATACTGCTGCTTCTTCAGTTTATACTTTCTGGTTGGAGGCATACTTTCCTCCACTGTTGAAGCTGAGCCATTGCCACAAAGTTCTTAAACGTTAACTGGTAAGAGTAAGCAAGGAATGCCTAATCACTGGGTACTTTTCTGACAGAAGGTATGGGTCCCATGGTTACTGTTCCATTAATTTTTAAGGCATTTTATCCAGTGATTTTTATATTATATGCAACAGCAGCAACTATAGCAGTATAGCATGGGAAGATAAGGGATAGAATTGATAGGTATCAGTAATATTACTAGGAAGTTTTATCACAAGCTATCATGGAACACACTGTCTACTTTTTTGGTCCCTTTTCTTTTTTTCCCTCCTCTCTGTGGTAAGAGGTACACATACTAGAGACAACAGCTACATAATGAAGCAAACCAAATACCTGTTTTAATACTAGCAAACTTATGAAAAAGGGAATTCTCTCAAAATGTCAAAAATCTTGGCAAGTCAGTTTAAAAGGAGCTCTAAAAACACTGCAGGATTCTTTTGTAATGACAAATATATTTTTCTAATAGATCTATTTTATTTACAGCAGAGATATTTAACTGCATTTATGGCATCACGTTTTAAGAGTGTCTTGAGGGTAGTAAATAAGGCTTAATTTTGCCTGTGTAGAGTATGCAATATTTTAATAATGGAATTGAACCATGTTTATAACACAGTTCAGTGCAGTTACTGTGGAACATATTTCATGGAATTCATCTAGTGGTGAGATCTCTGGAGGTGATCAGAGTGCCTACAAAAGTGATTCCTGGATTTTTGAGATGGTCACAATAACAGTGATAAGTTCTGTTTTTTGCTTACAGTGAACATGAACACTGTATTTTAGTATTGACAACCTACATCAAACAATTTTATCTGTGAATCAAATGACAGTATCTCACTCTCAAGCATACAACAAAAGCAGCTGAAACACATTCAAGACTTTACTGTATTTATTGATTCAATTAGTGTGGAGTGTTAATAAATCTCCTTTGAAAACTTCATTTAGCAACACAGAAGAAATTTAGGCTCTGAAGACTTCACAAAACAATGTGTCTTTCTTAGACACTTCTCTTCCTTTGGGTTATTTTCTCTAATCTATGTGTATATGCTTTAATTTGTAATAATGAGGAAGTAAAACTGCATTAATATGAGCTCAGTGGTGTTATTCACAGTGATGCTTCATTGAAGCATCTGTTCTGTTCAAGAAGTGAGAACGGTGAATGACTCAAGATTAATTTTTGTCAAGACAAAACAGGACTTCATTTCTATTATCTAAGCAATAACCTTGAAGCTGAGACCCTGATATAGAAAATCACTTAAAATGTGTTTAAATTTATTCCCATGCTTAAGTGTTTTATTGAAGTACGAACTAAGATTTGCAACCAAAGACTTTAAACAGACATTTCAGTGCAGCTGTGCTGATTTGTTTTAGACCTGTTACAGCTTTAAACATCATTCAGCTGAGACCAAGCATGGAAAGTTGAAATACCGCAAAGATTTCTTCAGAACATTGTGAGTAAATAAAAACTTCAGAAAATAGTGCTACTCTCCACCTTATACAGTTAGTTTCTGCTGATGGTACTACACAACTCTAACTGATAAAAGGTTTGTAACTGAATGCTGCCAGCACAGGGTAACTACATGCATACAAACACAAACTGCATAAAGAGACAGCTGTTACATTGCTGATAGAGGTAATTCCAAATACAAACAAAGTTTTTACCTTGTGGTTGAGGACTTCTCCAGAGGAACCCCCTCATCTGATTATGATATGGAGGAACAAAAGAACTTCTGTGTGCTTGTTGGAACCTGGGATTAAATTCTCTTTGCTGTGCTCCTGAAAAACAGTATTTACTAGCCAACTTTGTATATAAGATTAAATGAAGAATAAAGGAGAGCATATTCTTTTTTGGGAAACAACATTTCTTAGATTTATGCCAAAATACTTATGCTCAATTATTATTTTTCCAAACTGCAGTCAGCCTAATAAGTATGGTTCTTGTCCTCATTTCCATCTATGCACATCATGATTACAAGCTGTTAACAAGTGTATTTAGAAACCAGATCAAAATTTTATGACACAGATTTTGAGACAGCAGTCATTAAAACGAAACAGAAATCTGTCCAAATTGGAATCACAAATCATAATTAAAATGGTTAAGTACTGCTCTCAAGCATTAGCAGAGACTAACAAGATTTGGTATCATAAATCACCAACAGATATGAATGTCCAGCACCAGTATGGTGTAGTATCAGATCAGAAATAGACAGAAGTGTTGTTGCAAGATGCAGAGTACTGAACTAGAAGAAAATCATTCTGTCTGTTGCAATTTGCTCAATTAATTTTGAAGGGGTAATTTTTATTCTCACTGACATCATACTTGATCAGGTATTTAGCAGGCAATAAACATAATTCCAGCATAAACACTCCATCACATGATGTTCAGCTAATTCAACCATAATGCAATCATCTGCTCATGGCTGAACCAGATCAAATTTGTAGTGTTAGGTGATTCTGTCATGCATAGATTGATTACTATTGAAAGCAGAACCACACCTCCACCAGTAGACACTGAAACTGTAGAGCAACAACATATACAAATAAGAAGGTCCACAGTTTATCTATCACTTATACAATTAAAAAACTATCAAAAAACCCCTTCCCTTCTCTAAAAAACAAAACAAAAAAAAGTACTCAAGTTTATAAAGTGAAGTTGACATACAAAGGGATACTAGAGGTTCTTCGTGTTCTGTACAAATATTATCAAAAGCTGAGGACATACTTTTGCTTAATAGAAAAGACTAGCAGATTATGCCCACAGTCTTATCTGCATTTCAATAATATACACATTCTATTTAGTAACAACATTTTAAATAGTAATAATCGCATTTTAAGATCTAATAATTACAGAATGATTAATTCAGTGTGATCGAAGTCTCAAAAGCCTCAACAATCAAGTTGATCTGTGAATGATGCTGAAAACACTTTAGATGTTTTTCACTGAGAGTCAGGCAGATCAGTTGGGAAAACTAATGTCCTTAGTAAACCAAGCCATATGGCTGGAAATAAATAAGCAAGGTCTTAGGCAAAAACCCTTCTCCACGTTGCCCAAGAGCTTGCCTTTGTTTTGAACTGTATCAGTCAATCTTCAATGCCTCACTCAGACCTAAGACTATCATAGCTAAAATAGCTCCCCTGGGGGAAAGGAAGAAAAGACTGAGTCATTCAATTATTCCTATAAAAATAACTTTAGTCACTGAGTAAATAGCAGTGGTTTCTGTTACTGAATAATATTTTATTTACTGCATATATCTCACTAGCTATGTAGCTAGATGAAAATATTTTATCCAAACTTGGGTAATCAAATTCATATGAATTCCAAAGAGCAGGAGATATTTTCTTAAATCCCTTCTTCAGTTTCTTGGAGAAAGACCTTATGATTTATTTAGTTGGACATGCTTCCTAAGTAAACACTGCTGCAGTTAAAGAATGATTGAGCTTATCAATAGTATATTGAGAAAATTAACAATGCCAACCTGCAACAAATCCCCTCCCTCTTGGTCTGCTCTGTATTGTCCTTTTCTTCGCCATGCAAGCCTTGCAAATGAGTGACTTCAGGTTCTGGAAGGGTGTATACAAAGACTCCTGCAGACAACAGGGTTAACATTAATGACTGTTCTGCTTTTCTCTCATCAGGTACAGCACAAATCAATCACAGATCTAACAACCAGAATAATTTTCTAAGTCCACACTCATACATGCACAAGGTCATGTACCAGGTCTTCTAATTCACATTTTTCAGGAAAGAAAATTAAAACATTTCATATTGAAAAAGTGGACTCTTGGAGAGGTGAGTAGGGCTACAGAAAGAATGCTTTTTCCTCTCTTGGTGAAGTTTGTTTTCTCCTCTGCTCACATCCGTAGATTACTTTCTTCCCTATTTTATTACCTTGCATCTGCAAATATACCTAACTAGACTTGGTTAGGTCTATCAACACAATACCTCAGGCAGAGATAATTAAAGGCTCCACATGAAGACTGATGAACTGGTGGAAAAAAATCACCAGTAAAGAAATCAAAGCATTTCATGCATTACAAACAAAACCTAACACAACAGTAACACATCAGCCCTAACTCCAGACAGTTGTTTCCACATAAAATATAATCTAGTCTAAAGAGATATGAAGGAATTAAATAAGTGTTTACCTTGTGAGATGAAAAGTTATGCTGTCCAAAGGACATGCTGAAACTATTTGAAGACCCAATACTAAGAGATGCAAGAGATCTTTAACTTTTACTGGTTTCAGGAAGCATTAAAGAAGTGTCTTAGAAGCGTTAAATCTTAGAATCTTTCATGTGCCCAATACAAATCAATAAGCAAAGAAAAGTTGTGCAGATTGAAAAGAATTACAAAAAGGCAGATTATTCAGTATCATAATTTATTTTCATAAAGCTGAGCTGATTTTTATGAGGATGATAATCCCTTTTTGCAACAAACATGGTGGCTGGGGAGCAGCAAGAATGGGAGAGGGATTACAGGATAAGGTAAAAAGCCAATAGGTGTCAAGACTGGAGCAACTAAAGAGGTTTCTTAAGCAGAGGTAAGAGTCTGAATCCCTGGACCCCCTTGTGAATTTTCCTAGCATATTTTTTGTGCTCTTTAGAGATGGAGCCTCAAACACAGCCCAGAGATGTTTTTTCCCCCCACACAGACTGAGTACAGTCTGCAAAGAACTCCCACTAATGGGAAAATCCTTTCACTGTATTCTTGGGAGAATAAATCCAGAATGTGTTTATGAAGGTTGGATGAAAGACATGATCAAAAAAGGACAAAATATATCACTTAAGATGACCCTGTTAGGTAATTTGTTTTTAATTAAAAAAAAAAAAAAAAAAAAAAAAGAAAAGTGATCACAACCATACTCCATTAGTGAGAAGCACAATAAAAAGACTAATGAAGTGATAATATCATTGTCTCAATGCTTTATGAGGCTATTATATCCAATTTTCTGTGTGAATAAACAAACTAATATGATTACTGTTATG
The DNA here is from genome assembly GCF_965140915.1 of Aythya marila. Taxonomy (NCBI): domain Eukaryota; kingdom Metazoa; phylum Chordata; class Aves; order Anseriformes; family Anatidae; genus Aythya; species Aythya marila. The sequence continues at coordinate 43,520,735 of NC_139044.1, forward strand.
AAAAACAGAGAACTAGCATAATAAGAACTTGGTATATTTAAAAAAACAGGATGGCTATTCATTATTATCAGAAGCTTTCTATTTTTATTTTTTTTTATTTTTAACAATTTCTAAGGCTAGATAGAATTACACAAAAAATGTCACAAATATATTAACTGCATTTAATTTTTTTTTTTTTTGGTACAAGAATCTCTATTAAGCAAATGCTACAATGCTCAACATTGTTTGTACACATGTGAGTATTTCTGAAAACTACAGTAGAAATACAGTCTTGGTTAAAAGTTATTAATTATATTTAAACCATCATAATCAAAACAACACCAATTCTGAGATCTCCTGAACTCCCTGAAGTAATCTAACTGTCCAGATCTAATGTACATAGAGAAACCCTAGCAGTTAGTAAACAACCAGAGAACAACAAAAGAAGTAAGTTTTTCCTCTTACTTATCTTTCCAATAACAAAACACCCGCATTGAATAAGTTGTTTTTTTTTTTTTTTTTTTCCCCCCTTTTCCCCCCCCCTCCTCTGCATACAATGCTGTAGCTATCATCAGGTTAGATTTATGGTGCTCAAGGATAGATTGCTAACAAACAAGTGCTGAAAGATCTTGGCTTCCAGCAGTACATTTAGCTCTGCCAGGAACTACGGACCAATTTTATTTATTAAGTTTAATTTATAATAATAGGAACAACCAATCATATGCACTTGTTGCCTTGCCAGTGTCCCTAACTAAACTGGCATCTCTTGGCAATTCTCCCCAAACCAGATTCTTGCCTCTCAAACTGATAAGCTGCAAAGCTGTTTTATTAGTCTGGGAACACTCTCTGCCATATATGTACCATAAAACTGTACCTAAAAAATAAAAGTTATTTAAACTACTCTAAAATTTAATGGGGCTAGACTATTTTTTCTCCATCATGGAACAGTTTATCTAGGGTTTGTTTAAACTAGAGCATCACGCCTTTTAAAAACCTAACTTAGATATTCTAGTTGATTAAGTCAACCTCCAGCTCTGTTCTAGGGATCTAAGCATATTTCTTTATCTCCCTTCAAAAACATGCTAAAATATAACTTCAACATTAGGATTTTCAAATGTTAGATATGTTAGCTAGCACGCTTTAGCTAAGAATGTCTCAGCCAATATCAATTTTATTCAGATTTATGTATTTTAAAACTAAATCTGAATTCTTCTCAAATGGAAAGACGTAACAGTTTCATACAGGTTTATGTAGTTTTCCATTTATTCTTCAGACCCTCTACTGTTCTGCAAAAGTTCTACATGAAAAACTGGATGAACCACTGGAACAATCTAAAAACTAGTGAAATCAACGACTGATCAGTGGGAACCACAACGTTTGGATAGAGGCTACAGTCCTAATCATACAATTGACTCCGTATGGAAAGGATTATCATCCTCCTGCTGAAAAAGAAATATATTCCACCCACCCACGTGTTCCACTCATCACTCCAGTTCAGGATGTAATCTAATTAGATACAAAATTGGAAAAGCAAACTAATTATACCACAACTGATATTAAATGTACGAGGTTAATATTACTGAAAAACAAAATCTTTTCTCTGTAATAATTTTTTTTTGAGCCTCAAGTGAGGCTTAAAAGACAGTGTGTAAAGACAGGTAAAAACACTTTAAAGGTAAATCTTTCAGGAATTATTAAATGATATGGATTTTCCAGTTCCGCAATGAAAACAGAGATACAAATTTAAGGTCTTAAGAGCTATCTACACATGCTAATAAAGACCTTCCCAAGCTCCCCTCCACATACTCTGTACTAGTGGGACATGAGCCAGTTCTCATCTAAGGCTTCACTGGTACACTAATGCAGCACGGCACCTGGTCAGGTGGATCCCATGTCTGATCATGGCCACCTTAATGCATCACATATGGCCCGTACCCTGCAAGACTGCTGCTACCTGTCTGCTTTTACCAGGGCAGGCCTGTTTTAAATCCTACCAGTTTTAGGTAACATAGCATGCAAATGCAAATTGTCCAAAACCCCAGCTTCTGAAAAACGGAATTGAGTGTTAAGTACTTAAAGGCACAGGAAATTACTTGGTGGGATTCTATTAAAAATATCTAGATATATACATATGCCTTCCTCTGATCTCCAGTTCCTCATGGAGTTCATCAAATCTTCACCTCATATTTTAAGTTCCCTTAAGTACCTTTGAAGCTATTACTCTTAAATCATACCTACATGTAGTATGCTTCTTTAAAATACATTCATATGATTTTGCATAAACTCTTATAAATAAATAAAAAAAAATCTCATTAGTATCTCGGTATTAGAAAACTGTTACAGTAATTTTCATTTTTTGAGATTGACAACTATTTTGATACTCCCTTGTATTGTTTTCTGAGATTTGGAAACAAAAATAAAGGCAAATTTATAGCTTCCAGCGTAGTACCAATATTTCTATCTTTTTATGTTGTTTGGTGAGAAGGATGAAACAGGAAAAATTAAGAGAGGAAAGATACAAAGGAAGGATACAAAGAAAGTAACAACATTAAGATTTATGTATATAAATATGGACAAATACCTTTTTTCAAAAAAAAAAAATACAGATCTATCTAAGAGAATGTAGTTACTCACATTGCCTTCCAAAAGCTCCTCTACAGAGCAACTTCGGTGTGACCGCTGGTATTTTTCTTGAAAAAGTTTTCCATCAAACACTTTCCAAGGCATCAAGTCATCCATTCTGAATGGAAAGCCACAGGCACTATTGGCCATAAGCAACGTTGTAAGGCCACGAATAAAGACAGCACCAAGATGTACAGCTCTGGAGTCCACTTCCATAAGCTGTTAGCATTAGAAGAAGAGCAAAGAAATAGACTTAAAAAAATCAGGGAATATAAGCAATTTTAACATGACATAACCATGCAAACAGGAGAGCAAATGATAAATAGCCCCCAAACTGTGACAACGATGGTTTCCTATTGCACAGTAGAATTCAAAGGATACTGTATCTAGTTTTATTAAATAAAGTGAAAGAAGTTTGAGATAACAAATACAGCATCATACTTTATTTATTTCTTTTTTAATTAAAGACAGATACATTGAAAATGAAAACCGAAAGACAAAAGAAATAACTATTCTCTATAGCATTTCTCAAACATTAGCAGTTTCCCAGAAGGAATTCTGTTAATGGAATGCAAAGGCATGTGCTGGGAGTATAAAAAAGTGATTTGAACAGTGATCTGTTGCCCTTCTCCAGCTTGATCAACTGGTATATGTCACAGCACTTAGAGATCATTTAAATTATAAAATTTGACAGGATGAAGTTTATTGTGCTCAGGCTTCAGAAATACTTTAAATGTTTTAAAATTTCCTCTGAGTGCAGACTGAAAGCCAAGTTATTTCTCCTCAACATGGATGTCTCTAGAAGAAATACAGGAATGGTATGACAGCATACAGAAAAACACAAAATGAGAAACTCAAAGAGACAATTAAAACTTTTGGCCAAAATAAACTTGATGGGTGAATTTGAAATCCTGTTGGGACAGAGTATAGCAAACTGTAAAAGTCTTGAATCTAGTAAGTGGAAAACTGGGATTTTTATGTATTTTATAGGCTGTACAGGCTCCTCAGTGGGGAATGCCTTTTCTACAGTCTGTACCATAGCAGTCTGTCAGGACAGGAGGGATTCACAACAATGTGGCCATCGATACAGTAATCCACAGCAGCTGTTGTACCCCTAGAGCACAGTTTTCCTTCAGTGCAAGTTCTACCAGGAACAGAACAGCATCCATAACAGCCCAGAACAGAAAGCACAAAGAGGTGGCTCAAATTTGTCTCACCTGTGGTTCCTGAGGAGCTGTGAGAGGTTTGTCTGAAACGCATTGGGTTGGCTCACCATTACCAACCAAAATATCATCTTAAAACTGAAAAGGTTCCCAAGAGACTTACAGGTATGCACACACACTATCACTGCCCTACATACACATATAAACAAAAAGATCATAGCATACAACACAAAATATGGTACTAAAATAGATCAGAACCACATCCCTGGCACCCAAAGTCCACATAACAAAACCAGAAAACCTTTGCTAACAACACAAAGCCACAAAACATGTTATGAAAGAGCCAAACAGTAAATAGTTTGGAAGAATATAGCTAGAACCTGGTCAAAGACAGAAGCTTTCTATATTATTCAATAAGCTGAAGTCAGTTAAAACACAGACAAGGGGCAGTACAGTTCTGTTAAGCCACCTTGAAGAGAGATGCACCTTTATTAGCTGGTTTGTTTATATTTTTTTCCTACAGTGAAGAAGCAAAAGAGGACTCAGAGGTCCATACAGACAAAAGATACCAGGCAGGGTGTTCTGAGCCCTGCTTATCCAGAACCCTCTTGGAAGAACAGCTGCCTCCAGTGATTTCTGCAGAGACATCAAGCTGACCAGCAGGACACTGGTCCACGGTGACACCCAGTACCTGCAATTCACCCGAGAAAACTGCAGACAATCATGGACAATCAGACAAAGGCAGAAAACAGGAGCTAATTTGAGCAGTCATTTAGAAAATGAAAGGCCCATCCTTCACCTACTGTGATACTTCATACTTCAGTAAGGAAGACCTTCTTCTCCTCCCCCATTACTCACTTTAAAATAAAAGCATTTTCAGGATGGGAGGCTGAAACTCATTTTCAGGCTGTGAATTTCAGGAAGTTACTGCCTCCAGCTGTTAGTAATCATCTTCCCAGCTGAGACCAGTAACTACATGCACACTTAAAACTCTCTTGCTCTGGCAAGTAAAGCAGGTTTCTGCAAAGTACTTTGCAGAAATCTGCAATGCTGAAAGGTACTTAAAAAAAGGAATGTGGTTAAGTGAACCAGTATTATTTGTACTAAAGTAGACTGTAAAAGTGCATGCAGACAGTTATTAGGTTGCAGCTGAGAGATGCTTAAATCACACCGACTCAGTCATTTCTGATCACCTGGCCAAATCTCAAGACCTTCAGAAACAAGTTCATGTCAGTCCATGCTTTCAGATAGAAGCTGTTTGGTTTGTGACTGAAGTGAGACTTTATGAGTGCAAATCCAGTGAGGGAGAGCTGCTGGGAATCTTCACAACTCCCTTTTTTATAAACTAATCCAGGCAGGGAGTTCCTTCAGGATGTATGGACCCTGGTCTCCTTTGCAATGCAGCAATAAATTGAACTTCAAATAACTTCAATAAAATGCTTTGACAAATACTAAATAAGTACAAAATAAAGGTTATTTTTTTTTCTGTTTAAGCTATATGGAAAATGGATGTATCAGGCTAAAATTAGCAGCAGAGTCCAAGAACAACAGTTGCACGCTAATCAGCTGAATCAAATTTGGCCAAATTTGTGTTGGTATGACTCATACCACCAATATTCGCTTTAATATAGATACTATAGATATTTATTTTTTATTCCCTGGCACACAAATCTGTATCTTCTGTCATTGGATTATCATTAAGTACTGATAACATCAAAAAAAATAATTGCTGAAAACACACTTTCCAAGACTAGCAAAAGCAGGTATATAAGCTGCTGAAAAGAAAATAGTAAATGCAGCAAGAAATTTCTCATCTTCTAATTTAACATCTGTGTACTGGATGCCTATTAATTCATACCTTTTAACATTTATTAATGAAGATCTGCTCTTACTGTCCATTTTAATCCCACTGGTACCGAGGATGTAAAACAGCTGTTAGGACAGATTACCAGTACTATACATAGATGCTGGATGCCATCTGGACCACAAATCTTTAAGATAAAGATTTCAAATCTTTATTTTATTGTGTTCTGGAAGCTGTAAGCATACACCCAACACAAGTATGTGATTAACCCAACTTTCTTCAGTTATGTTATTCAAATTAATGCAAAACAAATGCATAGATACTTGCAGAACAAGTGTCTAAACAGGAACCTGAAAAAAAAATTGCTTTTGATGGTGACGCACAAAATCATCAAATACAGAAAGGGACTTTGAAGTCCCAGTTTGATTGCCATCTCAAGCTGGAGATCAGTGTAGTACTGCCATTGCTACCAGTTGTTCCTTCTGCCTAAGTGAGTATGAAGCCTGAGCTACCAACACAACCCCAGCTGTACTCTCCAACTACAGCTGAGGCACACAGGTTAAAAAGATAAAAGAAAGTTGCTGGTGACAGCTTTTACAGGTAGTGTTTCACTGTCCAAGGACATCAATCCAGAACTCTTCTTAAACACTAATGTAATGGAAGGACAGGGACGAAGGGAAGGCTTGATTTTTTTTTCATAGAAATCAATATTGGCAAGACCGTGTCAAAAGCTATCAACAGTGATTTCTTTATTTTAATGAGACAGGAAATACATTCACTAAAGGGTAGTTTCTATTTTCTATGTCTGGCAACGAAAAACAAAGAAAATGAAAGCACAGCGAGTCTATAACAATGAGCTCGTGCACATGGCAAACCACAGACTTGCTTTGCCATGGGAATGCTCACAACTGCTTGGTGTCTGCAATGCAAAGACGTCACGATGAGGATAAGTGGAAAATTCCAAAAGAAAAGAAGCCTTGCCTTCCAGGGCATTACACCCTAGAGATTAGTTCTTATTGGAAACTGTGTCTGCTCTTTTTCCTATTTTTATAAACTCAGGACCCCAGTGAATCATGTGAGATACACCCCTGTGATCCTGCTGCTGCTGCTGCTTCTACCACCAGCTGATGACACTTGCACGAGGGAGCCCGGGGGTGCGTGAGAACTGCTCCTCCTGCACCAGCTGCCTCTGCTGTGCTCCTGCTGCTGCTCCTACCACTCAGGGCTGGGGAGACAAAGATTGCTCTTCCAATTTGCACACGTGAAGACTGAGGAGACCACTCCAAGGTCACAGTCCTCTCATAACAGTGCATCAGAGGTTACTGATACCATGCTTTACAAGGCCTGAGACGAACCGGTAACCCAATTTGAAAAGAGACAGAGAAATGTGGTAACCACATCACTAATGTCAACATTTGTTACAACAATTTGAGAAACATCTTTGCTAGAAGAGCCATTGTCAGGGACTGATCTCACACCATGCTTTTTTCTGCTCTGCACAGTACTTCAGCTTATGGACCACAAGCTTGGGCTATCTCTGTGCTTGCGTGCATCCCCACTGACCACAGAGAGAGGCTCTGCATGCAGGAACCATTTGCTCACAGGAACAGTTTGCAAATCTAGACCAAAACACATTTTCAGGATGTAAAAATACCTTTGTGCTTTAAGGAAGAATTTTTAGCCCCCTGAGTCTTCTTTGTGGATTCACAAATTACTTCTTTGAGAGAGGTATGAACTTGTATGTGCTTCAAAAGCTGCACTTTTGTATGGTAGGAGTATGGCAAAAACAATCAACCAACCAACCTTGCAGTTCTTTCCTCTGGAATGGTAAAACTCTGAAGATTTTTGAGGGTTCACATTCTGTTAAAAGAATGAATAGGCTCTACCACACTTAAAAGGTAAGGGTAAGTCTCTGAATATGCCTAAGGTCAGAAGAAACAAATGAAGGCCAGAAGCATAACCAGTGGCAAAGCTATCTCATTATCTTCATTTCTAGAAAACAGGAACAATATAGAGATGGTAATAACTTCACATTTATTTACTTTACACTTCATCTGTACCTCAATGCTCCACATACTACATTTCATTTAAGAACTGGTTCCTTTAGTAAGATTTTTAATAACATTCTGGGGACATACATTCATTATATATATATATATAAAAAATATTGAATCTTGGGTTAAAGTTTTTCTTGCACATTTTTCCCTAATCTGTTGCCTTCTTTCTGTGGTTATTTGAATATAGAAGATACGAATATGATTAACATTTTAAAATGTAGATTTTAAAATATGATTTAAAATGGCATACTTCTTTTTCTTTTAGTTTTCCTCAAAAGAATATTTGTTTCTGTTATAAAAAGGAAAACATAGCACTCAAGGACAGGTTAGTACTCACTAATTTCTGCTTAAAATTAATCAATTGAAGAATTATAATTAAAAATCAATGTAACTTGATCCAAGCAATAAACCACTAGAATTCAAATGATGGTGATCAAAATATAAGTACTTTCCTAGTTTAACCACTTCTTTTTAAGCCCACTTGAACTCAGTCAGTATATTATCAGTATATTATTTCATTTATTATTGCTCTCAAACCCACCTGTGTCTTAAAAGATCAAATATTTAACCATAGGCAGTTTATGTTTGAGCAATAAAGGCAGCAGGTAGATCCTATCTCAGGAACCTGTCATTAAACCAGAAAGGCCTAGCTTTGCCTGGGAGAGGCAAGGCATGCTGTGGTTCAAACATGAACTGATGAACTGTCAACTGATGACCACCTCACTGGAGCTGGATTTGTTACAATGGAAGAATCGCCGAGGAAATTTTTTCAGCCTAAAGACAAGGGTCCTTGCTTGAATTCCAGATTTTGCCTTCGGCCCTTGGCATAAATTCCCAGTGCAAGTTGTCCAAAGATAGTATAAATCCCATGCATGGGAACGATATGCTCTGCTCTTGAGCAAAAATAAGCTAAATTGGTGCAACAGTGGTGATTTTAAGGAGTGTTACCCTAGACAGAGAGGCTGGCAAAACTGTGTTTACTTTGCATCAGTCAGCTTTGTGCAATAGGTGGCTGGAAGTGTAGCACTTCACCTGCTTCCTTCACCTGTCAAACTGAGGGAAGAGGGAAGTGCCGGTATTTTGAAAACAAGATTAAGGTTTATTCTGATAAAAGATTATGGCTTAAGTTAAGCTCTTCCTGCTTAAACAAGGTGGGTGCAAAGGAAAAGGGAGGCTGGAAAGAGGAGCAGATCCTGTGAGGGCCTCTGCTGCAAGAGAAACTAGCAAAACCAGTTCTTAAACACTTCTAAGTCTTCACAGTAAATATTGAGCAGTAAACAACCCAATTATTTGGTGTTTATACCTTGAAGAAGGTTTATTTACCGAGTTTTATCAGTAGTTTGATGTAAAGTGATACACTGTTGTTTACAGGAGGCCAAAAACTTCAATGAAGTCAACCTAAACAAAGCTGCAAAATGGCCTTTACCTTTAAGCATCAGATGTAATAATAGCAAAAATACTACTGCTAACCAGTCTACAACCAGATAAAAATCTCCCTTGGTTGCAGAAAGGCTGCTTTTTAATTACCTGTTTCATTTTCAAAAATACCTGTCTTTATCAGAGCTCTGAAGTCCTATCTGCAGCATGGCCTACTTTAACTCAGATTTCTATAATGAGGAATAGTACAGTAGCTAAGAAGCTGAGCCCTTTCAAGTTATTCATACAGATATGTCATGGACAGTGCAATAGTACTTGTAGAAAAAAATTAGAATAGCAACACTTTCCTTAATTTAATTACAACTATACAATTGCTAGACTCTGATCTAATGATTACACAGCTAATAGCAGTCTGTAATACGTGTGACATTCACAGAGCATTCAGATAAACTCTGAGTTACAGCCATCAGGCTAACCAACTGATTAACTGCGACCCTGCCAGCAGCCACATCCTTTCCACAGAAATGGATTCACTGGGATTTTAACTTTAAATATGCATTTGTGTTTTTAGTGACTTATCTTTGAACTTCTTCACCTTTCTCTCATACAGATAACATGGGATTTATTAAGTAGCAAAATGTATTTATTTGTTTGGGACTTTGAAAACTCCCATGTTCATTTATTTTTTTTCTTCTTCTTCATATGCTAGTTAAAAATTGTGGAATTGTGAGAAGGATCACTTGTTCCACATGCCTTACAACAAATGAAGTTTGCCCCCATGGGAGGCAAGCTGCTGACGGGATCCTGGTACACCTGCACCAGAAACCAATGGTCTCTCTGAACCTCAGAAAATCTGCAGTGATGTGCTTCTCTCAGAGACTCCTCCATCCCTATCATACACTCCTGAAAATAGCCAACATATTCAAAAGTTATTAGGAGACCATTACTAGAGACAACAAACTTAAAGAACTGTACAAAAGGACGCCTTCCTTTCTTAGTTCCAGCAACTTCCCAACGTAAGCCTCCAAAGCCCAAGTTTTCCACTCCCTTACTTTCTGACCCTCACTCTATATTTCTGTATTCTACTCTGTGCTGACTAGCTCCTTTAACAAAACCTTTTAAATTAGGGGCTTCATTTACCATCACCTGCCTCTTAACCATACTCGCAATCTAAAAACCTCATCCATTTCTTACCCCAGGCCCTTCCCCTTTGTTTAATCATAGGACTGGTCAATCAAAAAAAGTTTAGAAGTAAAAAATCTGCCACCAACACAGCTGCCCAGCAGAACATACTTGGCTACCTTTGCCACAGCTGCAGACTACATTGGCAAATGCTAACTGGTTTGGTATACAACTCTTCCATGTGCCACAGTCTGGTGTCCTCTCCTGTGGGCTTTTTTCTTAGTGTACTGTGAAACTATTGCTGTGGATTTAGACATCATTGCAACTACATGTACAAAGAAATTTTGATAGGTGGGAGTTTACTGTTAAAACTGCCTAAGGCTTATTAGCCAAGCTAGAACTTATTTTCTCCCTGGAGTCAAAGCAGATGTTCAAGACCTATTTGTCTCAATGTATGACCAATCCCCCTCTAATTTTTGAGTATATACTTTTTAGGAGCCTGATCTGTTTCTGATCAACAGAAAGACTGGTGAACTTCAGCACAATTTAGATCAGGCATTAATTACTTGGTATATCTGAGGCTTTGCACCTTCCAAGAAAGCTTATGACAGCTGTTACTAATGTCACATCTGGTATAAATGAAACTGCCAGTGAACCAAGATGGTTTGTACAGGGAATTCCAGGAGAACAAACACTGTTTGCCAGCACAATAAAGTGTTTTTCTATTTCCCCCTCTGCCCCCCCTCTAATGTCTTTGTATTGTAAAGCAGCTGTAGCACAGGATTAGTTGATACTAAAGTTCACCTTTGGAAGTGATAGGGTCCAAGGTAAACAGTTCTGGCTAACGGATTTTCCAGGTGTTGAGTCCATAGGTTGAGGAAGAAAAGAGCAGGTCTACTCTATTTCAGGACTACCTTCAGGTCCAAGACAAATCAAACCATGGATCAATACAACAGTATCTCAGATGACCTGTGAAAGGACCTGTATCCTATATGCAATAAGTAAGCAGAAAGCTATTGCTACATAGGAAAAGATCCTTAGGCATGCATTAACTGCCCTTGCTAAAACCAATACATATATTATTTCTTATTGTGCAGGGAACTGAATGTTGCTTGTTTTGAATGCATCAGATGAATATATAGTGGCATAATTGAATGTAATATACCTTTTTAGTTAATATGCATACGCTTTCTACTAGTGCTGGTGTTACTCTAGACATTCTGGTTAGATTTCTGAGCAATTAAATAAATCTCCCCATAAATTGTATTTAGCTTGCTCATACCTACAAATTTTATTTGGAGGTAACAAAACCACGTTTATAGATCTGGCATTATTTTCTCTGGGTTTTGTTTTCTCACTTAAAATAACAGAATAAAGCTGTCTTAGCAAGTGGTAATATCATGAGGTGCTAAGATACAACACTGGTAAGGAATGTTATAATGTATACTTCAATCTTTCTCTTAAAATAGCTCCACTTTTTTATAAAACGTTCCTTCAACCACATCTCAACTATTGTTCAGTTAGTGTCAAGTGAAATTGTCATGAAAGAAATGTCAAATTAAGGTAAATGGGAGGAGAATATATGTGCAACATCACTCCAATATTACTGTTAAGAACATAGTAAAAAAAAACAAAGCACCTTTGTAGAGCACTTCTGGTTTTTCAACTACTGTTATTGAAATTATTGGTTGCTTGAGTATTACAAGTAAAAACTAGAAAAGGAAAAAAAAAATAACAATTTGACCAAAGTCATACAGGAAGCAAGAGATAGGAATAAGACTGTGTCTTGACTTTTAACCCCTGGACAATGATGATGTCAATCAAGAATAGACTTGAAAAGAAAGAGAACAAATCGGTTCTTGGTTAGCCTTGCTGTTTCTGATGTCTTCAAGGTGAACATCTCTACCATAGCCATTTGAAAAATTCCAGTACATCCTATGAAGCCCTGTAACCACATGCCGAAAGGCTTGTTTCATCTTCTCTCCCCATCCACCTACATGTGGCTCATTAGATCATTTCAGAAAATCGTTTTTTGCTTCTCCCAAGTTACACTTAGCCATCTGCTTCTCCAGGGCAAGGCCAGGCAGATGCGCAGCCTGCATTCCTGCCCAGGCGTGACAGGGACACGCAGGCAGGTGCAGGCAGCCCGAAGCAGATGACAGGCAGGTGCACGGGTGCCACCGCTTCCTGATGGCATGCTCCCTTCCCTCCCCAGCTTCAGCCCCTGCCCGTCACCTGCCCTACGGGGAGTCAGGTCAGCCCTTAGATGCAACGGAGAGCAACCCCACCTCTGCCATGCAAACACCAGCTCCAGCCCTCAGGTACCACTTCTTCCTTCTAACACAGCATGCAAGGAAGTTTAAACTATTTGTCTTATGAGTAGACCAAGACAAACCTAGCAGGAAAGAATCAGTTGATACCAGAAATTAATATTTCCTGCTCTGTAGTAACTTCTTTCTTTTTTTGAAAGCTGACAGTTTGCTTAATCAATATTTGTGAGATCTTATTATTCCCACAAGCAAAAATTACACTTCATCTTCTGCAGTATTACTGAGCATGGATTAAAAAGTAACAGTAATTTCAGTTGAAATGCCAGATTACCTTTTACATTAAGGTAACCTTTATGCTATATAAAGCTTGAAAGCAGTTTACAGCCAAAACTCTGCTTCTATTTCCTTACTGTTGAAACCTTGCTAATAAGCTACATGACAGTTAAGGGGAAAAATAAAAAAAAAAAAAAAAAAAAAAGGCATAGCAAGCCCATGCGATTATGGAAAAAAATGCAAGATCTCTTCCACAAAAAGAAATATAAATCCTCTGGTTTAAGGCACTTGCTCAACGATTTTCTCCATAAGAAAAGGGCATCCAACTAATTTTATTTATTTATTTATTTATTTTCAGAAGGTAGAAGAGCTGATCTGGTCATGCTGGGGTTTGTATCCGTGCCACTGACACATAACTGAATTCACACAGTTATGTGAATTTTGATACTCGAGATTATGTCAAACGTAAAAAATGTTCAAGGAAGCACACTCTACAAATACTAATGACCATATCCAACTTGCACTCTACAAATACTAATGACTATATCCAACTTGGTAAAGAAGAAAATGGTTGGGGAGCAGGAGAAAACAGCAATCTTGTCTGGAAGTTGAATATGGCAACCTAAAGTTTTTTTCTTATATGTTTATGAATCAACACCAGCAAAGAAAGGTAGAGATAGCTGTCTGTACAACAGGACCAAGAGAACTTGGATTTCTTCAGAACTTCAAGGGATGATTCTGAAAATACCAACAGATCTACATATTGGACTTGCAAAAAATACTACAAACAGTGAGTAAATTGAGCTCCTGAGATATAATTCTGTTTGCACAGATGTTTAACCTGTGCAAGTTCACAATTCTCTTACTGAGTGTTAAGTATTAGAGCCATACCCACCACTTCACATTTACTAGAGAAAATAAAAAGGTCCTGCAGTGCAAAGGCAGCACGCTGAAGCAGGCATGCAGGCCCAAGAGACCAAATACAGTTAACAGGAAAAAAAAATAGAGTATGCAAGCCTGAATACATTCAGACTTAATATATAGATTTAATATAAGCAGGATTCCCAGTGTGAAACTGGTTACTCTCTGAACTTGTTTAGTGGAATGTGAAAGGTTTTCAACAATTTCAGCACAATCAAATGAGGTACTCTCTTGCTGTCTTCATTTGATGCAACTTGCTTTTGATTAACCATGTACATGCTTAAAAACCAAACTAATTTAACTACTTGAAGACTTGAACTCCAGTTATTTGGACTGATTTACTTAAGATTTTGTTGAGGCAATGAGAAAAAGTTTTATTTCTGCAGTTGAACAGGGACTTAACCACTCTCAGCTTGAAATCACATCCTATACTACTGTGCTTCTGTTCCAGATTAGCCCAGAACACTGAGAAAACCTAAGGGCTGCAGAATATGAGAGAATGGGCTCTGAAGCAATGATAGTAAAACACCTCAGCCCACCCTTGCTCCCACCTGACCAGTTACAATCTCACCAATCATCTTAAAAACAGTATTGTCGGATGCAAGTTCTGTGGGAATATGAAGCCCTGATTCAGTAAAGAATTTGGGAATGCATTAAAATTCCTCTTTAGTTAATACCAAAAATATATCATGAAAGCAGATCCTAAGAGAGTTTTAGCTAGGAGACCTTTGCAATATTCTTACTCGTATTTTATGTTTTCCTTAATTCAATTAGACTGCAAGTAAATATTTATTATAGGAAACAGTCACACAGGTACAGTAAACATACACAGAAATGGATTTATTTCTCCTGGAGAAATTTTTATTTTATTTTTAAACAATTGTGTTTTGAAAAATGTAGATTGCTTACAAAAGCTGTTTGGAGTCTGTCTGAACAGTATCACATCTAATGGTGTTGACAAATGTAGCCTGGTTTGCCAAATAGGTCAAAGACAAATTCTGGAATATTCAGAGTCAGGGTATTATTTATGCTTTTCTGTTTGGATGGCAGAGGAGAACAAAAATACTGAGTTAAAAATACAGAATAGATTTAGCAATATTCTTCTGAAGTATGAGTTATCCTAACTAAGATACTTGCATGTTACTCTAAAACATACTAATTTATTTGCATGAATGTGGCTAAGTATCCCTAGGAAAACACTTGAGAAAAAAATTAACTTGTGTAATATTGATATCAAACCATTACCAAGGTAATTCTCCTTCTATTGCACCATACAACAGAAAATATTACAACCTTCTACACAACTGCAATTATTGCTAAAGCTATTTCTGCCTGTCAAACTAGTTTGCTGAGATTTTATTTTCCTCACATTATTCCAACATCTAATGAAGTAATGCTTGTTAGTGTGTTGTTTTTTTTTTTTTTTTTTTTTTGTGTGTAAGTCTATTTGCAATCAAATTGCATAGACTCTCTAGAACTTATCATTTAAGACTTAAAATGATTGTCCGCATTTCATATCAGTAATATTTTTCAATTAACTGAATGCACTTGAAAAATTGAAGATATACATTTCAGGCTTGACTTTTTTATATTTCATACACAGCAAAAGAGATTCTTTTATGAGCAGCACAAAAAGATGTAACTAGTCCAAAGTAGATATTATGGCATAACTGGGTATGTTATGGCGAAGCTATAAAGAGCTTGCAAATGCCATAAATACCAGCAGTAAGTGACGCGTATATCCATTATGCATCTGCTACTAACTTTTTCTTCATGTATTATGACATACATTTCATTTTTAAAAGCATTTACAGAACCTAAGTTTCATCTACCAATTTCCAGGCATGGTCTTTAACCAAATTTTCCAAACTGATCTTTGGTTGTGACTTTCAGAAATATGTGATTCACAACTTTCCACCTCTAATACCAGTGTTTACATATTTGAAGAAATCCTAGAAGAAACGTATTACTTCTGTTTGTAACTCACTGTGGCCTCTCCCATTTGGACAGTGTTCTATATGCATTACAGGTGAAAGATGATCTATAATTGCACTTGTAAACAACCATGGGTAGCACAATGTAAGGAACAACACTGCAAGCACGACTGCTGGTGCCTCTTTCTCTCTACAATGGCTGCAGAGTTAGACTGATGGCTCTCTGGGCTTTCTGCCAAAACAGCACACCAGATTAAAATAGAAAGAAGGGAAATAGGCAACCTGGGGTCCAAAACTTAATTCTGACCTTATGTATAAGCTCTATGGGAGGCTTGGGCAAAGCAGAATGTTAATATACCATAAAAGGGGTGTACAAGGAAACTAGATAAAAAATAAAAAGAGAAAAAGAATTTACAAAAGCCCTTGTCTGTCACGTGCACATTTCAGTATTTTGAAACCATTGATCTTGAAAAATAACCAAATCTTCTCATACAAATATTAAGCAGTTACTTTCTGCAACTGGCATCGTGTATTTCAGTTATATGTCCACAGGCCACTTTCTTTCAGCATGAGATAAACTATATTTTTATGGCTTTAACCCATTTTATTCAAACCACAGACATTTGTTAATGAATTTGTGGGCTTATGGATCTCATTAACTATGAAATATGGATCGTATATCAGAAAGCAGATTTGGAATTGAAGGCTGAAAAGATCACCACATGAGAACAGGCTCTATTTACATTTTCTCTCATGTTAACAGTAGAAGTTGTTTTCTTCTACTCAAACATATTTGCTAATGGACTCTTGTGCAGAAACAGAGCAAAACTACTTTGACCAAATCAGTGTTCTTCACAGAATTGTTTATACGGAGTAAATATTAATACAGAATTATTACTTAAAATGTAGAAACAAGTCCAAGATTGCAAATAAGCAAACATTTTCATAAATATCTGTAGATGCTGACTAAGTTTAATGTTAACTTCTTTGAAACTTTATTAAGTTATTCCTAGATATCTTGTTTAACTTTTCAGAGGAGAAGAAAAAGTATGATAAGTACTCTGTTCTTCTGTTTTTCTACTATGAGGCTCGTGTATTTATTAACTGTGTACTAGTGTACTTGTTATAGTGTAATTATTATATTTGGGTCCTCTACTGATTTTAAACATAGAAATTTAAACTATTAAACATCTATCGATAATATGTTTCATACTTATTAAAATAAAGTTATCATCATAATTCAGTTTTGCAGATCTACAAAATAAACATAGAAATGTGTAAAAACATTTTAACTATTCTGAAGTGGATTCTGAAAAAGACTTGCTTAAATTGCAATTCTCAGAATGCTTGCTTTATTGATCTGTATTTATCATCAAAATATTTGTATAAAATATTCTATTAGATTTGTCTCCTGCCCTTCCAAGAGAAACTTCAGAGGATATAACGGAGTTCATCTACACACCACTTTTCAGAAACACAGAAATGAGAAACAGACCATTTTTTACATTTCCAGTCAAGTGAGATTCACCTCATATAGATATTAAAGTCAATCCTACCACAAAATTACAGGTGGTTTAGATATGAAAGAGAGAAGCTTTTTTTACGGCAATACACTCAACATGACATTCTCTCATGATATAACTTGAAAATTCAGGAGATACGCATCAAACTGCCAAAGAGCAACTATTTTCCACTTGGAGATCCAAGTCATCAAAACACAGGAAGGTAGATTAATTCAACTGTAACAAGGGAAAGTTTTCAAACTGTTATTCACCTATTCACATCCTCAGAATAGACACAGGCCAAAATCTTTCCTCATTATTCTCTTTATAGGGATTTATTCTGGCTTGAACATTTACCAAAGGCACCACTATGAATTTCAACAGAAAGCACTAGGAAGTGCTTTATGAATGACAAGAAATAGCCTGATACAAATATTTCAGCTGCATTGCGTGAATCTTTTGTTGTTTTTTAGCACAGCAGAATGCATTAGTGCATGAAGTGCTGATATAAACAGCAGAGTGATTTAACTTTTGAAAGTTAAACCTGCCAATATCAACCATAACTCAATCCCAACATTATACTGTCTGCTTTGGTAGAGTGCATGATACAGCATAACACCAACTTCATGTTTCATGTACTTTTATGCCAGCAGTGGATGAACAGACAATACTTGATCTTCCACAAGCTTTGTAAGTTACAAAATTTTGTGAACAAGGTTCAATTAGCAGAATGACTGCTGATAAGTACATGGTTGGATGCAATACTAAGCATCTCAAACTCAGATTTATAATTCCATAGAACTACAACATGAATGAATGAACAAAGACTTCCAAATCAAAGTGAATAAACTTCCAAGCACTTTACATAATTTAGATTTACATAAATTTATGTAATAGCACCTGTAGGCGCATCTATAACCAATTGTTTCAATACTTCCTAATTACGCTTGGCTGCCTTTATGCTTTTACTGAATGACTGCCATGTCAGACTTGATAAAATAATGATATGCTCAACATTAAGTGCAACATTATGTGTAATAACGTCTTCAAGACAGAAATAAATCCTACATTTTTGCTGTTTCTGTATTGCCTTCATTTCATTGCTTCCTTTTTGTTACACAGATCTAACACTGATTGTCTAGAGAACATATGTGTGATAAATTTGGAGGGAAAAAAAAGTATGTCAGACTGAGTCAAATAATGAAACTGGAATCACTTAATTTTTTGGGTTTATTTTTGGTCCCCATGCACTAGAAACCAAGAGACAGTAACAGGAGTGTTTGGTTACCTTAGCATTAACGAAAAGGACTTTTAAAACTCTAACATGGCCTGTTCAAAGAAACAGAGAATTCCCTGGAAATATAAACAAGATTTTCAGAGAGAAGATAGACCTTCCAACCATTTTTAACTCTTCCTTTTTTTTTTTTTTTTTTAAGTAAGCCCACAACTCAAATATCCATTGACACATGCAGTCTGTTTTGTACACTGCTAATAATTCACATGCAATCTGAAGTTATGACTTTGAAAATCCTCTTGCATAATCAGGTATACAAGAAAAACTAGTTAGATGACTCCATTTCAATAACTATCTAAGAACCTGCTTTTCCACATGTGAATTTATGAAAATAGGAAAGGGAGAAAACAAATTTGCAAAGTGTATAATTTTTTTAAAAGAACTCTTGAATAATTGACAGTCATGAAATTTAGATCTTAACTGAGATTTCCTACCTGCATCCCTCAAGTCTCATGACTACACAGCTCATGGAAGAGAACACGCTGATCCTCTACAATCACTGTACAGAAAAACACTGGTACAAAGTAGATTTCCTTAACCACTGTCAGTATCTTCAAACTTATTTTCAAAACTTACTACAGCTTGGTCCCAGATCTAAAAGCAGATTCTAGAAGCCCTTGTAAATATTAGGTAATCTTCTCTTTCTGCCTTTATCAATACAGCACTATTACTAACGTATCACAAGAAGATCTTTACTTAATTGACCGCTCATATACATGTATAAAGTCTCTACCTCTCTAGCTGATTTCATAAGCATCCATGATTACATAATTCATATGGTTTCTGCGGTCTTAACTTTTAATTCCCTGCTACACATTAATAAAAAAGAAGTAATAAATAAATACATTATCCTACTGTAAGACTGCATTGGAAAAGTTTGATCCACAAATCAGAAGATCCAAGTGATTAGACTAGACCACACCAACATGGGAAACAAACAAACAAACAAACAAACAAGCAAAACACAGAATAGCTCTCTCTGCAATCCAATATTCTACAGAGTGATTCAATAGGTCTTCACTATAGTGGGCCACATTAGGTAAGAAGGCATTTTTTCTAGCTGGATTTATGTTCAGCCACACAAAGTAGTGCCAAGCTTTATTAAATGTAGTGATTTTCAAACAACAGATGTCCTGAAACTCTGTCCTCCTCAGGAAAAAGGAATGAAGCAATGTATCAAGATGGGATTGACCATTAAAAAATTTCCATCAGCTAGAAATCCAGAAACCAAGTCAGGAAGAAAACTGAGACTAATTCACTCACCCTAGGATCCCAACCACTAGAGAATGTCCCTTCTATCGTTTTTTCTACATGATTAACAAATATAAATATTCAAATTAGCTGTACGACATTAAAAGCCTACTATTTTCTGCAATGCTCAATTCCCGTATTAAAAAAAAAATAAAATAAAGCAGAATTCTCCCCCAATATTTATTCCTGAGTTACAATGAACATTTCATGTTACTCAATTATTCCAATCAATACCTGCAAACGTTCCAGCTGAGATGCTGACTTTCCTCTGAGGCAGAGAACGAGTGCCACAAATGCATTTAAGTCTTCCAGAGATAGGCTATGGACCTAAAACAGAGATGAAAGTAACATGTTATTTGAAGGCTCTGAAGAGAAACTGCTAAAATTGGCCCCTCTTTTTCTCAAACATGTCAAACATTTCTCAAGCACATCAAGACATTGATTTAAATCAATGACCTCATGGAGTTATGACAATCCTGAATGTACTGTCTAGGAAAAGACATTCACATAGAACAAAAAACTTTCACAATTTGAATGAAATGCATAGCTAACCATACCCATGTATAGCGTATCTACATGATTTCCACACATCAAACAAAATGCACACCCTTTACATGTTCCCTTCTCCTATTCCCCTGAAGTTCCTTAATAACAGGAATTTTCTTCATAGCCATAATGCTGAGCATAGTAAAAAACAATCAAACAAAAACAAATAAACAAAACAATAATAGCAACAAAAATTACTCTATAACCAAGTCTCAAAATAAAAACCACCTCAATAAGCCACAGATCTGATGACCATTAGGATTTATTTTAAATGCTTACATAGTTACCTGTTGAAAACTTAAAAAAAAAAAAAAAATCTAAACTATTTTAATTACCTTTTTAAGTTAAATTTCAAGTTTTTAAAAAAACATACCTGGATTCTTTCACTAGGTTACATAGTGATGTGAGAAAAACTCAAAACTCTAAGAAAAATGCATCTAAAATGCTGAAGTGAGAAAACATGAAGGAAAATTCTAAATTATTGTAACAGTTCACTCAAATTCTACCAGAAAAGGGAGAATATGGTACATTTACTGATGTGAAGAAGTATTCTGGGATTTTGTAGATGCACATGGTTAACCTCAGAGGAAAGACAGTGCCTCTAGAGCAGCTGGCTGTCTAATTCTGATCATCTGCTTCCTCTGTAAGAACGGTAAATTATACTTGTGCAACAAGACAAAATACAAGTGTTGAGACTACAAAGAGGACTAAGTGAGATCCACAAGGCATTGAAGTTCAGTATCAACTGGAACTTGAGGGAAGGTATCTCTTGCAAAAGTGACGAAGTGTGTAATGTGTAATTACAGTACAGCTAAAAGGCTGCCTACAACTCTGCTTTGTCTGTCTTTTAACAGCTTGATTTTCAGGGAATGTTGTGCATATCCTACTTCAATCTCTTATGAGCTTCTATTAAGGCTATCATTAATTATGAAGTAAGGAAAAAAAAAAAAGAATGAAGGAGAGAAAATACAAATATTGATGTAAATGAACAGGAAAAAAACAAACAACAAACAAACACAAAACAATACTAAGAAGCCATCTATGATTACTTCATTCATTTATTTGCTTAAGAGTAGTCTTCAAGATATAAATTACTCAGCCACTATTGAGAGTTGTTGTATTTTGCTTTTCTCATCAGGCCTTGTTGCTTATCCCATAGTAAAATACTTTCCTCTCTATGAAGTTATTAAAACTTGCATAGTGTAAGGGATGTCTTAGAAATTTTAAGTTTCCAATTGCTCCTTGGTATTCATTAACTCCACCTGGCTGCTGAGATCTGATAATGGCCCTACTTCACCCTGTATTTCAAGTCAGTTGTCATCTTTGTGTAGATGGCAACACATCTGCAAATTTTATCCATTGCAGCAACAGAAAAAGTGATTTATATTTACAGAGCAATTCTCAATACTTGCACAATTTTGTCTTAAGAAAAGTAAGTCAAAGTCTTTTTGCAAATACAACAGGAAAAAAAATGTCCCCAGGAGAGTAGGCCAATAAAAATGTTTACCAATGTCAAAGCATTTCTTTAGAGAAATACTTCATTCAGTATCCCAACTCAGTCAGTTATCATGCTTGCATTGTCAGATTTCTTCAAAAAATGTAGGAGCTTAAAATGTTGTTTCTGTCTCCCCTTTCTTTGGTGGCTCTACAGTTTTATCTCTGAAGTGATTCACTCCTTTCGCCATTTTTAAAGACATTTAAATGTCTTTTTTATTGTCATTTTTTCACTATTTTTCTTTTCAATTAGAGTATATTTGAAAAGTACCCTCATTGAAAAAATTACACTTTAAATCATGCTTTATATGCTGTTATGGCATACACTTTGAGGAAGCCTGGTTGGTCAGTATGCTGGTTCCTCCAAAAAAAAAAAAAAAAAAAGTTTCAGGTTGGTTTAAATGATATCTAACAAAATCGTTGAGAAGTTTCTCCCTTGAGACAAAAAGTTGGGAAATTTCTCCCTCATATGACTTAACAGAAATGATGGTAGCGTACCTCAAATGGAAGCCTAATATTAACTTAAATCCCTTGGATTTAACAATCTCCTTTAACTCTTTAATAAAAATTCAAGAATGAAGTGTAAAGACAAGAATTAGGCCACAGCTAGACAAGCATTGTTTTCTCAGCTACAAAAACAAATGGAGGCAGCATTGTCAGCTCAAAGCATGGCTTCTGACACTTATTCTTGCTCATCCTTTCAAAAACACACCATGAAAACAAATGGACAACATCAGAGAACAACAACAACAACAACAAAAAAAAAGAGTTAAAAACAACTAAGCAATGAAAAACATTTTGATCCAAATCAATTTGCTAGTCTGGTTCACAGGGTAGATTGTATTTATGCTTCTCTGAGGGCAGAAGAGAATCAGGAAAATGGAACAGGTGTTGAGAAACTGGTACTGCCATGAAAAACCTTCCATCAAGCTAAGCCCTTTTAACATGATCTCTCAGCTAGTCTTCTTGCTGAAATTACAAGCTGCAAAGCTGCTTTTCCTCTTTGTTTTCAATGTTAGCCACTGGATAATAAATTCTGAAGATCATATTCCTAAACAGGTTTTTTTTTTTTTTTCCCATTTTATTAATATGCTGTGATTAATCCATACATCTGTAGGATGTTGAGTAACATGATGTTACTCAACTTCTTAATGCCACTAAAGAAACCTTTCTCAAATAATTTGGTAATCATGCTACAAAGGGGTACATAGAGTAGCATGATAAATGAATGCAACAGTGAAAACATATCCAAATACAAAAAAAACACGTAAAGTATGTTTTTAAAGCTAAGTATACAATTCTTATCTTGTTGAATTGAAACTGTAAGGCATGAAATGTTGTTTCTTGACTTTGATCTTCAAAAAACTTTCCATTAATATTTTGCTACGCAAAGATTAAAGAAAAAAGGAGCTATATGGATCATTTGTATAATTCCCATACATACTGCCTCAATGCGTCATCTAAGTTTAAGCAAACATATACGAAGGAAAAAGAACAGAAAAGCCATGGAGATCCTGTTTTCATGCATCATACAACACTATAATTGTCATTGAGGCAAGTGAAGTATGAAAAAGCAAAACAAGAGACGAAACACAGTTCAGTGTAAGTAAAAGTGCAACAAAGCTTATCAGATTAGATAAAGACATTCTAATTTTCTCATCCTCAGAGAGGAAAATCTACTTGTGAGATCACCATTTGAAGGGTGGCAAGTACAGGCAACATATTAAATACCTAGGAGAAATATAAATAATAAAGTGTTATTGCATTTAATCTTGCATTCCTTTTCATTACAATTAAGGTAGTCTGCAGGCTGCCAAGCATTTGGAATTATAGCAAAACTACTACCTAATGACCCCCTATTACTCAGACTTTAATGAGAAGAACCATGTCCTCAATTCTGGCTTGAAATGGAATAGATTGACAAAGTAGTGTGAAAAAATAGTGAGAGCTGACTAAATATTTATACTGCCTGTTTGCCCAGCCTGCATAGTCACCTGAGAGGATGTTTCCTTTTGATGACACTAAGGAAACACTAAGAAAAGCTCTAATTTGCAAACGGGTCCCCAAAAGGGTGGGAAATCCCTCAGTTTACACTCTGTCTGTTAAACTGCCCAAGGGGTTTTGTCATGGGCATGTGAGAGTTATTATGAACTACTAAAAAAAAAAGTGTTTCTTAAACAGGATGATGCATGTTAAATGAAGTAATTAAAATACTGTAATGCAGTACTATTATATTTGACCAACTATGCCTACAGTAAAGATTATGAGAAAAATTGACTGTAGGCCAACAAAAAAGAGTTTACCAGTCAATCACACCTATAAGGGATGACAGCTGAAGAAAGAGTAACTGTCCCAGTTACCTGCAGCATTAGATAGGCCAGCAAGCAGCAGAATCCTGCAACAGGTGCTTCTAGAGCTTGGAGCTCTTCCATCAAATCCTGAAGATGAAAGCATGCCAGAAATGTACTGTACCGTTGCTTTTCCACTTCAGGTCCCTTGGCAAACCACAGTGTTTTCAAATTAGGTGTTCCACCTACAAAAGAAATCCATTATTTTATCTTGGCAGCATCAAGATAAAACATGCCTTCCTAAGTAAAATTTGAAAGGAAACAACTGATCTGCTCTTGGCACTTGTAAGGACCACAGAGCGACAGTAAAATGAATTTGACACAACTTGGCATTTGAAAGAAACACAAAATATTAAGGCCTCTAATTTAAACAAATTGTATCAAATACAGCAACATGTAAGCAGAGTGGGCTGAATTCAACTGTTACAACAACACATACAACCTCCAGACAACAGACATTTAGCGTTTGCAAGAACAATGTTTCCCTGGAAGGGTGTGCTTTTCCTTGGTGACCCAGAGCTTTAAATGAGGTAAGTTTCACAATGAAAAAATGATTCATAGGATACAACCACATCTTTCTTCTCTCTCCTAGCAACAGTGCATCAGATCCCCTCAGGGTGCTAGAATTGCTTTTCTCACAGCCACCTGCTTTAGGGAACAAACTGGCCACCTACACCATTTGCTGGCATGCACTCTCCACATAACGCTGGTGGCATGATTCTTCTGCACTAGGTTCACTAGAAAGTTTGGGGAAGAAAAAAAAATCAAGGCTATCTGGCACCTTATGCTCTCTAGTCTACTGTATGAAACATGACAACAAACACATGCAAAAGAGCAGTCATCATTTATGTATATGTTTTCAGGCTTTTCTATAGTACCATTCACTACAGTGTCTAAATGCTTAATATTTATTCCATGTTGCCATCTCCCAACTTGTGACGTGTGAACTAATGTAAAATTTGCTCCCCATTTAAATTACATTTAGTCCATTATCAAAATAAACACCAATGCATGTGAAATAACAGACCAGCTAACTGGTTATGCCTAAGAATCCCAATTAAAGACAGAGCCCTACCATAAAACACTGTTGCTGCTTCTGTAGTTAAATAAAAAGGTGTGAATTTTAAATGTGGACCAATTAAGCTGCATTTGGTAACACCTTTTTTTTTTTTTTTTTTTTTTTTTGGGGGGGACATGCAGCAGCTGTAGTCCAGTTAGGAACACTTGGTGATAATAAATGGTTAAAGTGACAAGGTGCTGAATCTTACATAGATGCTGTTTATTTAGCCAAGAAAACTCATTAACCAAATGGCATTAATTCTTCAGAGAGGGTGAAACTAGAAAGTTCTCGGTATTTTCTTTCTTCATCTCCCTGGTGTATGTTTGTCGTACTATTTTTAAGACCAACTTTCTGTTCAAAAGTTTTAACTTATGTAAAGAGCTATCATTGCACAATCCATAAGTTTCTAACTTTACTTGTAAACATATGTATTACATAAAAAATACCAACAGCTTGATTTGGGTTAGAAATGCGGTTTGCAGTATCACAAACACTGTCAGCGACAGGACCAGTTTAGACAGCACCATCAGAGACTCAGACTGCTGTTTTTGATAGTGATAATTGTTGCATTGAGAAAGAAAAGATAAAATAATAATAATAACAATAACAACAACAACAACAATAATAATCATAATAAAGAACAGCACAGTGGCTTCAAGAAGAAGTAGATGTGCAATGATAACATGCATAAAACTAAAACAAAGCCAACTTTCCCAATCAAGGCTAACCAACTGTAAGGAGCGAGATAATTTTTAGGTAGGTAAACTCAAAGAGTTTCGATGGCTTCTGCTTTCCCAAAGGTTCACATTCAGCCACATATGGAGAAAGACTCTAAGAATCAGTTAAAGTAAAGTACTCTTTCCATCTGTACTTTTAAAAAATGAATTGCATCCAAGGGTATACCTAATAATAGAAATTTTTCTTCCTTCAGAGTAAAACCATGAACTACATCAATAATCAAGGCTACATATCTATATTGAGAGAGCTCAACAAAAAATTCAAGACATCTTTTCCATAAACAGTTCGTTATACTTTCAGAAGTGACATCAACTTGCGCCTGGGAAAAAGAGGTACTGATGAATTATGAGTTATTTACTCTGGGGAAGAAAACTTGACACTACCTCCTTTTGGAACATACCTGCCAAAAACATTATTTTTATGAAGGGGTCTCAATGCATTCAAGAAATAATTAAATCCATGTCATAACCAAGAGAGAGAGAGAGACATTTATTAACCGTCAGATGAAAGATCAGTAAAAATGAACAAATATTTTGAAGTTTAATGACTTTCCCATGACCAAATGTACAGCCAACAACAGACCTAAATTCATACACAGCAGACCCCCCAAAACAGTCTTCTGCTCTAGTTACAACCTCACTACATACTTTACAGCAATTAGAAAACATTTCTGAAAGAGATAAATTTACTTGTAAAGGAATGAGAAATATTTTGCTTACTGAACACATCTAAATATTTACTAAATTAACTTAAAAAATGACAATAACAACAAACCTGAAAATCAAAAGGGAGTGAAGCAGAACAAACCATGCTTAAAAGTATAACAGATACATCTTTACAGTAAAGATTAGTCAGGAGAAAATTATCTATCCTATTTGGGTCATAGGAACCATAAGGTGCTATGTGCACGTGAAAGTTGTGGAAGGCATTAACAATATGGTATCATTGAACTTTGGGCTTATACAGAGGTGACTCCTCACATTCATACCAACTTATGTCATCATTCTGTATATGGATATAAATGTATATTATTTACTGTTCAAGTCTGTTTGAAGTAATAACTATTGAAATTATTGAAACATTCAGAATATTAAAACATTCAGAAGACGGTAATTGGAACTTGAGCATACTCACGACATACTCCTTTAAGATGTAATGATTAGAAGACTGAAAGTATATCCAGACTCCTGAAGTATAAAGTAGTCTACATGCACAACCAGCTAAAATATCCTATGTTTTCAAAAATAAAATGGAATGCAGAATTCATACTTTCCCAGTAAAGATTTTTAAATCTCCTGTTCCATAACAAACTGAACACACATCGAATAGATCAGCTACATTCACAAGATATGGATGTTAAACAGTAATGTCTTAGATCTCTGACCTTCTAATAAAATTCATTTCTCAGAGACAAATTTTGTTTTTGTTTTATCAATTTAAGTAGTGTTTTGTCAATGTGTGGGAAACATCACAACCACATTTACTCAAATGAAAGGAAACATTCCAGAAGGGAGATAGACAGAGGATATGAACAAGCGCAGATGATAATTCAGAGGATTATCTCTCTAGAGAAATACATACACATAATAAACACTGTACTTTAAACATATTTTAAACTGCCAGCTTACAGCCTTTAGGATTCAATGTTTCATTAAAAAACCTTACATTCTTACATGTGATACATTACCTGCAAGCTTTTTAGATGTTCAGTTAACAGTTCTGCTGTTTTATAAACAAAAAAAACATATTTATCGTGGGAATTTCTTTAAGACCAATATGAAATTTATACTTAGTGATATACATTACAGTTCAAAATTAATATCGAATAATACTTGTTCAGACTTTTTAATCTAAATCAAACACAACAGAGTCAAGATTTCACATATATTCTCAGCATATTACTAAACAATGAACTACTGAAGTACTTGTGATGATGAGGCTATTGTTTTTTCTCAAAAAGATGAAACAAGGAACTTTCCCACTTTGACTGCACCTGTAATTTTTCGAATAGTTTCTATTAAGGTTTCTTTCCTTTTTTTTTTTTTTTTTTTTTTTGAGTAACCTGATCTTGATTGACAGCTTTGAACTCCAACTTCTTTTAACTTCTTTAAGTGCACTCTAAATACAATCCCTGTCTGAAAAATGTGATGCGCTGTTGAGAACCTTATTTGGTGAATTAGAAAGTCATGCTGTGGAAAATAAAAGATGCATGAGCGAATGTAAGGCATACAAATATGGACTGCAAAAATTTTAGAAAAATATTTGTTCGCTGAAGGAATGACAACAGAGCACTAAAAATAAACACCAGAAGTCCTCCTCCCCTTTTTTAATAGTTTGCTAGAACAGTCTTTCATTGCTGATTTAGTAAAGATTATGTCTCCGAAGATGCTGTTTTTACAAACTCCTGATATGCAGTTGTTGCACACAAACATAGTAATTTGAAATCCTATTTACTGTCAACATGAAAGTGGATTCTGCGTGTAGTATGTTGCAGGGCAGTCGAAACAGAGCACTTTCCTCTCCAGGAAAGGAGGAAGGCACTATACTATCTGGGAAAGAAAATTTCACAACAATGAATACAGTATATCTGCCATGCAAACAGAAATGTAACGACATAGGTATCATTTATACTTTGTTGAGTTTTTGTTTGTTTTTAAAAATGCATGCTCCCACACCATTACATGCTGAAATAAAACAGTTCTACAGGACAGACAAATCAACTTTTACTGTGCATATTCATATCCATTTGGAAAATTTCACAGCAATTTCATGCTATCATCAAGTCAATTAGATAATCACTCTTCTAATAGCATATCAGTGCTACTGGACAGTGAAACTACTGTATATCAAATGAAGGTTTGTTTGTACTTTGTCTATATAACTCAATTCTTTCCAAACATTTTTTTTCAAAAGGATTTTGATAAGGCTGCTATCTAAGATCAGCTGGTTTTCCTTCATCCTTGAATTTGAAGACTCGTATTAAATATTACAACTTTTAATCATGAAGATAAACATACCATCTTAGGATACTTTGAGACAGTTTATTGTAACTGCAGAAAATTAAAAACCGGTAGTTTCTAAAGCTCCCCCCCCCAAAAGAAAAAAAAAAAAAAGAGAATGCTCCAGCTTGATGTTTATGTTCACTACAAAGAAGTGAAGGCATTTTCCTCAACAAGGTATCAGTGATATATCAGTGGAACTAATATATTTCATATAAAAACTAAAAATCTCCCAGCTTCTGATCCACATGCTAGTGGTTGAATAGAGAGAGACAGCTGTGAGAATAAAGGTAGAGGGGTTACAAGTACAACAGCATTATCAAATTAACAATTAGAACAATTTTCCTTCTAAAATAACAAAAATAATACACTACTGTTTATTTCCTATGCTGAACTTGTACAGCATCATACCATTTAGTGATAACAAGGTAAGTGACATACACCAAGCCCAATCTTTTAACTGCTGTGTACTTCCTCATAAATACATTCCTAATAATACTGATTTCACAGAGTGTTCAAGAATCTGTACATAATCAAAGGAAAAAAAAAGGAAAAAAAATATGAACACACAAAACACTTGATGTTTAAGACAGTAAAAGACACTACACAGAAACAGTTGATAACAAATAACTACTTTTTTTTTTTTTTTTTTTTAAATTTGAAACTGGATTCTCTCTTCTGGGTTGTCTCAAGTGATCTAAAATGACCCTTTTTTATATTCTCCACCAACCTCATTAACACATTCTCTCAAACAGCTCAATAGGAGTATTTTCATAGGGCCCTACACACCACTTATACTGGCCTCAGAGCAGCATTTAGAACCTTTAAGGAATTGTTTGCATTTTAGAATGGATGTTTGAATTAGCACCGGGTTTAACAAGACACAGTAATAAAATGTAGCTCAAAGCGGAATCCTAGTATAATTACATAGGGCAATTAAAAGCAATTACAGGCATGCAGCATTTCTAATTTAGCTCCTTGTTCTCCACAATCATTTTGGATACCATATCAAATGTCTGATGATATATTTTCCAACCTGATTTTAGTGATGTCATTATTTGAGATTTAAACACATTTTTATTCTACCTGGAAGAGGAGGCTGGACAGGTTGTATCACCTCTGGCTGCTGCAGAGGATTTCCAAAATAGACAAACCACTCTTTCACAGAAGGACAGGCTCCACCTAAACAAAGACAGAACTGGGTGAGTAAGTTGAGTACAAGCATTGACGCTTGCATAAAAGTTGGAAGCAGTGGTGGTCAGGGTTCTAAGTAATAGGAAGTACTTCATAACAACTTGTTTGCTCAACTTCTTTGAAATAAAAGCACAAAAGATTAGTTTTAGGATCTTTATGACAAATCATCAGCAAAAGTGAAGAGAGTTTGAATTATGTACCATAAACATGAGTTTAGAGTTGGGAATTGCAGCCAAAAATATAAGTACAAAAGTATGTGGACAGCATTCGAAAGCATCTTTCAGCCAATTTTAGGCCCTCCCATTCCAAGGCAGTTCAGGCAGGGTTGAGGCATCTGGTGTAGTTTAGGGACCTGCATGAACTACCTCAGCCTCCTGGGGCCACAAACGCAGACAGTCCTTAATATGGTCCTCCTGCCAGCTTGCCCTGACAATTCCTGTATCAGGGCTTACAACAAAATCGTTACAGGAGGCCTTGATGGCTATCTATTGAAAGCTGACAGCAATGGAGTCACCCCAGTCAGATGCAGAGCTTTTAGAAACAATTGTTCCAGATCTTTTATCCGATATAAAGGGATTGTTTATGCCTAATAGCTCAAGTGGCTTCCTAGCCCTCCAAACCCCAACTGCACCCCCTGCTCCATGTACAGATTAAGGCGTCTCTTAACTTAAAAGTTTCACTACTTGAGCCACACACTTCCCACCCCATACTGGCTTTAAAGCTGAGCTCACATTAAAATCCAAGGGAAGCTGGTACCTTACTTCTCTGCATCACTCAGAACATGTCTGCCGCAGGAGTGCTGGGGTGAGGAGGACAGAACAGTCACCTACCAGTTTTGATTTCTGTTGTACAAAGCTGACCTAACCAAGGTCAGTTACCACATTCACAGAATTGCATCTCTAAATCCATTCATCTCTCACTCACTGTTTTTGAGTCACAGGGGTTTCAGTGGTACTAACAACAAATGCCTGCCTTTTGTCATTAATTCCCATCACTGTGCATTTTAATGCACATAGATTTCTAATGCTGCAATCTGAGCCCCCAAAAAATCTTTACCTTGCATAAAACATCAAAGACACACAAACAACAACCAACTCTCCAACACTCTCCTCCTCTTGTCTCCGCCATCTCAAGAACTTTGGTCATTAATTTGGTCATTAGTTTCCTGTCCTTGTCCATAGTTCAGTGCAGAAAATGGCTGCTGGCTTGAATGAGCAATAGCATGCCATGGTGCAGGGGAAGAAACACCTCAGATGGGCTGCTGGTTCAGCGATAAGAGAAGAGGAAAAGAACACGACAAAATCTGTTTTACTGTCCTGCTTCTTCTACCTTCTTTAAGCATGGACCCGCAGCACAAACTCCCAAATACAGGCGAGGGACTGAAGAGCCAGTAACTGGACTGCAAGGAATAGCACTACACCTGTGCTTGCCATGCTTTGTTCTTTGAAAGCTGTTGATGTGAAGAATAAAATGAAAAATGCCTAGGCTGGGGAAAAACAAACAAAAAACCACATTCAACTGCACATTCCAGTAGCTGAAGAGTCTCAATTCTTCATTATAAATCATTGCCAATGATAATGTTTTTCCATTAAGAAAACCTTCTAATTTAATAACCCAAAGTCACTTTCAGAAAGCATTTTCATGTTTTAGCACTGTTTGAAGCCATTACGTAAATGACTGCTTTATTCAATCCATTCAACCTCCTAAATTTTAGCCTGGCTTCTTAAGGAAGCAAGGCTTATATAATTAGGATGTCTGTCTTTTAACTAATTGTTGGACCCACTGCTCTTTTTCAACTAAATCTGAAAGAGCACAAAAGATTTCAGCTGTATGAAACAGCAAAACATTGCACGAAACTGGTGACTCAGCTGACAGATCCTATTAGGGCACCAACTGAAAGAAAGGCAGGAAAGTCAAGTTACCTGCTCTATCTGAATGCACTGGATGGCCAAGCAATAAACCAATAGCTATGGAAGACACAGAGTTGAGTAAAAAATAAAAAATAAAAAAAATACATGGGATTTGGGTAGAGCAACAAACAAGAGGGGACATACTTGAGAACACAATATATTGCAGAAGGTCCTGCAAATTCACAGCACATTAACCTAGCAAGAGCTGAATTGAAAGGTGATTACTAAAAGCCAAGTCCCCTGGCAGGGAATTATCTCTGGGGAAAAAAGGTAGCCTAATTTTTGAAACATTTTTTCCCCCCAATACACGTAAAGAATATCAACAGTGAAATTCAAAAACACCAGTTCCTTTGCTAAAATAGACCCTGTACAACCTGTGAGAGCATTGCCTAGCAGCTGAAGGAAAATTTCAGCTACGTGCAAAACACTGAACTAAGAGACTGCTGGAAACGGTGTGCTCCTCTGCACCTGCACCAACGCCAACCCTACTGAGTGGTTGGTCACTGGTGATAACTGGCAAAAATTCTACTAATGGCCTGTTTTTGACAGTGTCGAAAGCATGGTCAGCCTGGGCTGCTAATCTTAGAACTGGGAGTGATGCCAGGACTTCCAGGAGCTGGCCACGTGTTTGGGCCACATTACATAACCTTGCAACTGGTGCAGGTATTTCCATGGCCTGAGTTAGTGCCAAAACCTGTCGGCTTTGTTCTGAACTCTTTGTGTACAAAAGAAAGAGCTTGGCTGGCATCTCAGCCTGCACTATTTACTGTTATTTTTCCCTCCTCCTCAATTTTTTTCTAACAGTACAGTTGTTCTAGGAACAATGCTAAAAGTTGACAACTTATGTATCACTATAAAGCAATATTCCAACTAGTACTGCTCAGAAGAACCTCTGGTAATAAGAATTATATTTTTTAGAAACACAAGCAACAAGTGCTGTATGATCAAGATCATCTGCCTCCCCCCCCCCCCCCCCCCCCCTTTTTTTTTTTGGTGGGGTGAAAATAAGTCTCTGATTCTAGTAATACTTTGGTAAGTAAAGGTATGCACGTGCTTACCATACACCAAATTACAGCCAAAGAGACAGCTTTATGACCATTGATTTGCTCACTCCCACTCCCTGCTGTTCCCTCAGGTTGTTTCACCACAACTGTTTGTGACTACAAAGAGTCAGATGGGGAAACAGAACCAGGTTAGTTACCTGACTGCAAGAAAGTCAGGGAAAAGAGAAAGGGGCTATTTTCAATTTCTCAATATAGGTCACCGTGAAGCTGCTCAAACAGCTGCACCAGCACAACTGAGAGGTTGCACAGGGACTGAAAGGAATGGCTGTGCAAGAAAATTGTACCGGCAGTGGCAGCAAAATAAATGCTGGTGAAGTGGCTTGGTCTATGCAGGTGATTTCAAAGGATATGATGACATCCAGCTCCTATTGATTCTTAAGTATCTTTGGCATCTGAAAATCTTAACCTAAATAAACAAAGCCCAAGAGGTTCTTGTTTCAGGGTTGATGGAGCTGTTTATGTTATTTTTAACATGTTCTTAACTAAAACTGCAATCACTGCTTTTACAAAATGTTGGCTGTTTTGTTATCCTTATTTAACAGTAAATGAGAAGATTTGCAAACTGCAAAGAGGTTAGTATCCAAACCAGGAATCTTATAATTGAGGGATCTTAAGGAATAAAAGCGGGTATACATACGTCTCCACTGCAAACTGGAACATTGTGTAGTTAGCCAACTTGATTTTACAAGAGCTACACTGGCAATTGTTTCTCCAAGGCAGCAGGCTCCAGACTAATTTAATTGGTTGCCTCCTTCCAGTAAGCTCTTCTTTTTAATGCTAATCCAAAGTAATTCTACATTATATGACAATCTACATACAGTGTTGTTTACATCTCTCCTTACTACCCCTCACTGAACTACAAAAAAGTCAGACTTTATCCGAATGAAACTGGTAAAGGATTCTACTTACTTTGAAGAGAACACTATTGCCTTGTAGCTCTACAAGGAAATTCATTAAAAAATAATGCTGACATTCACTTACAAATTTCCATGCAGAATCTTGTTAATGGTCTACACTCTTGACCTGAAAGCAACTATACACTGGAGTAAATACCAACCAACCAACCCATGAACGACTAGGAAGTGACACAGTTAAAGCAGATAGAGGTAGATACAAGCAATAAAAATGCAGATTTATTACAGTAGCCACGCAGACAAGCTCTACCTACCTTTTTGAAAAGGTTAAGGATTGGGGGTGTTCAACAAGATTTACTTTAAAAAACTGTTTCTGGATTTGAACCATGAACTGAGAGCAAGTAAAACATGTTATCCATGGTTTTATTATAAAATGACTTTCTTAAAAGAAGATCTCTTTCAAGTCCAAATTTCATTTTTATTACAATTCTAAATTATTGTTTCTGTATTTCAATTCTAATCTTCTTCATCTGACCACTACAAACACTAACACAATCGCAAATCTGCCTACTACCCTGCCATCCATTAACAATTGTTAATTAGAAGTTTTGGTACTGGGTGTTTCTGAAAACATCAGTGAATATCCTGCTGTGTAGAGGAACAAACAAAACCCAATGAAGTTATAATTGTCTACAAAATTTAGAGGCAATAGGCTGAAAAATGAAAGATGACAGATGTGCATGACTACTGCTGAGCTTTTTGTAATTCTCTCTAAAGGACTATGTAAACTCTGATTCATTTTTTCCTCCTTTTTTTTCCTATTATGGTATGACTTCAATCTCTAGTTGGTGAAGGAAGTCAGGTACTTCATTTATATGGCCTTTCTAAGCACATAGTTTGAATACTAAGTTGATGGTGGGGCACTTTCATCAATACAAATGTAAAGTGATTGACAAAGAGAAAACAGCATATTAAAGAGAATAAAGGTGCGTTTTTTCAAGTTACTGCCTAAAAGCCACTGGGAGCATGAAATAAAAGCCACCATAGCTAAAAATAACATTTAAGTAAACTCTTAAGAGTGCAAAATTTGTACAAGGATGCACATAAATTTTGTGTCTTAAAGTAGAATAGAAGCACAGACACATACCTACTGCAGTATCTGTTTATACAACTGGATAAAGAAATTTTACCTTCTTCCACCTTGATGAAAGAATTAATAATCACTGGCATGACTGCTTGTGTATTACTGCAATAACTGTATTTGCCTATCAGATGTTCTTAAAATCATAGACTTAAAATCAACAGAGGGTAAAATGGTAACTGTTTTGTAGAAGTGTATTATAGCTGACATTAATTCATCGGGAGATACTTAGTAAAACAAAACAAGGCTTTATATCCTCTCAAACTCTTAAAATATTCTAAATGTCTTAGTTTTGCTCAATCTTTTGATGATTAACAGCTTTCAAAACTACAATTTAATTGTCAAGTTTTCTTTAGATTCCTTACAAAATACATTTCAGTTGCCCACAGTTTTTATCCTAAATGCCATGTAGAAGTAGCCACTGAAACAACAAATTCAAGATTTCCTATTTCAGAATTTAAAGTACACTTGAATAATGGTGTAAGTAGCCTCACCCTTACCTTTTCCAGATTCCAACAAGACAGAATAAACATGCTGACGAACAGGGCGAAAGATGAGTGCTTGTCCAGGAATCTCTGTATCACGATCATCTTCCAAAGAGTTGCTGCACTCAATCACTCCATTACACAGGATATTGAAGACTACATAATTTTCAGATTGGATGTGCTGTTCCTTAGCTAACTGTTCAAAGAAAGAATAAAGTGTTATCTCCAAAATTAAGAATGATGAAAAAGTAACAAAACCTATCAATTGTTAGAGGAATCGGTACAAGTGGACAGAGTGGTCAGGAAAGGAACAAGCACTTTTTCAAAAAAAAACAAAACAGGAGTACACTATGTTTTCAGACACCTATCTTTTTATAGACAGGAATTCCCAGGAAACTTCCCATCATTGCCCTTCTCTTAATTGCTCCTTGAATTCTTAAATCTTGAAGGTTTTTTTTTCACAACACCTTTTTAGAGAGTAATCATTTTTAGAATGAGTTCCGAATTCAGACATGAAAAAATGAGCTGTCCTCCATTAGCCACTCTTCTTAAAGAGTTCTTCCCTTTCTAAAAAGTGTATATACACATCAAAAAAAACACAAAAAGTACAACACTTGAGTGAAGGCATGACAAAACCCAAACCTTTCATTTTATTGTAAGACAAGCTATACAAGACATCCCCTTTTCTTTCCTGAGAGTAGCTGAATTTGTGTAGTTTACATAGTGATGAAATTAGAATACTGAAACTTCATCACACTTTTACTTTGTGATAGTTTTTTTCCCCCAAGGAAAGAAATACAGTCTACTCCAGTGAGGAAACAAGGTCTCCAGCCTTGCTGAAAAGCAGAATCGCAGCATCAGGCTGCAGGTTGGCCACCACCAGATTCAGGAACGTCAAATGCCTACAGGCAGCCTGGGTACCTACGGGGACAGCTGGTCTGGACCATCTTACAAACAAAGCTGCTCTCAGGCACCGCACACTAACTAACCGGGACTGGCCAAGTCCAGAGCCAGCCATAATTTCTACTTAAAAACTTAAAACCCAAACTACAGGGGTGTAATTTTCCTGGACCCATGCTTTATGGCACATAGGCAGAGAAGTTTCTCTGCTTAGCATTCCCTGCATGTGTCACGCTATCCATATTATTTGGGTTGTGCCATCTACACAGCTACCCCAGTCCTTTTTGCAGGGAATTACCAGACCACTGGCCAAAGAAACTCATCATCTCTGCAGGATCTTGGTACCTACAAGCCTAGGGACTCAGGAGTTCAAAGCTGCAATCAAACACTGGCCATTACTGATCAAAACTAATTCTACAGAAAGATCATACTTTCCAAATAACTGCTCACATGAGCATACAGTGAATGATAGGCTTCTGTATAGATTGCCAATCAACGGAGCATTTTCTTATAGCAATAAATTACTGGTTGCCTGGGAAGAAATACTTCATGTACTGAAAGAATCTCCCAAATCCATTTTTGTATAAAACAAAACCAAAGGGTTTTCTGAGCATGATTTGAATGAAGCATCACAGAACTATTTCAGACAAACTTTCACAAATATGAGATCATTTGAAAATGCTAGTTTCTTGTCATTTGCAAATAGCATACACATCCTAATGTACTGGAAAAAAAAGCAAAAAAAAACCACGATGATTTTAATAGTAAAGTTGTTTTCAATGCTGTATCTTGAAAAATATTTCTAATTTACACATGCAGACAGCTATAAAGGTATGTTCTTTCCTGAAGGAATCAGGAACATGAGGCTACGTCCCTGAGGTTGGAACTGAGCTGTGTATGCCACTTATGTGCATTTTAGATAATGTGCAAGGCAAGTAGAATTACATTGTGGATTTCAAAATATGAAACAAAGCACACACATACCATATATAAATATTTAAACACCCATAACAGAAAAGCAGAAGACAACATGTCTTCAACTTTGACTGTAATTTCCTTGGCTCAGGTACGAGCTTAATGTGGGATTTATGCAGTGAGAGTGAGGCTTTCTTGAATGGAGCTTCTAAACGTTATTATTTCTGTACAGCAGTAGCTCAGCATGATGCTGAAGAACTGCAACACTATAAATGAAAGATTAAACCAAGAAATAATGACCACTTGTCATAAAGACCACATGGTACATTCTCTTAAAGAGTAAGGATATTAATACTATTGTCCTGGCTGTAATCCAACCTAGATAATTACATTCTGCCTAATTTTTCCTTGCACTTCAAGCATAAACAGTATTTTTCAACACTTCATTAGGATGTAGTGTTGTTGTTTTTCTAATGATGTCCTTTATTTAACTTGTACAGTCAAAAATTACATGTATTGTATCTACATGTGGTTAACATCAAACCCAAAGACGTCTGCAGTTTAGCTGAAATGAGCATTGCATAGGTTTTAATTTAATTTTAATTTTAAATGTTTCAGAGTCTTTTTGAAAAGGAAAATGTAAATTATATAATCAGAGCAATATAATGAGGAAACAAAAATAGTCTTAAAGCAAAGATGCAGGATAAGTAAGAGACAGACAAAATAGGGAGTAGTAGATGACTAATACAGGGTACAAAAGCCACTACCTCCTGTAGCCTTTTTTTTTTTTTTTTTTTTTTTTTTCCAATTAAAGCTCAATATATTCTCTGAATTGCCATGAATTTACAGAGTTCAGCTCTAGGCTTACTGCTGTTGTATGAACTCCAATGCAAGGCAGCTCAGTTGGTATAAAGGTCAGTCCATGTCTTGGCAGCAGAGTTTTCTATTAGCCAGGCAGGCTACCTGAGCTAACACATCCAATCTGCTAGAGTGAGCCAGTCTGACTGTGCAGCTTCTCACCCCATTGGCAGTGAATCTCTGCCCCCGTGGGAAGCCACATGTGAAACCTTAGTGCAGCCCTGCCCTTTAAGGATTAACAGGCCACTGCACTGTTCATTCAAGGACAGTGCGTCTGAATGGTAAGTCCTAAAAGCTTGAAATATATATTTATTGGAAGCTTTCCCGTCTCCTCCACAACAGCAATTTTAACTCCTGTGTTCTTAGCACAGCTCCCCTTTGGTACCTTGACTACACGTGCCAGCACAGCCCAGCAGACCACTAACCAGCTGCATCCGACTTGTGGGCTCTCAAAGCAAAAAGCAAGTTATTCCATGGTGCAATACAAGGAAAGCAATCTCTGTGCCCAGCTACCAGCCCAGACACGTGCTGCTCCCTGTTATTTGACCTGACACTTCAGGAAGAAGTTAACTAAAATGTGCTGTATCTGCCCTTAGCATGATGCATATAATACCCCTAATCACAACTGCTCTTAGCAAGCAAAAGATTTTGTTCAAGCAAATTTAAATAAATAGGTGCAGTGTACTCATTACCAACTTTCACTACGTAGTCATGACAATAAAGAGACCACTGAGCTTTAGAAGACAAGGTACCTGAAAGATTTCCTTATCTTGACACATGGCTGTTTCTTCTACACCTGAGAACGTTTTGAGATGTTCTGCAGTGGGAGGAATCCATGGAGACTGCTGCCCAGGCAAAAGATAGGACTCCATTCCTCTGAGAAGTAATGTCTTGTCTGATCCCAAAGGCAACATCTCTTCCAAGTGTTTCAGGCTGCTGTACGAGCACGGAACTCTCGAGATGTAGTTTGCTACAGCCAGAAGTACATTTGTTCTTCTGTTGTAGCTCTTGTTCCTGGGCGGACAGGTGGCTAAACATTTACTCCAAAAGCCTTCCAACAAGCTTTCTGGAACAACATCATTGCCAAGCAAGCAAGCAAAGAGAGGGAGGTGTGTCAAACTAAGACCCAATGCACGGCAAAGAGCTTCTCTGCAGTACATAACAGTGACAAGCTTGTCCAAGCAGAGCTTCTCAATGGAAAAATAGGGAGATGTATTATAGATGAGGTAGTCACTGTCTTGCCCAAGAATTCCTATGCAGTTATGCTGCAAACCGTACGCAGCCACCTCAAAGTCTGCCTCCTTCAACGTGCACACTGTTTTTTGACCGAGTGACTTCAGGGCGTACCGTGTAAAAGTAGGCAACGCTGAGGGAAGAACGAACATTCCTCTCCCTGGTTGCTTCCTGTGAGTCTTGACAAACTGAAACAGCGCAGCTATTTCCTTGTAATTCTGCCACCTCCGTTTGATCCACTCATCTCTCTTCTTCTCTTCTACCACTCCATCGAAGTAAAACACCAGCGTGATACCGGCTGCTGTAAAAGCTTTAATGAAAGCCTCTAAATTGGCCAGGTACTCCCGCCACTGGCCACCGCACACCCAGGATTCCGGCGTGTACCAGTGCCTAACGCAACTCATGGCATCTACTACGATAACAGGTGGGATATCTGGGTGATCGATGCGATGCTTTTCCGCCACCTCTTTCAGATCTACCGTTCTGCAGGCGTCAGGGCAAACTCTTGTCACAAACCCCTGCAAGCCTTTAATGCCCATGGTTGACCTCTGAAACTCACAGCAGCCTGAAAGAAGAAACATAAAAACAGAATTCCAAAATGCAGTACTAAGAAATATAATAAATTGCTAGTTTGTTAAACAGAAAAATAAACAAAAGAACATTTAGAAACTGAACTGGTATTTCTCTGCTTTTGCTAATTGCTTTTATTTTATTATTAATCTTGGCCTTTACGCTGTCTGACCCAGTTTTCATCCCATCATCAAACTGGACATAAAGCCCATTTGCTTTGCTTTCCATCTCTGTTTTTTGTATCAGTGAAAACTGTAATAATCAAAACATTTTCATCTGTGTGACTTGAAACATTTCCGACGAAGTATTAAAAAGTATACATTGCTAGAAAAACAAATACAGGTGTAATTAAAAGCTTTATATCATCTCAGCTGACAATGTGCAACACAGGAATTAATGGCTTGCTTTTCACACTAAAGGTGTATGAACATCTTGTATTTAGATGAAAAAAATACTGTTCTGAGTAACTTTGGAAACTGGTCTTGTACCTTGAGTGTTCAAATCGCTCAGCTGCCGTCACAGTTTACAGGCAGCACTCCATCAGTGTGGTACCACTCACATGCAAGACCGACTTCCCCAACATTATTGGCACTGTCAGTTTGCTCTGAATCAGAAACGGAATCCACTTTACCATGCTGGCATTTGAAGACATAGTTACGTTTCAAGACATGTTTAAAGGATTACAGGCTTACCTATACTTGATAAATCTACAAATTTGACTATCATTAATAGTGAAGTTACTTTATTAGGTGGGATTTCTAACATGCACAGCAATTTTGAACAAATCTATTTTAAAAGATATACACGCCAACCTTAGCTAGAAAATAAAAAATTAAAAATCAAATGTCTATTTTTTGTTTACGAACACCAAAAAATTGAAGCATAGCCTCCAAATTCTGTGGCAGAACTTTATTTGGCATCCTGAATGAACCAATATATGTGTTCCACAAAAAGAGAGTCATGGGATAAAATTAAAACCATAGATGACCTCTGTTTTTGTTTCTAGAAATCTCAATGCAAATTAGTTTGGCAAAGCTTTGACATTAGATGTGCTCTTTCCTCTATGACAACACCAATTTCCATTACCACACCACCATTTCAAAGGACCTTCCAATGAAAACTGGAAGTGACAACGCTGACTTTCTCACCACTTTGTTTTGATCTTTATTCTCAGAAAATCTGTTTTGCTTTTATTTTTACTTTATTTGAAAGTCAAATCCTTTCTCAGTTACACAGTGAAGACACTCATG
Organism: Aythya marila; assembly: GCF_965140915.1. Lineage (NCBI taxonomy): Eukaryota > Metazoa > Chordata > Aves > Anseriformes > Anatidae > Aythya > Aythya marila. The sequence continues at coordinate 43,561,863 of NC_139044.1, forward strand.
TTTTAATTAATCAGGTACATTTTTTTGTTGTTGTTTCTCACACTGCTGGTTTCTGACATTTCAGTTACAGACTGTCCCAGGGGTGTTACAATAAACATGCTTCTGATATATACAAAAAAAAAAGTTGAATTCAAACAAATACTGCGAATTGACAACTTTTAAAGGTATTTCAGTTCTTCTTCCTTGGAGTTTTAAATATTTAATACCCTTCAGATACAGTTTCTGAATACCATCCTCTTTAATACAATATGAAATACACGAATGTAAGGCACAGGTACGCAAGGTAGGGCATTGTGTTCTCAAAAACATTACTTCCAGTGATACCTGGGTGCCTTTAACACTCCAGCCATTTGCTTTTCCAGGACAGCTCCACCTCTGATCGCAAACAGTTTGAGCGCTGGCAGGTTACCTATCACTTTCCATGGAGATCTAGCAGTGAGTGTGAAGATCTTCACCTTTCAGGCTCTAACGTGTGCTCTCAGACTAAATGATAGGAGTTCACTACACAGATGCAGTGTGTCATTGCAGGTCTTACTGCTGCAGAAACGTGCTGTGCCCAAGCGTTACTTATAATTCAGTACAGATTCTGGCCTTAGTGGCTGCACACCTAGAGCAAAAAGTGAGGTAGAACAACTTACTAGCTGTACCATGTTATATTAAGTTCAAAGTGTCTTTTCCCTTCACCTTCAGACTCTTATATCTGAAGCATTCCTCTTGCATAACAGTTTATGCAAGTCTGTGACACTGACATTATCAGAAAAATCTCCACGACCAGTACCAGCTTGGCCTAATCAACAGAAAGTTAACAGCCAAGCACGTAGGCAAGACTCGTCGGTGGTGTTACCATTTTAACATTATCACAAACATCTGCAGAAAACATAATATTAATAACAAGATTGTACATTCTTTCACCCATCCTGTTTTTCTTTTTTTTTATCCAGGAGCCTCAATGTAATGGGAAACCCTCTTCGTATATATTCTGATACTGTGGTGGGTTTCACCACGGTATCAGAAAACATAACAAGATCTACTGCCTTGAGAAGAAGGTCAATAATGGTAGAAAAAGGACTGAAGTGCTGGATGTTGGAACATTGTTTCATAAGAGTGGCAAACCTGTGAGCTTTGTGCAACAGATGAACTGTTTAAAGCCGGATACTTATTTTTTTGTGAAACTGAGACCTCAGGTTTACACGGGATCTCAGCTGCAAGGCTAAAAAACGTTCTTTATTCTCAGAAAATACAATCTGCAGGAAAAAGAAAAAAAATAAAATAAAAAGGAAAGAAAATCCTCCACCACCCCAGCAATCAGGGGTGTCTTCCTTCCTTCCGATGTTTACACAAGCACCAGGATCCAGGGGACACCCCAGGAACTTTCGGCAGGCCGCACACCGCTGACTTTATGTCGCCAGCACCCCCCACACACCACCACAGGGATTTTATCGTCCCCCCAGCCATTTTATCGTCCCCCCGCGAGGCGCAGCGCTGCTGCCGGCACCCCCAGCCGCCCTCGCAGAACACCCTGGGGCCGAGGAGGGACAAGGGGCAAGGTCCCCCCGCTCCCTTCCCGGCCTCAAGGGGCCGAGCCCCCCCCGCGGCCATGCTGCGAGCGGGGCTCCCCTCACACCCCCCCGCCCACCCGCCTCGGCCGTTAAACGGCACCCCCGGCACTGACCCGAGCCTGCGCTTCCGCTTCCCCGCGGGCGGGGCTGCGCATGCGCGCAGCGGCCGGGCCGGGCCGCGCTGAGGGGCCGCGGGCAGCGCCATGGCGGCCGGTGGGGGTGGTGTGGGGGAACGGGACCGCCCGCGGCTCGGTGCCCCCCGGCATCGTGCGGGCACCGTGGGGCTGAGGGGCTCGGTGTGGCCCGGAACGAACCCGGGCAAAACGAGGGAGGGGGATGTGGAAGAGGCACGCGCAGTGAAGCAGTGTAAAAAATAATAATTAAAAAAAAAAAAGTCAGCAAAACACCCACTGAGGCGGTTTGAAAAATAAAAAATGCCAACAAAACACCCCCTGAAGCAGTTTAAAAAAAAAAACAAAACAAAAAAAAAAACAAAAACCACGAACAAAAGTACAACAAAAAGCACAGAACCCCAAGCCACGCATCCAAGGTTTATGTCACCTTTTGGCTGCGCAACCTATTGACTGACACATTGGGGGAAAAACAGTGGGATTTGGTCAACAAAGCAGCCCCTGGGACCTCGAGGACAAAATCTGGGGTGGTCGAGGGCAAAACTGGGGGGCCAGATTGGGTCTCCTGGGCTTTGTGGTGAGCAGGGAGCCCTGTGGCAGGCCCACCTCCGCCCTGCAGGCAACAGGTGGGGGCCTGGATAACTCCACATGTTTTCAGGGGGGAAGGAGGGGGCCGGGGAGCCGATGGAGGGCTGAGATCAGATGTTGCTGCCGGTGAAAAATTAAACAGAGCGGTGCTCTGGGGAGCACAGATTAATATATTTGGTGACTCCGCGCGCACAAAGCCTCGCCATTGTGGCCGTGTCTGAATGCCTGTGAATAGGACGGAGCATATGTGGCCTGTCACCGCAGGTGCCCACATCTGTTCGTCTCCGGGCAGATGCTCTCAGAAAAGGGGAGAGCATTTCCAAAAGCACGGGCCCGCCCCATCCATACCCATCCTCTGCCTCGTAATCACCTTCTGCGGAGCAGTTTCTGCCCCCCTCCCCGCGCATACGAAGCCGCAGAGAGATGCGGAAAGAAATGGAAATAACGCAAATTGGAAGTGGCTCGGAAAGCCCTGAAAACATACGACCAGACCGCTGCCACCCCCCAAAGTTTATTAGCAGCAGGTTTTGCGCTGCAGCCAGCACACAATACACAAGATGTGCGCACCGTGCAAGGGGGGTTGCGGGCCACAGGGGAGCAGAAAACCCCTTCATGCATGAAACGCGGTACAGTACAGCGGCACGCTGTGCTGACTGTCACAGGCAAGGAGCTCCTTGGAGTAGCAGTTTGCAGATACTCTTTGGAGTTCTGGCTTAAGACGATGATAAATAAAGCCAGGGGAAAAAGAAGAGGGGGGTTCCCCATGAGAAATGGTGAACGCGGTGAATATTGCTACTGAGGTTGGTAGCAGAGGGGAATATTTCCAGCCATCCCATGAAATCTCATTGCCAGAGTGCAATACATTTTTCTAAGAAGTGCTATAACTTTTTTTTTTTTTTTTTTTTTTTTTTTTTTTTCCCTGTGTGCATGATTTGAGCCAGCTCATGGCCTGTCCCCCCTGCTCCAGGACACTGACACTGACGCATGCCAGGCCACGGCTCCGCAGGGGCCTACGCTGGCCTTGCCTGATGGGGCAGGTGGTGTGCTTGGGATCGCAGGGTGTTTTGGGTTGGTTGGTGGTCAGCACAGGAACTGTGGTTTCTAGGATGCTTAAGGTCGCAAGCCTGGGGTTAAAAGGGGCAAACTTCTGTAGCTGTAGGGCTGAGCTGCACCCAAACAGGGCACGGAAGGTGCGGTAACTTAAGTACCACACCTCTTCTGCTGCTGAGGTAAAGAAACAGGGTGGAAGGTTTGGGCAGTTTCAACAGATTGGAGGTCAAGGGAGTGAGCAGGCCTTCATCCAGCCTAGGGACAGCCAGGGGAAGGCGCCTTCCCTGGTTGGGGTGAGCCCAAGGGCCTGGAGGATGGCAGGGGGCAAGGAGTGGGGGAGCCTCTCCCACGGCCAGCCCGCAGCAGGGATGTGCAGCCCACCGCAACCCTTCCCCTTTTGGGAGCGTGCTCACACACACACGAGTGGCCAATTTTATCCCTCACAGTTTCCCACAAGCAAAATCGCGTCGGAAACGAGCCAGGGAGAAAACCCAAACAAACAAGTAGCGCAGGGGAGCGGGGGCGGCGGGGGGGGGGGGGGGGGGGCTCGCTTTCTCCTCGTGTGCCATCAGAAAAACACATACAGGGGCCACTTTGGGATTTGCCCGGGGAAGGGTTGGAGAGCAGCTGGCTGCGGTAATCTCATCGGGAGACAAAGGAATGCCCCGCCGGTCCTAGGATCACAGGTAAACACACAGCCATTGTCATGAAAATGAGGGGCTAGGATAGGGCTGGAGCAGATGATTTGCGATTTGAAAAAAGGGGGCTGGGGGGGGGGGGGGGGGGGGAAGGGAGGGAAGGCCCGGAGCTGCTTATCTATCATCTGGCCTCTCTGTGTGCCAGCTGAGCCACGCGACTGCCCTTTCTTATTCTAATCAGCACATGCCTTTGCAACTTTGGGCTAACCTACATGCGCAACTTGGTAATCCCCCTCCCCGCACACGGCAAGCGCGGCCCGGCGCCCCCGGGGGACCGCGGGCGGGGGTCGGGGACCGGGGGCGGGGGGCTCGGCGCCCCCGGGGAGGGGGTGAGGGGGGGTAGGGGGGACACGGGCAGCACGGCGGGCACCGCGCCGAGCCCCGGCCGCCGGGGACGCGGCTCCCGGTTCCCCCGCCGGCCCCGGGGACACCTGACGGGGGGCTGCGGCGGAGGGGCTCCCGCATGCCTCCGGAGGGGCTAGGGGGCTAATTAAAATATTATGCACACTCGGCTACACATAGCTCCACACGGAACGGCGGCGCACCGTTCGCCATATGCCCGCAGCCCCCCGGCCCGGGCGAGGGAGGCTCGCAGGGCGGTGAATTCAGCGCCTCGCCCTCATTAGCAGCTCCCCCCCCCCCCCCCCCCCTTTTTGAAGTGACTTTTCCCATAATCTGGCTTGTTTGGAAATAGCGGCCGATGGGATGCTCTCGGCTTGCAAAGCCTCGCCGGGGAGCGGGGGCATCGAGCGGGACCCCCGGGGTGGGAGCCGCTCCCCGAGGGCAGAGCCGGGCCAAACCGAGCTGGGCCAAACCGAGCCGGGCCAAACCGAGCCGGGCCGGGCCAAACCGAGCCGGGCCGGTGGAGGCGGGCAGCATCGCGGGGGGAGCGCGGTGCGGAGACACGCGGTTGGGAGCGAAAAAGCGCCATTTGGTTAGGAGCAGATGGCTGGCTAGGGGGCTGATCGCGTCTAAAGGCGTGTCATCCCCCTTCAGCGAGAATCCCTAAGGGCTCCCCTTGTCTTCAAAATCAATGAAAATTAAAGTGCAGAGAATGGATGAATAGTTAGACCTCGAGTCCCTCCTTTGTTCGCCTCAGCTACTGGTGGGCAGGAGTTAAACTACAACAGCCTCCTATAGAAACACTTAAGTTAAACAGTCTCCCCGTTAGCCCAGCATCTGAAAGAGAGAGGGAGAGGGGGGAAAAAAGCAGAAAAAGGAGCTTTCTGCTTGATTTCCCCAATACAGAATCGCGTGGCATAAATTAAGCCGGAGAAGAATGAGCGCCGTGGGCAGGATCCTGCCGGCTCTCACGGCGCCTTTCAGTCACGCTCAGCAGCGGTAATCGAGAAATCTGTGCCACGTCAATTTAACAAATACCCGGTACCGAAGGGGGGTTGTTAAGGATTTGGGGGCAAGGTTTTTTTTTTTTTTTTCGGGGCTTTTTTTTTTTTTTTTTTTTTTTCGCTAGGTTAAAGCCCTCGCGCGTGTAACTTTTTATTTCCACTTTTTTAAGCAAGGGGATGCTACTGGACCAACTTTCTACCTCTCGTTGATTAAAAGATCCCTGGTGATACACCACGTCTCACCGACGTGTCACCTCCAAATTTCAAGAGATATTCCCCCCCCCAATCCACTTGCTTAGTGGGGCGATCCTTTTTTTTTTTTTTTTCTTTTTTTCCCTCCCCACTCTCTCCCTTTCCTGGGGATAACCCTGCAGCCAAGTTCGCGAAGCAGCGGCGAAGCCACTCGAAAAGATGTTGTCGCTAGGTGGCAAAAGTAATTTACGGTTCGTGCCGCCGGGGCTGCCGGGTGCGCGGCGCCCGCCCGCTGCCCGCTGCCCCCTGCCCGCTTCGGGGGTCGCTTTCCCCGTTTCGCCCCCCGTCCCCGGGCGAGAGCATCCTCGCTTCTGCCTTCCCAGAGCCTCGGCACGGCGCTGCCCGGCCGCGGGTACGGGGGAAAAGCAAACATTCCTGCACATTTCAGCTTTCTCTGGAGGGTCGGGGGCAGGGAGGGGGGCGAAGAGCCTTCTCCTCCTCTACCTGTGTACAGAGCGCTCCGTGGGCCCCGACTGGGTTTAAGGGAGGTAGAGGGGCTGGCTGCTTGATAAAGTACCTGCCTAGGTTTGGGGTGGGTGCCGCAAACACCCCGCAGATGAATGTGGGCAGCCGCAGTCCTGGAGCAGTCGAGAAGAGCTGGGCTGAATGAACTCATTAGTGATTTTCTTTTAATTGGTATTACCCAGTGCTTTTACTTTAAGAACTCTTTAAGATTTTTTTTTTTTTTCCTAGCGCATTGTAAGATAATTTGTGATCAAGACATCTGCTTCAATGAAAGTCACATTTTGCCATGCAAATGCACGTTTCAACCCAATAAAGTCGCCATAATAAGGCTTTTAGCACGGCATACCTACAGTGAGGTTATTGTAGCCAAATCCTCTCCTTTCGCACACAAGCTTAATCTGTGCTGAAATGATCTGTTACAATTAAAATGACATTTACAGAGACAGTTACACCTTGCATCCTAATGAATCCGCCTGCGCCTACCGAAGGTGTTTAACAGAGGGCCCCAACAAAGTGGAAAACCCCGCTTCGAGTGACATGCCAGAGTCGCCCTCAAACTTTTATCCCCCGCTCCCATCCGTCATTAAGAAGCTGCTCAAAGGGTAATCATCCCTGCTCCTCTTTCACCGCCCCAGTAAACTCCTTTTCGATGTTTTTAAGGTCAAAACAAAAGTTCTAGTGTCTGATGGATATGTAAAAAAATAATAAGGTGACGGTTGGTGTGTAAAGTCTTTTTTTTTTTTTTTTTTTTTTTTTTTTTTTTACGGAGGGGGGAAGTGCTGGAAGGGATTTCTTTAAAAAATGTGCGGACATTGTTGTAGAGGCAGTAGCGTGCGCCGAGGGGAGCTCTTTCTCTCCCTCGCATTGTGCAGGGAGCAGGTGCTGTCTACATTACCATACAGCTGAGAGCACAAAGAGCTAACTGATTCAGCCCTCACACAATAACAAACGGCCTTAATGACAGCCACGCGAACGACACACACCAAACTCACTTTTTACTAAGCTGAAGCAGGAAAAAAAAAAAAAAGAGAGAGAGAGAGAGGGGGGGAGAGAGGTTGCTGGTGATGATGATAATAATCATACAGAGGTGTAGGACCCGGCAGGAGCGGGGAGCTCTTTCCGCCAGCGGTGGTCGTGGGGACGGGACCCGCAGCGCCCCGCTCCCGGGACCCCCCCGGGGGCGGCGGGCAGCCGGTTCCCCCGAGCCCCTCGGCTCCCCCGAGCCCCCCGGCTCCTCCGAGCCCCCCGGACCCCTGAAGCCCCCCGGACCCTCCGAGCCCCCCGTGCCCGTGCGGGCGGGACGGGAGCTGCGAGCGGAGCCCGGGGCAGGGCGAGCCGGGGCTGGGTTCGCTCGCATCCCCCCCCCTCCGCTCCCAATTATCCCGCTTATACCGGGGGCAATGCGGTGTGAGTTTAAAGGGATCGGATTTCCCTCGCTGCCGCCCGCCTCCCCCGTTCCCTTTAAAGCCCCTCGGAAGGGGGCACGGTCTCCGGGCGACTTTCGGGGGGCACGGCGGCGCTGCCCGCGGCCCCGGGGGCTCGTTCTCCCGGTGCGGAGGGGGTGCTGCCCTCTGCCCGGAGCAGGAGGGGGATTCTCGCGGTTACCAAATTTGCAGGAATGTAAATGAGCACGTTTTGTGAGCGCGGAGGGGAGAGGGGGAGGAGGGTTGCACATTTTACAGCTCACTGACCATTTGGCGATCCATTGAGAGGAGGGTTTGGAAAAGTGGCTCCTTTGTGACAGCTCTAGCCAGATTGGGGGGCTGCTCATTTGCATCTCATTAGGCATGCAGGCGGCCGGCGGGATATAAGGGAGGCAGGCGCCCAAGGAGAGGCAGATCCTTAGCGCTTCACCCTCGGAGAGAGCCGCCGAGCCGCGGCGCAGAGCAGGCACCCCCTGCCCCCCCGCAGGAGCACCCCCGGACACTGCTGCTGCTGCCGCCGCCGCCGTCGAGACACGAGCTTGTTGTAGTTGGCCGGGATTCCTCTAAAACACAAAAGGAAGCCCACGACGACGAACGAGAGCTTCGCTTCTTTCGCAAAAAAAAAAAAAAAAAAAAAAAGAATAATAATAATAAAAAAAAAAAAAAAAGAAAGGGGGGGGGATCAAGGCTCCGACGTGACCCGCAAGCCGCCGCTCGCCGCCTCCCAGCCCCGACGTGCGCAGGGCGAGCGCAGCCGCGCAGAGCCAGAGCCGCTCCCGCACCGCGCCGCACCGGGAACTACCGCGCTGCCGCCTCGGCAGGGATTTCCACAGCGCCGACTCTTTTTTTTTTTTTTTTTTTGTCTGTTTTTTGTTTTTAAATCTTCCTCGGCAAGCCTTTTCTCTGCCTCAGTTGGGAATTAAGTTGCTTTTCATTTTTTTTTTTTATTTTTTTTTTTCCTGGCGAAAAGGAGGAGCACCGTGGATTGGGAAAGAAAGAGAGTTTAGCAGATCAATCGTAAACTTTTTTTTTCCTTCTTATTTTTTTTTCTATTTTTGCCATCCGAAAGAGCTGTCAGTCGGCGACAGGCTACACCCAGAGGTGTCAGCAGAGGGAGAAAAAAAAAAAAAAGTCAGAGCCGCTCCTGAAAGAAGGAGACCGTGACAGTAACTCTTCCAGCTCCGCTGGGGCGAGCGGCTTTGGCCGCTTCGTGCTTATTATTATTTTTTTGATTTCCCCCGAGAGACACTTTCCCCTTTCCCCCCCCCGCAGACAAGACAAGGGGGAGGAACGCGAGGGCACCAGAGCTGCCCCTCCACCATGGGAGGCCGGTTCCTGCTGGCGCTCGCCCTCCTCTCGGTGCTGCCCTGCCGCCGCCAGGTACGTGAGGGGGGACGAGGAGACGGGGGGACGGGGGGACGGGGACCCGGACGCCCCCTCGGGGGGTTCCCACGGCGGCTGGGGGGGGAGGAGGCAGCGGGCAGGGGGCAGCCGTCGGGGCACGGGGCCGCTCCGGGGACTGACGGCCCCTGTCCCCGTCCCCGTCCCCGTCCCCGCCAGGTGTCCGGCTCCGGGGTGTTCGAGCTGAAGCTGCAGGAGTTCGTCAACAAGAAGGGGCTCCTCAGCAACCGCAACTGCTGCCGGGGGGGCGGCCCCGGCGGCGCCGGGCTGCAGCAGTGCGACTGCAAGACCTTCTTCCGCGTCTGCCTCAAGCACTACCAGGCCAGCGTGTCCCCCGAGCCGCCCTGCACCTACGGCAGCGCCATCACCCCCGTGCTCGGCGCCAACTCCTTCAGCGTCCCCGACGGGGCGGGCGGCGCCGACCCCGCCTTCAGCAACCCCATCCGCTTCCCCTTCGGCTTCACCTGGCCCGTAAGTGAGGGGAGGCGAAGGGGGGGTGGCAGGGAGGGCGACCCCGGGGTGGGGGCTGGCGGTGCTGCCCACCCACGGCACCGGCTGTGCTCACGCCGTCGCGGCGGGTTGTCTCTGCCCCTTGTCTCTGCAGGGCACCTTCTCGCTCATCATCGAGGCTCTCCACACGGACTCGCCCGACGACCTCACCACAGGTACCTTGTCCCCCACGGACCCCTCCCCAGGGCCACCCTCTCTCCAGGGAGGCACGCAGCCCCCCTCGCCCCATCTCCGCAGTCCCCATCCCACCAGACACCCCCCTGTGAGCATCCCCCTGCCCGCTCTGGGCACCCTGATCACGGTTCTCGTCTCCCCGCAGAAAACCCCGAGCGCCTCATCAGCCGCCTGGCCACCCAGAGGCACTTGGCGGTGGGCGAGGAGTGGTCCCAGGACCTGCACAGCAGTGGCCGCACCGACCTCAAGTACTCGTATCGCTTCGTCTGCGACGAGCACTACTACGGGGAAGGCTGCTCCGTCTTCTGCCGCCCCCGGGACGATGCCTTCGGTCACTTCACTTGCGGAGAGCGTGGCGAGAAAGTCTGCAACCCGGGCTGGAAGGGCCAGTACTGCACTGAGCGTGAGTGTCCACCTTCGTGTCTCCCCGTGAGCTCTCTGGGAGGTGTTTCCCTGACATCAGGCCCCGTGGGAGAGGGGGAACCGGGCTGGAGCGCATGGAGGGCCGGTGCTGCGTGCAGGCTTTACTGGTGTGGGGGACAGGGGGCCCTCAGGCTTACCACAGAAAGTTAGCTCAGGCAGCTCCACCTTGAGCTCATAAAATGTCAGTGCCAACATCACACTCTTGCTCATTCACTGTAGTTGTCAAATCTGGAGGCAGAATGCTCAGCAGTTGCTTGAGGATGTATTTAAATGCATCAGGAGTCCCTTTTACACCTAGCCACCCCTTCAACCTCGGTACACTGATACCATCATTATGGGGTACGGGGCTCCAGGAAAGGAAGCTAGGCCTCGGCAACATCCGTGTGGCAGGCCTAATGGTAGGCTTGTTGCTGTCTGCTGTCTTGCCACCTTGCATTGAAAAAAGTAGTGGGAGGGCCGAGATATGCCCTGTGGCCTGTAGGATTTCTCATTTGGGGTACTCACACACTGCCACTGACAGAGGCTTTTCACCTGGAGCCACAGGTCAGCTTCCTCCCCATGGCTCTCCTGTGACATTGCCGGGTTCATTGCTACTGACAGAACAGGACAAGGGACACGAGTTTTAAAGTGAGCCTGATCCTGAAACTGTTCAGGAATGTGGTGTACTGATACAGCAGGAAAAGCTGGGCTAGTAAGTAGATGACAGAGAGGACAGATAGCCAGAAATGTCAGGTACCACCGGTTTTTATGAGGTTACCCCCCTTCGTAGACACATAGCAGCATACAGGCAAACATACAGACACAGAGCTCCTGCTGCGGTGTGTGATGGCATTCTCTGTGTGCACACATATGTCTGAAGTACACTGGCAGATGATGCACTGAGTGCTCCCCTGCAGCCATCAGAGGGCCAGGTGGGCTGAGAGAAAGCAGCTATAGTCTGTAAAGCAGCCTCTCTGTTTTCTGTACTTTTTTTTTTTTTAAAGCCCACCTACACTGTGGTCTCAGCTGAGCTGCTATCGAATGATCTCAGATTGGTTATTCACACCGTCAGTGGCTGCTGAGATGCTTTTAGCAGTTCATGGCACGATGTTGCACAACAAACAGCAGGCAAAGGGGCTTGCATTTCCTTTGATAGCATTTTAAATAGGATCTACAACCTTTCCCATGATCAAAAGTGCCTATCCCGGTTATGTCAAGGGGTGGGGAAAAAGGAAGCATTTTGATAATGAGCTCTTTCGGGGCTGTCAGCACTTTCGGATGCCTGTGCACTGCCGCTCTTCCCCCAGCAAAGCAGAACGCTGTCCATCTTTCTCGACTCGTTGTGCTGTGCATGCTGCTCTGCTTTCCATCTCAGAAAACACAGCACAGCAGCAGCGCAAACCCGCTAGGCGCTGGAGCTGTGTTTATGTGTGCATGCGAAAAGAATGTTTTCCTGTTAGCAAGCTGAGCTCCCAGTGGCAGATTGCTTCCCGTCTACTTGCCCTCGGCTCCATTCTTTCCAACTTTGAGGCGATCCGATTATCAGCACTGATTCTTTCTCCCCTCCACCCCCCTTCCCCTCGCATGCCATTGTCTCCGGCTGGCTTTGTTGAATTAAAACTTTGCAGTGCCTGCTTAATGAGTTCCATAACCAGGCGAAGTAATGAGCAGAAGTCCCTTTTCCCCTCCCCTCATCCTCCCTCCCGCTGGCCCGCTTACCTCTTTACCATGCCCGGACCCACCCGCCCCTGCTCCGAGCGGGGCGGGGAGGGGGGGGAGGAGGGAGGAAGAACTTTAGACTTATTTATTTGAATAAGAAAAAAAGTTTTTGCAGCGAAATCACGCGCGTGCCATAGATTAGCTGTGGGCAGGGATAGGCTGCCCGGCCGCCGGCACCGGCCCCATTGGCTCCGGGGCCGGGGGTATTGTTGCAGTGGGGCAGCTGCTGGGAGAGAATAGACAATAGAGCAGCTGTCTTGCACTGGCACCCTGCACACCAGCTGTCCACTCTTATCTGCACACACACTTTCGGGGGATATTAAGAGGTGGAGCTGTGTGCATAGAATTGGAAAAAAGGACTTCTGACCCTCGCTGGGAAGGGAAGGGGGGCGAGGGGCTGCGGGGAAGGCAGCAATTGTGAGCCCTCTTTTGTCTGTGTGCAACTGTATTAAGAAGAATGCTCATCCCTGGCGATAAGTAAAGTGCCCAGCTACCAGGCGAGATCAATACTCCTGCAGGCTCCAGAGATTAACTCAGCTGCTATTAACTGCCCGGACCTAGCAAAAGGGGCTGGCTCCCCACCCACAAGGTGCTCTCAGGAGGGGACTTTGAAAAGGGAGGCGTTCGGCCCTGGAGCTTATGCCTCTTCCTTCTTGGTCTGTTTACAGCGATTTGTTTGCCTGGATGTGACGAGCAGCATGGCTTTTGCGACAAACCTGGGGAATGCAAGTAAGTTTTCCACTACCCCCCCCCCCCCCCTTTGTCTTTAACTTCAATGCTCTGGTGCTAAACAAGCCACCGGTCCTTCGAGGGGCAGTTTAAATGCCTTTCTTCATATTAGATGGTAATTCGAGAAATCCAGGTGATGCCAGATCAAAGTATTAATCCACAAGTCAAACATCAGTGCCATTTATATTAACCTAACAAGTTTACAGTGCTGTGTGTAAGGTTTAGCTGTTTGTTATTAGAGTAAACAAATTAACTACCTGCAACTGGGGCTCTGTCTAAGGAAGTGGAAGAAATAGCTGGGACTGATGAAAGCTGATGCTATGGTTGGACTCGGTGACTTTCTCAGATGAAGGATCACTGAAGGCTTTTAGGAAACTTGATCCTTGGCATCAGTGTGTTTGCAGAGTTTGAGATAGGGTTTCCAAATGTGAGAAGTCTAAATCTGATGAGACTTTGTTGTCAACTTTTTTTTTTTTTTTTTTTTTTTCAGATGCAGAGTGGGTTGGCAGGGGCGATATTGTGATGAGTGCATCCGATACCCAGGCTGCCTTCATGGTACCTGTCAGCAGCCGTGGCAGTGCAACTGCCAGGAAGGCTGGGGTGGCCTTTTCTGCAACCAGGGTAAGTTCTCAGTCCTTGCCTGAGGACCTGTCTTAAAATGCAGAAAGCAGGCTGCTATTTCCAGCTCATCTGTGCTAGCCTAACCTTGCAAAGGAGCAAGTATCTTGACAGATTTCTCTCTCATTTTTTTTTTTTTTTTTTCCCAATGTTTTACAGACCTGAACTACTGCACCCACCACAAGCCATGCAAGAATGGTGCCACGTGCACGAACACTGGTCAGGGGAGCTACACTTGTTCTTGCCGGCCTGGGTACACAGGCTCCAACTGTGAGATTGAAATCAATGAATGTGATGCGAACCCTTGCAAGAACGGTGGAAGCTGCACTGTAAGTCTCAGTCACTTGTGCTGTATGAAACCCCAAGGGGCGAGTTAATGGCAGTTCTGATTTTCAGAATCCATTTCTGGATCTCAGAGCAAGTTCAGGTAAATATTTTGAATGTTTCTTGTGTCTTTTCCCCAGGATCTCGAGAACAGCTATTCTTGTACCTGCCCACCGGGCTTCTATGGTAAAAACTGCGAGCTGAGTGCCATGACCTGTGCTGATGGACCGTGCTTCAACGGTGGGCGATGCACCGACAACCCCGACGGGGGATACAGCTGCCGCTGCCCGCTGGGTTATTCTGGGTTCAACTGTGAAAAGAAAATTGATTACTGCAGTTCCAGCCCTTGTGCTAATGGTAAGGCCAAATATAATACAGTGACCTTCTGAAAAGAGATCATCCAGTTGCTTTGGCTACTGGTCAGGAGTGAATAATAAGGCCCAGTGATAAACCACGGGCTATGTCATATCAATGGTTGACTTGGTGGAGGAAGTGTGCTTAAAAGTAATGGTGTGGCATGGGTCACTGCTACAGATAATGTTTTCTTAAGGGGTCACTGTGGCGGGGTAACTTTGCCTGAAGCTTCATGCATTAAACTGTGGAGGATTATACTTCTAAATGATGGATAGCACTCTCTGGCATCTATGGATATGAAATGCCATACTAATACTAAGTATTATTATTACTTATAATCCAACAATAGTAATCTTCTTCCTTTGACTAATGTAGTAAAGATTTTCTTAAATGCGGTCCTTCTTATTCAGTGCCACTTTACCTCTGTAATGTGAGATTGTGGTGTGAACCTGATCTGGACTAGCTTCATTGTCCCAGCTAAGTGAAATGTCAAAAAGGGAATAGAATGGTGAATAAAAAATAGATCCGATTAAGAAATACCTTCCTTTAAAAAAAACCACATACTTTTATGGTGGCTCATACTTGGCAAAGATTGGGCTAACCTCTCAAAAGGGAAGTTTTCCTCAGCTGTGGTTTGTCACGATGACCCTGAGAGCAGCACTCAGGGCACACTTCAGGGAGGGTGTGACTACAGCCCTCTCAGCCTTCGTGCCCTTAATGCCTTGCAGGAGCCCAGTGCGTTGATCTGGGGAACTCGTACATATGCCAGTGCCAGGCTGGCTTCACTGGGAGACACTGTGATGACAACGTGGACGACTGCGCCTCCTTCCCCTGCGTCAATGGAGGGACCTGCCAGGACGGGGTGAATGACTATTCCTGCACCTGCCCCCCCGGATACAATGGGAAGAACTGCAGCACCCCAGTGAGCAGATGCGAGCACAACCCCTGCCACAACGGGGCCACCTGCCACGAGAGAAGCAACCGCTACGTGTGTGAGTGTGCTCGGGGCTACGGTGGGCTCAACTGCCAGTTCTTGCTCCCCGAGCCACCTCAGGGACCGGTGATCGTTGACTTCACTGAGAAGTACACGGAGGGCCAGAACGGCCAGTTCCCCTGGATCGCGGTGTGTGCCGGGATTATTCTGGTCCTCATGCTGCTGCTGGGGTGCTCCGCCGTGGTTGTCTGCGTCAGGCTTAAGGTGCAGAAGAGGCACCACCAGCCAGACGCCTGCAGGAGCGAAACAGAGACCATGAACAACCTGGCGAACTGCCAGCGTGAGAAGGACATTTCCATAAGTGTCATTGGTGCCACTCAGATTAAAAACACAAATAAGAAAGTAGACTTTCACAGTGATAACTCTGATAAAAATGGCTACAAAGTTAGATACCCATCCGTGGATTACAATTTGGTGCATGAACTCAAGAATGAGGACTCTGTTAAAGAGGAGCATGGCAAATGCGAAGCCAAGTGTGAAACGTATGATTCAGAGGCAGAGGAGAAAAGTGCAGTACAGCTAAAAAGGTATCGTTCATACTCGAGTGTTGGGGGTGGCTTTATTCTGAAGGGTGTGCGTGTCTTAGAGGTAGCGTTAAGCAACAGCCATCTCACCTATGTTGTCTGTCTTTGTCTTCAGTAGTGACACTTCTGAAAGAAAACGGCCAGATTCAGTATATTCCACTTCAAAGGACACAAAGTACCAGTCGGTGTACGTCATATCAGAAGAGAAAGATGAGTGCATCATAGCAACTGAGGTTAGTATCCCACCTGGCAGTTGGACAAGAGTTGGTGTGCGATCTCCTTCCAATGCATGTTGGGGCAGCCAAACTGTTCTCTGTGCGGCCACTGTGATTTGAACCTGTTGAAATCTGGCTGCCTTGAGTTTATAGTACTGCAGATGTTGCAAAAACTTGTACTGGATTAAGATAAGCCCCAGCGGGTGTTAGAGGACGGTGACTTTTTCAGGCAAGGGGACAGCTACAGTGTGGTTGTGGTCTACTGACTCACCCCTTCGTATCCTTCATGCAGAGCCTGTTCTTGCTTGGAATGAAGGTGAAGTCCTGAACCTCTTCAGCCTTACTGTCCTCTTCTTACTGTTTATTAACCTCTTCTGGTCTCTGTGTTTTCTCCCAACAGGTGTAAAACAGACATGATATGGCAAAGATGTTGTTCAGAACAATTTCAAAGGAGACGTGCCCCAATGAATGCTGCTGAAAGAGGAATGGGAGATAGATTCCTTCACTGACTGCTGCTGAGAAACTAAATTCAGGCTTGAGCTGGTTCTCTACTGAAGTTAGCAAAGTGACTGCAAAATAAAGAAACAAGATGGACACCAGGCAAGGGTCTGTGTTCAAGGATTACTGTTGCACTGCCTTTTATGAATTTTATCATTGCACTATGGTCAGTTGCTTTTCTATATATATTTAAATGAATGGACTTAATTACTACATAAGAAGCATGCACTGCCTGAAGTGTATATTTTGGATTCTTATGAGCCAGTCTTTTCTTGAATTAGAGACACAAACACTGCCTTTATTGTCTTTTTTGATACTAAAATGTGTTTTTACTAGGTGGGAAAAAGTGTGTTATTTTTTTGAATCTGTAAAAATATTTTCATGATAATTGTAAAGCTTGAGTATTTTGTGATGTCCATTTTTTTATAATTTAAATTTTTTGGTAAATATGTACAAAGGCACTTCGGGTCTATGTGACTATATTTTTTTGTATATAAATGTATTTATGGAATATTGTGCAAATGTTATTTGAGTTTTTTTTTTACTGTTTTGTTAATGAAGAAATTCATTTTTAAAATATTTTTCCAAAATAAATATTATTAATGATAACTGAAGTCCTATGTTTATTTCATAACTGATGATGAACTGGACTGAACCTTGTGACAGATACCTGACAGGTTTCTGAGGACTCACGGGGAGACAGGGCAGGATCGATACCTATCACAAAGCCTGGGGAACAACTTGCTCTTTGTAAACCCCTCTTTCCCCTCCTGACTTAATGAATTGTTGACCCCATTGTCATGCTCACCCTTATCCCAAAGGCAAATGTCTGTCAAAACCTTGGGTAATGTTTGCTCAGTCCTGTTGGGTTGTGTATATATAAACACATATGGCCCCACTTCCCAAGGAAGAGCCATGCAGATGCGCTCTTCTGCAGCACAGGCATGGGGCTTGTCCTGACTCTGTTCTTCATTTCGTGCAACCTCAAACACTTGTCTGGAGTCCAGGGGAGTTTGGGACACCCAGGGCATGCCCATTGAGGCCCCTGGTGCCCACTCATGGGATTTGAGCTCCCCCAGTCACACCAACCTAGGGCTGGCCCTTCCCTCCCCAGGAAAAGGGGACACTGAGTTGACTGATGGCCACAACTCTCCTGACTGTGATACCTGCCTAAAATACCAGTTGTGTCTTTAATTTCAACCCTGCCCTTGGTGCCTGCTGCCATCATACTGGGGCAGTGTGTGACCCCATCCCCTGGCTTGGCCTCAAATTCCTAGGCTGTTTAGTTTGCCCTAACTAACTCTCCTTTGGGTCATGCTTGTTAGTTAGCAGATACCCTTTGGAAACATGCAGTATGCTTCCACCTCAGGAAAAAGAAGGACAATCTAGGAAATACTAATCTAGGAAATAATTTATTTTTTGACCCATTAAAGCCAACCTCACCCCAATTGTTGTAGGCCACCTCTCACAGCTTCTGGGAGCTGATGAAAATTACTTGCTTCCATTCACTTCAGTGGAGGTGGATGTGGCTGCTATCCTAAATGAAAAGGATGGGGTAGCACATGTAATTTATCAAGCAATAATGGCAACTGCTGATCTATATCTAAACTATATACCCTCTCACCTTATTTTATTGTACAGGAATGTGAGAACAACTAGAACTGTACTTCTGTGTGGGGTCAGCAGATAACACACTCACAGCAGGGGCTTCTCCATCTGTAGGGTCTTCTCACTAAGCCAATCCTTAGACAAGATCTACCAACTCACTGCCCACAAAGTGACCCAAGAGGGTATATATATGCTCTTCATTTATCCCAAAGGGTCTTTTTAGGGAAGGTTTTCATAAGGAGAGTGACGTGAGGTACTGAAAAGCAGCCTGTGAGTGATGGTCTGGACAGCATTTTCAAGCTGGACGGTCACATAACATCCTGCCGATAATCAGCCAATAAATCAGACAGTGACCCAGGCATGACAGTGTGCATGGCAGCAGGGTGCTCGGAGCAATGTAATCTCCCAGGCTGGACAAGCATGTGTGCTCAGGCAGGTTTTATTGCTGTCTCTGCTGCTGACTTGCTTTCCAAACCTGAGCAAATCACTTAATTTCTGTTTCCTCTTCTTCCTAAGCTTTTTTAGGGCCGACTTGCCTTGTGATCTGCTGCACTTTGCACAGTCAGTGCCAGGGTCTCAGCTGGGACCTCTTAATGCTGCTTCTGTATAAACAGCAGTAACAAGTGGAAGCCATTGATGGCTGAGCGCCTCTGTGATAACATTAGATCTTCAGGGCTATAGCAAGTACCACTTCGACGTACTGCCAGGTAAAGGTCCGGAGAAGCATGCAGCTCCTTGCTCTGCTGAAGAGGCACAGCATCAGCTTTTAAGCAACTTTGCTTGAAGATAAAACATCTTCAGAAAGCTCAGTTTGTCTCAGTGTGAGAACTGCTAGATGTGCTGAGTTTGGGGAATGAGGGAAAAAGTGCTGTGGGCAAAGAGAAGAGCAGGGTCTTGCCCTTCTGAAGCCCCTTCTGAAATGACAGCTTCGCAGATGAGCTGAATGGCTTTTCCAGCTTCTATTCTGAGCAGAGTTGGGGCTCTTGCCACAGGCAGGATTTATTTCTTGCAGTTACCAAGTCCCCCACACCTGCACGCATATACAGGGGCTCCTGGTGATCAGATTGAGGTGTGCAGTGGGGAGCGATGGATCCTTGCTCCACATCATTAGCACCTGACTCTTTTTGGGGAGAAAAGGACGATTTGAGCAGTGCAAGGAGGTCATGCAGGTGGCTGTGCACTCCTGTCCACCCAGCCCCGTGTACAGGCAGAAGGCTGGTCGGCTGCCAAAAAGCAGCAGGACCCCCCCTGTCAGCAGGGTGTCCAAAAGTCCTCCCCGGTCTAAAAAGAGAGAAGAGCTGGCATGGGGAGGCCATTTATCCAGAACAGCTGAGAATTCAGGGCCTGATCCAATGCCCATTAAAATTAATGGAAAGGCTCCAACGAGCTGTGGGGGCACGTGGCAGTGTGTCCCCCCCCTGCGCAGCACATCCCCGGGGCAGCGGCACGCACCCACACAGTGAGAAAGCCCGAGGCTGCTCTAGCCACCTATGTCCCTCCCTGGGGGCTCATCCCCTGGGACAAGGGTGTCCCTTCTTGCTGGAGAGGGCACCCCCAGGCCCTGTCCCTACCTGAAAGCAAGCATGTGGGTGGCATCCCACAAAGTTTTTAGTGTGGGGACTTTCTGGATGAGACACGTACAGCTTTCAACATATAGGAAGTGTTGGGCTCAGGCAGCATGTCTTAGTTTTAACTGCAAGACCTGGGTTTATAAATTGCCTTAAATCGATATTTGTACTTTGTGCAGAAGGGCATGGGCGTCAGGAAACTTGGGTACTATTCCTGGCTCCACCACAGGCTCCATGTGTGACCTTGGGAGAGGAAGGATGGTCTGGTGGTCAAGGCGCTGCAGAGGGACCCAGGAGGGCCCCCTTCTATTTCCAGTGCTCCCTCCAGACTTCCTGTGCAACCTTGGACCTGGGTCACTTAATCTTTCCAGGGCCTTAGGAAAATGGGGGCCTCCTGGTTGTGCTGGGAGTGAGGAGGTCACTGGTACTTGTGAGAGGATATTGTGGTGGTGGGGAACGTTAAAATACCCTCCAAGGCGAGTGAAGCTATTTCCTATCCCCACATGTCTGGTTGCTTGTCTGCGAGATGATGAGCTATTTTTGTAAAGCACTTCGAGATGCTTGCATGGAATAAAGACCCCTGTCACAATTGAAACATCCATCATTTGAGGGAGGATGCGTAAGCTCTGTGCTGGCAGCAAGCAGACATGCTGGCGAGGGCTGGATGCTGCTGCGTGTAGGGCATGTGCTGTGTGCCCCTGGCCCAGGACAGATGCCGCACAGGGAAGCGTTCATTTGGGCAGTAGAGCAGAGCCCAAAGGGCCATCAGCCTCTGCTCGTGTGGTACGGGGATCCTCTCAGCTCCCTCCCCTCCTGCAGAGCCATTCATTTCACCTGGCTGTTAAGACTTGCTACCTACCTCTGTTACCTACCGTGCAAGTCAGAGAACAAAGAGCTGGGCTGGAAGAGACATAATGTACTCTATGGAACAGATTTTCAGGAAAAAAAAACCACAAGGCTTTGACCTCCCATACTGACTGTTCACACCCACACTGGGGATGATTCCCGCTCTGTGTCTGCGGACAGCCTGAGATGCTGCTCACTATAGGGACAAAAGCATGTCAGGAAAGCCTGTAGCTGTGCACCAGCACAAATAATTGAGCTCCTGGGAGCAGGAGCCATTTAATTTCCTAGTAGGGATGCACCTAGAGCATCTCACTTAGCACTGTGCTGAAGCTTGCTCTGCGTCGTGGAGGAGGAATGTCGTGTGTCAGCTGTGGGGTAGCTGCATGGGCAGTGCAGACTCATGCCAGCTGCTCAGGGCTGCTATATAAACATGGCATTGTTTACACAAAAGCTTGCTCAACACGTGGGCTATATAAGACCATGATGATCTTTTTCCTGGTGCAAAACTACAGCAACAGAACCGCCAGTGTGGATGCAACTATGTTGAAATAAAGGTCACGTACAGCGCAAAGAAATTCCCTTCCCTTGTTTATTTATCTAAACTGCGCTGGCAAAAGCAACTTTATGCCACTGTGTTCTCCAAAGCACGGTTGTGCTGCTATGGAGATGCAGGTATAAATCAGAAGATGCACAGCTGCTTGGGCAAGGCTTGAGCACGGACGTTGTGTGGGCTCATACAATTTGGTGCATGCATCTCCACGGGGAGGTTCTCCAGCGTGCTGAAGGCTTAGAAGGAGAAAGGATTGGGAGGGGGTGTCCTCTGTTCTCTTTTGTAACATGAAACTTGAACTTTGTGAGGACAGCATTTTCCATGGGAAAGGACAGGGCAGGAGAAATTCTGACCAGCTCTCAGTGTCAGGAGGAGATGCACTGCGAAGTCACTTCTGCAGCCAGCCCCCAGCACCACCAGGCTCTCAGCACTGCAGAGGGCTGGTAAGCATTTAGAACCAGAATTTTTACCTGCCAGAAAATTACCGTTTTGCACAAGATTTCCAAGTTATTACTTTTAAAAAGGTTGTTTTCAGTGGAGAAGCTGTTTTGCAGTTATGGTAAACTGAAATACACTCTTGAAATGCTCCTATGGGTTTCACTTTCTCCCTAAAGCAAGATAACAAAATGACAAGTAAGTAAGTGTTTCCCGGCAGACAGCAAGTTAGCTGAAAACTTCCTTTCTTCCTCTTCTTTTTTTTTTTTTTTTTGGTCCTCTTCAATTTCAAAAATAGAATCAATCTGGAAACTCAGTCCTATTAACAAGATGTGTATTATTTTACTTTTGATTTTGCTTTAGAACATGAAACTTTTTAAAGCTAAGTTCTCCCCCTCACCACATCTCCTGGCCCTAATAAGTAGCACGTTAGTGGCCTGAGGAAGGCGGCGTTAAACACAAGCCAATTTCATGGTTTGGCCACATGTCATAAAATACTTTTAAGGGTAACCTGTGCAAGGGAAAACTGGAATCCTCAGGAACAGCCGATTACATAAGGCACAAAGCATTATGAGAAATAAGCTCCTAGGGTAAAAGGCTAGTGCTTTACCAGTAATAACCTCTCTGGTGTGTTTTCAAGAAGCATAGAGTCAAAATACCTCAACTGCATTAAAAAAAAAAAAAAAAGTATAGCAGAGAATGAGGCCTTCAGTACATGGCCCTGAGTTCTACATCCAGGACAATTTGGCTGTTGCTTGTGTGTTTTCCTTTTCAAGACACTAAGAGGTTTTCCTTTATGGGGTTTTCCTTTATGAGGTTTTCCATATATGCAAACATGGGTGTTTACAAAGGCCACCTGTCTGAAAAATGTAAGCCCCTTGCTTTGCTCTGGCTTTACCTTGTTTTGAATCAAAGGGACCGTGGAATGCTCCACTGCCTGCAGTGGTGATGGTTTGGCACAGCTGCTGCTGCTGTGGTTGTGGGCGTTTTTGGAAAAGTTGGATGCCCAGCACACTCACTCAAAGCAAGCTGGACTGTTCAGAACAAAAAAATATAATGTATCGTGCTTGTTGTAGCTTATATCTGAATTTTCTTTTTTAATTTCTATATCAGCTTAAAGAAAGGAGCCACGAAAAATGTACGATGTTGTGTAAGTTCTTCTCATTTGCTTCAGGAAGTGTTATCTGGAATGGCAGTTGTGAGCACACAAACTCAGCAGACTTATCTGCGTTATCTAATTACCAGACTATAAAGTTCTGCTGACATTTCCTTTTGATAAATACAATACACTTCTTTCTTTATCTATCTGTATTAAACAATGTTCTCCTAAATCCAACCCCATGCATGCCTTTAACTAGAACTATGTTACAAAACACAAGACCAACATAAATGTTGCCCCAACTTCAACAGCCATAAATGAAAACAGTGGCTTTCAGATGAAAAATATTACCTAATGGTGGTAGGAAACCATTGCAAATCTCAATGTTTAAACTATGAACGAGCATGAAACAGATCTCACTGATGTTTATTAAGCAAAAACAGAAAGCTGGAAAAAGAAAAAGGTAACAGAGCACAAATATTACAGGTATGCTTGCATTCCCACACTGCTCCGGATGTGTTTAACTATGTGCAGAAATATGTAAGTGTCTACCATAGGATTTTTGAACTGCAATTGCTAGAGCTGGCTGGGCTTTCAGAGCTCACTTCTGTATGTGCACAAAGAGAGTTTTGCATGGTTGTTGACAGTGGAGTTTCCCTGCCCCCCCCCCCCCCTTTTTTTTTTTTTTTTTTTCCTGTTCTAGAGGAGATTTTGGAGTCTCCTGTGCTGGGAAGGGAGGGAGCAGGAGGCAGCTGTGGGGGCAGGCCCTTTGAATTTCCTTTTGCCTCAGTGATAATTAGGCATAGGGAAGTTTTGGTGTTTGGGAATATTTTGACACCCGTATACTTGTAAGAAGGTGGCCCTAAATGTCACAGACAGCATCCATCAAACAGTCAGGGTGGAGCTAGGAGGTGAAGGTAGCACTTGCATCACCAGTGAGGTGGCAAACCCTTCTGAGCTGTCCTCTCCATATCCAAATGCCTGTATGGCCTGGGTGGTCACTCATTATCTACACTTGTCCTGGGCAGCTTGCTCTGTGTGTCCCTGCTTGAGCAGAGGTTGGACTAGATGGCCTCCAGAGCCCTGCCAACAACATTCTGTGATTTAGCATGTGGCTGTGTCCCTATCACCAACCAACTGGGGCACATCAAAGAACTGAGGCTGCACAAGCTTTCAGCAACAGATACAGGATGGATGCCCAGTGCTTTTTAAACCTATGTTTACCAAAAAGAAAAAAAAGAAAAAAAAAAAAAAAAGAGCCTGTAAGTGACAAAGCTGCATAAGCTGCATTACCACACTGGGGTAATTTGCAAATGCACCTTGTAGATCAAAAGTAGCCACCAAGTACTGAGGACGTTCCAAGGAACACAGTGCATTTGGTAGGAGAGATACCCATTTTTTGTCAGAAATGCTAAAGGAAGTGTTAATAACTGGAATAAATAACAGGTGCTGGGAACAGCTGTTACTGATTAATGACTTGTCTTTTTTTTTTTTTTTTTAAGTAGGTTTTCTGTTGGGGGGAATCAAAGGTTTTCAGAAACATTCCATTGTCAGACATTTGAGGAATTTTTTTTCCTTTTTCTAATAAAGGACTATCCCGTTATTTCTAAGGCAAAACAGATTTAAGAATAAAGCTAAATTAATATTTGAGTTTCAGGCCATCAATAGTTGAGGAAAATCCAAGCTATAATGGTTTTCAAGTGCACAAATAGGCTTTCTTTCTCGCCTTTCTTTCTGTGTTGTGTTTTCTCTCACTCTTTTTTCTTTTTCTTTTTTCCCCCTCTCTTTCTCTCTTTACCTCTCCATCTCCCTCTTGTCATTTACGTGAGGTACCTGAATATGGTGCTTCCAAGGCCACGTATATTTGGCCCTGAAGTGGTCTTTTTAAAGTATATGAGGAATGATGAGATTGAATCTTACAAGAAAGGCTGGCACTGCTGCCATTTTTCAATGATGAAGTAATTTAAAAGTCATTGAGGACAGCTCAGTGAAAACATCTGCTCTGTGCCTTGAGGCCATCAAGAGAAGCAAACAAAATAGTGCGATGGAAAACAATATGGAAAATACACTAATAATTATCATTAATTTTTATATAACAATCTAATTCTCGAATTGATCTAAATCTACTTCAGAAACAGAGGCAAGTAGTATAATCTATTTTTTGAGCAAAAAAAATGGAGGCACAGAAGCAGTCTTGCCCACCTTGAAGTCAATGGCAATGCTGGTATTGACTTGGAGCTAGGATTTCTTACAGAAATGTGTGCTTACTGTAGGTCACACAAGACTGCCTTTCCAGTAGTCTATAGCCCCACCTTTCTACATCATAAAATGGTCAGAAAGCCACAGTCAGTTCCCAGATCTGTGTTTCAAATCAGGTAGGATCAAAAATGAATAGGCTGAGGAGATTGACAGTGGAGGTGATGAGGCATGTGGAAAAGTTCCTATATCATAAGACAATGCTAGGGTTTATTTATTAAAGGGAACACAATAATATATAGAACAGTGAATAGAGTTCTACTTGCTTGCTGGAAAAGGCCAAAATAAGAGTACTTGAAACTACAACATAGTTCACCCGTGGTATTCAGTGCCTCTGAACTCTGATGTCATTTCAAAAGTTTAGCAGGCTTTCAAAAAGGACTGTTGCTCATACCAATAGTGGAGATCTCTACAGCTACGTTACAGAGGATAAATGAAAGCATACAAACCCTAATTTGCTGAAGCATAACATAACCATTAGCTATGCAGGACATGTTATGTGTTACATATTCTCAAAAGGCTAGTTGGTGTCCTCACTATTCATTAAAAATCTTTGCTTCTTTCCACTAAAGTAACTATTTGAGATCATCCCCAAAGACAAGATGCAGCATTAACTAAAACAGTGGTTCATTCTGGTTTAGAGACAGAGCTTAAGTTGAGATTTGTTTTCTCATTGTCTGGGAGTTTTCAGAAACTCATAGCTATCCTCATCTGATTTTGGCTTTTCCTTCATCTGAAGATAATGTTAACAGTAACAGTATCATGATATGATTTTCATGCAGCAAGCTCCTTAATAATCATTGATTGGTTGTATACTTAAAACATGCTGTTGAGATGGAGTCATAACTGGGGAAGAACACAGCTTTAATGTCTACACCCTCAGTTATCTATGATAGTTTTGAAGAGAAAAGCAGATACAACTGTACATATGAGGGAAAGAGAGATTATAGTTAGGCAGAAGGTAATGGTCCTCACTGACGTGGCTGACAAGGGCCATTGCTCGTGACCTATGAGGTGAAATGAGAGCTTGTTCTGTGCCATGCACAGCTGTACCTACCACGTGTGGTTCCAGGTGGAACAGTGCCACTGCATCACCACCACCACCTCCCCAGCCCTGTGGCACCAGGACTGTGCATGGAGCAGTCACACTGCAAGCCTAGAGCTGTCTTGTGCCCTCGATATGCAGGCGAGATGTAGAGATAGTAGTAAAAGGTAGAAAAGACAAATGGCTCTCATCCAAAGCAATTCTAGAGCATCCATGCAGAGCAGTCTCTATTTAACATCCACCCACTATATTTCTCATCTGTAACCACATCTAAGATTTTTTTTTTTTTTCAGCTGACATGACTGAAATGAAAAGTGTTGCTACATTTAGATTTGCTGACTGTTATGAACAAGTCACTTCTTGGTGGTTCCAAGAAAACGTCCTTGAATAAAACAGTTTCTGGGGACACAAGACTGTTTAATCCCAACCCTAATGGATCTGTTTGGTTTTATATACTAGTTGTGACCATCCCCAACTAGTTTAAAAGATCTTCAGGAAGTGTTCCCTCTGCCCAAAGAAATCCATTCCACAGTTTTCAGCATCCCTTTCTGACAACCAGGATTTCAAATCCCTTTATCTGGAGACAAACAGAAAGAGTGTGCTTGTGGTGAATAATTTGAGCTGATATTCTTGCCAGCTGTTAAGGGACACATGCAAAAAAAAAAAAAAAAAAAGTCAGTGACATCTGGTCAACACTGATATTTCCTAACAGAAGTATTTGTTTCAGGCTGGGGAAGGGCTGGGGGGGGGTAAAGAGAAATACCATCTTCACGCGCCCCTTTACCCCCTTTTGAAAAGTGAAAGCGATAACATTGACCACAGCAACTGGAACAAAAATTGCAACTTACATCATGGGGAAACAGTGACATTACATTAGCCCATATTATACAATGGTTGAGCAGTTGCTTTCACACACTAAGCTTTCAACTTTAACTTTTTTTCCCCCTTAAGCTACACAATGGATTTTTTTGCTGAGTTGGAAAATATCAGGAGACAGGCAGAAAGCCTTCCTTTTGTTCCTTCATCCTGCCGAGCACCTCATCATAAAGATTTTTTCCCTTCTGCTCTGTTTTGCTTTCCCAACTTCCTTTCCCCTTTTCACCCTCCCCCACTTTTTTTTTTTTTTTGTCAAATAAATGTGACTAATTAACAGCAGGACTTCTTTCCACCAAATTGTAAAATCACCTCTTGTAGCTTCATAAAGGTGATAACATAGCACTGCATCCCCATTTGTTCTTAGGAAGTAGGTATTTTAACTACCTTCTAAGTGCTTTGCTTCCAGTGATGGTTTTCTTGGGTCTCAGGCTGGAAGATAAATTGACTTTAGTTCAAGAGCAACTTCAGTTCTCTCTCCTTCTCTTTTGGGTCTTTTCACGGAAGTACACCCAGCTCAAGTCAATAGATAATAGAAATCCCAGAATGGAAACACATAAAAAAAGTTGTTTCCTGGGGTCAACAAAGGACAGGAAAAGAGCCAACAATTACTTAAATAAACAGTATTCAGAGAAACAACAACAAAAAAAAATATATAAAAATACATGCCTGTACAAACTGAGTTACATATGAGGGAAGCAATGGTTTAAAGCAACCCAGTGTTCATTCTGCTGAAGTTCAATAGTGTTAGGAAAAGGAAATCAAAACCAAATGCAATTCTAAGGGTATCTATCCTCAGAAGAACATTTTTTCCCCCCCCTTCTTCTTACCTCATAATAATACTCTGCTTTTATATAAACCTTTTCATTGCAAGAGCAGTAATGACTGCAGGGTGGACATTTCCTGGGGATTAGTGACTAGCTGGAGGCTAACAATGTTCTGCTGAACCTCCAACCAACAGATCCTCTGGACTTGTCAGTGACTCTTCAAAAATAATCTCCAAACCTCAGCCACTACTGCTTACTAAGATTAGGAATAGAGGAGTGGTAGAATAATTATGATTTTGTACTGAATTTTTGCCTCAGAAAAATCTTGGCAGGAAAGAAAGTAGAGGGATGAATAGCGTCTTTAAGATGAATGCAAAAGATGCAACAGTTAGAGAGGGGAATTCAGTATTTGTTTACTAATGACTACTGCTTACTGTCAAAATGGCGAAAAGTCATCCTAGCAGTCGCTGTAGAGGTTTATGGCTTCTCAGAGGAATCACAGGGTAAGTGCAAGGGAGAACAGGTGAGGGAAATTGCCCTGCCAGGAGAAAATGCTTACCCTCAATATCCAGAGTACCTACCTGCTGATATCAGAGATTACCTACATACAGGCCTGAGCATTCAAAGCGTGGGCTGCCCTCTGCTCCCCAGCAGTGACTCAGCTGGGAGAAGAAGCTGTCCTATGAGAACTTGTCTGCATGGTAACATTTGGTGTTCTTTAGCAGGAATTGGGGTGAAGGCAGGAGGTAGGAACTGTGACTCTGGGGAATCTGTGAGATTGGTGGGTCCAGTCCTTGCTGAGCTCCTGTCTAAAGAAGGACATGCAAGGCCGTGATGTTTGTTTTCTTTATTCCTTTGGACTGTACCTCCTATACTTCCCTCTGTGCTTTGGTGTTAGAGACCAGCCCCCTGCCCACAAGGTGGGTGAGGTGCTCTGAGACAACCCAACTGATATCATAGACCTAGAGTCTCCATTAAAGGAAGGAGCCCTAACTCTCTTGAATAGCTATTTCCAGAAACACAAAACCTATCAGAATACATGTCAGGATCAGCTGAGCCACTCAATTCTATCTAATCTGCTTCTTCCTAACTGTAATCTTTTTTTTTTTTTTTTTTTTTTTAGGAAATGTGAGTTCAAATGGGTAAGACGCTGAAGGACAAGTGAAAAGAAGTACACTTGTATTTCCAGTTTGCTACGGTGCCACTTTGTTGTACATTGTGAAGCTCTGTGGATGAAATTTGTATCTTGCAAATCAGTAAAAAGCTTTAAGTCCTTAGCATTGGAATCCTCGAAATAAGACTTCACTGGCACACTGGTTTATTTTGTCTGTATATGCAGAGGCTGTCTTTGACGTATTAGAAAATCCCAGTGCACTCTGAATCAACATAAAAAGGCCCAAGAAAAGGTCTCGTTGACTCTAGTCTGTGGAATGACTACTTTTGTTTTAAATTAAAAACAAAACAAAACACACCTAGAAATAAAAGAATGAAGCAGTGGAACTGATTAGAATACTTCAACTAGGTAGAAAGGATATATGTATACATTCACATGTACATGTACATACACATATACATACATATATATATGCATGCAGATATGCCCACATGCACCACACACATTATCATATTTGATCTCTCCCCTAACATAATTTTTTAATTAATAAAATTGACTTGCCCTCTTCCAATATTTTTAAGAACTCTTATCTCTAACAAAGTAATTCCCAAAGAAGCTAGCAGCAGCAAGTATTTTCCCCAGGGCCACCTTCCTAGCATTCATTTTCCAAGAAGTGTTCTTTCACAACCAGGAGAAGGGGCTGGGATTTCTTGGTCATGGTTCTCACACTGCCCAGAAAAGAGAATGAGATTTGCGGTTAACTTCTTTGCTCCAATGTTGTCATATCCAAAAAGAGAATTGTTGGATTTAAATTTCTTGTGTTGTTGTGGATGCAATCCTGAACATCAGCACTTCAGTTATTGCCTCCAAAACAAAGTAGGAAATAGCAATGGTATCACTAGTATCAGGAACCACGTGGCAACCTCACAGAGACCCTAAACGGCCCTTCAGAGAGCACCCATTACTCCAAATACAGTATAATCAGCACTTAAGGTGCAATGGCTTGGGAAGAAAAGCATTGCATAATTAGGTGAGCATAAGTGGTGAGGTTCAGCAGTGAGTGGCAGTGAAAGCCTTTTGGACTGCGAGTTCTTTGAAAGTACTATTTATTTACATTGTTGATCTTGTGTGGTTGAATTTCAGTGTTATTGTCACAGAAGAAGTACTGGATTATAGAGTGTCACAGGTTGGCTGAACAAGAGAGGAGAGTTAGCAGGTGATCTGAAGGACAAGAAAGGCTTCTGCGGTAGAGTAATGAAAATTAATTTAGTCACATTGGGAAGGTTGCTCAGAACTAAACTTCTTTTTATGAGGATCAGCCTAAAAGGTGTGCCAACAACTAGCCAAATATTAATCTTATTTAAATGACTCATTCAACAATAGCACCTAGAGTCACCAGTGAAGGATCAGGTTCACATTATACTGGTATTAACGCACAATAAAGGCGTAGGGTGGGATTGAAATGACCTCTTCCAGCACCTATTACAAGAGCCAAACGAGACTGAGGAACAAATCTACGAATTCAGAAACCCAGCTCCCCATTGCTGAGGAAGTACCTAGCACTACCTGGCTTTTGAACTCTGGTTCATGAAATACCCTGGGCACTTCAGATTCCTTCATTGCCACAGGAGCTGTGGGCAGGCAGTTGCCTCGAAGCCAAGCTCACACTTTTACCCTCCACCTGAGAACCAGAAGGGGCTGATCTCTGTGTGCCTGGACCTTGCTCAATGTGCCCCAAGAGTATAGAGGTCCTTACAAAGGACGCTAGCTGTCATGGAGCATGTGGCTGTTTACCTCAGTCAGCACACAAATGTGGGCAAAAAAGGTGAGCAGAGAGGGAAGAATCCAGAAACAGGAATCAAGTCAAATGACTTCTGTGAAGTTCAGATCGCAGGTTCTGAAGAACAAATACGTGCTGAAAATAGCCTGCTGGGGACAGTTTGGCAGTAGTCTGTGACTATACCATTGCCATGAAAGCTCAGAAATGAAAGAGTTTTGCATAATGAGTGCATTAGGCCTGTGTGGCTGCTGACCTTTCAGAACCTCACAAGCAAGGGAGGATTAGAGGCTATTTTGGGTCACAGAGGGTCTTCAACTGCAAGGTATTTCCCATTTTTCTGTTCCTCTTTTTTTTTTTTTTTTTTTTTTCCCTTGATGCTTTGTGATCCTCAGCTGCTGTGCAGAGTGCCTGACACGACAGTGAGGTCAGCTTCAGCAGGTAAGATAAAAGTCAGGAGGCAAACGCAGCCTCACACTGTGCTCTCTGTCCAGCCTGTTGTTGTTAATGGAGGCACAATCCAGTGACTGGTGCAATTCTTGGCATATAACACATATCTTGTGGTACTAAAACCCTCCAGACCAATTGTTGCAGAAACACAGTGATGATCTCTGCTCCTGGCCATGGCCTGTCATCTTTTTGGTGATTTCAAGGAATAAAAAGGAAAAATGTGCATGTGTGGAGCATGCTGTGTTGTACTGTAGGTGGACGGGGTCAGGCTGCGTGTGCACAGCCCGAGTGGCGGTGTGTAGTGCACGCCTGGAGCAATGTGCACTTACAATTAGTTGAATTTCACTGTGTTGGAGATGGAAGCTGACAGGCCACCACACAAAACCTCCCCTCAGCCAGACTCATGCTGAGATCCAGAGCGGAAAGGGATTTTAAGTGAAAGGCTTTGAAGGTTTTAAATATGGAGGCAGTGAATTCATGCACTGTTTACCTTTGTGGGCCCAGCTTTGACTCTTTCATTTTGTTTTAATGAACTAGGTGGTCTCATGTAATTCCTAATTATTGCAGAACACCAGTCCTCTAAACCCTGTAGCTTACAAGGTACGAATATTCACTGTGACTCACATAAATTCTGTAGAGGTCACGATATTGTGGTATTTAGATAGAAACAGCTTGAAACAGGTATATTGTGACACAACTGACTATCACAGGGGCTCACCAACTTCTGCAAAATCATGTGCTGGTGGCTCCACTGTGGTACTGAATTAAATGGACCAGAGGTCTGAGCCACTGTGAAAATTTCTCTGTTTCTGACTGAAAGGGGGTTCTTCTGTTTTCAGGCTATTCTTTACAGTCTTGATATAATCTCTGAAAAGAGTAATTTTTTTTTCAGATGAAGGCCTGAGTGCAATTCACCTCTGGATGAGGTTTCTACCTGCCCCTGAACACTTTGTTCTGATTTGTATTCTAGGAGATGAGGATATATAACATACACATACATTTTAGTTTGCCAACTGATGCTATATGAATCACTTTCTTCTTAATATAATTCCTTACCCTCCTGTGAATCACAGACTTTTTATTCCACAACATACTGTGGAAAAGGGCTCATCCCACAAGCTCTCCATCACTCCTTGCCCATGGCAGGACAGTCAGCCCAGCTCTTTATCCACAGCAGAAAAATTCATCTTGTACCTACCTTACTGGCAAAGCTCTGAGCAAAGTGAGCTTAACTTGGATTAAACACAGAAAGGATACGAGGGAGTATGAGACTCCAGCCAAAGCCCAGATGTTTAGTAACACCCATCTCTCACTTGTTTTAAGTGCTTGTTCTTCACCCTCCTGCCTGATGACTGACTCAGGCCAAGGTGGGACCAGTACCTGTTAGAACATTGCCTGTTCCCACTCCCTTCCCAAAGATTTCAGCTAGTGGGAAGGCAACTGCACTCTTTTAGATTTTGGAGATACCATGAGTATTTGCACTCTCTTCTGACATGGAGCTACAAGGGAATTCAGTGTGCACAGACAGCTTTCCTAGCAGCCAATGTTCACTAGTATCCAGACTGAAGCTCTTAAAAGTTCCAATTCACTTTCTTTTAGTAGAAGGTACATGTGCTGATGAGGATCACTGCCACCCTTCCACAGGTTGTCTCTGGCTGTGGTCTGTCTGACAACTGACAGGGAATGACAGGAGCTCAGAAGTGCACTGCATGAGAGAGCATCTATTTTTATTGCCCCCACTTTGAAAACTGAGGTGTTTCTTTTCATAGCACTCTCTCTGTGAAGTAACAGGGATTCTTGATATAGGTGCTGGAAAGGACATTTGCATATATGTGAAAGAGGAGCATGTATGGCAAAGACTTAGTTGCACAAGACGTGACTTGCAAAACCAGCTTCCTCCTAATCTTTTTAGGCATCTTTTCTTCCTTGTCCCTACCCCACTCACCTATGTTCCATAGCTGGAATATCACACCATCTGCTTGTGAAGTACAAAGTTTGGAGCAGCTAACTCAGATGTCAGAAAACACACTTACAGCATGGATCCCTCCACCTTGAGGATGCTTGATGGGACCTCATTCTTTTATACTCTGTGCATCTTTGAAAGTGGAAATGGATACTCAGAGGTGGATTTCCCATTTTGCAAGGCTTCATTTCACAGCTTTGCCATCAGTTCTGACTCTTGCTGGAGATGATTTCCCTCTTGTCTGTAGCAGCAGGCACAGATTTACCTTGCAGAAAATATCTGCACAATTTGGGTAGGCTTTAGAGGACCTGTTGGTTCTCCCAGTTAGCTAGAATGTCCTGGCACAGATGGACTGTTCTCTTTGATCTCCCATGGCAAAGTCATCTTTCCCAGGGGATATCTGAGGAATCAGGGTGACCATAGCTTAAAGTGTAATTGAAAGCCCCCATCATAATATCCTTCTCATAATATGTTATCTCTTCACAATAGGGGAGGTATCAGCTGCTCAGAGTAACACTGATAAAATACATGATTAAAACTGTCCTCTCGAGGGCATTAGTTTTATTAACCTCTTGAAGTTCATCTTCTATTTTCTCCTTTATTATTCTAACATCCTTGATTCAGCTCACTTTCTCAGGTTCCCCCTCACATGAGCTTGCTCCATTAAAACTGAAATTCTCTGAAAATGTTATTAAAATCCTTTTGATATACCTGTGTGTGAGTGAACCACGATGTGTAGAAATTAAGTTTAGGTCTCCTTGCTCCTTTTTTGCTTGTGGAATTATACCTACAGACCCTCTCCACCAGGGACTGGTCCCTTTGGAGTCCCAGGCTTGCACAGAAACCCTCCCATGGGGCTTCCAACAAGCAGCTGTATCATCATCTCAGTTCTTGTGAGAAGTCTTTACCACTTCAGAGGACTCTCCCTTGCCCCTAAATCTTTTGTTGGTTTGAAGAGCAGATGTGGTGCAGGCAACATTCACCTGGAGGAGGAAGCAGCTGTATAAGAGGAGGAGGTGGTCCAGACCTACTCTTTTTAACATTCTTCAGCCTTTTAGCTGAGCTGGCCTCAAAAAAGTACTAATTACTGCCACTTGTAGCAATGGCCATGATGACGGGGAGAGCTGTCAGCTGGGAAGTGCACTGACACAACCAGTTCATTTCACATAGGTCAGCAAACAGCCATCAGATTAAAATGATTTTTGTTCACTATCGACCTGGGCTCGATTGGAACCAGTGACCCAGAGATGAAAGGCTCAGAAAGAAGGGTTTCTATTTTGTGTATGGTCACACATCACTTCTGTCTCCACCTCACTCATTTTCTTGTCCCAAACTCTTTCTTTTCAGTCTCTTTTTTTTTTTTTTTCCTCCACCCCAAAAATTATAAATCCATCCTCCACTCTTTTAATTGCAATGCACCATATGGGGATCTGTTGCGGTTTTGTTAAGGCTTCAGTAATATATTAGTCATTCTTTCCTTTGTGTTACAAAAGATCTATCCTTCAAGAGGCAAGTATTGATTTCAGCATTTCTGCAGCTTGTTTGGGGGGCAGTTTGTGAACTAAAGCAGAGCCTGGTTTGAAATCAACAATAATAGCATAATATCATTAACAATACCAGGAATGATACTACAGAGAATTCTTCATGCAAACAAATACAAGGAAAAGTTAAAGGAATGGGAAAGCAGATACACTAGTAGCCAAAATCTACTTCTAGGGGTAAAGTTATGTTCTCTTGGGTGTGAAACTTCTCTATTTTTAAAACATGGGTAACCCTTTAATTATATCTTGCCACCTTCTTCTCTCTCCTTTTCTTTTTCTTTTTTTTTCTTTTCTCTTGACTACTGTTATGACATATAAACAAAGCTTTTTAAAATCTTTTCTTTTTTTTTTTATTTTTTTATTTTTTTAGGGGAAAAGGTAATGTTTTGGGAAATGAATATGCTTAAAAAAGTATTTTAGTGATAACATATTGTTCTCAACTACCTCTATTTATTTGAGAGAGCTTTCCTCTTACTTATGCTTACGTTTAAGTCCTACTCTAACAACAGGAGCTTGAACATTCTCCTGAGTTAGGATCTTTGTTGCTTATGAATTTCATGAGATGGTCACATACCTTGGCTTCTTTTTAGCACAAGGATATTTTTATTTCTTTCTATGCCAGAGACAAAACAAAAATGAAATAGATGGGACTCAAAAGAAAAAAAACAAAACAGAGCTTATAAAAAGTAGACCAATAAACGTGGGACTCTGTAATGGCTCTCCTTCCTATGATCATGACATTAGCACACATTTTTTAAGGTTGGCAAAGAATATCTACATTAAAGTGCTACATTCTCTGTTCTCCTAAATGAATAGTGCAAATATGGTAGCTCACTACTTAAATCAATGTAATTTTCAGGCATTCAGAACAAGGCATTTTCCTAGGGACTGTACTCCTCTGTAAAATTCATTATCTGTGATAAACTATTCATTATAATTAAACCTGTAATCCATCCTCTAAAACACTTGTTATTATCATCCTTGCTACAGTTGAGCGGTATCATCATCATCCTCACTACCATCATTACCATATGAATCGCTGGTAATAACTGATTTTGTTGGGATAATTGCTTCTTTGTCATGTCTGCTGTTGCGTTTCCAGTACATGGGTGATGGCTGAAGATGAGGAATGGGCAGCAGGAGGAGTCAATCCTACAAACGTCCATGGAAACACTATATCTTAATTCCTTCAGATAGCCTTCAGATTTTTCTGAAGTTTGTATCAGTGACCAGATGGAACTGGCTTCAGGTACTTCACTTTCATGACTATCAGAAAGGTTTCCTAGCATCTGGATGAGCTCCTGACTTAGGTTTTTCACAGCAGATAAGAAAAGCTGACTATTCTCTTCTGTCTAGCAGCCTTTCATGTATTTGAAGATGCTCATCCTGCTGTCCCTCAGACTTTTCTTAATGTGACCACCCCAATCTATTCAGTCCTCTCTCTTCCTCTTTGGGTTCCCCCAATCTGCACAAACCTTGCTTCAGCGGTGATACTAAGATTTGCACAGCGTACCAGTGATGAGTTGAATTCAGGATGACTTCATGTGTCTTGCAGGCAAGACTCGAATTGATATGCTCCACCAGGGTATTTGGACTTTTCTTGACTGCATGGCATCGTTCTTGTTCAGCTCTAGGCTGCACCTTTATTTGAGAAGGGCTGCTATCCAACCAGTCTCATGCTGTATTTGCACAGTCCATTACTGCTGCAGTTCCAAGGGAGGGGAATTGCAAATCCTTATACATAGTGCCTTGAACATTTCTCTTAGGAATTTCATCCTGATTTATCCATCCTTTTGTTCAGTTTTTCAAATCAGTTCAAAAGCTACTCTGTCCCTTAACAAAATTGTCTGTCTTCAATATAAATTCAGTGATCTGTTTCTGAAAACTTGACAGAGCTAATGCTTGATCCATTTCAGATTATCAGTGAAAACTATCAGAAAGAGGGTGGATGAGACCTGCTTTCACAATGAATATGTCCACTCATGTAATACTGGGTGATATTCCATAGTAACACCTAACCACTTCCTTTCCCAAGCCCTTGGTGAGCCCCTTGTTTCCCAGCACTAAAATGAGCAAGATACCATGGCAGGGAAATTTTTATGAGCTTTCCCCAAAACAGTGAGACTCCTGGTTGTACAGGTTGCCCTCCTCTGTGTGCATTTAAAGAGAAATATTTTCTTTCTCTAACCAGTCAATGCTAAACTGATATGAAGCATGGAGATTTTTTCAGTGTCTAAGGTCTGAAATTTTTGACATTTTTTGGTTCGAGAGTACCTGTGCCCCGTTCAAATATTCTGACTGCTTCATCATCTCTTTTTCACTCATATACTGACATTACCTGCTGTAAAGACAATATATCTTTACATTTATAACATATACAATATATTTAATATTAGATTTATTTATGAAACAGATAACATACATTCTTATGTTTATACAAGCCAAATTAAGATAGCAGTGACATCATTCATTAGAAGAACACAGTAACTGTAGTCTGATATATTTCTGGCATGGGGCTGGCACATGTGGCTTTACCAGTTGTTTTTCTTATGAAGAACACCATTTTGTCCTTGAAAAACTGCTATTCTAAGTTATGCTGCCTCTTTCCCTGGAGAATTTGCTTCCAGCATTATTAGATTTTGACCTCTGCTTTTCTATACCTAGAAGAAACTCTAGAAACAGGATTGTATTCTGATGAATTATACAGTATTATTTTTTATTCAGCCAATGGACTTTGTTTTTTATGCATCTCTCATGTACACAGACAGACTATACAGAGTAGGTTCCTGTATGGCACAATGGCTGTGTGGCACTTTACAGATACCTCACTCTTCTTGTTCATGGGGTAGCTGCACCCATGACAGCTCCAAACTGGAAGCTGTGGTTAAAGGGAGGCTGAGCCTGTGCTAAGAAGTCCTGCTGAGAGATGCAGGAGAAACTACCATGGATCCATACAACACTAATACTGCAGCATGGCTTCTAGAACAGTTTCCTTGGTTTTGACTAGGATGGAAAGAGTTTGTGCTTGCCTGGAGTGTGGGCAGAGCGAGCTTGTGTCAGCCTACAAAGTTTTTTGCAGCCAAACCCTAAGACAGTGATGCAGAGTCTAGGTATTTCTTTAATTTGTTCTGATTCATTTCAAAAACTCTGGCCCCTGGAGCTTTTCTGAAATACTGGCTAACCAGTTGTTTTCCAGCCTGTGTTTGAGCACGGTACACCAGCAGCAGTCCACTGAGCTGGTTTATGAAACAATCTTCCCTTCAGAGTATTTTGGCTTAAAGACGAATGTTTAGGGTACCTGGTGACTGACAGAAATGTAGATGGCTGTTAAAAGTCTTTGATCCAGAAAGTCTGGTAACTCCCACGCTGAGAAAATCTCCAGACTCTGGATCACTCGTTTCTTCTCCAACCAGTAGCTGGTTTGCAAGACCACAAAATCTGGTACTGTTCAACAGAGTGCTGATGGCTAAATAGAATGGGTCTACAAATAGGACTTGGTAGTGCTACAGAAATATGAACAACAGGAGATGCAGCACACATCATGACTAATGATAGAGTAGTTACAGCTTAAGAAAGTGTTTATTGCTGGATGTTGTGCAATTCTTTAAAGATGTTACACATATCAACAAAGTCTCTTTATTACTTTGTTTAGTTCTTTTGCTGGCTTATTTTTAGGCACAACTTCTGTCTACAAGATATTTCTGGGTAAACCAGGGATTGTATGGTATGTGGACCAAAACAAATTGTGTGAATGCTGGTAAATGAAAATTGCAGAGTTTTGTTCAGCTTTCTTGACTATCTGCTGTGAAAGGAAGCTCACTGTCTCTGGCTGCAGTGTTGGGAATAAAAAAATGTGCACTAATAATAATAATAGTAATAATATAGTAGCAATAATACAATTTTTGCTCTTTCCTCATTGATTTGCAAGAATAGTTGGCTCTAGTGCTTTGTATAATACTATGTTGTGATGCAGTTATTGGCTATGGGAGGCATTACTTCTGGACAATGTGGTGACTTTTCTTAAAATCTAATAGTTTCCTCTTTCAGGGCAGTAGTTTTATTTAAAAGTTGGCATCCAGTGCGTGTACAGCATCTTGGCTCTTATGTTGTCTGATCTTTTTTTTGGGCATTATTTCTGTGAAGCTCAGACTCAGGGATTTGGCACCAGAGCCCAACATGTTTCTCCTCTCACTTATCTCCCACTGCTCCCACCAGTTAGACTGGAACAAGAAATAATGACATATATTCTAAGCAGGGGACAAAAGTGTCCTATAGTAGGACTGACAGGCCTTGTGCTCTGTCAGTCTTCTCATTGAGGGAAATATTTGACTTGCAACTGGGTATTGAAATGCTGTCTAGAAAAAAACATGTCTTTAAAATATATGGGTGAAAATGAGAAATATGTATGTATGTATGTATATACATACAATATTTACTTATTTATTTGAGTTCTTACTTGAGAATAGAGGAGAATAATGCTATCGGAAACAACGTTTCTTCAGTGAGGAGTAAGAACTTCTACCTACTAGGTGACACAATATGCCTGGATTTCTCTTTCTGGTTAAGAAACTGTTAGCACCATGTGGACTCTCACGCTCGTTTCACAAAGAACTATTCAAGGAAGCAGATTTACTTGAGGGTGAGAAGGAGTGCCAGTAGCCTAAACCAGCTGTATGCCCTGTATCCCTCACATATTTTTTCATTCAGGAAGTTTCCAGTGTCCATCAGTCCAAGCAGGGCAGTGCCTCTGGCCAGCTTCCCAGCCATTGTTCAGGTGTGGTATGACTGCAGCTTACCAAGACAGTCCTGCTGGTGACCATAACCTACTATGTGCCACATGCACCTGTATAGCACGTACCTATGTACCATGGGAGTTCCTGAACAGGTTTTGATGGGTTTTGATGCCTTTTCTGCATTCTTCTGCCTCGTGAACTGGTCATGAGAACATGGTGGTGCAGCCTGCAGCTTTGTACAGCATCTGAACTTATTGATGTATCTCCTTTTTGTCTGGGAAAGAGGGCTTTTTGTCTGAGAAAGAGGACAACTCTACACAGAATGCCAAAGAGTTTATTTGTGATTTCTTAGATTTC
Source organism: Aythya marila (assembly GCF_965140915.1). Lineage (NCBI taxonomy): Eukaryota > Metazoa > Chordata > Aves > Anseriformes > Anatidae > Aythya > Aythya marila. Next base: position 43,600,820 of record NC_139044.1, read on the forward strand.
TGTTAGGGAGTCTATCACAGTGTTGATATGCTAAAAATACATTTTTATATTTTCTTTGGATAGAAGTGCTATTTTGCTATAACTGTACACTTATGTTAAGAAGAAACAGAAGCATTGGCAAAATATTAAGAAGCATTGGCAAAATATCTAAAAGCAGCAGTCAGAAATAAGAAATCATAAAGAAAAAGATAAAATAGAGAACAAAGGATATAATAAGTCATAAAGTGCAGAAAATTGGTAGGGGAAGTCTAAAGTTGGGAAAATCTGAAGTTGCTGAAGACAATAAAAAGGAATTCTTCAACTACAGTAAGAACAAAAGAAATCCTAATGGTGGGATATAAACATTAACAGCTTGAGATTACAAAGTAGAATTCCCATAATATGGGAAAATAGGTTCTCCGTAGCTATTTCTGTTCATTTCTTGATGTATTTTTATTTTATGATGTCCATGGAAGCTCCTTTCATATACTGGGTTACTGTAAGGAAAGCAAGGTGAAGACTTCTAATGATAATGATTTATAAACCATCAGGGCTCAGCAACCTATATCTAGGAGTTCAGAAATCATTGGATGAAGAAATCTTCAGCCTGTTGATGCTCATTTTCAATTAATTGCAGAGTATTGATGTCATGTAGGATTACCCAAGTAACGATGCACAATTAACCTACTATTTCTGTGTGTGTGCGGCAATAATACTTAGACTGGTATAGATTTTAATTAATAAAGGATTAAGAGATGGAAATGTCTTTGGATTCGCAATACCAAAGAAAGTGGATATTGTTAACTACTTGTCAACTACTTCAGTGAAATTCCAAGTTTGACTTTTCAATGTAACTGCAGAGATACAATACATTTCACAGAGCCTTCATGCTATGGAAGATGTTCCATGGAACAAATGTAAAGTTTAGGCTAATGTTCTTTAAAATATCACTAGACCATATGATAAACAGAGTAATAGATACTGGCCTGTGTTGAAGAAAAGTTGTTCCTGGGTAATTCAAGATTATGTTTGACAGCAGCCACATGCAAGCCTCATCCTGCTCATCTTGGAGTCAAAGAAAAAAAAGTGTCCTGCTAAATACACATATTCATACAAAGGTTAGTAGAATGGCTAAAGGCAGAGCAATCATATGGAACAATATGATCATGGGTCAGGCAAATTGAAAGTTGTTGCCCTCCTAGGAGCAAAGAAAGTGGGCCACTGCTTGAGAAAGTGAGGCCACCTCCTGAACTATAGAAAATCTGGGGAAGATTGGAACTCACAGAAGATAAGCAGCCTGAGCTTGGCTATGGCAAAGAGTTCAAAGCAGACCTTGGGTGCCTGTGCAGGATTAGCAAGTAAGAATAGGCAACACTAGCGGAACACCAGAGAAAGGTCAAGAAAGTGGCTTCCAGTGAACACCCTAAGGGGTTCAACCTGTTTAAATTATTGAAAAGAAAAAAAAAATATCAACAACAAAATACAAAGAGACAAAGATGGCAAAGAAATCTACATACTTTCACAGGATGAAAATACCAGGTTCACAAAGGCTCTTTTACTCCACGAGAGCAAAGTTGAGCAAACCCAAACATTGAACCCACACAAATAAGAAACCAGGCACATGTTTTTGAAGAATGAAGGTCAACAACATACTGGCACAAACTGCTATCATGAAGTGATAGTTTTCCATTTTTTTGATTCCATCTCATTAGGATATGATAGGTGATCTGTTTTGATCAAGTACAGGTGATTAGGCTCAGTATCGGAATAACTGGGTGAAATATGACGGCATATGGCATGCAGAAAGTCAGAGCAGATGATGTAACAATCCCTGCGGTCTTTGACTCTGTGAAATTATGAAATCTGTCTGATCAAATTCAGTGCTAGCAAAGCACTGACCTCCAAATCCAGGCTTAGCCCAGGAGAGTCTTTAATGTCTTTGGACCCAGGCAGATAAACCAGCTGTTAGTGCAGGCTTCGCAAGTGGATCCTGGAAATTCATTGAACTCAGACAACTTGGGCAAGTTTATCATATCAACCAACTGGTGGGAGGCTGAAGAAGTGCTGGTAGGCAGCAGCAGATGGCTGCTGCTCAGCAGTGGCTGCATACAGAGGCAACAGCAGGGCCAGATCTAGCAACTGGGAAAATCCCTGGCAGCAGTCTCACTGATTTGAGTTGGCTTAGGGTGAGGCAGAACCAGGGTCCTGATGTTTCCGCTTACTTACAGAGGGACAATTCAAATCCAGAGGAAGTGGTACAAGGTTTATACTAGTTAATATAAATACGATATACCTGTTGAAAGCTCCTCTATGAGATGTCACACATACCAGGCTTTCAAATATTTAGCATGTTATAAACTCACAGATTTAAATGTCAGCTTTGCAGCTATCTATGAAACAGCTGCCAGTCTTTGACTACTAAAATAGTGGGGTCTGGTTTTGAGTCGAGTTGCTCTTGCCAGAACCTCCCAGGGACTCTCTCTCCTCCTCCATTTTTCATGCCACCAAAGTATTAAAACTAACCAAAGCTGTCTCCTTTATCAGGCTGTTTGTGTCTACACAGAAAAAAAGTGAATGAGTTGAAGGTAGGGCATCAGCCACTGTGTTGGATTTCCTGTCTTTTGTTGTCCGCCTGTGTTACAACACCCGGACATGATTTTCAGGCAGGAGTGGAGACTGGTATAGGTTTGTATTTATTAATGATTTTTAGTGTATGTGAGGGCTAGTCACTTTTGTGGACATTTTTTGTTGTTGTTGTTGTTGTTGTTGTTGTCCTTGCTGCCGCAAATACTTGCTCCTGGAGAAAAAAAAAAGAATTAAACCAGGGGAGAAAAATAGATCTGCCTCTATCAATTGGCCTGTTCAGCAAAGAAGGAATAGATTTTACTCTAATCTGTACAATTAGCATAACAAGAGAAATGCTGGAGCAGTTGTTAATAACAGCAAAGAGGTTGTTTAAGTCAAGCATGTGTTTCAGCTCCACGGGCTGATTAATCTTGTCACCATTTTTTTTTTTTTGTTCAGAAAACTTTTCACTGGAGGCAGAGGGGAAGAGAGGGGGAGGGAAAAATAGCCAAAAAAAAAAAAAAAAAAAAAAATCAGGCAGAATAGCCACGTCCCCGCCTTCAAACCTGTCTCTGTGTCTACCCTTACTTCTGCCTGGATTAGTCAACATAAAGCTGTTTTCGACAGCCAGGGCCCTCAATGGCGAGTTAAATTTAGACAGATTGTGAGGAGTGGAGAACATGGGCCTGAGAAAAGGGACCCGGCTCCCGCCCTGACCCCTCTTTGTTCCCCCGCCGTGGTCACCTGCCACCCTGCACAAAGGCCTGTGCCGCTGCCGCCGCCCTGACCCGGCCCGGCCCCATTGGCTGCCGCCATGGCTGTTGCTGGGGAAGGCCAGGGGAGGCCGGGGAGGGCCATGGAGGCTAAGGGAGGCCACAAAAGGCTAGGGGAGGCTGCGGAGGCCAGGGGAGGCCAGGGAATGACAGGAGGGCTGGAGGAGTGCATCCCAGCAATCCTGGGGCCCTGCCCACCCAACCGTGTGGCACTGGTGATGGGATGGTAGGGTCAGCAAGAAGGAGGGCCGCCACATGTTGGCACCTCGCAGGCAATGGGGAAGATGGCGCTTAGGGCTGTGAGGCATGCAGAAGGATCTGCATTGGCACGCTGCTGCCAACACTGGGTGGCCATTCTCCCCTGGTGTGCCATCTCCCCCTCCAGTAACCCCTGACCTATCTACATAAATACTTCTCCTGCCTCTGATTCATATTATTTTAATCTGTTTTGCATGGTTGGAGCGGTGGCTGCTTTGCTAAATTAAAAACAAACAAACAGTGGGTGAGTGAAAGCAGCCTCTGGCACACGCATGTTATCAAAACCTACCTGCACACAGCAGACTGTTTTTTTCTAGTTTGCAAAAGGATTTGCTGACAATAAAATTGGAGAGAGGAAAAGAGACAACAGATCTTAGGCTAAATACCATGCTTACCCAAATATCTGTAATAAAGGAATTTTGTCCATACATGTTTCTCCCACTGAAACAAACAGAGTAAAAAAAAAAATTTGCCTCTGTGCAACATTTTCTGGTTCAGGAAAACATTTATACACATGCTTTTCTGTAGACTTGCCAGTACTCCTTTTCATTCAGTGAAGGTACTGGCATGCCTGAAGTTAATTCTGTTTTATAACACTCATGAAGCCCATGCCGATGTCATTGTGCACCTCTTGCAGAGCATAGTATTCAGCCAGACTGTATCAGAGAGAGGAGATAGTCAAAACAAGGAGAAATGAAGTCCTTATTATTGGCCTGAAATTGAAAAAAAAATATAAGGCTTATAGAAGCAATTGTATACCATAGGAGTGTAAATTGCTTTATATTGAAAGCAGTGCATTTGTACCTCCTTAACACCACAGTTGGGGGTTGGTTTCCTCTTCTACTGTATTTTAATGAAATTCTCATCAAGTGGATAGTGCCCTTCATAGTAGGTTTTACTTTGTTTTAGTGTGTTGCAGGACATAACAAACAGACAGCTCTTCCTGGAAAGCAAACTGTCTATAAAGGATTCTGTGTCCTGATGGAAATAGCACAGGTTGCAGTGGTGCCCCAGGGAACTACCACCTCAGGCATGGTAGGTAAGCAGTTGAGCTTACGCAGCCAACTGGAGAGGAATCTGTAGCTTGAAACCTGTAGTTTAGAGCATTTGTATATTGTGGCCTCAGTCTGATTCTTTTACAAGACATGTTATCTGGCTGCTTTGATAATTTGATAATTTTATTATTTTCCACCAATGGATATTAAGTGTTTCATAAAGCTGGGTCACACATTGTACCTGTGGATTCCTTCACATGCATATGCTATCTTCCTTTTTTTTTTTTTTTTTTTAGTTGTGACTTTCTCCATGCAAATCTGTGTATGCAGATTTTGTAGCTGTCCTGTAGACCAGCTGCTTGAAGGTCTAGCTGTAGGCACAGTCTTTGCTTCCTGAAGTTCATCCTCCCTTGGCGATAGAAAAACTTCAACTGAGTCAACCAGCCATGGTTTACCTTCTATCTGCTGACTCTGGAAAGAGAATTTCAGGATGCAGAGAGAAACTCAATCTTTGATTCAGAAAAGTGTCTTTAATGGTCCTACTGAACAGCAGCTCATCAGATTTATCTGACATAATACCTGGCTTATCCTGTCAAATGCCTTATTCTCCCTAGCTGTGTGCGGAGAGAATAGAATGTAAACCTGTTCCAGATCACACTTCCTCATTTAAATTGATGACAACACTGAAAATTGACTTTAAATAGCTAGTAAAGATGTGAAAGCATGATAAACTGGTGCCAAATAGGGAGGTATGTCTGTACAGTACTTGTTCATTTTGATCACTCCATACTGGTACTGCAGTCAGCATTATTAGAGCAGCCACTGTGCAGGAGAGAGTTATGTCCCTGCCTTCATTGACTTACTGTCCTCTTGGTCCTGCTCTGCTCTGTGGCAGGTCAGATGATCTGGTCCCTCATCTTTGCTTATTTAATGGGGATGTTGTGCCATATTGCAAAGTTGCCCCTAGTTCCCTTTGTGAGGAAGCGGAAAGGGTAAAAACACAGTTGAAAGGATGCAAGGCCATGGCAAAATAGGAATCACAGTGATAGATAGAGAGATAGATAGATAGATAGATAGATAGATAGATAGATAGATAGAAAGAAAGAAAGAAAGAAAGAAAATAATGCAATTTTCCCCTTCCTTGGAAGCCCTTCTCCCTGGAAAATATAATATAGATGATACAAAATACAACACAAATGAGGCTAACAGGGGAATAGTAGACAAATGTTGTCTTTTAAATGGTATGCCAATAGTTACTCTGTCATTACATGCTGTATTGCACTTTCTGACAGTACATCATTGAAAATCAGAAGTGGATGGAAGGAGAGGTGAGGATTTTTGAGGAACTTCATTTGAAAAGCTATCTTCACAAGTTCAGTGTTTCTTTTTTTCTGTTTCTTCAGAGTTTCAGTCTGGTCTGACAGATCCTTTTCAAGGTATTTCAAAAATCAGCTAATTGTTGTTGCTTCTAGTGTCATCTATCTTGCTTATGTTAAATCTTACATAAGAAGGAGTTATGGTTCAATACATAATAAATAGTCCTAAAATAATGAAACGTTTAAAAAAAAAAAAAGAGAGATAAAAGAAGTATAAATGCATTTGGGTGATAAAACACCACATACATCCTACATATTTTAGGGAAATATATTTGAAATTCTGTTATAGGTACAGAAATTATCATAAATACAGCTGTAAGTGATGACTATATTATTTGAAAGGCTATACTGCTACAAATGATCTGGGGGAAAAGGGAGGGGCACGTACGTGTAAGAGATGTGGTGTCTTATTTTAATCGTACCAATTCTCTATGAGAACATTTCTGTGAACAGAAATGGCTTAAACGATCCAACTGCTAGGGACCTGGTCATCTTTTGAGCAGTTTTTGGTCAGAAGGTACGTCAGGGCAATAACTTTGCAGAATTGTAAACATGGTTTTACTAGTAACATCTGTTGCGCTTTCTCTCTCTGTGCCCCATAGTGGGCTATTCTGAGCTGACACCAAGGATATTGTCGTGAGTTAAAAGTAGCTCTCTGGAGACTGGACTGCTCTGTGCTTCCAAGTCTCTTACTCTAAAAGTTCCCAGGAGAAGCGCTTGACACACTAGCTGTTTGACAGAAGGACAAGGCAAGATGACAGCTTGGGACGCCTATGTCCATCAGAAGTCTCAGCCTGTATCCCCCTAGCAGAGGGTATTTAAAGATCAGACACATAAATAATAGCATTCACACACATTTGGTTACAATGCTTAATAGCCGTATCAGGAATCAGGAGAAAAAACAATGCATCCTTTATAGCATTTTAAAGGAATTAAAACTGCTAGTTAGGACATTTTTTGCTTTTGCCTTTTTGTTTGTTTGTAAACCTCCAATTTACTTAGCGCTAAACTGTCATTATTCTAAAAGCAATAAAAGCAACAACAACAACAACAACAACAACAAAAGTGTTTCACTTTCCCATCCATTGTAAGCCCTAAAGGTTTTCCTTCCAAAAATGGTCCAGGCTGCTTCTTTTTATTGTAATGGTTTGATGCATAGGAAAAGGGTTAACTGCATAACTCAATCACACAATATCTTAGATTACAGATAGCTTGCAAGAAAAGGTTTTGCAGCGTGGTAATAACTACCACTGCATCGTGGGAACAGGCTGTGGCAGACAATGATGGAATTGACAATGGTGCATACAAAGGCCACCTTTGGGAGAAACCATATCTCACAGCATGCTGGGAAAAGTGAGAAATAGTAGCAGATGCTGTCAGGACTATAAGCAACAGATGCCTCCTGGCCAGCGTTCAGCCAGTACTACCAAATCACACCATTCATAAGCAGGGAACATTTTTTTTTCTCCTTCTCTTTGTAGGAGGGAGGTAGCAAATACAAATATTGCGGAGGAATTAAAAACAGCAGATGGTGGCAGCAGGATTTGATGAGATCAGGGTCAGGTATGGGTATACATTTGGTAGTGGCATTAATCATCCTTTCCCTTTGGGAACTGAAAGTTCAGGCCACTAACACAGCATTAAATTGACCACCTTCAGGTTATGTTTTACTTACTCAGTCACCCTCAATACCCCCTTGTCATCCTCCCCCCACTTCAACAGCATGGCCACATAGCTCTCTCGCGTGAGGCTCTGGTAGATTTAAGAGAGTTTAAACGAACATATGTTCAATATTTGGTTAATTCAATTTGTGCTTAAATCATTAATAAGCCAGCCAATCCTGAACAGGAAACGTTAAAAGCCTCCTATTAAACTGACTGCATTATCTCTCTGGCTCTTGTGCCAAGCTGGTTGTTTTCACCTACAAATGCTCTCTGTTTATTATCGGCTTGAATGTATTTGGTCACCTTTCATCTCCCATCTATTACTTAAGACCTTTAGCTTATAGTTCCAATCGGGAGAGCTCCAAAGCAAATGAGGAGGTAAATAACACATCTCCCCTGGAAAAAAAAAAACACAAAGTTGGAAAGTGTAAATGGACTTTATCGCGTGTGTTGCTCAGTGCATTGGGTTCAATACAGTCAGATCATTACAGGAATGTGAATGAACAGTTCATTTCAGAAAGTGACACGGATTCCTTTTCAGAAGCTTGTTTCAGACTTTAGTTTTATTTCAAGAGTGGTTTGAACTCATTACAGGTCTCTGCAAGGACTTGTCAAATCTCTGCGATCGTCTTTCAAAACCAAAACATATTTTCTCCTAGTCATTGCTCTATTACGAGATTGTTTAGTAAACAGGATGGTGATGAAGGTGTAATCATTCTTCTCCTAGGGCTGTGGTTTTCTTTGGCAATTAGGAGAACACAGTCCAGTAATTAGGTGATCTGCATTCTAGCATTGTCTCTGATGCTGATTTCCTCACCTTAGGAAGGTGATATTTTTTTCATTCCTCAGTTTTCTCTGTTGTTGAAATAGAGATTTTCATTGTATCTGCATCAAAGGAGTAGTGTGGATGCTTAAACAAATTATTCTCCACTTGCATAGTGAGCTTGTGGAGTCTTTGAAAAACATGCCCAGTAGGCGTGTTGTGCCAGATGCCAAAGCTTGATGGTTTGGTGGTTGTAATATGAAACTGACGCTTAAAATGTCAGTTCTGAAACTCAGGGTGCAGGAGAGGTGAGATATGACTTCCCTTAACTGAATTTTTTAATTGATGCTCAGGACCTGAGCATCTCAGGAGCGTTCTAGGAAGACCAGCATTGCCCCTGCACTCTGACTTTCCAGGCCAGTAGATCTTTTTGGCCACCCAAAATATTGATTTTCTAGAGACATGACAGAGAACCTGACAATGAGTTGTGGGTCAAATCAGGTCCTGCAATCCAACCATTAGATTCTAAGTGACGTGATGTTGTAGATATTTGCACTGTGCATGATGAACTTTTACATCCTCCTAAGAGGTTTTCCTTTTAACTCTTACTCTAAAGTTCATCCTAATTATCAGTGAGTGAGGATTTGGAGCATATTGTATCCATATGTTGGGGATAAACTGGAGATTAGAGAAGCACAAGCTAATATATTAATGTCTGTTGCATAAATAGGCCAGGATGAGCAAGAATGAAGAAGATATTTTGTGGGTGGCAGAGGAAGAAAATATTTCCAGTCTCCTTTGCATAAGTTTTCCTTCTCTTAGATTGCTATCTTCAGCATCATCAGATTCATTTGCCTCAGGGTCTATGGCTTGATCTTTCTCCTACTAAAGCCAGTTGATTCATCACTACTGAAATGGTAAGAAGACTGGGCTTTCATTATTCAGGACACTCTTCTACTGTAATTATTTAACAGAAGTGGAATTTATGTGTCCAACAGGAGACTACATTGGCAATACATATTAATTCTTTTTTATGTTTGCATACAGGATACATGAAAAAAAACCTTTGCTCAATTAAAAGTTTAAGATGAATGAAAGGGCTTGATTCTTCAGGCTAAGTTATTTCACAGAATTTTGAGCCATATGGGACAGCTAGATCCCTTAGTTTGGCCTCATCGTTATCATTTTTTTTTTTTTTTTTCATTTTCCATGTTACCTCTCTTAACTCTATTTGCATATATGCTTGCCTAAAGCATAGCTTGTGCTTGGCTAATGCATGTGTGTTTAGCTGACAAAACTCACAGCTTTGCAATACTCATAAATAAGATAAAGAAAAAGCAATAGACATCTGTATGGATAAGAATATTATCTACATTAATGCTATCTGCTCTCAAATTATGAATGATAAGGGTCTTCTGGGACATTAAGATTCAAGGTTTCTACAGTTAGAAAACTGAGGGCTTTATAAGGGATTTTATTATTCTTTTGAAGGCTCTGGCATTGGCCAGTGTATTTAGGATACTGGCAAAGTTTTGATGGATAAATATTTATTCTGTTACTGCTGTGATATCCTGCTCAACTGAGAAGGTATGGCAGACCTCTATTGGATCTTGTTGGGTGAAATATTTGTATCAAAATCTGGGCAAGCACTCAATTTACAGCTACCAGCAGCTAAATGCCCACAGATTAGCATAATCAAAGAGAAAGCTTTTATTGGATGGATATGGTTCTTCTAACTGAAAGAAATCAAGCAACCATATTGGCTCTGACTTCTTTGAAGTCTTGAAGTGCACATGATTTTGATGTGCAAAGTGCCAGATTGAAGGTGAATTTTTTGTGGAGTCCAAGCCAGACCTTTATCTCCCAGATGTCTGGATAACAAACTAAATCGACCCCTGAACCAGACACTACAGAGCCCTGTAAACATGAATTTTAATGCTGCTATTTTGGAGTCCATGTTTAGTTATGGAGCCAGCTATTTAGTAATGGGAAAAAAAATCTGTGAAACTGGACAATCCTGACCCTTGAACTGAAATCTTGCAAGCAGGTTATAGATTTGTTCTCCTGAAATACATTTTCTAGCAATAAAATGAAACACTTCAATATGTTGACTAAATGATCCTATTACATGTTACCCTTTGATATGCTAAGAAAGATGGTATGCATTAATTACATGCTACTTGACCCTTAAAAAAACTCATTCCAAGGACTGGCAGCAAAGAAACTTCCCAGCAGAGAAGGCAGAGCCGTGTCCAGAGCAGTGCAGGGAAGCTGAGTGTCAGCATGCATGTGGGCGAGGCAAGGCATGGGCACGCTCCAGACTGGTGTGGGAAGGCATCTTCGGCGTCTATGGAGCAACTTGCACTGCAGTGCTCTGTGATGCTGCCAGGGTATGATCCTGCCTGGTCCTGCAGACCTGCACATGTTGAGATATGGGCATAAAGAGTCAGCTCCTCAAAGATCTGGCCTGACATTAAGAATACTGACTGCCCTTTTAACTTACGTGGGGGCTACCCCAAGCCTTCAGCACCTCTGCAGATCAGGCCATTGACTGAAATTCTACCAGCTGGATGGAGCTCCAGCCTTCCACACCTGCCTCTGAGGATCAGCAAGACCCATTCTTTTCATTTCCAAATTGTAAAGAAGACAACTTGTTTGGGAACATATTTTTTATTACTAGCCCTTTGTACATGGTCAATGCAGTTGTCTTTCATTGCTCTTTCAACAAAGTTTGAGAGCTGTGATCACTGATGAAAGCAAAAAATAAAAAATAGATCTTTCAGACCTTAATCAGGCTCATGTATTTGTTTTCCTGCTAGACTTGGGATAAATCTTTTCACCCAATAGGAAGTTTTTTGTTTTAACTTTCTGTCTCAAGGAGCTAATAGTCAAACTTCTTCCATTGCCTGCAGGTTCAGCTGTCATTAGTCCTTTCTTCTGAAATGACTAATTTCCATCACTCCATGTCATCCCTGAATGGGAAAGTAATCAGCACCATTTAGAGGGAAAAACCACTTGAACTGCAGGATCCTTTTTTCTCTGTCGACTGATTGTGATTTCATATCTTTTATGTAAAGCAGACTTTCAGAGCTGTTACCTATTTAAGGAATTTTTCAATTAACATTTTTTTTCTTCAAGAGTGACCAGGGCCTTTCGATTCCACCACAAAGGCTTGGCTTACTTTTCATATAACACTGTGCTCAGCTCAGTTCCTTCATCCTGAAGGTCTTTTATTTGGCCGTGATAATTTAGTTTAAACCCTCACCAATCAATAGCTGATCAATGCACAGCAGGAGAGGATTTCTATTGAAAACCCATTACACTTCAAGGGACTAAAAATTTCTCATTTGAACAAAAAGTGCTTCAACCTTATTCAAAATCCGTCTAATTGGCTCTTGGTTAAAAACAAAAATAAGCCTAAAAGGGAAGAAAGTTCTGTATGAACATTAAGGAGAGGCTGAGGGTAAGGGCTGGTCCTGAAAGGTAATGAGAACCTTTAGCTTTTGAAGAACTCCGTCTCTCAGGACTTGAGAAGGTTGGCCTCTAATGTTAAAGTGCATTTTATGAAGAAGGTCATAGTTATTTGTAAATGTTTACATTAGCATTGGTTTTTCTTAAGCGTAAAATATATTATTTCCAAACAATACCTCATTCAAAATACGTAGTTTTTCTGCCTTCATGAAATGGGATAAAATCAAATCCCTAACAATGTGAATATTTATTTATCATTTAGCAATCTATTGGTTGTTGGTTCTCCTAACCAAGAATATAATCACAGGGTGTAAATACTGTAAACCTGTCCTCAGCACTAACCATAATATTCCTGCAGAACGATCCTCAGCTTTCGTATATGCTGTGAACCTGATCTGGTACTACTGACATCATGGGGAGCTTTGCCATTGATTTTTGTCTTATTGCTTCTCTGTTCAGCCAAGACAGCAGGACTGCACTGATATGGTCTCACTGCCACTTGTAGGGCTGTTTGCCAAACCACTCTCTGCACTCTCCTGTTTTGGGAGGTGCTGGCTGGATTCTGGTCTGACATCCCATGGTTTTGTCTTCATCTCTCTTCTGCTTCTCCCTTCTGCTGTTTCTCCCCACTGTCTCAAGCAGATGAAGTGAGAGAGAGCTGTATTCTCCTCAGCTGCAAGTGCATGCACTCCTGGCAAGCCAAGTAGCTGTGTCTGTGACCCAGCTGCATGACTGCAGCCATACAGCAGCAGTGGCTACGTGGTTGCCTCAGAAGGAGCAGAAGCACCACGTGCACATCTGTACAGGTGGAGCCCCAAGGAAGCCTTCTGCTTGGGGAAGAAGTGAAAGTCACGAGCTTCTCAGGAGGGAGGAATTGTACTTTTCTGTGTGTTCTGCAAGGGGAAAGGAACACCTTAACTACCCAACCTCACCCCACCAAGCAGCAGATGCTCAGGTTCTGGGTTTCCTCTGTCCAACCAAATTAACCCAGAGCCCCCTGAGGGCTCTGGTATCTTCTTTAGCCACTCCTGGTGTAGATCTCCTGTGTCAGCGACCACACCAGTGACCAGAGCTGTCCTCCCAGCTCCCCTCCTGCCCAGCACCACCCCATCCTGCCATTGTTTGGCCTTTGCCCTGCTGCCTTGCAGGAAATCCATCCCTTTGCTAGACAGGGTCCCTGTGCCATTTAATTCCTCCTTAATCCCCGTGGGTGGGGATGGCACTCTGTTAGCCACACAGGCCTTTGTCCTAGCCATGTGCACTGAGTCATCTTATTTTTTGTCCCATCCCACTTAGACATCAATGAATGAAAGAGCTTCCTGGGTGCCTATGGTTTAACATAGTGAGAGAATGCAAACAGTGGCATTGACACCTGATTAATAACTCACATTTGTCCCTTGCAACACTGTTTCCTCATCAGTGGTTGTTTCAAACAGCAGAGGAAGAAAGCACGGCCATGTTGGAGCTGTTGGGTTCTTACATGAAGGTGAAGTTGAAAAGGTTATCCTCGGAGAGGTGTTTCTTATTCTTATGCTAACTATTTTTATTTTCAAATCTTTTTAAAGATGGTGAACACCCCAAGTCCTTGTCAGAACAGTATGATTTTGCACATTTTTTTTTCTATTTTTTTTTTAATTGGAACAATATATATATATATATTTAAAATTAAACACAGTAGATTTTCTTAGTGATAAATAACTAAATATGTTGTTATCAAAAATATTTAAAAACAGAAATTAAAAAAAAACTTCAACCAAAAACTTTGTTAAAACTTTTGTAAATAAAAAGAATATCTAAAAAATACCCTAGGTAATCATGCAAAAATGTATTCACTGAAAATTCTGTAAAACAAAATTAGTTTTTGTTTGCACACCTTTTTAGTGAAATATTTTCCCTGAATCTTGGTCAGTTCTGCTGGAGAAGGGAAGGCAGACTGAATCTTAGAAACTAGGAATGGGAAGGAGCTTCTACCTCAGTTTGTTCTTCCTTTTGTGGAAGATCAAGGATTTTTCATCTTCCTACCACATCTTCCGACAGAATGCTTTGTTCTTCACCAGGACTTTTTCACATAATTAATTATTAATTTAATTTAAAAATTATTTAATTTAATTAAAAAAAATCTTATGATTGTTATCAATTTCACTCTGGCTAATCAAATACAAAATAAAGGAAGCAGAGCACTCTGAAGCATTAGAAATACTCCAGGAAGCTGAAAATAGGTTGATTTTAATTTGGTTAATTCCAATTAGCTTTTCTCTCTATGAGATTTTTCACTTTGTTTGCGCATTGCAGACTGTGAAGCCAAGATCCCCCCTGCAGCAGCTCACCTAATGTTTTACTGGGGGACTACCCCTGCTAGAAGACTCTATTATAAATTAATGTTTGGAACAGAGTGAATGCAATGGCTCGTACATTTTCTATCTATTTGTAGAGGGTATTTTTTTTTCCTCACTGAAATCTGTGTAGGTGGCTGGAAACCCTTTTTAGGAGAACGAGCATGCAAGTGACTGTTAGAAATGAAGTGTGGTGCAGTGTGGTTTTGATGGAGAAACCCCAGCTCCTCGGCACGGCACAGTGCACTGCTGCTCCCCACAGACCTGGGCAGGTTTCTTGCCCTCCTGCTCCCTTCTCCTGCGTTGTTTGGGATTCGTCATGGTTGTCTTTCTCCAAAGCTGCCTCCCTGGGGATGGGGGGCTCTTGGCTGCCTTTGAGGGGTGACCCTCAAATGCTGGAGAGAGCCATCGTTGCTGTGAGAGAGCAGTCATGGCCATATCGTGCCTAGGCATCTCTACAAACCTTTCCAGGAATGGCTAGTTGAATGTGAACAAAAAAAGTCAGAAACTCCGGAAAGCCAGAAGAACATCCTCTTACTCATTATGGACATGCTCCTTTGCCACTTCTCTAAGGGGAAGTTAGACAAGCTCTGGCCGTGCCTCAGAGCGGTGGCTGTGGTGAGGAGTTACTTGTAGGGAGGGCTTACAGGAACCAAGCCTCACTTCTGGTCCCAGTCGTACTGGTTTCACTCCAGGGCAATGCTACAGCAGGGCTTATCTGGGTTTAATTAACAATGGACAGCAAATATTTCTGCTGCTCTAAATTTGAGTGGAACATGGATCTACTCTCCCACTCCACCCCAAAATGTTGACAAGATTTTTTTTTTTTTTTTTTTTTCCTGCTGGTGTGCAGCTCAAACCAGCTCCCCTGGTTTGGCCTGAGAGATGGACTTTGGCTGCTTGGTGTAGCATTAGTAGCTGAGTTTCCATCTCAGAAGCATTTTCTTGAAAAGCAGCCCTTAACCATTATCAGGCAAACATTAGGCAAAACGAGGAAGCACGGAAATCTCAGAAGGAATCCTGTTTTCAGACTTCCATATGTGCCTGCAGAGCATCTCAGAGGATATAGATCCAAATAATGGCTCTATAATAATAACAACAACAGGAATAAAAATAACATATAATGTCTACTTTTCAGTAATGTACACAGGAAATCACACTATAAAGCTAGCACTTGAGCAACTTTTGCAGGAAGTGAGACTTTGCAGGCTGTCATTTTGGTACTCTCTTTCTTCCATGCCACTTCCTCAGTCCTTAGCCAAAATTTATTTTGTAGGTAAATGTTTTGCTTTCTTCTACAGAAGAATGGGGTGCTGTCATTTCTGCCTTTCAGTTTTCAGCTTCAGCAGCAGCGTTGCAAAGCCACGGACATTTCTAGGAATGTATTCTTCCATATTGATGTAAAATGGTGACTGTCAGCTTTGTGCTTAGTTTTCTATACACGGGAAGGATTCCCAGGGGATTAGCCTAAAGATCTCCAATGACCTTTGAGAAGTAGATAAACAAGCATAAGGAAGAGCATTTATTTTGACAAGGCAAAGTTTTGGCACCTCTCCTCACACTCCCTAACCCCTTACACCAAGGGCTGACTTGAGCAGGCTCCTGGGACAAGGTGCTATTCACAGGGGTGAACTGAAAGCTTTCTTACTTTAGCCCCGAGGAGTTAAAATCCAAAAAGGTGCATTGTGCTAGCGGTCCTTTCATAACCCCTGCCTCTTCAATGATAGCCATTTCTCCTTATTGAACCCTTTCTACTCCTTTTCTTCTCTGTTCCTCTCTCCTTCTTTTAAGGCTCCTTTGAGCGAGCGCTGTGCCTCTTATTTTTCTTTTCCTTTGCCTGCTTCCTCCCTCTTATTTATTTAAACCATTCCCTTGTTCTTCTGCTCTCGTTTTCTTACTGCCTCTAACCCCCCTCCCCAGTGTTATTCTCTGTTGTTTTTTTTCTGTGTGGGTGTGAGCACGTTCTCCTGCCTTATCAGCTCTCTGGCCCTTTCTCCGCAACATCTGAGTGGATGCTGGAATGATATTTAGCCAGAATCTCCCTAGGGGTCTCAGTCCCAGGCTCCAGAGCTTCTGAAATGAGATGGAAAAAGAGAGACACCCTGGCAGCAGCTTGTCCCTAATGGCCAGATGGCCAGCACTCGCATTAATACAATATCAGGCATTGCTGTAGTTCTGCCTTGGAAACTGCTTGCCTGTGCTGGCATCTTCTCACACTCCTCTGACAGCCATGCCAGTCCCAGCACCCTCTTGGGAAAAGAAATGGAAATGACCACATAAATACTTTGAATTCAAGTCACTGTGCAACGAGAATTGTCTAATATTTTCATGCGTGAATGTTTACGTTATCCCCTCCCCCTGCAGGCTCCCCCTCCATCCCCCTCCACTTCCATTATACATTGTCCTTTCCTGTATGTTTTGCTGATATTGAATTCAGCTCCCTCGCAGCCTGGGACTGATGTTTTTGAATTTACCCTGGCTTTCATGTGTACATCCTTTCACACTGTGCTTTGTCGGGTGGGAGACCAGAAAGCAATTGCACATGTCAGGACTGGAAGGAGCCAACTATCTACAAAGGAACAATCGGTTGTTAATGTTTGGCTATGGTTAGATGGAGGAACAAGCAGGCAGTTGCTTTTCGTGTGTGTGTGACCTTGTAATACCGTGGGGCTTTGCTTTGTGTCATGCCATTCCCAGAAAAATACGGATGTGAAACAGAGCGTTTTGTGGCCGATGGCAGGATCAGAGGAGGCAGAGGTGGAAAAAAGCTGTTGAGCGCATCTTGCACTCACCACCGCTCTTCCTTCTCTCCCCAGGAGCACATTACTCAGCCCACCTCAGCTGCCAGAGCAGCCCCCTGGGCCTTGCTCATGCGAGTGGCTGACCCAAAATTGTGCTGAGCTGAGGGCTGTGGGGTCCTTCCTTCTGGCCCCGTGTGGGGAATAATGCCACTCCCCTCCAGCTGTGGTGAGCTCAGGCCTGGCCTGCTGTAGATGAGGGTGGGTTTGGTGTCACTTCGCTGTCCGAGCCGTGGTTGCTCGCCCAGCTGTGCCTGCTGAGGTGCCTACTTGTCTGTGTAGGGCAGGAGCCAGCCCTTGTGCCAGATGGGTTTCCTAAACCACAGGGCAGAGAGGTGAAATGCGAGGCACATTTTTATTCTCCATGGAGTCCCTTGCTCTTGTTGCGGGGGGCTGCCTAGGTGGACATCCCCTTGCTGGTGTGAACAGGGGCACCACCCAGTGCTGTGCCTGCAGCTTTGTTTGCTTTTTAACCTCTGCTCATCCCCGGCTCATCTGTCTCCCTTACAGCTCTCTAATCTTTCCTGGTTTTCTTTTACTTGGGGTAGAAAGGGCAGGGAGACTTAATCCTATACCGCTTCCTTTTTATTCGGTGCTTGTTTAAGATCTGACCCTGTTCCCATTGAAGTAAATTCCAAAACCCCCCTCAAGTTCAATGAAAACAAGACTAGGCCCTTAAAACACTATTATTATTAATTATGCTACGATGATGGTAATTACTACTGCTATGACTACTATGCCTAGTACAAGTACTACTAATATTGCTAGTATCACTATTATCAACTAGTATCAACCAATACTATGATTTATTACCAATTTTTTCTTGCTTTGGAGCACCTTGTAAAGGCTGAGAGCAATACGTGCAGTTTAAAGGATTTCCAATTTCTGGCTGTAAAGACAGAAAGTGTTTCAGTGGGAACCTTTAGCCAGGAAATTACCTCTTCTGCTAAAACAGGCAACAGCATTTAGTTGAGTTTACATCTAGGAAGTGAACAATGTCTGGAGTGAAAAAAGACGGAGGCTGAAACAAATGGAGCTTGGCAGACCTGGCACAGCTTTGTGGAGACGTTCACGAGCTATTTGGGCAGCTCAGATGTCACGGGTTGAACCAGACAGGGCCACCTTTACACCCGGGGAGACACAGTGAGGGGGGAGAGCAGGTGGCCTGGCCCTTTATGCGCAGAGGGTTGGTAAATATTTGTCAGCAAACAGGGTTGGCATTAGTGCATGAGTCTGCGCGGGGCTTCATTAAACACAGTTTCTGCTTCAGGTCGTTAATTCGTTTTAATTGTGCGCCCACACTGGGGTTGGGAGGGATGCACGAGGGGGATGCCGGGAGGTGACGGGATGCGGGGATGCCCCCTGCGCCCAGCCCACGTGCCCCTCGCCTCCCTCGTCCTCCCACCCGAGTGGTGGCGAATTTTGTGCAGGACGTTTCCTCTGGGATTAAATAATGCCTGGCTGGGGTTAATGGCACTTGGCTGCGCTTCATGTCAGCAGCTCCACCTAGCTGGTCATTAATCCGTGGCCTCAGGGGAAGCCCTGTACTTCAATTATCGTTGGATTAATGAGATTAGATCTCGCCTGTGCCACTCAACAGTTAATTTCCTCATTTGAATGTCGAAAATCGTGTGAGTGATAGGGAATAAACAAATTATGCTATCCTATAAAAAATTTCTCCTCTCCTTTTCATAAGCAGCGCTGTGGGCCCTCATTTGGTCGAGGCAGCACTCCTGAGGAGACAGCAGGCACTAAGGGCACCAGTAAGTGCAGAAAGGTTAAGGCCTGCGTTAGAAGCCGAAATGAGCCTGGCCGTGGTTGTTAGAGCTAGAGCAAGAGGCCGACAGTGACTTCCACTTAACCACCAATCAATATTAATGGCCATGGGGGGAGCAGCAGCACAGCCTGGGCAGCGTGTGAAGCAGTTCTCATGTGCATTAGGACATAAGTACATGGTATGGGATCCTCCTGTGCTGGTCTAATCTGGTTACATTATCCAAGACAGCTAAATATATAGGTAATAAAAGCATATGCCAATATTATCGTTAACTTGGACAGCTAATATACAACTTAATTTCCCTCTATAGTGGGAGATAACCTTGAAGCAAGTGGTATCATTTCTATCTGTGGGTTGCTGAGCCTGGATACCTTCTGTTCCTGGCTTTTCTCCAGGTATAAGGTACACTTAGTCTTAATCTCTAATGTTAACATATGTGCGCCTTTGCAAATACATGTGTGTATCCTGAAACTACTTGGATTGCTTTTCTCTCCATGCTGGCCTCTGCCTTCATATTTCACGTCTGACAACTAAAAGTGGTCTGGCTGCCCACTTTTCCCACTTGTGTGTGACCTCATGCTGAGGAGGGTGCTGCTTGTCCCCTTCCACACCTTGTCCCTCCTGTCCTCTGTCCTTTGCTGTCAGTGGGCAGGGGCAGGAGATGCTCCATGGACTCTGGAGTGCTACACAGTGCTGCAAACTTGCCCTAAGCTTTGCCAAGATATATGAGGGAAGCTCACTGATTTCCTTAAACTTCTGAAACACAATATGTGCCTGATTATTTTTTTTTTTCAAAAGCCTAACTAAAGACAGATATATCCCCATTACAAATCAAAACTAGCAGCTTCTGTCCAAAGACTGGATCATATTAAGTATGAATCCACAGAGGAACAGGAGCGAGAAATTGAGACTCCTTCACTGTGTATGCGTTGAAAGGCAAAGACTGCAGGGTAGGGTTCCCTTTGGTGTTGTGCCTCCTCTTAGCCCTTGAAGCCTTCATCCCTAGTGGGGTGGTGACCACCCATGGGTGGAGGTGGATGAAGGGCACTGCCTCTTCTCGGCTGTTCCCCTTCCCCAAGGCACGGCCCAGACTGGTGGGGTCATGTGATTGAGTCCCATGGGACCAGCCATCAGAATGGGGGTTAGGGCAGCATAGCCCTGTTTATACCATCCTCAGCAGGGTGCTCAGAGATTTAAGAAACACTTGCATTTCCCCAGTTTTCCACTATCTTTTCTAAAAGGCTGCTGATGAACAAGCTGCTTTTGACACCAGTGGGGAAAAATGGTGTAGAGTTCACAGGGCCAGAGTAGTGAGGCTCTGTGCTCCCTCCTTTGTGCATGAGATGCTGAGATCCCAGGGCAGTGGAAAACTTGCTGGGGCTCTGCTCACAGAGGGAGGAATAAATGGACAGGAGGATGGGCTACTGACCCTTTTATTAATATGAAAGACATCAGTTAGAAAATAGCAGCAGGTAACCTGCAGGCATTACGGGGTCTCAGTTGTGGTGTTATCCATTATCCATACCTCTGATGATACCACTACTGGGGACTTGTATTCATTAGAGGAAGGTTTATTAAACACCTCAAAATAGTTACAGAGTGACTAATTTAGGCAATGCCAGTCATTGTCTGAATTACACCAAAAGCACACAGGTCTGTATCCCACATATATACATACGTAAAATGATTCTGTCTCCTGTAACCAGATGTCCCCATTATCCATGTAAAGGATAGAGGGCATCGTGAATTTTTCATGCAGAGTGATTTCCATTTAAGTGCTGATCTGGATAACATTGATCTGTAGTCCCCTGGTTGTGCTAGTATTCTTTCATAGACATGAACAGTTTTGATTCTTCCAAGGGGAAATATCATTTTTTTTTTTGCCTCCACGTTGGCGTAATGAATGGGACACATACACAAAAAAAGAAAGGTTGAATAGAGTAGGAAGCCTGAGTGTGACCTAACAAATAGAAGAGTTTTATAGAGAGCTTTTTAAAAAATGCAAAACATTGACCAGAAGTATCCTTTAGAAAAATGATACATTTGATTATTATAGTCGTAACAATGAGCTTTAGTTACAGGAGTGGTAAATTGAGTATCTCACTGGGGACAAGGCTGCAGATTAGACTTCAACTTGGAAATGATATACATTCACGTAAGCTGAATTTGATCCTGGCCTGACTTTGTAATGTGGTCATGGTGGTGGTGGGGGTAGGGAGAGCAAGAAGAAAAAGGGAGAGAGAAAGAGAGATTATAGGGTGTGCGGACCATATAATGCCTGTGTCTGAACCTGATCCACCTGAGGAACCAGCAGGATGATGCGGTGGGGCCCACCTTGTCCCATTTGACCTAAGATTCAAATAAAGGAACTGTTTGCAGCAAAAATTGTTCTCTAGTAGAGATCTGTTTTGTTATAATCCTCAAAGTCAGGTGAAGATGGACAAGCATCCACTGATATGTACTTCACCTGTGCATCCAAACTTGTATGGAAAGGTGACAAGACTCTGTGATGGAGAAGTGAGGAAAGCATTCTTCATCCCACATCAGTGTGCTGGCAGGTTGCAAATGGTGGGGCAGATCAGCTGAGGAACAACTGGGCTTTCAGCCTGCCCCAGCCCCCGATCTGCCCTGCAGATGGTGAGCTGCTCACTGCATTGAGCACCTGGGTGCTCAGCAGTGGAGGGTGAGCTCTCACCAGTGTCGTATGGCTAAAAACACGCCTCTGTAGGAGATGGTGCAATCTACACTTGCCCACTTATATTATCAGCTCTTTACCGTCTTGCTTGAAGATGGGCTTAGGAGAGCAAAAACAAGTAGTCAGCTTTCCCAGGCCATTCTTTCTGGGTAGAGATGACAAATACTCATCTTGCCTTATGACTGTGCCCCATATCCTGTGAGGCGAGGTGCTGCTGAGCAAGGGGGAACGGCATCGGTGAGAAGCTCCCCGCATTACCATCAGCCTCTCTCGGTTGTTAGTCACCATTCCCAGCACTGGCTGCCCCGTGTCCAAGCCGAGCACCTTCCCCAGCAACCAGTGCACGGCTCTGCCTGCCCTCCTGCCACAGCACAGCCAGGGTGGAGGGCTCTGTGGTGGGACTGAAGCCTGTAGCATCCTCCCGTAGAGAGAAGAGGGTGCAGCACATTTACTCTCTCGCTCTTTTGTACAAACGTCCCCTCAAATCAGCGGATTTGCTCACTTCCACAAATTTTTCACTTTTTCTTCCTGTGCTGAAAGCATTGCTCGACAGACCTTTTGGTGCCAGGTAGAGAGGGAGTCAGGCAGTAAGATGCCTCTGCCTCCTCCCCCACCCTCCTTTCTTTTTTTGGAAGCCACCAAATTTTGCGCAATCTGTTCAACCCATCTCCAGAGGTAAGAGACAGAAACAGTTGCCAGTTATCCGGGGCTCAGTGATCAGTGGTATCAATGCAGTCCCTTCATTTGCCTCCTGGCTCTGGCTTCCTGATCGGTATGGCCGTTAGCAGAGACAATGCCAGCAGAGCAGATGCAGAACTACAAACCACTGAAGGATGAAAGGGAGAGAGAAAAGTCTGTTTATTGCAGCCAGCTCTTAAGGGGGGGGGGAAAAATGACCCGAACTCCATCCAATTAAATTTTCTAATTAAACTGAGGACACACACATACTTCGCCTCTCTCGTTCCCTTTCTGTGTGCACCCCCATGCTTTCACAGCGCGGGTCCTGCTGCGGAGCTCATCCTAACAGTTCCTAGCAGAGCACACTGGAACAAAACAAGAGGAGTCTGGTCAGGCTGCAGAAATATTAGCAAGAGGTTTTTTTTTTTTTAATGGGGAAACTTCGCCATCTCAGCAGTACCATTCAAGGGAAAAGCAACTGATGGGAAAATATAGAACAAGCAGGAAGGAAAAGAAGAAGCAGAAAGTGAAATGGGTCAAGCCCCCCTCCCTCCCCTTTTACTTACATAAAATTAAAAGAACCCTCTGGAAGATTTAAACATTCTCTGTGCTGATGCAGTATTCTGTTGCTTCTGAAGTAGGTATAAGTATGTGTGTGTCTGGAGAAATCCTGATGTGAGTAGCTGGAAGTCCTTGGCCACACAGGTGGCCCTCCACGCTCCCCACTTTGGTCCTGCCACCGGTTGGGGATGGCCGGGGTGATGCACTCTTGGAGCCAGGCTTTGATCTGGGGTAACTTTCTTTAAATAGGGCTTGGAGAAGCCCAGGTCTTGGCAGAGCATTGGTGACCGCTCTGTATGTCTCTTTTGAAACTGAAAAATGGTTGGGTGTGCCTCTTAACAAAGGGCAAAAGCACAAGATCTGAGAATTTAGAAAAATGAGAGCTATAGTGATACATTGGACAGTAAATGAATCCAAGCGAAGCATGAGACCCTCTGGTAGTTCAGTTGTGCTTTGAAACTGGCAAAAATTACCTTGAATTAGGACTTTAAAAAAATCATAGCCAAAACACAGTCTATGATCTCAGGCCTTGTTTGACAGCCTAATAAACAAGCATCTGTCAATATGAACATCCCATGAGTTACCACCATAAACATACAGCGTGCTGTTCAGAACGGCAATTTGGATTTTACCGGGTAACACAGAGACACCAAGAATAAATGAAAATCCAAATTAAAGTATTTCTAGCCCGCTGAGAATAGCAGAGACTGCGGCAAGGGTACTGAAACCAGCTCACAATAACACCTGAAGCTACAACTGAGGTAATCCCCTGGTCACCCCCAGCTCTTTCCTGTGGGATGTCCCAGGAGCTTGGAGAAGTCCTGTCCCTATGGGCGAGCTGGGGGACACTGAGGGTGGTGTCTGCAGGATGGGGCCGAAGCCTGGCAGGATGTCTGCACCACAGTTGGTGATGCCACTGTGATGGAAAGGATGACCTAATGTTTACAGAAGATTTGGGCTGGGATGAAGGTTAACTGGCATGAGTTCACACGAGTTGGAACAGGGAGCGATAGGTTACAGACAACATTCAGAGAGGTTAAATAGAGTTGTGTCAGTCCCACCAATTATGGTGTACAGGGAATTATTGCTAATGAATCACGCTCAGAAGATACCACTGGATGACAGGCTGCCTCTGTTACAGGGTAGCACCTATGGTGAAGAGCCATCTTGGGGTTGGTAATGGTGCTTGGGTGTTCATCCAGGGTGACGGATGAACCTTCAGGTGAGATAAAAGTTGGGCTGGGGATAATGCATCATGATCTCAGAAGGCAAGGTTAGTCCATGGTGGCCAGCCTTGACTCTTGCTTTTTTTCTCTGCCTCGGTCATTCCTTCTCACAGGCACTGTGGATGGGGCAGGGATCCAATACCCGCACAGTCCAGAACCACACAGAGCCTGGTCTGAGCACACTTTTCTTGGTAGCTGACCCAAGCGAGTGACTGTGGTGTTGCCATCTTTTGGTTCTGTTCCAGCAAACAGAGAGCTTGAGGTCAACAGTTCTCAGTTTGGTAATTTCTAAATTGAAATAGAGAAAAAGCTCCAGCTTGCAGGTTGTGGTCAGCTCTATGTACAGGATTGACACAACAAAAAGTAAAACTGAGCAATCATCATCGGCAAGCCTTCATTACTGTGACTTCACACGGGTGACCAGGAGTGAAACTGATACCTACTCAGCCTGTGGTACACAAGTGTTTTCCACAAACACTGCCTGCTCGGTCTTTTCAGCTGCCATTCATATAATCTTTTACCTGATCATCTGTTCATGGGAAGCTGCAAATGATGTCTCTTGACCCTGCTTACAGCATTTTTCAGCCACTGGATATGAATATTTTTCAAGGGCTAAAGGTACTTCACAGCTCTCTGCTGGGAGAATTATGCTTCCACTCAGGAAGTAGCCTTGCAAAGGCTGCTGAGATCCTACCAAGACAAACTTTTTTGTAAGTCACCACATACTCTTGCAGCCCAAGATAAGAATTCTCCTGCAGTGCCCAGTTATGACAATCTGTGAGAAATGGTCTCAAATGAGAAAAGCAGCTGTTGCTGGCTGGTACCCGTGCAAAGAGTCAGATCAGAGGAGAAACTAACAGTTGACCCAGTTTTTAAACCAGAATCAATCTTGGGTGCCAAATCACTGTGTCTGAACATCCAAATGAGTGCACCGGTCCTTTAGTATCTATTGTATTTTAGTATCTGATCTAAAAGAAGCTTGAGGGAGGTGCTGCAGGCCACAGTGCTGAGCTTCACTCTCTGCATCTGAAAACTGGGCATTTCATCCCAGAAGTGCAGAAAGGGTCTCTGGTTGTTGCCTGCTCCAGTCTCAGAGCATCACTTGTGGCAAAAGTTTCCCTTGGGCAAAGCCTGAAGAAGAGAGCTGGGGCTCTCATTTTGCAGGGGATACAAAGTCTGTAAACTGTGCACAGGGCTAGGGGAAAGGGATGCAGGAGGAACCAGACAGTATGGGTAGTTGGGTAGTATGACCTCCTGCCCAGGGAGAGAACAGAAGCATCAGTGGTTAATGACAAAGACATTGAACAGCTGGCTGGTCTAGAAGGGGTTTTAACAGTTCATGGGACACGATCAAGCCACCTCAGGCACCCCTTTAGTTCTGGAGTTTGAGTTGCTTATACTCCCAACTCAGCTGACTTTCCATACCCTACTTTGGTTAGTGGGGAAATAAGTGTCTAATTTCCTCTGTCCTGTGGACATGGCACAACTGCAACTTCAGGAGGGCTGCAGGAGAGCAGCAGCTCCTGGGGCATCCCTGGGCTTCCTGAGGACTTGGTCTGCTGCCAGGAAATGCCAGGCCAAGGTGGGCATCTTATCCTGGGTGTGCATCAGACTCAAGCAAATAGTAAGGGGCTGTGCCACTGACTATTTTGTCAAACTGTGAGTTTTTCTTGACTAGATCTTAACTTTTTATTTTCTTTGTGTTAAGGCAGTATTTGTTACATTTGTACAGATCAAAAGTAGTAACTCACTCATGTACTTTCTGTGAAAAATCAGTACCAAACATTTTCAAAGGAAGAAAAATACTTCCCCATGTACCTTATTATATTTCAGACAATCTGAAAAGAAATTTTGCTTCCATAGATCTTTTACATCAGATTTCTCTGTGGAAAGTGGAATGTGCTGACGTAGACCTCACTTGTAGACCTTGGGAGAGGTCCAAGTGCCATATACTAGAAATCATTTCTTTTAGAGGTTTCCAGTCCAAAATGCAAAACAAAGCTGACGGCCCAGCCACAAACCACCCAGCAAACACACTGACATCTCCTGCTGCCAAGTCCCATGCAAGACCCAAATGCACAGGTAGCTCTGCAGGTGGCAGCATCCCTGTAGGAGGTGTGGGGGAGACACCTCTGGCTGGCAATGTGGCCCAGACTGGAGCACTAGCACTGATCCAGCACTGGTCAGCACTGGGGAGGGCCATGACTACTTTCCTCTGGAAATGCAGAGGTTCTTTCCAACCACTGATGCCAAGCTAATTGGCACCAGGTGTGAGGAAGGGTGAGATATGTGGTGGGGATGATGGAAGGGGTCAGAGTGGTCTCCTTGTGGTCCCACATTTCTAGGGCTGGCTCAGCAGGCTGTCAAGTGCTGTGACTTCCCCTATGTCACAAACAGAATGAAAATACAAGGTGGTGATCCTTCTGCCAGGTAGGAACTTTAAGGGATGGGATACAAACCCACATAAATGCAGACAGACTGCAGCTATCTTCATTTCCTCAAACACCTTCAAATTCAGTCAAGGATTCAAGTATTGAAAATCTGCCTTCTAGGCTCTAGCTTTGTTGGGTGCAAAACTGAGGGAGGATGTTGGTCTATTTACATCTTTTTTGTTGTTGTTGTTGCAACTTTTAAAACCCTTGAGGCCCATTAGATGTGATCTTCAAAGGTTCTGAAAGGAAATGAGATGTTGAGTTTCCACCTTAAGCTCCTTTGAAAGCTCCCACCTGGATTCATTTAAATGTTGCAAAAACACGTAAAACAATTCATTATAAAGGTGTCTTTTAGCTGCCAGGGTGGTGGTGGTGGTGAGAGGGGGGGTGGGTCAGTCTGAAATGTAGGAGAGAGAAGAACAACCAAAAGGAAGTAAACTTCTTGGAACATTTCAGATGGACTGTGCCTTGAGGAAATAAATGAAACATTTTCAGATGATACCTTTCCCATGTCTTTGACTGAGGGTTCCCAGCAAAACCTCTTCCCTTGTGGCTTAGAGTGAATCTAAAGCAAAGCTGGTCAAAAGGTAATGCCATGTAGCTCTTTGGATTGATTTTTTTTTCTGATAAATGTGCTCCTGGTAGGAAGCTGAAGGGAGCCCTTTCAGAGTGGAGTGCAGGTAGTACAATACAGACGAGGCAGTTCCGGAAGAGGAAGACTGAAGACCTTGTAGGCTTCTTGGGCTTGAAGTCAAGCAATGGGAGATTCTGGTAGTGCAGGTTCTTGGAAAATCTCCATCTGTAAAATGTGCATTTTTTTTTCTTTCTTTCTTTTTTTTTTTATTTTCTTTTCTTTCTTTTCTTTCTTTTTCATTTATGTGGATGAGGAGAATTTCACTCCAGACACTGCTTCCCACCACACATTTATGCGATGGCTGGCATTGTGGGGTTTAGCTCCTGGGTAAAGACTCTTGGCAGTGGAAATGTGCAATAAAATAGTGACCAGCACTGTAAGCGGTGGAACCACACAGACCTGGATCCCTGCGGTGGTGTCTGGAGGCTGAGTCCCTGTTCGTATTCTTCAGTGTCTAATAAGGGCTAAGACACTCCACAAGGCAGGCTCTTTCTCTAGCAGGTCTTCCACAAAGCTTGTGAGAAGGTAATGTATAAAACACTCTTATCCCTCTGCTATTGAAATTGGCCTATGGATTCAAAAGTTGTTAAACAGAAAGTTGACATGACAGAAACAAGCAAAAGCAGAACTTTTGGTACCTTCAGGGTATCAGGTAACTTCAGATATCAGATGTGTGATGCAGGATAATATTTGTTTTTCCTGTAGCTGTTAATACCATACATTCACTTTGCAATGCTGTTCTTGTGACTATATCTTTTCTGCATGACCCATCAGCTGCAGACATGGTATCCACAAAGGTATTTGAAGAAGCAGAGCACGGAGACAAGAAAGGTGAAAAATCTTTTCACAGAGAGAGTTTCTCTCACATGCATGCCTGTGTCCCACACCACAGTGGAGATTTCAAGTAAATAGGAGCTATTCATTTGCTAACCAGAGTTTGATCCGTCTCTGGATCCCAATTGGCAACTCAGCCTCACCAAGTCCCTGAAACACTGTTGGCATTGTTTACTCTATGTGGTACCAGGGAAAAGCTGGTGTTACTGTTATTTAGCACCAGTGCTCTCCAGGCTGCCAAAATCCTTGTGCCAAAAAGGAAAGGTCATTTGAACCCCAGTGTCTGACAAAGCAAGCCCAAACTGTCTACTGTGGGAACACACTTTTTCTTGGCTGATCCCATTCTGCAGCCAGAATGGGTAACGGCAAGCTCTTCCCCCCCTGCTGTGTTTAGAGGTGAGTCCTAAAATCCCAATGAATCATTTTGTTTGTCCTGTGACGCCTTTTATTTTTGAACAGACACTCTGCCTTTTGTTAATGACAAAGAAATGGCTCCTTCCATCTCCAGTGAAGGAGTTCCTTTTGCAGGCAGCGCGTGCGTGCGGTGGCTGGTGGGGCGGCGGCAGGCTGGGCACTGGAGCCGCGCTGGCCTGGCTTGGCGAGCAGAAGGTGCTGGTTTCAAACTGCTCTCTTTTTCTCCAGAAGCCTAAATCAGTTTTATGCATTACCGATGAGATGTTTATGTGCCACACAGTAGGAGTCACAGCCCACAGAAGTCTGCTCTGAACTAGCTGTGTGCCTCTCCTTCTAATTCTCTGAGCAGCAAGGCTGGGTTAAAGTGATTGATCACAGGGAATAAAGGTTAGACTTCTAAATCCATATTTTTTAGTGCCGAGCGCCTACAGCTCCCACTACTTAGAGATGACACAGCGACTCTGAGAAAAGAAAGCTTGTCTTAGGCAGCCACAGGATCACTTTGCTGTGGGCAGGAAGCTGTGGAGCTCACATTTTCCACCTTCCACATATAAAATAATGTGTGACCATGCACCCGATGGCAATCATACTTCAGGGGAGTAATCTGAGGCAATTCCTAAAGCTAGGAATTATTTCTTGGTGAGCAGCAAAGATCTTGTTGGGGGTAAATGCTGTGAACTAACAAGTATATGTGGCTGGGAAAAAACCCTGCCTCACCTGGCAAGTCTTAAAGCATCATGGTGCTCCTTTGGTGTGGACAGTGTGCAAGTAGGGCTTCAGAGACAACACTCCCTGTGCATCTGAATGGTCTCTGAACTAGTGTCAGCTTGTCTTTTTCATTCGGTATCTAAATGGTGAAAGAGCCAATAACAACTGGTGTTTTAAACACAAGTTTGTTTTATCTCTATACTTTGGGTCTGCAGATATAAATCTAGGCAAAACCAATACTGCCTCCCACCATTCTGAAACTGATAAACTGAGCTGATTGCTATGCAGAAGTAGCTGATGCATGTAGTGTATGGTGCTTCTTATAAAAACAGGGGTTTACTTGGAAGGACACTGTACAAATTTCTTTTCCTGCTAATCAGGCGAGCTGCTGCATGCAATTTGACTTCAGCTCCTCAGCCTTCTTGATATGCAATGTACAATATTGTGCATGAATTTTAAAGCCTTCTGGGGTATCTGTGCTGTGTAAATGTAAATATGATCAATACTGTGCAAAGCAAAGGAACAGCACTGCAATTCTCTGTGACATGAACAGCTCCTGCTCTTTTTTTTTTTTTTTTTTGTACATCTTGTTCTTTATTCACAGATGCAAAAATAATCCCTCCTTCCTATCTTTGGTGGTGCTGGCAGGCTCTCTTCCAATGCCGTGTACGCTCATTTACATTTCTAGAAAAGTCTTTCCATGATAAAGAAAGTTCATAAGAAATAGTTGTGTGACCGTCAGGAGCATATCTCCTCATGGTAGTGCAGGCAGTGTTATCGGCCAATGACCAAAGTGTTGGGATAAGCCCAAGTGGCTTATTTGCAATGACATACAGCTGAGTATGGGCACGTTTTTGGTGACCTCAGAGGGGTCATGTAGGTTCCCCCCTTGCCTATAGATGAAGGGCAATAAATATTCCCTTGCTTTGATATAGAACAAAACAGTAAATCATTCTGGTCAAAGTAGCAACAGATCCACACTGTGATGGATACTCACATGGAACGTATTCTGAAAGAATAGCTGAGCATAACTAAAAGGAAGCTCCCATTATGAAATATATGAAACAGCTTGGCTTCCTAGTTGTATTTCTTTCACAGATGACTTCAGTGAACAGAGATTTTGAAAAAGAGAACAAGGCTGAAGAAAACCTCGCCCTGTGTGCCTGGCTGTTCTCCGTAAATATTTTTGAAAAACAAAGATGCTTTCAGTGCATGGGGACAGAGAATAAAAGAACAAACAAGATGGTGCCCTGCATTTCAAAAGTGTCTCTTTGCAAATACTTCTGATCTACTGATGGCTAATATTCTCCAGCTCTGCCCTCCCTTCCAGGAGGAATGCAATAACACTAGTTAGGAAACGTACCTGCAGCTTACAAGCAAATGAGCATACCCAAGGCTATCAGCATAAAGACCTTTGTGAGTGAAGACTAGGTTGCAACCGTCAGTGGCTGCTCATACATGTACATAATTGCCAGGCCCTGGTGCCACACTTTCCATGCCTGTTGGGGAGTGTGTCATGTTCGAACTTGGCGTAGCTCCCAGAGCATCCCAGTTTTTGGTTTTGCTTTGCATGAACCTGGAGGAGATATTCCAGTGGGATGGGTGGCTTAGCAGATAATAAACTGGCCTTTAAGAGCTGGGAACATGGTGTGGGCTCAGCCTGAGGCCTCAAACAAAATGATGCCAAAAGTCTACACAACTCTCAGTATTCTTTGGACAAGATTTGTAAGCTGTGAATTTGTGTCTGATTTGCCTCTCCACAGGGTGACTATACTTTAGATGACAAAGCTAGCAAGGACATGGCATTGTATCAACCCTTGCTGCCTCCAGTGAGCATGACAGTCCTATGTCAGCTACAGCAGGAATAAGACTGTAGCCCACGATTTCACCAGGAGACAACATGCACTGTGAATGCCAGGACAGTCTGAACAGTGTCCTTGGAAGATTAGAGCTCAAGGCTGTAGTCTAGCATCACTGGGGTATGTATTGTTAGAGGTATATCATCAGATGGATGATGAGACTGCTGGATCCCCATGCACACAGGACTGCTTCAGGACCACACTCCATTGCTGTGAATGGCAATGCTTCACCGTCTCAGAAAAGCTTTTTTAAACTTGTTGGCCCATTAGCCAACATTACGGTTCCTAACACAAACACACCATGTAAAGCCCCAGAGGATGAGTCCAGGTTAATGGAAGAGCTGACCCTGCTTGCCCTGTGCTCCACCTCTGGGCTGACGGGATGCACTTTACCTTTGGTGTGGAGATCACAGCTCAGTGGGCATGGTGCTGAGCTGGAGACAGCTCACACTGAGTGTTGTTCCTGTGAGCTCACCTACAAGACCTTCCTTCCTTTCTGGCAAAAACTGAGCTCTGTGTGTACTGAAAAAAATAGGCAAGACCCAACCCAGTTGATTATGTTTCATCGTCGGCGTGCATTGTTGTTACCCAGCTACATTCCATCAAAGGTCTGGCAAAAGAAAAAAAGTCAATCAAATGAAAGCTGTGGCATACATGAACCCCAAACCTCCTAGGTTCACTAGTTCATGAGAACATGAAAGTATCTCATAATGCAGATGGACATGTCCCTTCTCCTCCATGTCCTATGCCTCTGGGGAAGAAGAGAGGACAGGATGCCTCTCATAGGGGTGTCGGACTGAGGAGGTGATGGGCCCTGCCTCTGCTCAGGGACACCCTTTATACATTCCCAGCTCTCCTTTGGTCCTTTCCTGGAGGCTTTTCAGGACAGGTTAGTCTGTTTAAACCATCTTACAGCAACCTTTACAGAAACTCTCCCCTCTTCCTGGATGTCACTCTGTTCTTACGTGTCCATCCACTTACTTGTGACATAAAACATATGGGATTTGTACATGTACAGATCATCACAATCTGTCTCCATCTCTCAGTCCTCTAGATGTGACCAAATCTCACTTAGGTCATTCAGAGAAGCATGTCCATACTGAATATTTGTTAATCCTCCAAATAAACAGCATAGTGTTTCCATGCTTCTCTGTCTGTATCTCCCTGGTCCTAATCAAAGTGAAAATCCTGTTAGGCAGGGACAATTCTTATCATCTTTGTACAACAGATAGCTCACTGGCTTTGTGGTTTGCAATTAGACACATCACCAGCAACACTAATTTTTTCATAAAGATGAATAATAGGATTTTCTATTATGCCATTCTCTTTCCTATAAATTGCTAACATGTTGTGTCTAATAGATGCACAATTTCTGGCTCAGGTCCATTTGATTTAGGCTTTCAGGAGAAGGATCCATTTAAACAAAAATGTGCCTATTAAGTATGAGTGCCTCGTCTTGCCCAGCAAATGAAAATTGAGTGGCACCGTCAAGCATTGACAAGTATGGTCCTGCAGACACTAATGATCCCATGTACTGCTCGTTTCCCTTCTGTGGCTGGGACTGGTATCACTGTGAAGTGCTGACACAGAGCACCCAACCGACCATGGCTTTGCTGAGTCAGGAGGAGAGACAGAAGAGAGCCCATGAGGCAGGTGACTCTGTAATTTGTTAGGTTGGTTAGGCTGCTGGGTTCATGTAATGTCTAGGTTGGCACTTCCACCTTACAGTCTCCGTTTCTGTGTCAGTTCATTTGGACTCTGATAGCTATCTTTTGTGTGCAAGCTCTGGGATCTTCACCTTTTTCATCTAAGCTTGGCTTCCTCTTTTATTGTTTGGGTTTGTTAACTGGCTGCTGTCATCCTTCTCAAGTCCCCCAAACCATTTTTCATTCCTTTTGGTATTTTTTTTTCCACAGGAAAGTCAGGAAGAAAGGCGTTTTCGGCAAGGCCTCCCTCCTTGCTGGGTTTTGTGCACTGACTTTAATCATTGCTTTGCCTGGAAAAGGGAAAGAACTTTTCTTAGAATGTCCTACAGCGGCGTGCAAGGACTTCCCCCCTTCTCCCTTCCTACTCATTAAAGCTCAATTGTTGACTGTTCTGGGGTCCCTGTGGGTAAAGCTTGTTTGTAATGTCAATTACCTTGAGTTTATGAGTTAAGAGCTGGAACTGGAAAAAGGAATCCTTCATTTAGCTGTCACTGGCATACACTGCAGTTCACTCAGCCAAGAGGAAATGGGGATTAAGGGCCCAATCCTGCTCCCTCTGGACGTGGTAGCATGGCTCCCGGTGAGAACAATGGGAGCAGACCCCGGCCTCAGAGGAGAGGGTGGCCCTAGCGAGGGTGCTCCCCTGCTCCCCAAGTGAGTGATGGTAATTACTGCCGGAGCGTCTGTTTGGTGCACTTCCTTCAATTGTTCCCCAGACCTTATTTTTTTTTGGTGCTCAGAAAGGGTCATTTGTTTCACTGGATAGCAAAGCTTGTCTGGAATGACTTAATGTGTTCCTGAAGCACTTGAAAAGATGGGTGATCACAGTGGGGAGAGGCAGTGAGAGTGGCTGGACACAGGCTCTTTGCATGTTTTGGCCTGTCCTGGTTGGAATGATAAGGACGGTTTACAATGTTGGTGGCACAGGGCCACATTTTTCATGAGGTATAAAGCAGCTGTGACTCCACTGTCAGCCAGAGACCTATACTGGGATATCCTGAGACAGTGTTCAGGAGCTCTTGTAAAGGAATCAAGGTGGCTCACCTAGCCTCTAACCAGGCTTTCTGAAGGGAATTTGCTTCAATAAAATATCTCTTGTTGTATGACACCTTGGACAACTGGATCCAGCAGAGCTTGGGATGCCGTGGGAGGATGTCTTGGGCTCTCTGCCAAGCAAATACCTGACTCATGGTACAACTTGTAGGCTGGGCTGGATCTCTGTTGCTCTGAGGACATTTATTTGGTGTAATGTGGCCCTGCTAGGGGAGTGACAGGCTGCCAGAACATAATAGAGAGGTTCTGTCAGCAACCCAAAACTAATGAAGGCCCAACTTTGGCATTTTTCACCCCAAGTGCATTCCCTGTCACTGGAATGAACAGTTCTAATGAGAGGAGAAAAACAAAACAAAACAAAACCAACCCTTTCTATCACACCACAGTATGCCAATATGATCAAGTAGATTTCCAGCTTTGTGTGCAAAGCCTGGCTTGCAAAAACTTCTCTGCTGGTAACAGAGTTGGGAATTCATGTTTGTTCTCCCACCATGTGAATCTTTTCGGAAATGTCTTCAAGAACACCTGAGATTTAAATGCTGCGAAAACCAGCAGCTCCACACTATGTCACATGTTCAAATAACAGCAGCCGAAAAGTGCAGAACCTTTTTCTCAACCCAGGGGACCCTCACATAATGACCCTCTTTTGCATTTCTTTTTGCTGACTATCTGAAGGCCTTAAGTTGCTGAGCAAGCATGAAACAACCCCCTGAACACCTCCAGTGAAGAATACTAGTTATTGCTTTTCTCTTTAGAGAAGAGGTGTCACAGAAAGTCACAGAAAGAAAATGAAATGTCCACAGTTGTGCTTTGGAGCTCTGATTTCAGTAGATTCTGATGGGAGATGAAACCTAAAGGGACTTCCATGTCTGAGTCTCATGGAAATTGTTGATTTGGAAAAGTGGAATGATAACATTCCAGCTTAAATAGCCTCTCCCAGCTCCCTTGCCCTCAAACAGTAGCATCTTTCTCTTAAAATCCTCATAGCAGAAAGATGTGCTTTTCTGACCTTTGCATTGCCGTGAATATTCCTCATTTGTAGGAAGTCACTGATGATGCATAACCCGTATAACAACCTTAACCTTAATCAAAACTGAACATTTTAAGGATCTTTTTGAGAAACTCGGAAACGTCATGACATCAGCTGCTTTTTGTAATCAGACACGAGTGCCTCTTGAGGACTCAGTTCCTGTGGATTCCCAAAATTCAGTAGCTTCAGGTTTATGATTTCATTGAAAGGGTCATCTATTACATCAACAAAGACCCTGTAAGACGGCCTTGCTTTAAGGCAGGGAATACCTCACTGTGGTTGCACAGCTCTTAGGTTTCTCTAGTTCCAGGCAAGAAAACTTCCAACAAAAGGGTTCATGCTGAAAATGTATTTTGGAGGCATCTCCTTAATAACTAAATCCCAAGATTTGATTCCCACTCTGAACTTCTCTACCTTAAAGAAGTTTCCTGAACCTTCTGAATTTAATAAAGAAAACGTTAAAAGCTTCAGCTATTTTTCACCCACCACTCTTCATCTTTGCCTGCCTGTGGCAGTCTCCAAAAGCCAGTGCTATAGCACTGGAGCGAGTAGCAGTGGCCCAGCAGATTACCATGTGTCAGCTGATCTGTGGTAACCTCAGTAGCTGTTTGCTGTGAATGCTCTTGCTCTGCCCTAGATGTGAGGTAATGCTGTTTAGCTGAAAACTTGATGAAAGACGCTTAAACTGAAACAGATTAAAAATGCAGACATAGACAGTTACCGAGGTTTGGCTGACAAATAGTAACTCCTTAAGCCCCATAAGGAGACTGTATGCCTGAAACCACGGGTTATTGCTCGCAAGACTTGTCCTGCTCATCGCAAAAGCATACAGATTGTGGAGCCCAGACAGAACTTTTTAAAAGACTATAACCCCAGTTATACCAGTGTGCTGTGTGTTTCCTCCTGTGATCTCCAGCAGATGGTGAAAGAATTAATTGATCTGATCTTACCAAACGTGTTGACTACAGGGTGAGGTGTGTTTGTGTAAACATATGCTGATTGTGCACATTCTCATTTCCAGTGACACCAGCTAGCAATTTAGCTATGTAACTTTTCCACTAACACTATATTGAAAGTGACACGGGCAGGACAGAAAGCCTGTACTGTTCACTGAGGAAGAGAAGAAAAAAAAAAAAGCGACAAAGCTAGGCTGTAGTTTTTATGTACACCGGTTGCTCCCGGGTGAAACAATGACAGATATTTTTATCCAAGCAGGTCATATTTTGATGAGGTGCCATGGGGTCTAGAGTTCAGAGGACAAGAGCAGGAGTCACAAAGGCTCTTGCTGTGCTGTAGTCCCTCCTGAGCTATGGGCCTGCAGGGTGACCTTGGGTGTGACACTTGATCAGGCTGCTCAACCTTAGGCAAGAGGCAGCAAAACCTTCCCCTGCATGTCCTCATATCTTTTAAGCTTTTGAAGTGATGCTTCCCTTTCCCTAACAAAAGTATCTGTTGATAGGTTATTACATAATGAACAGTTAATACCCGATTCGCGGTGCATTACTAATGAATAATCAGCATTATTATAAGTGCTGTGAATTGTAAAGAGTTGCCAGGGAAAAAAAAAAAAAAAAAAGATTAATAATGATGGGATGATGGGTTAGTTAATGTGTTAAATGGAAGTGGATTTTGGGTGCTCTGTTGCCAGATTCTGCAATTTTGTCTTGGGACTTGCTCTCTCGATGCTTAGTGTTTCCCCACAGTGATATATATAGACAGGAAAATGCTTAATCATGGCTTGTCAAGGTCTGTAAGATAAGATTTTTCTGAAGTATTACTGATCTTTTTTTTTTTTTTTTTTTTTTTTTAAGATGTCAGTGCTTTCAAACTAGGAAAAGCAAGAAAGCAAGTGTGGTTAGAGGCTGTTAGCTCAGCCCAGAGGGAGGAAGCAATGTGGTGCCCACACAGAGGCACCCAGTGCAGTTCTTCACATGCCTCTAGCATTTAGCTCCCACTCCTGAGGGGTGCAGATCTCCCCTAGATGTCCTGGACACCTGAAGACATCTAAAATGGCACTGGACACCTATGGGTTGGATCTAGTGGCTGCATTTTAAGAGGTCTGGAAAAATCACAGTACTGGTAAAATATGACACAAGTGTGTTTAACCCATTTGTTAGGCTGGTTAGCTATTGTGATGGTTCACTAGCTGCAGGCAATGCTCTAGTTGCCAGCGAACTGGACGATTGCCCAAACTGCCTGTAATGGCTGATGCTCCTTTGGAAGAGGAGAGAACTAAATTCCAGATAGCAATAGGACCCTCCTCAGAGGGTACCCTTGAAATCAAGGGGACCCTCCTTCCTGCCTGGTGAGACAGGAATAATTTGTGGCAGTAGGCCATGCTGCTCATTGGCATGGGGTTGCTGGTCTAAAGGCTTGCCATGGATAAACGTACTATATTTAAAGTGATCTGCCCTTTTGTATACCAATCCATTGGTGATAGTTAGAATTTGGTAGCCTAAGATAACTGCTCATTGCTGTGGCAAGCAAGATGAGATTTCATCTCTTTGTAGCATTTCCATATTTTACCTCCTTGCCCTTACTTACACAGCTTCTGGACACTTTTTTTTTTTTTTTTTTTCAGCAAGACTTTTGGTTAAACCAATCAACTTTCCTGTAGCTCTATTTGCCTCTTTTCTGAAACCTCTTAAGTGTTATCTTATAACCTTAGATAATGATCTTCTCACTCTTCCCTTTTCCTTCCCCTCAAGATTTTTGTATTTCTTATAATATCTAATCTTAAGTTTAGTAAAGATGTTCTTAGAATAAAAATAAAAAAGTCTGTCAGGATGGACTGACCTGAACTGACTCACAAACTCTAGGAATTGGTGCATGATTCAAAAAGTGAGTCAAAATGCACTTTTTTTTGTTGTTGTTGTTTAAAAAAAAAATCTGAAGAGTGTGCTGAGAGACTTGAATAGTATTTTCAGGCTGATAAAATTTTAGCTGAGTGGCTATCATCCTCCACTGAGTGACAGTGGAGGATGTTACACGTGTGCTGTGTTTGCAAGAGAGCAGTATGCCTCTCTGTCGTCTCTCTCCTGAAACATTCTCCTGCATGGAAGGGTGACATGTGTGTTTGTGGAATGTGTGCAAGTGACTTCTTGTGGTTGCGAGGTCTCAGCATCATCTTCTGAGTCAGGAGAGCCCCTGGACAGAGGAAAACTTAGCACAAAGCTGTTCAGGGATTTTAAGTGCTGGCTTTTGTGGCTTTTGGTGCTTAGAGTAGTTATGTGCAGTTGTGAAAGGAGAGGGAAGTGGAGAGCTGGAACAGAGAAACTTTCACCATCTCTTTGGCAGTAGCAAGCAAATCTATCAGACAGTGACTGCAATGTCAAGGTGGTGCACAAGCCTTGTTGTATCAGGGGTCAGATCCTTCAGCCTAACCTGTCCTTCAGGGAGAGATAGGGCTGCTGGATCAGCCCTGCTCCCCAACAGAGCCCAGCTGTGTTTTGCAGTGGTTCTGGTTTTCATTGCCACTGTGAGCTCTCACCTCTTCTCCTCTCCATACTTCTGTTGTACTTGCTCACGTTTATCTCCTGGGGATCAAGATGTACTTGAACTTTAGAAATGAAAACGGAAATTTGAACAGGAAACATGGCAGATTGACATGTTCCTCATTATCACTGCTACATTTGTTGGACATATGTTTTAAAAATCAAAACACTGCATTATTCAAAGCCCTGGGGGTGGGGGCCAGGAGGGAGACCCGTCCATGCCCCACCCAGGGCTTTTATTCTTGAGGCTGATTCATCTGTAACGCCAACCCTAGCCAACACTGAAAGTACTTAGTTTCTCTTCAGAGATTTCCTGACTGAAATCCCAGTTCTTACTCAAACATGGTGTGAGCTTACTGTACAGGGAAAACACCATGGACTAGATTATGCCCTCTAGGAAAAAAAACAAAATCCCCAAATACAGGCTTGCTTGATCTATCAGCTTTGGAAGAAGGGCACTGTATTCTGGAGCAATCTGATAGCCCGAAGTATAAGATGGACCATTGCTAGGTTTACAGGTGTCAGGAAATCGAGACCAAACTGCTCTGCCCAAGAACACTGCATCCCTACTGAGTTTGTGCAACAAGTGTGCATTGCCCAACATGCATCGTGTTTCCTAGGCAGTAGGTCTGACTGGTATGTGCCCCTAGAAGCTCTCACCTGTCTTATGTAGGAATGAAGAGACATGGACTTTTCTGGTCTCAGTGAATGGTGGAAGAGATTCTGTTATCATCTTGCAGCCATGTTCTTGACTACCTGTTAGCTGCAGAGATTTGTAATCAGTTTTTAAGGTGCTTTGCCTGCCACAAGTCAGGCAGTCAATGAAGAGGCCCATGTGAATGTGACTCCAAAGGACTACAACAAAGATGTATCCACTCCAGCATGGCCAAAGCTGTTGAAGAAGGTACATTCGGAGCTGAAGCACTAAAATCTTCTTGATGGCCCCAGGTTTGAGGAGTAAGTCTGTATTTAAAGCTGCTTTTAGGAGCCACAGTATGTTTATTTTGTACTTCCTGGATAGAAGTACATGGAAAAGGATTTAACTTTAAGCATATCACATTTTTGAAGAGTGGTCTTCTTTTCAAGAGTTGAAAAACAAGCAGCTGTTGGACACACATCACTCCCTGATTGATGTAAGTCAAGATGGTCTTTAAAGCAGGGTGGGACTCTTGTGATCATGTGGGCATTGACCTTCAGAGAAAGTAGCAAGGCCTCTGGAAATGCTCACCCAAACCCACTTCTGCGGGTAGTTTTTAGGAGAAAAGTATTTGGTTACCAGAAGCTGTGAGAGAAGAGTTCATACATTTCTGATCCTTCATCTGTCCTGCTGGTAGAAGTTTGAGCTATACTTAAATAAATTAATCTTGTGCAGAGTCTCTGTGAGATAATACTTTCCAGTGAAAGGAGCTCCAAAACATGTAAAGGCAGATCACAAAATAAACATAGGATGTAGGTAGTTTTTCTACTTTTGTTAAACTTCTGTGGCCTGCCCCCTGTAAATCTGGCACCTTCAAATGTAATTACATCATAGCTAGGTCATTAAGGGCTGTATTGTGACAGGCTTTACAGGAGAACACGGTGTTGGCTGAGAAGGCTTAAATAATCCCTGTTTTCACATCTGTTGTTCAGCAGGAGGGAGCAGGTTGTCTTCCAATTGTAGTACGAGGCAAGGAACTGTGGAAGATGGCAAAATCAGAACTTTTTTTTTTTTTTTTTTTTTTTTTTTTTTTTTTTTTTTTGCATCAGCTGCAGAGGACTCCACTAAAGAAGATGTTTGAAAGCTGCATTTCAGCATGTTGCCTCCAGGGCTGGTGGTGCTTTTCCCATCACCATGTTACTGTTCACATGCAGACCTGACTGCCTGGTAGACCTGCTGGGGTCCTCGGACCAACTGTCTCTGCTGAGAGTGGGCAGCACTGGAAAATACAATTTTTACTCACTCTTGGCCGTGAACATCACCAAAAGATTTGCCTCTAAATTAGGCCTTAGTAATAGCTGGCATGAATATGGACTTGACTCTCATTGCTGAATTCCATGACTGAGCTGTGGAGAAGAGAGGCACACATTTTCCAGATGCTAATCAGTCTGGACTCTTATGTGAAAGCTGCCTGGAGAAGTTTGCTGGTATGATCAAACAGCTTCTGCTTTGGTCCCAGGTGTAGCTCTTAACCTTAATTTCATTAACCTTGTATCAATACAATGTGTATTTACAGTGTAATTTGGGGAAAGAAACCTTTGTTCCAGAGTAAAAATACTCAGAGGAGGATTATTCTGTTACAACTACAAGAATCAGAATCACAGAATCAGAGGATGGCTTGGTTTGGAAGGGACCTTAAAGATGATTCAGTTCCAACCCCCCTGCCATGAGCAGGGATGCCACCCACTAGATCACGTTGCTCAGGGCCTCATCTAACTTGGGCTTGAACACCTCTAGGGATGGGGCATCCACAACCTCTCCGGGCAACCTGTTTCAGTGCCTCAGCACCCTCTGATTGAAGAATTTCCTCCTAATATCTAACCTAAATCTCCTCTCTTTTATTTTAAAATCATTTCTCCTTGTCCTGTCAATATATGATTGAGTAAATAGTTGCTCTCCAGTTTTTTTAAGTCCTCTTCAAGTACTGAAAGGTTGCAATGGTCACCAAAGGTCACCTCAGAGCTTTCTCTTCTGTAGGCTGAACAGCCCCAGCTCTTTCAGCCTTTCTTCATAGGAGAGGTGCTCCAGCCCCTTGATCATATTGCCATAATTATGCAATCATCTGCTCTGCTCTGCTTTAAAAAAAAAAAAAAATCTCTAACATTTTCTTTATTGGGGACAGCCAATACTGACTTCAGGTGTGGTTTTCCTTCAGTCAGTCTATCTGCTGGGAGGACTGTAGAAACTCAGAAATTTCAGAAATCAATTTCTCAGGTTTTCTGTTTCCTACTTTATCTTTCTGGACTCCTTTTTATGCAGTTCATTTTTATAGGCAGTTTCAGGAAGGTTTCCAAAGGTAACAACTGGAGTCACCTAAAATAAGGGCTATATTGCAATTTCCAAATATTTCCATAAATAGATGCAGGGAGACGAGAAAAGGGAGATGCCCAGAGCGGCTGTCTCTGCGCTGGCTTTTTCTCAGCTCAGCATTATTGAGCACATCGTCACCAACAGTACTCAGTAATTTTTTTTTTTTTTTTTAAATTTTAAGTGAGGTATGCTGAATAAAAGTTGAAGGTATTGCCTTGAAGAGCAAAGTATTTATTTCTTCTCACCATACGTTCCAGTAAAATGATGATATGCAAATTCCTCTTTGGAATTTTCTACATATCCTCCAAAGGCTGACATCCTAGCCAGCTCTTCCTGGACGAGTTGTCAGCTCAGAAAGAAAACTGAGCCTATAATGTGTCAGTCTGATCCCCACTGAGAGGGCAGGCTCCAAAGGGAGAGCAAAGATTTAAAAAGGAAAG
The DNA here is from genome assembly GCF_965140915.1 of Aythya marila. Lineage (NCBI taxonomy): Eukaryota > Metazoa > Chordata > Aves > Anseriformes > Anatidae > Aythya > Aythya marila. The sequence goes on from NC_139044.1 coordinate 43,642,343, forward strand.
GGTATTAATATGCCAGCAGGTCATATGATATGTAGCATAATTTCTGGGGTCTAGGGTTGATTTCCTTGGCTATGCATGTGAGACTGACACGTCCACTTGGTGATATGAAGTGCAAGGTTTTGGTTATAATAAATGATCTTGCCTTTCATTCCTGTGCCCGTGTTTGACTTTTGTACTTGCTTTGCTGTGCTTTATTTTACAGCAATGAAAGCAGCAAATCCCATGTGTAGAGTCTGATCACAACCAGCAGACTGCTGTGAAAGAAACGGGTCAAATGCTGGTCTCACGTGCAGCAAGCTAAGCCAGAGTGCCTGCCTGCCAGCTCCGAGCTAGCAGCTCAGACTGGTAGCCTGCCTGAGTTTTGTTATGCTCTCTGTGGCTTGTGGTTTTTACTTCTCTGAGTAGGCAGCGTGTTTTGTGAAAAGGGACACCTGGACAAAGGAGTGGGGCTTGATCTCTCTTAAATTAAAATTGCTACGTTATGAGATGGGAGAGCTGATTCTAAGTAGTGCCCTGGGACTTGAAGCTGTGCTGGCTACTCCAACAGGCTTCGTGTCCACTTGTTTTTTGTGTTACCTGTTTGTCAGGATGATTTGTGGAAGAGCAACATTGCTGCCGTGAGCAGGAGCAAGAAAAGTGTGGTATCATCCAGCATCACAAGGAAAGGGGAGTATTTTTGCACAAGACTAAAATGTGTGCAATTCTTTAACATTTCCATAACACATCCTGGCACTGTAGCATAAATTCCAGGCCATTTTGGCCTCATCAGAACTGAGGGGATGACCTGATGCCGTGTCACATGCACCAAGTAACACAATTCAGGCATGAATTAGCACTCTGTGAGCCATCAGTCAGTGGTGTTATGTACATGACAGCATGTCCAGCTGAGCTGTGTGTGTGTTTGTGTGATATTAAAGAAAGATTGTGCCATCTTCCCATCTGCTGTGCCACTGAAGGCTGCCATTTCACTCTCTGTACAGGGTACTGCTAAGAAAGACATTTGATACGGCCAGTATGTCAGTTTTTAATCTGTCCTGATGTCTGGTTTTCAAACACTATTAGCACCCTGAAAAGACAGAGGAACTAGTATTTTAAAAACACATACTACTTCATGTGTTTCAACTGGTATGCCTACTAAACATACTTGTTTGCTTAGGTTAGGCAGGGCCCTGGGCCCAGGAGAATAAAAGATGTTACCACTCTAGTTCATGCCCATGACCTGGGAGGTGCACCCCGCTGTACACTCTCCAGAGCTAGCACAAAGAAAAAACTTGGATTTTTCCTTTCTACTCTAATTATTACTTTTCTTCTCTTGAGGTAAGATTCAGCTTGTACATCACCAAAGTGATTTGTCTGCCAACCTCGAGTAGCCTCAAAACCGTGGAATGTTGTAAAAATGCAAACATGTAAAATGAGAAGACAACTAATGCCAGCCTTTTGGTGGAGGCTAGATTTAGGCTTAAGACAGCTGGTGCCAGAGCATTTGCCTGTTAATGTTCCTAGGCTCTGGAATGCCTTGCAAGAGGATATCAGAGCAGCAGAATCAATTAGTGGTCTTAGAAGTAACATTAAGACTTCTTGGTGACATGATCAGTTTTTACTTGGAAGAGCAAATTGTATGAGCTGAACTGCAGACCAAGAGAGGTGTTATGTCATTGTTACAGGGAAGAGAATAAACCACATTTTAAAAAGGAAATAGAAATACAATTCTTCAGATGACGATTTGCATTTGTGCTGTGGTTTACCACCTGGCAGCAGGGAAGAGGAGAGTAGGCAGTTTCACTGCAACATGCACAGATTCATGCCTGCCTTACTCACATGAGTTATGGAGAGGAGTTTGCTGTCAGCTGGCCTTTGACGCAGACTTCGTGATGGTGCAAGGAAGTCAGGCAGCGTAACGATTCCTGTCATACCTCTGGTGGGGTGAAGCATCCTTTTATCCGAACCGATAAAATATATAGGGATATGTGCCTGATTGCTTTTTCTCAGTAGCACTTTCCAGGCAGGGATGAGCAGAGCCCCTCTCCCTCGCTGCTGAGCTGTATCAGCGGCTGCCACGGGCAGTGTGGTCCCGTTGTGCTGTGTCAGAGCAGCAGTAAGCATCTGCTTTCCTTCAAGCCCAGAGGGATTTCTACTGAAATCCCTGTAAGATTCAAAGGAATCTACTGCTGTTCCCTTCCCTAGAAGTCATTGCCTCACTTCAGAGAGAGAAGACCTGACATCTCCCTTGTGTGTCTCCATCCTGATCCTGTTGAAAAGAAACGGGGAGGGGATGAGAGCCACAGCCTCTCTTTGCCCCAGTTCGCAGAGTGGTGACTGAGGCAGGGATTCCCTTCACAGAGCTGCGAAACAGCCATGGGTTTTTAAACTCTGCCTGCTCGGGTTAAACACAAACCGGGGATCTAAACATTTCATACCTTTGCCCTAAGTCACATCCCGTACTTCTTTCCCCATGCAGCAGGCTGCACAGGACTGAGCCCTACAGAAATACAACATCAATCCAAGCAAAAGCAGGCTGATGCTTTTGCCTTGATGCAGGAAGAGTAACATCTCAATTCTCTGCTTTTCAGTAACCTTCTTGGTGATACAGTGGCACTGGCTGTATACCTGCACCTAAATTCTACACCAGGTCCACACCTGGACTTGGCCAGGGCTTGTACCAGCTGCTGTGACTGCCACATCATACAACGTGAAGAGCAGAGGGAAGATCACTGCAGCAGTGGTGCTTTCTTTCTGGAGTCGTCCTAGGTAAAAACACCACTAATGGGACAGTGCTCGCTCCTTTTGTCTGCATAGGCAGTGTACTTTCATTGAGACTCTCTGCAAAGCAAAACACCTTTGAGATCTTTACAGGAAAGAATAAAGGATGCAAACAGAATGTGGATTATGTGAAGCTTGACTTTATCAAAGGTGAATTGTGCCAGAAGAACCTGATATCTTATCAAAGTACACTAATTGGTTTTCCTGGTAAAGGAAACATGGCTGATCTGTCTGGCTATCAGCAAAGCATTTGATATGATGCCACAGGGGAAATTACTTGTTCAGAGGAGGATGATGGGGTTAGGTAGAAGAATGGTAAACGTGTGGAGGCCTGGCTGAGGAAGGGATGAATACAGGTAGTGTTGGGGTGGGAGTGATGAGGAGGGAGGACACTCCTTGCGCAGTTGCTAAAGGGGTAGTCTTGGGACAGATTCTGCTTCATATTTTCATTACTAACTTTGTACTGAAAGGGAGGAATGTGAAAATTAAATTTGTTGACGAAGATAAGTTTGGGAGCATAGTTATTGTGGAGTAATATTGGGGTACAGTGCAGGAAGCACTGGCTGACCTTGAGGACCGAACAAACAGAAATGGGATGAAACTCAATATTGCAGAGTGCAAGGTCATGCACTTAGGGACTAATAACATGAATTTCCACTATAAGCTGGATGCTTATCAGCTCTAAACAAGCATGGAAGAGAAAGACTTGGGCGTATTAGTTGGTTGGGGTAACTAAGAAGCAGAGATATCATGCAACCATGGAAAAAGCAAATGTGAGCTTAGGGCATATGAGTCACAGCCCTCCCAAGGGGCAGGGAGGTATTAATGCCACCGGAGAGGGCTGAGAGCTTCCCTGGAGCACTGCTGTCTGCTGTGGTCGAGAAAGATGAAGCCCAGCCAACGCAGGTGCAGAGCCAGCCTTTTACGAGCATCAGGGGAGTGGGAGATCATCGTGCCAGCCCTGGCCTCCATTGCCCAGCAAGTGGTGGCCCAGAGGGGACACAGCAGCTTTCTTTAAATGCAGGAGGGGTAAACACACAGGAGAGGAAAGCACAAGCTGAGATCAGGGTGATGCTGGCACGTGAAGAAGTTCAAAGAGAAACGTACTGGAGCCATGGTAGCGTGGTGGCAGTGCAATGAGAGGGGGCCCAGCCTGGTGCTGAGGGAGGCATGGCCTGTCCAGGCTGGCTGAGGCCATTTGGAGCAGCTGCACCAACCTTCTGCCGAGGCACCAGCTTCCAGCCAACTGTGCTTATGTGCAGGGAACCCTCAGCCTCCATTTTAATTGCACAGCATTGTCATCTGCAGTTCAGAAACTACAGTTCCCTTTTTATTTTGTCCATTTCTTTCAAACAAAGTTTTTTTTTTTTTTTTTTCTTCTTTTTTCTTTTTACCTTCTCTCCCTTCTCTCCCCCTATTTCTGCTCTTCCCCCACCAATGCTGGATGACATTTACCAGAACCCAGTGTGATTTAGTGACCTTGGGCATACTGTGCACTTTAATTTGTCAATTTGGGAAATTAATTTGTGGAAGAATGAGTGGGAGTCAGAGGTCAGGCGGCTGGAGCGCAGACCTGCTGACAGGTTGACTGTCCGTGGGGGGCTAATGAGAGCACACCACCACGCCAACGGAACAAAAGCAGACAGATTACACCACCCGCTCGCCGCCGGCATCCAGTAACACCCGGCCCTTGCACCTCCGTTTCTGCCATGGTCTCGCCTCGTGCTGCCAGGGCAGCTGCTCAGGAGCCTGGGAGGAAGGTGCCAGTCGCAGGGTGCGAAGTCATTTCATGGCGAGGATGGGAGCTGGTCACCCCCAGTCCTAGCCCCACGTGGAGGTTGCATTTGGGTGCTTGCATTCCCTGTGTCTGCAGCCACCTGGGGCCTGGGTGGATTCAACATCTCTGCTGGGTGCCAGCGGCTGTGAGGGGGGACGTGGGGTTTGTCTAGTGCAGCCTGATGCTGCCACAGTCTGTGAGGGCAGCTGCAGTGCCAGAGTGCTTGCAATAAGAAACGTGACAGCTGCTGTTCAGCACCTCTTCGCTCCAAACTCTCTCCCCCGCTCAGCTGGCGAGGTGTATATCCTTTAGGTGAATTCCTGTGGGTGTTTGCCATTCATCTGCGTGCAGCATGAGCAGGGGTTTGACCGCAAACAAGACCTGAATGTGCTGGAGACAGATTGCATCTGCTGCCCTGAGGCAACCGAACTGCTGCATCACGCTCAGCCCCCCCCCCCCGAAGCACCCGGGCAAAAGGAGTGAGCTTTGGAGGATGACGAATGCCTTACAGTGCCAGCAAGCCCTTGGGTTCTGCTTTGGAAATGAACTGGGAGTGTGCAGGAGGCATGCTCGGCCACCTTCGAGGCAAGGACGCACCAGCAGGGCCCCTGGGGATGGGCCCTGATGGGATGTGTCAGCTCCATGCTGCAAGGCTCAGGGACAGCGCTTCTGTGCCCAAGTGCAAAAGCTCAGGTTTCTGCCTTCTTTTGTGCTAGCAGAGGCTGGAAGGACCAGACTCGGCATGCACTGCCCACAGGGCAGGAGAAAGAGCCTGCATGTTGTGCTCCGGTAAATAACAGCTGGCTCTGTGCGCATGAAGTGAGGGTAAGCTTTGAAGGGTGCTCCTCACTGTTGAGTAGCTGACTAAAACGTGAGGCCCTGATGGCTGTTTGGGGAAGGGAGCACAGCAAGATATGAAAGGAACCTTTTTGCACTCATAACAGATAAAAATATGGTAGAAAATCTCCCTGGGGCAGCAGCTTGCCTGGCCTGGAAGGTCTCCACAGCTGTATGTTTACTTTGAAATTTTCACTTTGAAGTGGGGCATGGCTCCCAGAGGTTCACAGTTTGGGGAATGAGTGCAGTCTCCAAAGTCTCCAGCCCTTCAGTTGATCCAGGTCATCTGCTGAATATGAAGTTGAATCTGAGGGACATCTCAGGCAGATGATGCCATCAGTAGTGCCCATGAAGACCACCATGGCTTCCATATCTCTTCTGGTACCATTCAAGCATGAAGTCCCCTTCAGCAGCTACCTGTCTGATTTTAGTTGTTATCACTGGCATGGTCAGTCACATCCTCTTACAGGCTCTTCCAGCTCCCCTGTTCAGAAGGACAACAGGATGCTTTATATTTACACATTTCCCTACATCCCATCAGATCCTGACTGCTTTCAGCCACGTGCCTGCTCCATTCCCACTGCCTGCTGTGGCTCTGTGTTGTGTCCCTCACTATCAACATTTTCCCCCATGGACTTCCTGCATTTCACCAGAGCCAGAGTAGACCTGGCTCTTGCAGCTCTCTTGGACTTCTAAGGTATTTATGAGACTGGGGGTTTATTAAACAGCTCCAGAGACACAGTGGCAGGGACAAAGTGAGGTCAGGCAGACTGGGGAAGCAGAAGAGGACCAGGAGGGTGTCTTTCAGGGGCTGGAAGGAAGAGGAAACTTTGCAAACCCCATCCTGCAAATTGCTGTGGTCTTTGTAGCTTGCAGCATTTCTCCTCTCTGTTTTGAAACCTTGCTCCCATTCTCTATTTACTTGGCAGGTTAGGGCATTCCCACTATACCTGGCTCCCAAGATATCTTGTCCATCAGCAGGTAGTGGGAAATTCCTGCTCTTTTGTGTGTGTGTTTGGGTGTGGGTGTGAATGTTGAACATCTCAGCAACTTGCTTGTTCCTATTTTGTTTCTCAGACCCAGTGAGAGTGTTCCACTCGCTGGCAAGTGGCCTCGGACCCTGAAACTGTGGCTGCCCTGGGAGGGGTGTGCAAAGGGTCTCATTCCCCAGCTGCCTACACATGGGACAGATCGTGGCCCCTGCAACGTTACCTGGGAGCCCAGCATACATGTGGGTTGGCTCTAAGCAGAGCACCCCAGGACACTAGGCCTGCAAAGGAAAGGCCTGATGGCTGTCCTGTGCAAATACATGTTTTCCTCTACTAGGAAAAAAATTACTTTTTTTTTTTTTTTTCCCCTCAGTTTTTATTTATACAGGAGGTGATTGCTTCATCCCTATCAGTCCTCTCTAGCAAAGCCTAATATCCTGCCCCCTCTTTGTGCCTTGCAAGGATTTGGCTTGGACTTTGGATACAGCATCCACAGGGGTTCAGCTCACCTCATTCAGCCCTATCATATTAACTCACCGCAAGGAAGATTTGGTCTTTTCACCCTTTTATCCAGTAGATTTATCTCACTCCTAACCTGGCTGTAACAATGTGGGTTGGATGTTCCGTTACCGCAGCATTAGCCTGGGCTTCCCCAGTGACAGACAGGACAGACATGAGCAAAAAAAAAAAAAAAAAAAAAAAAAAGGTTTGCTGGCAATGCTGAGAAATAGAAACAACACTGCTTTGGATCTACTAGTCAGAATTTTTGACATGTCTAAATATAGACTACATATTGTTTTGAGGCTGCAGAAACCATTTGTTTTGATTCCGGCACTTTAAATAAAAACAAAGGAAATCTGGAGGGAGAGCAAGCTTAGCTCACCAAATGGAGGTAAGAAAACCTTTGTTTTTTGTAGGTCAGCAGCAAGGACACACAAAGGCAATATAGGACCCAGGGTCTCAAGGCTGCTGGCTGCTCCATTTGCAATGGGGACTGATGGCTTGTGCTCTCCTGGTGCATGGGGACAGGACAGAGGAGCAATTGAAATTACTTTGCTCTCTTCGGTTTGCATTGAAGCCGGGCCTTGCCCTCACAGGCTGCACCATCTCCCCTGAGAGCCCTCATCAAACCATGTCTCTTACTCCTTCCTCCTTCCCCAGCCAGCCTTTTTCCTACCCACTTGTGAGAAATGCTGAGTTTCCTGGTCAATCCAGCTTCAAAAATTGAAACTTGGGAAATGCCCAGGCAGATCTTACTGTCCATTTTTCAGTTTTAGGCATTATTATTATTATTTTTTGGTCCTGCTCCCAAACTGTCTTTGACTGCCACATTTGTCAGCAAATAAAGGATTTGTGGTTAAGGTATTTTGTGGCAAATGCCTGCCTAGCTGACAGTTATCTCCCTTTGGGAACCACAGCTGCAGATCCATGAGGACCTTCAGAAGCTCATGCTGCCCTGGTCCACCACATGTTGTTTCCTAGGGCATTTCCTTGTCATGCATCCTTGGAGCTGGAGCTGGGCAGTTCCTGCTGTGAGGAGGTGGTGGCTTTTGCCAAGCTCTGGCAGAAGCAAAGTGGGCAGGAGGACAAGGGCTTTTTGCTGCCCCAAGAACTCTGCACAGTAACCTAAAGCACCCCACATGGCAAGAAAACCAGCTCAGCCACAGGGCTCTGGGACATGGTTACTCAGCAGCATCACTCCAGCTTGCTCTATCCTGCTGGTGATCACTGATCTCTTTCAGTTATTCTGCCTTACTGTCCCCAGCCTTGGAGGTTTAACAGCACGTTAAATCCCTGAGCAGGTCCAAATCCAAACCTCACAGCAGCCATAAGACTCTTTGCCCTAGCACATCTGGGTTCTGGGTGAGCACACCTGAAAATCTCAGGGGAGCAAAAGGTACTGAGGTGTCATTTATAGCATCTAACCTATGTCTCAGCATCTCAGCTTTTGGATCCAATTCTACTTGCTGCTGCTTTATAAAATATCCTCTATCTTTAAGCAGGCTGACCTAGGGTAAATAAATAAAAACAGAAGTCATCCTTTTAAATTCAGACCCCATTATGAGGCGGCAACTCAAGTTACACATCCATAGCAAGCTAGAGCTTAGTGCATTTTTGAATTCAAGCTGGTTAGCCTTACGTTTAGGGAGAATACTACTGGCACGTGTATGGGGCCTCTCTCCTGGTAACACAGGATTACCCTCCTTGGATATATTTCTGTCCCCTTTCACAGCCTTGTGCTACACACCCTTCAGCTTGGTTCAAAATGGATCCCCATGTCAGTGGCCCGTCAGGCTGTCTCTTGGCCTCTAAGTCAGCCTTTTGGATGCAGCAGTTGTGGCCATAAGCTCCTCCATTCCTGAAATAGCTGCCCATCCATCCAGCCTCCTGCAGCGTCTCTCCATGGGATATAGATAAGGTTGCAGTCTGGCTATTTCTTCCTCCCTACCCAGCCTTCCCTTGCAAGACTGACTGACAGCCCCGCTATCGACGCCAGCAGCAAGTGCTGGCATTTCTGCAGTCACTTACCTTGCTGTGGCGTTTGTAAATCTCATTGGGGGCTCGTGTTCAGAACAAGTGAAAATTTCTGTACTGCTCCATCAGTCTGCACAACACAACCAGACCCAGCTGCGGTTTCTGACAGTACAACACATTAAGTCCTATGTACTATTTTAAAATAAATCCTAAGTATATTGTCAGCCCTGGCCATATATCTCCTGGCACTGGAGTGTCACATCTGTCCTTTTTTTTCATCTGGAGATGCTGAGTCCTGCTTCTTTAGCTGATTATGCTGTAGCTGAGTTGCAGCACCAGACAGTGATACAGCTACACAATGGCTTGAGGAAGTATTGCTATTGAATGACAGAAACTCTTCTCTAAAATTAGGATGCTATCATAAATGAACAGTCTATAAAATACACTGGAATTTACTGATATCACTAGAAATGTTCAGAATTCCTCTTTGCTTCATTTTTTCTAGGTCACCCAAGGAATGAAAAAGCACCTCCTTCCCAGCCTTAGGGAGGCTACAGTAGCAACTAAGGGCAGAGAAGATGAGGGCTCCAAATGAGACAAGGTGCAAAAGGACTCATCACCCATGGACCAACAGGTGCAGGGGCTTGGCATGGAGGAGGTTCCTGTAAACTCTACCGTGTTCATCTAGGTGCCAACTCCTTCCTTCCATAGCCATACACATAATCACACACAGACAGAAAGATTAAGAATGGATTCCCCAAACCATCACCAAAAGAGACACCTAAAGCCTCTTTTCAACAAGCTCTTCTCTTCTAACAGCCCAGCCATTGCTTCTGGAGCTTGGCCAGTACCTCTCTGGCATGAAAACATCACGAAGCCCCTGCTACCAGGGAAATGAGGACTATGTGAAATCACAACTGAAAAAACAGGTAAGGAAAAGCCACTAAGAGAAAAGCTTTCATGGCAGATGGCATCATCGGGGCTGTGTCTGACACAGTGGAAAGCACATTGGTCATGTGCAAAACAATAGGAGCCTTTTGCTGAATCCTTGGAAAGCGAGGTGAAATTCCTGGTCTGATGGGCAAATGAGCCCTGTGCTCATCGGGTGTGAAACAATCCTTTCTCCAGGCTGTCTTCCTTCCTAAAGAGGGAAAGTTTCCTGTATTCCCTCTTTGACAGCATCAGTCTGGCCCTGACTCATTACACCTGTGTGAAGGCTCAGCCCAGCATTAACCCCTTGCTCGCTGGAAACCAGGCATGTTTGTTGCATTCTGGTAACATCACTCTCAGTCTTTCCTCCCTTGGCCCCCATCCCTGCAAGACTTGGTGAGAGCAGAGCTGAGTAATGAGAAAGGCAACTGGTGTGTGGTCCTTGCTGGAAGACTGTACATAGGTTTTTGCACAGGAGGGAACAAAGGGCTAGGAGCCTTGGAAAATTACCAAAGTTCTATCAAAGAAGAAAATGGAGAGGGAAATGGAGAGCTGTCAGGTGCTCAGAGCATGCATGAACATCCATTGGCAGAAGACGAACATAGACAGCAAGGCTACTCTCACCAGGAGCAGGGAAGGAGGCTGGATGGGCAGGGGAAGGACCTGTCTGGCTGTTGCAGATGTTGGAGCACCCACATGGAGAGTGAGGTTGAGAAAGAGCAGCTTTTCTGGTCAGGAGCTGCTCCCTGAATGCCAGCTTTCTTGTGCTTTTTCTTCAGGGCGTATGAGAGAGGTATGTTTAAAAGCCAAGGCAAAACCTCATCTCCAGGTCTCTGCTTGTTTTGGCTCCTGGCAGGTTAATAAGAAAGCTCACTGCTCTGCTGAAGCTCTGGGAGAAGCTTGCACTGGCTATGGGGCTCATCGGCCAGGCTGTGATGTCTTGTCTCTTGGGCACAAGTGTTGGAAGGAGGGCAAAAGCACATCAAGGTGCCTGGAGGTAGGAGATTCAGCATCTGCTTGAATGACACTGCCCATCCCAGTATTTTCGTCTCCATCTCAACACCTCTCTGATTCTTAGTTCCCGGTTTTACTAAATCCCAGACTCCTTACTCCATTGGGATCCTACTTTAATTCCTCATTTGCTTTTCTGGGCTTCACCCTGCCAGACCATAGTCTTATTTTCCACCTTTGCTCCTGTCCTCATCCACCACACTGGTTCTCCTCAGTTCAGTTTTCTTCCTATTTGGGTTTGGATCTGGGGGAGCACCAGTGCTTTAGGATCTCACACTTCCCATGATGTAGTTAAATGCAGACCAGGCTGCTGGCATGCCTTCTGCCGGAAAACACAAGCTGAGGTGCTCCAGCCTGTGTTCTCCTCCTTGTTTCAGTTATGGAAATAGCTGAGCTCTCTGGGAGATGTTTTTCACACATATGTATGAGTAAATAATCCACTCTGAGGCAGAAAGTCTAGTCTGGAAGGATTCACTGCAAGAGCGAAGTTTGACAAAGCTGTGGGCAACTGAACTAAAAAAAAAAAAAGCAAAAAAAAAGCTCTTTTAATGGGAAGTATCTGGCAGCATCAGTATCATTGCTTCTTGCAATCTAACAGTATGGCCCCGTAGTCCTTTTGCATATCATCTGCAGATATGCATTTTTTCCTCATTTAAAGGCTATTAATATTAAATACAGTAACCATACATTATTTATACTGTTTCATTCCTGTATTAATTTTAAATCAGTTCTTTAAAGCTGCAATGCCGGGGATGGAAATGAATTACTTTGGGCAAGAAAAAAGGGCAGATCAAGGAGGATATTAACTAGAGATATTAAAGTTGTCAAGAAAGACTTCCTTATGTTAGAAGCTTTGAGACTGGAACAGCATTTGGAACTGGACTGGAACAGAAAAGCCAGCATCCAAGTCATTTTGAGCTCGAGAGGAGAGTCTTCAAATATATGTAGCAGCAGAAATGGTGGGTGGCAGACCCTGAAAAATAGTCTGTGTGAAAGAGGAAAGGGTTGCAGCAAGCACATTCCTCTGTTATGAAGACACTCATTCAGAGCATCTCTGCTGTACTTGTCACGCTTATCAGGGCTCAGACTGGATGTGAGACTAGAAGTTGGCATCTTGAGCTGAAGCTTACAGTTGACATTTCTAATTTTTTTTCTTAAATGCTTTCTGTGCCAAAGTGTTGGTCTTTGTTGACTGGACAGCTAGGGTGACCTGAGATAAATTTCACTTTAGTGTTCAAGTAGCTGAAGATCCACCTGAAAACTGCTGCAGAAATGCTGATAACAGTAAGTGGAAAAAAAAACAAAAAAAAAACCACACCACAAATGCTCTATAAAGAGGTGAAGGACTTAAGTATTTGTTCCATAATTCAAGATGTTTGACTATTGCATCTTCTCTTTTTTCTCATTGTCTCATTTTACAGTAATGGCACTTTCAGTCTCCCAGGCAATGTAAAGAGGCTCGAAGTATGGTGGAGCCCCTTTCAGTGCTAAGATCATTAGCAGATTGAAGCAAAGTGCTCCCGTATATCTGCAAGTAAATTATTTATTATGTGTGTTAGAGAGATGGATGGCAATGGAGATTCCTGGGGAAAACCATGCTGCGACAGAGATTAAATGGAGCTCTTGAGACTTTCTCTCCCTGGGTCAGATTCATCCCAGGTCTCAGTAGTTTCACTGATCTCAGTACAATTTACACCAAAGATAAGTTTTGTCCTTTAGTCCCAGATCTCAGGGGAAGCCCTGGCTACTTAAGATGCACAGAGGACCTGGATGAGAATGTTGTCCCTTGAAGCAGTTGTGTGATGAATATGTGTATTATTCATAACAGAGGAATCAGTGAATAAATACACCAGCAGAAACACTGCACACCAGTAACCAGTCCAGCTCATTAATTCTTCTTTTCATTAATCTCTAATTATTTATCCATGGAATATACTGGACTAAAATAAATAAATAAATAAATAAATGTTTATCCCTATGATGAACAAGAAAAAAACACAAAAAACACAAATGGGTGATAAAAGAGCAGAAAGAAAACAGTGCTTGCACTTTTGCATTGTGAAAGAGCAGCTTGCCCGTATTTTTTTTTTTTCCTGCTGGCTTAGATGTAGACGGAGGAAGTATGTTAGGACCTAGAGGAAACAGTTCTCTGCATACACCCTCTACCTTCTTCCAGCAAGAAAAATATTATCCACAGAAACAGAAATATACAACGACAAAAAAAAAAAAAAAAAATCTCAGTTGTTTTAGAGAAAGATAAACTACAAAGCAGAGTGTGGGGATTTTTAATTCAGTAAGCTTCAGAATATATTACAGAAGCATTTTTAAAGGAAGAGGCTGTGTATCGAAGACATAAAGAATTATATTTGCAATTTAGCTGCAAGCTGGCTGGAACTGATATATAATCACATTCTGCTCTTGGTATTTTTTTAACTTTCTTATTTTTGCATGCTTCAATCTTTTACCTAATAGTTAAGCAATCAGTTGCTTAAGGCAAGATTGCATTCATAAAATATCCATTATCCAGCCCACATTTGGTACTCCCTGTATTAAGCAAAAAGGGCACGGCCTTAAGGGAATTTATTGCTGCCATCAATATAATGAACAAACATGTTTCCTTTCTTTCCAGATTTGTTTCATTTTTGCTGTTAAGAATGTAATTCTGAGACAGCATGCAGAACCAAGTGAAATGATACACAGCAAATACGACGTGTCTTTCTGAGGCTGTCTGGGCTAACCAAGGAGTTGCCCAAGCTTATAGCTAGTTGATGGTCACAGAACTGGAGGATTTAGGACCATCCAAAGTGTACCTCTCGGTGTCTATTTGGTCTGTGAATTAGAGGAGAAGCTGCTAGTTCAAAGGATAGGAGCCCAGTGCTGCCTGGTTCAGCACAAGCTGGAAGTATGTGAAATTTTGCTCTCCCTTGTCTGCTGCAGCTAGAAGGTGCACAAGAAGACACAAAATAATGAAATGAATGAAAACATGAGTATTGTGGGACACTTCTTCTCTCTCTCATCCAAAAAGATCAGTTTCAGCTTAGCAAAAATTTAGGTCAATTCTGACTTTGTTTAAACTGGCTAGCTTTCCTGTGCCCTCAATATCTACTCCGTGCTACTAATCTGCAAACAAGATACAATGCACTGATTCAAACACATGCTAATTCTAGGGCATCATTTGGCTCTTGATGTGAGCAGGGAGCTGCTATTGATCTCTGTAGGGGTTGGTAACGCTCACTGAGAGCAGATAGGGCACTAGCTCTCCTCCCATGTATATCTGTGATAAAGGCTAAAAATTCAACATTAAGAAGTCCTCCCCTGCGGCCAAACTCCCAGATGGTGTAAACCAGTAGAGCTTTAATGTCTTTATTGGGGCTTTGTTGATTTATACCAGATGATAATCTGGATACTACTTTTCCCATTTTTCTCTCGCAGGTCACTTGTTGGAAAGTTAGTTTGGAGCTGAACTGCTTGGGGGCCTCCCTTGGTCAAGCACCATCCACCGGTAAGGAGTACGGCGCTCCCTCTCTGGACCTGTGGATAGTCAGAAAAGATTGAGAAACTATAAGCTGCTGGAGAATTACTGACCCCAGTGGCTTGTAATATTCACACTGGAGCAAAACAGCCTCAAAGGATTATAAATAGGTGGGGTGGGCTGGGTGTAGCTGCGAGCAGTGGGTAGGATGGGCGAGGTGGCACGCCAGGCTTGTGGGATAGCTCTGAGCTTTTTTCCAGCAGGGCTGAAGAGGCAGGGATTGAGAAAGCCTCGTGGGAAGAGTCTCCCACTCTCTGCTGCGTGAGAGTTACAGGGGAAGAGGTTAAACAACAGTGAAAGCAAGTCTTTCTTGAGAGGTTCACCCAGCTGTCCTCAGTGAGAGCTACCAGTCAGTACCTGCAGAGGACATCTGTCCATAACAGAGTGCTTTGGACAGGGATGGCCAGGGCACTGGCATCAGTCACAATATTTCAGGCCAGGAAGTTTGGTGCTCAGCAGATGTGACCAGACTTGGAATTGGTATTTGGCTCCTTGACCTAACAAGCAGTAAAAAATAAAATATGTACTTTAAGCTTCTGAAAAACAGCTAGCAGGAGACATTAAATCTCTGAGCATTTAATGAAGCTTATTCTTTTTATTGCCAGTGAAAATCTTGTTTAAGAAACAACTGTTAGGAAAAGATAAAGAATGAAAAACCATCAGTCAAGAGGAGAGTGACCTTGTTCCAGGATGGAATCAAAACATTGCCCTTGGGAGCTATGTAGGCATTGTTTCAGGATTTAATGCATTACTGTTTATGGATGAAAATAATTGAAATACAATGTGAGTCAAGCGTGCCTGAGCTTGCTAATCGCATGAGGATATTGCAATCATATGACATCAGTAAGAAAGTGTTAAACATACACCATATCACGTATATGGCAAGGTAGAAGGAATGCTCCAAACTGCAGAGGAGGTTTCATGGAGGCTCCCAGCGTGCTGGAAAATCCTGATCTCCTGGTACAGAAGTGGTGGGACCAGATGGGGAGATGAAGTGCTACCAAAAGTTATTCCCATACAGAGGCTACTCCAAAGCTGCCCATAAGCAGAAATGCTGTCCTAGCGGGACTGCAGCTACATACATCTCTCAGGGCTTTTAACAGAATCTATATTTTTGTCTGTTCTCATTAGACTGAAGAAGTACACGAGAAACATGCCCTAACACTACATCCTTGCAGCCAAAGACATTTATGCTCAGCAGGTAGCTAATGGACTTCAAAACCCTTTCCTCAGCCCCATTAATAGCGCTTGTTTATGTCTCGCCTTGTGCAATAATAAAGTATTACTGTGCTTTCTGGTCATATTTTTGCAGAGGACACTTAGTGGAAGGAAATTTCATCACTGTCATTGCTATTTATTGACACCTTTGTAGTGGCTCTCAGTAGAGCAGCTGAGGCCAGAAAGGTGGTGGTGAAGAAGCTGTGTCTTCCCCTCTGTCTGTCTCTCCTGAGAAGTGAGAAGTGGAGAAATGTCCCCTTGGTGCTGGTCTTGGTGCCAGGGAGCTTGGCAGCCTGCAGCCGTGTCACTCCTCGAAGTACGGATGTGCTCACGTGCGCTCGTTGGGCTGCGATAACATTTTCTGCTGTTGCTCCAGCAATATGTGACACGTTTGGCTGAGGCAAGCAACACCACAGCTGTATGCTGCTTTCATAGTGCTTTGTAGGACCTATTTATAGCCTGAACCTAAAACCTACATATTAATTGTGGCAGCAGGACATGGTGACACCGCACAGGCTCGCTTTTCCTGCCCCAAGGGAAAGGTACTGCCCTGCTCCTGCAATGCCCACGTGCTGCAAGAGGCTGGCGTTGTGTGGGTGCCTGCCTCCCATCTGACCTCAGCCCAGGTGCGGGGAGGCAGGGGGGCACCCGAAAAGGGGAGGCTGACGTGGCTCTCTAGGGAAGCTGAGCAGTACCAGGAGTGCACCAGCACCGCTGCCAGCAGCTGTCGGAAGCCTCAGAAGTGCACTCTGCATCGCTTTATTATTTCTTCGTTGCTAATTATTTCCTAAGATGGGGAGGAGGGGGGAGAGGAAAGCAGGAGAGGGCGAGAGCAGCAGAGCAGTGTGCTTGTTGGCAGGGCACAGCAAAGGCACTCGACCCGGCTGTAGCACACGCAAAACAGCAGGAGGGCTGTGAGATGGGGCCGGACTGTTTCTGCTTTGACAAAAGCAGCCAGCATTGGCATAAACGTGTTTTTATTGAGGCGGTTCAAAGTGTTCTGCAAAGCAGCAGGCACGGAAAATACTGCATGCAGGAGGTGGAAAACACACGGGACGAGCACTGTGCAGGTTGCAAAGGGAAAGTATGAAATGCCAGAGCAAGCTACTGGCTGCTGTTTGAGCCCAGGAGGGAGAAGCTGTAGGCTGAGCTGCTGTGCTTGTTGTCAGCTTTCTGTCTTGTAATAAGGCTGTGCTATCTTGACACAATTATTAGTGTTTCTTATTTTACACTTGCTCTTGGAAAAACAGCTCAAAGGAGCTGTTGATTATCTGTAATTGGTTGCTCAGGCTCTGGTGGAGAATGGGTTGCAGCATGAATGTCAGCTGTAGCTTGGAGGCAGTCTGGGGAGATGCCACCTTGTTCCTGTGAGGTATGCTCCCCCAAAGACAACAGGCACACAAAAGTGAGGCAGGAATAAAACAGCTCGGATAAAATCTGAAACAACACGCTTGCATCTGCCCAACCCTAACCTGAGAGCAAAACAAACTTGTACTGAACTTTTTCTAAGGTGTGAAGGATCATTACTTTTGTTCCTGTCATGACTGTGTTTCTCGGAACTGGAAGTGAAGGGCTAATGCAGCTGAGCAAACACATGAAAATAGGCCCGCAAGGTTTCCAACCCAATGCTGGAGATCTAAGAGGCATGGAAGTCCCCAAGTCGTGAGTGCTCCTCCAAAGGGTGCTGAACCTCCTTGGCTCTAGAGGTACAGGGGACAGTCTGTACTTAATAAAGCTCGTTATCCCACCCAGCACCACCTGAAGGAGCATCCCTTGCTGATAGAGATTTCAGCGTCAATTTCTTCTTGGAGCTCCTCCAGCAATTTCAGTGGTGTTGCAGTGTAGATCATTCCTCTGTCCTTCTGGCTATTCACCTGAGCTGCTCCTCTTACTTCGTCGCAAAAGCAGCTTCAGGTTCAACACCCTGAAGTTCACCTATTCACTTGCAAGTCATTTTTCAGCAAAACACAAGCAAAAGAGTACTGAAAGTGGTGAAAAGGGACTTCTTCATTTGGAAACTCTCACTACCCTCTCCTACATCTAAGAAGCTTGCATGTTGCCCTCTCAGGCCTCAAAATAGTAACTGGACCCTTGAAACAATCTCTCAGCTGGTGCTTCACTAGGTTTCCAATGTGCATGGTTCTTCCCGGCAGGCTAAGGCTGCTCTTGAAATCACCTTGGTGGAAATAATTAGGGAGTCCAACCTTTGAGAGATGTTTACTTTAGGACAATCCTTCTGGAATCAGTGGCTAATTGTTTGCTAGGGAGATTTAAATTTCCTGGCAGGGAGTAATCCCCACTATTTCTGAAAACTACTGCATATAGGAGAGCACAGAATGGATTTGTTCAAGGAAGCAGCAAGGCAACCCTCCCTAGTGATGTGTCCCCTTGCTGAAGCTCCTGATCTGGACTTTGCTGGAGCTCCACCAGTGGGGTTGACTGCAAAGCCTAACTAATTTGCAGTTTAAACACGCAACATCTGAGTTTCTCTGGCCTTTCTAACAGAAGATATACAGTGTGCTGTAAATAATGCACCTTCTCTCTAAGTTGTTTTTATTTTTTCCCCCTTCTTATGTAAGCTGGGACCAACCTTCAGAGTAAGAAGCAAGGAAAACATGGTGTGCTGTATTAAGTTGGTACACTATTTTGGCAGGCTTTTTATGAACTCATTTTCCTTCAGGTGTAGGAAGGCTGGGAGGGCATGTTTAGACTGGCAGCTCTCAAGCTCTAGAAGAAACTCTTCTTTCTCTCTCTCTTTAAAAAAAAAAAAAAAAAAAGATTTACTTATTTACTTATTTGCCTGAAAAGGAATGACAGACTGGAATTTCTATGAAGGGCTGTGTTGCTTATCTCGCCTTGCTGGCTTGTTTGTGTATGTTCGTGTCTGCATTTGTGTGAGCCGCGTGCAGTCTAAATTGTCTGACTCTTCTCCATATATATCGAGATCCTGTTTATGAGGAGGGTACCTTGTTTGAGCCTTTTCATCTCAAGGAAGCAGTTTGCTGTCTGGTACTAAAATAACCGCTGCAGGAATCAGTCTGTATTTTTAGGCTACAGGATGAATCAAAGACTGGCCTTACGCATTCCTATGGCTTCTAAGCTTCCTATTGCACCACAAAGCCTTGCTAAAATGCTGGGAAAAAAACACGCTTAAAGCTAAACACCACCTGAAGAGCTGCAAGGAGGCTGTGTCTGTTTCATACAAGTACGAGTACCATTTTGTTTCCCTGTAGAGAAGCGGCTGTCATCGAGAATTAATGCAGCATTTGGCAGAGATCATCAACTGGCTGCGTGTACTCTATGGCAATCTAGCAAGACCTTGTAAAGGCACCCTTGCTCCCAGGGGCCAGGCAGAGGATCCCATCAGCTCTTAGTCACATAAATACTCTTCTGTGTCCTGCTGAGGTTGTGCTGATGCCAGCTTGCTGATGTAAAAGCCCTGCAGACTGCGAAGAAGGAGGAAGAAGATGCTGCAAATAGAGTGATATTCAAGGTGGTGAACTGAACTTTAGAGTGACACTTAGGAATGAGGTCAAGTTCAGGACAGGTGCTTTTCGGTACTGCTGGGGCCTCCTGATCCTGACCAGGCTGACTGTGGGGCTGCCGGCAGCACCACTCCTGGGGATCCCTGTGGGGGCTGGATTGGGGGGAGTGGGGGTGACCATTCTGGTGGTCCTTGGGCACTTCCAGGTCCAGAAAGGGCTGCACTGTGAACAGCACCCAGGTCTCCTGAAGCAGTATCAGCTCCATGCTCCAGCAGCAGCTCTTCAGGCACCTGCCTGTTATAAGTGACAGAAGTGCTCACTGCAGTCGGGCCTGGGACTCAGTGCTCTCTTGCCATATAGGCCAGGCACAGCAACAAGCAGAGAAGCAGCCCTCATGGCGGGCTGTGTTCCTGCACCATCACTTCTTAACACCGTGTTTTACAGAAGGGTTCGGAAGCCTGTTCAGCCTGTTGATCTGCTGCTGTGTCAACATGAGAAAGTTAAGCAATTTCTCTTTTGAGTGAATCAGTATTCATTTCCCAGGGAAAAAAAATAATAATAATAATAAAAAAAATAGGAAAGGCTGCATTCCTATATGCTACTGATGTGAAGTGTTGGGTTGGGTGGGCAGGTTTCTCATATTTGGCCGTTTATAAGGTATCAATGACTTTCCTTTAGCATTTGTTAATTTAGTTGTCTCACTAGGTGCATAAGTCATATGTCAAAGACATGCTTCTGCTGCATATGTGGCACTGCTAATTTCTGTCTAACTCCAGGAAATTTTTGGAAAAATCTATTCAGTAATTAGATGAGGACATGATTATCCCGTCTACTTTCCATGTACTACTTTTTGCAGATTTTTTTCTAGGAAAACATGAAAGGAAGAACATAACTTTCTAGAGCATAATTTAATGAAGCTTTTAATTAAACACCTATACAACACTGAAGCACGAGTTCAGTCATGACATTTTATTTGAAGAGGGTTCACATGTGATAGCATGAAATGTCCTGGGTATTTAGCTGCAGCAAGTTTTAAATGTGGTGACTTGGGGTTCCAGGGGCTGCATGGGTCTGAGATGATGTCTAAGACAAATATTTTGCCCTGGTTACATCCCTTTAGAAAGTACAAATACGTAAAGTGATTTTGATCAGGTATTCTTCAGTGACAAGCAATCTCGAGTGTGCAGCCTTTTCCAAAACATTGCACCAATTTGAAAAGCAGCTTTGCCAGAACAGTCTTACAGCCTCTCACCCTGCTCGTCTCGGAATAATTCCCATATACAGCATTTGCAGTTTACAAGGAAAAAAGAAAAAAACACACAAACAAGCAGCCTGGTTTCTCTGACCACCAGACTCGCAAAAGTAACCCAAACTTTCTCCTTTCCCAGTACTGTCACCAGCAATAAAGGCTCGGCAGGCCGCACGGCTACTTGATATTAATAAATCAAACAGTGCTAGGGAACGTGGCCAGGCGCTGGCACTCACACGCCTGCGCTGTTAATTGTTCGAACAGTCCCTGGCGTGGCCGAGCCCGGTGCCAGCGAGCGCTCTCCCAAACAATCCCTGGCACAGCTCGGCTCGGGAGGCAGTGCCGGCCAGCGAGGGCTCCCAGGAGTTGGCTTGGATGTGGCCCTGCTGTTCTGGAGACCAGAGGAGTTCAGTGGTGTGGAGGTGGGCTTTCCTGTGCCAGTTGGCCTTGGGGCCACAGTGCAGTCCTGGATGCATTTAGCTTATTAGTACAGATGTACTGTGTACATTATGTATTCAGGAACACCCCAGCAATTCTGAGGCTCATTTAAAAAAACAACGACGACAAAAAAACAAACCATCAACCCCCACACAACAAAAACCCACATGTGATTTAACATCAATAGTATTTTATCCTTGTTAAAACCGACAGCAGTCAGAAAAGCATGTATGCAAACACGGCAACTCTATACAACACATCTCCCTGTGGGTCTTCTGAGTTACATCTCTTCGCTTTGTTCATTAAAATGAATGTTTATTACACTTCGGTCCCGTTAACAATGCATAGACATTACATCATATCCTAAGTCACCATGAAAGGATTCCACTGTTTCAGGGTTTAAAGGGATACATACAGGCTTAGTTACACTTGTTGGGGTGGAAAAGAAGGGATATTAATTACAAAAACACCTTACACTTGCATAGGAGGTTTCACCCATCTTTAAGCACTTTGCAAAGGAAGATAAATATTAGTGATCTTCATAGAGAGGCTGGGAATGGACACACAGAGTGCCTGAGTGGCTTGGTTAAAGACTTGGTGGCACACCAGAAGAAAACAGCAAGGCTCAAGGCTTCCCTGGCCTCTCTGCTGACAGCCTCTCTGCAATGTGATGGCTCTTGCAGAGGCAGCTACGGATGGATGAACCTGTTGGAATAAAACAAGAATGGAACTTTTGCCTCAGGCTTGAGCAGAACAGAAACTTTTTTGAGACTTAAAAACCATCATTAAACTGTTCTTTTTTTTTCTTTTTATAAAATTTTCTCACGCTTCTGCACTTCCTGATTTAGGGTTGGACAGGAACCAGAGAATAAATACTTAGATACCATGAGAAAGGTTATTCTTGTGGTATTTTCACCCAGTCTGAAAGTGTGGCGCACTCATGAGAAAGCATGTCTTAGCAAAATTTCCACAGCAGAGGTTCACATCAATTCAAGCAAGTACCAGACGGTCTGTGAACTCCTGACTCCTGGTAGGTTCCTATATGGCTTTCTATTTAAGAGAAAAAGAGACGGAGATGTCAACACCATCAGCACAGGGTCAGGGCTGATCTCCTGGGAGGGACAATGCCTATGGGCAGGTGTCTTGCAGGAGCTCTGCTCTTGGTTTCTTAGTACAGCTGAAACCCCACCAAGCTCCCACGCCCGCTGCCGGTCCCTCCCTGTGGGGCAGAGCCTGGCTGTTTGGGGGTGTTTTCAGCCCCCCGTTCCTCACGGTGCCTGGAAAAAGCCTCGCTGAGAGCAACGCCAAAAGAGCCAGCCGTGGGGGAGGAGGCTCTGGGAGGACAAAGGGCCCTGGGAATCTGGCATCATTTTCAATATACTTGGTACCAGGCCTTGTAAAATGTTTATGTAGCAGCATAATACAGGTGCAATGGTTATGCTTGCCACTGACTATAACTACCCTCTCATGCTGGGTTTATTGGTTGGAGCTTTTCACAGGCTTTTAACATTGACTTGATTCTGCTTGCACAGAAATTCCTACCTTCTGTTCGTGTAGTGCTGATCCCACTAAAAAAAAGGCACTTTGGATGTTTAAAGTTACCCCAATACCCCAAAACCAAAACCCCCAACTCTGTGGCACGACTGGCTGATGTTATGTAAATACACTCATTTTTTTTTTTTTATCCAAAAATCCTCAGGTAGGGAATCAGAGTAACCATGCATCCACCCAGCTGTGTCAGCATAGAAGAGATGAGGGTGCAGGTGACCAGTGAAAGGTAGGTTGCTGTGGCACTGAATGACAGTGCTCTCTGTGGCACTCCCACATAAGCCAAGCCTTCCTGCCTGCCACAGGACTTCATACTGCTGAATGCAATCATGTTGCAAAAAAAAAAAAAAAAAAAAAAGAAAATAACACCAAAAGCCATCCATCTCAGTTTCTGGGTTTCTGCTAGCATCGCTGTCAGAAAAGGCTGTTAACATGCTTTAGGACAGAAATCTAAATCCCAGCAAACCTGGTCTACAGAATGGAGTTAGGTAGCTGAGATATAAACCATGGGGAACCACTGTTTTGAACCTGTTCTTTAAATTCCCTCCATTAGTCAGTGCCTAGAAATGAGTACCCCTGGATGGATGTGTGCGCATGACTGAGATGGTTGTTTCCAGGTGGGTGAATCTTTTTCTGGACAAGAGCTGTCTCTGCGGAAGCTTTGTAAGGAGACTACCTTATGGTCTGATGTTGGATTTCGGTCTGTTATATAGCTAAAATGTCACATGAGGGGAATATTTTTGTCCTTTAGATGAGTGCTGGGGGGAACATGAAGGAATGCTAACTCCCAGTCAATCCCCTAAGCCAGAGAAATGGAGTTGGAGAAGCATCAGAAAGCTGTGGTAGGGCCAATATTAACTAAGGACAAAGAAGAGTGAAGCTCTTGGGGAATTGGGACAGTAACAAAGAAATGAGGGGACAGTAACATAGAAATGAGTCTGCATAGCAGAGGAGGCATTATTCAGGCTGGGAACATGGAAGGTCAGAAGGTTTGCAACGTCAGATTGATAATGCCCCCACTAGTGTCCTTTGGTGGGCAGGAGCCCACTTCCACATCTCTCTACCCCTGATGCTAGTCTTTCTTTAATCCAATTAGGCTGTCCCATGACAAATTCCTAACCAGCCTGGCAGAAGTGTTTCCAAGGCCAGATGCTGACCCTCCCTTCTTCTTGAGGGCAGTGCCTTGATCTCTGTGCCCTCCCAGCGCAGGAAATGGAGCTGCTCCTGACATAAGCTACTGCTCAGCAGGAAAACATGGCCTCTAACATTAATTACCGTGTACCAGACTGTTCTTAACTAAAACATCCGCTGGCTGGAGCAGCCCTTTTAAATCAACAGAAATGGTTTCTGAAGTCAAAATTTGTTGCCCAGCCTGAATATCGAGGCAAAAGAGAAACGTGGGGCAAGAGTTCACCTTGCTCTTCTGTCTGATCTT
This sequence comes from Aythya marila, assembly GCF_965140915.1. Taxonomy (NCBI): domain Eukaryota; kingdom Metazoa; phylum Chordata; class Aves; order Anseriformes; family Anatidae; genus Aythya; species Aythya marila. Next base: position 43,666,027 of record NC_139044.1, read on the forward strand.
CAGTTCAGCAATGTAGGCAAAATTGGTCTCTCTTCCTGGACAAAGCAGGAGGGGGAACTGGCAAGGAAGGACATAATGCCAGTAGAGCTTATCTGGAATACTGACAGCAATATGCCAGCCTCAGCTCAACCACAACAGGTTGAATATTGGTCAACAAGACAGTTTGTGTAAGGTAAGTATCCACCTTGTCTCAGAAGAAGCAGTAGAAGGCAGCAAGCAGCATGTTAAAATGGCAGGGATGGTGTGGATTGGGTAACTGACATACTCACCTCTCGCAGATCCCAAATGTGATCATCTGCAGTTGGAGAAGAGCATGCAGACCTTGGAGATCTCTTCTGAAGTTTGTCCCCTTCTCCTCTGCCCACTGCAGGTCACAGTTTGTACTGGAGTTGATCGATGTGGCTTGGACCCTAAGTCAGTGTGTGCACAGTGTGTGCAGGCAGGCATGCAGCTCTGAGCTGCAGCCACTCTGCCATCAGTCTCCCTTCTCCCTGGAAAAATAAAACAAATCATGGCTCTTCTTTGCTCCCTTGTTTCATGGCCGGATCTCATCAGTGGCTCTCTGGGAGCAATGAGAGAGTCGGCAGAAGAGATACTTCAATTTCCTGAAAGGTCAAGTAGCCAGGGACCCCCTTCCTTCTCTAATGGACTCCAAGCCATGCTGTAGGAGCAGCAGGCTTTAAACTCTCCATAACTTTGCAGCTCAAGGGATTAGAAATTATGTCTATTTACTTTGAAGTCATGAAAAGAAGTTCCTTGCAAAGAACTGCCGAGGTCCTGGGAACCTGAAAAGGAGTTAGAGGAGCAGGGTAACTGTCTCTGCATAGCCGGGCATGGCTGTACGGGGCTGATGAGACAAGACCAGAAAAAGCTTGCAAAGGAAGGGAGAAGATGGAGTGGAGAAAACCGGCATTTTAGATCACTGAGACCTGCCCTGTTATTAAAACTGTTCTTGTCCTAGGCTGACAATTTCCATGACTATTTTGTCCTGGAGCTCAAAGGAAACCTCATGCTGCTCTCCCTTGCTGATGGAAAACAGGAATGAATATTTAACTGGTAATGATGATGAATGAAGATTTCACATTTGAGAGGGGTTCCTGAGACTATCGCATCCTCATGGAAGTGAACCTCCTCCTCATCCTGCTGTGTTGTTCTCTGAGTGGGTCACCCTCAGAAGGAGATATGGAAAATCTTGAGAAACCTTACGTGCCTGGAAAGGCAGGGATTCTTCACTCTTGAGCAAACACGTGAATGCAGTGACACCTGGTTGCATTCCTGAATGTTGGATAGCTGACCAGCAAAAAGCTTCATCTCCTCTTCACTGTGCTATAACTTCTGGAGCCACAGTGATAGGCAGGGAGGGGGGTATGGGAAAAGGTTGGGCTGGCAGAGGGAAAATTAGGGAGTGGAAGCAGGGTTGTCTCTGCTTTCACTTTAGATATCTTAATTGAGGAAATACCAGACTGAATTCACGGACACATCCTCAAGAGGGAGGGCATCAGAGGGAGGAAAATATTTGAGAAAATGCAGTTTGACTTCCTGGAGGATAAAAAAGAAAGCAAGATCAATCATTCAATCAATCGATATGTCTGTCTATCAGTCTATCTATCCATCTATTTATCCTGAAATAACAACATAGAACTCATTGTTCTGAAGTACAAAACAATACCAAAGAAATTATAGTATTTGCACAAAAGAGTTTATATTTTAAAGTAGATGCATGCCACATCTAGTTCTGCTTTCAATTACATTTTTACAAAACTAGCAAATTTTATAGCTGTGTATTAGTACATTAAAGCAGAGCTGGACTTATTTATCTACACCTAACATACATATGCAGAAAACCCATTTGTATATGTATACAAACGCCAGACATTATACACTGATATGATAAATTGTATTTACGATGCACCTTTGACCACATCATCTGTACTCTGCCTGATAATCCATTTCTAATGGGGCTGCTTCTTGCAACTGAAAACTCTGATCATCTTCAGCTACCATTATTTTTTGAAAACCACCTTGTCAGAATAGATGCTTCTGTCCTTCTTTCTATCTAAAGAACTTTTCCATCCTGAGTTGTAGGATAGGCAAAAATCATTCCTGGATTAGCAACAGGCTTAAAGTCTGAAAACACTGAAACTTTTCAGTAATAGGAGCATGCCTGTTTCAGTGTTTTAGTCCAAGAGAATTTTTAAACCTCATGTTATGTTCTGCACATGCCACAAAATTAACAAGAATAATCATGTGAGGATACCTCAGAAAGTTTGCTGTTATTAGACATCAGCATATTGGAGTCATTTTTTGATTCCCTCTTGTTTATGAAGCTAGACAGCTTAGATACTAGAAATGTGATTTTCTAGATCTCTGGAAGAGCCATTTAAAACTTTTAAAATGATAAAAAATTACATTTGTGAATAAAACATGGTTTGAAGAACTGTTTTCTCAAAACCTTCTCATGCTTCTGTGTCTATATCTATCACCAAGGGACTGCAAAAGAACTAAATACTCATTTTTTCTATGCTCATTATTAGAAAATCACCTCAGCTAAGTGACTGCTTTTTTTATCCTTCCCATATGTGGTCATTTCATTCTGTCTCTGGGTACTTGAGAAATGAAAACTTGTGGCCTTCATTAAAATGTAAGGAATGTCCTCCATAGATGTGGAGGAAACTGGTTTGGAAAATGTTCAAATGCAGTTGTTTGGAGGGCAGATTTCAGCACGGGTCAGAGGTGAGTTTTTGATTATGCAGTAAGCTGTGTTTGGCCTCCATCTTATTCCTTGTGTCATGTCCTTGGAGCCCCCTTTAGGACAGCAGCTGCTTTCTGGATTGCCCTCACTGATGGTCAGCATTGGCTTGCTCACCAGGAAAAAATGCCTTAAAAAAAAAAAGTCTCAAGCTTCAAAACTGGTACTTTATGGTGAGCTGTAGGAAGAGCACAGCATCCAGAAGACTGGTATCTTCTCTACTTTCAGCTGAGCATCTTGCACACAAATTAGAAGGTAGATTAATTTATCAGCAGTTGTGATTAATGATGCCAGTAATATGAGCCCTAAGTATTCATAAATCATGGCTCAAGTTCCCTCCTCCCCACCCTGGCTGGTACAGCTGCCTTAAAAATCACAGTGTATAATAACAAAGCATTAAAGCATTGGGATTCCTTTCACTTGGTTCTTGAGCTAGGCTGTGCCTGGTTTCAATGGTGCAGCTATTGCATTGAGGGACATGGAGGGTTTCTGCTCTATCCTCCACCACAGAGGCTAAATGCTCCTTTCTTCCCCTCCTGCATTCAGCTGGTATTTCTTAATCCCAGTGTTACAGGTGCTCTGGATTCCAGAAAAGCAGCAGATATTGCTGGTATTGTGAAAAATACAAATAAAAGAATAATTGGCAGCTTTGCAGCCCCCAAATTAAGAGAAAGCAAGAGAAGGAACTGAATACAGTAGGAAAAAGCAGGAGGAAATAAGCAGAAAAATGTTGTGCTGAATAGCATTTTCCCTTTTAGTTTAAGCGGGACTTTCTTTTTAACATCTTCTAAGGACTTCTTCTGGGTATAATTCTCTCCAATAGCTCTACTAGTGATGTTGTGTTTTTACCGTAATCTGTTAGTCAGGCATGAACCAGGATCTCTGTGGGTTCCCATTCTCAGCCTTTTTGAAGACTAAATAGTTCCATTCTCTCCCCTCATCTGCTGCTACAGGAAAAGAAAAGAAAAAATGTAGGAATTTTGGATCCTTCTAAGCCTGGCTTGGAAATCTTGCCTTGGGTGGTGAAGCCAGACTGTGTCATTCTAGCTGACATTTGCATTTAGCATAGTTAGAGTTAAATGCCAATATCTGGCATTTGTACACTGCAATTAGCAGTATCATTTGTTCTCATCTGAGCGGTTTGAGTTTTGTTTTGTTTTGCTTTTTGTTTTTCTGTGTGAATGACTCGGTGAGATGGATTTCTACTGCAAGTTTTATAGGAAAAAGTCTATTTTTATCATGATTTTTGTTGTTGTTTTTCTGATAGCTATAAGCCACAGTGTATAATGTTGTTCAGCTGCTCAGAACTCGAACTATGGTAGGAATAAGGCAATATGCACTGTGTTGCTCTGACCCCACTTTGAAGCCTCTGCTATTGAACTCCACACAAAAGCCAAGTGCTGAAAAATCACCAAAATGCAAACAGAAGATGATTCCTGATGTTGTTTCAGCACAGCAGGCTTGGGCAGTTGCAGAAAGCATGTTCAGAGTGTTTTTTCTACTCTTTGGATTTTGGGGCCTTGATCATCAGACCTGTCTCAAGGGCATGGTTTGAGTCCTTCCGAGAATCGATACAAGCTTAGGTGCAATGGCCACTTCTGGAGGTGCAGAACGCATCCTGGTCACTTGCAGACGGAGCAGCCTCTGCAGACATCAGGAGCCTTTGCACACAGAAAGCGACAGCTGCCAGGCCCAATGTGAAATAGCCACAAGAGGACTTTGAAAATACTTTAAGTGGGAGACATGGAGGGCTGTTAACACTCAGGGCCAGATCCTGACCCTCCTACTGGGCGGGCACACAGCCCAGCCTGAGCTGTGTCGCCTGGCGCGGCTCCACACCAAGGAACAATGATTGCATCCAAGGATGTTGGTCTGCCTGGGTGGCAGCACAGGCGGCCCAGGCGCTGCAGACAGTGCACAGCAGAGAGGTCACTGAGGTCTCCAGGCTGTCGGCCACTGGGCAGGCACTGGCTGAGACACGGCGTTGAAGGGGATGTCTGGGGAGGCACACAAGGGCAGGAGGGTCCTGCCTTCCCTGGCTGCCTCTCAGGTGAGTTTGGGATGTGAGCTCTGACACAGGATGCTGAGCTTGCCTGTGGCTGCCAGTACATCCCAGTGGAAATAGGGACCAGTTCATCCACACATACCTCTGTCACTCTGGAGAGGGGCAAGGGAAGCTTTGCCCATCCTAGTGGATCTTAATTCCCCAGAACCTTCCTGTACACCCCACAGCTCCCCTGAGTGTGCCCGATGGGGCAGACCCCAGGTTGATGTTAAAGCCCAGGCAGCAATGCTCACCACTGGTGGCATTTCCATTGCAGAAATCTCTTGAAGCAAGCAGACCTGTGCCCTCTCTCCCTTCTCCCCTCTGCTTGTGCAGCTCACTGGGCACTCATGGCCATGTCCTTGGCCTGGCCCCATGCCTGGGATCCCCTGATGTACCTCCCAAAATGGGGTTTTTCTTCTGCTGCTCTCCTCCTCTTCCCTTCCCTTCCCACTAATGCCCACCCCAGCTTCTTGCACACACGCTCCATTGCGTAAGAAACACAAACCTAAAATGCAATACATGAATTAAGTTAATTATCCAATTAACTGTAGCTACAACACATCTGCTATTGTTTCATGGGCTCTTCGTAAAATTTAAAACACATTTAAGGAAAAAAAGGCAAAACAAAATACAAAAAAAGATCTCTCTGCCAGGGCAAATCCTCAGCAGGCTATGAACAAATAAGACATCTGTTTAAAGTAAATTGGGGCTGGGGAGGATGGACTGAAGACAATAACAAGAGCAAGAAAGAATAATGACAAGGCGAAATCCCAAAGAATTACACTCCCACTTTGAGCCAGGGGCAGCTCTCTTGTTGCTGTGCGAGGCGCTTTAATAAAAGCTGTGAGCGAGTTAGCCGATCTCCTGAAAGTTAAATAATTATTGCCAAAAAAAAAAAAAAGAGAAAAAAAATAGCCGTTGAGCCCTATTTCTTCATGGTGTTTGTGATCAGAGGTGGTCGGGATGTAGGGGGGTGGAGTGAGAGGAATTAAATCTATGACTAAACATTTTTCACGGCAACAAAAGGACAGCGATTAAGAGATAAATTAATGCTCTGGCAACGCTTCCTGTTTTGAAGGATGCAGTGGCGGGTAATGAATGGCTGTGCCTGGAGTGGGCCTGAAGAGCCTCTCGCAAAGCTCGCCGCTCCGGCCAAACTGCAGCGAGCTGGCCCTCTGCACCTCCAGCTCCAGCAGGAAATGCACTTAAAAAATCTTTGGCAACCTCTGCGCCCCCATTTTCCCCAGGGTTGTCCTCAGCCGTTTGATCTTTCCCTCCCTCCCTCTCTCCCCCGCTTGTAACCTTTTCCCATTCCCCCACCCTCTGGGCCTGAAGTCTATTTTCAGTGCTCTGTTGCTGAAAGGCTTTGGGAGTTTTGTTTTCAGCAAAATGTTTCCTTGAGAGCTCCCGCCCTGTCCCCGGCCCCGAACTGCTGCCTCGCAGGTTGTGTTTGACCCCAGCGCGATGTGCTGGGCTCCTCTGCTGCCTGGCCCAGGCTGAACTGGGTGATAAATGCCCCAGGTGATTTCTAGGGGGAACTTGGAGAGGTGGCCACATTGTTATGCTTGCATGGGGGGGGCGATAAATCTGTCCTGCTCCTTGTCCCCAGGTGCTGAGGGATGCATGGGGAGCAAGGGCCTGGCTGCGCCTGGCTGGTCCTGCTGCCCCCCCGCCACTGCTCAGGAACACAAAATGATTTCCTTGGGATCAGTGCCCGTTTCCTCTCCGAGTGAGCCGTGAGCAAGGGCTTCCTCGCGGCCACCGCGTCCCACCCATATCCTCCCCAGCCCGCCCTTCGGCCCTGCGCACAGCACGGCTCCTCGGGGACAGGCCGAGGGGCTCCGCTGGGGAGGCCCAGCTGGGCCGGGGGAACGCAACCTCGTTTCTTGGACCCCAAGACTTATCCTGCTCCTGGGGAGGCCCTCAGCTATTAAGACAACTGCTTTAGCTTTGTTCAGCCTGATGGAGCTGGCATGGATCTTCTTGGTCTTTGCACCAAAACCGGCCGAGGGTTGAGGCCTGGGGCAGTGTGACCCATGGGGTACCCCTGGGCCATGGCTGGCAAGTGCAGTGAAAGTGATAAGCTTTCAAGAAACATATTAATCCCTCCCTCCCCCTTTATTATTATTAATATTATTTTTAACTGTGGCACCCCTTTCCTTTTCTGGAGAATGTTGCATGAGCTGTGTTAAATTTTCAAAACCATCCCATTTGAGCATCAGCCTCCCACTGTCATGTTTTGGGGTGGCTTGTCCTCACAGCCCCACAGGATGGGGTGCAGGGACACCTCAGTGTCCCCTGTGCCAGCACCCTCACTTGCTTAGCCTTCCTGGGGAGAAGAAAGGGAAGAAATGCTGTACTCTCAGCCTTATTGCTGAACTGGGATGTAAAGTGAAAAAGGTGGTGATTCCCCCTTCAGAGACCAGAAACATTTCAAGGGCGTTGTGTTTTCAGCTCTAAGGGCAGATAAAGGGAGGTGGATATTTTAGGAAGCAAATGGTAATGATTAGAGTTTTGAGTAGTCATTTTGTCATAAAAGACTGAATTTGTATGCTTCAGAAAAATAGTCTTTTCCTCTCAGTTGATGATAGGTTTCCTTCAATTGCCATAATTGTTCATCTTTTTATGAATGCATAACAGACAATGACATGTGATTAAATCTCCGCCCAGGGCTTCCTTTCTGAAGATCACAGAGATATACAGAAATCACTCTGCTCTCTGAAAGATTATTAATTCCTATCCTGGGCTACTGTATATGCACATAATTCAGTGTGTACATCTATGCAGTGTTCCATGACCTATAAGTAGTTAAATACATGGCAAATAAAAGTAACACATTTTGATTCAGTCCCACTGAAAGTCCCAAAGAAAGAAAGGAAGCAGGAACGGAGGAGTTAATTTAAGGAATATTGCCTTTGAAGGATGTAAAGGACACCTATGTCCCCTCAACACAATATTTCTCATGTTAATGGATTAAAGTGCCTATGAACTGATATTCCAACTTTTTTTTTTTTTAATATTTTTTATTTTTAATTATTGTAAGGCTATTACAGCTAACAATGTCTCAGTGATGAATTATTTTGTTGCCTTACTGTGCACCCCTCAAAAGAAGCAAATAGGTAAAGAAGGAGACAGCCATCTTCTCAGGAGAATGCTAAAATAAAAGGGAATTAAAAATTCCTTTCAAATTGATGAAGCCTTACTGCACTGGGCATGGAGCTTTGCATTATATACAGCAGCTCTTTTCTTCCCCTTTGATGGACACCCGGAGCTCTTCTCCCTGCTAATGGGAGATTCACAGGTGGACAAAGGAGGAACATGGAGGGGAAAATTAGCCCACTTAATTGCTCTCCCTAACCTCAAAGTTACAGTATCACATACATAGTCCCCTATCTGTGAAGGTATCACAACTTTGTCCCTTTTGACAACTTTGTCAACACTTTCATGGGAATTTTGTATTCGTTATATTTTGCCAATGAAGTGTGCGATTTCTAAACACAGTTGTCTCCATGTGTTCTCTCTGGGAAGAAGCTTGGAGCTCTCCAGTGAGGAAGCAGATTTTAGATGGTGTCAAACATTATAACTTGTTTGACTTTGTGGGGTGGTGGAAAGTTACCCCATCTGAGGGCTAGATCTCGTGCCCACAGCTAGCTCAAGCTGAAAGCTTTCCAATTTGGGATTAAAAAATGAAAGTGAAGGTTATTTCAAGGCTTAATTGTGGTTTTGCTTTGTTTTTTGTCTGTTTCTCCTGTACACATCACAGTCTTTCAGCACCCATATAAAAGAAAATCTACTGTTAGATATTTTCTATTTTTTGTAATAGTGTGGAAATAAATTCTATTACCCGCTCAGAGTGGTGTAGCCCTGGAGAGAGGAACATGCTGTGAGAAAACAGATTATGGGTCACTTTCAACTAGTTTTTCTTTTCACTGGTCTCTGCCTCAGACCAAACTTGGGTTTCTGCAGATGCCCTAAGGAGCGTCAGCTAGATATTCTCCTCACCAGGCTAGAAACTGTTTACAGCCATAGTATGTACACTTCCACATCTCACCACAGGTATTTGTAGGTGGAGAAAGCTCCTACAGAAGCCAGCACACCAGTATAATGTAAAATGCTGAAGGTAATTTTAACTAGAGGCTTTCCTGCTCTTGTGTGCTGCGAAGAAGCCAGCAGGTATTGCTTTCCTGAGCTGCACAGTGCTGCAATGGGGCACCTTGCCAGTGGTGCTTGTCGGGGAGAGTGCACAGCTGGGACGCACTGCAGGCTGCTGGAGATACATGTCATTTTTGTTAGGTTTTAATAAAATAGAAATAAGGCCAGCTTTTGTTTAGGTCCATTCTGAGCTACAAATACCCAGCTTTTTGTGGGTCTCCCAGTTCTGCAGCTGTCTTGAAGTGGTTTCCTTATTAGTCAGCCTTGGGGCAGAAATTATGTGAGAGGGTGTTAGAGCAAAGGGGCATCCACCACGTGTTCCACTTCAGTCCACTTGTGTCTCACAGGTCCCTGCCAGCCTGTGCTTTTATTGCATCTGCAGGGGTGCATTTGCGGTCCTCCAAGGAGATGCTGCTGAACTAAGAGCTGTTTGTGAAAAGCTTGGGCACAGTCAAATGACAGCAGGAACCACTCCATTGCAGTGCAGCTTTTGGGAGGCCAGAAAGCAGCTCAGGCCTACCAGAGCCGGTGGTGGGTCCTTTATTCTGCCCCTCCCCAAACATAACAATGCTGTGTTGTCAATATGTGATCATTCAACATCAACAGGCTCCTTTCTCTCTGCCTTTTATCTTCTCCAGTATTGTAGAGCAAATGCCATAATGTACAATTCCAATTTCAGATTAAATGCCACCCTCATTGCAGATGAGACAGAACATTTTTTTTTTCTATTGGAAATATTCAGAGAAAAGTACACTTGCTTATTTTTAGAACCTGCAAATGAAAATCCTTGTTTCTGCTTTTTATTCATTATGAATTGTCCAACAAAAGAATAAAAGTTAGTGTGTGTCCTCCATCCTATTCATATATTCAGGTCTTCAGACCTTCAAAGGAGATCAAATCAGACCAGAAAGATTCAAGCTTGCCCTGTGCAGATTCAGAGGGTTGCTAACAAGCTCTGCTGAATGTCAAGGGCATGTTAGCCTGGCATGAGTAACATCTTATGTGAGACAGACCACCTGTGACGAGCTCAGAGTGTGGATAGGAAAAGACCATTTCCTAAGGGTGTCTACTTATCCCTGCTCTTTGGAAGAGCTAAATACAGCCCATCACAGAATAGCTTCTAAAATACAGAAGCTTTTCATACAATGGCCCAGTGACTAGGTTTCTTGTTTAGGTGAAAGACCTGGATTCAATGTACTTTTTACTATTGAAAGGTTCAAAGATACTAGTGCAGTCTGGCAGAAGTCAGTGGGTTTTTATTTAATTGGGAAAACTTCTCAGCATGAGTTTCTGAGTGAATGTAGCCATGACCTACTTGAGATCAGTGTTTTGTGATGAATGCTATTCAATGCTATCTCAAATGCTATTTGAGAAAACTACCTGTCCTGAGAGCCTTTCCCCCAACCCCTACTCTAGGTGAGACTCCCAAACAACTTGTCATCTGCCTGGTATCTGGCTTTCAGCTGGACTTGGACAAGAAAACAGGCCCAGAGGCTGTTCAGATAGTATGGCTTTGCTACGTGTGAACAGAAAACCGTACTGTGAGGACTGTGCTCAACAAAATGTATCAAACCAAGGAGGGCCTCAGGAGTTGGGTTTCAGGTTAAGAGGGTGGGTTTCGAGTCTAGTTTTGGAGGTCTGCATGTTAAGCCTGCTCAATGTTTGTCTTGGGTACCAACATCTTTCTCGTGATCTATCCTTGGATCCTGGATATGTTTGGACACTTGGCCCTTAGAGCTCCCCAGTAACAGCAATACTGTATTTTTGGCCTGTGACTGGACAGCCAATACATATGGGAACATTTCTACTTCCTTGAATGGATGCCAAAGTTTAGTACATTTAGAAATTATGACTAAACCAAGACAATCTCTCTGGGGCATGGCATGCATCATACAGCCCAGGGCAAAAACAGGAGCAAACTGGTAAGACAGGACAGAGCTATGTTGAGGGATTGACAGAAAATGTGAGGTAATTGCCCAGAAAACTAAGGGATGGGAGTGAGAAGGGGAATTAGAAATAGCTAAATAGAAAAAAAAAAAAAAAGCTTTTTCCTAACTAAACCTTTACTGTCTTCTGGAACTGTGTCACAAAGAAATCTGTAAATCTCTGAAAACATGAGTGTGAGGGGTTGGTTTTCTTTTTCTTTTTCTTTTTCTTTTTCTTTTTCTTTTTCTTTTTCTTTTTCTTTTTCTTTTTCTTTTTCTTTTTCTTTTTCTTTTTCTTTTTCTTTTTCTTTTTCTTTTTCTTTTTCCTTTTCTGTTTCTTTTCCTTTTTTTGTGTTTGTTTTTTTTGTTTTCAAAGAGGAAACTGAGTCTAATTCACTCCTCCTTGGCATGCCCTTGAGTCATTACTCAAGAGCAACCCTAATGAAATAATTGGGATCATATTAGTGAAAAATAATTTTGAGATAAGATTCAGGCTCTTTGCCTTTCAATAGACTCAGCAAACACACTGGCCTTCATGACCCCTAGAAGGGCTGGGGATCTGGTCCTTTTGAGGTTTCAAGGTTAGCTCTGAGGAGACATCTGGACTTTTCCAGGATATTTAATCGTATCAGACATGGACCTCCACCAAGTTCTTAATATGGAACCATGTGTGTTTGACTTTAAAGTCAATCAACTGAAGTGCTGGTGCCAGTCTATGTCTAGAATCATGTACAGTTGTGAATGCCAACATTTGACAGCTAGTGATGGAGACAGTTGGAGGAATCATGAGATCCCTGTGTTGCAGCTCCATGGAAGTCCATATGCAAGGCGGGAGAATTCTGGAGGGACAGACTGGGACAATTGTAAATATTTTGCTTTTAAAAATGGAGATTGTATTTTCCAAGTGGAGACAGCTGGCGGGTACATGAGAGTTGTGTAGTGACAGCAGCATTTTCTTGGAGCATTCACAGTTGAATTACACAAGTCCCTCTGTTCACTCCAGGAGCATCACTACAGCAACTGTGTCCCAGAGCTTGCTGGGACCCACAGAGAAAGGTTCTTTGAAATCCTTGTAGTTTCATCTCATGCTAACTATAATGAGCCACTGGGTGCTGCCGGGTAATCTGCACATCAGTATGCAAAATCCCCAGAGGTTTCTGAATAGAGCACTCACCAGTGGCATGTCAGAATTGCTTTGTTAGCCAGATACGACTTCATTGCACAAATTGCAGTTTTCAAATATTTCCCTGTTTAATTAACTAGATGCTCACTTAATTAAATAGATGTAAAAGTAGCTGTGATCAGTTACCTGCCTCTCTGTCCGAGTTGCTGTCAGAACTGTTGTACAAGATAAATCTTCACTGCAAATGCCACTCAGCTCAAATATTTATGCAGAGATCAGGAGAGGGAGCGTCCAAATGATTTCCTGTGGGGCTCCTCTCTTGCCTTCCCTTGTTGTTCCTGTCCTCATTGAACTAGATTACATTCCTCTCATTTAAAAAAGTAAATTATGATTTTGACAGGTTTTTAATGTTTCCGATAACATTTTGTTGTTGTTGTTTGAGGAATGGGAAGGGAGGGGGAAAGCCGGAATAGGAGCATAGAGGGAAGGGCTGGAGCTCTGCATGATTTATAACAAGGAAGCTGTTTTCCCGAGGAAGGACAAGGGATAGGAGCTGAAGGACAGCCAAGGAGAGCTTTGGAGGACAGCTGTGCTAACGTGAGCCTGCAGTTCATTCAGTGCCCTTCAAAGCAGCTTCTTAGCACTCCTCAACAGCAAACTAGTGAAGTCAGTGTGGATGCACATAGGTTTAGTTGCAAAAGTTTAGTCTGCATATGCTTCCTCATATGAGCTGAGAATCTGGACCCTGAAGCATAAATACTGTAATTTACATTTGTAAGTGGGAACGTGGCAGCTAAATGATGTGCTCATAAGCAGCCCTCAAGTCAGTGGCAAAGTGGTGTAAGACCACGAACCTCCTCTCTGTCATAGTCAAATACTTTTCTCTAGGCTGTGTTATCTCTCTTAATGCAAACAGGCTGGATTAATTAGTGCTACATTGTCTCTATTGTGCTTTAGTTAGCTTATAAGAAGGATGAGTTTGTCCCTGAGGCCCAGTTCACAAATGTAATGTCCTCACCTGTTTCTTTGTGTCACGATTTTAGAGATAAAGGTTTCTCAGCAGGGCAGGCAAAACTGAATTCTGCCACTTCAAAACGGAGTGCAACCTGGCCTGAAAATGTATGCATTTAGTTTGTGAAGGCAGCAAAGGGTATTTCCAAGAAGGAGGGAGTGAAGAGAACTATGAGATTACAGTGAAGATTTTTGGCTGTTTGTGGATAAGGAAAAAGATTGGGGAATGAAGGCTCTGCAGGGAACCACAGGATGCTCAGGACAGCTGTAGGGGAAGGAGAGCTGAGAGGTGAAAGATCTATGGAGGTTGTCAGAGGAAGCATTCAGCAGCTCTTAGAGGAGGGCTTTCCCCCTTCTCTAGTATGCCTCGGTGCATATTCCAGCCTCCCTCTCAGTCCTACCTCTGGCTGTTTGTAAGGAGGCCATGGGTGTGTCATACTACAGACAGCAGAAGTAATGCAGCTGGGGATTTCCTGGGGCATTAGTGGGGGCTTGCATAGGATTCTCTGGTGTCTGATAAGATACATTGGTTATCTGAAGGTTTTGCCCTCTGAGGACATTCATAATATCTCTTTCCCTGGAGGATGGCTAATAAGAGCCATGTTCACATTGCAGCCTTCCCCTCTACAGGGACACTAATTGTGTCTTCTCTAACCAGGTGCCAATTTTCATAGCATGTATTAGACTTTAGGATGTTGTAGACATCTTATCTGCCACATTTCTTTGAGACTGGTCCATGGGTTCAAAAATTACTGGTGAGGGAGGGGGGCAGCTGGGGTGCACAGACAGGTGAACAGACACACACACACATGAAGTGAAACTACAAGTATCACCTCATGGAAAACCAAAAAAATAAAAATAAAATATGTAAGTGCATACGCTACATGGCCAATCCTGGTGTTCTCTGCTGTGTGACAACTGAAATCATAATATAACAAAACATCAGCAGTATCAGTCTACATCCCTTTGCCGTGCTGAGAAGTGTGATCCCTTCCTTGCAGCAAAAACAAATAGCTCTGTGCCCTGCCCATCTGACTTAATGCTCTTTCTTATTATTTGCTCAGTTCAAGATCTTGTGTGTGCCACCCTCTGTGCAAAACCACTGACAGTGGTATAGAGTGACATGTCCTGAACAAAGGATGGTCTTTGAGGTCCAACCAATCCTGCTTTCTGCTTGTGAGGCAAGGACATGCAACATTACACCCACATGCTTTCCCCAGTCCATCTTGGCATGTGATGGGGCTATAGTCCTAGCGCACAGTACTCCACTGGGTCTCCTTGTGTATATGCGGTACCCCACAAGCTGTGATGAGTGGGATCATGTTCCAGTACTCTCCTCATCAGCAGGACTCGTGTGGCTGTGGGAGAAAATATGCAATTACTCAGTAGGGGATGTAATAGCAGGCATGCTCCTACAAGCTTGAGATGTTTATGGAGATTTCTCAGTATCCCTGCTCCTTTCTGCATAGTGGTGACACCAGAGTAGGCTGGGCAAGTAATTGGGCTTTCTGTTTGTCTTCCCACATGTGCTTTCTCCAACGAGGATGCCCCATCTGATAGAGAATAGCTGGAGGTGACTTTCCCACATGGAGCAGTCCCACTCTGCACATCATAGTCAAATGCTCCCCAGAAATGGAACAAACAAGAACTTCCAGCTCAGAAGTGATGACATGTAACCAGAGATGAATATTTATGCCCTAGTCCTGAACAGGTATTCAGAGCAAGCAAGCAGAGTCAGCAGGGGACAGAGAGCTCCTTTCTCCTTGAGCCTGCTATGGCCAGGCAATGCAGGCACTCTCCTAGTAGGAAAAAGATGTTCTGTTGGAGTCTTTCATGTGGTGGAAGGAACCACACCAATGTTACATTTATTGCATTGAGTACTCAAAGGGATAAAACCTATCTCTCTCACTTTTTTTTTTTTTTTTTTTTTTTTTTTTTTTTTTTCCCCACAAGTTTTCTCTGCCCTGTTTTCCCCTTCTTCGGTTATAGTCAATTCACTGGTGAACAACCACAGCAACAACTAAGTTTCTGCCTTAAAGCACTGACTCTTCAGCTGGGGTAGTCTAGTACCATAATTGGTCAGAGCTGTGCTTATATTGCAGTGGGTTATTTGGCTGTTCCTAATCTTGTCCTAAGAGCCAGATGCTTCCACGTGACTTGAAGGATGTGTCAGTCAGTGGGATTTCAGCCTGTGTTTCCAACGAAACATGCACCTCAGCGGGTGCAACTCTGACATCCCCAAGCAGCGTTTTTTAGGGATTCCTTTCACAGAGATTTCTGGGCAGCAGCCTGGTGTTATAATTGTGACACAATCGTTATACATTTTTATCCCAGCTAGTGTCACTGGGGGTATTTTAATGAATCATAGAAATGTTTAATCCTTGTTAGAATCCTGCTAAGCTCTTTGCCTTAATAATTATCTTGTGGGTTAGCTCAGTCAGTACAAAACTATAAGACAAGAAAAACATCCCTGAGTCTATGCTGGAGTCAAATAACTCAGCAGAGCATTTGAATGCAATGGGAAGTGGAAGTTTAGGATCACCCGGTTCAGATGAGTGGCCAATGAACCTTCCCCAGCAGACAGCTGGCTGTGCGTTTTGTGATGCTGCTCAGCTCATGCTTTTGGCGGAGGTTATGAATCAGAAGCATTTTTGACAGCACAGCTTCTGCGTGCATGGTTTGGAGAGCCAAAGCGAGCGATGCAGCAGCACAAAAATGAATTTGTTTTCCAAAACCCTCCAGCTTCACTTAAAGCTTCTGAGTCACTCCTGAAAACTCACTGGAGAGAAATGAGACACACATAAGACTCAGCTGCAGGATGACTGGGAATGTTGATCTCAAAAATGTATCCTGTGTTTATCAGACAGGAACCTAAGGACTTGGCTCCTTGAGTGCAATGTTTATACCTTATTCAGAGTGAGAATAATGTGCTGCTCTAACTGGTTATGGTCAGAGATGTGCAAACAACTCTTACGAGAAGTCTTCGGATTCAAAGGACCGACTGGCCTGCAAGATGGGCTGCTGAATGATTTAGAGGGGGGGCTAAATACACTGGGAGATGAACCACATGACCCTTAGGGTCTGATCCTTCCTCACTGCAGGCAAAGGGGAGCTGAGGTGTCTCAGGAGTTATGCTGATCTTTGCAGCCCCAGACCCATTTTTATTATCTGGTGAGTATCTAAAGCCCTGATGCATCACAGGCTTATGAATACTGCCGGCTGGCAGCACAAAATCTGGACAAGCTGATGTTCTGGCTTCATTTATTCAAAGGTTTCCTTTCTTCCCATTTCATGGGTATCAGTGGTCCCTGGTACAAGTGAGATTCTGCAATATTTCCATCATATTAAACATACAGGAAAAAAGTACTCGTGAGCATGTAGATCTCAGCCATTTTTTTTCAAGCCCTAGGTGGAATTTTGGTGAACAGTATGTGTCTCTGCTCTGCCAATATTTCATCTTGAGCAAGGCTGTTCTCACTGCTTCTTGCAATTCATTTGCCTATTAATAGTTGTATTTCAAAAATATAAAGAAAAATAAACGAAATCAGTGTATTGCAGTCTATGAGGTTAGGCTAATCAATTTGCAAAAAGAAAATAGCATCCACTCTAAAAGTTGTTTTATTCAGGCTCGGACCTCATCGTGTTGATTTTGCCCTTTGAAAACTGCTTCTTCAGTTAGAGGACTTCTGCATTGAAACGACCTGCATGGTTGGACACTTAAATTGTTACTATACATCAAAGCCATGGTTCTAAATTTAAGTGTATATGGTGTCAACACTCACATCAGCAAAAGACAGAGTGTATGCTCTGTCCAATGACCCTTCAGATTTTTTTTTTTCACTTCTGTTTTCTGTGGCGTGAGCTGTCTGTCTCTTAACATTGAAGAGCATGTAAAATACAGATTTATCAGCTATAGCTCAGGCTGTTGCTGTAAGGTGGACAACCTAAACACATACCTATAAATATAGCAAGGGATATTTATCCAGTAGTCAATGGATTTCCCAGAACATCCTTTGTGGGTCTAGACTTCCAATGGAAGGGACTTCCAGAGGGGCAGACCCTCCAGAGAGGGAGTCCAGCTTCTGCACAGGTAATGCCAAATTCTCTACTAATGAGCTGTGCACATTTATACCAGCTGCAAATCTAGCATTCCAGTGCAAATTTTCTGTTTTGGTGAAATCATTGCTTGGGAGCCTTGTTGCATTTACACTGCCTGTATCACTTCATCTAGAGCCTGGCCTTGACTAGGCTTCAGGGACTTTGGATTTCCCTCCAGCCTCCAGAGCATCTCCATTGAATTTGAGTAAAAAAACTTCACTTTGTTGCAATATAAAACCAGCTAGCAAGCAAACTCATATTCCCAGAGAGTAAAGAGAATACAAGGCCTGACTCAAGGCTGCATTTTTTTGGCAATTCATGGCTGAAGAGCAGTGGCCTGAATCCTTTCTTGATGTACACCCATGTGTCTTCACAGAAGGAAAATTGTTATTCTCCAGCCTTTTTTTTTTTTTTTTTTTTAAGCCCCAGGGCTCCCCTGTAAAAACACATGGGGATGAACCATGAGCAAAACCACCCCTGGCACTACTGGAAGGGGAAGAAGCAGGCATGGGTGCAGCCCCAGCAAGTGAGGCCTTTGCCTGCAGCTGCATACTGAGAGGTGGCGGTGGGGTGCCTGACACCCGCATGCATGCTGTGACGTGGAAGACGGCAAGAAGGAGCCTCCTGTTATCTATTGTGCGTGGAGCCTTCCCTGTAGGTCCGCATTGGCAGGCACATATGGAGGGAGCCCTTTTCATCTGCTCCTTGCTGGCTGCCGAGGGCTGCTCCCGAAGAGCCGGGGGGCCCAGGCTGTACAGTTGTGGTGGCGGATCCCTGGGTGGGGAGGGAGCTGCGGGGCTGCTCGGGGGAGGCTCGGCTGGGGCCGGGGCGGGAGCTTTTCAATGGCAGCGCAGAGGAGCTGGGGATCGGTTAATTAAAGTGCTCACAGATGGTTTATGTTATGGGACATATGTGTGTGCCTGGCCGCATGACTTGCATCCGAGCCAATTAGCGGCCCGGGAGGGGGACGCTGACCTCGTGCAGGAGTGGTGAGGTGAGGAGGGTCCCGGTGCTGCTTTCTGCAGGGTTGCACATCGTGCCTGCAGATCCTATGGAGAGCTGTCCTGAATGAACATGGCCCTGTGGGGACAAGCAAGCGAGGTACCTGGGACCCTGCGGGAATGCTCTGCCCATGCCATGGGATGAGCAGCGATGTGGGGCCACCAGTCTCACATGTGCTCTGCTCTTGTTTTGCACTGGGCAGTCAAGGAGAAGCACTGACTTCCAGTGATACAAGCTGAGTCCAGCAATAAGCCTCTTAAAAGAATTAAATAGAAAAACAATAACAAAGAACAAAACCCAAAAAACAAAACAGCAAAACTCTATGAAGAGATATTTTAAGAAAGTTAGAACAATACAGCATACAATTTATCCTGTCATTGAGCTCTGTGCAAATCACACAAATATGTTTGAAATATTAGTAATTCAGTGAAATTATGTCATTGGCTCTAAGATTAATCAAGAAACAGGAGTATGGTGGTGACAACTGCTTAAAAACCAGATGACTAAAGACAGAAGAAAGAAAACCCGACTGACTCCACTTTGACATATTAACGAGTAAATGGGAAACTTTGATTATTGTTTATAACATTTGCTGGTGGATACTCATCATGCTATCACACAAGCAGCCCATCTTGGGTCTTCAAGCATGCTGTATCTCCAGGACAGCTTGCAATTTGCTTGGGCTAATTACCCCTTCCATTTCAAAGAGTTTGTCTGAATTGCTGGACATTCAGAAATTTGCTCTGGGTGCACAATGCAGTTTGAATGTTTTGCAAAGCCAAATGCTTTAAGTGCTCTGAGGATTTTACCCACAGTCATGCTGAACATCTGTCCTTGAGTAGGGAAGCAAACTCTCCTCCCAAATTCAGGGTGCTGGAGTAAACGCCGGATCATCTCTCAGCCACAGCTTGTCCAGTAAAGGGTGGTTAGAACTAGAAGATATCTTCCTTCCTTTGGGTTGAAAAAATATTTTTTCTGCTGAAATTTGTTTATGCACCTTTTTTTTTTTTTTTTTTTTTTTTTATCCTTGGGAGTGAAACCACTTCAGTGTCAGAAATATCTAATTCTAAGACACTGTCTGGAGTGACAAAGACAAACCAATAAATATTAGTGATGGGGGAAAAAAAGCCTTTAAAACAAAACCAAAACCCCAAACTGGAAAATAGCAGTTGTAAATCAAGATTGAAATAGGACAATCCAATTTTCAAAGATTGAAATCCAATTTTCAAGATTGAAATAGGACAATCAAAGAGAATTTGTTATTAAAAAATAAAGTCTGCTGAGAGACCAATATGTTTTTGGGAAAATGTATTTTGAGAAGAGGCAAAAAATTTTATTAACAAAAACTTATATAACATGAAGGAAGTGATAGAGGTGTGCGTTATTTATTTAAATTAATTCTGAAGGACACAGTGCAAACTAATCAATGTCCCTTTGTCTTTACTTTGGTTTATAGAGTGAGAACTAAGGGATGGCAAATTTAGGGTAACTGACTTCAAAGGAGGTAGCTGGGGTGTTGAAAGACCTGGGTTAAACCCAGGCTAATACTGGTCACCTTGGAGCACCCCAGAGTGAATTATATGTGCCTACAAAGACTGATGCTGATGACCCCTAAATCCCATTGGAAAATGGGACCTCACCTCCTAAAGCACGATGGAACTTGGAGAAACATCACTGGGTGCTGGTGTTTCATCCAGGAGTGGGAGGGGAAGGGCCAATGGAGGAAGCTGTGGTTAGCAACCTGGCTCCGATCTAGAAAAACCATCCTGGCTCCTATTACTATCTCCTATTTTTTTCTCCCCAGTTGATTCTAAAAATTTCCAAAGTGAGATAAGTAAACGGTATTGATCTGAGGAGCCAGTGAAACAACAGCAGCAAGAAGTAACCCCAAAAAACTCCCCACAAAGTCAGCTCACGAGGAAATCATGTGGGCCTGTGAGTTCATTTCGGCTGGAATTCCCAGTTGTGCAGACTTTGCATTGTCACAGGATGCTTCTGTTCAGAAGGTACTTCTGTAATTCGGCTGTTTTTCTCACCATTTTAGGTTAGGAGTGGGACAGAGAGAGGAGAAGTACATGTGTTATTCTGCTCTGCTAAGCCAAAACTAAGCACAGATGTATTGTGGCCAAGACTGTTTAGCTGAATTGACTGTTTGCCATAGTGGCTTTCAGAAAACACATAAAAACCTTGGCCTCCATCACATGAAACAATTTGCTAGAGGGGAGCCCTCTGTCTCGCCAGAATTAGTGTTGCTTCATATGAGCAGAATGGTATGATGCTGTGTCTCCTTGCAGGGCTAGATGTTGAGGTGATGTAAATAGCAGGATGCAAGACTATTCAGTTGGTTAGTCATTTGCATCACTTTTAAAATATATGTAGCCTCCTTACCTTATTAAAATATTTGTGTGCTGGCATTTTTTACATGCTGAAGTACAGAGTGGTCAAGTGTTTAACAAAATAACTGTCCACCCATGGTGGTCTTGGGAGAAACAAGGGCTTTTGAGAATCTGGTCATTTTGCTGTCATTTAGACAGCTGAAGAGCTTTCTCACAGCACTGACTGAGCCAGCTACAGACAGAAGGTGAGATTTGGGATTTATACTGAAAAGCCCAGCTCTTGAGGGAAAGGGCAGAGTGACAATTCCAGCTCCAGTTTGCAAAAAAGAAAGCTTGTATATACAGCTCCACAGACAGTTAAAAATGATTTTTGGAAGTCACACCTGGAAAAAAAAATCTTAAATAATAAAACATGATTCTGGGGGCAATTGCCTCCATATTTTAGAGTGGCTGGGCTCAGCATCAGCACTGTAGAGCTAGGGATTGGACCAAATGCTTTCCCTCCCAGTCAGTGCTTGCACACAGGCCCCAGCTCAACTGAGCCAGGCATTTTGTAGGGCATGGGATGGCAGAGCAGGTCTGCTGCCTGCTCTGCTTCTCCAGCTTAAGTTTCAGTGTGCTCATGACGACTGCCCAAAGATTGCCCCAATCTGCCACTCCCCTCTCATGGGGTTGGACCCCTGTGTGAATCAGGAGTGGGCATCTGGGCTGAGGAGACAGAGACCTCTGGATATGATGCTGTGATGCAACATTCATCCCATCACATGCCATAAAGTATGAAGTGTGCTGTGGTAATGGTGTGCCTTTGGCTTAATGTTGGTGTGGCAGAATAACACAGTACTGTCTGTTACTTTTTATTGACATCAAGTCTTCACCATCACAAGTAATGATAGCAGTCTTGCATACTCTCAGCTCTTCCACCTGTAAATATAGAAAATGTACTAGTTTACTACAGCAGGAAGTTAGAGAATTTGGCTTTGCGTGAGTTCCTCCCTGAAAAGTCACTTTTTAAGTCAAGAAACCCAATGAAAACCATCATCTCTACAAGATGATGAGCAGCTAGTTCCTGCTGGGGAGGAATCTGGGGGAGCTGTCTGTGTTTTACCTCACCAAAGTAGTTTTATACTGTGATTACTGGGTACCAGAAACCTTATTTTCTCAACAGCCCCTGAAGGAAACATGCCTGAAGCATCTCATCGCCCTGCTGTGGGGATGTCTAGGTGATTTTTGGAGTTGTCAGACTGGCAGGAAGAAGTTAGTTTTGTACATGCAAACTTTAGCTTCCAGACTAAAATAAAGAAATGAAGGGACTTTTCCTTTTTTTTGTTTTGTTTTGTTTTGTTTTTGTTTTTGTTTGTTTGTTTGTTTTGTTTGTTTTCCAGTGACCCTTGTCTTAATGCAGTCTGACTCACTTTGTCAAGACGAAAATGATGTGTTGGGTCTGCTACTGACCATGGTATAGGCTGAGGGTCAGGGAGTCTGCAGGACATTTGCAGGAAGAAAAGTCATGAGATGGCTGAGTAGATCTTGCACACTTAACACCTGGGCCAGGAATGGGCTCCACAAGGAGATATTTTCACATGCAACAATTAACCAAAAGCACACCAGCTAAAAAACTCCCTCTTATGATGGGCTAAAATCCTTCCACGCTGAACTGAAAAGCAAAATGCGTGGAATTCAACAAAGCCAGGTTTTCACCCTGTATTTTTCTGATGGACTCTGAATAAGACTGTGGTGTTTTTGGGGGAGTTTTAAAATATTCCTTTACTTTTTTTTTTTTTTTTTTTTTTTTTCTGTAGCAAATTATCATCCACAGTCATTGAGAAAAAAGGGAGTCAGTTGTTTCCTGGGTGGGTGGGTGAGAGGTAAGGGTCTCTGGCCTGGAGTTGGTGGCTGTGGTCCTGTGGTGGTGGCTCAGAAATTGGACTGGCATGAAGGAGAGGGAGAAAAAGAGGCTCCTTGGGCTGATAACCAAACCTTTAGGTCTTTGTTTCTCTGCAGGAGCTCCCAGGTTTCCTTTTTGTTTTACCCTGCTGTGTGTGTGCTCAGCCCTGATGCCAAAGGATGGGGCCTGCTGTGGTGAAGAGACCATGGGAGCTGGGGTCCCTCAGAGCATGCAGTCCTCAGCAGACCTTGGAGGCCTTTTATTCTGTCTGCACTCGCAGATGTCTTTGAGTCTGGGATTTAATCTGGACTTTTTTTGGGCACACTACTGGGGCTGGGGGTTTGCTGTTGCACCTTCTCCTGCTATTTATTTTTCCTCTCTGCACACCCTCCACTGTCACCCTGAAAAAATTCAGGAATCATGTCCTGAAAACTGTGCAAGTCAGGTGAAGCCATTTGTTTACAGTTCAAAGTGAAGCATTAAAAACAATGGGCTGAGTAAAGCATGAAAGTAGATCAATCCCAGCCCCATTTTAACTTCCTCTCCTTCAGGATCACTTTGAAGCTACAGTAATTATGATTCTTTCTGCTAGCTTAAATCACCCTTGCCCTCATTAGAGCTGTGCAGAGTGACCATTTTCCATTTCATGAGTCGCCACGTGTAAAAGCTGCTGTGTTTGCAAGTATTCAGGCATACCTGGCTGCACCACACAAGTCATAAGTGATAACAGTCATAATTAATATCCATTATACACCTTCCGTGTACACTGACATCACTGATAACATCAAGTGCAATTTATGTGGTGCTATGAGCAGCAAACTTCGGTGACTTCGGAGGTGTCCTAGACATAGGCTGCTTGGTCTCGTGAGGGAACAGTTCCCTTGTAGATGCTTGCCCTGAATACTCTGAAGTGACACAAATGACCTGGGGTCATATTAAAGGGACACCATTTTCTGTGGACTTGAGGTACAAAAAAAAGAAGTCCACAGCCAAGATTTGTTTTAGGTGAGTTTAGGCTTTAATCATATTTTTTAAATTAAATGTTAAACCTCGGGACATGCTTACTGCTCCAACATGTTTCTCTGAAAGCTGTGACCCTGTTTGCTGCTGTGTGATGGAGCAGTCAGTAACAACTCACTCTTCATGTATGAAGAAGATACTTTTTTCTGCAGTGATATTTTTGAAAAGCAAACAACAACAATAAAAAAACTCCCTTTCTCCCCTTAAATGTTACCTAAATGCATTTACATGAATACGTCCTTTTTCAGGACATGATCTCAGAGGTCTGTTAGTGACCTGTGTCTGTAAAGTGGACCCCATCTCTTTCTTGTGCCTTAAAGACAGAGCTCTTTAGAGACTGTGGAATATTATAGCCGATGCTCTGTTAAGAGAAACATCCCACCTTTGTGACAAAGAAATAGCAGTAATCTTTACATATCTTAATTGCCTCTCCCAGTGTCAGCAGTGTTACACCAGGGGCAATCTGGCTTCTTCATTACTTCAGGGAGACTGCGAGCATCGCCAGGGGATGATGGCAAAAAAAAAGCCCAGGAGCGTGAACGCCATCCCAGAAAGGTCTGAACGGCTGCCGGGCGGCGTAAACTTTTGTCCCCGCTTCATGCCCGTGGAGGTTAATCTCTCCCCGTCCCCCGCCTTTCACACGCATGAGGAGGGTGAGATTTACGGGCGGGCGAGAGGCAGCGGGCGCAGGGGGCGCGGGGCGGCGGGCGGCCGGGGGCAGCTGCAGGGCCGAACCCGCCGAGCTGGAAGAAGGAAGCAGGCAGCCTCGCCTGACACTGGGGTCAGGGGGTCACCCCGCGCGGGCGGCGGCGGCGCGGCAGATTGGAGGCTCGCGATGCCCCTCCGACATCGTTCAGACAAACAAGCAGATGGCAGGTGTCAGCGGTGACAAAGAGCCATCTGTGCAGCGGGGACCGTCCCCTCCATTCTCTCACAGGCTACTTCATTAAACCCTCACTTCAGAGTGACTGCGCCGTAGCCTTTAACCAACGGGGCCCCCAGTAGCTCTTCTTTTTTTTTTTTTTAATTATTATTATTATTATTATTTAAAGACTGGCCGCGTTCTGCTCTCAACTACATATTTGCATTGTATACGTGCACCTTATCACCTCCAAAGGGGCAGGAGGGGAAGAAAATAAAACCAGAAATGCTCAGCAAAACCCTCCTGCCAAGTGCCATCTCCTCTGGAAACTGAGGCAGCATCTCCTGCTCTTCTCCAAACCCCCCAAACGTAGTGCTCCAGGTTTCTGAGGCACTGATGAGGTACCACCAAGCCTGCAGAGGCCCTCAGGAGTGGGATGTGGTGTGGGGGAAACTGGATCTTCCGGGAAAGCAAACGAACTTGGAAAGCTGCTGGAGATGACACTGTGGTGGGGAGGGGGACGCCCGGCCAGGCCCCGCATTGAAAGCCTGCCTGCAGCTGCTGGGCGCCCCGGTAGCTGCGGTTCATCTGTGCCAGCCCGGCAGCAGGCCCGAGCGGAGGTGACATCTTTCTCATGGGGCCTGGGGGGAGGAAGGGGAAAGGGGTGGGGGTGCGGCATGATTTATTTATTTATCTTGTTGGGCTGCGGTGGGGGATCTGGGAACTTTCTAGGCCACGGCACCTCTGTGGCCAGTCGCGCTACTTTAGCCTCCCCTGCAGATCCCAGTGGAGAACGGCATCGGAGTTGCCTCCGGAGAGACCCGACTGTCCTGGGGCATCTCACTGGGGCTCTGCTGGTGTTTTCCTGGTGACTCCTGACCACCTTTTATGAACAATAACCAAACAACTGAGAAACCCACGAGAGCTGCGGCAGCGTGAGACACCTACATGTATTCTGCCCATCCCAGAACATTTGCAGGCACCAGAAATCAGCACTCATAAGTAACTCATTAGAGAGTGAGTTTTGCTGAGGGATGGATTTCAGGATTGGTTCAAACAAAGCAAAAGCTGTTTCCAGACTCTTGCCAAGTCCCCAGTCAGGCTTGAAGTGAACTTTTTTAGGAGTGCTAGAACAGTTTTTTGTTTGTTTGTTTGCTTGCTTGCTTGTTTAAATGGGTCTTGGCACTTTCTGGTTTCAGCTAGGGAAACAGAGATGGGAGCACTGAAAAGATAAATCAAAAGCTGTCCTTGCATCATCACTGATCTCAGCAGTACCAGATAGGACTGGAAATATCCTAGGAAAGGGCGTTGGGCAAGAGTTTTTAGACTGAGGATGTTCAGATACATGGAGAGTTGCAACACTTGGACAGCTGAGCTGGTTGAAGCCGATGTTTTTTCCTCTGTCAGGCAGCAGTGCTCACCAGGGTATTCACCCTCTGCCTGATGGCAATGCAAGGCACAACATTCCTTCCTATAAGGCCTGCTTATAATCACAGCTTGTGATTTCGGCAGACATGCCCTTCCTATGAAGCTGTCCCAAACGGTGGTGTAAGGAGCATGGGCCAGGTTCTGCCTTGAACCCTTCTGGATACCAAGGCATGAACAGTGAGCATAGAGAGAAAAGCCTCTATTTTCTTCTGTTTTGTTTTGTTTCAGCAATAGCTACATCTGGCTTTCAGACTGGCAACATCAGATCCTTTATTAGTTTATAAACATTGGAGTCCTCTGGGGAGTAGTCCAGATCCACTTACAGCCTCTGAGTGACAGAGGTGACACTTGGAGTAGGGCAGCATCCGTGAAGGAAGTTTGGCTTCCCTCTTAATAGAAAAAGGCTCGCGGGACTGCAGCAAAAGGCCAGCTAGTTACACGCTGGAAAGCATTCAGTGTCAATAGTTACTCCCTTTAGTGGAGGGAAATGGCCAGTTGGCTAGAAGGGAAAGGGGCTAATATTTTCCATCCTACTCCTGCGCTTACTTACAACAATTCGCAGTCAAATCTTTCACTTAGGCTAGCTTGAGAATAAAATCCTGGTGACGTACCATCCACCTTACAGGCCTGGCAGTGCTTCAAGTAGCTTCAACACTAAAGGTCCACCCCCCAGTTAGATAATTCTCTGAGAAATAGCTGTACTTGCCAACAGCTTCCTGCTTCTCCTGATAATAATGTGAAAATTTCTTATTCCTGACAGCTCATAAAGTAACAATCCAGCAAATTCCCACCCAACACATGGAAGAGAACCAGCAGATGACCAGCGGGTATATTTTTAGCCAGCCTCTAGGTGGAATTTGAAGATGGGAATGCCAGGTGTGTGTTTGAGCCCTCACTCACATGCATGTGAATAAAATACAGTTTAATCTCTTAATTAGTAGGTTTCAATGGAAACATGAAGATATTTTTAATTCAAACAGGTTTTACCAGTAAGTAGCAAGAATTACCATCTGCTTATCACAAATCTTGTTTTTTAACTATTTAATTTCTGGATTAAGCTCTAAACCTGTATGAGGGTGGGGAGAGGGATCTGGAGCAGCCTAAATTCCAACACACTCAGCCCATAGACAGAAACAAAACGTTTTTTGTTTGGGAACACCTCAACTTCAACAATACATGAGAGATTCAATGACTCTGACACTCTTTCCTGCTCAGACACCCCCATTCATGTATTTTCTGTAGAGCTTACAACAGTCCTGCCTGCCTCCTGCCTGCCTGTGAGGGGCTGTGGGAGCTGGCTACAGACTTCCCCTTATTAAAAGATGTGGGATTCCTACAAAATGCTATGGTGTGGTAATCTGATTTACTTGGCTGTAGGGATGCCCACAAAGCTTCATGTAGGAAGTCAGCTTTAGAATGATGCCATTTCCTTCAGGAGGTGGGCTGTTTTCCCCATCCCCATGGGGTTCATTGGCTTCACAAAGTTACAGTATGTGAAGAAATTTCATCGGGCAAAGGCTCAAGTAAGATGGTGCGGTCCAGCTTCCCTCCTCTGTGTCCCCTGGAAGGATTAGTTTTGGGAAGATGAATTTAGGAAGCTCAATACTGACCAGCGTATAACGGCCAGAACATGTCAGTATAGCATTGTCATTACTTTTCAGGAGGGTCTATCTTTTCTGATCAATGCGAAAAGGGTCAGGGTTGCAGCTCACTATCCTCCTTGTCTTCTTTGAACAAATTAGTATCCATAGACACAATCAGGCCCTCAAATATTCACAGCTGTGGTTCAAATGAAGTCTCCTAATGAAATGCAAATTCAATAAGACAGTTACATGATCAGCATCAGCTCATTAAGACCTGCTGAGGCTGTGTCTGCTCTTTGTTAGACTGGCACAAAGCTCCCTCCAACTTTGGAGGAATCACCCTGGGCTGGAAACTGCTGGGCTCCAGGTGAGGTTTGGCCCAGACAGTGCTATGCCGCCAGATCAGTGGCTCTGGGCTGATGGGTATCAGCTGAGGGTTGGGCTCTGAAGGAGGGCAGAGGGGTTGGATTTGCTCTCCTCCATCCTGCCATAAAATCAGCAGGGAGCCTGCTGAAGCTGCAAGGTGACACTAATGCAAACAAACACCACAAACCCCAATCTGAGGCAAAACCGAAAACAGGCCGATGCTTAAGATTTTCCCTGGAGAGGCTCTCAACTCATATTTGGGAGGTTCTTGAAGCCACTGCTATTTCCTCGGTCATGGGAGGCAGGATAAAGAGTGTCAGGCAGCTGGCTTGCTACCTTCCTGACCCCATTTTACAATGTCTGCACTTCTGTGAAAGGGTTGCCCCAGACAATGCACAAGGGATGCACAGCCCTTGCATCCAAGTATGGGGTGTTGTGTTTTTTTTTTTTTTTTTCCTAGCCCCATCGAATGTGGTGATGTTTGACAGGTCTGACCTGTTCAGCTGTAATGAGCCATTGGGAAAAAAAGGGACAAATGCAGTTACCTCTCACCACAAGTCCTGCTGCTGGGAGATGAACTTTGCTACTCTGCCTTTGCTTTAACAAATGCCCCTCAGTGTATCTCACTGCAAATGTGTTTCCTTTTCATTTTCAAATAGGGACGAATCCAGTATGTTAGATTAGAAATTTCCCATCGCTGACAAAGGTGGACGGGAAAAAAAAGCCATGTAAAGTTCAAGAGGAGGGCAGGGAGGAGAATGAAAACAAAATGAATGAGCAAGAGCCAGTTTCTGCTTTTTCATAAGTAGAGTTTTGCAATAATTTGTATTTTAAGATGTTTTTGTTGAAGTATATGTTTTCTTTGGTTGTTTTCTTTCCTTTTCTTTTTCTTTCCTTTTTTTCTTTATTTTTGGGGGCAGTGGGGGATGGGGGTGATGTGGTGTGGGTGGAACCCCATGCAAGTAAACTGTGTTTTTATGCTAAGGTTATTTACACATTAGATGTATGCATTCAAGGCCAGTTACCCAGAAAGAACAGAGGAGCAAAAATGCAAGCATGCTTATTAAAAAGGGAAAAGAACCCTTTTAAGAGCCAGACTTTGTGCATTTATGTTCTGCTGTTTGACTTTCAGTGTTTTACATCTGTGTATTAAAAAGGAATTTGGGTTACATTTATCATGCATAGGAATAACAGATCAATTGCTCAGGGGCATAACAGATCTTGGAAAAGAAAATACATACAATAAATACAGTTTTGTACATGGAGTGCATTCAACACATATTTATTGTAGTAGGTTGCAGCCTTTCGTCTCTTTCTATTAGCAGTGTGTGATGTGGCAATTGTGGTCTGGGTCATGTAAGGAGGGAACTAGTTTTGAAGGAAAAAATGAGAATGTAGATAAAACTGCTTTGAAAAAATATGCAGCCACACCAGAGGAAGCCAAACCCCAGGAGAGCAGTAGGACTGATGAGAAGGTTGACAAATATGGCCTGTGAGGACAGGTTGAAGGCACTGGAATTAGTTTAGAGAAGCCAACCCTAAAGGGAGACCATGATAGCAGTCCTCAGATATGAGGTTAATAGAGGAGAAGTTTTTACTTAATGTGTTAAGAGAGACCCAGGTTAGGAAAAACTTGCCACCAGTTGGCACAGGTGAAGATGACGCAGGGTGGTGGAGGTTCAAAGTAGAGCATGGACTGATGTCTTCTGGGGTCAAGCCTGGGCTCTTCACCCTGCCTTGGAGGTGAGAGAAGCCAGTTGGTCTCCTGGGGCTCCCTTGCCCAGCTGTGACGCAGAGTGCTTGCAGAGCACTTGGTGAGGATGAGGTGGAACAATTTGTCATTTGGGCTGTGCAGGCACATGGCACACAGAAATCCCCAGCGTGAACACGAGGACAGAAAATTAATTTCAAATCAGGCTCAGTTTTTCAGGGCCTGCCAGGTTAGTTCCTCTAAGCCTCTCTGCCTGTTCTCGCCCTCCTATCTTTGACCCACACACCATCCCCTGGACAGTTGCTAAAGTCATCTGGTCCGGGAACAATGTAGTGTGGCTGTGGCAACCAACCTCCCCAGCTGCTTCAGCAAACAAACAGTTTGTACATGCTCCGACTATAGTTTCCAGTCATGCATTGGCCAGAATGTGCTTGGAGCAGTGACTGAGTGGCTTTGGTAATAGACACAAGCATAAAAGCCAAGCAGTCCTCACGAACGATTTGTGAGGAGGGATAGAAGTGAAACGTGTTGACTGGATGGCTTGCTAAAAATAGGAACCGCGTCTCTAGCTGTCATCACATCTCTCCTCTAATCCTGCAGGCAGCGTGTGAAGGGTTACCCTAATGCCCCCGTGCCGGTTCCTCACGCCGAGCCGAGTGCCGGAGGGGCCACGAGCAGATTGCCAAGCAAAGCCAGATTTTGCTCCCCAGGCTCTTTGCAATCAGCTGCTGCTCCCAACGTTTTGTCATCAAGTCAGCCGCAGCCTTCCCTGTATTACCAAGGAACATGCTCAAGCGGCCCAAAGTGTCATGCTTTCACTGGGGGCTTTCACTAGTTACCAGCAGTTGTGTGACACCACATTAGAAGTGGCCTGGGTGCCAAGCTCCCACTGAAGACAAGCTTAGGAAATCATAAAGTACCATCCCAAAAAGGTATTAGCAAGGCAATATCGTTTGTTATGCTTTGTCATGGTGCCCGATTCCAATGCTCGATCTGCGTGGTGTGTGTTAGAAACTAAAATCTCCTGTTTACAACATCTCATTGAAAAAAGCTATACCAAAAATGAGATATATACATTTTCAAGTGCTTTACTGCTAACTGGACACTCATCTGAAATGTTGCTGACTACATCAGAGAAGCAGCATGTGACTTTGGTACCAGGTTTTCTTGAAATACCTGTTCTCCTAGCACTCTATTTCTTCAATTATTAAGTTTTCTCAGAATGAAATACGTCTTCCTGAACCTATTTATCTCTATTTGGCAAATGTATTCAAGGACCTCTTGTATCAATCTTGTGATAGGCAGACTTCAAAGCTTTGTTGCAAAGATGATTGGAAATGTATTTCTTGTACAGGGGGGCTGTTTTGTCCCTCAGTGGCATCAGAAGTAACCTGAACAAGACCATTAGAAAGGTTCACTGGAGCCACAGACCTGCAAGGTCTGGAAAATGAAAGGAAAGTGGGTGCACAGTGCTTATTCTGCTGCCAATTTTCCATCCAAAATTGAAATATTGAAATATTGTTTATTGCAGAACCAGTGCCCTCCCTCCCTTCCTTCCTTCCTTCCTTCCTTCCTTCCTTCCTTCCTTCCTTCCTTCCTTCCTTCCTTCCTTCCTTCCTTCCTTCCTTCCTTCCTTCCTTCCTTCCTTCCTTCCTTCTACCCGCTGCATGCTCATGCATGGTCCTGCCAGTGGAGAGGCATTCTGCACCACAGCAGTGTTTGTTCTTGCAGCACTTTTTTTTTCCGTGTGTCTGAAACGCTGCTATCATCAACGACCACCTACCTTTTGGAAAGTGCAACCGACAGCAGAGGGAAAAAGTGAAGCAAATGTTCCCTTGAAGTAAATGTTCCCTGAATACTGGAGGGAGAAAGCCTTGTCTTGGTATTTCAACAAAATAGCCTGCATTTCATACCACAAAACTGAGTTTTTAAGGCTCCAGTGGGAAATAAATGGGAAATGAGTATCCAGATGTTCTAGGCATCTCCAGAAGGCATGGCTGATCTAGAGCTCATGGGAACAAATAGGGGAAAATCGGAGAATCCTATTAAAGTTGTTAAAATAAATATTGGTTTAATATTTTGCCTTAAAAACACCCTTTTTGTTTTTGACAACTTTCCACTGTCTTTTTTTTTTTTTTTTTTTTTTTTTTTTTTTTCCATGTTGCTGCTGATGCTACGTCATTGGCAGTTCAGCATTCTAACAGACTCCATGGTTGGATGCTTGTTTCATTCATGGAGGTGAACAGCACTTTCGAGCAATGATGTATTTTTCACAGAGGTATGCATTCAGCTCCTGATAGGCCAATACTGTCAGTGCCAAAATCCTCCTGAACTCAGGCTTGGTCACTCATTGTGACTGGAGAGGCAAAGGGAGAGCTGAACTCCTGAACACCTTGGTAGCATTCTTGCAGAGACCTGGCTCTCTTGTGGTCTTAGGCAGAGAGAAGCAGAAACAAGGCTGAAGTTCCCCTGCACTGCAGTGGTCTTTTAATTGCCACCCTCCCTGACTTCCTTCATTTCAGCTATCTGAAGCCATAGCCAGGAAAAATAAGGTTTTAAGTCATTGCAGCCTCAAGGGCAGCAGCCATAATAATATCAAAAAGTTATACAATCTACCATGTTTTAGATAAAGGGTGAAACTGGAAGCAGGATCAAACCTCAGGTGGGACAGAAAGGAGAAAGAGGGTGAGGAGAGCAGAGGCAAGGAAAGGAATGCTCAAGACCAGGTTGGATGGGGCTTTGGGCAACCTGATCTAGTGGGAGGTGTCCCTATCCATGGCAGGGTGTTGGAACATGATGATCTTTAAGGCCTCTTCCAACCCAGATCATTCTGTGATTGTATGAAAACAAGGTTCTGGGGACTGAAGGAAAGGAAACATTAGTATTATCCCTCGTGCAGGACAGAGGCTCCCCTGACCGCCTCTGTATGATCCTGTTGGGGATATTTAGGGGGCCTTACCTCAGTTACTTCTCAGGGGCCTGGACTGACCTCTCCACCACCCAGGGACTGGACTCCAGTGCTTGCCATACTACTTGAATCAGGAACTACCTGTGCATGGCCATTCCTCTATGGAGGGAGGTAGAGGAGCTCAGGTTGAAGCTGCTTCTTAGTGGGAGCTTATAAACAAACCTAAAAATGAGTTTAGAACCCAGGGAAACTGATCCTGTGTGCAAGTGATGTGTCCAGAAGGGCTGTGCAGGCAATCTTTGCTGTCATCTGGTTTCCCAGGACACACAGATGACAAAGGAGGAGCTGACACCACATTTACTTTTCTGAGTTCTGTCCCATGTTCTTGTTTTTATTGCTCTGCCTTTGTGTGCAGCCTTGCTGGCACTGGGCTCCCCTCGCTCCCTGCCCCGGGGGGAGAGAGGGGCATGTTTTCTTTAAACTTTCCGTCTCCTCTGTGACAGTTTCCATTAGTGGTTTGACACCCCTTTGCTTCTTCCATGAGGGCCTTGCCTTTACCCTGTCTTTAATCATGTTGTCATATGATAATAGGATCAAAAGGAGGAACACTGAGTCTTGCCCTTCTGGAGTGCTTTACGCTCACCCTAATAAACAGCTTGTGCCTGGGATTGTGCTGCAGCTGGCCTGCCTTCAGCCCCGTCCTTTCTGTGCTGTGCTCGTGCTGAACTTTAACCAGGGGGCTGCTTCTCCTCAGCAGCCTCCCAGCCCAGCAACCCTCCACTGCACTGGGCAGTCTGGGCTATCCTGGCATAAGAGGAGCAAAACCATTACAGAGCAGACAGCACACTAGAAAATGTGGTGGATTTTTCTAGCATTCAAATCTTTAGCAAAAATCCAGATTCAGCAGGCCTTGGTGAAAATGTTCAGTGCACTCATGTATGTGTATATAGCCATGGGGAAAAGGGAGTTTACCCTTGTTGCTGCCTAGCACGGGATCTCCCAGAGGACCTGGCAAAATCCTGAAGCCCTGGGAGTAGTTAACCTGCTTGCTTTTCCTCTGTGCAAGACATTTTGCAGAATTTGACTTGCACAGAAGCTGTACTTCCAAGCCTGAGCAATGACTGCTGGACCTCCAGGAATGGGCTTTCCTATGTCTTGAGTCAGGGAATGGAAGGACTGCTCAGTGAGCTGCTCCTACCTACAGTGCTGCAGCTGAGAAAGCTCAGCCAAGCCCAGGGCCTTACTGAAATAATTGCTGTCCACACACATTTTCAGAGACAGTTAAACCACTAGTCATGTCCCTCCTGGTAAAATGGGTAGTTTAAATAGGTAAAGAGCTCCTTAGTCCTGCACACTGAAACATGTTTCTTGAATCCCTAACTTCTCACAGTTTTTCTGAAGCCTCTTCATTTTATCCATCTCTCTGAAATGAGGGCACCAGAAGTGGACACAGTGCCAAATAATGTATCACTTTTGCCCTTATTCACTCAGATGTCTGAAAGTCTTTGCTGTTCTTCCCCAGTCCTGAAATGGGCGTACACATTCAGTTGATTATTCAAGTCTTTCACAAAATTGTTTCTTCTCTGGATGGAAGGTCCTATCTTTTAAATGTGAGCTGTCATCCCTGTTTCTTCCTGATACCTTCAACTATAGTAGAATGAGTCTGCTTAATGATAATTTTTCTGCAGTTTCTAGCCTTTAATTTATATACATCTACATATGCATATCTGC
The DNA here is from genome assembly GCF_965140915.1 of Aythya marila. Classification (NCBI taxonomy): domain Eukaryota; kingdom Metazoa; phylum Chordata; class Aves; order Anseriformes; family Anatidae; genus Aythya; species Aythya marila. Next base: position 43,699,964 of record NC_139044.1, read on the forward strand.
ATTTACATATACATCTATCTTTATCTGTGCTTTCACTTCCTTCCTAAAACATATATATATATATATATATATATTTTATTTTTTTTTTCTTTTTTTTTTGAGCAGTGTAGCCTTCTCTGTTGACTACAGCTTCTGGAGACAATATCCTCTGGTGGCTCCTGATTATTTAAATTTTTTTCTGTTTCAATTCATTCTCCAAGCCAGCTGGGCTCATAACCATTGTCAGTGTTGAGAAATGATCACTTTAAAGTATCAAATATCTATATTGTTGTTCTGGGTTTCATGTTGTTTGCATAAGACTAGAGTAACTAAATCACTGTTGCTTGCGTCTAAGCAATCTCTCCAGTTCCCAGTTCTCTTTTATTCATAAGGAGGAGTGAAATTCCCCTGTTCAATGAATCAATTTTTGACTTAGAAAATTGTCCCTTAAAAATTCAAAGGCTCGTTCAGAATCACTGTACTGAGAACTGTTCTCATTGGGTTCAGATTGTCCCATATAGTCATCCATTACAGATAGGTACTTTGAAAGCTGCTTTGCTTGTTCCCTGTCTGAATTGATGATCTATCAGAGCCATCAAATAGTGCCCCTTGTGTTTATCTCTTATCATTTAAGATCATTGGCTCATTGGTGTGGAGAATGACATTTTGCAGAATACAGGATGCCTCTTTTCCCATTTCCTTTTTTTGCTGTTCTAGCATTTTTAGAGACGTTATAATACTCGATATTAATATTTCAATCATATGAGTCTTCCTGTAAATTTTCGATGCCACCAACAATTTTACGCTAAAATGATCAGTTTCAGCTTGCCTTCTTACCACAGTTCCTCAACTTGCCTTCTTACCACAGTTCCTGGCACAAAACTATGGACAATCTCTAAAGCAGTCATATACTCTAAAGCATGTATTTTTGCAAGATTTTCATTCCAGTTCTGCACAGTCAAAATACACTTGGAAAGAGGCCAGCACAAATGAGAATTTGCCCACATGTAACCTCCCAGCCTTCGGAGATTCATCCATCACAGCACTTACCACGAGTGATGCAGCAATGATCTCCTCCACCCACATCAACACCACAGATCTATATACTGATTTCCAGGCTGCTTTCGTGTGATGAGCCCTTAGTGGCACAGAGGGCTTTTGCTCAGCCTGCCTTTATGTGTGTTGGCTTTGCATGGTCCCTCAGATAACATCAAGCTGCCTTTTCATGCTAAAGACAGGGTCATTTAGAATCATCCAGATAATAGAAATAATGTCTGGTGTGAGCCAGAGTGATTAGAGTTGGCAGCAGCTCACTGGTGCAGTAAGAAACTAAAAGAATACTACTGATAGTCTTTGCTGAAATAAAACCAAGGGGATTAGAATGAACAGAAAACCTTGTTTTGGTTTGAGACTATGTTATCTGCTAGGAGCATTCTATATCAACATGTTCTAAAATAAATAAATGGCTCTTCACTAACAAGACATTGGGTAGAGATAAAGCATGTGTGGCACTCTATCAAATCCACAGGCAAATAGTCAAATTCCCTGGTCCATTTTTTGCTGCTCTTTGTTTGCTCTTTTCACGGCCTGGAAAGCCTGTTTCTCCAGGGACACATCCTGCACTTACAGTCATTTCAGTTCAGAAGATCCTGGAGCCACTCTGTTTCCTACTCACTTTCTGTGCTCCATGTTACTTTCTTTCTTTCTTTCTTTCTTTCTTTCTTTCTTTCTTTCTTTCTTTCTTTCTTTCTTTCTTTCTTTCTTTCTTTCTTTCTTTCTTTCTTTCTTTCTTTCTTTCTTTCTTTCTTTCTTTCTTTCTTTCTTTCTTTCTTTCTTTCTTTCTTTCTTTCTTTCTTTCTTTCTTTCTTTCTTTCTTTCTTTCTTTCTTTCTTTCTTTCTTTCTTTCTTTCTTTCTTTCTTTCTTTCTTTCTTTCTTTCTTTCTTTCTCTTTCTTTCCTTCCTTCCTTCCTTCCTTCCTTCCTTCCTTCCTTCCTTCCTTCCTTCCTTCCTTCCTTCCTTCCTTCCTTCCTTCCTTCCTTCCTTCTCTCTGTCTCTTTCCTTCTTTACTTCTTTCTTTCCTTCTTTCTTTCCCTCTTTCCTTCCTTCTTTCCTTCCTTCTTTCCTTCTTTCCTTCTTTCTCTCTTTCTTTCTCTCTTTCTTTCTCTCTCTCTCTCTCTCTCTCTCTCTCTCTCTCTCTCTCTCTTTCTCTCTTTCTCTCTTTCTTCTTCTTTTTCATTGTCGTTGTTAAATTTGAACAAGTAAAAAGAAACTCATCCCCCTAAATCAATGGCTGCCTTGGAAAGAACTGAAACAGAAGGAATATCACTCAAAGTCCCCTGAGCCCCTGTGAGCTGCAGTCTGGCTGTCAGCATCCTGGCAGATTTATGAGGATGGCCATGACCGGCTTGAAAGGGCAGCAGGGGGAGAAGAAGAGATCCCAACCCATTAGTAATTCCCTGCAGGAAAGTGACAGAGCTGATGACATGCGCGGAGGACACATTGCAGGAGATGGGCTGGGGGAGACATTCCCATGCAACAGCAATTTCAGGTTGCTTTAGGCTCTAAGATTGCTTTCCACTAATGATCTACTTCCAGGCCTCCCACCCTTTAGCTTGTGGTCTGTTTTGTCACAGTTTGGGCCAGATCTTTTACTTTTCCCCTTCTAGAAGAAGAAAATCCCATGGAGGTCAGTAACATTTGTCAATATAAGGGCTGCAAGTTGCAGATGAAGAGCCAAGCCCAGAGCCAGAGTGCTCAGAGCCTGCAGGAGGATCACGACGGATCCTCCTACAACGATGGAGGACTGAACCACTCTGAGATGCCAGAGCGGTCACCTCCACCACAGCGGGCATCCTGGCCTCAGGAAGAACTGTGAGAGTAAGGGTTGGGACAGATAAAGGAAATGCCAGCCTTTCTGAGGTGTCAAATATTTTCTTGCAGTGTTTTCAAAAGAGTTATTTGCTCTCTCTCTCTCTCTTCACACACACCCCCCCCCCCCCCCCTTGAGAATCATGGCTAGAAAACGAACTGAGAAGCATAGTGTTTCTTAAGGTAGGTTTGTATCTAATGTTTTTTTCAGTGTTTATTCAGATGTCTAATGGGATGACAATAATGAGGACTGTTTCCACTGACAATGTGGATAGAATTGGCTAGAATTGCCTGAATATATTGTCAGATTGTCAATGCAACTCTCACACTTGGAGCCGTTGTTTACATGAGCTGTTGCCTTAACTCCAAGGAAATGGGGATGTTTGGAAGTGATGTGACTGTAGGGAGAAGCATGAAATAAAAATGGACACAAGCTAGGGAAGACGACTGCAGGATGCTGCAAGTGAGGGAAAGAATTGCATTATGTTTGCTTTATAAATAACCAAAACTAGAAGAAAAAAATATTTTTGTGGGATACTAAGACCAATTTTGCACATCTGTAATAATTAGACCAGCTTATCAAAAAGGAGTCCTTTCTTTCAAATGAGTCCCTGGACCTTTCAAATGAGTCCTTTTGATCAATACCGAATCATACTGTTTACTGTACCCCTATTTTTCTTTTGTGGTTAAACTCAATGCTTCTGCTTTGGTGATGTGACTCATTTTTACCATCCTAATTGAAATTCTTATCCACCATTATCCATTGAGAGAGACAAGCAACAGACTACCTGTCAATCTATAACAATCATGGGCTGAGAGTGCAGAGATGTAATCTTTGTAGACTCAGATGGTAACAAGCTCTAGGTAGAAGAGCCTGTAGCAAACCCAGTGAGAGGCAGAGACGTCTGTGGAGGGGTTTTCCTTTCTTTCTGTGTGAAGCTAGACCTGGTGCTCTTTTTGCTGACTGTGGTCTTGTGGTAAGGACCCTGTTGCTTGCTGCTGTACAAGCAGAGAACAAAAAAAACACCACCACCAACGAAACAACAACAAAAACGCATCTATGCATAGATAGTTCTGGTAAGGCAAACAGAACTCCTCCTGCACTGAAATGGTGGGAGGGAAAGGTGTCAGCTTCAAAAATGCCAGGCTATCTCCAAGTCTCCCCAGGGAATGGGAGCCTCTGCACACCCTGGGTACATCCGGGATGCCCAGACACCTTTCCTCTGCATTTGTGTCATTCAGATAGTTTGGCCTCTTTTGATATATCTTCACATATCACTGCTTTGCTACAAGGTTTGATCTTCTGGAGTCTCTGCCTTGTGGTTTTAATGAGAAGAGCAAAAAGAACTCCCAGGCCAAATCCTGCAGTCATTTTCAGAAGGGAAAACCAGGGTTATTCAGTTGGTTTTAGTGGAATTGCTTGGGTTTTGCACTTAGTGTTTGTAATTAGAGCAGGGCCTTTGTGATCTGGAGAGAACTAATTATTATCTGCTTGAGTACAATTGTCATTAGCGCACTTCTGGCTCCAAAGAGAAGTGCAGGGCTGTGTATGAGGAGGACACTCGGGTTCACAGATTCTGCTAGTCATGATTTCATTATGATTTTGTCTTTATAACACAATGGCAGAAGCCCTGGGTGAGTTGCACCAGCTGATGTTGTAAATCCAGATGCTGTGCCTGAGAGCATTGAGGATCCACTGCAGCTAGTTTTAAAACAACAGACTCACCAGGACAGTTCAGCCATGGTGCAGAGATATAAATTTCCCACCATTTCACCATGCATTGCTTGCAAATAAGTGTGAAGAGTGAAAGGAAGTGAGAGATTGGCCAAAAGCAAGGTGGGAAGGAGCAAGGGAGCCCTGAGGTCACACAGGACCCTGCCAACCCTAGTGAGGGGTGATGCTGGTGGGACAGGTCTCCACTCTGCTCTGAAGGCAGGTGGAAAACTTAGAAAAATATGGTGGGCATTTTCCCATGCAATTAATGAGTAACAGCACCAGAAATGCCTTACCCGTCCTTCTTCCCTGGAAAGAGAAAACCAGCCAGGTCCTGTGAGGCCACGTGTCATCCCTGTGTGATTGAGATGCAGCTTCCAGGCAGAGAGGTCTGAGAAGCTCTGCATGCTTTTTTTTTTTTTTTTTTTTCCTTAAGCCTGCAGGCAGCTCTGTTGACTGACGCTGCCTGAATGCTTTTCAGGAATGCTGACATATTTTCATGTTATCACTTTTCATGCAAGCTCTTCCCCAAGAGCCTGCTTCTCGTCTCTCGGCATCACATCGGGGGAGAAGGAAAGAGGCAAGCTGTCAAGGCACATCAGCAGTTGTCGTGTTTGTACTGGAAGGTATATGCATAATGAAGGATAATATTTCCTGACTGCAGAAGGTTGCTATATCCCAGCGTGAGATGCCTGCAAGTATATCTGGTACGGTTGTGACAAGAGGGGATTTGTCTTGGGATACACAGTCTTTTTGCATCTGGTCCCTTGTGCAAATCACAACAAGTTTGGCAGGGATTGAAAGTCTAGATCATCTGGTGACCCAAATGAATAGTTCCAGATGGACTGGGGCTCTCATCACAGTTGGTGCCCTTATTGACTGGAGGGCCAAAGCTGAATGAAAAGGCAGATTCACCATGGAGGTCTGAGTACCTCGCTCTGCTCAAGCCTTGAGGATGGAAAATTTTGATTTCTCAGCTTTATCAGTGTGCCATGCTGCACAAACAAAGGGCACTTCAAAACTCAGGTGAAAGACAATGGCATTTAAGTGAGACTGAAGGTCATTTCCACCCTGGTACCCTTCCTACCTTGCCAGTCCTTATTCAGCGCTATGCTTTGCAGGCTACCCAAGGGCTCTGAGAGCATCAGTCCTCCTAAGTGATACTTAAAGCTCTTCCCCATGCACGTCACCTGCAAGAAAAGACCATGCAGTCCTCTTCTACCTTCTGAGGAAGGCAGAGCCTGTGTCAGGAGGTCCTGGATATCTGTGTCTTGCCTTGGGTCAAGGGCCAGGAGAGAGAGGTTTTCCCTTTGAGAGGCTTATCAGGACACCTGAGTTGGAAATGAAACTTGGAAATGTTTGTCAGCATATCCAGAATTTCCCTGGCAAGACACAAAACAGCAGCCCCCTGCAGTAGCCTGGCATTCCTGAGCTGTTTTTTCCCCTCTGTTTCATCAATGCGCTTTGTTAACAGGTAGAAACCTGTCCTAAGGACCGGGCCCATTGGGAAGTCCCTAACAAATGTCTGCAGGGTCTGATCCCTTCTCCTGACATCCCCCCTCCCCTCCCCTTACTTGAGGAGAGGAGAGGTGCTGGGAGGGATGCGGGGCAGAAAGCTTCTGAAGTCAGACGTCCCAAATGCTGCAAAGAACTCTCACAAGGCCTTGTTATAATCATTGCCTGTTTCCCCCATATGTCTGGCCATCCAAAAGGTTTAAGGAGTAACTGATCTGATAGCATGTATGTGCCATTGATTTGTTAAGCTGAAGTTTTTTTTTTTTTTGTTTTTTGTTTTTTTGTAAATCCTATTAACAATAGCGTTTGCAGAAGGAATGCAGATTAACCAGATCTAATTGTATATCATTTGCATGAAGAATGAATTAAAAAGCAGCTTTGCAACACATTGACTCAGGATGTTATTGAGCCATTGAAGTCTTATGGCTGTGAGGGTTGGAGCTATTTAATTAGTGGGGGTGGGGTGTGTGGCTGGAGAGAAAATAGCGGAAAAGAGGTGTTTTAATCAACGAAGCAGAGAAATCACAACTGTTAGAAGATGTGAGATTATTCCTTTCAGGCAAATAACCCAACCAAACAAATCAAAGTCCAACTGTATGAGAACTTTGCTGAATGAAAACCTGGTGTTTGAATTGAAGTGAGACAATCGTTTGGGAGAGTTCAATGCCTGTGTTTTCCCAGGACCAGAGCTGTGGAGCCCTGCTCAGGGCCTACCTTCAACCAGCGGCTCTGGGGGAATTTGGTTCTCTTCCTTCATGCATCCTGGACATCAGAGGGATGCTCCTGTTGTCTCCTCTGGGTCCTCAACCCAGCCATGTAGCTGGGGTTAGGGTGCAAAGGTGTTCATAGAAACAAACTTGCCAGTGGGTCTGTGGGACTGGAGCATGTGGGGCTCAGCATGGGACTCACAAACAATTGCATGGCAGAACAACATGGGAGCTTGCTCTGGGAGAACTGGTGGCAGAAGCTTTAGAGTAAAAGGGATGAGATCCTTTACTGCTGTCCTTAGCTGGCCCCAAGGTTAGCAGGGTGATGAAAGCAAGTTATTTTCCCTCTCTAGACTATTGCAGTTTCAGCTGTAGAAGACAGACTCTGCAAGCCAGGCAGAGCAGAGGCCCTCTGCATGATGCCAAGCAAGACTCAAATCTGAAACGCTTTGTAAACAGCTCTGCATTTCATCCCAGTATTGCCTGAACCACATCAGTGAATAGCACAGGCTCTGGGCACCCGCTACCTGTGGCACAGGGGGAGATCTGAGATCAGATAACAGTGACGGTGACAGAATCATCTGCCTTCTCTTCCTTCAACAGACACTACAGAAAACTCTTTTTATGCTTGTGTCTCAATTTCTTTACCTGGCATATGATGGGTAAAAGGTGCCACATCTCTGCGCTTTATTTACCAAGTTAATTTAAGTAATAATAAAAGTAACAGCAGCAACTGCACATAGTTAGGCAGAGTGTAGAACTCTTTAATGTCACAAAGCTTTAGGTAAAGTGACTGAATTCCAATTCTGGGGAAAAACAGATATTCTGTTAATAATGGTGGGTTAGTTAGTCCCCTGACATATACTTGTGGTATAAGCTAAATTAATTGTGTGTCCACATACTAGAGCAGAACTGTTTTTCTAGAATATATTCCTGAACCCAGCATCTAATTGCGCTTTTGTAAGGTAAGATTTAAAAAAAAAATTTTTTTAAAGGTAGCTCTCATCTGAAACATATCTAGAAGGCTGTGCTCTGGGATGTCAAACTGTCTTGTCATATTTAACTAAAAGGAATAATTTGCTGGAAGACACTGATGTATGTCAGCCCAAGTCCTCGAACATGAAATACTGAAACTGAAGAAGAAACATGATAAGTGGACCACATACATATTGTGGGTGGGCTGCAAACCTTTATTACAGTGCCACTATTCAAAGGGATCACAACATTTGAAATCAAACTGAAAGAGCAGAGTTGGATTTAGGGCTGTCCTGCCTGGGGAGACAATTAGTCAAATTCCATAAAACTGACACTGGTATAAATACTACTGGAAACTATTGTAGATGAAGACTTTTTTTTTTTTTTTTTTTTAATTCACGGCTGTATTAATTGTGTAAATCTAAATTACATCATAACTGGCCAATCTGCAATTCAGCTACCATAGGAAATAATATTTAAGGCAATAATAAAGTGACACAGAAGGAAAACTTCATAGAAAAAAACTTGTAGATCTACAGAAATGGACCAACGAGCAATCCATTTTGGCAATTACAAAGTTATGTTGAATAACTTTAGTACTGAAACTTATCTTCAAGAAGGTATTCTTTCCTCTTTGTGTCAGACTGTGAGCTGTGAACCAAACAATGCTTTTTTAACAGTGAACGTTAGAGGAGAGAAGCTGCATGAATGTGGGTGATTTGTAGCATGGCCTTTATTGCTGACAAGGGATGGATTTGAAAGCACTTAACCTGCACTATTTCATGGAGGCCTACAGGCTGGAATCAAGCAGGGAGGGAAAAGCTTACATGTAAGGACAGTATTTCTCCTTTCTGAACTAGGCAGCTCTCTTAAATCTTGCAGCTTTTTTTTGACAGCACATGGTAATAGCTGCTTCTCAATCTTACCTTTGTTAGTAGCTTGCGTCCAGCTGGCTTGCACTGACAAGTTCCTCAGTCACTCTTGGGGAGGAGCTTTGGATTCCCAACCAAGAAATCAGGGAACTGTGGGGGAACAGGGCTGGAAGGACCCCAAGGAGTCATAGAGCACAAATCCCTGCCCCGGGTATGGTCCAAAGGAAAGTCAGTCTAGGTAGATGGTGACCTCTCTTGTTTGAAAAACATGTAGTGCAGGACATTATAAACCTGTCCAAGTAGCCTGGCATACATCTATCACTGATTTTTCCCCTAAACATTAAGAGCAAAGTGCAAATGGAGTCAGCTTCTTCTGGTTCTGCCCCACTAGGGTTGTAGAACAACAGATTGCTACCTGCCGTAAACAGCCCTCTGCACATCAGAAGACGGTGATCTGGACAAAACAGGCTCAATTCTTTTGATAATCAGTAGGCTGTGTTTGTTAAACCTTTTATCTTCCTACCTCTAATTCATCTGGATTCCCTCCAGTTTGCCCCCACTTTCATTCTTCTGGCTGTGGCCTCCAGTAGGTGTGCCAAGAAGTAGGTGACAATTATCAGCCATGTCCCCCACTTGAGACCTGTCCTTGTTGTGCTGCCACCCTCTTCTCAGCCACTGCTTGGCTTGTGGGCAGCTGGCTTGCCCCAGCTCTCTGCCCCAGTACCGCAGCTGGGCATGCTGCAGCAACTCTTGCCCCTCAGGCGCAGTGGATGGAGCCAGCTGGTTCCTCCTCATCTGTCTCATCTTTTCTTTGCAATTCTAATTTCGGTCCTGTTAGACGTTCCAGGGTACCTTCCAGATCTGTTTTTATTTTATTTTAATATCTGATTATTTTATTTTTATTTTTTGTTGTGTTCCATATCTTGCCATTAAAGGAATTAATGGCATACCAGAACAACCCCTTGAAAAGTAGCCTTCTTTTCTCCCTTGGTGTTTCCTCTTAATTTGACAAGGACTGTTGACAATCATTTTTCTGAGCTGTGAAGAAATGGGGGAAGTGATACTGATTCTGGAGAGAAGCATTGCTTCCAGCTGCTCACAGTAGTGCAAGCATAAACAGCCAGGCAGGACAGGCAGACATGTATGATAAATACCCACCTCTTTCCCCCTGCAAACATCTTGGGGCATCCTTAGTGACATGTGCATGCAATCCAAAGCAAAGGACACAGTTCCTCTCTTATGGTAAACTAAACAAGAAATCTTAAATGCAGGCACTAGACACTCACCCTGATCATCAGAAAGGAGTAAAATCCTTTGCTATGCAAACTACAGAGCTAAATTAAGGGTTTACATTTAAATTATATATAATTTCAGTGCAATCCTTAAAGAAAACCTAGTCTAGTGCAAGAATAAATGGTGAATTTCAGTGCCAGTTGTTGTTTGTCTGCACCACTACCAGAAAAATTTCAGTGTTGATTTGCCTTAAATCTGAATGAAGCTTTGGCACTGCGGTTACTCAGGACACCTCCAGAGAAGATTATTCTTATGTATATATTAAGTATCTTCCACGCTACATGGATAACCTAACGCAGACATATATAACATAAAACACAACTATATGTGTAAGTTTTACGTTTTCTCTTGGGATAATACGCTAAGAATGCCATGGAATCCATTACATCCTCTTTAATATTTGTAGTTGGTTTTGAACCATTTTTCTGTTTGTTTGCTTATATCCTGCCTTGTAGGAAAACATCCGTTATTTCTTAAATTTAGCCTTCCCTGCTAAAGAGGTGTATATTTTGCTAAAAGGCTGTGACTACCCTATCCTTCCTGCTACATGCACTATACGATACTTCATAAACAGAAAAACATCTAAATTGAGACATGAGCAAATGAAAATATATAAACTAAGAAATTTTCAACATTTATTCCATTGCAAAACAATACAGAAAATGTATCACACCTTCAACATTGTAGGAAATTGTTTTAGATGTGAGATGCTATTAACAAATGCTCCTTTCACTTGGTCATGACAGAAACAGACAAACGAGGCTGAAATACGCAGTTAATTAAAGCAAAGGGAAATGCAGAGAAATGATTCAAGCAAACCTGAGAGGCTCCTGTACAGGACAGGCTCTTAATTCTTGGGTCATGCTTTGTACACATCAATTGAGTCTGCCTCAGCTATAACAAAAAATCCATACACCCATGTTATTTTTCATTTAGAGCTTATAATAGCAATAACGACCTTGGTATGGGACATTTTCTGGGGCTTAATGACAAACTGGGGTTAATGGTCCTTGACTGCACCTTGAGCCATCAGCTTCTATCCCCTGGTTATTAATCCCCAGGGGGAAGGTGGCACTTCCACAGGGAAACTTAGATATTATTTTAATCAATACAGGTTTGCATTTACTGACAGCTGAATGTGTTACTCATAAATTCTGCTTTTACCATGTAAATAATTTTAAATATTAAGTAACAATGCTCTGAAAGATATTACGTGTCCACCTAAAGGCGCAGTGGTCTCCATTACACTTGATTTCCATTTTTTAGTATACTTTTCTTTCTCTCCTATGTAAACAAAAGAAACAGTGCTGTAAAACCTCATGTGCAGAGTTTATTCAAAGTCTGACCTCAAACACCAAGCTAGACCTGCACTGCTCTGCCATTCTGTCTCTCCTTGACACTGCTATACCTATGTATTGCAGCATATTTGATTTGCTACATGCAACTTTCTCCTTCTGAGAACTCTGTACTATTCGGTAATCAGGACTGAGCATCCCTGAAGGAGAGTAGTGGACAACATTTATTCTTTTTCTGGAATTTCTTCCGTCTGCCACTGCATTTATTTTTTGATGAAAAAAAAAAAAAAAGAAAAAAAAAAAAGAAAGCCATCTCAAGGTTTTAAATTTGTAATGGTTAATAAAACACCCTTTCACTGTTTTTTTTCTGACATAGGAAAAAGTGAAGACCACTCTTTGCTATCTTTTATGGAAAAATATGACAAAATTTTTGCAGGTTGCAAAGAGTGCTGTGTCGAGAGGTCACTGGTGCTGGTGCAGGGTGAACGTTACAGCACTGAGCTTTATACTCCTTGTCTTATTGCAGGTGTGATAGTGGTGACAGGAAAACAGGGGTCACCAGATTCACAGCTGACCTCAGCAAAGCACTTCAGCATGGCTCCACTATCTGCCTGTGCTTTATTCATCCTGATCCCATAGCATCTGTAGCACTGGGAAGGTTGTGCTGGGGCATTGCTGCCGATGGGGAGCAGTCAGGCACACCTCCTGTGGCCTGCAAGATGCAAATGCCACAAAAGCAACAAATGCAGTGGAGGTGTCCACATCATGGTCACATGAAGAGTCTGACTTCCTAAAACCTGTGAAGGTCCCCAGGTCTGGCTCCCTTTTACTTACAATGCCAAATTCTTGCCTGGTTTCAGTCAGCAGCTAAGATTTTTATGAGTTGAGAATGTAGTCCATTGCACCTGATTTAGATATGATATTATGACTTTGAATTCCCATAAAACATGTGTGTCTGCTCCAAACTGCTTGTTGAGATAGCATAAGCAGATTAAGAGAAAAAGCAGTTTGTAGACCACTTTTTGTACAAAAATTATGACTCAAATATTGATCATTAGGTAGAGCTGTCTTTTTATTGCCTTTGTGTATGTTCAGTGATAAAAACTTGAGATTTGCTGAAAAATGGCTTCATTTTCCAGACTCACTTGCCATCATGCCATCATGCAGTTACTCAGATTTTCTAGTGAACACATTACATGGGACATGCAGCCCCTGACTTGTTACTGACACACAAATGACAGAAAACAACTTCCTTTTTTTTGAGATCCATGTGTCAGCATCCGTCAAATTCTCAAATACTTTTAATTTTCAATTAGTGGTGATTTTTCAATTAGTCAGTGATTTTAGTGCAGGCAGAGTTCAGGGTTTCTCCAGCCTTGACCTGCAGGTTCTCTCTGAGCCCATTTGCTCCAACATGGCCCTTGCAGGCATGAAGCTGGCTCAGTGTAACCATGACAAGATTTACCCCATGTGTCTTATGAAATAGCCAAATGTGGTAACCCAGGAAAGCAGGAGGTGGGAATTTTGCCAGCAGAAAAACAGAAACTGAGGGGAACACATCAGGAACAGTAAGGAGACCTCTAACAGGAGAGCATCCCATCAGATCCACCCATGTTTCCTGGCTCTGGAGCAACTGCAAGCAAGGCTGAGCCTCTGGGCATCCCCACACTCCATCCTGGGTGTCTCCTTGGTGCCAGGATGGCTTCAGGGCGACCCTCAGCCCACTGCCAGGTGTGTGTTCACCCCTGAGCCACTCACCTGGGTGGTGATGGCACGAGGCACACCGAGATCAGTATAACCAGCACAGCCTCTCTGGGGAAAAGCAGCTTGAAATGCTCTGCCAGAACGTGCAGCCTGGCAGCTGCAAATTTCTAAAGTGGGCCATGGGTGCATATCATTGCACTGATGTTCACAGACAACATCTTGTAAAGTTAAAACCTTAATCCTGGCTTTATCTCAGCAAAGGGTCTCTAAAATGCATATTGGGTGTTGGCAGGCTTCTTCGCCATGAATGTTACAGAGTTTTAACAACATCAGCTTTCATAGCCATAGCGAGAGGGAAGTGACGACTGTGACCTTGAGGCAGCAATCACCTTGCGAGCACATAGTGCCATTTGTCACCGAGTGCCTTCCTTCATTAGGAGATCCGAGGCTGCTGCACAGAGATAGGTGTTCGCAGCACTGACACTGCAAAGCTGTAATCCCTTACTGGGACACTGTGATCGTATCACAGGGCAAATGATTGCCACCATACACTCTCCATATTGGTGCATCTTGACATCTTCTATTGAGGAAATTATCTATTTAATATTTTTGATAGTTTTCATCTTTAATACCCACTATTACCTTTTGTTGGTATCTATCCATCTGTTTTCCTAAGCATTCACATTTTCTCTTTCATTATGTGTGTCAACAGTCTCCTTTCTAAAGGAGAGAGGTGAGAGTTGCTGAGCTGCTTTTTGCTTCCTTTTTAAAGTTATTATTATTATTATTATTATTATTATTATTATTTATTTATTTATTTATTTATTATCAAATTAATATCTGCAGAAGAGACAGGCAAAAGGCAGATTCTCATTTGCTGTATAAATAAATGTGGTTGCCAGATTCTGCCTGCCGCTGCCTTCAAGTAGTTTACACAAACAAAACCTGCTAATTTCTCTAGTGGTCAATGAATATGCAACCCTGTGAAATGCTTTTTAATAGCTCTGTATCAGGGGCAGATGAAATGTTGAATTTTCCATGTCAGATTCTGGCCTCAGTTTTGGCAAGGTGAATTCAAGGCAAGCAGGCTGACATCCGTCGTGTCTGTCCAGAATTATAGCAATTCAACTTACAGCAGGCCAAAAGCAATTTAATTTATTTCTTTTCTGAACCCTAACAAATGCTTCCTAAGTTTTATACAGCCATTCTGGAGACAGCCTTACTGCAAACCTGTGACCTTTATAAAAGCTAGCCTATATATTATTTCCCTTTGTTTTATAGATACTAGACTCCCATTATTTTATTTATTCATCACCATCACGCAGATTGTTCATCTGCATCCATCTCTGTGGCAGCAGCAACCTTGACACCCATGACAGCCAGAGGCCAAGGACTTCCTAGGATTATATATATGAGTCCCTGTGGTGATGAACCAAAGATGAATGTGCATTGGGCATTGTGAGGATGCACTCAGCACCTGGCAGTATGTGGTGCAGGGTGAGAGTGCATTTTGGAATCAGGATCGACACCTTGATTCTGGCAACACCGGAGTCTCATGCAGAGGGGCTGGGAGAGGGGGTAAAAAACATTTCAACTTTTTTTTCTGTTCTTTACATCTAAGTCTGGGATGTTGAACTGTATTAACACAGAGCTGGAGAGCATGTGGCACATGCTTTGAAATAACACTACTAATTATCACTTTTAATTTACAGATGCTGGCAGCATTTGTTTATTCTTGTTCAAGAGTTTCTGCTAACACCTCACCTATGCAGAAGCCTCCTTTGCAGAAAAATAAGCCTTTTCAGAGACATTTGAAAGGGATCCGATGGAAACTATGCACCCTGATCCCTTGGGTAGCTTTGCAAACCCTGCCCCTCGATGTCTGCTGGTGTCTGCAGCCACAGAGCTGATCAGCTACTACTACAATCTGCATTCAAAGGGCAGCACCCACGGCACAAAACATGATTTAGATGCCACTGAAATGCTCCACCATGTGACCCATGTGCCTGATGCTGTCCTGCACTCACCAAAGGCTGTGCCCAAGCCCCCCCCATGGCAGTGATGGATGCACTGGGGGAGCAGGGGGCTGCACTCCCCTCCCCACCTCTGCCAGCCAGCTGCACCCTGACTCAGCTCCACGTAACACGGGGTTGTCCCAGCCCTAGGGGCTCCCCTCCATCCTACATGGCCTTGGCAGACCTATTTGCAAGGCTGCCCAGGTTGAGCTGCAGATGCTGTGTGCGTGGCGCTGCCAAAGCTATCAAAGTCCTTGCCCAGCCCTCTGTCCTCAGCAAACCACAGCCCGCCTGCAATGCAATATCCATTACAATATTACCACTGGGCACACTCACAACAAGACTGAGTTTAATAGCTCCAGTCATTTGTCTTTCACAGCAAGCTGCACATCCGAAACAGGGTGATTAGAGCAGGGCCGAGCGTAA
Organism: Aythya marila; assembly: GCF_965140915.1. Lineage (NCBI taxonomy): Eukaryota > Metazoa > Chordata > Aves > Anseriformes > Anatidae > Aythya > Aythya marila. The sequence goes on from NC_139044.1 coordinate 43,715,327, forward strand.
CCGAGGGCCAGGGAACGGTTGCCTTATTTCAGAGGACGCCCACATAAAAGGCAGCTTTTACAATGCAACTACAGTAACATTTGCATGGCCGTGCTTAATCTGACAGTTATTTATTGCGCTGGGTTAGATAAAAACCTCCATGCAGAACGGAATCAAGGCCTGAACTCAGTATGTGCCAAAATGCACAGATGGCCCTTTTCTCAGACAAATGGGCTTGAGGAGAACAAGTGAAACCTTGAGAGATGTGCAGGAATCCAGAGCCCCTACCTGCCCTCTGGGCCGGGCACCTGCAGGCTTGCTGCCCAGAGACACAAGTGTCTTTCTGTGGTAGATGTGGAGGGGAGAGCTTGGATGAGTAGACAGGATGGGGAGCTGTAAAGGTGTCCGAAAGAAGACTGGGAGTTGCCCAGTCTGCAGCAGCAGGATGAGCCTGAGAGCCCTCAGAAAGAACTGTAGTGTCATAGCTGAATTTGAATTCAATTAATCTGTACTTTTTTTTTTTTTTTTTTTTAATTAAAGAAATTTCCCTGTGATCATTTTGAAAGCAGACATTTGAATTTTCATGTGGAAACAATGCTTTCCTTTAAGAGTTTCCATGACACTCAACGGGTTCTTCTCCAATGTCCATAGCCTAAAGAAAGCTTTGTTTGTTTTCCTTAGTTTTCTCGGAAGATGGAAACTTTTAATTTTTGCATAGCCCAAAACAATTATTTTTGAGCTGGTGTCCCAGTTAGGTGGTTGTTGAGGCTGAGATGGATCTGAGGAAGTTAAATTTGTCTAAAAAAAAAAAGTCACAGGCAAAAGGACCTGAAGCTGTGAAATGGAGGCAATGGATGTGAAAGGTGTGACAATGTGAAAAGTACAGGACAACCAGCAGGTAGAATTAGCCATGAACATTTGTCTCTTCCTTCTCTACAGGAAACTGCACGCACAAACTAATATTTGTCAAGCCCGAATGCTGATGTTAAATGGCATACCAGATGTTCCTGGCAGCCTACAAGCACTCCTCAGCCCATGCTGCGAATACAACAGGCGGTTCTCCTTACTCAAAGTCCCAGGCAATGATACCTGATTGATATGTTGACAGATCTTGTTGCCTTTCTTTCACAGAGAGAACGTTCTTGTCCCATTCATGTCCCATTCCAACGTGTTACTCACGGACACATCTGATGATTCGCTCTGCTGATCTCATGCATTGAACACAAGTGAATCTAGTGTTTAAACTCAGAGAATAAGCTTTCCACACAGACAACTGAGCTTTACATAAAACATAGTTATTCTGCCAGTATCTGACATCAAATAAACTATTTATTTATTTATTTATTTATTTATTTATTTGAGTTTTGGGTCAAAAACATCTGAAACAGAAACTTTACGTTGATGTTTGCCAAACCACTATTAGCAAGCCCATGTTTGCCCCAGAGCTTCCTGGGTCTACAGGATCACACGATCACACATACAATATTTTAAGTTATGCAAGTTTAAGTTATTTCAAGTTATGCAAGTGCATAGCATGCAAGAAAATACCATGAAAGACTGAGGGTCTATAAGCTGTATTTCCACAGCAGAGTTTCTTTTTATTCAGAACAATAATAAAAGCCTCCCTGATTCAGCATGTTATTGCTCAAACACATAGTGTACTTCTCTTGTTAGATGGAGCAAACCACATACAGTGTCATGTCAAACCCACAGGAGAATAGTATGGTTGTCCTAGATTTATCTTGGTATTACTGCCTGAGCATTAAATGTACAGGGAAGGACAAGGCTTATATAACTCTATATTGCAACATATAGTAATGCTGTAGACTTCATACTGTATAATTAAAAAAGCCATCTGCCAAGCTCCAGTTAGCCCAAAAGGGGGGAGAAAAGAAAGAAAAAATGTTCAGCCTATTGTATTTTCAAAGACTTTACCCTTTCAAAACTGAATGTCATGAGCAGGGAATGTTTCCAGCGATCAATACTTGGATGGGAGGAAGCTTTCCAGCACTGCTGAGTTGCTTCCACAGCAGCTGTGATCAAGATGGTTTACAGGGTTTGTTGTTTTTTTACTTTTTTTTATGTTATTTTATGTTATTTTATTATTTTATTTTATTTTATTTTATTTTATTTTATTTTATTTTATTTTATTTTATTTTATTTTATTTATTTATTTATTTTGATTTCCTTGCTCTGTGATATTCACTGATTTAAATATTAATCTGGATCTGATGTTCATCTTGTCTTTGCAATACATTTCACAGAATGGATTATTCTCCTGATAAAATAAACAGTGCAAGAGAATGCAGAAGGGGATATCCTGAATAATTGTTTTACTTATAGTTGACAAAAAATGTGAGGATGATAAAGTGCTCTCCTGGGAATGACTGTCAGGTCGCTCATACCCAGAGGACCATTTGGCTACCCGCTCAGTTCAGAAAAGGGGTACAGCTGGTGGGTGGATAGAGGATGGCCTGGGGTGCTGGGCCCCTGAGGCTGCTCAGCAGGGATGGGAACTCACTGATGTGTGTCCAGTACAAGGCTTAAAGGCAGCTGAAGCATCAGGGGCAACTCTGGCCAAGCCTCTGAGAGCCTCTGGAGGCTTCCAAGGCCTGGGGCACAAGCTGGCCACCCCAAACAATGTCTGGCATCCCTATGTGGCCACTGGTGGCACAGCCACCACTATGTGGTATGTTTGGGCCCACAGCTGATGCATTGCCCAGACGAGCTCCTGAACCTTGGAGGTAAGTACCGTGGGTACCAAACGCCCTCATCGTCAAGTCTTCTGCAAGGACACAAAGTGGCTTCCTGTTAGCTCCTCTTGATCTGGCGGTACTGCTGTTGTTCTGATTAGATTTCCACTCCGACGCTCTGTTTGTGTTGAGTACAAACAGTGGCACATGATGTGTGGTCCAAGGAGATCTGAGCAAAGGAACACTGAACCAAATCTGGGATGGATTAAGGCCTGTTATGGGATGTACATTGATGTTACATTTGTGTTGCAGTGCTGTAACACTTGAATCATGATGTCGTGATATGCAAGATAAAGGCTGGGGGGCCCCTTTATAGTAAGATCTTTATGGCTCTGGCACTGCACAGTGCAAAGCTGCAGAGATGAGAGGGAACTGGGAGCGGGAAAGAAAAGCTATTAAATGAAAGCCCCTAGAATGGTGTTTAACATGAAAGACTCATCAGATTGTGTCACGTAGTTGTAAAGGAATTAGAAATGGGCTTGAACCACAGCTCCAAATCCCAAATATCTTCACTCTGAGAGCCATGCAAAGCCAGGTTTCTTGCTTGAACACTGTTCTGCCAGGACACTTCCCTCCTCCTCTGTTTTGGATGCGTGGAAAGCCTGCACTCTCCAAACAGCAGTGAGGGAATCAGCATGCAGGGCTGCAAGTTGTCCTTCGGGGCTGACAGTAGGTCTGCTGAGGGAGCAGACTGTGACCACAAGGGCACACAGAGGATGGTTTCCCGTGCCACCAGGAGCATGGATGCAGTGTGATGTATCTCCCTGTGCCATCCAGGAGGACATGGGCTCTGCCCAACATGTCCCAGTCACTAACAGCAGCTGCATGTGTGGCACTGCACCTACATTGGTCCAAACTAGGTGTAAAAAACATGCAGTTAACCTGGGTCCCAAAGTCCAAACATGCAAGCATAATCATTTGCCAAAATTCAACAAATTGTGTTTCTGAATTTTTGTTTTAGGAAAAAAACTACAAATGAGACAGAATTTGGAAAGTTTACTGTACTGGACTGTGATTATTGTTGCTCTCAATTTCTAGCAGAGGTTATTTTCCTTGGTTTTACTCTGCCACCTACATGTATGCCCATGGTGGGACTGAAATTGTGTGGGGTTAGTGGTGTAAAATGACTGTGCCGCAGTACCTGTGGCTGCACTGCAGCACTGCAGATTAGCACAGGAGCAGCAGCACTGCAGTCACTGGTGAGCCCTGCTCAACACACGTTTGCTTTAAAGCAAAAGGGCAAAGTCCAGAAGACTTTTGTGCATCCCTGGGCCAACTGCTGATAACCAATCCAACAACGCTATTATTTGTATTTGGGCAGCACTTACAGGCCAAGTCAGGGGTCAGGTCAAAGTGTGCTAATCAAGACACAGATATGGAACAAAGACAGCCCTTCCTTTCAACAGTTTGCACTCTAGAGGCTGTGTCCTGGGAGAGCAGGAGTAACTCCCAAACCCACTGACACCAGCAAAGTGGTGCCTATTTGCTGTGGCTGAAGGTCTGGCTGCTGGAAATGAGACACCTCAGGAAGATGTAAAGCACCCAGCCAGGCACCAAGAGGCAGAGGTGGGCTGAGAGGATGAGGCAGCAGCACAGGGAGCAGTGCCTGGCCAATGCTGAGCGGTGCTAAACGGGCCAGGGCTTTTCCTGACCCCATGAAATGCTCCAATCTCATGTTCAGGCACTTCCAGGACCTGCCCTCTTCTGGGGAGGCCCAGCAGGGATCTTCTCATCCTCCACTTTACGTACTCTAGAGCTGTCATCTGTGCCAGCTTGAAGTGTTTAAGTGCAACACACACAAAATGCTACCAGACCCAAGAGCTCTTTGAGTTTTGTAATGTTTGCTGCCCCTTTGAACACGTGTAAATATCTATGTCACATAAGGTAAAGCAGAGTTGCATCCACATGGGATGCTATGACTTCTTTGCTTCTTTTTCAGGTTTTCTGGCTTCTGATCCCCTTCTTTGACAGTGTCCATCAATGTCTGAAGCATAATCACTACTTCTGAAAGCATTCAGAAAAAAATACGTCCTTCATAGGTGATCTTCCACAACAGCCTGCATCTGCCTGAGTGGTGGACATACTGCCCTGGACGGTGCATATCTAACCAGCCCTGTTCCATGCTCTGTCTGTGCAGAGTATCTTTGTGTGCTCACAAAGACCTCACAACAGTTTAATACTGTTGTCCCACTGTCCTCTGCCATTCCCACTATCCCCACACCTTAACATCTCCAACTACATTTCCACTGCTCTCACTAATGCTGTGCAGGCTCTTCTCTTTCTGGTTGAGTCAGTGATTCTCTACACTACTTGATGATTTTCTCTCTACTTTCCGTTCACTTTTGCCCTGCTTTCCTCCTCCCCCCATCTTACCCGAAACATTTCCTGATCCACAGCTTCACATCCCCTATTGTACTCCATCCCGTGACTCACTGCACAGGAAAGCTCCCTTGTTTGCTTGGGATGTTCTGGAGAGCAGGAGCTGAGGCTAGGGGTGTACGAGATGTTCCCAGTGGTTTGGAGAGAAACGGGATCCATGCTCCCTTTCAAACTTTGCCAAATGGTGCTCTTCAAAGCAGTCTCTTGCTCCTACTACCTCTCTGTTCCTGGTCTTCTTCACGGCAGTCGGACTATCCTGCCCACCGCTCCTCTGGGAAGAGGCGTCCAGTATAACACAACTTGCTCAGGTTTAGCTTTCACCTTTTCAAACTCTTGCCTTTCTTCATCTGTAAAATACCTCCACATGGGGATTTTGCTGTTACTGTAGCTGTGAGACCCAGTGACTGTGGTGGTGGCAATGAGGAAGGGGGAGACGCTTGTTTCCTTTGCTTGTGGTTAGTTATGATGCTGGTAGTGGTAGTGGGAAGTCCGGGTATAAAACCCTGGTCAGCAGTGATCTAAGACGAAAAACTGCTCTGGATCCAGAAGAATAGGGATTTAGTTGGGGGTTTCTGCAGCTCTGAGCAGCACCCTCCCTACTCCTGCTGTTGCAGACTCTTGGGAAAGATGCTGCTTTTGCTCCAGGGCAGACAGAAGACAAATGTTTGAAGATGTCATGGAACAGCTCACCCCACTACTTAATGAGCAGTGCCTTGACTGTACCTCGCAAGAGCAGCTTTTATATGTGGTGGGAACAGCAGCCCTGATGTAGGGAGACCCCTGTGCAGCACCTAGGGACTCCGCCCCGTGTTCATGGTTGAGAGGGATGCCGTACTTTCCTGGATTCAGCCTGCCCTGGTGGCCTCAAGGTTGCAGAATACTACACACCTTGTAACTTCACCCTTGGAGAGGCAGGGGTGCCCCAGCCAGGGCAGGGAGAAAACGAAGAGCTTTACAAAACCAAGTAGTGACAACTCTATTCGGAAACTTGGAGGGAGGGGAAGCGTGTTTCCACATATTGCCCAACTTCCTGATTCAGGCAGTTCCTTTCGGCGAGCCCCGAGCGGATGGAAAGTTGCAGAGCTTTGTGTGTCAGCAGCCCCCGATGCCCTCCCCTCCATGACCTCTTCCCCCTCCGTACGGGATGCCAAGCCACGGGGACAGAAGGACGCTGGAGGCCGGGCTGTCCTGGGACTTTTCCAATTCATAAAAATATGCTGCTTCTGCCTGGACACAGGAGGGGAAGGAGCTCCAGGAAGGGAAGAGAATCCCCTGGACTCAGAAAGTTCCTGCTCCTGGCGTCAGTGGCAGTGGTTCTGTTGTCTTCCATGAGTGCTGGATTAATCCTCTTGTCCCCAGCTCCAGGCTGCTTAGACACCACACAGCTGAAATCCTGAGTGCTCAGAGCAAAACTCTGCCCTGGTAATACAACCTCCATTACTTGTGTCACATTGCAGGCAACTGTCCCAGGTGGCCCTTGCCTTGTGTTGCCCAATGCTGGGCAAAGAATAGGAACTCAGTCCTTCCCCAAGGCTTTATGGTAGAAACATCAGAGGTTTTTTGTTTGTTTGTTTGTTTCTTTTTTAATTATTATTATTTATTTTTATGAAGAGATGAGACTGAAAGGAGTAGAGAAAAGTAATGACGTCCTTGCTGTCATGTTTGGAGGTGAAGTCCTCAGAGGTTGTCTTAATGTAGGAGATGTCCTTGAAACAACAGTGTGTAGGAGAAGGGACAGGGATTTGGCTGTAAGAGGTGAAACTGTGAAAGAAACTGTCTTTATTGCTCCAAATATATCACATTCAGCTATCAAGGAAAAAACTGCTAAGGGCACCCCAGGCTGTTCCCCCCTCCCCCCCTCCCCCCCCCCAAAAAAAAAATAAAGACAACTGCCTTGCACAGGAGGTAAAAGTAGATAAAGTAGATTCCAGCTATGAAGTCTTCTGTGACTGTCCCTGGCACAGTAGGTTGCGTGTGCCCTCAGGCTTTCTGCATCTACCAAGCACCACCACAAGTAGGTAGCTGTAGGCATACCACCAACAGTGCCCACCAACGCCTTGAAGGCCCCCAGTTTTCACAGGTAGCATTTCCTTGTCATCTAAAGGGTGAATAATCAACTCAAATTGGAATTAGTGCATGTGTGAGGGCTGGTATTAAGGCAGGGATGAAAAGCTGGGATAGGCAAGCAATATTTTTCTGGGATGAGAGCTGTGTCACATCCCATGGGGAGCCATCATAAATTACTGTCAGCTTTGGCGAGAGCATGTTGACAGTGCAAGCCCTCATAGGCACGTGTCTGTTTTAAATGGACTGTTCAAAAACAGCTCGCTCAGAGACAGCAGCCACCTCAGAAACTGTCCCAGAGCCATCCTGGCATGTGGAAGTATTAATAAATCTGTTTTTCAGAGGTAGTAAAGAATAGTGTTCAGGGCAAGGTCATTGTTTTTTTCTTCCATGGAGCTCTGTCTTTTTCTGGAGAATGTCTCCCCGGCTTGTGTTATGGGATGGTGTGCCTACAGCACGGAGAAACCTAAGTCATCCCACAGCGAGCCAGTACCACAGGGTGCAGGGAACGCTAGATCAGCATCCGTGCATCACAACCAGCCCCACTGCCCCCAGATTGTCTGCAGCCCCTCCATAGCACAGCACTGTGCCCTGTGGGACACCCTCCTGGCAGCTCAGAGCTCCAGCAGACAACGTAAGCTCACCAGGGAGGTCTCTGCAGAAGGCAATGGAGCTGGTGGCTCTGAGGCTGGATCACAGAGCTGAATTTTTCTCCCTGGCTGAGTAAAGAAGCACTGAGAAAAGCTGCACATCTTTTTGTGCTGCTTGGGTAGTAGGACTGGGAAGAGAACAAAAGGTTTTCCTGAAGAAGTAAAACTAGATCATCCCAGGCTGCCAATTATACGTTGGAATTTGGTACTATTTGATCCCTGCACTTGACTTAAACATCCACTCTTTGATCATGTGAATATTCTTCAGGCAAAGCAATGGTATTCATTTTAGGTTTTTGTTGCTGTTGTTGTTGTTTTAATCAGTCTGTCAGATTGATGTGCAGATTGAATACAGATGCTTGCATGGCTTTCTGTGTGACTCTTAGAGCAGAAAGACTATTATATTTACAGCACTTTCTTCTTTTAAGGGTCGGCACTCCCAGTCTACTTGACGTCCATGGGTACAAGGCTGTCTGCGAGCGTGCCTGGTGCTCAGAAGGGCAGAGGCTGCTAAGTGGCCATGGCCAGGCACATGCTGGGCACTGACAGACACAGCTGAAGTCCCTCAGATGCATTCTGCCAAAACACTTAGCCTCCTTGCCATGGCAGTCCTGGGTCCTTCCTGAGCCGAGACCCACACTCGTGTCCATAAATACACAGCAATGTGCCTGCGCCTGACAAGTGGCCGCAGGAAGCTGTCATCACCAAGGCTCAGTTCCCAGTGAGCTCTCATTTGTCTCCACAAGTGCAGCCACATCTGGAGATGAAAGGCTGGTGCACATTGCAAATGGTGGGCCCTGCAAGCTGTGCTTTCCCCATTTGAAGCACACCAATGGGAAGGTAATGTGCTCTGGTGGGCAGGCTGGGAAAGCTTTATCCCAGTTCCCAGAGTGATCTGCTCTGCGACCTTGCACACATCTTCTTTGTGCACCTTAACTCACGTTGGTCCACGTGTGCAAGGTCCTGTGATGCTCTTGTCCTGCTCACCAGTCCTATGGCCACCACAGTGAGAGATCCTCAGGGATGAGAAGGAGGGGCACAGTTTCCTACAGCCTATTCTGTCCCACACTCTGCTCTGGGACCAGTGAGGACCCAAACCTCACTCCATCATCACTAGTAAGATCTGTGTGAGCTTCTTTGAGCTGTAGAAGGGGAAACTGCAGCCCTGCTTGTCTTGTGTGTCTTTCTACAGGCTGGTTCCCTCTGATCTCCTGCATTGCATACTGATCCTGGAGGGCTCACAAGGCATTGCTTGTCTCCTGATCCCACAGCTGACTCACTCCGCTTTGGACTACAACACAGTTACCCAGACAATAAAGAGATGCTGTGTCCAAGGAAAACACAGACAGCAATATTTGCATGCTTTGAGCAGCTATAGATGGACTGTGCTATCCAGGAGTTGAGCACCAACATGAGAAGACTGACTTGGCTTTGCACCATTGCTTAGAGGTTCCCTTCAGGCCAGCATATCAAGTAAGCCTTGAGGAACAACTCCAGCTTCATGGGCTGTATTCTGGCAGTGATATCAGTGGTGTTGTGGCAGGGTACTTACTCCTGCACAGCCGATCTTTCTCCAGACACTCTGCAGTGGTGTTTAATACCCACACATTTCAATAGTTACCTGCCTAGATGGATAGTTACCTGGCTGGATGACTTTTCTATGACAACACATGCAGAGATATCACCACAAGAAGTAGTCCTTCCTAGGATGGAACTGTTAAAGGTGGCTGTAAACAATCCTACAAATCCATCCCAGGTTTAGAGTACCCTTTTTGCTTACTTTCTTCCTACAATGCCCCACATCCAGTGCCTGTCAGAGCACAGGCATCATTTGACATCTGAAAACACTGAGATCCATACATTTGGAGTCCAGCCTCAGCCTGCTTTGTATAACCTTGGGAAAGCTTGTCACTGCAGATATGGTCTGCTCCTGTGTAATCTTTAGTGTCTAAGAAACCAACCTTCTCAGGTGGTGTCTCCCACTGGTTGCTTGGCTATGGCTCTAAGCTACTGTATACCCACTTAATCTCAAATTAAGGACCTAGTCCAATTAGATGCAGAAAATAGTGCATATAATAAAATGAGAAACAGCAATCCTGCTACAGTGGTAGGGAGATTTGAACAGTCCCTTTACTGTCAATAGAGCCCCAGGTACTCTTTCTGACTATAGGAGAGCTCTGCCCACTTGATCGCACTCATCTCTGGCATCTGGCCCTCTTCAGATTCTTGATAGGGTGAGGAGATGCCTCCTTTCCTCTTTAATATCTCTGTAGCAAGAGTATTGTTCATTGTGAGGGTGGTAAAACAGGGCTTAGCATGTACATGAAACCATAAGGGAGTCACCATTTCACACAAGTTTAATCCCTACTCTATGACTGAGTAAAGGAAAAAAATGGGTCTGGGAGGCAGATGCTTCTAAGGAGCAGCATCTGCCTTATAAATCTATAAAAGGCACACAAATGTCCTTGGAAAATGTTCCCACTGCTCCTTAATCAGAACGTATTCTTCTTTTTGAAGCCATCTGGGACAGGCATGTTGTCCATTCCACCTCAGCCAAAGCAGAATTGTCATCACTGTGGTTCAGTATGTTCCCTCTTCAGTGGCTCGTTTTGTACATGGTGATGAAGATGAATTGGAGTTGGTAAAAAAATGTGGAGCAGTCCTGTCCAGATTCTGTAGAAGGACATTATGTAGATGAATAAAAACAAATGCCTAAACATCCTTGAGTTTTAAGTGACACTCTTCTACTTATAGGATAACAGTAGTAATGCCCTATTCTACCCTTGCATGAGTTTTTAACTTTATGTCTATAAATTGGCTGTAGATAAGTTATGTTTTGTTTTATTTTACAAGCAGATTTTTTTTTTTTTTCCATCCTGGACTACTCTGCAAGTTTACAGTGCACTGAACAATTATACTCTGAAGTAGGAGTAATGATATCACTGAATAAATGTTCAATTCTATTCATGAAAATGTTTGATACTCAGTAACCAGGTCTTTGTGTCTTCTATTGTTTGGGACAGACAAGTTGCCTGGCTTTACAGCACATTTAAAATTGTTTTAAGCTCTGTTTTCCTTCCCTTTCTTCCTTCCTTCCAGATCTGCCTAACAGAGTAGCCCCAATGCAGCAAATTTTGGGCATAGTCCCTTCACAGCAACACCTGAATGGCAGGAGAAGGGGCTTATGACTTCTACAGCAGATGGAAGCTGGTTGGGGTTGGCTGTTTTCAGGCACACATGAAGAAGACTTAGTGCATTGGGTCTGATGTTGCTAGAATGAGGTCTCAGAATTGTCCAAAACTTGGAAATTTCTACTAAGTCTCATGCCGGGAAGTGTTTATCTAGTAACAGAGCTCTTCCCAAAGACTGGGAGGGGATTTCCTTGTTCACAAGTAGTTTCTTTAGTAATTCTACAAACAATACATCTGAGTGACATGTCTGGGTATGGCATAGCAAACACTGAGGTTCACATCTCCCGTATATGCTCTGGTCTGGCCAACAACATGGCAGGGATAGTCCATGAAATGATACTGTTACCTGGAATGAGCAGAGACCCTCTGGGATGGGATAAAGTTAGCCAGTAGGAGATTTCACAAAATTGAACATTTCTTCAGAAAAGCAAAAACTGGAAAACCAAACACAGCAGGAAGTTCTCATCCAGTGACACCAACAACCAAAGGGAAAAAACAGCCCCAGTGAGAAAAACGCTGAAAAAGCATCTTCTAGCGCAGTCCTGTCTCCTCACCACATTCCTGCTCTTCTCTCAGTAACACCCCTCCACTTCAATGTCTCTTTGGATAAAATCTTCAGAAAACATTTTGAAGCCTTCTTTCAGGGTATCCCCACATCCATCCCAACCTCAAACGAGTAGACACAACCACCATCTCCCATCCGCACCCAGGAATCGGTTCCTTTTGACAAAGAGAAGTGAGCATAAATGACGCAGTCTCTCAGGGCAACATACTCTTCTCTCAGAGACCTCATTCTCGTATATTATAGCATTGTCACTGTTTTGGAAGAACATCCAGAGGCAAGGGGAAAAGTGTGGCAGGTGTCATGCAGATGTACACAGTGATAAGTTGTATATCCTGGAGTATTTATAATTGAAGCTGACAAATAACACACAAAGGGCAGAGAGAAATGTGAAGCAGGCAGTCTCATACATAGACACATGTATCTGTAGGAGGCCTGGCCCAAAGACATGCATCTTATCCCATGAGACATCTCAAGATATGGTGTTTCCTAACCAAGGTAAATGAAAACATGAAGCTGAACATTTGTGAGCAAGCAAAGATTGGAAAAAGTAACCCACTCCATTTGTGAACAATAGTTTCCTTACATTTGGTAATATTTTATTTTAACCAGCCTTTCCCCCCTCTGTAAATTTACTGGAACCTTAAACTCCAAAGTTTTTATTTTGTTTTGGGATATTTGCCAAAAACTACGCTATTCTGTGAACATCTCTTGACAAACTGTGTTCTGGTAACAAATGTTTTGTCAAAAAAGTATGAAGCAGCTCTGATGTTTCCAAGGCTTTTCTTCCCTGTAACAATTAAATAAATAATGCCACTTATATAAGCTGTGATATTCTTACTATATAAAATCCTGGGAAGAGATTTGATGAAGCAAAATCTTCAGTATAGACACTGGAGACTGGTACAGTTCTGGAGCTTAAAAACAACAGATTTGACCTTTATCAGAAAGGTCAGGTTCAAATCCAGTTCCTGTCATGATCTCTGTGTTACCAGGTTTTTCTGTTTTCCTTCCAAAACAATAACTCATTTGCCAATACGATGGAGTCCTGCTCCACTACTGGCAAAACTAGGTGCTCCCATCCCATAATAACAATGAAATGGTGATAATTTCAATGTGATGACCTTCTTGGTGTGAAGGAAAAAGCACCCATCTGAGATCTGGAAACTTCTCCTGCAGGGAAGACCATTGTTTCATTAATGATTCCAGATAAACTATATGTGGCCATAGATCTGCTTACTGTATTTTCACCAGACTTGTCATGACCAAGCTTGCAAAGGCCAGATACTATGTATTTAGGATGCTGGTACCTATATTCATCCCCAGGAGAGATATCTGGGGAAAAAAGATTTTCTAAGCTTCCTCTGACTTGTTACTAAGAGAGGTCTCCATCTGATTGCTAAGATTTAAAAACTGGCTTTTGTCTTTGGTTTGGTGGGATTTTGTCTGCCACATTGGATTCCACCAGCACCAAACAAACCCACATGATACAAGAGAGTTTTATAAGACTGGCTATGTCATGACAGTCAGAATTCCTCACCTGCATTTTTATTTTAGAAGGGGCATTTTATCATTTTATCATCCACTGGAGGTTTCCTACTGTGGCACTGTGCAGTCTGGTATAAAACTAATTTATCTCAACCACAAAGAATTTGTCAATCTGCCTGCTAGTGGGCAATGGTGACTGTCTGAGTGTAGGTAGTCTCAGTTGTGTCTTACAGCCTGGGGTTTCAGAGATGTGCCGCCTGGGAAGAAAAATGCTTTCTGTGTTTCTACCATAGCCAGCCATTGGAACCCATCAAAATGAGTCTAAATTTTGAATGTTCACCCTCCCAGCTTTCTGTTTCATTTATCTAACATCTGTTCTTTATGTTGAGCCACAAAAAAAATAAAAAAGGTCTTCAGCTAATGCTTTAGCTGATGGCTGTTAAAAAAAAAAAAAAAAAAAAAAAAACAAAGACGTGCAGAGTTATAATAACTGTTGAGAGCATAAACTATGAGCTCCTTAGTCATCTTCCTTTGGGCAGCCTGGAATCCAGCCAGAGCTGTTGGTGGGATGTGGATGCTGATATAACATGTCTCTGTGAGGGTTGGGGGACTCGTGTGAGTAGTGGCCAGAGCAGGGCATCTTGCCCTTCATGGAGCCCCATGGACAAGTGCTGCTTCCTTCTGCTGCCCTGCTGTACGCTGCTGTCCCCACTCCGTGCTCCCTGCCAAGCTCCAGCCCTGGTGGGAGACAGCCTGTAGAAATGTCACTCAAACGAAAATAAATCTGCATTGCAAAAAACTGCCTGCATTGTAAACTCAAAATAAAAACCATCAGTGTCAAAAAAAAAAAAAAAAAGAAAAAAGAAAAAAAAAAAAAGAAGAAACAACCCCTGTCCTACACAAACACATTGCTGGATGCAAACAGCTGAATGTTAGTCAACCATTTACTGCACAAAGAGAGGCTGGTTGTAAACAAAACGGAGGGAGCTGAGACGGAGCCTTCTAACGAAGGCTATTGAAGTTTGTGCTCCCTGTAACTTGAAAGCCGCAAACGCTGAAAGAGCCATCTGTATTAAAGCATGGCTGGGATCATGTTCATTAGCTGGTTGGCTGTAAATATAGCCTCCCCCCAGCACAAAAGGTAACGCATGTCAGCTCAAACCATCACCAGCAGGTTTGTGTAAATATTTACTGGGCTGTTCAGACTGCTGTAATTTGAGGCTGTTGATGTCTCACAAACAAGTTAGAAAATGAGCTGGCAAGTTCCTGAAAACAGTGTCAAAAGGCAGCTCCGGTACAGTAGAGGGAATGAGAGCTTTGTGCTTGTTTCTCCAAGGGCTGCAGGGCTTCGCAACTGCTCCACTCTGCCTGGGTTTTGGCCTCCTTATAGTCCAAACTCAGATTTAAAGGCTTATAAATTTTTAAGCATTATTTTTTCTTTAGACTCCAGGCTAATGTTTCTCAGGGGTTTTGGATGTTGGGATGAGGACAAGATGGGCAACATTCCAATAGTTTGGCTGAGGTTAATTTATTTTTTATTCCTTCTGTCATAAAAATACATCAGGGTGTAAAGCCACCTGCAAGAGACTGTGGCATCACAGGCGGTCCCAGCAGAGCCACCTGGCTTTTGAACCATCCGAGCCCTCATGAAGAGGTCTGTAGCAGTGCCATCACCCCTCATGCAGTGTTTCTTGTTCTGTGTGTGCCTTCCCACCTGGGCAAAATCGCCAGCCCCAATGCCTGTGGCTCATGGAATAACATCAGGGGAATCTTCATGTAGATGAACACCAACTACATTCCTCTCCTCATCCCAGACCAAACTGCCTGGGTATGGGGCATGATGTCTGCTAGAGCCAGTGTCGGGAGAGCAGAGAGCAACAGCCTGTGTCTGCTACCTTAGAGAGGGCTGTGATGCAGGTCTAAGCTCTTGCTCCATGGTTGTCTGCACACTGGTCACCTGTGCAAGCTGCTGGTCTCCCAGGGTGATACACACCAGGGGCTGTACTCAGGGAGTAGTTTGGATTTGGCCACCCATACAAAGTGGGGAGCATGAGAAGGGCTAAAAATGCCCTCAGTTCAGATGTGCTTCAGGGCTAAAGAACAGCCTCCACTCTGTTTGACGCTGTGGAGCAGGTATAGCTACAGCAGTATCCTTTCCTCAGCCTCTTGTAGAAATCTCCATCTGTCCCCTCCCCCCCCCCCAAAAAAAAAAAAAAGCCAAAGCCAGGGCAAATCATCCTTCCTCTACTCCTTCCATCACAGTGTTTGTGATGCCCAAGAACTGCACCAGGAGAACTGTCTGAATAGCTGTTTTGAGGCACTTTTAAAACATGGCGATCCCCAGAGTCTTCTCTTTTTCTTTTGACCCCCCAGTGAAGGCAGCAGGGACAGTTTGGGGATCAGAGGAGGTCTGTGAGTCCAGGGGACAGCAAACAGAAAAATGCTCCTTGGAATCAAAGAGCTGGAAAGATGTGTTCAGCATTTGCCATGTACCTGCAGCCCTGCTCAGCCCCAGGGGCAGTGGCTGGGATCTTCCCTTGCCTTGCAGAACAGGGGAAAAGCATTGCTGGCTGAGAGTCATTGCACACCCCTGATCCTGGGGGTGTCCAGCCCAGCTCAGGGGCCACGAGGGCTGTCTCAAGTAGCAAATGAGCAGCAAAATGGCTGTGGCTTCATAGCCAGGTGTACTGTTGTTTTGTATATCCTCCCCTGGACTACAGTCTGTTGACTGCTACAGGGCCATCATCTCAGCACTTCAGATGGTACAAGTTGGTGAGATTTCATTTCCATCAGTGGAGTGTCCCTGACTTACACAACCTCATGGTTTAGTCTAGGAGACTTCACATGATAGACCTCAGTGTCTGATTCTGTGATCTCACTGTCTTATAATGTGACTTGTGCACTAAAACCAGCCCTCTGAGAAGCTGACTCTGTAATACCCATATCGTGAGTCATTTTATTTGTTTGGTGGCAGGGGACGAGTTTTGCAGACTCCATGCATCATTCAGTATTTCAGGTAATTTCCGTCTGAGGTAGGGCTCAGAAATCCCAGAAATTACTCTTCCAGCCATGAAGAGGCCTCCTTCTGGCCATCACCAATGGCTCACCTGGCTAGTGAGGAGGGCACGTAAAATGCACCCCTGCTTCTGTTGCCCATTGTGTGGATTTGGCATGGCAAACCTTATTTTATAGAAGCCAAAAGCAGAGGACTCAAGGGTTTCCTTGCTAAGTGTCTTCTGCCCTGCAGAGTTAAATAAAGTGGCTAAATCCTGCAGTCTGTTTTTTTTTCGGTTACTACAGGAAATGCTAATGCAGGTACTGCCAAGACAAGAGACTAGAACTGATCCTCTGAAGGAAGCATAAAAGCCCAGCTGCACAAAAACACTGTGTGGGTACATATCACACCAACCTCCATCTGAGAGCATTTACAGAATGGTAGAAACAGGTCATGAGCTCACTTATTGTGATGGTGTGTGTTGTAGGCACTCCTGACACCCAAACTGGAACTGGCCTGAAGGCAGAAGGAAATCACTTTGCTTAAGGGGATGCTTTGGACTGGCTGGGCAGGAGCATGAAGTCTGCTCTGTGGGTGAGCTGCCTCTATGGGTGAATGCAAAGTGGAGAAGCTTCCTCTTGGATAGCTTGCTATCCAAGACTGCAGAAGTACCAGTACCAGTACAAGTACAAATACTCCTAAAAAAGTATTTGGTTGTGTGTGCTTCATCTTCACAGAGCCTGAGACTGAACCTATCACTTCCATGGCAGAGCGACCATGTCTCTCTTCTTTTATATTCTGTCAGTCTTTCCACAGTTTCTGAAGTTTACTTATCTTCCAGGATACCAGGCTTGGCAAGGAGTGATTTCACTGGTGCTTAATTTTCTAATCATCCACTCCCACCTGCTTAGCTGCATTTAATGGCACAACTCTTCTGAGGATACTCCTTAGAGTGCTGTTACCTTCAGTCACTCAGCTAAATTTGTCTTTGTTCCTTAAGCCAAATGAAGAACCTGCTCTGTGGTTTTCTACAGGGGACTGGGGAGGGTGCTTACAACCCTGATTTTTAGAGCTGTTTTCTCTCCCACCCTCCTCCAGCTCTTACATTCATTAGCAAGTACCAAGGAAAGGATGGGGGATGATGGCACTGTACTATGATGCATCTCACCTGGCAAAAACCTTGAACCACAATGTAAATGGTGGCTTTTTCTATCTCCTCCAAAGAAAATGTCGCTCTCCGTGAGCTGTTAAGTTTCACTTCAGAAGCAAGAATGAGGAGGTGGATGTACAGGCATCTGGATGAAAGCCAAACAGAGGGACTGCCTTTTAAAAAATGCTTAGGAAAACACGAAACAAATCAGAGATGGACCGAGTGACTCATTCCGTCCAGCTTCCTGCTCGTGCAGGTTCAGTCTTTGATTGCATATTCTTGAATGTTATTTTCAAATCATTTTTAAACAACACAAAACACAGTTCTTCTACTACAGCTGCATTCCCACCTGCACCACAAAGTAGTGATGTGTGCCAGTGGGACTTCTTGGGTGCTCCTGGATGGGGTCCCTCTGCTCGTGGCTGCTGCTCCCCAGCAAGAATCAGAGCTGGAAAATGTGGCAATGGCCAAGGGCTGACAGGAGGAAGAGCACTCATGGCCTACACGGTGCATGCTGGGTGAGTGCCAGCCAAAGATGCAGGTCTTGCTCCTGAGTGCATCGGCAGTGTGCACTGGTGGGAGCACTGCACCAGCTGCGGCAGGCACAAGCAGAAGTCCTGGCTTGGTGCAGCAAGGTCCAGCAACTGGAAGAAAATGTGATTTTACTTCTCAAAAGCACACCACTGATACAGAGAGAAGCAGGGCAGAAAATGTGGAAGTACATCGTGTCATTTTCAGAGTCAGCCTTCCCTGACCTAGGCGCTCCCTGTAGCACTAATTAACCCCTGCACTAGATGAGTGTGAGATGCTACCAAGGCAGGAGAGCCATGCTCCCAAGTGTGGCTTTTGCCTCTATACATTATCATATAGAGTGCAGAATGCAAGTGCCTCGAGCAGAAAAGATTTCCATTTCAAATAGGTAAACACTTTACTGTTGTCAAGCTAATGGAAGGCAAGCTGGAAACTACTAAATCATTCCCCTGACAGTGGTACTGAATAGGCCACTCATGCTGACAGGGTCATAAATAAAGTTGCTTTCCCAGTAAATTGGCACCTGGAGGATGCTTTCCTAGATAGTATCTGTGCCTGTGTGTTGTGGAAGCAGATTGGCATGGTGGTAAGACACATAAGCTTTAGCTCTCAAATGCCAACCCTGTGTTTGTTTGCTCTAGATATTTTCTGGCAAAGAAGAAGTGATGAGATAACAAGAAAGAAAATATGGGAAAAAGAGGGAAGGAGAATGGTAGTTTTTGAAAAATTTGAGCCAGTTACTGTATACCCACATTGAAAACTAATCAGGAAACCAATCAAAATTTGCTGGGTTGAAAGCACCACTGCACTTAGGTCACGGATGCCTGTGTGTGATCAGCAGGCAGTCACGAGTCACAGCTTCCTCTGGAGAAATACCTTGTCCCATTACAGAGCTGAGAGCAGAAGTACTGAACTCTCCTGTCAGTGGAGAATTCCATAGGAGGCAGGGTGGGGAATAAAAGCAAAATAATTTGGATAATTTGTGAAAAAAATAAAAGGAACCAAAACTCCACACAGGAGCTGTATGAACACCCCAGCCCCTTGGTCATCTGTGTCTTCCATATGTCTTTGCATTAATCAGGCCAGAGGGCCAGGGTCCCTTAGGTTAATCCCTGGGGCATGACAAGGGACCAAGACTGGCTGCCAGGTATGCTGAGGAAGGCTCAATAAGCAGTCTACCTTCTGCAAGGTGGTTTCTCAAAATCTCTGTTCTGCAGAGCATTTTGTTTTCAGGGAAGTGACATTTCCTGGTACCAAAGCATCTTCCAGGAGACTTTCCAGCTTGCTCAAACATGGCTCAAATGTACACCCAGGGAACAGGTGCTATCAGCTCCATGGTGCAAAGCCTGGATTTAAAATCAATTCACAGCCTATTTTGCTAGAGATGGTCTTAGGAAATCACAGGAGCAGTGGGGTGATTATCTGAGCTCAGGTCCCTGTGACAGACCACTTCTGTGGTTATAAAAAATGTTGGCAGGCTCACCCTGCGTGGATGGATGAGCAAATTCATCTCAGGGTTTCTGATAGATGTCATTGTACAAAACAAGATGGGACAGCACTAGCAGTGCTGTTGTACCTCTGTCAGCCTCTCCAACATTGCTTCTGGTTATTATCACATTCAAACTGCCCTTTGGCTTCCAGCACAGTCTGTTTAACTCTCTTTTTCCTTTGGCTATTTCTCACACAGGGAAATGAAAGCTGCCATGGCCTTTGTGAGCAAATAACTCACCTCTGCACTGCCCTGAGTTGGCTTGGTGGTCAGGGTGCCTGCAGGTGCAGGGACCTTCCCTGCTAGGCTCTCCCGGACGCTTGCTTGGCTGTCCCATGGGGGAGCAGTTGCTGGTCACCAAGCACATTTGCAGCTAAGGATGAGCTCATGCTGCTGCACGTTGGCTTCCACCATGACCTCTGATGGACGCAAAGGCAAGGCTGAGAGGGCCATTAAGCAGCAAAGGACTGGGTGACATGCTCATCTGTTTGACCAGATCTGTTGGCCAGCTTCCATGCTGAGCATCCAGGCAGCGGTGGATGCTTTCTGGGAAGTGCTGAACTGTGCTAAACCCTCTAACATCAACCCCACGCATGGCAGCCATATGGGGATTTCCCTTCCCAGACTCTCTGGGTTATCAACAGCTGGTGGGAACCTCGTGTGGGAGCTCATGCTCTGAGTAGGTGGCAGTTGGGTGGTTCCTTGGGGTGACCTTGCTGTGTGGTTGGATGGAGGAACAACATCCCATCTCCTGGAGACTTCACGGATCTAATCCAGGCTTCAACTGTGCCCCAACAGCTAGCCTGCAGGAGGATGGAGGTGGCACATTGCTGGTGTACTCAAATTCAGCTTGGACATAAAGGTGTGTAGTTCTGTGGCAGAGCAATATGGTCCCAACGGTGACTGTGTTTCCAGACAGCCTTTTCTGTTTGTGCTGAACAGAGTGAGAGGTGATTGAGCCACTCCTTTTTGGCAGCCAGGCCCCAGGTGGGTGAGTGCACAGTGAGATATCCTGGACAGCCAGTCCAGGGCCACCATTGCCCTCTGTTGGCAAAACCCTGAGGTGTCCCCTCTTGATGCTTGCTTTGTGCTACTGCAGTGCATGTCCCATCTCTGGGCACTGGTGCCAGCCCTCACTCCATCAATCATTTTTCCTGCCCTTCCCAAAGACCAGAGCTGCTGGGCACCCAGAGAAATATATAAATATCTGCAGATGAAAATTATGATGAATCCTCCATTTCAAAATGTGTTCTTTAGGCCTGGAGAGGAGTCTACTGCCATAGTCAACTGACTGGACACAATTCTGGGCAACCTACTCTAGCTGACTTGGCTTGATCACAGGGGCTGAACTAGATGACCTCCAGAGGTCCCTTCCCACCCCAACTGCTTTCAGGGAAGTTACATTTGCTGGCTTGAGAGCATCCATGCCAATTTTAGCTGAGGTTTCATACAGCTATAAAATCCAGTGTTTGTGAGAAACATTTTCCCACAAATGGATTACAGGTGTCAGACATAACAGAGAAGATGAAATATGTTTTTAAGAGGCTCTTCATGACTGTTGTATAGTTAAACATCATTTTACTGAAGGAAGGCTCTGAAGTTTACACCTTTTGTGGAGTTTATAGGGGTGGTAGTGAGGCACAGTTTTTAACCATAAAGCATAAAAGACTTTGACATCAGACCGACAGTCTTTACCTCCATGTGACTCACAGAAAAACTTATTGTAACATATTTTGATCTGGAATTAGCAAATATCAAGGAAGTTTATCTAAGATAACAGTTGCCATGTCTATAATCACTCCTGCACAACTTTAAAGCAATTATTGCCGTATGTCTGTCTTGTGTTGAAGCACAGTAGAAACATGAAAGATCTTGCTCTTTGCTGCCAGCTGCTCTGAAACCACAGTATAGTGCATTCACTTACTGGGAGAACACACTAGAAAGCCTGACCATCACAAAAGCCTGTTCTTCTTGAATGGACATTAGAATCACAGAGAAATTAGGTTGTTCCAATATATTTAAATATGCATAGCTTGTTAATCAATTAGGGTACCTTTTTGGTCAAATATCTAGGGGAACCTACAAGAAAATGGCTTACAGGGAACAGAAGACAGATAAAGGCAGAATCTTGCAGTTCATTGTGGACACGTGAAGATTATAACAGAGATTACTTTAGAAGAGTTGCATGTGCAGAAATTTTCAAATGGTTCATGGCTGTCACAGGGAACAGTTTCCACATCATAGGTAGGCTGGCACATACCAGGGATCACAAACTCCTGGTAGCACTGGTGACTGCCTCTAGTTCATCAGTTTCTGAACTGGCAGAATTGAACAGGGCCCTGGAGGAAGACATCTCAGCATGGGTAAAGGTCTGTCATGGGTCTGTGCAGTATGGAAAAGAGGAGTCTGATGGGAGACCTCATGGCTCTCTGTAACTACCTGGAAGAAGGTTGCAGTGAGGAGGGTGTTGGACATTTTTTTTTTCAGATGGCAAGTGATAAGATGCAAGGAAATAGCCTCAAGTCTCACTGTGGGAGGTTTAGATTGGTTATCAGGAAGAAATTCTTCATGGAGAGAGGTGGTCAAACATTGGAACAGGTCACCTGGAGAAGTGTCGGAGTTGCCATCCCTGGAGTCATCTTTAAGAGGAGGATGTGGAGAAAAAGGTTGGAACACCTTGTTATGATGAAAAGCAATGGGAACTTCTCCATAGCTGCCCATCCCCAGATGCCAGAAATGTTCATTCCAATCTCCTTTATGATTACAGGTGCCCTGGATTTGCTTCTAAAGCTATAACAGGTTTTGGCATGTTGAAACATGCTAGAGTTTGCAAACAGAGTTTTCCCTCTGCAGAATTTTTAGAGGGAGAGGTTAATATGGCTCAATGCCACAATTCATTGGTCTCCCAGTGTGATTCAACATAGTGTTGCTCAGCAAGAAAATGTAGCCCTTTCATGAGCACTGGCTGATGCTGTATTGCTGCTGTGTTGGAATTAGATATTAGATTTTGTCAAAGAGCAGTTTAGCATTCAAAGATTGTCCTTAGGATTTGCTGCTGCAGGGCTTGGAGCTTCTCATGGGAATTCAGAATGATGAGTGTTTTCTGTGATTGGCCTCAGAGCTCCTAGACAAGTTCATCTGGAGAGCATCAGAGATATCACAGCCTATAGAAAGTAATAGCACTGTATTGCTTAAAAGTTGCTGGCACCTATCTAGCAAAACTAACTCACTCTGACACTATTATTTAATTTGGAAAACATATCAAAGCAATCTGAACATCAGATGCAACTGTTCAAACCCCTTTCAAAATCTCCTAGGGCAACTCAGGATTTATTCAGCTAAGTATAAATACGGAAGAACAGTGTTTGAGGTAAAAAGTACAGGCTATTTGCATTCTTTGCCAGTGTATGACTGTGGGGAGATCCTGTACAGATAAACTGATCTGTGCTCCAGACAGATTGCAAACAGGATGCAAGTTTGACATCTGAATGAGATTAATGAAAACAAAAGACCAATGCAATAGGCAATGCCAAAGAACTCTCTGATCCAAAGCTGATAGACACTCTGATGAGTGATATCCAGGTGAATTGGCAGTTCTGGCTAGAAACACAAACAAGTCTTTCAGGTTCTCCAAAGCCATGTCTGCACTGAACCATGAGATCACTTGTGAGGGTACAGCAGAGGTCCTGGGGAGGGTTTAGGAACCATGACCATATCTGTTCTGAGGCACATTGGGAAACATCCACCATGCTTATTCTTGCAACAAGTAGGCTTCCTCCATACATGACATATACTAACCAATTCTTGTTCTCCAGTAAGGCTTTCTAGAATTCTCCTGCCCTTCAGCAGGCCTACAGTCCCACACCACCAATCCACCTTGGGGCTGTGCCTACCTGCTGCCACCATCCACCAGCATGTGTTGAGCAAAGGAGTGGCAGGACAGCTGGACAAGCAGCCCCATCTCACAGGCAGGGTGCCTATATCTAGGATGACATCCATCGTATCTTGGCTGCTCTGAGGATGAAGGACACTTCTGGAGACTGGGCCCACTGATTGAGACATATTTGGAAGATCCAAGCCAGTGAGGAATGTGCATTGAAGAATTTTATTTTATTTTTCTGTGTTTGCCTCCTTAGAAAGCAGATGGAGTCTAAGGCAGAGAATCTATATCTCCTGAGACACGATACGTTGATGGGAGACAAATTACTGAAAATTAGCCTAGTTGAGGACATAATCAGAAAAGGACAAGACTGACCTATTGTTTGTCTTTAACTAGTAATGTATTCGTTTTCTCTGTGCTTTTAATGTCTTCATCCCTTCTTGAGTTATCTATGAAGCAGGCTAAGAAGCAATATGAGCGGAAATTCAAAGCAAGTAGCAAATGCCTTTCTTTAATAGCATCTTTCTAATAGGACACTAAACATGTTGTCCTGTCCTAGGGTCAGCAACAGGAACAGTCTGGTCCCAAACAAAGACATTTAGGCTTTTCTCTGCCTGGAGGTCCTTAGGGCTGCTGGTGGTGTTAGGCTACCACCAAGAGCTTTGTAAGAAATACAAAGTGTAGGATGGTCAGGGAACTGAGCCACAGGGATGCTCCTGGCAGTGAAAGGAGTTTGTCAGGGACAATTTCCTTCTCTTTTGAGTCCCTGTTGCTGCCCAATCAATAAAAATGCATGTTCATGTGAGAGTTAACAAGTGCTGCAGTCCTGAGACTGAAAATTCTGACAGCTGTAAAGCCCCACTGTAGGATGAAGATATGCTGTTGACATGGATGGATTAAAAAACAGAAAAACCGAGAGCTGTTTCCAGAGCTGAATGGTCTTTTTTTTTTTTTTTTTTTTTTAATAACTTTAATAGGCCTTTCAGTAGCAAATGCAACCTCCAGCAAAGGCTGGCATATCATTGTCTCAGGCATCATTCAAATACATATTATAAGGTTGCTTCATTCCAAAGAATTTACTGTCTAAATAGAAAGGCAGACAAAGCAATGCAGGAAAGAAAACTACATCTATAGAAGCAAAAAAATAGTAGAGGGTCTATTTTGTGGCCCCTTCTTCAGGCCATCCATGGTGTGGTTTTTATACACATGGCTAAACACTCCCCTGTGGTAACTAGGGAAGGGGGAACTCCATCCAAGCTGCCCGCTGGGGCAGTCCCTGGCACATGCTGTCCTCTCAACCATGCATTGACATTGTCTGGGGGAAATCAAGTCAGCATGGGCCAAAGCCATGTGAGAGAGTATGTTAACAATTAAACAGTACAGACAATTGTGGGCTAGTACTTGAGTCCTTGCTCTGGCCTTGTTTTAATTACAATTTCCATGAACCAACTTTTGCCCAAGACTTTGTGGGAAACCCATTATAAAGCCTGAAATCCAACCTATATCTGCTGAGTCTTCTTCTGGTGCCTCATACATCATTCCTTTCCTCTCATTCATTAGCTTTTCATATACTTTCTATGCTGCTTTAGTGCTTAGAAACAGGTCCTGCTGAGGATGTCAGTCTGATGCGGTCAGTTACATGGAAAGTAATACCCCATGAAAGATAGTCTGTAGGACCAACAAGTTGTTTAAATTGTCAGCCAGTTTTGCCATTATAGGAAAAGGGAAGAAGCTATTAATGGAATAAGACAGCATGTTAAGTTAATATGTTCACTGACCTATGATTTCAATCATTTGTACATGCTCTTCTTGGCCCTCAGCTTGTATATAACTGCTCATCTTGTATTTACAGACCATCTGGAGCTACAATTTAAAAATACAGTTTGGAATTATTTATCTGTAAACTGAAAAGTTGTCCCTAGTGTAGCTGAGATTGCATTTGTTTTTAGTGTTTTCTCCCAAATAAACACAAAGAGCATACATACACACACATCCCAAGTTAAAGATGTAAGAAAGAGTGAAGTTTACTGAATAAAAAGCACTGAGAATGTTTTACCAAAGCTATCATGCTTCATAAAACTAAATATTATACATGGAATCAAGGAACTCAGGAAATGGATAAGAAAAAAAAATCCATGTGAAAATGAACATTTAGGATTTACTGTAGCCCATAGTATCTGCAAGCCCCATTGATATTTATCCACCTGTATCAAAAAGAATAGTGAAAACAGTTGGCAGCTCAACCTTCAGTTTAACTCTTAAGTCATGTAAAAATCTCCTGGGTCATGAGCACAGGACTCTCACATTGCCAAAAATGGCCTATGTATCTTGGAAGTCCTCAGTAAGAATTTCCATGGACAATGAAGGTAGTCTTTCAAAAGACCAAATCACAACTAATTGAGGAAAACAAGATTTGTTTCCCTTAACGCTCTTCTATGGTATTCTACAACTGCTGCAAGGCTATGCCTTCCAACCTTGTTTTTGGAGACTACCAGTGCTACCAGCTTAAATCCTCTTTCAGTGCCAAAAATCCCTCCCTAATGCATGATCCATGATGTGTATTGTTGGGGCCACCCTATGACCAATGATATGGCAGGAATTTCTATCACAACATTTTGTATTCTTGTCTAGGGTTTCTGGATCATCAACCATGTGGTTGTAATTTCTATGTATCCAGGCTGTTGAAGGTCTTCTTGTCTGAGGCGGTTCCCAAAAGAAACAGGGATTATTGCATGAAGTGAACTCACCAAGCATGATGTTTCCATAGCTTCTCTTCCATAGCTTTGGAAGCTTCCATAGCTCCTTTCTTCCATAATTTCTTTCTTCCTTATTTTCTTTGCATAGCTTTTATTTTTTCTTCCATAGCTTTGGAGGAGTTGTTGACATTAGATACGTCTACCTGAAACACAGAGACCCCACTGCTAGGCTCATCTACCCACACCATGGAATGAATAATAAGACCTATCATGTTCAGGAGCTCAATAGGCAAGTGTATTGGTAATAAAGTAAGATAATTCTCTCAGGAGTTAAAGGAAGTCAAGCAACCATGTAAATACTGAAATAACTAGTAATTTCAGAGTAGTAGTCCAGGTATCTTTATCAAAACGTAGGAAAAAAAAATGATATAAAAGGAGGAATTGCTGAATGTCAAAGAGTGAAGTAGTGGAAAGGCTAGTTACAAAGTCAAGTTTTTAGTTTCCAACTTTCATTCACAGACATTAAAGAGGAATTTTTTGAAACACAGAATACAAACACCTTTCTCTTTGAGACAAGTGTCACAGGCCAGACTTAAATATGCAGTTGTCTACCCACCCTGAGGATAGGTAACAGTAATTCAGAAGTTCAGGACAACCTAGTCCAGAAAGCAACATCCTCAGCAGGTTCTCTACCATGCAGAGCACACCTGGCAATCTTGCCTTTGGAGAGAGCCATGTATTCTCCTTGCAGTCTAGGAAACTTCAAGGCAAGCTAAACTCAAAGCACTTGAGAAAGTTACTGTTGTGGTTTTGAGGTAATACAGAAAGGGAGTGATATTTCATTTCCTGCATTCATGAACTATGACTCTTCCTTGTCTTTGGACAGGATATGAAAGGGAGCAGAAAAGGATCCTTGTCCCCTCCCGTGTTACATGTGTGAGCAACGTCTACTGAATGATGACTCTTGACTGTTCCCTGGAAGGTTAGTAGTGACATGCTCATTCCCTGTTTATGGGGCATTAATAGACAGGAGACTTCGCAAACATTTTGATACATGAAATCTGCATTTTGCTCAAGAAACTGAAATAAAAGCACTGGTAACTACTAAAACAAACTACTTATTTCAGTACATTTATTATTGCTTATGCAATATATATATATATATATACAAGTTCTGAACAGAAACAGGACAGAATACAGGGGTAAAGAAGAAAGCAAATTATAAGATTTCTCCAAGAACATATGTGAAATCTCTTGTTGAAGCAGGGTTGTCCCATGCCCTGTCCAGTAGCCATGTCCCTCAGAGAAAGAGTCACCTTCTATTAGCTTTCTGTGTCATCAGAGGAGGCATTCCAAGTGTCTAGGACAACCTGGTGCAGGGGAGTAACAGAGGACCTGGGGAATTAATTTACTGAAGCAGACAGGCTCCCCCTTGTGAAATGCAGTGATAAGACCTCTTTGGTCCCCTCAGCAACTAGATAGTAAACATTCTCACCTGTTCCCTGGATAAATGAATAAGGTACCCAACTGTAGTAAGCAACTGCTTCCAACTCTGGAAGCATACTGAATTTTCTGAACTTGTTAAGTTCATTTATTTCCAAAATCCACCCCATATTATCTTAATTTGCTTCTAGTTTATTAACTAGAATCTAGCCTGTTATTTTTTTTTTTAAGTTCTGAACTGCAGAACAGCATCTCTCAGACACGGTCTCTAGCCAATATTACTGGCTGTTACTCCTGCTGCTGCTGTTTCATCTACACAGACTTCTCCAAAACAGAAATCATTTAATCAGCATTCAAAAAAGACATTAAAGAAGTGCATGTATAATTTTTCCTCCCTTTGTGTAAGACTCAACAGTGGGGGTTACTCAAGGGAGATTCTTAAAATAAGGTCATTATTCAACTTCCACAGACTGCTCTTTTCTTCCATCTGGAAGTTAATTTTCTAATGTATTAATTGTTCATTGTAGAAATAGTGAGCAAACTGAAAATCAGTGAAATTGTTTCTCTAGAAAGCAGTAATATCACACATGAAATTAATTAAATTATCTTAATCTAGATATGTGACTTGGAAAACACTTCTTTTCCCTTTGCTGTTAGATGGAAAATAATTTCCTCCATGCAATAATTTCAGTCAAGGCAAGGATGCTTAGATGGTGTTCCATGAATGAACACAAAAGAGCACAAGTTGGACTCGTGGTGCCCAAAGACACAATCCCAGCTCATATGGGGAAGAACTTCATGTTGGAAAAGCATCTGCCTGTTAAGATGCTGCAGAGTCTGGTTCAGGGTACTTTAAAGGGGATCAAACAGCTTTGGGGCATCTGCAGTTGTTGGGTGACCATTATTCATTTGAGGAACTGTTTCCCAAAATTCCGGAGTGCTCAGCCTCTGGCTGAGACCAACTGCTTGCTGGGGAGCTGATAAGGGAAAAACTGCCTTTCTTCTGGCAAGCTAAAAGCATGGATACAGTGGTAGATATACTACATTGCTTGGTCTGAGAAAGACCCACTACATGAAACCAGCACTTCCATGTCTGCCGGGGTTTATATTTATCAGAAAGGCTGCTCTGCTGCTCTGCTAACCACTATGTGCCTTTGCATGGTGCCGTTTGTGCAGGTGAAACATGGAAGAGGACTGGAAAAGGCTTGTAACATGTCCCTAGGCAGTCTGTTGCCTGCAACCTCAAGCGAGCCCTCTACTAGTAAAAATGAACCATTGTGAGGCACTTCTGCCCTTCAGCTCTCCGTGGGAGTTAACATGAGTACTGTGCTCTTGCAGCGTATGCTTCGGGGTCAGCTCTCCTCACCAAACATCCTTCCTTTCCCCCTTGGAGGACCACAGGAGGCATACCCACTGACCTCGGTCACCAATTCACCTGTGTCCAGCTGGCATCATCCAGGAATGCTGTAACAATATAATTTAGAAACTGTTTGGGGGTCATAGGCTGAGGAATTTTAAAATATTCTCTGAAGTGGTTTGTTCCATGTGTTGTCCCAGTCATTCTCTTGTGGAATCAAGCAATGAGCAGCAAGAAATGAGTCTATTTTTCTTCCCTGCTCCTTTTTGTATGTTGAGCTAAATTAGATCTCTGTGCTGAGACTGGGCTATAAAAGGGGCTCCAATGCAGGCAGGGCAGGTGATTCAAAACAAAAGGCCTTGATTGAAGTGGTTACAATACACAGAACCACTAATGTTATTCTGGGCCATTCAGTGTGGTTTATAGCATTGTACAACAACAAACAAAGATGAAACTCACAGTGCTTAGTGACTCAAGATTTTTTTTTTTCCCAATTTATTTTCTCTCAGTCATTTAAAGAATTTATTTTAAAGGTTTGGAACGTTTCTGTGAGTTGTTTTTTCCTAGACCATTTTCCTGTCCCCAAAGCCCTTTTTATCAAAGATATCTTTGTAAATAACCTCTTTCTCTTTCTGTGCGCTTGGTTGTCCTGCCAAATTAGCTGTGCTGCCATGGAGACGTGGCATCAGCAATCCTTGTTCTTTTTCTGTAGGATTTCACTAGGCCCTTGTCTCAGGCCTTGACTGAATTAGAAAAAAATAATGAGATATTGAATGTAAATGTTATACTCTTAACATTGTTGGTAATGGTGTTGTAAGCGTTGTAATATTTTATAGGGCAATTTGTCTTAGTTTTTCCCTGAATACATGTATCTGTTGTTTTTTTTAGTTTATCCCATAATTTAAGCATGGTATCAATACATTTATTTAGCAAATAAGCTCGTTAGAGAGATAGTAATCTGTATATGTCTAAACAATGAAGAAGATAGATGAACCTTTAGAAATTAAGTCTCTTCCTTATTTATTTTTCTTTTTTGGTCTCCATAGAATATGCCATGGGAATTAGCAATATAATAATCACAGCCTTTTTTTTTTTTCTTCAAAAAAAGGACAAAGAAATATCTCTGTTCTACCTATGGTTAGAAATGACACTCTTTCAAGACTTGCTGCATGTACAAGATGAAATACACTGTACTACTATGTACATATTTCTTGGTTCCTATGGACTGACAATCCTACAGAAGATGTTATTTCATCAGGGTAAGGACACAGTTATTGCTTCAGAAAAACTGTAGATTGCCATTTCCTGATGGAAAAAGACAACCCAAAACCACCTCTGCCAAAAATTTCCCAACAAGCTCCAGGTGGGAAATTTGTGGGGAGGAGCCAGGCATTTTAGCAGGTTTATATTGCAAGTTTGGAAGCGTTTCCTCAAGATAAGGCTTTTTGGGGCGAGACAGAGCAAATACAGAGGAAGTGATTCCTGTTCACACATTGCACTGAAAGGCAGATGCACTTCCCAGTCCCAAGTTACCCAAAGATCTTTGTTAAATTAAGTACTTTCTCATCTGCATCCATATGCCAGTGACAGGACTAATAAGGAGCAATGAACATCATCGTGGGAGCTGACAAGTACTTAAGCAGGAGTGGAGTTAGATAATGAGATTTTTTCTCAGGTGTTTTCACTCCCCTAAGGGAGTCTCAGGGGAAATTTTGAATGAATTAATGTGAAAAAAAGGCAGAGCTACATTTTGAAATTTCAAATTTCCAGGAATATTTTTCACATCGCAGTGTCAGCTTCCCCTTCCTCCTCAAAATATGCCAGATTGCTGGCTTTTTACCAGAAACAAGCAATAGAAATAATAATAAAAAAAAAATCCCTAAGCAACTTCACCTCTTCCCCTGTCCCCCCAGCTGACACTGTATTTGAAAAATAGCGCAATGTTCACATTGAAGCCTTTGAGTTTGCACAATCACTTCCCCTTATGGAGATGTCATCTTATGGTATTGACCCCTTTCACAGCAGCTGGAAATTCCCCCTGTGCAGATACCTGTACAACCCCTTCACTGCAACCCTGCCAACTGAGACAAGCTGAATTTGTTTTGCAAATCATCATTCTCATTGCTAACGAGAACAATATAAAGAGTCCAGAAGAGTGAAAGTTAAGAAAGTCCCTCTGAATTTACTTCCTTGAGTGTCCCTTACAACATGCTGTATGAGAAAGGGTGATCTCTAAAGCAAGTGTAATATCTTGCTGAAGTTTCTTGTCTGAGTGGCACAACTTACAGATGGGCATTCCATTAACTGTTTTGGGGCAATACTTGAAACGGTGCCTAAAATGGTTCCTCAAAGGCCTAGAAGAACATTTGTCTTTAAATATCTGACAGACTTACAGGTACTGATTGAACATTGGTGCAAAGCTGAGTTATGTTAGCTGAAGTCAGTGGTCTAGCACTAATATGATGATATGAATTTTAAAGCCATGAGCTGACAGAATATTTCTAACACTGGAGAGAGTTTTCTGCTCCAAGATTGACTTTGCTGTTCACTAAGCTTCTCCATACATCCACAGGATCAAGAATCCCTGTGCCTTTTACGTAACTTTAACCACAGATGATTCAAACTTGACATTTGGGGCTGGTATTTTTTTCTCCATGTAGACACAGACTGAGCTCTGAGTTACGTTCAGCTTTGGAGGAAGGGTGTGTGTTGGTCTTTCTGCTGCTCAGTAGCAACATCTGCTGGCTATTGAGGACCAGCTGTATTGTGAAGGAAGTCCAGTAAAACACATCTGGCTGGAGAACAGTTGAACATGCTTGTCTACACAGAGATCTTGAGCAACATGTTGTTGAGAGAAAATTAGGTGCTAGAAGTAATTATGGACCACATGTTGGTTGACCTGGGGTAGACCACTTTGGAGTACAAAGGAGTTCAAGACTGCTGAACTTGTGGTCCTCCTCTGGCTGAGACCACAAGGAGAATAAAACATTCACCATTATTTGTTCTTCACAGATACATCCCTTGGTGGAGTGAGAGCTTGCCAAAGTTTAGCAGTGACAAACTGCTAAAAGTGAAGTAGTTTAATTCTAGAGAGAAGGGTTTGTGAGGCAGAGGGGAAGCTCTGTCTGTGTTTTTAGCTTCTAGGACTGACTTCCTCACATTCTAGCCTGATGGGAGTAGGTTATTCCAGAATAAATGGTACATTGCATTGCCATCCTCTTTCTTGAACAGATTTTCTTGCACTCACGTCTCAGCAATGACACAACAAATGTTATACAACTGCCCAGGCTCCATCACCACAATAGTTATGTCCCTCTGGCTTATGACTCCATCGTTTTAGGAAACCCTTTTAATTTCAAGTGGTTTTTGCCTCTAAAATGGCAACAGAGGGAAGCATACTGATGTCCTTACAGAAAACAGAAAACAGACACAGAAAAACTAAACTGAGGATTCATGTTGAAACATTATAGAACATCTGGAGGTGTTCAAGATAAAAATTAATATTTAAGGCTTCATTGCAGCTATGATGTTGGCAATCTTATATCATGTGTATAAGGCAATCCTAGATCATGTTAAGTCAAAAGATGTTGACTGTCACTGTTAGTAGGACACAGTAGTACCTATTCTGGTATTACATGGGCCAGTGGAAGAAGCAAGAACTGCCTTTCTTAAGAAGCTGAAACAGTTACAAATACTGTCTTTCATACATGAAAATAAGAGACACCATCATGAAAAACAAAGGCAATCTTTTCAGCGACATTTTAATAAATACTATGCCACTCAGTATGGTTTTCATTAGTCTTTCAAAAGGTTCTGGAGCTGTTGAATCCAAAATATTTATAGAAGCAATTATTCATTTATTTATTTATTTATTTATTTAAAATGGTGATTTTCTTACATTTGTATGTTAAGAGAGAATTTTGGAGTTCAAATGAATTCTTGTTGTGCACAGTTGAAGTTAACTTCAATATGTAGCTAAACCTCAGCAAAATCAATGTTTCGCAGGTTACTGTAACATATCTAAAACTTGTTTATACAAGGGAAATATTTCATTGCTGCTTTTGAGGTAAGAATAATTACAATAAATAGCACAGAATTAAGGAAGCTGAGTTAAAGAGAATTTGAAGACAAAATACATGTATTGGATTATTTTCTAATATTTTTCCTCTGAATTGTGCACACACATTTTGCTAAATCCTCAGTATGCAGTATTTCCTCAGATCCAAATAAACTCCACCGCATTCTGCAATTCTCAGCTCTCTAACACTGTTTAAAATAGTCTGAAATGCTGGCATTCTTTCAAAGAAAAAAAATTGAATCAAGGTAAGACCATTTTCTCTCTTGAAATTGAAAGGTCAAATCAGACTGGTTGTTACTGAGTAAAGTCCCTTTCCTGTTCTGCTTTGGCGTTGCATTTTTTTAGGAGAGAATTACATTAATGACCACAGACATTGCCAGCAATGCTTGTTTGTAACTTGTCTTTTGATGAAAGCAGTATATTATAAACAGCTTCACAGTTTGTTCTAATTTAAGAATTTATTAAAAAAATAAACTTTAGCATAGTGTAGAAGATCCCTACAGATCATTCAGTCATTCTTTATAATTTTCATTATATATTATCCTTATAGAGCTTAAAATTTCCAACTGGAGAGTCTACTGTAAAAAAACAACTTTTAATAGTTTGACAATATGTTAGGATTCTTTCACTCTACAGCTAAGCATCTTAGACTTGAGGGACTCAGAACTTACATGAATTCAAGATGGACAAAATGAAATGTCCCATATAATTGTGATTTTTTCTAGCAGAAGAAGAAAACTAAAATAACTGTTAATGACTAAAAAAATCAAGTGATGCATTATCTTTTGCTTTTTTAAAAAATATATTTTTATTTTATTTTATCAGCTACAAGCTGAATGATTAGGTGTACTGAGATACTTGGGATTTTATTTGGGAACAAATTTCCATCATCTTTTTTTTCATTAATACAGCCCTGAGGTCTGCCTCAACTTCTCAGCTGAAGATGCTAAGCTGTGTATAACAAATATCAAATAACCTTAATATAAAAAAAAACCAAACAAACAAACCACAAACAACAGAGGAAAGAAATACAGTCTTGTAACCAAGTCCATAATTGCTTTCTCAGTGAAAGAGGAACTAACATATTGTTGGTGACACAAAATAATCTATTTTGCATAGATTTGCCAAGATGTGTCATTTAACTGTGGATCAAACTTGGAAACCAACAATATTTAATTTCCTGTCATTAAAGGTCTGCACAACAGACACGTGTAAACCGGAAGTGATATAGTTCTGCAGCTTTTGCAGCTTCTGCCTAGGTTTTTATTTATTTCAACCTTACTTACAACCTGATGCTATTTTAAGAGTTTTGCTCTTACAAATAAAATTAAAATTGTTATTTGGGTCTTCTTCTTAATAGTCCACCTCAAGAAAATGGCAAATTCTACACAAACTTCAGCAAACTTTGTGGCAAATATTGCTGACATGAAATGTAAATTTGTTGCTTATCCTAGAGTGGATCCCTCCTGGATCTTGGTTTCCTAAAATTGTAGTTCTTGAAGAGATATACCTAACCACTGAAAATATAGAATTAATACATAAATTCAAGCTATGATCATGATTTTCATCTGTCCTGTCCCCACCTCTAGTTGCCCATAGATATAATTTGAAATTTTGGTAGCATCTAGCCCAAGGTGAGCTTAAAAAATAAAATCACCTTTCGACATCAAAATGTTAAGTCTGTAGGATAATCCTAGACACAGCTCTTTAATACATACAACTCTTAATAGAATTTTATAAAAAAAAAAAAATAGGACTTTTTACATTTGCAACAATGTACACAGTGGCTGTTTGGAGGACGTAAAACTCCATCTCAGAAAAATAAAAGGTACTGGGAAGAGTCTTCAGAAAAAGAAACAAATAAACAAACAAAACAATCAAACAAGCAAACAAACAAAAATGCTTAACTTCAGAATAAACTAATTATTACTCACGGAACTACACTTTCTTTTCTAGTTTGTTGCTTCCCTTAGCCCAGGCTTTTCAGTGTTCCAGCAGTAGTTTCACTGCAAGATCCAGTGGGGTTTCCACTTATTTTGGGGAACTCTCCCCTCCTTCATTCTCTTTGTTAGACAAGGACCTGTTAGAGCAGACTTGCCCCTACTGCCAAGAAAGCCCACACCTCTGCCCAGCTTCTGTCCCAGATATATGAAACCGTTGTTCTCTTGAAATCCTCCTGTCTTCCCAGCACCTCCAATACAGGACAGTAGTTTGGCACAGTTACCTATGGGTGGATGCATCCTCTTTACTTCATTGAGCAGTTCAATGAACTTGGATAAACCTGGGTAAAGCTCATGTTTAGAAACCCTTACTAGACACGAGGAGTTAGTCCACTTGCTTCAGGACCCTGGTCTGAAGGAACCTCCCACTAAGCATTTGCAATAAAACATACTGCTACTCCTGCATGGGTTGTTACATATCCACCAGTGTCTCTTTTCAGATGTTTCCTTGCTTACATCCCATTTTCTTACTTGACATGCAGAAATACAAAACCAGAGAGCTAGGGTAAAACCATATTTAATGGTTAAAGTCTTAAATACAAACCTACATTCATGATTTTCATTTCAGATGTGTAATTTAGTGCAGTCTAAGGACAACACAAAAGAAAAAATACATTTTTCCTCCCTGCTTTGTGGTAAGGTTTTTGTTAGAAGACTGTGACTTTAGGCTAAAATCTACATTGAAAAATGAGGTTTAATCAATGGTTATATTGTTTAATGTTGCCTTGTAAAGGCTGGATTGATTGATTCACCCTTCTTGTGACTGGTATAACAAATCCAAGAAACAAAGGCTGGTCCCTTCTAATTGTGGGCAGGTGGAATGCTACATGCAAACCTTTTTCTGCCTCCAACAAGCCTGGAGTTCAGGTTCTTTCTCCCATCTTCAACACAGAGTGAGCAAGGAAAGGAAACACCTTTACTTTTCTTCTCCCTCTGTTACATGGCTGGCTGGAATGGGCACAACCCATCGCTGAAACAGCTTTGTCTCAATAATTCAAGGCAAAACAAAACACCCACAAGTTAAAACTCTTCAAAATTAATGTCCAAGCATATTTTTCACTGTACTGTCTGGGACAAGTTCCCAATGTAAATTTAACAGCAGAATCCTTTGCTGCCAAATTAAGCCCTCACGCAAATATGTTTTTACTTTAGAAAAGTTCAAGCAAGGCTGAGAGGGAGGGTGGAGGGATTTTGAAAGAATCTCAGCCAGGTTGCATACAAAAGGAAGGAGGAGCTGAGTATTTTGAACATAAGTTTGGTGGGGAAAAAGTCCAACACTTCATTTAGTTAAACAATCAGCAAATTAGAGCTCAAGCAAGTCTGAGAGCTGGTTAATGACTCCAGTATGAGCCTTTTGGAGTAGAGTCTTGTGTGGCTCAAACCAGATCCCTCATTTGGTAGGGATGTACAAAATGCCAGTGTGAAATCTAACATGCCATTGAAATACTGAGTTCTGCTTTCTGCCACTTTCTTGGTCTCTCTTGGGCATATTTTCTCCTCGTGCAATCATGCTCAAGAGATGGTCTGATACTAATACTTTAAAACTGGATGTCTGGAGTGGGTCAGTGAAGACCACAAGATTTTTATGCGTGACTAAGAGAAGTTCATGGCAGGGTAGATCCTGTAGATCCTCCAGCAGTGCCTTGGAATAAAACATCTTCTTTCACAGCCACATTATTGCTAGATAAACCACCTACCTCTGCAACTCCTCAGATTTATTCTTCTGTTCTTTAAAATGCCTTTACCTGTATTCAGTGGTTTGCATTGTTGCTGCAGGCAGTTCATTTTTCCACTCTTTTGCCAATTACAGTGTCTGACACTGAAGCAAGGAAGTGTACATTCATAGCCATATTTCTGCTACTGCAAAGTAAGTGCAATTTACTCACTAGGATTTCTGATAATTATAAACTTTTAGAATTAAATAAATTCTGTTAATCACCTTGGGTTGATGAGCTTCTGTGTTTGGTCATTTGTCTGATGAAAGGCACCAGACACATAGGCACATATGCCTATCTCAGGGATATCAAATTCTGCTTTTGCTGTCCTTTGCTGTTGGATGAAGGTTTGGGAAAAGGAAACTAGCATATGATTTAATTCTACAGATAAATGTAAACAACACAAATAGCATTCTGAGCACTGTTCATTTTGGAAGGGGAATGGGAAGAAGAATGCTGTTGGAAAGGCAGATGGGAAAAAGAGATAGATTGCAGGTTCACAGAGGTTGTAATGCTGTTTTATGGCTGCTTTTAATATGTACTTTGAAAATTGCTTTGCTGGCCATCTCTTGGACTAGATTCATGAATGATTTGCTCCAGTTCCATCCACCGGTCTACATTTTGGCTCCAGAACCCGTTGTGTTCCAGACGCAGAGGCTTTGGTGTGAATGTACTTACCTTCCTTCTTTGCAATGCCTTCTCCAGCCAGCACTGGGGTCTTCAATTGCTGTCCATGGCAGGTGGATATGCCCACAGCTCCCCCTAGCCATGCCAGCCCTCTTTGAGTGAAGACAACATATGGATGAACAACTCTGCTGTGCCACGAGCTGAGGCTGGGGTTTCCTGGGAAAGGAGAACCTACCTGTGACCTTCAGGCTGCTCCCTCCTTGGGGGATGATGGCTTCCACAGAGGTGGCTGCAATTCACAGCTGTCATGGCAGCCTGTTCCCCTCAGTAGTTTTCAGAGGATGCCCTTCATTTTCCAGCAATAATTTGTCCTGATGGCCACTGTCTAGACGGTCATAAAATCATTTGCTTTGTGGCAAATCCATCTTCTCTTTGATAGTGAGGATTGAGTTTCTCTCCCACTGCAGCCGATAGAACAGAAATATATAAAGTATACTTAACCACATAACAAACATTCCATCTGTGTCCATCCATACAAGCTTAAGTACACTTTTCCTCAGTGGTTTCCACCAAGCCCATGACAAATATTTTAGCACTGGCACAGGATCTGATGTAAGGGCATTTAATCTGATTCCCATCACAAATGTTTTATTTCACTCAGTTTTGTAACATCAATCCTTCTTGTACCAGTATGGATTATTCCTCCCTCCTTTGAATTTACAGTGTGAAGATGAGAGTCACCAGTGCCTTACACATGCTAGACAGGAAGCATAATTGTTTTACTATTTGATATTTTTATTAAGTACTTACTAGGTCTTAGTGATGTTTCTGCTTTTTGTATCCCTTCAATAACTGCTTTTTCTGAATGTTCAGCCTGTATTTAACACAATTTAGATTAATTTCTGTTATGCATTTCACATATTTCCAACTCCTTTGGTTTACATCCCTTCTCCCTCCCTCCACAGTGGTGTTTGCTCACCACAATTTGAATATAATCTGCAGACATAATGTGCAGTTTATCTCATCCAGTCCCAGTGGTACCCTGCTGGAACCACTCCCAGCTCAGGACATCATCATTTCTGAGTACCTGCTTTTTAATTCATTTATAGCCAATTCCTATCTTTTGGTGTTTTTATATAGGTTAAGTTTTAGCCAGCTTTTCTGGCTAATTTTATGAGGCAAGTCATCAAATGGCCCAACATAATACATCCCCTCCACTGCATTCCTCCTGTTGTAGTTAGATTTTAAAGCTATCACCTCTGCCAAGTATAATTGGATTTCTGGAAACCTACTCAGAGAAGAGCATGATCTGGGATGAGCCTTGAATAAAGTGCCAGCAATTCTTACATGCTAATACCTGTTCTGGCGAGTCACTTAACTTCCTTACCTCCTTCCCTTAGATATGAAGAAAGAAGGATTAAACTGTAAAAGGAGAATTACTGTGTTCTTTTAATTCTCAGAAGTGCTAACAATTGATTAACACTTAAGAAACATGCAACACTTATTTTACTTCCCCAGTTTTTGTCAGTGTCAAGGCCCTTAATCTAGTGAATGCACTCATGCTTAAATTCCAGTCTCTTATAGTGCTGAAGGTTTCAGATCCCAGTCCTTTCAACATTCTCATCATAATCCATAGCATTTCAGTGACAGTTAAAATAAACAGTGCTTTAAGATTATCACCAGCCTCATTACTTTACTCTTTCTTTTCCTTTAAAACCGGATCTGACTCCCATTGCAAATTCTTTTTGTAGTTCAAGATCTCTTTAACACAATTACCCATAATTCAGTGTCAGTTCATCAGGTTTCTTTAAAAGTTTGGAAGCATTTCATCTTAGCTGACCAATTTTTTTTTTTTTTCCAGGTGTTCTTACAACAGTTTTTCTCCATGGCTGCCAACATAATTATGTACCCCAAAGCTGCTGAGATGA
Organism: Aythya marila; assembly: GCF_965140915.1. Classification (NCBI taxonomy): domain Eukaryota; kingdom Metazoa; phylum Chordata; class Aves; order Anseriformes; family Anatidae; genus Aythya; species Aythya marila. Next base: position 43,754,282 of record NC_139044.1, read on the forward strand.
CAAAACAGCAGGGCACTGCAGTCCATGAGGTTTCTGGAGTGTCTTGCTGACAACTTCCTGCAACAAATGATTGAGGAGCTGACAAGGGGAGGTGGACCTCTTCTTTAAAAATAAGGAAGAACTGGATAAGAATGTGAAGGTTTGGGGCAGCTCTGGCTACAGTAACCGTGAGATGATGGAATTCAGAATCCTGAGGGGAGGGAGAAGGACGAAAAACAGGATCACCACACTGGGCTTCAGCAGAACAGATTTTGGTCTCTTCAGAGATCAGCTTTGAAGAATCCCATGGGAAACATCCCTGGAGAGAAGAGGGTTCCAGGAAGGCTGGTTCATTTTCAAGGATTATCTCCTTCAGGCTCAGGAATGATTTACACGAATTTGCAGGAAATCAAGCAAATGGGGCAGGAGGCCTGCATGAACAAGGAGCTCCTGAAAAAACGGACACTAAAAGGAAGAGTGCAAAAGGTAGAAGGTATAAAGAGACACAATCTGAGAGTGTATGAATGAGGTTAGAAAAGCCAAAGTCCATCCCATGGGAGGGATGAAAAGGACAGGCTTCTGCAGATACGTCAGCAGCAAAAGGAAGATACCAGTGTCATTGCTAAGCCAATCTTGATTATCTTTGAAATGTCATGGTGTCTGGGCAAGGTTCCTGAATCCATTTCTGGACTCCCCAGCACAAGAAATACATGGGCATACTGGAATAGACACGATGAAGATCCACAAAGATGATCAAGGAAATGAAGCATCTCTCCTGTGAGGACAGGCTGAGAGGGCTGGATCTGCTCAGCCTGGAGAAAAAAAGGCTCAAGGAAGATCTCATAAATATGTGTACATGTAGATACCTGATGGCCTGGAGTAAAGATAGAGCCAGGTCATTTTCATTGGTGTCCAGTGAGAGGACGAGTGGCCGTGATCGCAAACTGAAGCACAGAAAACCGTATTTAAATGTAAGAAAAAAAAATATAGATAGTATGCTCAAACACTAGCACAGGTTACCCATACAATCTGTGGAGTCTCTGTCCTTGGAGATATTCAAAACCTGACTGGGTACATTCATGGGCAACCTGCCAAGTCTGCCCCTGTTTTGATCAAGGAGTTGGACAAGATGATCTCCAGAGGTTCACTCCCTCCTCATGTATTTTGTGTGATTCTCTGTGAAATTAGTCTGTAGGCTTCATCCACATAAGCTTCTGCAAAGTGACTAGAGCAATCTCTTACTTAGGAACCATTCCTGTATCTTTTACAACCACTTGCCTCTTGGTCTGAGCAAGAGATTTTCCTAGGATTTTAGGGCATGGAGAACTGCTGACAGATTTCTAGTTTGCTCTTGTCATTCACAGAAAAAAAAAAAAAAAAAAAAAAAGGACCAATTCATGCAAACATTTTGATTGATTTGAATTAATTATGTTCCTTATGTCAGTTTATGTCTCTATCACCCCAAGGGACCCCTACAGAGTGTGCTGTTTCTGCTGCTTTCTGTCTCCTCTAATGTTTGACATGACTTTGGAAGGTTAGCAAGGAAACACAGGATCCCCTGCCTTCCGTATACTGTATCCTATTCTCAGCTGAACAAACTGATGTAGTGGAATAAATGACCCAGTTAGTGCCAGCAATGAGGCTGATGCTTCAGCTGCACCATACTGTGACAGACAAGCTGAAAAACTTATGAAGGATGATGTTGAAGCTCCTGCAGCTGGCATTTGTGAGAGGTTTGCAGTTAAGGAGATAGGCATAAAGGACACCAGCATCTGGGTACAGCAGCCTCTCAGTGAGAGCCTCACTGTGGTAAAGCAGGTTAAATGCCACAAGTCTGCAGCTGTGAGCTTTTGCATTGCAAGCTGAGACCTGCCATGCCTTCACACATCCCTTCTGGGGCCAGGAAGCTCAATAAATCCTTTGTGATCTTCCCCTAGCACTCTGCTTTGGAAGTGAGATTAAAGACTGTAACTGTGAAGTAATGGGGCTGCCAAGACCCATCATTTGTAACTAGATAGTTGATGGTCACCAGGATGTGCATACCAGGTGGACAGAAGGCAGGTTTTACTTTTCTGATGTTCTCCAAACCACTCAAGGAATTACCTTAGGATATGAGAGACCTATAAGGGATTTTCAGCTGTTACAATATACTGGTAATCAGGCTGGTACAACAGCTCCACATGAATGCAGCACAACTCAGAGTGAATCTGAACACCACAGAAATGGCATCCGTCCCTCCAACCCCCTACCTTCCATTACATCCTATGACATGAATTCACCCTTCTGTTTCCTGCTGGAGCTAGTGGTTTCACAACCACTGGGATGAAAGACAGGAGAGGGGAAAAAACAGCTCCTTTTGTGTTAGTGGCTGCTGCCCATTTCCTTCAGTGGTTTTCAGATGTGTGCTGATGCTTGTTTGGCATGTGGGATGCTTTCCACTCCCTCATATTGTTTAACTTGAGGGCTTAGCCTTAGCTTTGGAAATAACTTTTGAAATGTACTGATATGTTTTATGAAGCATATCAGTATTGTACATCTAAAATATGCCTACAAGGGATCTTAGACTGCTTTCCTGTGACAGGGTGTTGAGACAGAGAACAGCCACAGACTCACTGCAGCACAGTCAGATATGCTGTTGGGAGGCAAGAGCAGGGCAGGATGCCCCTCCAAGTGGCAAAGAGGAACTTGCATACCTGCATTACAGCGGAATGATACATCTCTGTGGTAGTCTGAATGAGTAATTGCAACTTTGACAGCGAGAAGTAAATAACCCCCCTGAAGAATTATGCATGGTTTGCAGGAACCATCACTTCCTCTTGAGTAAGATGCAGTCCCCACGTTCTGTTGAGGCATGTCAGGATTAAGTAAACCACACAGGTAGGCTTGGCACTTGTTTCATTTATTCATTCATTCTTTCCGTGATATCGCTAAACAACAGTACTAAGGCCATGTAAGAGGACTGAAGGCTGTGCCCATCCCAACTGCAGTCAGAGAGAGGAGCAAAGGATGCAAAGCCAAGTCCTCATGGGTGAAACAAAAATGTGAGGAGTATCTGGAGCCATGTCTCTACTGGTGCCCTATTCCCATGCTCCGTGAGGCCAGTGACACAGCCTTTCTTCTCATCTTGCTGCTGGTGGTGATGAGCATCAGTGAGATATTCTGGGAAGGAGCTGCAGGTCCTTTGCAGCAGGTAGAAAGTTGCTCAATATTTTAAGTTTTCAGGTACTTTTCAGGTGTGTATGTCTTTGGGCATGCTCAAAGCAGAAGTCTAAATTAGCTTTATCTGCTAAAACAGTGCCATCCACACAACATCCACACAACAACAAGGCACAACTGTCTGAGTGGCTTTTGTGGCTTCGGCAGCAGTGAGGTTACAGGGGGAGAAGAGGGAAGGGAAGCCAAAAGAATTCAGGTGACCCTGTGTTTCCAGGCTGCCATCAGATCATACTGATCCAAAAGCCCATACCCCTGCACAGAGTACACACTCACTCCCTGACACATACAAGTAACTGTACCTCCAGTTCCCCATCCCATCCCATCCCATCCCATGCATGCTGCCTGTGTCTGGCCCTGAAGACATGACAGCAAATGGAGGCTAGCTGGTATTCTTATGTTCAGTGCTCATCATACACCCCTAGGTTTTATTTTATTTATGATACCCAAACTTTGGTTTCAATATGTTGAAATTAACTCCCTTCTGTGCACTGCTGTTGCAAGCTGTAGTGCCCACAAATACTGATGACCTTCTCTGCACAGCAGCACAGCTGGGGAAACAAGGAGCACAAAAATCCGAGATGAACCTTTCTGAAATATCCAGTGTTTTGATGCCTGATTTAAGACAACTAGGATTCATCTGGAAAAGTGTGCAGAGCTGTATTGTCTGCAACACAACCAGGCACCACCCTAGACACTGCAGGTGCTGCAGTGAAACTCACCTCCTCCTGGAGGAAGTGTCTAAAATATGTCAGATGAGTCACTCCTTAGAAATGCATGTTTCTCTCCTTTGACTGTAAAAGGAGTGACTTATGGAGGAAGGTGGGATGTCTGAAGTGAGGTGATGTGAGTCTTTCTCATGATGGCAGAGCACAGCGTGGTGTTCTGAATGTGCAGCTGCACCTCTCACCTAGCTGTGAGTTCCCTGAAGTCCTGCCTAAACGTTCAGGTTTTTGTGTCAAAGAACAAGAAGCAGTCAGTGAGTGACCCTGTGGATATTTGGGTGTCAGGGCTATCAGCAGGGCAGCAGTCTTCCTGATGTCATAGTTCTCTAATTGCACATCTCCCACCCTCACAACATAAAATGCTGTGAATGAGCCCTTCCTTTTTCCCTTTGCCTTGTGGGCTAGGACAAGGCCATGTGGGCTACTGGCTTATTGTAGAGGAGGCCCAAACTGATCCTTTCTTTTTTTTTTTTTTTTTTTTTTTTTTTTTTTTTTTTTTTCAGAGGCATGCCATGTATGCGCAGTACTACAGCTGGAGTAGATGCTCCTACATGTTATCTGAGTGCACCTGTTTCCATGCTCCTGCACAAGCCCCTCAGAAGAGCGTGTGGAGTTTACTTTTGTTTGTGCCCCCCGCACGCCCCACCAACGGGCTTTGGAGAAGGTCTGTCTCTGGTGATGGCCTCAGGGACCATTGCAGCTTGCAGCAGTGAGAGGCAGTGGGAAGGAGCTGCCATCTGCTAACACTCTGAGGATAAACAGACTGTTTTTCCATTACCGCACTGTTTGTGTTGCGGAAGTACCAGAAGACACATTTCCAGTCTACGGCCCTCTATGTTTACTCACTGTGAAGGGGCTAGAAGGGGGAGCAAAGGCAGTGTGACCTGGTGATCTGAAGTGTTAACTGCTGCCATTAATGTCCACCTTCTCAGCTGGCAGCAGGAGGTGTGAACCCCAGGAAACCCTGTAAAGGCCCCAGAGTTACCAGAGGAATGCCCCAGCTCCTGCAGCATTTCACAACAGGCCAGATTCTCTGGTAGACCCTTTGCTTAGCTCTTAACTCCCAGATGAATGCAAATGCCAATGTTTATAGCCCGTCTTGTTGCAGGACATTTTTCCTCATAAACAGCCTCCACAGCCTCTTTGCCTTGGTATTCTCCTCCCATGCTTTTTATCCACCTCCTGATACCATTGCCTCCTGCCCAGTCCTTCACTTGCCTCTAACCCGTTAAAAGCAGGAGAGACCCTTGCCAACAAGCCTGCATCCCCCCCACCCCCCCACCCCGTGCCCCCTCCCCTGCCTGCGCACTGAACACTGCCGGCTCCACAGGCTTCATTGTCAGGGACAGCCTGGGACCACACACACGCTGAGCGAGGCCTGCGGCCCCTCTCCTCCTTCTGCTTCCCTGCGAGTGGCCATGGAGACCGAGGGAGAGGCTGCGATGGCACCGGGCAGGACCCACATTTTGTAGAGCTCCAGCTTTTCATGTGTGACAGCTGACTGCAGTAAAAAATAAATAAATAAAAAATAATGCTCTTTAAGCTACATACCAAATCCTGGAGGATAATAGAGCTCCCCAAGCCAGTTAATAAGCCTTTATTATTGTTATTCAATTTGCTGTATTAAATTGTTGCTTTTAGTGCATACCTTTGAAGTAGGAGAGGGAAAGAAAGTGTTTACAATGTAAGTAACTACTGGGAATGGCAAAATAAATGTCACAAAAGGCCCAGTAACAAGCAGTTTCTCCCAAAATACAACCTTCTTTTTCAGCACGGAGGCTTATAAATCAAGGCAGGAATTTTTTAGCTTTTACTTATTGTTGAGTTGGTATCCCTTAGGTGGCTGAGACAGCTCTGAGGAATTTAGAGGAAGTCAGAGAATTAAAATGTGTAGTGATAAATTAACTTTGTTTTCCCAACATGGAAAATCAAACATCAAAGTGTGCATTAATATAATTTTCCAATCATTAAATTACTAAAGGTTTGAGGTCAATTTGCTTTGGTTTCTCTGGTCTTTAAATGAGACATTGTTTTGACTTTGAGCTCCTTGATCTTCCAAAAAACCCCACCCCAAGCTGGAAGTCCTGAAGGAGGGAGAGTCTCTGGAAACACTCTTTGTGGTGCTTCCTTCTAGTTTGGAAGAAATGGCATAAGGACAACCTTTCCCTCCATGTCCTTGGGCAGTTCTTTGCAATGAAAAGTAGTACAGTGTCAAGGGAGTGTAAGGTGGAAGACACAGGTAGCCAGACAAGAAAACAAACAAACAAAGAAAAAAACAACCCCAAACCTCCTAGTTATTGTGAGAAGCAGTACAAATAGTTGATCTACAACTTCCTCCAGATCCTGAAGTATGGAAAAGGAAACTGCCACTAATTATTCTAATCAAAAATGTCTCCACTGAAGACAAGCTCTGGTGCAACTAGAGGTACAGCTACAGCTGTGTTGTGTCTGACCCCAGCTAGAGAGGTTTCATGGCACTTTTAAGGATCAGATTCTGCCACAATTATTCTGTTTTTGGAGTCACCAGTCCTTGCCTTATGACCACGAAAGGTGGTTTTATCTCATACGCAGCTGAGTTCACAGGGGAGGGAATGACATCTCTTTTCACGCTATTTTGTGTTCACAGCTACCACAGATACTGTACAAATCTTCATTGCTGCCAGAACGTGCTATGGGTGAGTTCAGACTCTTAGGCTTACCTACAACATAAGAGTGTTGCAGAAGAGCAGAAGGACGTCCTTGACCAAGCATAGTGGGAGCTGATATTTTTACATGGCTGTGAATTTAGATAACATTGCAGTAGCACATAGTATGAGCATCTTGGCTTGCAACAGCAGGACAAGCTGGCTTGTTGCCCTCCTGGCTAAGCATCCCTCCCTCTCACCCAGGCAGCTTTCCTGCTTTTGGTTCTGGAGAAAACTCAGTCAGAACTAACTTGGGGATTGTGGCACTTAGTTCAGTGGTGAAAATATACCAGCTTTCCGTTCAGATATCAGAGAAAATGTATGTATTGTTAAAGAAACTAATGAAATCTCTCACTTGCTTTTTGTCTATGTCAGGATTCTGCTTTTAATTGGTAATTCTTGGTTCTCTGTCACTTGATTATTAATAATGAACTGCATGTATTTACTTGGCAGGCTCAATTAATCTTATTAAAACAAGGTTTGGATACGAACAATCATTATAGTCCATCTAAATAGCAATTTATCATTAAAAACATATTCATTTTAGATTAGCACTAAGTTGGTGGGACCAAACCGTGCAAATCCCCAATTACGCAGATAAATGAACTCATAAATGTAGTCTCAATTAATTCAGTGGGACTACTCATATGAGTAAAGATTGATCAAATGAGTAAGAGCTGAAGGATCTGGCCCTTAGGGAAATATATTTATGACTTTGTTGTTAATTCTCATGACTTATGTTTTCAATAAGCAAATGGTATTAATTCAGCTCACAATAGCTTCTTAATTAACCTCCGTACATCAGAGGCATATTCAGGAATCTTAATTTAAAGCATTACTATCTAAGCATGTCATCATCCGTCCCGTTCCTCAGGGTAACAATTGACTTTGTACACATGGCAAATGCTAATGGTGGGTTGACACAGTTCAAAGAAGAACTTCACATAATGAGAGTGGGAAAGACTTGTGGATGGTCTACATGGCGATATTGTATCAAACTGGTTAATTTTCCTTAAAATATTTTGTTTCCACACAGAAAAATTATTAAAGCAAGTGATTTGGCACCACAAACAGCAATAAATAATTCTCCCTATGACAGCAGTATCTCTGGTTTTACAGAGTTTGTCAGCTTCAAGATTTGCTTAGCCCATTTCTGCTACTCTGCCATCAGCCCAGACAGCCTTGCCATCTGTTGTCTTTGCTGTATGCCATCCCACCTTTTAGACTCAGGGAGGGTGTCTTGATCACCCTCAGATCACAACTGCCCTGAGCACTGGCAGCCTCCCTTCACCCTCCCCAACAGAACCCTGAGTAAAGGTGGTTTCAGGGGGCACAACTGCCACCAAAGGTAAAAACACACAAAGAGAGGGAAGCCTTGGAGCTGCTAAATCAAAGGAAGAGTAGGACTTCAATAGCTCCCCTGCTCTCTGCTTGCAGTACAACGAGCTAGGACATTATTTCTGCTCTCTAGCACTGTCTGGGTTATAGGAGATTTTCACAATGCTTAACCGACTAGCTGGTAAATATCCATCAATGTATCTTACCTGATTGATGTCCAAGACCATGTATAGGCCAGGGAGCCCAACCAGGAGTGATTAATGACAGCAACAAAAATATTCTTATGATTCACACAGTTACCCTAGAAAAGCAATTGATCAGTATCCCTATGTAATTGGCAAAATAATCTGGAAAAAAAAAATAGATGCAGCTCAGTAAACACAAAGAGAAGTGATTGTTATTTGAAAAAACTCATCTGCAAAAATACAAGCTCAGAGACAATTCATTAGACAACATCTGCATAGCAATAGATGGTGTACAGTATACTGCAAGCAAAAATGATTCTGTTATATCACACTTGTGTAACAAAAGATAAATTTATAGGAAATAGATGAGTATCACATCTGAGACACACTTCCTATGTATCCAGTATCTATCTAGGTCCTGACTGGTACAGAGTCAAGTTTTGTGGACTGGACTTCAAGAAAGATGTGAACCCTCTAAAGATAGTTTAGAAAAAGGCAAGGAGAATCATCACAGGTTTTGAAAAATGCCATCTAGCAGAAAAGGTCAGGCAAACTGAGGGGACAATCAAGTAAACTTGACAAGTTGCAAATATAAATGAGACTGCCATAGATGGAATATATAGTTTTTTTTTTTGTTTTGTTTTGTTTTGTTTTTTAATAGTGCAAAGGACAATAAAGGATAAGGATGAAATACAGGAAATAGACTGGGATTCAAAGTTTGGAAAAAGAATCTAGCTGTAAGGACAGAGTCTCTTCAAGCTATTATAAAGGTAGAGAAAAATGTCAATTTGAAAATATTGATTCATGACACTTTGAGTAGCTGCACCTATTCATGCACATAGTCAATGCAATGTAATATTCATGGTTTTAGGAGAAGAACAGGAAATACGATTTTGTTTCCACCAGGAGATGAAATGAAAGGACATTATAGTGTAGATGCTTGTCATTATTGGGTTCAATTTTATCAAGCAAATTTGGCACAAATGAGAATCAAAATGAAAAGTAACTATATAGTTTGAAATAATAACCTCAACACCTAGGGAATATTCAAAGATTCTCTCTTTCTTTATGAAAGTACTTAAAAAAGTTCATTTTAAATATGAAGGAAAAAAAAAAAAAAAAAAAAGGAGCCAGAAATAAATGCTGAATTTGGCATTTTTATTGTAAAATGCAATTTGCAAATTGCTTTGTGTTGATAACTGCATAAATCATCCCTTCAAAGAACAGAACCACCCTCGTGTCTGGGATACAAACCAACCCCTTCCCCCCCTCCGCTAGACCCAACTTCCCAGCCATCCGCTCCTGTGTTAAATTTGAAGCTGCTGTGGAATAAGTTTCCTCTTGTTCCTTTCTGGCTGGCTGTCCCATGGTGCGCTAGGTGCCATATAGAGAAGACATCCAGAATACTTGTCCTGTTCATGTGTGAGTTGAAACTGAGACAGGACTGAGCAAAAGGTGGCTACAAACAACACTTTGGGATCAGAGCTTTCCAGGGAGTCAGGCGGGGCAGAACACTGTTATGAGATCCCAGAGGTACTCTTGGGCATTATGTTTGCTTGCTCTATTAAATGTGTGATTTGAGAGGCAGATGGAGAGACAAATGCTTGCCTACCTTGGTGTTACTTATACAGGGATGTACTGCAGCTCAGGAGCAGAAATTATGCCACATGATTTATGTTATTTATCAACCTTATGAATTGCAAATATATTCAAATTGCAATTGACAGCTTGTAAACAATCTGCAAACCAAGAATTAGCCTCTCCAGGGCATCGCATCTCTTTCTGAGTAACATATAAATATGAATATTTTACAATCTGGGTGAAACAATTCGTGAGCAGTCGAAACAGTAACATGCATGAAAACCATCAAATAATACTGTATTTATTTATGCTAATTATATGTTTGTCTTTCTTACCAAACACTTTTTCCTGTCTTTTCTGGTTGTCTTCTCTGAGAAGAAAAAAGAAAAAAAAATATAAAAAACAGTTGGCCTTAAATGCCTCTTCAGGCCAGAGAAGAGAGCTCTGCCTACATGCAAATGACAATGTCAAAAAAGACAAACCTCCAACAAAGACAGATTAGAAAGTGAGCTGTAATGACAAATAGAAACAATGCTTGGGGAAAAAAAATAAAAAAAAAAATCCCAAGCTCCCATCATACCAAACAATTACTGAGCATTATTGTATTTATTTGCATACAAGCTGTGCCCACTGAGCTAATAGAAATGTTCAGAAAATGCCAGTAGAATCTGGTAGGGGGCAGACCCAGGGCCTTGAGAGTGTCCTCACTCCCATCACCACCTAATTAACTGATCCCCTCCTCGAACAAACATGCACACATGCACACGCTCAGTCAGCAGCCTTGTGTGCAAATGAGAGGAGCAGAAGGAGATTTAGACAGCTCTTTCTCTCTTAGCCATATTTACTCAGGAAAGAGGAAGGCTGGAGCTGCTGGCCAGCCTGTTCAGGCTCATGGTGCCCAAGTGAGAATATTCCTGGGTTAAAGGGAGATTGTGTTAGACCTTCTGGGAACACACATTTCTGACCACATAAGGCTGCAGCATAAAGAACATGCTGGAGGATAGAACTTCAAAGGAGGTGGTTAATGGAAGGAATACTTTTCAAGCACCACAAATGAAACTCCATGAAGCAGAGTAATTACATCAGCTTCTGAGACATAGTCCTGGTGTGCCCTCATCTGCCACTCCCATCAAAGGGCTGTGAGGACACCCTGGTAGCCTGTGCATGCTGGAGAGGTCCATGTTCAGCTTTGGACATTTGGATGGAGAATATGCCAGAGAGAAATAACTCTCTGCAGTGCTCCATGGTGGTAACACAAGCCATCTGGCAACAGCTGCTTCTGATAAGCATCCTGAGTCACAAAAACAAAGCAAATACATGGCATGTGGATGCACCACACATTTTATGATACCTCTTAGGTCAGACCTGGGTGCAGGCTCAGAGCAGCCCCTAGTGCTGGGTTGAACCTGTTGCTCTTGAGGCAGAAGAGGGTTCAGCTGAGTATTCTGTAAAGCACAGGCTCTGCATGGAGATAGAAATTCCCCCAGCAGGTTTTTAACCAGTACAGTTACTCAATCTTGATATCCCCAAAGAGAAAAATATCCCTGTTCCCCCGAGGCTTTTTGTCAAATAGAGCTTACTGAGGGTTTGTTGGCCAGGAAGACGCTGCATGTGCTACATCTGTAAGGGCATTGCAACAAAAAAAGGCGCCACTTCATGATAGAAAACCTGTCTATATTTTGTATAAAATTGTCCTTTTTTATCTCCACACTGGTCATCTGTCTCTGGAGAACAGGCCATGTCTTGTTTAATCGGGTTTCCCATCAGATGTAACCCATCTTCACCCTAGCAAATACATGAAGAGGAATAGCAATACGTGGCCTGGCCCACCAAGATGAATGCTCTCCAGCCATTCCTTGACCAATTATATGAGGTGACTGCAACCACAGACCCACACACAATTTCCTGAAAGAAAATTGTGGGGAGCTGGAGGTTGGCCTCTTCTCACAGGTGATAGGACTAGAGGAAATGGCCTCAAGTTGTGCCAAGAGAGGTTAGTTTGGAAATGAGGAGACATTTCTTCTCAGAAAGAGCGGTCAGGTATTGGAATGGGTTGCCCAGGGAGGTGGTGGAGTCACCGTCCCTGGGAGTGTTCAAGGAAAGGTTGGACCTGGTGCTTAGGGACATGGTTTAGTGGGTGACATTGGTGGTAGGGTGATGGCTGGACCAGATGATCTTGGAGGTCTTTTCCAACCCTAATGATTCTGTGAATCTGTGATTCTATGGTGCTGCTCTCCCCTGTCCTGGGAAACTTGACAATGCCCTTCACTCAAAACCAGTTCCCAACAACACAGGTACAGCATCGTGCTGCAGGCAGTGTCCGTGTTGTTGGGGGTAAGGGAGAGGCCGGCTTTCCCTTCACATGTCCGATGAGTGCATGGAGTTTGGCAGCAGTGACCATGGGCGGGGGAGCTTAGGAAAGGCGAGGCATGGTGTGCCCGACATCCTTGCTGCTGGGCACTGCACCTGGAAATGGAGATCAAGTCCTCCGCAGGAAGTCTTTCCCCTGTCGTTTCACATTGCTCAGCAACATGTGAAGGACACTGCTAGCCACAGCAAGAGCTGTTGGTGGGGTGGGGAATTTGCAGGTCAGGCAAAGGAAGGGAGCTGATTGTCATCTGACCTGATCCCAGTCTGGAAATAGTCTTCTAATTTATTCCTCTTCACTATCCTTGACCAGGATTGCCTAATGCTAAACACTTATGGAATGTTGTGTGTTTCCCTTAATTTCAGATGTTTAATGAGAAAATGAGCTAAGCTACCAAAAATGCAATATAGTCAGGTATGTACCTGGACTGATATGGATAAATTAGTGACCTGTATTACACATTGTGGTGCCATATGGCAGAAGACTGCTGGCAGCTGTTCCCTGTCTTCCTGAAGACTTGGTCATGGATTCAAGCTACCATTTAGTTCAGCGCCATAGTTTGGCTCTGCCATGAAAATATTGCAGACCAGATTTTTGGGGCAAAGTCCTTACATGAAGAGTTGTATGACACTGTGGATATCCCTGTGGGTTTTGGACCATACAAATGGGCTGAAGCATGGGCTTCATGCATGGACGGATGTCATGGGCTTCATTAGGGCTATGGAGCTGCAAGGTGTTACTCTTAACAGGTCTTAGGACTTCAAGGTTGCAGTTCTGCTTCTACCACATGAGAGTACCTTAGATAGGTTGTTCCTCGCTCAGTCCCGTAGGATTTATTTTCTTCCATTGTGTGTTTTAAGCATTTTGATTGCAAACTAGAAGCACTGGCATGATGTGTGGTATCCTAACAGCCACAGTTCCCATGTGCTACTGCAGAAGAAATAACAATGTCAGTAGGACACTCTACAACACTTATGCAGCAGCTGTGCAAGGAGAAAAGGGCCGCTGTGACTCTGCTCTGTGTTTCCCCTCAGCTGCAGAGCACCCTAAAGTTGCAGTTCATGTGCTCCCCTGACCATAGGTGCTGTGACAACCCACAAGGCAACTGCAAGGGGTGGAGGGAGAGGGGAGTGGGTAGCAAGAGTAGACTTATTGGGGATGTCTGTACTGTCTGCCTTCTTTCTCCATCTGAACTGACGTTATTTGAGTGGATGAGACAGAAGCTAATCCTTTCTCCTTTTAGATGAGGGTTGCATAAACCCTGAAACTGCAAAATGTAATTTCTGCAGAAGGAAATTGAATTCAGGGATCTGAATCTCAGTCCATTAGGGTAACAGGCACAAGCTGGAAGAGTCCGGATACTTTTTTATTTCTTTGTACGATTCAAGCACATTCCTTTTGGACGGCTGGGAACCCAAACCCCAGCCCTTAGAGAGGTTCAGACATGAAGACCCGGCTCCAGGAGTGTCTTCTCAGCCCCAGCCCGAGAGCAGGCACCACCAGACATAACAACTCCCATCCCTGCTGCTCACCCTGCGGCGCCTTTCACTGGGGAGAGCACTTATTCACAAAGATTATTCCTACATGTTGGGGTTTGGACTTGTTAATAGACAGCCTGTGCATGTATTTATTATGTTTTCTTATTTATTTTCTGAGATGGGTGTGTTGAACTCAGACCAATGCTAAAGGTCTGGGCTGACCTCTCCCCGCGATCAGGGTCTGTCTTCTTGTGCGATCCCTGCCTGCCAAGGCACAAGGCAGGGCTCCTCACCAGCTGAGAGGCAGCTCTGCAGGCCCATTGTTAGATGTGAGGACCCCTCTGTTGAATTGGGGATGGGACAACATTCACAGCAAAGGAGTATACGAGGCAATAATTTTTTTTTTGTGGAAGATGCCAAATTAAAGCTGAGGCATTTAGAAAACCACAAGAATACTCCAAGGCCATGAACATTATTCCTCCTATACAACAAGAAAAACAGAAGATTCAACAGACCATAAAATGAAGGGGAAAATCATGTTTTTCTTGCCTCAGGAGAGTTTGAAAATTCAGTGCTGCTGCTGCTGCTACCAACACCATTAAGGATTTTTCATTGATGTCAGTCTGGGGGCAAAGCTTAGGTGAATGACAGCTCAAGGGCATTTAACCCTCCAAGTGCTTCACAAACATTAATTAATAGAGCTGGGCAAATAATTTGCAGCAGATTATCCAATGAATTCAGTGCCTGTCTCTGCTTGCAGAGAGCTAGTTTGTGCCCTGGTTTTGCTCTGCTGAGCAGAAAAATAAAAGTCTCCTTCCTCAGCAGTGCTCAACCTAAATGGTACCTGGGGTATGGTGAGGAAGGCAGACCCCTCTGTCCACATATTTTTACTGTGCAAGTGAACAAGATGAGGGCAAAGGTTTTGCTCTGCTCTCTTCTCTCCTGGGGTCAAGATGGGAAGTGCAATAAAATATTGATATGAAATAAATATGAAAAATATTTCATGGTCACATGAAATTGACATTCCTGCTCTTTATGGAAAGACTAGCGTCGTTCCCTGGGTGACAGCAATGCCAGTCCTGTTAGTTGCACCTTCTGCTGATGTACTCAAACCATCTCTGCGCTGCCACGAGGGAAATGAGCTCACTTGGTGAAAGCACTGTGCAGCTGCAGGTGGGTCTGTTGAAATTTCGTGGCAGCATTTCTCTGTCTGCTGGGGAACACCCTGTCTCCAAGTAAAAAATAATGATACATACTAAGCAAGTATAATGAACACAAAAAACTAATAAATAAGCACAAGTGGTTAAAAAATGCAAAATGTTTTTAGTCATTCCTGATCTGAAATCCTGTGAAAACAACAACAAAAATCGCAATTGTTTTCTGCAGATATTTATATACATTCATGCATTTGTAAACGTGCTTGTGTGTATGTACAAATATGTGTGTGTCCCATGGTAATTTGGGCACAAGTTACTGCTGCTCTACGGGAACAAAATTTAGTGGAGAGATGAAGATAACAAAGATGACTGTGACAGTAAAATTCATCAATGTTTCAGAACACAGTACAGCCCAGGGGGGCACCCAGTATCTGACTCCTTTAAGTGATTTGATGGAGAGAAAAGCTGCAGTATGAGCTCAGCATTCAGCAGACTTCATAGAAGCCATGAGGGTGAGTGGGATTGGGAGAAAGGCTTTAACCTGTCCTTGAGCACTGGAGAAGTTGGTGTGCAGCTGATATCTTCCTAGCCATCAGTTTTAAACAACCATGAGAAACAGATCTGTAGGAAAACAGTTTTCATAAAGGAGGTGTTGCTGGTTATGAACACAATTTTAAGCTTGAATTAGTGAAGAAAGAGATCAGATAATATATTGGTAAATTAAGATTTTTAAATTATCTGGTGCTGCTGCACTTTATCTTACAGTCTTTAAGGTATTGTCTGAAGTAAACTCAGGGCCACTTGTAGTTGTCTGTGAGCACCTGAATTGGACAGGTATGAAAGAGGTATGAAAGAGGTATGAATCAGATAGGTATATTGAAAAACTGATTGTAAAAAGAGGGGGGAAAAAAAGAAGATTTAGGAATTAGAGACCAATCACGTTACACTTCTGAAAAGGTGCAGATAATTAATTAATCAATTAATTGATAATCAATTAATTATCAATTAAATAAAAATGTAAAAATGTAGGATATCTTTTGAGTTTCTCAGTCTGCTGTGCAATGGGCTTTCCTTTGGCTCGAACATACAGATTACATGATCTCACATTCTAGATGGCACTAAAAGAAGTGGACAAGATATATTTTCTGACTGAGAAACTCAAAAGATAGTTGTAGTCTTTTTCATGAGAAGAACAATAATGAAAAACCATCTGCAAACCAAAAAAGGACTTTGTTCTCTGGGTCAGTTAGCATCTTCCATTTCCACTGAGCTCAATCAATGATAGGATGCGTATGCTAAGAAAATGAAAAACTAGTGATGGAAGATAAGGCCCTTGAAAAGAACATCTGAGTTGAACAGTAAGTGGATTTAATCATCAGAAGTAAAAACATTATTTGTTACCATGTAAAACAGCCTTCATGCTGAAAAATCAGTATCAGTCTGGATTAACTAGAGGGGCATTACAGCTTGAAATGATAGACTGATGGGATTTACAGAGGACTATAGTGATGTCTGTAGCTAGTAACTAGCATCTACCTTGGTTAAAAGAAAAAAAAAATCCACAAAAATGATGCTGGCTTGTAAGTTTCCAATATAACGTGCAAGGACCTCTAGGGAATTGAGTGTGGCTGCCAAGGGGTCAGAGAAAATTGTAATGTAGAACTGAGAAAGAACAATAAACCTGGCCTTATTACAGATGATAAAGCCTTTGTCCTCAAGGACTTTAAATAAGCTGGAGGTAAGCAGGCCAGGGTGGCATGGGAAGGGCCTTGGGAAAGGCATGGGGCAGGGGGCAGGGGGCACAGGGCAGGCCTTTCTCCATGGTGACCGACTGGTCCCACAGCCCAAGATGAGCACTTCCATCCCCTGCCTCACGGCCCTAATGGTCTCCCTTCTTCTTCCCCTGCATTCAGATGAAAAGCTAGTATGGTCAGAAAGGTTGGTGAACAGGACAGTGCTCCAATCCCACTAGGACTGGAAAGCTCACCAGGTACTTTCACTAAACAGGTTTGTTTGCATTGCAATTTTGAGTTCAGGCCTCACATCTGGCAGTGGGGAGGTGAAATTTCTATCAGCCAGGGAATGGCATCCCACATTCTGGCCAGATGTGGGGGCACCTCTGTGCCCAGATGTGCGGGACAGATGGCAGCGAGCCCACACAACCATGCCAGGGAAACAGCCATGCTCCGGCATCCTCTCCCCAGCAATTTCCTGCAGAACCTGTTAACCCAGGAGGACCCTGTCTGACTAAATCCAGGCTTGGGTTAAATCAATAGTTCTTGAGTAGAGACTTCCATGCTTGATTTCATAAACATGCCCATTCATATTCCTGTACTGTGCTTGGGAGTGAGATATTTAATGCACTTCCAGAACAACGTCCTCTTTCTTATCTTGTTCCTGATTGCAGGCTGATGAGTGAGTGGAAATAAAATTTAACAGGGGAAAACTTAGGTACAAATCCAGAAAGCACAACCATCTTATTGTTACTTTATTAGGCCATCTTCCCAAGTGATGTCCTTGCTAACTTGTGAAGTGGTTAGACCTAGACTGGTCTTGGATATATAAATGTACATCAGTCAGAGGAACAGACAGAATGATCGGCTCTTATTTTGCTAACATCCGTGATATGAGGATGGTGGCAAGAAATCTCCTAAAATCTTAGTTGTGGAATTGCAGTTTGGGCTTCACATGGAACCAGAATGATCCGGGAGTACAGTTTACAGGTATTTATATACCTAAGACATTTGAAAAAAAAAGAGATCAAAGGGGAAAAAATGAATTTTTTGGGGGGACTGTGGCAGGGTCAGCTTGAGTCTCAATGAGAGCAAATTGACTGCCTCGTTATTTTGCAGGGCAGAAACAGAAAGGACCACCTCACTGCAGCAGTTACCAGTAGTGTTGAGCTAGGCTGGGTAGGACTTTCTCTTTTTGCTGCCTTCAGGAACTAGTGAGGACACTTGTGTACGTAGACCCAGGCGCATGGATTTCCTCACTGATAACAGGGGCATCCTGCTGCGTAAGCGCTGCCGGATCAGGGCTCTGGGCGGCTCCTCCCGCAGGCGACTCCCATGATTAATGAGTTATTTTCAGCGAGCAATCTACTGTGAGCAGTTCACTCTGATTAAAATAACAATAATATTAAATAACAGAGTTATAACCTTATCCTGCCGCTTCTGTCTGAAGCTGGTGATGCAGGCACTGCAGCAGAGCTATCATGAGTGCAGGAGGGCAGCTGTCAGCAGAGTGAAGTACAGTGCAGCCCATAGCCACCCTGCTTCAGATGCACAGAGGGGCATAGGACGTTGTGCTGCAGCAGGGAGGGAGGAAAAGCATTGCTGAGGCAGCTTGCTGAGCTGGACATGTAAGCAGGTCACTTCCTTTCTGGCAGATTATAAAAGTGCTGCAGGAAGCCTGCAGTGTCTGCGGGTGTGAGGTGGAGGGAGAAGCCGGGGTGGGAGAGGACAGCTGAAAATGCATGCATGAAAAAGAAGAAGGAAGAACCATAATAATCGTGTAAAACCTCTATGGGTTAAAAAATGATGAAATCATCTCAAATTGAGGCCAGAAAGCAAGCACCTGTCAGCTGTGCTGAACTATACGTTATCTTCTTCAGCTTTGAAGCCTCGTGCACAACTTGGCATCCTAAAGCCTCTGAATACCAAGGGTCAACTCATGGGAGGTGACGGCAACAAATTCACACAGAGACCTGCAGGAAGCAGACAAAGGAAGAAATTATCCAAAGACTGGACTTCTTGGGGGCAGGGGAATCTGAATGGTATTGGTAAAGCATGGCATGTGTGTGCACATAGAAAGGGCAAGCCCAGCTAGAGGTCACAGCGGGCTGCCTCTGCAGTTTTAGCTCTGTGGAGGGCGTGTGGCTGGCTGCATGGCCATGTCCACCTCAGCCAGCATCCTGCCGCCGAGCGGAGGTGATGCCGGATGCTGCAGAGGAAGGGGACGCCCTCCCCTCTCACCTTGGGTGGTGGATGTGGATGATTGCACAATCCTCTGCTGGGCTCTCGGGGAGGCGAGGCGAGGCGGTGACTTCAGCCTGTGATGAATTTACAGAGAGATGTAGTGTCTGGGCTGCAAGCAGGGCACTTGCGCTGGCTGGCCCCAGCTGCTGGCAGCTCCAGGCTCTGTGCCCAGGTTTGTAACGCCTTGCACTGGAAGCTGAAGGGCAAGCAGGGGGGAGGAAGAGGAGGAGAAATGCTGGCATGATTGGAAGAATGAGAGGCAGTCCCTTATGAGCTCTGTCCCACAGTGGCAGGTCATTTTCTCCTGTTTCTGCTTTGTCATTTTTTGCTGTTGTCTTAAAAGTGTAGAAAATACTGAACTGGGCAGCATGTTTTCCAGTGTAATCTTCATCTCCTTTTCTCTTTCTGAGTAAGTAATCAATCAATATGTAGCATCTTTTCTACTTACCTGTGACAGTTATTTGATTTTGCCCCGAACAGCATAACGTGAAACACGAGCTAAGTACTTGGCAACCAGGGCTGCACCCAGAGCAGTTTATCATTTACTCACAGCATGTTACACATTGTAAAAGGATGGAACTGAGCCCCGGGTTAATGTTTAAACAGATGTTAACTCCACCCTGGCAGCACGTGAATACCACCTCTTGAACAGATCGGCAGGTGCACTGCGTTTCTGAACAGCTCCGGCATTTCCAGTGCAGTTTATGAATATCCAGGAGGGCAGGGAGAATATGTTCTCCTATGCAATGTGTAGGGTAATACACCACTCCCAAAGAGCAGTTCAACACTAAATGTTAATGCTAGGAGTACACCTGACAGGAATAATCCTTCTCATTCTTATAGAAGTTTTGTATTAGTACAGTATGTAATAGAGAGTTCTCTTACAGAAATACTACCCTGTTCAACAGCATCAACCCAGTTGACCAGCACCAACCCAACCTGACAAGGACTTTTACTTTTGGCCTGGTTTACTTTTTGTAAGGTGGCTTCTCTCCTCTGGGATTATGGCCAGAAGTGGAAAACAAAAGTTTTGTGTGAGAGGTTGTTCTCCAGGTATTTTTTAAGTCCTGAGCAGAATCAGGATGTGCTGATGATCCTGTAAGACAGCTTGGGCTCATGTGATTTCTGGTACAAACTCACAGAATTAAGAGATCTTTGAATGATTCAGTAAAGCCCTGTTGGAAACATCACACTTGGGTGCTTAACCTCTGAGAACACAAGCCTCTCTTCATTCACTCAGTGATTGCTACACTGGCACATTTTCTCTCAGCAAGTGCATCACAGCAAGGGCTATTCCCACTATGAAAACTCTGGTCTTTCCTGGGCACCCTTCCAGAGTGGATCCCACCCTGGGCCTTTCAATAAATGAGTATACATTCATTCATCAGGTCAGATCTATATTCCCTTTTACCTCTTGGTGTGCTGGAAAAATATTCTTTAGCCTTGTTGCTTCCCTTTCTTTGTCTATTTTGGTGTTTATATGATTTTGCTAACCCTGAGTAGTCTCTGTTGGTAAGCAGAATAGTAGATGGAGCTGTGCCTCTATTCTTTATTTCTGGTGTCAGGAGGATATCAGAAGTGAGAGTGGGTTTTAGCTAAAATTATTTTGCTTTTCATCTGAGTAGAAACAGAGGCTGGGAAACTTAATACAGTAAATACAGCACTGGATCAAGGCTGTTTCAGACCAGCTGACATCCCATTTTCCATTTGTAAAATGCATGTAATATTCTTCTGCTGTTTCCCAGAAATTTAGTGGAGGAGAAGAAGATTTATTAAGAATGAACATATACAAAGCTGAAAGAAGGTATCTATTCTGCTCAGGCTGCAATAGCACAGAAGGTCGTAAGGTCTAAATTAGGGGTAGAGAAAAAAATCTACTACAATGTCAGCTGAAGTGTGGAAGTCCTCAGCTCATTCTGGATTTGAAGGAAATGCCCACAGAGCTTTACCTTGGCTAAACCATGCACAGTAAACCATGTTGAAGATCGGGATGTCCTTAGGCATGGTGTGAAGATGCTTCAAACAGCCATGCAGGTGAAGCAGGGGTAGTTTGCTTTGTGAATGTCTTTGGGTGCAGAGGGAAGCCCTGGCAGGGAGCGGTGCCGTGGGGACCAGCGTGTCAGGGTAGACACCTTGACCTTCCCTTTCCCTGGGCTTCCCAAGGTGCAGAAGCTGCTGGACACAGAAAGCACAAGTTTTAAATTGTCACATCAGGATGGGTGAGGGGAGGAGCAGCAACTTTCCCACCTCCATGAGACTGCAAGATGTATATTTGGTTATCTACTACATGAGGGCTGCCTGGGGGCACTGGGTCACATAATGATGGGGAAGGGCTGGTGCTGAGGGGAGTGAGGAGGAGGAGGAAGAGAAGGAGGAGGAGGAGGAGGACAGCCACAGGCCAGGTGTGTGGCAGGGGATGCAGCAGTGGCAGCGAATGGTTGGGCTGGCTGGGGGCAGATTTTAACAGGTGCTCTGTGAACCAGTTGAGCTTTTCACAGCTGGCCCAACCGGCTGTGCCAAATGCCTCCAGCACAGCCCTGAAACCAGCAAGCTTTTATTACTGAGGCGTGTGAAAAGTTCTGCAGCTCCAGCTTGTTGGAACGCAATGAGCAGGTTTAGGCGTCTTACATCTGGGAGGTAGAGGCTCTGCAAAGATGCAGATCTCCTCCCTCACCCTGTGCAGGGTGCCGGGGCAAGCCCTGTACAGCAGAGCCACAGCTCTCCCCCCTGGTGTGATGCCTCTTTATTGGTGCCAGCTGAGCCCTGAAATCTCTGCTTGGGAGAGATGAAACATGCACTTGTATATTGAGACCGGATGGCTCTAGGGCACAGCCACACTTGGCTCTGTTTATTTCATTATCTTTCATTTATTCTTTGGTGTTCACCCTACCAGAAATATAATAATAATCAGACAGATAGATTAAACAAACCAGAATCTCTGCCTAAAGATTCAATAAAATTTGAGCTTAACCATTTAATAAGATCAAACAAACAAAAAACACTCTTAATTAATTTTCCTTTCTTTCTTCCCTTCTATTTAATTTAATTAGAAGTAAATTCTGGGTCCAGAAGGAGAGCTATCAAAATCCTTTGGGAAAGACATCCAATTGCAGCCCAACCAGAAAGAAGTTTGTGCTGGATCGTGTTTGGGGGCTTCTGTTTTTGTTGCTTGCAGCCCATTTTCATGGTTGCAGAGAGATGTCAGCCTCTGAGTGCTTACAGCAGCAGAATTCCTCAAGCTTCCAAAGTTTTTCTATTGCTGTTGGTTTGTTTTTGTTTGAAAATACTGTACATAAACCAAAATCCAACAAAATGAAACAATGAAAACAGGAGTGACCGAATGACTCGTCCAAAAAGGAGCTAGAAGCCTCCTCTGAGCCCTGTCACATCCTGGTGTGCCAGACCAGTAGGGGATTTTGCACCCAAGCCAGCCAAATGAGTGTGTGTAGTGGGTCTTCATCCCTGCAGGAGCATCCATGGCATCTCAGCCACCCAGACACCCCAGCCTGCCCTTTCCAGCACAACTGCTGTCCTTCAGGAAGGCAGCACTCAGAGGATGAAGCAGTGAGACAAGATGGGGATAATGCAAGACCTTCTTGCCCCCATCCTCCACAATCTTGTTGTTATAGCTGTTATAATTAATTCAAATAAAGACCTTAACTGCTCCAAGCTGTATTCACATTTTCTATCACTGAAGCTCTACAGGCCAGTGAAAGGCATTTCTAGGAAAGCGATACCCTGAGATATCTTTAGGCAATAAATTATCCTTTCCCCACTCCCCCTCCCCACTCATTTCATTTAAAAGTGAAGGGTGCTGAGTTTTATTAGGCCCCTTCTTGTCATCACAGGCCATGATTTGCAGTTTCAGGGCCAGACTTCTCTTCCCTGTTTTCCCCCACCCGCCACCAGATCGAGTTACATGAGACAGAGAGGTCTGCCAGGTCATGGCCCTGGTCGCTGTCACCTACTTCCCATTTCCTGCAAAACCCATACGTGGGAACATTTTCCCTTCATCTTTCAGAATAAATGGCCGGAGGGTTAGTCCACGCTGGCAAACAAAGGCACTTGCTGTATTTGTGTGTGCGATGCTGATGGACGTGGCTGCACCTATGAGTGAGATAGGAAGAAATCTGAAAGGGAAAGGAGGGGAAGTGGTTAAGGCTGAGTGTCTGGAAAACACATTTCCCACCCTTGTACCACTTGTCACCGCCTTTCAAGCAAGCCATCACCCTGACAGCAGCGCACCGCTGCTCGGCAGCATCCCCCTTGCTGCCCGCCGTGCACGATGAGCGTGCCCAGCTGCCACGCCGGGGTCTGCCAATTATTAAGCTCAAAGCAAAGAAAAACAAACACTGCCACAAGCATCGGTGACAGAAAGGGAGCATAGCACATGCTTGCCTAAACCACAAATGGTGTGAGACCCATGGGGACCCAGGTGGGTGCTTAGGGAGCAACATCGCCACACTCCCAACCCAGGGTGAGCACAGCGATGCCAGTGGAGGCATCAGCCAGGGTCCCCAGAGTTCTTCCCCAAACAGACACTGTCACTCCAGGAACACTGGTGAGTGGCAAAAAAGCCATCTGGGCTGGTCAGGAAAATCTGAACTCACAGGAGCTCTTTCTCCCAAGTGACATACGCAGCAAGTTATGAATTACAGTCACTGCAGGGCCATCATCAACAGTATCATTGCAGCCTCGGTGTTGGAAAATAAAGACAGTTCCCCTCAGGGGAGTGGGAGAGCCAAATCATTTTCTTTCTTCTCTTGCATTAATCCCTGGTGAGCTGCCTGTCTTCTGTGCTAACATAGCCCACAGCCAGAGCTGAAATAGAGGGCTGACTTTATCAGACTCTGCAGGTTGGTTCGCTCTCCTTTATGGAATCAGTAACAGGAAGGAATTTTCTTTCTTATCTAGGAAGTGAACCTAAAATTGCTTTTCCTCAGGCTTCTGGTTTAGCTGAATGGTATTTACCATTAAAAAACAGCAATCGTTAACTGCAGCAGAGTGGGGCCC
The DNA here is from genome assembly GCF_965140915.1 of Aythya marila. Taxonomy (NCBI): domain Eukaryota; kingdom Metazoa; phylum Chordata; class Aves; order Anseriformes; family Anatidae; genus Aythya; species Aythya marila. Next base: position 43,777,980 of record NC_139044.1, read on the forward strand.
CTTTCCCTGGGAGGGCAGTGGAGATGGCTGTCCTAGCATCTGGAGTGAGGGGACAGGAAGCACAGCAGTCTTTCCCTGACGAGTTATCAGCAGCACAACAGAGGTGTGAAATGGAAATCTAACTATGTGAAAGGGTCCCTCTCTCCTGAAGCAATATGAACAAATAGTGATACAAGATTTTTTTTGTGAAAGTATGCTTCCAAGCTGAATATCCAAACAGAAATTTGACCACACAAATTTTCAGATGCCTTAAGTATATCAGATATAAAAAAGTGTAATGCAAATGAGGAGAGACAAGAGAGACCAGCTCTGAGGTATTCAGATGGGACAAGGAATGAGACAAGGCAAAATCAAGGAAGGTGGCTAGAAGGGAGCTGTGTAGAGCTTCAAAGAGAAAGACAAAAGAGACCTGACCTTACCCTGGGATGCCAGTGAGAGTGGCCAGGGATTCACATGGGGAGTGATGTGTTTGAGAAGGGAGAGATAGTGTTGTAAGAGACAGCCTGTGTGGAGTCCTTCTGGGGTGGACAGGAGAAAATGGCAAAGAGCAAAGTGAGAGTTAATCAATGTCTGGGCAAGGGACTTAGCAGAAAGCACGGGAAGAAAAACAAAGAAAGTGTTGGAAAGGAAGAAAATAACATTTGAGAGAAACAAGCCAGAGTGATGAAAAGGGAGGAGAGAAAAGAATTGAATCTGGCAGTGGGGATGCATATGGAGATGACATCAAAGTTAAAAACTGTGAAAGAGGTAAGGGGAGCATTGCAAAGGAAAATGTTCAATGCCTGTCATTCTGGCTGCACATAGCCAGATGGAAGCATGAAGGGACAGGCAGGAATATTAAGAAGAATGCAAAAGGAGAAACCAAGACAGAGAGGTAAGTTGGTCAAGACAGGGTTGCTTCTGCAGTCCAAGGTGTGACTGAAGTCACCTGGGTATAGAAGGCAGAGAAAAAAAAAGGGGAATAAAAGCCAAGTTAACAACAAGCTCAAAAGTCAGAAGCAAAGATGGTGTCTCCTGAGAAGCAGCAAGGGAAAGAGGAGATCCTAGAGAAAGAAAATAGCTCAGGAGGCAAAACCATTGAGTTCTCACATGAAATACAGAGATAAATGGTCAAAAAGTCCTTTTTTTTTTTCTTTTTCTTTTTTTTTTTTTTTTCCACAGACAAATCTGCTGCACAGTAGCAGAGCAGTCTCTCCTTACTATGTACACACTCCACAAACCAAGAGGTTTGGTTTTAATCACAGACCATTGGGGTGCTGCTCCAGCATTAACTGCAGGAGAAAAAAGAAAAAATAATGCAACTAGTGAGAAGAATGACTGCTTGGAATAGCACAAGTTAGCAATATATCCCAGCAGAATGGGCAAACTGCTGTCCTTCTCATGTTGGATGTGAAAAGGGAGATGAAAATGTGTCTGACCCCTGCCTTGTAGAACAGTGTCTCTGCCATCAGGGATAGACATACCTGCAAGGTGCCTCAGCTATCAAACTCCTGCAGTTGCAGGCAATAAAACAAAGCAGGAAAAAGGCAAAGGCAGCCCAGACTGACACTGAAGGTTCACAGTAGTGCTTCAGGTTGTGTGGCAGGGCTTTATATAACTTGTTAGCACGCAAACCTAACAGTAGAATACATGCAGTGAGTCACTTGCACATGTCTGACCAAGCATCACGCAGTCTCTGCAGGAGGCTTTGCTTGGACCCTCTCTGATTAAGAGCTGCTGCCAGGTACAGCATGTTCCTCCTTATGGCGTAGAGGCAGGAGAAGGACACAATGCCTTCACCCTTCTCCCCTCTTCTCTGGGGTCTCAGTTCCTTCTCCATGCACCTGGATACGACTGTGAGGGACTGCTGAGGAGTAGAAGCAGAGGCTGGCTGAGAGTGTAAAGAGGCTTGGTCTGGAAGGTCAGGGCAGAGCAACAGAGTCTCAAGGGCCATCATATGTGGGTTACTCTCCCTCCATGACTGCTTCTTATACCAAAACTAACTAATGCAACAGGTGGAAGAGATCTTTGTGTAGTCTGCAAAGCAAGAGTAACTATGCAGGATGTTCAGGGGCATTTAGCTGCCTACTGGACGGCTGTATTGATGACAGTGCTCAAGAGGCTTCAAAGGCACTGGGAAATGTCTTTGTGAATTACCACCACCATGGAAGTGATGTGCAGACATTGTGGGGAGAAGTCGTGTCTGCTTCAGGAGGCATTACACACAGGGGTAGTTCCACATTTGTGACACTAGTACAGGTGGTGGCTTTCTCTTGATCTTTTCCGTGGCAATGAAAAAAGAGTTTTTGCCTTCTGATACATGTACAGGACTACTGTCTACTTGCAATGAGAGGTATGGCTCTCTGCAAGCTTTACTAGGCTGTCCATGGGAGGATTAATTCCAGGTTTTTGTTCCCTTTTTTTTTTTTGCAGCAGTTTTTCTACTCCAACTGTATGAAGCATTTGAAGTGAGTCTGATTTGCCTGGCAGTCCCAAGGGGAATGAGGGGAAGCCTCAAGGAGAGGCAGAAAATTGAAGATTTAATGACTTATAGATGCTCTACTTGGCCCTCTGCTTGCTGCTAAGATTAAAAGCTTGACCTGCTTCCAATGTATCTCATGGCTGGATTTTTGTTTCATTTGAACAGAGCTACCGTGGGCCCGTAAGACCTGACACTCAATTTCTTCTGCCAGGAAATGCACTGTAGGGAGTAAGGATTCATGAGTCAAACCTCTCCATGGGTCAAAGGGTGAGCAAGTGGGGACAAAATAGTTTTAAAAGTAGACTTCAGAGTGACACATGAAACATTAAAATCTGATTGAAAACCATGTACAGCTGTGAATCTGCTTCCTCTTCTGCATAAGTGCACACTCCTGAGTTTCCAAAAAGTAGGGCATTTGGGGAATGAGTTGAGGCTGGGTATGTTAAATCTTAAATTATCAGCAGGCATATTTCTAAACAAATTGACTGAGAATCCCTGCTAGGCTGGGGCAACACAGACACCTGTTTTCCTTCTTATAATGAATTTCTTGTGTATTAACTTGCATTTTATTCTTTCCATTGTCCCATGAATGGCAAAGACATTCTCTGAGAGAAATAGTTTAAAATTTCTGGGTGAGCATTCAGTTGTTTATATGAAACACCAACACAACTGAAGCTTGTGAAGTTTCTGGTCTCAAAATGAATAATTCTCTGACAGAGCACTCCCAGATCTACTCTGTTTTTGGGACCGCTTATGGATATCCTCCTACCTCATTCCAGGGCCTCTTATTGTGGCTTTAACTTTCACATTAGGAACACAGTCTTTCCATTTACATTTTGTCAAGTAAGTGAGGTTTAAATTCCTCTGCACATAATTACCTCTAAAATGAAAGACACATTTATAAAATTACAGCAGAGCAAACTTTGTGAAAGTTTGTAAATATATATGTGTTTAGAAACCTGTCATGTAGACTTCTAAAATCCCTTTCCTGAAGATTCTTGCTCCTCCTAAAATTACTTTTTTTTTTTTTTTTAATTTTTATTTATTTTTTTAACAGCAAATAAGGGCAAAGCTTAGCCACAAGGATAAAGTTTTCATAGAATCATAGAATCATTTAGGCTGGAAAAGTCTTGCTTGATGTAAGTTTGCACCCTAAATCAACCTGGGTTCATAAACTTCTGAAATATACAATGAACCTGTACCAAGTTCCTATTGTTACCTGATACTGGCAAAATTAAGCCTTTCTTCACTGTGAAAAGCAGTCCAAGGTTTAATTTTTAAGCTAACAAGGCAGCAATAGGCAGCAAAGTTGATGGTATTACATAGAAGCTGAGCCCCATGTCCACGATTCAAAATGTGCCATGCCATTTATCTCTGAAGCAGTAAAGTGTTTCTGCTTCCTTGGTACATTGGGAGCACCTAAATAATATCACTGAGATAATAAATAGGTTTAAAGTTACACGTGGTTAAGGTCTCTGCTGCATCAAGGTTCAACTAAGTATGCTAGTTGATGAAATCCAACCATGGATAAACACTTTGGCATCTCTTATCTGCTGTGTTGGCATTATAACTCTTAATTTCCTTCACAGATATATGAAGAGAGAGATATGAAAGAAATAGATTTTTTTGCCTATTTCCAGTTACCATGAATATGATGACTGTCTGTATTTCATCTAGAGAAGCCCACAGATAAATTTTTTCATCTTTCCCTCTATAATGTCCTTACCCCAGCACTGAAGATCAAATAGCCCTAGTCTCTCATGAGGCCTTTTGGTTACCCGACCCAACCAGATGCAGGAGTCTTCTCCGTTTACTCACAGTGCTAAGAAGTGCTCAGCAGGGGTTGGTCTGCCCCAGCTCTTTGCTCTCTGCAGCCGAGCACAAGTGGCTGGGGTCAGGGCATGAACAAGGATTTGATGTTAGGTGATGTGCAGGGCTGTGCTTGTAGCTGTGAGAGGAAGGCAGGGTACAGCTGGGTACCCATACGTACATGCTGTGAAGGCAAAAGTTAAAGAACTATAAAAATTATTCATTTCCATGCAGGCTTTTAAGAAATCAGTCAGGCATTTCAAGCAGAGAGCAGGAAAGGTTTTTCGGTACTACTGTCTAAAGCCGTGAAAATGGGACATTTTTTCCCATCAGTGCTGCAATAATCCAACATGCAAGGCAGGGTTAAATTTTCTCTTTCATCACATGCCTGTCACTCCAAGTGTTGCTAATGTCTGAAATCAAATCTGAGTGCCTCCACAGCTCACTTGGTGTTCTGGGCCTCTCGTTTCTCTTTGGGTCCCCAACCCCTGAACAAATCATCACATTAAATATGCATCATTTAAGTTGGCCTGTGGGAGAGGCAGTAACTGTATCATGTACTAATGGCCATATTTTTGGTGGTTAAACTCCCAGGGCTCTATATGAGCTCTATCTTGGGCTCTGGCATGTTGCCCAAGTTCAGAACCATAATGAGCAGATTTGCACCTGATTCTATAGAGTATTATTACTCATTTGCTGCTTTTATTTCCTCTCCTTAATATCCTCTGCCCTTCTCCTTTTACTTCAGGATGCTCAAAGGCTCCAGGGAAACCTGCTAACCTCCATGTTATGACTCCAGTGTGTGCATGTACACACAAAGTGGGACCTGTACACACAAAGTGGGACCAATCTTTCTGCGACAAAAAAAGACCAGGGACAGCAATATTTTCACAGAATCACAGAATCACAGAATTTCTAGGTTGGAAGAGACCTCAAGATCATCGAGTCCAACCTCTACCTAACGCTAACAATCCCCAATAAACCATATCCCTAAGCTCTACGTCTAAATGTCTTTTAAAGACTTACAGGGATGGTGACTCCACCACTTCCCTGGGCAGCCTGTTCCAGTGCCTAACAACCCTTTCGGTAAAGAAGTTCTTCCTAACATCTAACCTAAAACTCCCCTGGCGCAACTTTAGCCCATTCCCCCTCGTCCTGTCACCAGGCACGTGGGAGAACAGACCAACCCCCACCTCGCTACAGCCTCCCTTGAGGTACCTATAGAGAGCGATAAGGTCACCCCTGAGCCTCCTTTTCTCCAGGCTGAACAAGCCCAGCTCCCTCAGCCGCTCCTTGTAGGACTTGTTCTCCAGGCCCCTCACCAGCTTCGTCGCCCTTCTCTGGACCTGGTTTTTGGGTTTTTCCTGCAGGAAACAGGATCCACAAAGACCTGGATGTGCTTCAGTGGCATTTTGATGATAGCCTAGAGGTAGAATACAGATAAAGCAACCCTTTCCATCCTTGGGACTGTTCTCAGCGGGGTTTATTTGTGCCATAAGATCCTACGGATGACACAGATAAATATTTGGTTAAGAGGAAACAAACCAAGCAGACAGAGGGAGGAGTAGAGTGAACAGGCACAAAGTGGTCTAAAGTGTGCCCAACATGATGGGAGCACAGATCCCAAGGAACTCCATCCTATGGTTTTGGAATAGAATATGTCCTGTTTGTTTCCTTATAGTAACATTTCCTACTGCTATGCTCTATGGGCACAGTTGAATAAGAGAAAGATACAAGTTCAGCTTCTTTGTTCCTCACAAGTCTTGGAGGATTTAACCCCAGTGGAGATAGAAAGGATTTTTGCAGGAAGAACCTTGGATATTGGAAGTCTGTGCCATGAAGAGGCATTTTAAATCTTAAAATGTAGCACCCAAAGTAAATAAAGGGTCAGACCTTAGAAAAGTTATAGAGTTATGTGAAATAAATTGCTACCTAATTCTTAATCCCATTTCAATGACTTGCTATCTCTTGAAATTTTTATTGAAATGCCTTTTTTTTGTGTGTTTTTTGTTGTTGTTGTTGTTGTTGTTGTTGAATTCTCTGAAATTGGAGAAGCCACTTGAAAGAAAACCTAAAAACATAAAACCTATAATAAATTAATGATATATATATATTTTACAGTTTTGTCCATTTAATTGGAGAAGCTAGGATTAATAGACTAAGGCCAGTGCTCATAGCACTCAATGCAGAGCATCCATGGTAAATCTAAATCAATAAGTATGGATTATTTCTAAGAGTTTTCATTATCATGATAAATTAATCCAAAATATAAAAGAAGATTGAAGAAACTGGAGCTGGAATATTTCAACAAGCAAAGGGCAGGCCCATTCTGATCTTGCTCATCACAAATTAGTAAAAAGGAAGAAAGAATTAGGGGAAGATACTGACAGGAAGGAAGTTAAGAAGCCAAAAGCAAAGAGCTAGGACATCGCACACTTGTATTATTTATAGAGGGGAAGATTTATGAATCATAATCTGGGACTGCAGCAGTCCATTTCCAGACAAAATTAAACAAAGGTTATTTCTTTCCAAGGGAACTGCCAATCCAATGCCAACTACTGAAAATGCTGAAAACCAAAATGATAAATGGGACATGAAAGAGGGACGTTTCCTGTCCCTTTAGTCTACAGCTCCACAAAAATAAAGAAAGAATAAACTGTACCTTCCAAAACATATCCAGAATGTTCACTGGTTTTATCTGGATCTAGGCACAGAGACAAAAGGGAAAAAGCAATCTTAAACATAACCTCATCACCACACCTCTTAAACAGCAACCACCTACAAAAACATTTTGACTACTTTTCTAGTTTTCTTGTTCTGATTTCAAACTGCATAGGCCAAGATTACTGGCAGACTATGGAGTTCTCATTCCCTGACTTACCACTTCCTGTGCCTACCTCCAACTTCCTCTGACACAGGGGAATCTTCTCTTTGATTCAGGTTAATATATATGGAGATGGAAATAACTTCTTCTTTTTTCCTTTTTAAATTCCAGTTGGGTGTCAGGAACTATAGAAGCTCTAGTGAGATGTGGTTGCTTGTGAACATATAATGTAGATATAATGAAATACACTAGAAAATGCTGACAATTAGGGCAGCATTGTCCTATGTTGGTGCTAATGTTTATCATTTCAAGACCTTAGGCAATAGGAAATGTACTTAGACATTGAAGTCAATGGGCGGTTGAAGTGCTCATCACATTAGTATAAGAGACCATTTACAAATAATCCTGACCAGAGATAAAGACTTAGGCCTCTGTATTTGAACATGCTAGCCTTGGTCATGAGCTGAAGTGTGTTATACCTTCCATTTTAGCACAACAAGACTCCGTGGCTAGCACTGGCTGCAAGAGCCAGCAATTATCTATGACTATTATTCTGTAATTCTGTGTCCTTATGAAAAATTCATTTTACAAAAGAGCAGAAGAAATCAGCTATTTTTGTTTGGCAGAGCAATGGCTGAGAGGGGATGGAAGTGCTGGCTGTAAATACATCATGAAGCAGTAAACCTGAGGGAGGGGAAAAGAACTATTTAAACTAAAAGGTAACTTTGGCACATGTACAAACAAGTGCTAACTGGCCATGAAAAAAAAAATAGGAAAAGTAGAAGTAGGTTGCCAATGATACAAACAATGAGAGAAGGAAGGACCTTTCCAATAGAAGAAACACAAGCACAATACCAGAGTACATTTAAGACAGGGTTTAAACATTTCCTGAAAGGTAATAAGAGGTTTGCCTGTTGTTGTCACTAAGTGGTGAGGCCTGGGATCACTTCCATGTCAGAATGATATTCCTGTGAATGACATCTCCTGTCTCCTTGTATCCTGTTTTATGTCAACAAAGACTCCAAAGACCACTGGTAAAAAGCAAAGCAAGAAAGATGGCACATTACATCTCAGCCAGGTTTCTTTCCTGGAAATTCAGGGAACCAAGAGTTTAGCCAGTGCTACAGAATGTACATGTACAGTGACCTTGGTCCCACTTTTGATACCACAGGTCTGGAGTAAAGTGTTCAGAAAGTCTCTTTTTATGTTTTTAATAGTCAATGCATCCCTATTTTCTAAAGAAAAACACCCCATATTTCATATAAATAAAGAGGCAAGCCATTGCAAGCACATTTGATTATCATGAAGACAGACACACATTCCGACCACTAAATGACTAATCTTTTGTTAATTAAGCTGCTACTAATTATTAAACTGAACACCTTACTGCTATTTACAAGGGTTTGTAGGACCACAGGAGAGCTCTGATCCCTTGACTGGCAGACTAACACAACTTACTCTTTGAAGATTATTTTCTCTCAGGGATGTCACATTGATGAATGTTCTTTTTCCTGACTTGATTATTTTCCTGTCAAGGCAAAAGATCCTTAATCACACACATTTGTTTGTTTTATATAAAGAAAACAGTGACAACTTTTACTGTCTACAGTGAAATCACACCAGGTGAATATGAAAGATCATTTAAAATTAGTTTTTCTGTTGAGATTTAAGTGATACATCCCTCAATCAGCTGCAGACAATGCCACTCCATTCCTTCCAAAAGGATAGACCTGCCTGCTGTACTCATAAAATTAGATCCCAAAGTGAGAAAATAGAACTTAATTCATAAGGCTATTTTCTAGCTTTTTCCAAAGCTGCCACAAACTTGACAAACTACCAAGCCTCAAACATCTCATGCACCACCATTTACTTTACCATCAGTCTTACAGCTGAAAAGTTCATTCATTTTCCCACCAAGAAGTCCCACAAACCACTTATCGCTGGCAGAGCACAGAAGGTATTAGCCCCCATGGAGCACATCCCCAACACTTGAATTTTCTACCATGAAAATTTTCTCTTCAACTTTTATGTGATGTTGTCACTTTGCCTCATCTCTGTCTCTTGGCCAACTGACAAGACAGTTTTGCATTGAACAATGCACAGCCCAAGTTTCCGTGCCTTGAAGAAGCAGCTCTCCACCAACAAAGTCTTGCGGACACAGTCATCTGCTGCATCACTTGGGTATTGTGCCTTGCCACTTGGCTCAGGAAACAAGTAGCAGAGGTCCCAGTGTCACTATGACTGTGAAGAAGGCTCTTTTCTCTGTCCTTGTGAGCAGGTGTTGATTAACCTCATTTCCTGGGTGCAGCGTATGCAGACAGCCTTTGTGTCCTGGGAAGTGATCCATGCACAACTGCCTCACTTCCCAGGACCGTTATCATCAACTCTTCCTCTTTGCTGATCCTTTGGAAAGGGGATAATTTTTTCCCAGGCTGTTCATTACTGTGAACAAGAGAAGGGGGAGTAGGAACAGCAGCCCCAGTTTGACAAATGAGCCTTAGTAACAGATTAAACAAATGGTAAAAATTAGCTGTACTACAAACTCTTCTGACTCCCTCTCCCTTCAACTCACCACAACTGCTTTCTTTCCCACCTGCATCTACCTAATAGGTTGACAGAGATCTTCTTGGCATCCTTAATTAGCAGGAACACGTTAAAGGAGAGGAAGGATGACCACAGCACACACAATTAGTCACTGAATATAATTGTAATTCAGGACACATCACTGACTAATTGATTCTCAAGTCCAGCATTGCCCAGGCACCAGTAAGCATGCCTGGCATGGAAGCACTCTGTCTCCAGTAATCACTCTAACACCAAAACCTGTGTCACAATGACTTGCATCAACAAAAACATCCAGGGCATTCGGAATTGAGTCAATTGTTAACTTACTCCAGACAATGGACCCGGGAAAATAAAAGATGCAGAGTCGGTGTAGACCTTCTAACTCCCGGTTGGAGCTGAGGAGGCAGCTGGTTTTTTAGCCTAATCAGACAGTTTAGGAGCACAGGACTGCCCAAGTCCCTCCTTGACTCCATCAGGCATTTTTGAAAGATCCCCTGTTGTTCTTGTAGGGATATATTCACATCTGGGAGCTTGAATGCAAAAGGTAGTGCCTCTACATCTGCAACTATTGAAGGTGCAGGTCACTATAGGATGGAGAACAGACTTCTGTCCTCATCTAGCATGGTCATTCCTATGATCTGATGCTGGAGGTTATACAGATATCTGCCTTGCTGCTCAGCCTCCCCCATCATGTCTCTTCCTGCAACCAGCCAGCTGGAAACAGAATCTAGCACTATCTATTGTATCTTTTGCTTGGCCTCACTGACTTCTCATCTTTTTCTAAACTTCATCTGAAAATGGGACATTTTCTCTCCTGATGTTTTTGCAAGGAAGTGGTCAGATCAGTGGTTTTTTTTGTTTGTTTGTTTTTTGTTTGTTTTGTTTTGTTTTTGTTTTGTTTTGTTTTTGTTTTTTTTTTTCTATTTCTGATTAGAATGGCCAAGTTCTGCCCTGGTGTTAAGCTGGTGCATCTTTTAATCTCTCTGCAAACTAACATGATCCTTTCAGCAAGTGCCTTGTTTGAGGGCAAATCCCTGGGATGAAAACTATCCCAGTTCTGCAACGGGGATCTGGACTCCAACATATTAATTTTCCAATGTGCAGGACTGTCCTCCTGGGACAATCAGAAATCTTGCTATATAGGGTGTGATCCAAAATGCGGCCCAGTGAGGAGTGCTTGACCTCTGGAAGAGTTTAGGTTATACCTGCATCTCATTTCTGAGCAGTCATGTTAGAGACCATCTAACAATGCCTTAACCTGTCTCTCATCGCTTCTCTCATATCACTAATCATATCAAACACGGAAAAGCTGAAGCTACGGAATTGCTCTCCTTAGCACACCTCCATGCCTGTTATTTTTTGCCAACAAAAAGGTACTGCATCAGCAGATGAAAGTACCTGAATTTCTAAATTAAATTACTGTCATTATCCATTTCCTAATTTTCCATTACAGGAAAGGAGATTAGCTTGAATCACTCTCGGCACTTCACAGGAACACTTCTATTTTAAATCATCTGCATGAAGTACAGATTTGGAGAATGAGGACTGAAAAGTTTATCTTGCAGTCAGCCAAACATACAAGAGAGAACTCAAAGTTAAAGAAGACACTGAGAGCTTGGGTAGTGTCCTTTTTACTGAACTGTTATATTTCCATTGAAATGTTTGGAAGATCCTTATGGGCCAGTGCTGTGCACAGCAAATAGGGTCTCCTTCTATCATATCATTACTGCCATGATAATTTCTGTATGTAATAAACAGTTACAGAATTTCAGTGCTACCTAATCAGTATGTTGTGAAGGACTTAAGTGCTAAGTGCTAATCTTTATTCCTAAAACTTTGAATTGCATCAGGTTACACACTCCAATCTTTGTCTGTAATGGTACAACATAAACACCTGCATGTCTAACATTGATTCTTTGCCTGGAAAGTAGAAGACTGAAATCCCTTAAAAGTGGGATTGTTTGAGTCAGTGTCTGTGAAGCCCAAATGACTTAACTTATTTTTACTCCAAAACATAAAGTAAGATTTCGGTAGATCACCTACTCCTTACCTTCCTTGATAAAGGCCTGATTTTTCATTTTAAGAGCCAGCAAATAGTACATTTCAATGAGAACTTGCTAACGGAACATTGCTGCTTACAGAGGACTCATTTTTTGTGCAGACAGATGATGAAATCATCGGTGTTGTTTGCTATTAGCAATGCAAATATGCTAATATGCTTAGCATATTATGCTAAATGCTTAGCATGTGGCTAAGTCACCACTAACCCGACACTGTTTCAGTAAAGCTATAGTCAAATCTGTCACGAGTGTCTACCTGCATGTGATGCTATGGTTCGCCTCTATTGCCCTAGGGCTTTCGGTCCTATCAGATGCTGTTGGGTTCATCACCGTGACCATGGTTGGGGCATTTTAGCCTATGCAACCTTCAGTCTTTCCAGCCTGCAGCAGTCCAGAGGAGAGACTGCTTTTCTCAGGCATGCCCTTTTGTCCACTTACATCTGGAGTATAATGCTAATTTAGCATAATAGGCCAACTGCTCAGCTGTGTAAATCACTTTAGCTCCCCTTGAGTCATTGGCTGTACCAATTAACTCCAAAGGGAAGTCTGGTCCAAAGTACCAGAGAGCTTGCTTTTGTCTTATTGTTGAGGCTGTGAGAACAATACTACTTTCTGGTTCTTGTACTGAACTGTGACCCTCTCTCCAGCTCAGGCAAAGGTATACTCTTTGAACACAGCTATATTATCTCCTCCTTGTCAATGCACCTAATTAAACTGTGCAGCAGTTTTTGGTTCTCGTTAGGGACCCCGTAAGATGATGGCAGTACAAGGCTTGTTTGAAGAGGTGTTCAACAGGAGTACACAACTGACTCTGAAGTGCTGCATTTAGGCTCTGGGCACATGACCCCCAAACTATACAGCACTTTGTTGATGTAATTATGTGCTCAAGTACTTTCAGACTAAAAGTATGAGGTTTGGTGCTGTCCTGTGTATATGCTACAGAGAGCCAGGTACATTTGCTGTATCTGGTCTGAGATCTCTAAGGCTCTTCTGAGGTCTGCCCTTAGTAAAATTTTCCAGGTAAAGGAATTGCCTTGAAAAGGGTCAAGTTTCCAAAGAAGTAAGGAAAGTAGCACAGAGTCAGTGTTTATTGAAAAGCCAGGTAATACTACTCTGAAGTTTTATCAGAAGAAATATACTTTTTTTACTTTTTTTTTTTTTTTTTCTTCAGGATTAAGCTGACAAAAACACATTTATTTCATTTAATTTGCATAAATTACACTCAGTCTTTTCTAACTGTGAGGCTTAAGTAAAAGCTTCCCTGCAAAATTCCCAAAACATTGCTGTTAGCTTTGAAATTTTGTGAGAATAGCCTTTTTGTTTTTCCTGGCATTTTGGTGCTCTTTCTTCAAGTCAAAAGCAGAAGAAGCAGAAGTACAGAAGACTCAAAATGAGAGGGAGAATTACAGCAAAATGGGAGTAGAATGAGAGCCTTCTAAAAGGCTTGATTTGGTGTGAGCTTGGTGATAAAACAGGCAGAACTAGCTAGGTCTTCATAGAACCCTAACAGGGTCCAGGTCCAGACTGGTTCATACCCCGTCAGCAAGGGTGGCGGACAGGGTTCAGCTCTGCCTATTTGCAGAGATGTTGTAGAGTCTACCTCCTCCTGCACAGAGAGAGCAGCTGTTAGCAGTTCTGGTGAGATCTGAGCTGTAGGGAGTTAACTCACAGGCCACCTTTGAATTTGATCCTGTGGACTAACACAGCAGCATCCTTCAAACCTCTAGTAACTCTTTGATGAAAATGTTTTAAAACAAGATATCAGAACAAAAGTATGGTTAAAAACAAAGTGGTTTGTGGAGAGTTTTGTCTAGCCTTGCAGAGCAAGAAGCTCTAAGCAAATATTTACAGTCTGCTCATTAGGAGTTTAGATACAAACCCCACCATACTAATATCAGCACTCGAGAATTAGTCACTCTTCCCTTTGCCATTATGCAACAGATTCAAGAGAAGAATTTTCTTTGAGGTTTGCTGCAGGGAAGGTATATTTAACCATGGAGGGTAACCTGGCCAGGAATGCAGAGGTATCACCAAGGAGACCCCTGCTCACTGGTATCCTGATCTGCGCTATGCAGACAGTCTGATTCCTTCAGGGTAGGTACCTGGCTGTGGTGGGATGTCCACAAACCCCACTGAGATGCCTTGGTTCCCTTTTTATGGCATTACCTCTCGAAGGGATTGAATTGTGAGAGCAATTTGGCAGCAAAAGTAATCAGCCAGAGGCCTTTAGCTTGGTCCACGTCTCTGTTTTCTGTTTCATCTGAGCTTGTATTGCAGTTCTGCACATGTGCTCCCCACTACACATCACCTGCTGCAGACTTTTCATGTGTTCACCATGTGCACATTGGGAAATATAGCTCAACAATAGAAAAAGCTCTGAAACATGGCTGTGAAAATAGTTGCCTTTTTACTTTTCCTTGCAGTGTTACTTATATTCATCTTTAACAAGGCAAAAAGCTTCTGCAGGAATCCCTCCATTACAGGAAAAGCGCAAAGAGGAATGAGTTTGAAACACAGTCTGAGCAGGTGCACTTTGTCCTCCAAAATGATATTTCCCCTCTTCCCGAGCAACTTTTTCCTCTGATGTGGCTGGCAAACCTTTTAAATAGCATAGCTGAAAAGTGAGGATGTGTTTTGAAGCAGGAGGATTTTGGGCAGCCATGAGTTAAGAATTAGTTAATATTAATTAAAGTAAACAACACTATTAGTTTTACCTTTCCAAAATGTGATAATAAAACAATAATGTAAGTCACCAATTCCTGGCCTTTCTCCAGTATTCTGAAGTTTTGTTATGATTTACTGGACACAACAATGTCAGGCAAATCTATTATCTTTCAGATGGCTGTTTATCTCAAGCCTGGTCTCCAGACCTAGCTTTTTTTTCAAGGCATGCAGCTTTATCTTGAATTCACAGAGATTGACCTGTCTGACTCCTGCTAGAATATGCTATGGTTACTTTCCAAGCTATACACAAATATATACATACATAGCAAAAAAAGAAGTATATAGCAATGCCAGAATTTTAGTTACATGTAGTATTGGGGCAAGTCTTGATTTTGTTTTATTTTTAATGCCTCTGTTGGCATGAAACCAGCAGTATGCAATAGCATGCCTACATCAAAATATTGGCAGATATATTGGCTGATAACATTTTAATCTCGGATTCCACCAACATAAACTTCAATGTGGATCTCCTTCCCCTCTTCCCCTCTCATTACTTATCACAAGTTCCACTTCTGCTATTTTTTTTTTTTTTTTTTTTTAAATCTGGAATTAGAACCTATTGCAGTCAATGAAATGAGACATCTGTAAATTTAGCTTCAGGGTCCAATATATTAAAGGTGGTATAATTGCAGTGTACAAAGGTGGATAATTACAGTGTGTGGATCCAGGCCTGGTTGAGATCTATGTTCAGATGTCTAGCTGAAGAGGACTCATAGCTAGGTCTGAAAATACTTATTGGAGGCTATCTCACTCTGTCTTTCTGTCAGATCTGACGGCTCAGTTTGTGTGCTTTTTCCTTCCCATATAAGAGGCCTGATAAATCCTTTCTGTCCTACACAAGTTGTTATTTCATCAAGCAGTTAATCACAGCATTGGCTATTCACTAACAAACAAACCAACAAAAAATATACAAACAGACAAAAATATTCAATCAAGCTATAGCATGGGAGCTCACCATTTTGGAATACTGTTCTATAAAGAAAGAGTGTTTTGCATTCTGTGGTATAATTACTTAGATATAAGCATTTACACAACTGAAAACAAACAAACAAACAAACAAAAAATCTTGTATTACGTAGGAGAGCAGTGACAATACTGGGTTCGTGTTATTCTTGGAAGCCCAGAATATGAAGAGGGTTTTTTTGATACATGTTAAGTATTGATCTAATCTACCAAAGGGCTCTTGTTGCTTCTTGGAGCTCAGAGGAACCTTTTCTGCTTCCAGAACCAGAACTGCAGCATCAAATGAGTACTGGAGGGCAATAACCAACCTGACTTCTCCCTGCTTCTTTGCAATACCTCAGCAAATTTCTGCCTAAAGATGTGGCCCCATCTTTCTTCTCCTTTGATACAATCCATAGCACATATGCAAAAAGTGAGCTACTGCAAAATTAAAATTACATTTTCACCTCCCAACAAGACACTGGGAAATGAGGAAAAGTCTTTGGCCATGACAACCTAATTCTCTCATTCTTGACAGAAAATATGGAGCAGGACACTGAAAGTAGAATTTCTACTTTGGATTTAGATTTAATACACTGTAACTGAGAGAGAAATTGTCCTGGGAGGGTCTTTGCTGTCTTGGTGCTACACGCACATGCAGAACCATGCCAAGTATGAACTTTGAATGTCTATGGAAATTTTTTCTTAGCCTCACAGCTGATTTCTCCACAGAGAGGTGAAGTAAACACAACTGTTAATGAGCTCTCAACTTGCTCCTCCAAGAAAAATGTAAGACCATGCTCGGTAGCGTGAGGGACGGAGAGTTATTGGGATGGATACTTCCCACAGATGCACAGGCAAACAGCTGTGGGAGCACTGTCCAGGAGCCGACCATAGGTACATCTGTTGCTGGTGTTGCTCTGCTTAAGCACATCTGTCTGTCCCCAGCTGCACATTTTATTTTATTTCTTCTCTAAAGTCATCATCTTTTTAGTAGCAGTAGCTCTAGAGGCATTTATTTGTGATCCAAGTGAAATCCCAGGAGACTCACCCTTTTGGTCTGCTTCTAAGACTCTGGGAGCAGGAATCTTGACAGAGGGCCATGGCTGACTGTCTTTTTGTACTCAGCATTTTAGCAGTAGGGAAAACAAACTTGTCACACTTGACTTGGGTGGTTTCTGGGGACCAACACCAAGCGTTGCCTGTAGAAATGGAAAGAAGCCAAAATGCTGTTCTTACACACCTTACTCTAGCATACAATTAATGGATTCTAAATGTAAAACAGATTAATGCAAATATTTGTCTGACAATTAAGCTGAAGTTAAAAGTTTCTCTCTATTGTCATTAGAATGATCATTTTCTCTAGCTTACAGTGAAGTCTCTGTAACCAATCTAACAGTTCCCTGGCTTGCCTGTTAAATGGCTGTCAGACTACCCAGGACTGGATATCATCCTACCATGAGCCTTTGCAAGGCAGTTACCCAGATTAATAGCCATGTCTAGCTTTGAATGCAGTGCTCCTGACCACAAGGCTTGGGGGACATTCCTACTTCTGCTCCTTGAAGGACATTAAAATCTGGGCACAAAAAAATATCCCTGGCTGAACTGCGTTTGGTATATCTTAGTCTATTTATTTATTTTTTTTTAACCGTGATTCTCTAAACAAATCAACATCATCTGGGAATGGCTGCAAACACCAACATTTTTTAATTATATGTACACATAATAGTGAAAAAAGATTTGTCAGTGATCCTCCCATTGGCACATCTTTGCTCAAAAGAAACGTCTGTCTTTTAACCATACCCCTCTAAGCCTTTCTTTTATGAGGCATCCTGTTATGCAAGACCTTGGCTGCAATCCAAACCATATTGGGCCCCTTTTAAGCATCCCTTTTACAACCTATCCTTTACAGTAACACACCAGTCCCTTGTTTCCCAACAACAACTTTCTGTACAGAAAGCTTTCAGCCCAAAAGAAGCCTTTAGACCCAGCAGTTGTGTGATTTTCACCATAAATAATAGCTCTTATTAATCAGCGGCATTAATCTATGGAGGCATTATTCCAAAAACTAGCAGCTTTTCAGAAGTTGCTGAGAATGTTACAAGAAAGTAGCACCTAGAAAATCCTTTGGATTTAACTAGCGTTGTATTTCTTTTGGGTTGTAATTTTCTGTTCTGTTAGCATACTATCTCTCAGTTGTCACTTCAGTTGACCTAGACGATGCAGTGTATATATTAACCATCCACTGATCTTCAGAGAAATCCTCCTGAACTAATCACTGAGCCAGTTATGGGCTTATTTCACAATGACACAAGAACTAAGAATGTGGAGATCCCAATATCCTTTTACACACCTCCTCATGCTGCCATCTGGTTAACAAGCCAATACCAAGGGAAGTAATTCATCTGTTTATAGGTCTTCATGGAGAAAGCAAAGAGAATGAGTTTTTGATTGAAATTAAAAAAAAAAAAAAAAAAAAAAAAAAAAAAAGAGTTTATTTAGGGTACTGAAAAAAGATAAAAAAAAGATAAAAAAGATTCCTGTACAAGGAAATGCAAAATGCAATCTAATTAAGAAACATTTCTGTCCTGTAACCAGAATAACATGTGTTCCTTACAGTGTGGCCCAGCACCTCTAAACAATGTGGATGAGTTTTAAAGTCTTAAAATTTTGATTTTCCAAGCCTTTAATTTTGCAAGGAGAAAGCAATAACAGGTACATATGAATGCTTTCCTAGGAAATCACACGTGCTGTCTTGCAAATTATGACTCAAGCACAGCCCAGGAAGAGAGGGTATTTTGTCAGGGAGGGCAAAATATCAGTGGATGTTTTCATTATCATTAAACATAAAGGTCAAATGAGCAGATATTTTGCCTGGGCTGGTAAATTTTTAGACTACTTTGAAAGCTGTATTACAGTACCTAGTATACAGATTGCTTATCATACCATACTTCCACAGTCCCCAGTTGGAATTTGGAGGAATCTGTGTTTGAAAGACTGGGAAATAAACCATAATGGGTTATTAGAAGCAAATGGGTTACATGTTCCCAATTTTGTGACACAAAAAATTCAAATCCTTTGGTCAGACTTTTTTTTTTTTTTTAAATGGTGTTGGTGTAATTCAGAGATGATGGGTTACACAGGAAAGGAGAATCAGAATCCAAACATGATGTTCCTGCTGCATACAGCCTGGTTGGGGTCATTAACTCTGCTTTTGGGGTAGCCTCACAAGGGTGAGACTCACAGCTCTGTGTAAGGAGGAAAAGTAAGCACTGCTTGTACCTGCATTGCAGTACTTCAGGACCTCTTATGGCACTCTCCAGACTTGTTCTCCAGCCTCTCCAACAACGTGTAGTTTCATTAATTTGTGAGCTTAGCCTGGTTTGGCTAAAGTATTTGGGACCTGTTTTTGAGTTAGATTATTAATACATTTTTGGAACAGAGTGGGAAAGAGAGCAGGGAAAGTGCATTTTTTCCTATTAGTTCTTCACCTGAGGCTATCATTGCACAAACATGATTGGAAAGAACAAGAATAAGTGAATACATGACTTCAGCAGGACTTTAATTCCTCTGCTGTCAGGTATTAATTTAAGCCACAACTAAAACAATGGGCTGTTGGACGCCATTGATTCAACCAAAGTACTAGTGCACATGACTTTTCCACTGGAATGCTTTCAAGGTCTTTTTCCTCTTCCTATCCTAGCTCTAAAACCTTTATGCAAACGGTCTTAGTCACAATTAGATTACATCAAAGAATGTTTGTCTTGGTTTCAAGCCTGCTTGGGTTAAAACCAAGATAAATTGCAAATTGGCTAAAACCACCAACAAACACCCACTTTTTCTGGTCATTACAGATGAGGAATGTACAGTGCATTTAGGTCTTGTATTTCCACCGCCCTATCCTGTCCTTAGTCAGCAATTTGTTAGGTAATTGGAAAACAAAGTTCAATAGACACTCTGATAGTGGGTGGGGTTTTTTCTTTCCCCTTTTGGCTTTTGTGCGTCATAGAATACCTACAAAGGCATCAAGTCACAACTGGACACATGTAAAAGTCGTCACATGTGAAACATAAAGAAAGGAAATAATGCTGGTGCATAATGCTCGAAGACAAGTAAAGTTTAATATGACAAATGACAAGGGAAGGCAACCCTGTTCTGCCTCCTTCTCTTCCTCCATGGTCACAAACTAGGAAAATAAGCAGGTACCAAACAAGCTTGTTCTTGTCCCTTTGCTAAAGGGAAACTGCTGCCCTCAAAATTGTCTGCAGACTGGAAAGGAATTGGGCCACTTAAGCAGACACTAAACTGGAGATACCTCTGCAGGGACACACCACAATGTGGACAGCAATCACCAAATGGGAGCCTCTGAATCCTGGTGAGAGCAGCGTTGAACACCCTTCAAATGGCCAACCAGGGATGTGAGGAATAATACTACATTAATGCAACTGTTTTTGCAGGCTATGGACGAAGATAGGTAGTGAAGTCAGGAGCCAGGACTGACTTTGCACCCAGTAGACTTGAAATGAAAAGTCACTGTTGGTGTAAATTATTCATTCCTGGAGGCTGAAGAGAGCTGTGCAATCTCACCATGTTAGGGCTGTGCTATTCAACTCTTGAACCATGCCAATTTTGCTATGTAAGTTTTAAATCTGTGTAGCTCAGTAGACACCAGCAAAGTTATTCTGGACTTATACCACTACTTTTTAATAGAGGTGGCCAGAAAAAATAAATACGATCCATGAAAAAAAGTTGAAAGTACAAAAATACTCTTGGCTAGATATTCACCACAAGGAATATTTACTCCTTGACATTTATGTTGGCCAGTCAGCCCAAAATAGACTGTTTTCCCAGAAAACAATTTCACAAAGGTACATTTTTGGAGACATTTTTTCCAGACTCTTTCCCTTAAGTATTCCTGCCAGAGCTCAAGGTGGCTGCCATGACTGCTAGCACTGTGCTGACATTTCTGTCATTCAATCATAAGCTGGCAAAAAGGCTGCATAGAAAATTTAAACAGCTGGAAGTTCAGGATGTCAGACAGTAGTTTCAGCTGTGAGCTGCTGCACGCAGCAGATTAATAAGCTCCTCTGGAATGCAGAACAACCATAATTATCACTTACTCCAAGCTGAATGAGAAAAGCGTGGCTGATGGTCAACTTTCTAGGTAGGAAGAAATCTTGGAGACCTTCACATCAGATCTATGTCCTTAATTCCAGCAGTTCCCCTGGGTTTTATTTTTTCACCCACTTTCATCCTTTTAATAGGAGCAATATTAGATCCTTCTCAATCAGAACAGAGGCATAAAAACTGGGCCTGAAGATGGGGTGAAAATTACAGTTTTAAACATGAAATCAGGAAAGCGGGACCAGATATCAGCAGGTAAGTATGATATGAAGGTTTCATCTTACAGGAATGGTAACTCATAAGCTAAAGGTCACTTTGGACCTTTTATAGCTTTCTTTTTGTAAGAGTTTCTAGTTCACATGGTGAAGTGATGCTAAGTTCAGCAAGGTAGAAAACGGTTTACACTGCTTCCAGAAGTAGCCTTTCCAGTAACTGCACCAATATTGGTATAAAGCATGGCCCAGTCTGGAACAGTAACAAGAACTGCAAATTGAAATGTTCATCTCTATGGTTACTGAAGCTGTCATCAGAGACAAACAAAAAATTCAGTGACGTCAAAAATACCCGCAAACACTTTTTGAATTAATCCATGACATGCAATTCCTCTGGATTGACTAGGCATATGAGTAGGTTACAATCCTTATTGTCCCATTTAGCCCTTCTGTTCAGTGTGCCCTGGGGTCTTGGCCACCTCCAGCTGTGCAGAGTGCACATTTCAAATGAAACATGACCAAGAAGGACAGCTAGCTCTCAAAGCTCAACCACAAAAGAGTCATTAGGTGGTCTTGGTGTGGCACCCAGACTGGGAAACTGACTCCCAGGTGTGAAAACACAAAGGTAGTCTAGAGTATAATGGATTTGGCTACTTGGGATGATATAGAAGTTAGGTACAAGCTGACAGGCAACTGATCCCTGTGCATTTTTTTAGGATGGAAGAAAAGATGTGTAAACTAATTCAATGGCTTTCTGAGACTTTGAAGGTCTTGGTGATTTACCAACTCATATAGCTGTTTTCTTCAACAGTTTGAAATCCTAGAAAAAACAAGTATCTCTCTAAAAATACAGTTGACATTAAAGAAAATAATTGTTGTTGTTATGTTGAGTACTATTTCTAAGGAGGTTATTAAATGCTTCTTCTCTGATGTTTTGAGAATTAAGTGGAAATCAAGATTCTCAAAAAGCATGGGTGGCTCGGGGTGCATTGTGTCTATGTGTCAAATTGGTGTCTGATTTCAGGCCTGATTTTCAGAAATGTTGAAAAATGGCTGTCTGAAAAACAAGCCATATAACACTGTTGAAAATACCAGTCAGAGTTCAAGATCCAAACATAGTTACAACTTTCAGGAATGATTAAGTCAGTGGTCTGTTTTTTATCCTTTACAATTATCATGATGACTAATGAGGTTGAGATCTGGTTCCAGATTTTCTGAAAGTGTGGGACAGTTTAGATCTGACATGTCCTAAGGCCATGTACCCATTTAAATTACTTACTTGACTGAAAAATTTGGATTAAAGTAACATACTAACTTAAAAAAAAAAAAAAAAAAAAGGAGCATCAGCACACTACTGCAGGCTATGTGCATATACAACTGTTAACCAGCAAAATGTTTTCAGGCTCACACACAAGACAACTGGAAGGGCTCATTACTATCATTTAGTATGAATGCCTAAAGAGTTCTCCAGAGTGAAAATTTTTCACTCATTAATTTCTGTATAAGATCTGTAGCTTCTGTTGCACAAACATTTACTGAAAGAAGCAATGCTGTAGTGGATTGAGATTTCAGGGGAAGGATTTTTGGTGGAAGTTAAAATCAAGCTCAGTGTATGCAACTACATTCAAGTTGAAACATGGAGCCCAGTCAGTGAGCTACTGGGACAGTCCAGAGCAAAGAGCAGTGATTCGGAGTTGTGTTTGAAGATGCCATCAGAGAACACTGCATTATCTGCTTTCATAAAGAAACAGTAATCTTTCTTAAATCTAGCAAATAGTGTTCACTGCTGGAAGTAGAGTGAACTCTCTCACTATGTGTTTGCAGGGCTTCCAGCTCATCTATGTCTTGCTAGTGCTATCTGCATGCTGTTTAACCCAAGTACAGCCCAGGAAGGGGAAAAGAAGGATCTAAGCACTTTCCCTCTCACCTCTATGCTGCATCCAGCAACAGTGGCCAAAGAGGCAGCTACCGTTAATACTACACCCAACAGTCTGGTCAGAAAGGCAGAGGTAACAGGGAAATGCCAGTCAGTAGTCTCTAGGAAGGCATCCAAGATTGAATTCCTGTCAGACACAGGGTGATTTTATAATTTCTTGCAGGTTGCCAGGGGTTTTGTTTTTCTTTTTTTTTTTTTTTCCTTTTTCTTTTTTTTTCCTTTTTTTTTTTTTCTTTTTTTTTTTTTTTTTTCCAGGCAGTGAGCACATTCCTAAGAGTGATTTTTTGTACCTCTCCCTCATTTCCCTGCCTGTTCATGTGTTGCTGGAAGTTTTTTTGCCTTGTGTGGTGCTGTGATGGGAGGGAAGGTGCGGGGGGGGAGTTGATGCTAGTGACCCAGTGGTGTAACAGCCGTCATGGCTGGTGGGCAGCAGAGGGGAGGCCCTCAATGGAGTCGTTGCTGAAGTCAGCTTTAATCAATTTAATTGTTAAGGTTCTGGGAAGAGTGGGAGGAAACAGACCACAGACTTACGTGGTGAGGTTAATGGAAGGAGAAGTGATAAAATACAACCTTACAGCCTGCTGTGCAGAAAGGCCCACAGAGATTAGGAAGTTATCAAGTGAGAGAACAATTAAAATGGTTTGTAATTAACTCTGCAGAGAGTAAAAACAGCAGAGGTAATGGAAGGCAAAATATCACTTGCTGGGGTTGTCCCTAAATATCATTTGAGTCCCTGACTCTTCTTTCTCTGTGCCTCAGAGCAAACATGAAGAACTGGCAAGCAGGGCCCGTGCTGGGTTTGCTGCAAGACAGAGGCAGTGCTCACCCTGCTGCTGTTGCCCAGTGTTGGAGAGGAGCCACACGGAAAGGGAAGCAATTATTCCTGATGGTTTAGACAGCTGCAAAAGTACTTGCCATCAGCCCGTGGGTGAGGGCAGGGAGGAGGTGGTGAGCTTGTGCCCCATGCCAGTGCATAGGGCAGAGCCTGCTGGCCATCCTTGCACTGATCAGCCACCACATAGAGGGGTAGATAAATGGCACAGCCCTGCTAGTGACCTGGCAGCGGCCGTCAGGATGTGGGTAGTGCAATCTGGATGGCTCGCCCACAGCTGCTGGGGATGGCTTTCCTTGTTTCAGCCCCAGACAGCATCTCTGGTACTCTTGTGTTTTCATGGCTACTTCCCCAAGAGCTCCTAGCTGTTGGAGCAGCATTGTCCTGCTCATTTCTTTCTCAGGTTTAATGTGGATCTGAGACCAACCCTGCTCAGAGAGCAATGCCTTCTCTTGGAGCAGATCTTTGTTTCAAGATGAAACCTGGTCTATTTTAACCCAGCTCCCATCTGTACTGAACCCCACCCCTATTTCCCCCCACCTCAAGGTTACCAGTGCATTTAACTAAGCCAGTCACCCCTTCTTTGGTTCTAAATTAAAGCATCACTCGCAGCCTGTTTACTTTGTAGTGTGAATATAACCTAACCTCCCTAAATGCTATCAATATGTTCCCAGCTTACCACAGGGAGCAGAGGCAAGTCGCTGCAACCACGGCAGGCTGATGTGTGTGGGGCTAACCACCACGACTGTCTGCAGGGAAGATGGGCCACTAAATTCCAGCTTTCCACCTACCTCGGTGCTCGTGGCAATGTGCAGCTGGCTCGCAGGGCTGCAGAGGTGGAGTACAGTCCCCGGTTAGGGGGACAGGCAGGGAGGGATGTCTCACCTCAGACAGTTAAGGGTGATTAACAGATGAGAAAGAAGCCCACCCAACTGGGTGTTTTGCTCAGCAGCCTGTCAAGGGCTGACGTAAGATGTGGGACAACTGAAGATTGCATGCCTGTGCAATGGGCTCCCCAGTGAAGAGAGACATAGGCATACTGAAGAAGGGAATGGAGTATATCTCCTATAGGGAAGGGCTGAGAGAGCTGGGGCTGGTCAACGTAGGGAAGAGGAGGGTCGGAGGAATCTTATCAATGTGTATAAATCCCTGAAAGAAGGGTGAAAAGAGGACAGAGCCAGGCATTTTCAGTGGTGCCCAGTGACAGGATGAGAGTCATTGTGCACAAACTGGACCACAGAAGGGACCCTCTGAACATCAGGAAGCACTTCTGTGCTGTGGAGGTGGCTTTGAACAGGGATTTGGAACTCCTGATTTGGAGCAGGGATTTGGACCAGATAGCCTTCAGAGGTCCCTGCCAACCTCAACCATTTCGTGATTCTGTGCTTTGCTACCTTTTGTAAAAAACACAATGTGTTTTTTAGTCATAGTTTATCGCTCTAAAGCTGCAAGAAGGGTGAAGCTTTCTTTCCTTTTGGCAATAATAATGTAACACGGAAGGAAGAAAGGGAAGAAACAAAAGAGAAGAGAGGGAAGTAAGGGGACAGCTAAAATAAATAGAGAGGGGAAGGGGGAAGTTAATGAACTTGCTTTGCCTAATAAACAGTTTCCTTCTTCCCCCCCCCCCCCCCCCCCCCGCCCCCCCATGAATGCTGTTTGTTCACCAGCCTGTGCTGGCCACATTTCTCCAGTGCTCCCTGCCCAAGCAGCTGAGGAGCAGGGCCTGTAGGACACGCACCAGGCAAGCAGTGGCCAAGGCAGGTAGTCACTCAACCATGGCAGCACCACCACAAGCAGGACTACCTTGAGAAGGGAGCGGGAAAGAAAGTCCCCATGGCCCAGACAAACCCCCGTCTCTTTTCTTAGTGTGCCAACAGGGACAGCAATTAATGCCAAGGGGGGTGGTGGCTTTAATGATGCGGACACCTGTTCCCCGAGAAATGGCCTGAGCTCTATTTGGCACAAGTCGCTGCTGAGGCTCCTCAGCCACAAATTGCTTTTCCATAAAGGCAAAGCAGCTTTGTTTATAAACTGCTGTAGATAGGCTGGAGTTTTCATGATGAGAGCACAGAAGCAACAGTCATTACAGCCGTATAAATGAGTTTATTTGTTCAGCAAGAGCACATCTGCCAGGCTGTCGTGAGGTAATCTGCTGCCGCTACAGCCTACAATTAATGGACACTGGGGGACAAACAAGACAAGAGCACGACCCGTCTCTAAGGAAAAGAGAGCTTCACCAGCTTCACAGAGAGCCCCAGCATCAGTCCCTCTGTGGTGGCAAAGGGTCTGCCTGGAACATGGCAGACCAGGCCCTGAAGCACAGGGCAGGAGCATGCTTGGAAGAGGAGCAGGCTGGGAAAGCAACCATAGCAGCTCCACCCCAAAATAAGCAGTCTGGAGGGAAGGGCTGTTCTGGTTTATTCTGCTGGACATTGAAAGTAGAAGCGAGAATAAATCTGACCTGGAAACACAGGATGGTGTCAAGGCTCAGATTTCAGACTCAGACTTAAAATGGTCATCCTTCAGGGGCTGTTTGGATCCAGAGCTTTAACTTGATTCACCAAAAAAAATGGAACCATTTCTTGATTCTGTTTCTTGGCTCACATTTTGGGGTGGGGGTTTGTGTGAAAGAGGTGTTAATCCAAGGGTTTGGTTTGGACTCTTGCTTAGCTGGAAATGAATGCCCTGCCTGTGGCACAGTTCCTGCAGACAAGTGGCAGAAGATTAGTCGGCTGTCATATTTTTGACCCAATGAGGCCTGAAGAATTTGGTTGCAATGCTGCTGAACTGGTCAAATGCTGAAACATGAAGGACAGATGGAAATAACTGCAAAATGCTGTAACCTGGCATGTCCCCAACACTTCACAGCTTTCTTACAGACTGCCAGCAGTAGCAGAAACAGGCATTAACAGGGACAGTGGAAATCTAGAAAAATACCCCAGTTGCAGGAGGCAGGGCTGAGAGAGGTGTTAATCCACAAGTCTATACAGCCAGGTCCTTAATAACTTGCATGACTGTAGAAATAAGGCAAAATAATAGGCTGTGAGATGCTCAGACCAGAAGAAACACCCCCATCCTTTCCCTTCCACCTCCAGGGAGAGGCAGACGTGACTGGCAGGCCCAGCTGATATTGCTGCTGCTCGTCGGGTCCCATCCAATGGCCCTGACAGATGTTTTAATCTACTGTTTGAAGAATGACTTATGCACAGCTCTGCTGTTCAAACATCTGTTTCTGTTTAGATAGACAGAGGCATTTCAAACTGCACTGGCCATGCCACACACTGGGAATTGTTTAAACGGCAACCCAAGTTGCTTACATTACTCAGTTACAGCATGAGGAGGATTTACTGCAGCAAACCTTGACATATTTTTAAGCCCTGTAAAACAGATCATTCATGAAAAGGGAACAGTTTTGCTTCCTAAATACATCCTTTAAAAAGGGGGTATTTACAATTATAAACCCATAAAGACATCTCTGAAAAGTCAGGGCTTTTCTACTTCCCACCCCTGTAGCCATGTCAAGGGAAGAACTGCTTGTTTAGTCATGATTTCCTTATCCTTGGCTTTCCTAGCTTTTGTAGTTGAGTGTGTGTGTGTTTTTGCTGTACCACCTCTTGCCCTGCTGTTGTCAACGCCCTGTGATTACTCCTGCTCCAAACAGCATGAGACACATTGCATGTCAGAGAATTTCTGTGCTGAGCAGTTTCAAAGCAGTTTCTCAGCAGAGAGGAACAAGACGAGTCTAAATTTCAGATGACAATGGTGAGAGCTCAGTATCACTAGACAAGTAAAATTTAGAGGACCTTCTCAGGTTTTGAGTCTCTATTGTTCCACCCTTGAAATTAAAAAAGATACTCCCACCTCTCTTCATCTGATTTACCTAGTTATTCAAGCCCTGAACTATAAAACACATCCCAAGATTGGATTTTCAGCTGGTCTGTAATTGCTGTATATCACATGTAAGGAATATCCTGACTGCTGACCATTAACTGGGAGCTGCCATCATCCAGCCCTTTGCCTGCATTCTTGTAACAGGTGGAGAGCTTCTTTAATGCATTTGGCTGATTTTCAATGGTGCAATATTCCCCTGGGGTTCTAGTTTTAAAAATAGCAAAAATCAGAGTGTTGTCTACAAAATGATAGAAGGAACACAGTATGAGCTTCTGCCTTTTCAGTCCTACTGGGAATTACTGGGATAAAACCACATGCTGAAGGATCATGCTTGTTTTCTTTAGCATCTCTCCCCCTTCTTGGGGACTTCTCAGATTTGCTAGCCAAGGAGCCAATGTAGCAGTCTCCCAGGTTAGCTTTTCTTTTCCAGTTGCAGGCTTCCTTTACAAGCACCTCTCAAAACAAAACACACAACAACACTTTTGTCCTTCCACATTGTTTCTATTCTCTCTGAACAAAAGAGTAGGTTAAAAGGAAGTCCTTACATAAACATGAACATGCTAGTTTATGGCTGGTTGTGTTTCTGTACATGAACTGTATTTCTGTGCTACTCAAGGGATTCATTTTCCTTTATGGCTTTGGATATATGGCTCAGCGTCATCAAAGTCCTTAAGCACACATGTAAATCTGAGTCTTTGAATAATTCCACTGAAGTCAGATGAAGAGCTCACCTTCTTTAAATTAGACATGTTTGAATGTGCTCCTCATTTGAGTCCTGCAGCAATTAGCCTGGAAACAGCAAATAGCCAGTTGCATTGAGCCGAACTTTTCTTTCAAAGAAGTGCCAAAAACAATCAAAAGGGACTAATGATATTTCCTGAGTTCCACCTGTTGCTCAGTTTCCCTTCAATTAAGCGACAAAGGGGAGGTGCGGGAACCGCTTCTTGTTATAAACAGAAATTAGTATTCGGATAAATGGAGCTAGAAAAAGAAAGGCGAAGGCAATGTGAAACAATGAGAGAAAAGCAGGCGCTGCTTTATCAAGGCCTGGCCATGCACGGGGCTCTCAGGAAGGGACACATTCCAGTACTGCACAAAGGCTCAAAGAACAATGCCCTCCTTCCTTAATAAGGTGTTTGAACAGGCTAAATGATCCCTCTGGAGATTATATGGAAGTGAAATACATCAAAATAGGAAAGGAGGAAGAAACACATTTCTGCCTTGATGAGGCACAGCCCACATTTTGCTGAGACATGACAATGGACTTGTAGTGAAAACACGAAGCAGCAGATGAATATTTTTCTGGGGGTAATTGCCAGCCTCTGCTCCACCATGATGTGAATGTGCCTTGGGGGCACCAAGCTTTGGGACACTGTCTCTGCTTAGGTTGCACCCCTGGTTGCCTCACATCCTTTTCCTCTATCCCACAGTTCTCTGGCAGCACTCACTTCTCCATGCCGTATTCTAGGTGTCTTTGATATCTATAATCAAAACTTCAGTTCTAGGAGCTGCAGCCCCACTGTTGCACTATCATTTCAATGCCTGTAGGCATAAAGCTGGACAGAAGGTGACTTGCTTGTTAGTCTTCAGGAATACCCCAGCATCCTGGAGGACCTTTACAGTGTCCAGGCCTTGATGTGACCTCCTTTATGGAGCAAATGCTCCATTAAGCAATGGCCCTTCTCACTGCATGTTCACCCTTGTGGCACAAGTACAGCAGTGTCTCTTAGGCAATTATGCCCACCTGACCGGGCAGTGGAGGAACTGGGTACCGATGGCTGCTAGTGGGGACTGATAGCCCCTTTTCAGTGAGGACATGCCCCCAGGGTTGTCCTACTGACTCCCTGTATCATTCCCATGACGGAGGGTGGTGGTCATGGAGGTGCTCCTCAGCCACCCTACCAGTAAGCCTTTCCCATCTGGTGTCCCTGCTTGCTTTGCTAGGGTAGCCAGGGGTGAGGGACCCAGCTCTGCTCTTAAACCTAGTAGAGAAAAGGACCCCTTTCTGTCTTCCCTGTTGTCGTATAGCAGGAGATGTCCCAAACCCCCTTGAGCATCAGGCAGAAATTAGGAGGGATTTTGCAGGATGCTGGGAAAGAAGGAGAAATCCTTGAACAGGCCCTTCTGTACCTTCTCTGCTGCTGAACAGCACCTGGGTGTTGCAGGAGGCTTTGTGCTGTAGGTTTGCCACACAGATGACTACTATCCTTTATCTTTCTGATAACGCTTTCATGTTACAGCAAGCAGCCTCACTGAGGAGCATCTCAAATGCATCCTTAGCCAGAGGAGACTGCACTGACCCCCCATCCAGGGTGCCACATGCAGTACACTCTTGTTCTTGTCACTGCGTGTAACAAGGAAGGAATTTGGGCATACACTACATCCTGCATGGTGGAAGATAGCCCATCCTGACACTTTGCCACTGGTTTTACTTAGGACATATTTCCTATCCCATGGCCACACCACCTCCACAGTCAGATGACAGCATTTGTCATGTTTGATATTTTGCATGTCAAAATCTCACAGGTATATATGCACTGTAACAGAATATCATTAGATGCTAGTGGAAACACCACTGGTCACCTTTGTCCATCTACCTCTCACTGCCAGATGAGAATCCTGTCATCTGGGAGCCAGTGACAGCACCTGTTAGTGGTGTCCTTGAGAACTTCACCTACACATGACTGTTTTGTAACTTCAGGTTATCCACGTACTGTTCAAAATATTCCTTCCTTCACTCCAGGGATCTCATTGTCTTGGCACTGGGAGACACCACAGCCAGGTACTTTCCCAAGAGATCAGGTAAGAGCAAGTAAACATATCTTCAGGAGGAGGTTATTCTGCTTTCAATTAAGTTAATTTGTGATCAGATTACACTGGCGCCTATACTCACGAAGCGTTCAGCATTATTTAGCAGATGCTTTTTCTAGTGATGTCCATCTTAGGCAACTTTATCCCTGCTTTGACATGAAACAAGTTGTTTTCTAAATAAACATTCAGTCAGAAGGAGGTGGGGAGGGAAATAACCCTGTCTAGAAAAGCACTATGGGCATGTAGGCCAGTGTTATTTGGGTAGATCAATATAAGGCTCAAGTGGGGTGAGTCTGGACATGTCAGAAACCTGGTGGGGAGGGGCCACTGGGGTTATTGTGAGCTGAGATAAAGTCATGTGGAAAAGAATCTGCTAAGGGACACAGTTCTGGCATCACACTGACTGGGGAGTAAGTTTTCCTTCAGTGTAATATTTGTGCATTTATATCCATTTGCATCTTCAAACTGTACAAAAATTGTTCACACCACTCTCTGAGCTGCTGGCATCATGTTTTCACAAGTCTGAGCAGAATGGGCCAGCTTCCACTCCGACTTTGGAACAATTTCTGAAGTTCTTTCCTTGGAAGCAAAGCTTTATTTAAAAACTGTGGTTTGTTAAAGAAGTTCTTTTGGGGGCAATTCCCTATTTTACATGAATGTAGAAGAAATGTGTTGCTAGAGAAAAAGATAAAGCTTCAGACTAGATCACATTCAGAAACAAATTAAAAAAATGCCTAGCTTTATAAAGATTATGAGTACCTTTGACAAATACCCATTACTTCAGCTCTCGTTTGCTCTTTTTTCATGTGTGCATGAAAGTACTAACAGTGTTTTCTTGAAGGAGAAAAAGCACCTGAGATAGTTTGTTCTGCCAATCATTCCCTAAATGATTTATATAGTATTAGCATTGAATTAGAGAGTGCCTTTAAAGTCACACCTTCACTATTTTCTTCACTGTTGTACTGATAACAGCTGAATTGCTAGCACTGAGTTGGGTTTGTCTGAGGCCTGGTGCCAAGTGTCCAGAATAAAGATCTTCATATAAGAGGTAACCCGTGTTTTCAGTAAGACCATTGCTTGGGAAAAAATGTGCATCTTTATCCTAGATAAATACATATATGCTTTATCAGTGGAGGTATGGAAGATACTTATACTTACTGCCTGCTGAAGGCACAGGAAGGAAACTGTCTGCTAGGGGAGAGCACATTAGGTCTCTGGGCTTGCCAGTTGCTTCATGGACTCATGCAGCAGGATGTGCTGAGCTGTGCCTCACACAGTCTTAAGTCCCATATGTGCTCGCAAATGCCAAAAAGGTGCGTATGTCTGGGAATGGGGAAATGGGAACCTTCCAACCCTCTCGTCTTACCTTGGCTCAGTTTGACATTGCTTCTACCCAAGTAAAAGCAACAGCTGATTATATATAATAAAGATAAATGCTACATTGCAGTACTGTGTTTATTAAATCACTGCATTTGTAGGGGAGTTCCTTGGCATTGTTTGTCTATGATATAAATATTTTAAGTCTCTGTCGGTAAGTGAGGCTGGTGTGTGTATATTACATAGTGTACTCTCTTATCCGGTTAAGAAAAGCAACAGATGCAAATTGTCCAAACAAACATTTTGTTTCTCCCCACAGCTGGCCTGATTGTCATCATTCCTTCCAGCCTCAGGCTCCTTCTCTGTTCTGCTCTCGAACACGTTACTTTTACAGGTGTGGACTGCACTGGGGAGGGACAATCTGAGCTCTGGATTTCCCTCTTTCTCCACTTCTCAGATCATCTTGCACAGATTCAGCCTGCTGCTCCACCTAATCAGAAAGCCAACGCTGCACCCATCTGCAGTTCTCCACTGCAGCCCATTTTTCTTGTCCCGTCCACCATCGATATAGAGAAGAGTTTATTTCCTTCCTCTTTGCAGCAACCACTTACATAGCTGAATTTATGTTATTGGTCTCCTCTTAGTCCTGTCTTTATTCTAAACAACCTCAGTCTTTTCAGCTTTTCCCCATAGGTTATGTTTTTGAGCTCTCTCATCACTTTTCCCTGGACCATTTCCAATTGGTCCACACATCTCTTGCAGCATGGTGCCCCAAGCTGGACACAGCACTCCAGCTGAGACCTTCAAGTGGGGAGAAATTATTTTGCTTGCTCTATGTTCAGCACTCCTCTTATAGCTTATATGTCACATTGCAAGAACACACCAAAATAACCCATTACAAAGGGACATGGCCATTTCATTATAAAAGGACAGAAGATGACAATAGTAGCATCTGTAGTCCTCTACTACGGCTCACATTAGGGCCGTAAGCACTTCAGAACTCTTATCAAGCCAATTTCTGATGAAACCAGAATGTGAGATTGACTTTTGGATCTCATCCTGCTCCAGAGTAACTTGAATCCCAGTATAGACAGGCACAAGGGGTAAAACTGAGAAGAAAAATCAAAGCTGCCAAAATGACTGGTAATCTCAGCAGAGAGGAGGGAGGTGGCTGTGGGAGGTAAATGGTGGGGTCAGAGCAGCTACTGGCAAAGGACATCCTATTCCTGAGATGGACCAGAAAGAAACAGACTCAAGGAATGAGGAATTTCACTCAGTATCAGAATAAATGCCTAAAAAATGTTCTGATCTTGCACAAAAATGATCACTGCACAAAAGTGATCACAGGAAATACACCTGGTAAACTTATAGAAGCCCCCACCAGAAACTGATGTATAGTCTGGCAGCACTGATGTATTGCCATGCTTCCACATCCCAGTTGTGTCCTCTTGCACAGAACAGATTTCAGGTCATCAGCACAGGAAAATATACTTGGTCTGGATGAATTTGAGTGTCTGAATGAAATGCATGCAGGATAGCCAAGGATTGAAACACATATTTAATGGATTGGTAAAGATGTGCAAAAATAAATGATTGACATGTGATACTAAAATATATATATATATATATTAGAGTAAGCATGCTCTGTGTGAAAGACAAAGACACCACAGGGGAAGTTAGACCAGGATATCCCTGGTGAATAACAGCTGGTGATGCAGGACCTGGGATGCAGGGTCCCATTGCAAGGCCAGTTCCTCATCTGTGAGGAATACCTCAGCACCCCCAGCATTACTGTATGCCTGGTGTGTATTGTAGTGTTTCATTCTAACAGTGCTGTTTGTTTAACAAGCTAAAAGGCACCCAAAGTACTTTAGTGCAAAGATGAGCAACATTAGTTCAATCACGAAAAGTAGCTACTTCTGTAGGTGATGAAACCACATTTTCTTCTTCATGATGCAAGTGATTGAGAATGTACCTTATCAAAATTTGTAACTTTCTTTCATCGTATTTTCACCAACTTATGTTATTAGGAAGCAAACTGTTTTGGTAAAAAGCCAGATGCCATCTTTATGTGAAGGTAAAAAACAGAACTGCTTTCTGTTGTAAGGATGTTCAGCAGTGTCTACTGCAGTGAGAAGCCCAGATTGATTCACAGGTTGTCAAAGGAGTAGCCCAGAAACATTTTACATCATTAATTCTGACTTTTGTAAAATAAATCTTGATGGACTAGAGTGGTACTAGAGTATTGGGAAAGATCCTCATGCTCCACCAATATTAAATGTCTACATCATATGTATTTGGTACATGCCTCTGGAGTTTTCTGTCAGTCTCAAAGTGTGTGTACAAACTGGTGCCTCCAACCATCCTTAAATACTCAAAGGCAGTGGTGCAGATGGCTGGTGATGGGTACCTGGTGCATACAACAGTGCCTGCCATGCTCTTGAGGCCCTTAACCTAGAAATGAAAATAATCAATAAAAAAAGTCCCCAAAAACTCTAGCGAAATCAGGATGCTGCACAGGTCACTCATTCCCAGATTATTTTCCAGCAAGTGCACTGTTCAGTAGGTTAAATAAAATAATGTTAAAAATCATCTTGAAAATAAGTATTTCCTTGAAAGGGGTAAATAAGCTTTTCCCTCACCTTAAGCTTCCTCTTGAGAGTGACACAAACACCGATGATTAATATCCCAAGAAAAGATCACATGGCGGGACTTACCATATGTATAACATGTTGTAATTTTTCAGCCCAGAGGTAACCTGATGGCTTTTGTTACTCATGCTTTTGGCAGTGAATGTGTTTCCTCTGAATTTTTGCCACCAGTAAGGAGAGAGAAACACAAAAATAAAAAACAGAATGTGACCTTAAAAATATAGAAGTATGTTAGAAATGGATGTTACAATATTTTAATTGTGTTTATCATCCTAAATATTAAAAGCATCTTGGATGTAGCATCTGTGTTCAGCATTTGCTCAGTGGTGGCTTGCTGTGCAAAACTGTTTAAAACCTTCCCGTGGGAGGCATCATGACCACACTGTCACACTGGTGAGGATTGATCCACATGGGTGAGGACTGAGCGAGAGCTTTGGGGAGAACCTTTAGGAACTGCGTATGTGTGTGTTATCACTGCTCTGTGTGCAGGTTGTGCTCTAACACGAGCTTTGTGGGTCTGGGAGCCTCAGGATTCGGTGAACTACAACAGTGGCACCATGATGGTAACCCAAAAGTGCTGGGGCCCCAAGCAGGGGACATCCTGATGAACCATCCCATGATGATGAAGAGGAAACTGGAGCAAGGAGGACAAGTAACGAATACACAGCTAGAGGCCAAGGGTCTTCAAGGTTCTGATACCTGCTCCAGAGAGGAACTGTCATTACTTTCTATGGTCTTTGGGCAAAGGTTTTGCTCACTTCAACTTTCAGCATTCTCTCACATCACCTTTTTTTGGCCAGACTGTCATTTCTCTGAGCTCCAAGGAGAAACATGAGAGGAGGCTGAAGGAGGGAAGAGATATAAGGCAGTGCTGGAAAGTCAGCCCTGGGAAGTCAGTCCCGTGTGTGGGACTACAGCGGCTGTCCCCTTGTTTAGTAAATAATTCTCTAATGAAAAGTCAGTTTAGTCTCAGGATGACTGAGTTCTCTTGTGTTGTTTCTCAGTCCATAACACGTGTCCTACTGATATTCCTAGCATAGTTGTCCTTTACTTGATTGAAAATACAGTTTTACAAACACTCTGTATTTTGTATATTCATTCCTGTTCTTCAGCAATTTCATCCTCAGCCTATGTCAATTTAAAACAGATAGCTGAACCTAGGTTTGCAGCTGACATTTGGATTTCCAAAGTGAACTCCCATATGCTCTTCCTGGCTGCCAGCATGATCCATGCAGAGGGGCTCCACGAGGGAGTCCAAACCTTTGCCCAGGACACAGGAATGGAAGGTTTGCTGTCAGCCCCACCTTGAGCACGACTTGGCACAGTGTGGCATCAGGGGGAGGCGGCACGGTACAAGGCTGAAGGCATTTGCCAGAAGGGAGGAGGAGAAATGTCCCACGCACAGCTTGGCGATGCCATGAGGGCAGCTGGCCTCAGCTCTCAGCCCACCACACTTCCACTGATGCTCACTGGGGCAGGGATGGTCTCACTGCATCGGTGTGCACAGGAGAGACCGATTCTTAATCAAGAACTTTAGGATATTTTTTATTTTACCCTGCATATATATATTTACATTTACTATGGTATTTCCTGGCACAGCATCAAGTGTGTGCATATGCTGATTAAGGAATATTTGTATAGCTTTTCCCCTTGTGAACTACATCAAGCCAGCCATGGTTCCTATACCCATTCAAACACCTCTTTTACCTGTGTCTTGTGGGATTCTTCAAGCCTTTAGCTGCAAAAGGAAGACAGAGAGAAGGTATGATATGATCAGGTCCCTCCATGAAACTGCATTAATTGGAAATGTAAATAGTGTGCTTTGAATCTCATCTTCTGAGCCATATTGGTATTATTTGAGCAGATTGTATATGCTAGAAATGTCTTTAGAGACACACCTAAACTGCTTTTATTCTGCTTTATTCTGTTTCTGGGCTCCCTGAGCTGTTTACCTTGGGAAAACTAAATGCCATGCAAAATCACACAGTGCCTCCTCAAAGAGAAGTCATCACCATGCATAGCCACTGCTTTCCCTCTTACCAAAAAGTTCAGTGTCAGAGCTACCACTGTAGCAAACGACATACATTATACAACGTACATCTCACTGGGCATTTGCAAGGAGAGAGTGTTGCTCTCAGAGGATGGTATATTAACAAGCAGAGAGAAGCCCTACCGATTTTGCATTCACAAAAATCGACACGGGATTATAACAGATGGGGTCTGTTTAGGTTTGGCTGTTTTTTTAACAGCACGAGGAAGGGTTCTCAACCGAACTGTGTTAGATGATCCATCAGCAAGAGGGTTCAGTCGAAAGGACTGAAAGGGGAAAAAAAAAAAATCCCATTCATTTACAGCTACAGCCATCCAAGTTAAAGCCTCTCTCGCCTGACAGCAGCAAGTGGCAAACTTAGGGAAGCAATGGGTCATGGGAAAGGTCCCATTAGATCAGTGGGAGCACACACTAAACAAATACAGCCACATGGATGCACACATTTAAATACTGCCCAAGGGAATATGTGGACATATGTTCAGTGTGGCTGAGAGAAGCAGGCTCTAGGCCTCGAGAAAGCTATGTTTAAAAAAAAGAAAGAAAAAAGAATTCCATCAATCAGTCCCTGGGCCTTGTGAAGTATGAAGATGAAAACTGCAAAGGAAACATGTGCTGGGCTCTCTCCAGCAGCTGCCCCATTAAGCAGTGCTGCTCTGCAGTACTGCCCTGGAGACCCCACGACTTCAATTCCAGCCCCTATTTAAGCCTGAGTGTGAGAGAGAGAGATTGGAAGGGAAACAGAAAGAATAAGAACAAAAAATAGACTAGCACCACTTAGTTTTTTTCTGCAATCTGTTTTTTTTTTTTTTTTTTTTTCCAGTGATTATGAAATTTACTTTTTATGTTGGTATCCCTCCTTTTGAGAGCTGACTGAAGCTTATGTGGTAACAGAAATGTTATTAGCACAGCAAAGCAGGGAAAAAAGAAAAGACAGACACAAACTCGAACATGATAATCTTACTGTGCCAACTCAGCTGGTGCCAGCCGGGGCTTTGTGATGCCATCTGCAGTGATTCTGTCACTGGGGCATTTCCCTGCTTAGAAAAATAAGATCAAATCAAAGTAAAAGGAATGGGTCTTCATCCCATAGCACTGTGCCACTTGCAGATGTTAATTTAGCAGTCAATTGTATTCCCTTGCTTCACATCACTCAGGCACACTGCCCCATTGTGCACAGCAGGCACAAAGCCGCCTCCTTGCTCTCGTTGTGCTGGGGCAGGAGGGATGGGGTAGCCATGCCCCCAGGGCAGGAGGGATGGGGTGTTCATGACTCCAGGGCAGGAGGAACAGGGTGATACATGATGATTTGTCTA
Organism: Aythya marila; assembly: GCF_965140915.1. Taxonomy (NCBI): domain Eukaryota; kingdom Metazoa; phylum Chordata; class Aves; order Anseriformes; family Anatidae; genus Aythya; species Aythya marila. The sequence goes on from NC_139044.1 coordinate 43,815,502, forward strand.
GGTTTGTTGGGAAGAGCCCTAGCTTCACAAACCCTCCAGCTCCACTTGGTGCCCTTGGTAAGGCCATAGAAATTATCTGGGATGTATCACCTTTCAGCAGTACTTTCTAAGGAATTGCCTTACAGCCAGGAGACCTCGATCTCACGTAGCTTTGCTCCACAAGCTGCTCTCAGGAATTGTTCTCCTAGCTTATGCCAGGCAGGGACACAGCAGGGTGATGTCTGAGGATGCCACCAGGCATTCCCCAGAAAGCAAAGGGACACTTTGAAGGCTGTCCTCTTTCTTAAGGGAGCACCCACCCTCATGTGCCTGGGGGTTTATTCCCTAGAAAACAGAGCGCCTCTTCCCAGACCCTCCCTCCCAGTGGCTGTGCAATATTTCCTTCAGGAGCCATTTTCCACATCAGGACAGGGTCTGGGTAAGGGCAAAGCTGGCTTTTGGGACAGGAAGAGGAAAAAACAAACCTGATGTGGATATGCTTCATCCCTTAGGTTCCTTCAAAAAGTTATGGCGATCTTTGTTATGGTGATTTTCCACAAGCTCAGCCCGCTTCACGCAACGCTGCCCTAGGCACTGACAAACCTGCACCTAGCCTCCACAAGATCTTTTCTTGCTGAGTGATGATGCTCTGTAGTGTGGGATCATCATGTGGAAAGGTCAGATTTCTAATTTTACAAGATAGGAGCTTGTAAGGGATATGGAAGGAAGTTGGAAAGGGAAAAAGCTGTTTAGAGGGTAGGAAAGGGAGGAAAGTGTGGAAAGCAAAGCTTGAGCAGGTTAAAATTTATTGCAGCAACCAGCTTTGCACTGATGTCCCAGAAGATTTCCTCCCCTCTTTCCCCTGCTCTGGCTCAAGCTGTTTGGAGGCTGGGAGTCTCCAGACATGTGGCCACCGCAGGGGTCTGGTGCTGGAGGCTCTCAGAGAGACAGCCCCAGCCCCTGCTACACGTGGCGGTGCTGGGTACCCATCTGCTCACTTTGGGAGGAGCTGCACCCCCAGCCGAAGGTTTCCCACTGCTTGACATCTTCCTTTTGAAAGTACAAGAGCTTGTGTATTGGGAAGAAGAGATACGCAGGCGTTCACCAGGCTGCTGGATGGACAACGCAGCTCACCTCTACTACCAGCGTACCAAAACCTTTAAATAAATAAATAAATAAATCTATGTTGAATTTCTCAATATATGCTTATAAAGCTGTTCACAGGTAATTATCACTCCCATTACATGCACAAGAGCTCTTCCCCCCTCACTCTCCCCGTGCACAGAGCCCTTCACACACAACAAAGAGGGAGACAGAAGCCTGCATTTTATGTCCCTTTTGACCTACAACATGGATCTGTTCCAATCTAGCAGGTAATTAAGTGATGAGGCATCTTTTTAATCCACATTTTATGTTCACAATCAGGTCTTTAGGGTATTGATATAATTAAATCATGTGATCCCTTATAATGAAATCCTTAATTAGGGAAAATATAATTAAATTGGGTTTCTTAAAAACCGAATGTCACAGCGTTTAAGTGTATTTTTCTTTTAAACATGCACAGCATTTCCTTTTAAACATGCACAGTAATCAGACTACATCTCCTGCTGATGCTTTGCTCAATTTTTGGTCTAAAATGACATTATATATATTTATGTTTTTAAATGGAATGAAGGGATTTGAAACTAATTTTATAATACAGTCTTTAAAATTAGTTCATAATGCAAGATTACCAGATTCCAGGCATTTAACTCTGAAGACCATGAACAAAAACTACTAAATCTGAGACCCGTGTTTGGCAAATCTTGTGCTCTTAATGTTTAAGGTTTTAATTATGAAATTCTGAAAGAGAGACATATTTTTGGCTTTTTTGTTTGCTTTTTAGCATCAACTAATTTCATTATAAAAACTGCCACACCAAGGGCTGCTAGAGACCCTGAGGAGCTATTCCTCCCCTGGCCCCCAGCCTCATGCCGTAACATTATTCAACAAGGTTTTTAGGTGGAGGCAGAGGTGGGGAGGCAGGGAGGAGAACCTGGCCCACCGTTGACCCTTGTCTGTCTATACCTGTAAGCTGCTGTTTCCTAGACGTTGTGTTCAAGGTCTGTAAAAGGGATGAGGTCCTGAGTTGACACATCAGCATCTTCTGGCTGCTCAGTGCTGCAGGATTTGCTCTGGGGCAGGTGCTGCTGCCCAGGGTGCTTGGTACCACCTCAGTGACAGGCCAACAGCGTGTGGCTGTGCTCCTTGCATCTTACCTTGGCTGCTGTCAGGACTTTGATGCCAATTCCTCCCATGGGTGCTCTGGAGTGGTAGCAACACCACAACTGCTATCAAGCCAAGCAAGACATCTTATTCTGATTTAGGCAGGAATGAAGAAGGCAACAATCCTGATGCTTGTGCCTGAAACTTGTGGAAAACAGGGTGTTAAATAAGCAAAATAGTTTTATGCTATGGTTGTGCAGAAAGTGAAGAAAGATTTCTCTGTTCCTTTTGCTGCAAGTGGGCACTAACACCTTTGGTAATGAATGACATAAAAAACCTATTCTGTTTTAGTTTGATATCCAGTGAAATAGACTCTCTTTTAGAATAATTTTGCCACTTTAACGCAGTGTTTGCCTGGTTGTTTGGGTGCAAGTCAATCTGAGAGGATAAACACCACATCTCGGACTAGACACTGACATTCCCTGAGGAACTGCGTTAGTTAAGAGTGCCTCATTAGTGACAGGAATTCAGGGACCACACGATGCCCAACTCCTGAAGACAAGCATAGAAAATATTTGTGCTGTTTCTGGAAATAAATAACTCCTTAAAAAAGAGCACAAGCTGTTGAGCAGTCTCCTGAAGGAAGCAGGTGAATCCCAAGCTGGTGGTTGATACTGACACCTCAAGCACCATTTGTGGTCTGGGATTCATTTTGCAGGGAAATGTTAACAGCTCTGAAAAATAACAAACTCGACAAGAGATGTAACGTTATCTGTAATCACTTTCTGACTGAAACTGGCCATGAGATTAGCATTTCAGCTACAGCTTCTCTGACGTTGAACATCATCAGGTACCATGAACCATGAAGCCAGGTATGCAGCCCACACATCTCCTCCCAAAAGGCAGCCCTTAATTCATGGTTAACACCAGGTCCTGGAGGACATTGCCTGGGGGACTGATGTCCCTGCAAATCAGAGTGTGAATCCCTCACTGTGGGGATTGAGAGGAGGTGAGAGCCCATTTGTGCTAGGACTCACACAATTAAAAAGCAGGTCCCCCGTGATAGCCTTTCTCTTGCTGTGTTTTTGGTTGTAAATAGAAAAGGAAAAAAAAAAAAAAAAAACCAGTGCACAGACTAGCTGAACAGTGACACTGCTGAAAAGATGTGGTGGCCGTGGTGCACTTCAAGCTGAGCAAGCAGTGCAATGTTGCCTTTCAGATATTTTTTTTTTTTCACAGAAAGTGAAAACTGTTCACTGAACTGTTCATTCAGCTGGTGAATGTGCCTGTTCTGTGACAGCCATTGAGAACGATTGTTTCAAATGGCCCTGAAGTTTCACCTGGGGCAGCGAGCCTGGCTTTAGGCTCTGAATCCCAAAAATCTGAAGTTCAGAAAGCAGGAAGGACTACAGGGAGAGGCTGGCAGACGGGATCTGCCTTGGCAGGGAGGAGGAAGAGTAAAACACACGACATGCAGAACCTTCCGGTACACAAAAGGATGCTGCTTTAATGAGAAATATGGCCTGTTAATCCGCATCTCCACTGAGCGCAGGCCAAGAATAGCTGCTTTATGAAGGGACAAAGGAGATATAACTAATGCATAGGGAAAACATAATAATTAGAAAGGTACTATAGACTGCTTGTCTTGGTATATTCACTACTTACAACATTGGAGCAGATTAGCTTGTGAGATCAAAATCCTCCTCGTGGGTGTTTAAGCACTGAGTTGGGCAAAACCATGGTCTCAGTGCAGCAGGAGCAGCATGGCTAGACACCTTGTCTCCTTCCAGCCACCTACTCCTGTCATTCTCTGCATAAGATACCTAGATACAAATAGGAAGTCTGATTTTTTCGTTTGTTTGTTTGCTTGTTTGTTTGGCTGTTTACCACAAGATGCTTATTTTCCTCCTGGTTAAGAAAGCACCAGGTAGGAATGGTGGCAGTTGTTAACAAATTTATTGAAGACTGACAGCCAAAGTTGGCATGGCAGGGGAGGTGGAAATGGTGTTGAGACAGCCATCTATGACATATTATATATACACCACCATTTATTAAACAACTTTCATGCATATGCTGCTGATATTTGTCTGTCTTCCTGTATTTGTTTGTGTTTAGCAAGAGGCAATTTGAAGGCTGTTTATCTTCAGCTCTCATCTGCAGCCTGAAAAGAAACAAGAAGCAAGCTTTTCCATGACTTTACATTAGCTCAGATAGTTGAGAATAATTAAAAAAAAAAAAAAAAAAAAAAGTTAACTAAATGTTTGCAGAAAAGTAATGCTTCTTGTAACTCGCATAGTCCAAGAATCAGAATGATCAACTACAATCACAACCTTGTGATCACTGAACAGTGTTGGACTACTTTGTCTGGGACAATTTTCCCAGGTGCCAGTAATGGTTTTGGTGAAGTGAAATACCTTCGAAGGTCCAAAACACTATTGAGAAGTCCTAGTTCTTCTCTTGACCCCAAAATCATTGGAGTGCTGTGTGTCTGTTTTCAGGCAATGATTGTCCATGCATTCCCTGTCCCCCACAGTATTTTGCCAGTTAGAACTGGAACCCTATGTCTGATATTGAAATACCTGAATTGTTGTGTAGGATTCGGAACTCCTTTTTTTGTTTCTTGGTTCTAATAGGTGCATTTTTAACAAATGCCACCAAAGGAAATAATTCCAATCCCTCTCTTTGCACTCTACTTTCCTTGGAAAACAAGTTTGTCTCAGCATCAGGGAAGCTTATTTTCACACACTATCAACTGCAGTTTTGCTAAGGTGTTTCACCTGCAGATTAATGCAGTGTCTACTCTTTTGTAATTGATGCTTGGAATATGTCCATTAACAAACAGTAAAAAATGAATTTTTAACAACTGTTTTATAATTTCCCTCATTTTCAAGGAGGATATTAAGCTTCATCACTTTTCGGAAGTTTTATATGATTCTCCCAATGTAAGAAAATAAACTTTATTATCCTCATTGTTGTGTGCATATTGTGCTGATTTCAGCTTAATGCAACAGCACGTCATAGCAGCTCTTGGACAGCATGCAAGTGTTTCACAACAACAGCATCCTCCACACAGAGATCAAACTAGAGCCTCGTGTTGTTTGCACATTTGAAGATTGTAGAGAAATCTTTTCTTCTCCTCAGTCAGCGTTGTCTGTCTTCAGTAACATGAGATGAGAAGCGCATGAAACACCCAACAAGCTCGAATGAATTGACTCCCAGCATAAGTTTTTATAGCAGTGGATCACTGCTGACGCACACGTTTTTCCTAAAGAGTGTGTATCCTCTCAGACTGCTGTTGAACAGAAGGCTCCAAACTGATGCTTCCCTTGAATCAACACTTCTGATGTCAGAGCACAACTTCTGCACTTGACAAATTTTGTGCAGAAACTTACTGTGAAAACAGTAACTGCTAAAGCATTCCCAATGTCAGGCTGCCAGTCACACCCTTCAGCTCCTTCAGCAATTAGAGAATAATGGAAACTTTGTAAACCACCAGCTATTTCTGTTTGATAGCTGTCATATGCTTCAAGAAGATGTATTGTCAATAGTTGTCATCTCAGGAGAAATGTTTAACAAGAACGTATGTTTGTTTAGCAGAGCTGGTGAAGATGTGGAAATGGAGTCCTCTCATAGCATGCAGTCGCCCACCAGATCTGCTTCTCTACACATACATTGCAAACACAGCTCTCTCAAGTCTCATGATGTTTTTTTTCTCAGGCCTTAATTCAGTGTGACTGGCAGATTTTATTTTATTTTTTTTCCCCAAGTACCCAGAAACTGCTGGCTCTACCATTTGCTTCCCTGCTGCAATGTTTGCGGCTTGAGGTCGTAATATCCACGCTGTTCCTTTTTTTCAAACATTTGCTTCCAGCTCTTTACACTCTGCGTGACACTCTTTAGTGGCTTCTCCATACGTTCCTTTCTCACAAACCAGCTTCACATTTAATTAAATGTACATCTTTTTTGCATCTAAACACCAGACTTTTATTGACAAGTTTGTTTTGGCAGGGAGGGAGCATGGTAGAAGAAAGCTAATTACAAATTGCTTTTTAAGCCAAAATGAAAAAAAAAAAAAAAAAAAAAAAAAGCCACCAGAGTCCACCAGTGAGCCTTCTAGCAAGAAATAGTGGATGGGAAGGGGATGGCTTTAGTACGTAAGCACAGAAAATCTTTGTGCTGTATACTGTTCATGCTTGTAACCTGTTAATATAGGTACTCCAGAAGCTAAGTGAATAATATCTCTCTGTTCTTCCCTAAGCAGAGAGAAAACTCAAGAAGTACATGGCTGAACAGAGGTTACTATGAGGGCTCACCTTCTCTGGAAATGGAAGAGAGTACCGATTACCTGCAAGCTCCAGGGAGAACATCACTCTGTTCTCTCTTTTTCTGTTTTATAAGTACACCTTATTTTCCTCTGTATTTCTTTTATCATATGTACTTTTTCTTTTCAGGCAAAACGTATGCAGTGGCAGTTGGTAGACAAAGATAGCTGATTCAATGAGCTCAGAACTATCCCTGTCAACAAAGTTGCCACTGCACATCCCCAAAGCACCTTCTAACACTCAGACAACTTCTCCTTTAAGCCTCACTTTTTTTTTTCTCCTAGTATCCCTACAAATAACTCAGCTCTATTCCCGAGCAAGCATGCAAGCAGCAGTCCCATCCCCTGCCCTCCCATCTTATCTCTTCAAGCCTTCATTACCCACATCACTCCTCCAGTACACAGCCCTCTCCTTATTACCAGCACCAACAACCTCCTGTTCTGCTGATTACACACAGATAATGTCACAGATCAAACAAATAAATCTTTCTTCCAGCTGCAGCAATGCCCTCCCCAGCACAGAATCCTCTTTGGCCCCATAGCTGGGAGCCCTCCCTGTCCCCCTATTTATGTGCACCTGCCCAATTAGCACCTCATTAAGAAACACACCTGCAGTGGCTTTACTTCCACCCACTGCACTGTAACCATTAACTCTCTATGGTAAGTTACTTGAATAGCATCCTTCACTTCAAAGACACTGAGTTTTTTTTTCTTGCTGATTTTTTTTTTTTTTTTAATGTTAATTGAGAATTAGCCTAGTCTGAGTCTCCCACTGGAGGAAATATGTTGTAAAATGAATTTACACCTGAGAAACACTAAAAATTTGTGCCGGTGAGGCATGGGTCTGGCACTATGGGCTAATCTGTGTGTTATGTATATCTGAGGCACAACCCATCCTGTTGCCATGTTGCCAGAAAGCAGGGAGTTGCACCATGTAGAGGACAAAGCCACAAGCACCTCCAGGTAGGGCAACATGAAATGTTCTCCTTTGAATCATATTCCACCAGACAACACTAGTTAAAATTCATAGGTAGTTAGAAAGGATGACAGTCCTGTATGATTAACCTCGCAGACAAAGGATAGTGAAGATATTCTCTCTTTACTGCTAAGGATGTGCAAGTAGAGTTGCCTCTGATCTTTATTTTGCTTTATGTTTTTGCTGGTGTAGCCTCTGAAAGGCAACAGCCAAGAGAATTTATATCAGTAAAACCTGTGCCAGATCAAATCACATCTGACATCCCACCTCCCACAGTGCCTCCCGCTAAATGCTTCAGGCAAAGGCAACAACAGAAAACTCATCCCCAGCATTGCTCCCACTGGGCAGTTCCTTATCCTTTAGCTGCAACAAATGCCACAGTCACAAAGACACCAAAGGCTCCACGACATAAAACTGTGTGAGGATTCAGCCAATTGAAATTCTTAAAAACTCTTTGTGTCTTTCATGAAAGAGGCTTGGGCTCAGCTCCCAGTGCACTGGCATGGGCTTCTCCTGTCTCTTGAGGCATTTGTGGAGCACGTAGCACTCTATCCAAGCTACCTGTAGGAGAAATTTCTTCTTCAGCCTTCTAGCAACCGATTTGTGCCCTGCAGCAAGTTCATCCAGTTGTGCAGATGAACACAGCATCTCTTGCTTGTCTTTTACTAGTAGCTGTTCCCCAGAAAATTGTGTCTGTCTTTGATTATCTTGTACGCAAGGTAGAGAGTTTCATAGGCTGACCATCCGTGAATGAATATATTCTTTTTTGGGACCTAAATTTGTTCCCCATTTATTTGTTCCCTGGCCCTTCATGCCAGCTCCTTGCTCTGTCCAGGTGGTGTTGCACTTGGGAAGACCAAGGAGCCCTCTCTATTACACTGAGTATGGATGCTTTTCCCGGCGTTTTTGCTCAAGTTTGTGGCTCTTCCCAGCTCACTTCTCTGCAGCCAGCCCTTCCTCACCTACCTCCCTCACAGCCTTTGTTTGCTTTATGCCCAACGTGATTTTGTTTCCTTTCAGATCACTGAGATAGAAGCGTTGGAGAACTTGGTTCAAGAATGCACCTTCTGAGAGCTGCTAGAAAGATATTTTGTGCTTTCTCCTTGGAGATGTATCAACAGGACCTTGTCCAGTTTATTTAGTGCATTTTATGTCTTTCCAACCTCTTAATAAACAGACCTTGCAAAACCATGGCTTCCTTACACAGTCCAAGTACCTTAGTCACCCAAATATACAAATTCTTCAAAAAAAGATATCAAATTGCTTAGACAAAATCTGTTCTCCTTACCTCCTAATTTACTGGCACAAGATATACAACTTCCTTCTGGTTATTCATTAAATAAGACCCACATTAGCTACCGAGTTGATGTTAGTTGTTTGTTGTCACAAGAAAACAACCTGGAAAAAAAAAAAAAACAAAAAAAAAACACTGAAAGGTCAAAATGTAGGTAGCAGTCTGTGTGGAGGAAGAACATCTGCTCTCAATAAGAGCATCACTTCATTGCATGGCATTGACGGCCACTACCAGGCCAGCACCGCAGCGCTTCAGAGCGTAACTGCTGAGCACTGGAGCGCTTCAGCACCAGCACAGGCCCTTTTACATAGCTGCAGGCTAAAGGAAAGTGCTCCTGCTCCTCTGTGACTGTGTGAGTAATATTTCCCAGCAACTCTCTTAACAGGGGAAGCAAGGGTTGTTTCTCTGGAAAGTCAGAGGAAAAAAATAAGCTCTGTCCAAAAAATGCATGGCCTTTTTTTCTTCTTCCTTTTTATTTATTTATATATATATTTTTTTTAAAAAGGGGGGGGGGGGGGGGGGGAGATGGTGACCAGGCTCAGGCAGAGACAAAAGACAAGATTTGTCTTCAAATAGCAGCACTTAAATGCTAAGCCCTGACTACAGCAGGTGTTTCAGTCCTTGATGAGCAGGTGCAGCAAACTGGCTATTGGGCCTTGCAATGCCCTCCAGCCAGATTAGACCATTCATTCAGAGAAAGAAAAGGAATGTGCAAAGCCACTGGGGATCTGGCCAAATGCCGGGTGACTCTCAAGAAGGCCAGTGCTTGTAAAGAGCCCAAGGCCAAAATAATGGGAGCCTCCACTTGCCGTGCCTGCCTTGCATCTGTCGTGCTGCATCCCTGAAAGAGGGCTGGGGTGAGCCCAAGCCTCGCAAATCTGCAGGGTGAGGAGCACCGGGCATGGCTTCATCCTGCCGGCACAGCCTCATCCTGCCTCTCCTCCCAGGCTGGGAAGGAGGGCACTGAAGGGGGCATTGCTGGCTCGGTGGGGACAAGGACAGGAGCCGGGGGGGCTCAGGCAGGATACTTCCACCTCCCAGTCATTAACTTCATGGCTGCCATTAAAACCAACACCTCATTAAGAGCTTGTAGTGAATGCCAATAAAGCACGTGCTGGTAAATAATAAATATATGTGGGTATCTGATTGGCAATTACAAGCATGGCTCATGATGTTGGGTAACTCAGTTCTGGGATGTTATGGCTGAGCGAGGCCAGCACATGGTAAGCAGCAGTCAGAGGCTTCACCAAGCTTTCCTCTCCCATGGAGGATGGTGTGTGCTTTCTTCCCATCCTCACAGGCACTGCCAGCTAAGCTGAGAGCAGGCAATGCACAGCACACCCTCTGCTGCATGCTGCCACAGAAAACATCTCATTGTCTGTAATCCTAGCCCCAACAGCATACACCCATGCCTACAAATCATTCCTGGGAAGTGTCATACCTAAGGGCAAAAGCCCTGCTCCTCCTCCCAACCAGACTCAGCTCACCTGCTCCCTGCTTGTGCTCTGCCTTTATGGTGTAGTTCTTCCAAGACACATACATGTCCCACATTTCAGGTTTTGGGGAGCCTGTGAGGACCACCGGTGCTGGGACTAATTGGGAAAGGCTTTCTATGGGCACCTCCATGGGGAACCACCTTGCTCAGAGCCCACTCACCCTGGCCTCTGCACGCTCATCTGCAGCCAAGGCACTGCGTGGTGCGGGCAAGACACCCAGCATGCAGGCTTCATTGTGCCAAGCTTTTGCCACCATCTGAATAAACTGTAGCTCTTCTGGCACCCAGAAGCCAGCTGGCCCAGAAAAGACAGCTGAACTTGGCCCAAGAGGGCCAAATACTATGAAAAAGTCTATTTCCATAATCTGCCTGACAAGTCAGTGCTGGAAAGCCCTTAAAAGAACCCGAGTGAGCGCTGTTTTGTGAAGCCGGCTCATTGAAGGGAAAGGTTTTAAAAATGAATCACAGGAAAAGTAACCTGTTTTATTCCCTCACATGCAGGGGCAAGAGAAAAAGAAAACTGGGTGTCCTCACAGCTGCCCTGCCAAACTGGTCCCCAGGGATGCAGGTCCTCTCCCCGGATGGTGGAAGGGCAGGAGAGGGAACAGTTTAGACTGGTGCTCGTGGGACCACAGTGATTTTGCTCTGCAATCATAACAAGCACTCGGGGAGAGGGGAAAGGGAAGCTCAACAAGCTTTCACAGGGCAAACATACATCTCAGTCTGGCAGCAGTGTATCGCAGCCATCCTCTCTCAGGCTCTTTGGGTGGGCATGTTTACAGCAGAGAGCGCAGAGCGCAGGCAGGGGCATGAGGAAAACATCACAGCTGCAGCAAAGAAAAGTTTGGTTAGACCTCCTGAGTTCATCAGAGCATTCCTGGTGGTGAGAGTCAGATGACACCTCCTATCTGCAGCAGGCAAGCCCTGTACGCGCAGCATTTGGCAGTGTGGTCCTCCCTGGCTCCTGTGCACACCAGCATCAGCAAAAACGCAGCCCCGAACCACGGGCTCTCCAGCTGCCTTGGTACACAGCCTAACACACGTCTCAAAATGGTTTTCAAACGAGCTGCCTCGGGTATCCCCACATGTCTGATGCAGTAATGAATGCAAGGTGCAAAATGGCATGTTTCCCTTCGGTTTCCCATGTTCTGTGGATATCTCATGTTTTACATTTTGGAGGGATCTGTTAAATGCTTCTCACCCCTTTCATCTACCCTGTCTTTCATCTCTGGGAAATTGTTGTTTCAAGAGTTTGGGTAGCTCTCCTCGTCCCGTCACACTGTGCTGGGAGCAAGATGGGGATGGGGAGGGAAGAGGGCAGACTCTGGTGGTGCCAAGTGACTCTGTCCCACCCAGGACCATGGGGAAGCAGCTGCTTCCTCGTGAACATCTTTTTAACCTCCAAAGCAATGTGTCTAGAGAGTGGGACCAAAGAAACCCCATGCTTGGTAAAGCCTGACACGCTGCCATTTCTACTGCTGGTGCTGCAAACGTCTCCTTTGATACATTCCAGACGGATGCATTATTCCTGCTGTAATTTGGCATGGGCTTTGCTCCCCTGTTTGCACAGCGTGCCAGGTGCCTTGCTGTTCATCAGTCCAGCCCCACTGCTACTATGGAGCCAGGCAAGCAAACAAGCAGCGATGACACACCGGCAGTACCAAACGCTCTCAGCCTGCAGAGCCAGCAGCCAGGGCAGGGGCGTGCTGCCTGAGCTAACGTCCCTGGGCTGGACACTCGTTCCCATTTCCTCCCCTTCCAGAGGGTGAAGGTGGGCCTTTCATCTTCCCTAAGTAACTTTTGTGACTCAGACTAATCATATGTGGTTGGACACCCTTAGAGATAGTGGATCGCATCTCCTGGAGCTCGCTCACCACCGCAGTGCTGGGAGCTGTCAGCAAGCTGATGTTCATTTTGAGTTGCATTCTTATTGCAAAAGCTTCACCCTAATTCTCCAGGCTTGCTGTCTGCCGAGAGCCCCTGACCGCTTGTTCCCTTTATCACACGTGTCCCCCTCACCCACACACCATCCCCGGCTTTTTTGGTAGCAGACTCTGCAGACACAGGACTTGTCCAAGCCCTCCTCCCCAGTCCCCTGGTAACCTCTGCAGGAAGAGGTGTCCCATTAAACGTGAGGTGTTAACTGCTCTCCTGCCTGCATATTCCAAGATGTTTCCTGCTCATATTTCAGGAGCGGTCTGTAATGTTGCAACCCCCAGTGGGGCCGTTCTGTCAGTCCAAGCATTTAATTAGCTAATTACAACCTGCTGACATGAATACACAGAATATGGTGTTCGAAGAGCAATTTTTTTTTCAATTCATTTATTATTAACCCCCAGTAAACATCTGATATGCTCTTCCCCGAGGGGACAGAGTGGTAATTGGTCCCTTGAACACCGGGTTCTCTTTCTAATCTGCCGGGGCTGGAGCCGGGTGTCACCATCTGTCAGTGTTTGCACATACAGCCCACCGCGCGCTTCACGTGGTGAAAGGGGAGAAAGAGAAAAAGGAAGCAGAAAAATCTCAGGCAATGGTTTTGAATGCAGCCAGGTCCCCAGCTCCTCTGCCTGGCATTCATCGCTCACACATCTGCAGCCGGCCCGGCGGGCGGCACGGCGGGCCCAGCTGAAGCGCCCGTCCCAGGGTGCTGCGCTAATTGGGCCGGCTCCTTTTAGCTTTGCTTTCCGCCCTGTTTCATCAGGCGTCTGTGTGATGGTTGAGGAAAGGGTGGAAATGATCCTCCCCTCGAGCACTATGACCGAAGTGTCACAAAACAGCAAGAGCTGGGCTGTGTTTCTGGAGGGGACGTGGAGGCCTTGTGGGAAGCTGGGAAAGATTGTGGGTGGCTGATCCTGGGTGCAGCACCATGGCTGGAAACGCTCTGGTGAGCGCAGGATCTACCAAGCCAGGCTATGGTTTGGCCCACATGGTGTTTCTGAAAGCAGTGTGACTGATATTTGTGCTGTATCTGATACTGGTGGCCCTCTCGGTGCTGCTACATTTGGAACCGAGAGGTAGACCCCAAAATGCTGGGGTCCCAGCAGGGCTTGTGGCTGCAGTGCTTCCCAAGGCTGCCTGCCTCCCCACTACTGTTAGAAAGACAAACCAAACTCTTAAGTCTACTAACTATTGATATGAAAAAAAAAAAAAAAACAAAACAAACAAACAAAAAAAAAAAACAATCAAACAAACAAACAAAACACAGAAAATCTGCCATGGTATTTTAACACACCTGGGTTTCATCTGTACTTATGCTGTTCCAGTTTCTGCTTTCTACAAATGCTTTAGTGAGTCCATTTGTTAGCAGAAATGAGTGCCAAAACACAGAAAATGCTGGAAAATATATAGAAAAAGCAAACTTGTAAACTTGAATTGTGTGAATAGAGACATTTCTGCTTAATGTGATGGGGAGACTCTCTAATGGGTGCTTTGTCTGCAGTATTTTCACCATGGCATGTGCCAGGGTCCCACAGACAGAAAGAAATGTCAAGGTGAAGACATGGAAAGAGGCAGGAGAATCTGGGAAACCACAGAAATGAGGGATTTTGGGTTATGAGCAGCAATACCTAACCTATGGTCTCATCCAGGGGTTTGAAGACTTCAACAACAAAATTTGTCTTTGGGCTTCTAATAATATGATTTGCCCATGCCTGCTTTGGGGGAAAGTGGAGAAAAATCCAGAATAAAAAGTAAAAATACATAATAAAAATAAATAAGTAAATGAGGAAAATAGATAAATCTTTGTGTAAAGGGAGCATGGTGGGAGACCAAGTACTTAGAGCTAGCTGGTTGACTGTAGACAGCTTGTCTTGCTGCCACCAGGAGCAGAAGTGGGGTGCTGGTAGCTATCCAAAGCTTGTCCTGTACAAGGTGAGTCAAGCACAGGCAGGTGCAGGCATCATCTCTGAACTGTCTAAGACTCATGTGTTCAGTCCTGGGAGCAGGAAAAGTATTAAACTGCAGTGGCTGGGTTGTTTGGAAAGAGACTCATTCCGTCTAGGCTGCTTGTTTAACTCGAAACATTGACTCTGTCAGTGCGCTGACTCTGACCCCAGCATGTTGTTTTTGTGGTGGTCTATGAGCATGTAGCACACCATTTATCAGAAAGCCAGTTAACAGTGTTAATGCAATGTATTAACTTCTAATTATTTCTAATGTAAATCATTAAAAAAAAAAAAAAAAAAAAAGTATTTAAAACATGATTGTGTAGCACAGTCTCTGCTTTAGGAGACCTTGCTCTTTAGAAAAACCTGGGCTGCATTTCAGGTATAAACTAGTGACATTTTGGCATCCTCAAAGAGCTGTCACAGCTGCTGAGGGATCACCCTGTGCTGTGCACAGTGTTCAGGGGGAAACCCTCAGATCTCAAGCAGAAGGCCCAAGGCACTGGCTTTACCCACTACAACAGCAGAGCCCACTTTGGCCTTTAGTTGGGAACCACATGTGAACTTCATCTTACTTTAGCAGTATGTGGCAGAGCATTTGCTCTTAGATTCGGCCAAAGCTGCCCTGGATGTTGGAGGCATCCCTAACATAGCTCTGCAGCTGCTCTATGGCCTTCTCCATGGGCAGCTGCCCCAGGACTGAAGCAGAAATCCCCTGCCAGCCCTCGGGGCAAGGCACCTCTCAGCCTTCCTTCTGTAGACAGGGGATTTCTGTGCACCGCTGTGATCTGCCTGGATGAGCAGAGGACAGGGCACTTGTCACGGTCCTGGTGCATTTATGTTAAGCAGGTTTTGGGTAGGTGCCACGCACAGATGGATTCAAAACATTTCAGCTGTTCTCTCGTTGTTTGCTGCAACAAAGGGATGCAATAATTTCACTGAACCCTGCTGATGCTGTAGAAAATGATTTTCTTCTTTTTTAGCTGCCCTGGCCTTTATCCTTTTTTCTTTCCTTTCTTTTTTTTTCTTTTTCTTTTTCTTTTTTTCTTTTTTTTTTTTTTTTTCTTTTTATTATTTTTAATGCAGCATTATTCAAACAGGTTGGCCACTGACAATTGAGATCATGATGGCAAAGACAGTTTAAAAAATATCATGAATTAATTATTCTTTCCTATGCCCTGCTGTATCACTTATCAGGCCTTCAATGGGAGCACTGGCCCAGCTCTCTTACCATATGCACGCTAATGGCTTGCTCCTCTATTATCCCTTTTGATCAGACACAGGTGGACAACAAGGCCTCCTCCTTGTCTGTTGAAAAAGGTGCACACTGTTGTCAGGGTGATTATATCTAATTACATCCTGGTTAATTATCAAACATGAATAATTATAGCAGAGCCACTCTCCTCCAGAGATAGGTGCATCTTCCAGATGTCACCCTGCAGTCTCTACAGGGCAATTTCCCAAGACTTTTGTTAGGATGCTCCTGCTATAGAAAGGGGGTTCTGAGGATCTGCTGAGGGGCTCCGTGGTCTGCTCCGGCCCTCCCTGACCTTGCAGCTGGCTGCTTTCTGTTGTTCATGTTGGTAATCCAGAGTCCTCACATTTCCCTCAGTGGGGTTACCACCATGCTTGTTTATGCCAAAACCTTTTTCTCTTACATTTCCTCTCTTCCCCTCTTGCATATCCTCTTATTTCTTTGCTTGATCCCTATCTCCCAGCAGACACATTTTCCCCAGCAGTCTTCCAGGTAATGCCTACGCTGAATGGAAGAGAGAAAGGCATATAAAGACATAACAGGAGTATGTAGTACGTGGTATTGCTCCCACTCTAGCAGCTTTTGCAAGAGTGGACACAGTGTGTATGCCCTGATGGACAAGGTCAGTCGGCAGTACCCATCCCAAAACCCACATGCTCATACAGCCCTCTCCATCCTCCTGTCCCTAACCCTGCAACTCAGTTTGTAAGGTCTCCTCAGCCTCACTCTAATTGGTGCATGGAAGCCATGAATACCTCTGACAAACTGAAAGCAGCAAAATAATTAAATATTTAATCAGTTGGATCCATTGCAAAATATAACGATCTTCAGCTAAAAGGCCATTCCAGAGTCTGCATTGAAAAAACTTCCTAGAAACTTTGCTAAATAAATACGTGCTAAACATGCTCATGTTTTTCAAATAGTTTCTCATAAACACACTTAGATACATCCTTTCATGCCATAAATCACTAGATACAAAAAGATAGCAGACTTCTCACATAAGTGTCTTCCCTGGCCTTTACTTCAAAATGTTAAATATCCACATGACATTATTGACCCCCCCAAAATAAATAATATTTTAAAAAGTAGTTATCAGCTTCTGCTGTGACCTTTCGTCTTTCTTGGTGCTCATTGAAGGAGCTCATGAATGTTTGGGGCAGCCTTGTGTTAAAGAGGCAGAGGGAGAACATGTTAGCCCAGGAGCTGCTATGAAGAAGCAGACCTGAGGTTCACCTAGACACTGTTCAATGTTTATCAGCACCAGATATTTCAGAAAGAGACAGAAGAAAATCAAACCAGAAAGATATGGGACAATCCACCCCCATTAACATATTGGCTTTAAACTTAAAACCTGACATTATAGAATTTTATGAGTAAAGCCTTGTTATGCTTATTAAAAGCTCTTATACGTTTCATTAGTATAATTCTGTTTATTCTTGTTACAGTACAAATGTCAAACCCCATCTGAGTCTTAGTAAGCCCTTCGACACAAAAGATACATCTACATTAATCTTTTGTTTTGAACCTGAGGTGTGCTTTTGAATCACTTCTCCTCATGGTCCCTGTGTCATTTCATGGTGTAGAGTAATCATTTCCATCAGACGAAAATAAATCAGAGTATGCATCTGAGGAGTACAACTCACTATTTGCTGCTGGTGGGTGTCTGCTCTATGGGATAAGAGCATAATCCGGCATAAAAGCCCCAGATGCACATAGCATAGAAGGAGGGCCATTTGCTCTGCAAGCCCCTCCTGTCATGCTGCACTACTTGCTGCTACAGACTTAGCAAATAATGCCTGGTGGCATCGAGGCCAATGATACGTGTGCAAACTATTTTCATTTCCTAATCAACTCTGAGATTGTTGCTTTTTCAGATTAGACACTCCACTTTTGTTCCTGAATTGTAACACAGCAAATAGGCTTTATACTTGCTACAGTTTTATCACAACCTACCTTTACAATATTTATACCACAACACCTCTTTTTCACCTTTTTTTAAAGGTAAACTTAGGTCTAGTCTTGTCAGCCTCTTCTCACATGAGAAATTTCATGTGTCCTTTTCCATTCCTGTCAACTTTCTCTGAACTCTGTCTTGCTTTGGTGCAGTCTTCTTGTGAACTTGGGAGTATTGGGTGACCTGTACTGCATATGTTATTCCAAACGTGAATGCATCATTGACTTACATTATTAATTGCTTGTATTTTACACATTATTCTCTGTCCTGTTCCTTGTGCAGTCTAACACCTTGCCTGACCAATAAATTAGAGCTGTGCTCTGCATCCAAATGATCATTGAGCCGTCCACGGTGAAACTCAGCTGCCTTTCCCAAGCCCCTGCAGGTAATTGAGAGCCTTGTGAGCTATATGAGCACATCCATTTTTTTCTCCCCTTCAGTGTGCAACACTTTGTCTGAACAGCGCTGAACTTTATCTGACACCGTGTCACCCATTCATCTAGTCGGATTAGGTGCCTCTGAAGTTTCTCACAGCCTTCACAGAATTTGACTAATTCTGCATCCTTTGTGAATTTGTTGGGTTCATAGCCACCTTTTCCATCTCTCTCCTGAATATCCTGAACAACCCAGGAGGCAGCATGAAACCTTAAATAACCCAAAGGCAACTTTTTGCCATGATGAAATACAGACATTTAAACCCATTTTTGTTTCCTATCTCAGAGATAATTAAAACACTTGAATGAGCAAATGTTACACTGAACCCATTATTTTTGTGCTCCTCTCTCAGGACCCAGGGCTGTCCCACCCATACAGGTGCAAACAGGTAACAAGAGCCCATTACGTCAGCAAGAGCAGGAATTTTTCCCTAAGACCACCCCAAAATATTAAGGATGGCTGTAGTTCCTAGTGGTATCCACCAGCAGCCCCATGTCTCCTAGGGGTAATTTCTTCCATTCTATCCTAATTAAAACACCGTGATTTTCCTTTATTCTTCTGTCAGCTCAAATTTGCCTGAGGTTTCAGAAGCACTGTGTTTCTGTTCCTATTTTTCCTTCTTTTTATTTATTTATTTTTATTTTGAGGAAATGATACGGCATTGCCCAAGCATGGCAGACTTGAACATGGCAAGGAAGAGAGGGACAGGAAAGGTGCCAAGCATGAATTAAGTCTGCATTCTGCCAGAACAATGCCGCATCGTACAGACGTGTCCTGGAGCGCACAGCACCCTAGTGATAATTTCACAGAATTAATTTTCCCAAAATGAAAAAAAAAAAGGCAACAGCACAGAAAGGACGAGGCAAATTACCAACACTAATCAGTCTCTCTCTCTCTCTTCCCTTTTCCCTTGTATGATAATTATGATAATTAACAAGCTAACAAGCTTCTAGTAAAAACAGTTCCAGAATTTCAATGTATAATTAATATTTACATCCATAACAAGTTGTCATTTATAGTGAATGTTGATTTTCTTTTTTGAAAAGAAACTGCACTTTATACTCAGAAAAGAGAAGTCCATCAAGAATGTGCACTAAAAAGGCATCTTAAATTCAGAAACCTTGTCCTTATTTGCCATGTATTTATGCAGGGGTATGGAAGCATCTTAACATCTGCGTTTCTTACAAATTATGAGTTACATATGCAAACAAATGCAGTTTCCCTTTTCTTCACAGAAGAGAAGGCCACAACCGCACCATGATGCTCAAAGTCAGAAAGCAGATGCTTCCACATTGCACCTGCGTTTCAGGTGGGTCCTAGCACAGAAACCTTCTGTCACTGTTTAGTGACCTGTAAAGCCAAGCTCAGGTGAGCAACCACTGATCTGCAGAAATTTCAGATGCTTATTATTTAACGCTCTGCTGTTTGTTGTTGCATGTCTTCTCCAAGGGAGCTGCATCTGCAGTTTCCCAGCTTCTGAGGGGTGCAGAGTAGGAGGCAAATACTTCACTAAAATAGGCTCAGACTCCTCAGTGCTCATGGAGGGTGGCAGCCATGCTCCAATATCACAGCGATGTTGGACAAGAGTTGCATAGGGAAAAAAAGCTCAACAGCAAGTTCACTTTGAGTATAAAAGCACCACCCATGGGCAGCTGGATAAACTGTCTGCATTGACCACTTAAAAGGTTCTGCTTTGCAACCAAAAGATCTTGTAATTGAAGAAATAAGAATGATGCTGTCTCAAGGGCAGGTGTCAATTAAGTACCTCTTAACCCATCCATATGCCATAACTCTCATCTCGCCCCATAGCAAATGGTGGTCCTCAGGCTCTCAGCACCAAAGCACTTCAAAGGAATAACTGCAGGAGACAGGACAGTGATTCACAGGGTGCTGAAAAAGGTTATGTGATGAAGCAAATCTGTGTGGAGTTGCAAAGAAGAGAAACAATGAAAGATATGGCCAAGAAAAATTTCTGAGAAGACTTTCTGTTCTTACCTATTAATATTTGACCCATCAGCATATATTCTTTGGCCAGTTGATTTTCAGATTTTGTCTTCCCCACAAGTGCAATATAACCAAATTTTCAAGAGAAGAAGGAATGGTGGAGTGAAGGGCTTGTTCCACCAGCCAGACCCCGGGGAAGGATGCTGCAGCAGCAGGGTGGGAGCCAGCTCATCCTCGAGCTCCCTCCGGTGGAGACCACAGCCCATGCTGCCGGGGGTCCGCTTGGCAGAAGGGTTGGCAGCAGGGAACATGGGGAAGAAGGGAGGGAATATGTCTCTGGAAAATTTAGGGTGTCTTTGAGTCTTTCTAAGACACGGGTGTTCATAGGAAGGAAGGGTGCTGTAAAAACCCACAGCCTACAGAGAAACTCCTAGAAGTAGCCAGCTTCAGAAGGGAGTCAACACTTGGTATTTGAGTTGGAACCTAATGTAAATTTCTACAAAAGGGAAGTTGGACTTGAAATCTGGCATTTACTTCTTTGCTAGATTAGACTGAGCATGTGGTCTAGATATACAGCTGAGTCCACAGAACCTGAACTAATTAGAATAATGCACTAAATTGACCACTCACATCCCAGATGTGGAGGTGTGTATAAGCTTTCATCTTTACCAAGTCATCATCTTGTACAATATTTCATGGGAAAAAAAGAAAGACTCATGAACTTGTGCTTCTTCCAAACTGCTACACAAAATGATCCCTGGCAAATGTTGACAGTAGAGTCATCTTTTGGTTATTTCCCAAGTGACTGGCAGACTTTGAATGAATTCTCTACAAAGAACAGAGATTATGGGTTACACCCACCTTGGTTGGATACTTGCACAAAAATAATTAAACATGCACAGAAAGTCATAGCAGAAAAAGGTATTGTGTACAGACCTAGATGACTCCTTTTAAGCTCTGCATCCTGTAGTTATATCAAGACTGAAAGAAGGTACTTTGCCATGATAAAGTATAAAAATGTATTTAACAGAGGATGCTCAACAGATGTTGAACTACACATTTGATTAATAAAGGCAAAATAAAGACATAGTAGATTTAGATTTCTTCCACGAAGCATTTCACCTGGTACCATATGGCATTTTAAATAAAAAACTAGTACACTACAAGATCAAAGCTCTTAGATTAAATTTATTAAAAATTAACTGATAGCCCTCAAAGTGCAATCTGAAATGGCAAATGATTATCATTGGTGCCAATCTCCAGCAAGTGGGTGTGACTTTTATACCTATAATATATATTTATACATATTTTTATCAGTGAGGAGAGAAGGGGTCATGATATTGCAGGTGGCACAAAATTACAATCTATGTGCAATTTAGGACTTATGGTAAAATCTAGGCAATTCAGATGGTCCTGTTAAGCCATAAAATGTTGTGATGCATTGAAATCCTTCCTCGACTGTTGAAACTGAAATATTCCTTGGCTGGAGCACCAGTCACTTACTAACCATGCATTGATCCAACAGAAGGAATATTTAGAGGTTGCTTAGGCAAGGAAATCAGTTCAGCAGTGTACAGCGATACAGAAACAAATTAGTAGCAGCAAAGACACCTGCTGATGGTAAGGAGAAGGATGTAAAACTGTTTAAACATTGACTCAGAGAGCTAAGTAAAAAGCTTCAGATGAGAAAGAGGAAATACAGACACACTCTCCTGAAGGAATTTCACTTGAATCCTGGAATCCTCTCTAAGGACAGGTAGAACACATCTACCTAGACATGCTATTCTGAAGGAAAACTGCCAAATGGAAAGAGAAGGTGAAAAATGTAGAGAGCTTCCCTCATTTTCATAATTTGCACTGACACTGCATCTCAAACACACAAAAATTTCCCACAAGTGGGAAACTTTGCTTCTTAGTGGTGATAGTAAAACTTTGGGATGGATGGTCTTTGTCATATCCTTGGAGGATGCTGCAACAAAGCTTCACTTTTTGGATATACAAGCTTTATTCTTACGACAGGCAGCCCCACTTTACCAGAAGAAAGAAGACCACTGGCTGCATTTCTCATCCATCACAGTTAAGATCTTTCAGCAGCCTGGGTTCAGGCCGTGGGGACTTGGGAAACTGACTCAGATTTAAAAACCAAAAGCCCACACTGCTGCACATTCAGATTTTCAAAGGGCTCCAGCTTCACTGTATGTGTTTTTAATTAGGGGAGAGAAGGAAACAAATCTGTTCACACAATAAAGAAATGTTTCAGTTCAGGTGCACAATGCAAGTCTTGGAGATCCAAGAAGCTCTTTTCATCTCGGGACATTGCTGCAATAGGGAAATAGAATGGAGTAGCTGCTCCATATCAGCAACCTTGTTTTCTACTGAGTGCTACCTACCTTTGGTCAGTTCTGCAGGTGGGCTAACTGGAGTGACCAAAAAGCTTTCTTTGTGAGGAATAAAGACATCCATTTAAGGAATTAATTCAGAGCATTCTTTAAAATTCACCCCCCACACTCACTTTTCACTTATTTTGCACTAGTATCCCCATGAAGACAGGTGCTGAGCCTCCAAATAGGTAGGAGCTATGGGAAGAAAAATACTTAGTTTTCAGCATGATAGATGTGTGGTGCAGCCACAATACAGTCTCTCTCTCTGAAAAGCCCCAGCACCTAGAGAGAGCTACAAAATGCTGGTGGTTCTTGATGATCCTGCTCCAGGTGGGATTTCCAGTGCAATGGCTCCCTGGAACCTCCCTTTGGTTCCCAAGAGGAGAAGACATCCACCACTCTAATGAAAAAGCAGCAATCTTTTAGTCTCCCTGGTCCTGACCCAAGTAGAGCTTTTAAGTTAAGAAATCCATGTGAATCTAAAAAGATTCCTTAAGAATCAACATAAGCTTTTTGTGTAAGTATGGGGTCTGCACACAGCAAAAGAGAGAGAAAGAAGAAGAAAAGGAAGAAAGGACTATCAGTTCTATATATGCCACCATAGACCTTGACTCCACTCACCACAAAGCATAAGGAGAGCTATAATTCTCCTCACTGCACCTATATGAGAAAGTGAAGCTTCTCTCCCTCACACACTCTCTTTTCCTAACACTCTCAGAGACTGCTCTTTAGTCAGTCATCTTTGCTGTAAGCTTCTTTAAATCAGAACTGGATAATCTTCCCCATTCCGGGGGGCCTTTTGGCAGAGAAATCCCTGGACACACAGGCCAACTGATGAAGTTGAGAGTTGCTAAATTGACAAAGAATTGACTAAAGACATGATTCCTTGTTTGTAGTAGAAATCCAGTTTCACCAGCAACTATTTATAAAGAACCCTATAATGAAATACGTATGCATGTACACCGACATTACTATAATTTATTTTATTTCCAATAAGACTCTGAATTTACGAATATCATGATCAGTGTCTGCCTCATCAAGAACCTGGAATTTGCCCTGTACACTTGCTACCCTCAATCTTAGAGGTCCCAAATGTGTAGGCACATTTTGAACTAATTTCACCAAATCGGTTCTATTTTTTCACTCTCTCTGAGCATACATGTGGCTCTTCATCACCTGCAGAAAACCCCACATGCAACAGGTGAGCTAGGTAGGGAGCACAGAGACATGCCAGGGACATGGACACAGATCTCCGTGCCTTGTCCATGTACCCCTGAGCACAGGCATGGACCTAGTGCCTCTGCCTATCCACCCATTGCAGTTTTTGCCTTCTGGCCTTCTCTCTGTAAAGATCCATTGCAAGGCCATTCAAACCAGGGAAATTCGGGGGCTTTGCCTTAGTCAGGAAGTGCCAGCATTTTAGTCAATGGAAAACCTGATTTATTTTTTCTCCCAGTAGGTAAGAATGCTTCTGTGTGGAATAACAGAAGAGATCCTCCACCACCCCCTCCTTGCTGTCTATTTGTTTTCTCTCAGTTAAGTCTGTGAGGAAATCCTCTTGGTAAAGCCAGTTAATAAGATTAGATAAATGTCTTTGAAACCAAAATGCTGATATAAAAATCAGAACAACAGAGCACCAGCTGGCTTTTCTTTTGCTCATTCAGATGCAGCTGGAACTCCACAGCCAGTAACGTGCGAACTGGGAGTGATAATCAATAAGCAGTAAAACAAGAGCGAGATGCCTCTGGAGGAATTTTCCCTTGGTGAGAAAGATGGATTAACTCTAATTCTCAAGGCAGCTGAACAAAAACATTTGCCTAAATTCAGACATAATTTAAATACTGATCCAGAGAAACGTGACAGCCTGAAATAGCAGTGAAACAAGATCTTCTGCTTGCAGCCAATGATACTGTTTAATGTTGGCACTGGATTTATTTATTTTTATATTTTTTTTAATGTAAGGTAGCTGCTGCACTGCACAATAAGGAACACCTATTAATGAAGTGTAATGATTAAAGGCTGTTTAGCTAAGGACACCAGGTGAGAGAATGATATTGCTAACTATTACAGCTCTGTGCATACAGAGGCACACAGTTCTGGGCAGCTTATCCAGCAGGGTGCTGTGTACACAGCAGGCTAAAGACAGAAACATTAACTAAATCACAAGATTCGGATCATTTATCTTATCATCACATGGGGAAGGAGTTTATCTTCCAAGCTGGTGCACCTGCTCTCCTGGTAAAACTTTACTCGTGCCATTACTGAGCGTGTTATTGTTTCTCATTCAAACATGCCGCCGCAGGAGCAGGACACAGCCAAGGGTGGGTGTCCCTCCTGGAGCGGGCACCAGCCCTGCATCTGCACATCCTTGCTGGCACGTGCACTGCTGTGTGAAAGCAGCAGACAAACTCCACTGCCCACTCAAGTCAGCCACAAGAAGGGCAACAGGGTTGAAAAATCCCATTGACATAGATTTTGGAAGAAATCTGGAGGGTCTTTAAGAAGACAAAAGTTATGTGAAGTGTCAGACCTCTGGCCAAAGGGAGAACTCTGTGAGCACAGCATCAAATCTGTGTGGATGAGTGATCACCTCAAAAAGTGTATTGAAGTAAGCAAAGATCACAAAAATACTGGAAATTGGGATTGACCTCTGAAGAAGCCACTTCTGGACTGAGCGTGTGTCACTCAAGTCAAAATTATTCCACTCAATCTGGTCTTACCCAACAAAACAACAAAAAAGTAAAATAATTCTGGCATTTAAATATAATGAAAAGCAAGGAAAGTGAGGCTGTTCTGAAGATGTAGACATCACAGCTGCTCTAGCATGATCTGAAACCTAGAAACCTAGAGGAAGGCTTCTCCTTCCTGTAGGTGGGTATGGCTACTTTGAGGGAGGCTCTGGAGATGGAAGCCACTACATTCTAAGAAGCTGTGAAATAAAGAAAGGACTGAGTAGACTCCTTCTCAGGAGTCTGAAAAAAATGCATCCTGTGAAGCTGGAAGATCAGGGACAATATTTTTAACAAGTATTTCAAGTGAGGAATGGTCAAGGGAGATACACCATCAGTGCATGGCATTGTTCCAGAGCCAAAAAGAAAACAAAATCTTCATGCTTACTTAAGGAAGATCCAGAGGAAAAAGACCCTTACTTATTAGGTGATCATAGAATGACTCATCAACAGGAGATGCTGCAGAGGCAGATGTGGTCCTGTCATGTAACATGTGAAGTAAAACCCATGCAGGCAGGGAGGTATTTCTGCCATGACTCTAGATGCTGGTACAACATCCTCTGCAGGTCTGGTCCCATGGACGAGGAACTGAAACCAGAACAGGTGCAAGAAAAGGCTATTGGGTATATCCAGGAAATAACGAACCTGTTTTATGAGTGGACACTGAATAAGCTGGGCTTGTTTAGCCTAGCAATATGAAAACTGAGAAAAGATACTGTTCCTTATTATAAATACATCAAAGTGATGTGTAAACATTAGACAGGGAGAGGAGCTACCTAACTAGGGGACAACACTGGCACAAGAACAAATGAATACAAATGGGACAGACAGAAAAAAGGGTACTAGAAAAGGGTTTCTAAGCAACCTGAGTGAGGTTCTAATACAGCAGTACAGCAAACAGAAGAGTAGGAGAGATTAATTATTTCTGGTATTTGATACAGATGAAAAAGATAGCATTCAATCTGGTTGGCTGCAGCAGCAGCGCACAGCACCTAGGAGGCCCTTGCTAGTCCTATTCTTGACGTTTCTAAATGCTTTTTACTAATTGGAGGGGAAACTACATATACAAAGGTCGAACTCACGATCTTTGGAAAATTTGGATAAAAACACCTGAATAAATAGAACTCATATTAGGCCACTCTGTAAAAGTCAAAAGGAAACGATAGCTTCCTCTTGATTGCTAACAGCTGCAATCCCTGCCATCCAGTAAGGGTGTTGGCAAGCAAATCCCATCCATGACAGACCCACCGACGTACATGACCAGCCTGTTCATGTTCACACACCATTTCCTATGTGCCTGCAGAAGTCCCAGCTATATATACTGGTGCAGCAGACACAGGGAGGCAGGGCTCCTTCCACTGCACATCCCGTCTTTCCCACAGACAGGACTGCACCTTGCTTGCATTTCAGTTAAAATATCCTGACAGAATATCCAGAGTATAGCTTTGATACGGACTGGGTTAAATTAATTTCCATTAAACATGCATATATTCACAGTAATGGCTGTTCAGTCCTGATGTGTACACAGCATCACACAACAAAACTGAGTCATCCCATTCAGTTCAGATGATTTACAACCTCACTTAGGATGTCTGGGCACAGCCACAGCACAAATAACAAACAAAATACAATATTAATGCTCAGGTCCCTCTCCTGAGTTCAGTAATATGTCTTTCATTCTTCAACACTCTAACTGGCTGAAAGTAAGGGATGCTAAGAATCTCTACCGGGCACTATTTCCTATCATCTGGTACAGACAGTCAAGTGAAAAAAAATACAGCAATAACCTCCCTGGTTTTATGCATATTATATACATTATACATATGCAAATGCACAGGGGAGACTTCACACAAAAACAAAAAAATCAACCAACTAAACACACACACTCCCAAAAATTATTCCAATCAATCTGACCTTACCCAACAATACAACAAAACATTAAATAATACTGTCATTTAAAAAAACATATAATATTACAAATCAGGAGGTTAAATTGGCCGGTATTTCGAGCATGAATAATAGATTGTAAACAAACAAACAGAAATGGTGTGGCAAAGCTTTAAAAGCTCACAATGTGACTCCTCGTGTCAAGCAACCGCTGATTAATCTGAATAGAAATTAGAGCAAACGGAGATAATTGTGCAGCAGCCCTGTCTGTCCGGGATGCAGAGCGCAGGTGCTGGGCCACATCTGCCCCCGAGGACAACGCAGCCACCATTACTCTCGCCCAGAAAACACCCTGTCCCACTTTTACAGCAGCGGACCCAGGAGGACAGAGAAATGCTATCAATTTGATGGCCATCACTTCAGTAATCATCCCACAGCCATCTCCCCAGAGATGTATTTAGTATCGGCTGCATTTTTCAACCAAATAAATATTCCAGACTTCAGCGTTAATACACCATTAAGATGACACCGTTGTGCTACACGGAGTACTATAAATTAGACCTCGAACACAGCAGGCCAGACAGGAATAGCCATTACTCTCTCCCCACCCCACTTTCACCATCTCTGCCTATCTTCCATAAGAAAAATATTTTTAAAAGAAGCAGAAAAATTGCTTCCTTGTAACAACTCCCGTGACTTGGAGGTGGATGCTCTTCCTCTGCTGATGCAGGTCCCTGGATATCAAAAAATAAGCACTGAGAGAGCCAGCTTGTATGATATTTTCAGTTTGGAGAGCATTATTGTTTGAAGGGGTGAGCTGGGTTTGCTTTATTTTCCCTACTGCCTCTTTCCCCTCTCTCTTCCCTCACCTCATCCCTCCTTACTCCCTCCCTTTGGTGCTACATAAACCAGAGGGCAGGGCATCCAGCTGCTTCCACAACAGAACAATGTTTGGGCAGAGTCCATGTTGACACAAGTGCATTATATCCTGAAGGGTCAACTGCAGCTTTTTTTTTTTTTTTTTTAGGGGGTGGGGAGTTAGTTTTTCTTTACCAACTGCGTAGAATTAAGCTTCCACTCCTGCACAGCTGTCATTGGTCCTACATCCATGAGATCATCTAATTGTCATCTCCTATCATTGTCCTATGCTGCCGGTTTAAGAATATTACCATTTTCCCACTAACACAATTAGAGACCCTCCCCTTCCTTAACGTTTTAATAAAAGTTACACCTAGGAGATGCACGTAGGACTTGTTAGGCAATAAACACCACCCTCTCTCATTTTGTGCTTTTCTGAGCAAGTATCAGCTCAGCTAAAGGGCAAACAGAAACACACAATATGCCAGCCTGTGGTCCAAATGCTGGCTAACTCACCGCCCCAGTATCTACCCTCATGGGTAGGGCAGAGCTGCCCTAGGACTTGGTGTGCTGTACGTAATGCCTCCCCCAGCACACCTATCACAGTCAGTCCTGTGGTCCCCAGGAATAATAAACCATACATGAGGGGGTCTACACCATACAGATTCTCTGGGGTTACATTTCCTCTGCACCATAAGATTTTTCCCATGGCAATATACCTCCCAGGCTGAAGGCTTTCCAAAAGTGCTTCAATCTTCCTTCTCTAATGGGATCCGTACTAAAATGAGCATAACGAACTTCAAGCCCCTCTCCATCCCACCGCTTCTAAATATTGACTACACATCAATAGTTCAGTGTCCAGGTATTTCAGATACATAACAATCAAAATAATGCATTTTATCTATTTATTTTAAAGAAACTTCCACCATTCATTTTTCCAGGAAAAGTCTTTGTGTTTGCTCTTCCAAAACACAATACTGTGGTATCTTGGAGTTTCTGAAGTGGCAGTGTAGGCACTGTACTCTTATGTTTCATTGAGTGCTCGTTCAAAACAGCTGTATGTTCTATATAAAACATGTTTACATAGTAAATGTACTTCCTGTAGACACAAAGAAATGTTAATGAATAACCATTCCTGCATTTCAAATTTTGCAGGGCTGTGGGAAGGATCAGTGCATGACAAAATAGTTAATGTTCACCCACTTTCTGGCACATGAAATCTGTTACTACAACTAATCCCTTACAGAGAAAAGAAAACATGGAAAACAAACTGGTGCTGGCTGGAACTACTATGCCTTTTTTTCTTTTTTTCTTTTTTTCTTTTTTTTTTTTTTTTCTTTTTAGAGAAACTGTGAGATGCATATACATGGAAGATGAACAGAGAAGGTATTCAGTGGAGAATGCCAGAAGGCATGGACTCTTTTTGGTAGGCAAGGCTGCTGGTTTTAATTGTATATATTGTCTTGGATTCTCACCTTCAGAAAAAATGCCAGTTTCATCTCGCACAGTATTCACTACCCATTATTTGTATCCTATTGCCTGGGGCCCAGAGAAGGCAAACAACAGGTATTTTCCTTTCAGTCAATTTATATCTGAAAATCTATATGACTTAAAAGACTTCTTAAATAACAGATAGCCATTTATCCCTGAAAAAAATTAAAAAGGCAAAAATCAAGTGATCTAACAGCATTGCCCCTGAAAAAGCCTCAAAAAGACGAACAATTTAGATGAAGTTCTTTCTGAAATACAAAAATATAGTGGTTTTTTTTGTTTGTTTGTTTGTTTTGTTTTTGTTTTTCTATATATACCAGTTCTATCTGAAATACATGTCTCATTCTTCTAGTCCCCTGAAAAAAATGAAAGTCTGAAAAAGAAGCACTGATAGGAGTCAATTCACTTCAAGGGAAACACAAACAACATGGGGCAGATCCTTAGTGGAGTAAAAACTCTGCACTGAAGTAGATGGGACAAGAATAGTTTACTCCAGGAATCTGCTCAGCATCTGCAGACCAATTTATGAAAAAAAGGTGATACACCATACAAGGACCAGATGCACTACTGTAGTATAAGGCAGAAACAAGCTTTGTTGGGGATGTTCCAACATTTCTACACAAGAATTCACAGTGTACAAAAAATGTTTCATGTGAATGAAAATCTTTTTTCTCTGCAACCTCTCTGCATGGTCTGAAAGTGCTACTGTGGACATGGGTTTCAGAGGCCACCCAACAAGCAATGCTCAACTTTATCTTCTTCACAGGGTGGCATATGAATAGCACATTTCAGTTTTAACAGGCTGAAAAATCATTACCATAGCAATAAGGCTAAGACCTCAGAGCAATTTTCTCAATAAACACATTCCTTGACGATTATCATTTTTGTACAAAAGATATATTTTGCTTTTGAGATAAGACTTGTTTTCATGATACCACAGCAATTAACAAAAGATAATCTGGAACCTTTTCTTTTAGGAATGTCAAACTATCTCATGTTCTGTAAGAAACAATAATTAAACTGTTTATTAAATTCAGTGAACTTATCCTCAAGCTCCTTGAGGAGAGGGGAACTTGATGGAGTACTGGCAAATTTGAAAAGTCCTCAAAAAGTAGTGTGGTGAGTGATAAACCTCTATCTTATTATTAGAATGCAATATACAAAACATTTTTTAGAGATGTTCAATTTCTCCAAAAGTGATCTGAAACAAACGAGGAGAGAAAAAGTTTTCAACAGAAGCAACAGCCACAATAAAGGACACGCAGCAAATAACGAAGCTGACAAGATTAGCAGAAAACTTGACTTCTTTACAAACATTCAAAGGAAAGAGAAGAGTACATGTCAGGGCGTGATGTTATTTTGAGTTACCAAACACTGCCACCATGCGTTTGCTTCAAAGACTATCAGGCTGCTTGAAAACTGCTAGATGATGAGCATTAAAACATAAAGTAAATCAATTTTGTTCCTGTATAATACAATAGTAATGACACCCCCCCCCCCCCCCCAGAAAGGTTTTTAATATTTTTTTGTCACGTGACTTACATTTTTATAAGGACAGAGGGTGCTGTTTCTAAGCCTTTCTACCATCATGG
The DNA here is from genome assembly GCF_965140915.1 of Aythya marila. Taxonomy (NCBI): domain Eukaryota; kingdom Metazoa; phylum Chordata; class Aves; order Anseriformes; family Anatidae; genus Aythya; species Aythya marila. The sequence goes on from NC_139044.1 coordinate 43,846,182, forward strand.
TAGAGAATAATAACTGGAGAATGCTAGAGAGAAACAATAATGGACAGGCTTTGTTTCCACACACATACATATTTTTGTTTGTTTGTTTGTTTCCTACATAATCGATGTTTTGTTGTGTTTCTACAGTGCCCAACTCAATAAACTACACGTTCATCATCATGATCCCTACAAGGTACCAAACCCCACAAATATTCATGCAAGTGTAACAGAATTGCTTCAGAGATAAGCTTTTCTTCAAACTTTTATACGAATGAACAACAACATTCATAAAGTGATGTAGATAATGGATTCAGAAAACTTCCTACAACATTAATTTTCACCAGTTCCTGTTTCAACAGCACAGGATCTCTACTCATGTTTGAAAACTATAGCCATTCCGATTTGAATTTAAGCATTACATTTCTTATTAATTCAGTCTTTTCTCTAAAACCTCTCCTTGAGGTGCACGACAGGCAAGAGAACTGCATCAGACTCCTGAAAAGCTAAAACAATTTGAAATGCCCCTATAATTTAGGTGGGATATTCAAGAAGATGCAATGGAATTTGGGACAAGGAGGTGATCTGAGACAGCCAGCACAGCTTCATCAAGGGCAAATTGTGCCTGACCAATTTGGTGACTATGTTGGAGTGACTGCATCAGTTGATAAGTGAAGACTGACCCATGTCAGCTACCTGGACTTCTGCAAGGCCTTTGACACAGCCCTACATGACACACCAGTCTCCAAATTGGAGAGGGAGTTGAAGGGTGGACTATTCAATGGATAAGGAATTGCCTTGAAGGCTGCACCTAGAGTTGCGGTCAGTGGTGCCATGTCCAGATGGAGACCAGCGGCAAGTGGTGCCCCTCAGGGGTCTGTCTTTGGACCAGTGCTATTTAATATCTTTATCAACAACATAGGAAAATGGATCGAGTGCACCCTCAGCAAGTTTGCAGATGACACCAAGGTGAGTGGTACAATTGATACAACAGAAGGAAGGGATGACATCCAAAGGGACCTGGACAAGCTTGACAAAAGTGGGTCCATGTGAACCTAATGAGGTTCAACAAGTCTAAGGGACAGGTGCTGCACCTGGGTCAGGGCAATCACAGATGTAAGTATAGACTGGGAAAAGAACTCACTGAGAGCAACCCTGCAGAGAAGGACTTGAGGGTTCTTGGACAAAAAGCTTGACATGAGCTGGCAGCACACGCTTGCAGCCCAGAAGGCCAACTGAATCCTGGGCTGCATCAAAAGAGGAGTGGCCAGCAGGTAGAGGGAAATGATTGTCCCCCTCTTCTCCACACCTGTGAAGTCTCACTTGGAGTACTGCATCCACATCTGAGGCCCCCAGCACAAGAAGGATGTGGGCCCATTATAGCAGGTCCAGAGAAGGGCCACAAAGATGATCAGAGGGCTGGAGCACCTCTCCTACGAAGAAAGGCTGAGAGAGCTGGGGATGTTCAGCCCACAGACAAGAAGGCTCCAGAGATACCTTAGTGGAGCTTTTTAATACTTAAAAGGGGTTATAAAAAAAGATGAAGAGCAACTTTTTCTTAGATAATGACAGGACAAGGGTAAATTGTTTTAAACTAAGCAAGGGGAGATTTAGATTAGAGCTTAGGAGGATGTTCTTCACTCAGAGGGTAGTGAAGCACTGCAACAAGTTGCCCGGGTAAGTTGTGGGTGGTGGTGAACACTTCAACATCTGTGGAGGTGTTCAAGGCCAGGCTGGATTGGAGCTTTGGGAAACCTTATCTAGTGGGTTGCAACATCAATGCTCATTGCAGAGGGCTTGTAATTATTTGATCTTTAAGGTTCCTTCCAACCCAAGCTGTTCTGTGATTCTATGAATTCCATTGACTTTGCCAGGATGGATGCCTGATTTTCTCCAATGTTTTCAAAATTTCTGTTATAAATTTTTTGAGTTAGAATGCTTAACATTAGCTTGTTAAGGAAAGTTAAAATTAGCTTGTTTAGGAAGTAACAGAAGCAACCTCAGCTATTTTTTTTAACATATGCATCTGTGTACATACATTATAGAATATACGTATATGCATATATACACACAAATACAAGTTAACTAATTGAACTTGGAAGAACTAACTGAAGAATTCTCACTTCCTCATTAGAATTACCCAGGTTTCAGAGATCCTTTTTAAAAAAGGTATTTCAACTACCTTCCTCAGATTACTTTACAGATTCTGCACCTACATGTATGTCTGTACACCTTCACTGTACTACCTTCAGGAAAATGTAGACCTCAGGAAGCAGGGCCAGGAAATAAAACTGGCAAAAGTAATACTTGGATAAAATTCCACGCTTGCAAGAAGACATTTTCTACTACTTTAGACATTTGAAATTTCAAGAACAAAAACATTTTTAAAAAGACTAAGCGAATATTTATATACTTAACAGGAGACTGCAGTTTTGGACAGCTCAGTCCCAGAATTATGTTTAGGGTAACATAAAATCAGAACACTTGCACATGAAGTGTTTTGTCAGCTTTACTCATGCATGCACCCACTAGATACTTTTGGTTATTCCAAACTTCTTTTATTCTTGGGAATACTGGGAACCTGAACCTACTGTATCTTAAAACTCCAAGTGATTCCAAACAGATGGCAAAGATAACAATTGGAGCAGAGAAGTCCAAGTGACTGATGAAGGACAAAACCAATGATTTTATTATGTCTCTTGCCATTCGCTCTCCTAAGCGCATTGTAGAATATACATGTAAACTTATGCTGCAACTCTTTTCTGTAAGTCTTACAACAACAGGAAGAAGCCTTAAGCCTTGCATGCAGCTCTACTGCAAATGTTTAAGAAATAATAGCATCAAGACAGAATTAACTGGATTGTCCTAGTCTGTTCCAGATTTGTCTAACCAATAGATGATAGCAGTATTCCCATCAGAGAGCTTAAGAGGTAGGAAAAACAAAATTGCCAGAAGTCCATCATGTTTCTTCCTGCAGACTTAAAGCAACAAAACACATCTGTGGCATTAATTAGTAAATGAGACTGTCAATGAGCTCCTTCTTAGGTAAACACAAATGAAGAGAATAGCGTGCAAGATCATTTTAATGAAGTTTAGGAAGAAAGTATAGGAAGGAGAACTTTTATGTTGTTGAAAATACACACAGTCTGTAAGGTGCTTTTCAGTACAAGAACATGTTTTCAACAAGGAGGAAGTGTGTCATCTAGTTATGCACTTTTAAAACACTATGAATTTTAATTTCTTAATCTCTTTCCTCAACAAATAGGCAAAGTTTTAAAAAGTTTTTGCCTTATAACACTTATCAAAGTAAACGTCATAAAAGTAACCATAAAGCTATGCTTCGCAGAAGTTAATACTTCTGAGCAAAGTCAACAGATAGAAAATACATCTTCCAAATATAACTAAATTTGCCACTTCAGCTGTTAAAAAAGCTGAAATTTTATACTGTGGCTCAAAGATTGCATTCAATTAATTATTCCTAGTTTAAATCCTTTTTTCTCTAATTCATATCCTTTAGTTTTAGAGTAACAAAAAACCTTGGAAAGTGACAGTTAAATTATAAAATTGCAATTAAAACATTGAAAGGGTAGCTTGAATGAAGCAACATGATTTTAGTTTACATCTACCCCCATCACTGAACTAGTGATTCTCTCACTGTGATTTCCAGTCAAAGAATCTTATTAAAATATAATTTGAATCTCTAATTGTTTGTATAATCAAACCATCTCCAGACATTACCCTCTGGTTTTGCTCTCCATAGGAGAAAGAAATTGATAGAGATTAGTCATCTTCTGTGAATCCATTCTTAAACTGATGCATTCCTTTGAAATTCTAGTCTTTGCAGACAAGAATATGGGAAAATGTATTTTTGAAAAAAAATATATTCAAAGGAATCTTGTATGCAACACAAAGATAACTTCTTGAACCATAGTAAATACATGACTGTGATTGTGTACACTTTAGAGTTCATATTTAATTTACATGCAGTTAACTTACTAACTAGGCATGTATTGGGAATGAGCAGATAAATTAAATGGTGCACATCATGCATGACCTGGCTGGTTTGAACTAATAAAAACAATTATAGCTGTCAATGAGCGTTACTTTACCCTAAAGGTTATACTATTAATTGTTTCTCAATCTGTTCATCACAGTACTTGAAACTATTTCCAGTGTATTTCATCAACATGTACAATAAATCTTTAGGAATTTGATATTTTTTTTCCAGAGCTTTTATTCATGCTCTTCTCTTAGATGTTTTCAGTACAATAAAAAACTTTTTATATAAAAAAATCTAGCTACAAAACATAATATACTTAAAGTAGAACTTGCATCATCCTGAATAGGCTTGCAGTCAATCCTTCTTAATAGATTTGGCAAACAGCTCGTTCTTCAGAAGCTTGATAATTCAACTCCAGTCTCAACAGCCTTCTAACAAAAACAATACATTTTGAATCCAAAATTTTACAATGACTGATGAAGTTTGCTTTTAAACCTTAGACTCGTCAAGTTTGATGACTTCAAAACTCTTAAGATATAACAATATCCTAATAACCTTAAAACTATTTAATTTATGTAGCTGATTGAATTAATGTTAGCTTTCTGTCACTGAAGTTCTTTATTTTTATCAAAGCCTTATTTGTAAGCTCTTCAGTTTCATCCCACTTGTTTTTCTCTGGGCTTGTGTATGTCACCAAGTTTTCAGTATATTGCAAGATTGACTTCAAAAACCTACGAGAAATAAAAACAGAAGAAAAACTCATTAAAGAACCTAAAAAGAAAAAGCTCTCAGTGCCTGGCTTAAAGTTACTACATTCTTCTACTTCTGAAAGAAATGTACTTGTTCATTCTCACTTGTAGAAGTAATGATTTTCAGAACTGCAATTAAACACTGACAGAGAAAGAATGCAGTCATATAAAATGTAATACAATTTTCCTCATATTGCTTCTTTTCTTTTCTCAGTCAAATGTTCAGAATACAATCATCTGTTAATTGACACACAAGGAGTAAAATTACTAATATATTAAATACAGCTTTTATATACTAAATTTTTCAGTGTGATCATTCTCTGTTTATACTAAGGAGGAGTCTAATAATTAAAAATGTGAATAACTGAACCATATATTTCCAATGAAGTTATTTTAGTTCTTAGTGAACATTGTATGACATAACTGATGACTAATGATAGAAAGAAGGATGACAATTCTTCTGCAGTAAGTTATGTTGTTCCTTTTTTTTTTTCTCTACAGGATTTACATTACAGATCAAATTTATTCAAATGGCTACAAAAACAGTGCGCGTAACTTCCAATTACCACAATATAAGTTATATATACTCACTTTAGATACTGCTGATAATCAGAAGGAGTCTTCTTACAAGCCAAATGGACATTGATTACTTCCAGAGTAATCAACAGTAAGATGAGCCGCAACACTGGAGACAAAAACTTAATACTAGAAATAAGCAGAAGTATTTAATAATAAATAAACTAAATCCGAATTAAACTGAAATCACTAATATAAAAAATTCCTTAGACTTCTGGATCCATCCTAAATAGTTGGATATTTAATAGTAGGAAAAAAAAAAAGACTACAAAAGACCATAAGACAAAAACAGGCCAAGTATCAAAACTATATAAAGACTATAAATAATGAAACCTCAGAGGAGGAATAGAAGAGAAATACATGTAATTAAGACTCCAGAGAAAACCTCACCAGAACCCATTACCCCACAGATAATAAAGCGGAGATCAACTGAATTACAAATATGCATTGTCAGTTTATACTGTTTCTTGAATAACATGTTTTAACATTTTGAGGAATACAACCTGTCCAGGAAAATCGTGCTCACAGTTTTCCCAGTTTTTAAAGTAAATTCATAAATCCTTGAAACACACTTATGAACAGGAACAAAATTAATGGAATCCTAAAAATCGCTCTTCTGTCTAAAAGATGCTGACCCAGCCATGAAAAAAATCAGAAGAACTGAAGCAGGTAGAGTCTTGAAATAAAATTAACATATTGCATTCTGGTAAAACTCAAATGGCATTTTTATGCTTAAATAGGAAAAGCAGAATATATATATATATAATCTAACATTTAAATGTTACTTTTATTTGAAAACTTATAATTTACAGTGTAGTAGTCTAGCAGTGCAAAAAAAAATATATTAAATTGGTCTCTAATTTGATATTTTCTGTTATTTTAATATTACTACATAACCATAAACCTGTGTTGACACTAACTCTGACATGGTTAATGAGAACATAACACTGTATTTTAAACTTGTAAAACAAAACACAAAGCTAGCAACAGCAGCATGCAGCCACTACACCACAGCACCATAAACATAGCCACAAAGTAAAGAAAAACACATCAGCCAACCTGTTTAACATTCGTAGATAGTTATGCCTTTGGCGCGAACGTAGAGTCTTTTTCATCCACTGTTTATATCTCAACTCAATGCTGGCAACAACTTGTTCCGACACGTGATGGCACTGTACGCATATTTTACGGAGTACCACTAATACTTCCAGAACAGGCCGTGGAGAATAGAGTGTGCAAACGTGTTTATCACAAAGTTTTACCAACAGCCTCCAAAAGAGGAAGTAATTGTTAATTTCAATATTTTGCTAGATGCATCTAACATGAGATATATTTCATATTTGGTGTGGTTAGATTTGCAATGTTTAACTTAAACTGATTACTCTTACCTCATGACCAAAAAAAATAAATATCTTTATACACTCCGTGTACTCTATCACTTTACTAAATGCAATTGAAAAGTTACTGGTGATGAATGTGTTTTCCATTTCAAATCAAAGAAATACAATGACAATAAATAAAAACATCTAGCTGAAATAATACACTAAATATACCAAATCAGGGCATTCCTATGGTTGGAGACTCCTACCATACTTCAATTCACAATGAATTAATATAATAAAACTTATATGATAATAAAACTTACTGAGACAAAGGTTATTAACTAATACTCCCATTAGTGTATTGTCTTTCTTACAGGCAGAACAAACAGCAGACTTAACACTTCTTAATATAAAGGTGGTGCTGCCATTGTTTTAATCAACTGGACCAGATTATGAATTGTTAGGAGATCAAATACCTTTCTCCTGTCCTTTTCTGATCTACAAACATAACATATCACATTTCACTTTAAACACTGTTCTTATAAAACTGTTTCTTAATCTCCTTCACACCAAAATTCTCTCTCAGACAGCAAAACATTAACAAGTAAAAGTGATAAAAGCAGAAAACTCTTACAATGGTTTAACAATTTAGCAGTTGGGCTGCTCTTTAATGAATTGGAACAGTGCAAATTGATGAATAGAACATGAAAGGCACACCGTCTATATATGTAAAGCAATGGGTACCATCCTCTTTGCCTTATCCTGCCCATACCCAATAGGTTTTATTAGGAGCACATTGTTCCATCATTTTTATTTAGTCATGAACCTCTTCAGAGTACCACAACAGGGCCAATTAAAAGACAAGTTGTTTTGATTATTATTCCATGTCAGTTTTAACTGTACCTACCAATATACCTCTAAAGTCTGAAAAGTGTGACAAATTTTCTATTTCAGAATCTTGGTACTAGAACACATAGTAATATGTCACTACATAATTCTTATTTTTTAAATGCCATGCACAGCTATGACATCAAACACATTAAAACAAAATTTCTGATGCAACTTTAGATTAAAGCCCACTTAATCAAGTCAGCACATAAATATTTACATATATTGCTTCCCCAGTCTGATTTTTTTTTTTCCCCAATGATGAATTCTAAACTAAATCTAAATAAATAACGACCCAGATCTACAACATCTCATTGCTGCAGCAGCTATATTGGAACAGCACTTGAAATATTTCAAGTACTGTTCTGAAAACAAGAAAATGAGTAACTTAGGTTTGAGAGTTCTTGTGCTGAGCTACGTGCAGAAGTTGACAGTGGGAACCCAGAAAACATCAAACTTACCTCTCTGTTACAACACTATTGATAGGATCATCTGGACTACAGCAATCCTGGGGCAAATACTGCTGTACTTGAGAGAGGATTTCAGCCATCTTCAAAATTAAAGAACTAGTTTCAGTATTTCCTTCTAACCTTAAAATAAACAAATAAAAAGATCGAGATGACAACACTGTATAGTGCTCATTTGCCTAAATGGCATAGATTGAGATGTAGATATTTTGGATAGCAATGTATATGTATTTGATAACCCCTCTTTCTACTGTCTTGGTTTTCCCTTTAAGTATAACTTTCCTTCTCCAATTAAAATCAGCCTTTTCTCAGTCTCAGCAGTCTCTTAAACTCCTCTTAATCTTCTGCTTATTCATTAAAATTGCGAAGCATACTGCATATGTGCTTGGTGCATTCCATTTTCACCTCTCAGATCTAAATCAGTGTAATTTCCTATTTAATATCTTTTGTAAAGTCTTCCATTAATTTAGTTACCAAGCCCTTTTCAGAATAAGCAATTATTTTCTGTTTTACATCTGGTGAGTCATCTTTTGTTTTTTGTTGTGATGGGCTCAATTTCTAGTTTAATTTCCTAACAGCTCCTTCAGTATCTCTTCAGAAACAGAACAGGGAGTCACTAACACCCTTGTGTTGCTTTCAAATGGTTCCTTGTTGCCTTCTAGTTAGTGCAATGCTTGTAGTTTTTATACTGTATTTGCATTATATATACACAGATATGTATAGCACAGATTAAGTTAAAAAGAAAAACAAAAGGGTCTTTACGCAGCCTTTTTGGTGTCTATCATCTTACTAGTAAATAAACTTAAGGTACTTTTCATCTCAAATCCAATTTTGAGAACTTTTTTTTTTTTTTTTTTGTTATGAACAGCATATACGTACCCTTTAACCACTTGAACATGTGCCTCAGACACTGTTGGTAATTCAGGCCATAAATGAATGCTCTTCATGCATTCCAGCACCTAAAATTCAAAAACGTACCATGAAAAATTGTATGTAAAGTATGATCTTTGACAGATAACATTTTATTTTTCTTAGTGGCTATTTTAGAAAGAAACTGCAACAACTGGTAATCAGTTCAATAGTCATAATTGTATAAACTGACACAAATTGTTAAGGTTTACATTAGGGCAATCAAAGCATGAAGACAGTAATTAAGACTAATTTTAAGGATTCACAATTTTACGGACTAAAATGCTTTCAACTGTAAGCATTTACCTGTTTCTTTAGTCGGGAAATTGGATGAAATTGAGAACGGTAGCAACTTGCACAAGTCATCAGTGGTTTTATGATCACATGTTCCTGATTACAAAATCAACAGTTGACAGACAGCAGACAAAATACAACATTTTCTTCAAACTGTCCTAACTGGATGCAGAATTAGACTTATGTTTAACTTTATGCAAGCTACCTACACTACTGAAGTCAATTAATTTCATATGTCTAAAGCAATAAATCAAAACAATGAGTTCTTAAAGCTTGATTTCTTTGCCATATTTCAACAATGAAACCTGACTGCAGCTGAGAGAAAAGTAACCATGAACTCTCAATGCAGCAGCATGCAAATCTTGAGAAACCAGAAGGAAATCCAAATTATAAATGGAAGATTTATCTCAAAGGTTTTTGTTTCATATTGAAGGAAGTAATGCCAAACATGAACAGGAAATTTCTGAGAGTGAATATTGCTAATGTTAAAGCACACGTATTACTAGACAAAAGGTATATACAAATTCACAATATAGAGTGTGGACACAAATTGCATCTCCATTTCTGAAATGTTATTTACAGTGTCTCAGAAAGAAAGAAAATCTCAAACATTACATGCCTCAGTGGCTGAGCTACAGCTGTTCTATTTACCTTTCCAACAACACAGCTGATGAACAGGCTAAGTATTGATATAATTTAACAAATCATATACAGTATCATCACTATAATCTATGGATCAACTGTCCAAATAAGGAGTAGTTAATCAAATTAAGATACAGTAAGAAGACTTATTCCAGAAAACTTTCTGTACTTATTTTACTACAATACTAGAAAAACATCCTTGCACAGCTTTTTTCTTGGAGGAACGCTTTATTTCCATGAAAAGCTGCTGTAAAGAAAGATGCAGTCATGACACTATCTAAAATTACATTCAGCACCCAAAACAACTGAAGATTCTTCTGACAGCATAATATTGATCCTTACCTTGAAAGCAACCGTGTCTTCATCTGAGAATCTACAGAGAAGTGTAATTGCAAATGCAACTATCTGATTGGCCAATTCTCTAGGAAATGTTTTTAAATTGATCTCTCCATGACTTAAATGGTCTCTTATACGTGGACCCTCCTGGTGGTTCAAGAAATCCCAAAGAAATTCCTGTGGAAATTCACACCAATGGTTGTGAGTGTACAGAATACCATCTGAAAGATAAATACGTGACTTTGTCTATAGGAAAAATGGCATTTAGATGTTTAGAGAAAACAATGCACTCTTTGCTTATAACAGAAGGGCAACTAGTACATCTTGCTAGCTTCTCAGGAAAATCAAAATTCCCATACAAGCTATTTCATAATGGGTAACAACGAATTTCCTTTAAATTTGTGTCCCAATTTCTACATAGCTTCACTGCCTCCGAATCAGTGCAATAAACTCATGTCTTTCTTGCAATCTCAAGTCTCTAAATTCAACACCTCTAGTTTTCATGTTCACTGTTATGTTTAGGTTACAACATGCAGAATGTTCTTTGGTAGGTTTGCAGCTATGTTTTTATGCCACGTGCCCACCTAGTATTACATGTGCCCCAGAGGAAGTCAGAAAACAGTTTTAATTTTCCCCATATGTGGCAACAGTTTTTCTCCTGCTCTATAAGCTAAGTGGAATAAATAAATAAATGATCATACATGTATCATTATTCTGAAAGAGAACAAAAATAAAACCAACAAAAAAGACAAACAAAATTACAACAACAACAAAATGAACTTTCAAAACACTTGCCATGGTAGGTTCTTCAAGAACTGAAGGAAGCTGGTTGATTTCTTCATTATCCAAATGCTTTTTTAGCATCTAGAAAAAGTAATTTGAATATAAATGCATTGTTGAAAGCCAAACAATCAAAAACACCAAGTAAATAGATTTTCTAATATTAAGCAAATACTTCTCCCATGCCAGAAACAAGGTATATATTTACTACTGATTAAATATTTGACTATTTGAGATAATTCAGAAGGGATGTAAAATCTAGGACTTCTGCTGGCAAGGCTTATTTGTATTTATTTTGAATAGCTGAATCTAGGAAAATTGCAGAGTATGTTTCTTTAAGATGAATAAATAAAAAAATAAAAGCATTTAGATTAATCTCTTCATTAAAATTTGTATTGATTTTGTTATCTTCTGAGGGATGCCAAATTTAAAGTATGTTTTCTGCCATTATCTTCTATTTGGAAAAAATTAGAAATAATGCCTCATCCAACACAACGAGAAAGTGATTTCTGATCTCTACTAATGAGAGACATGCACATGCTTGAATTCTGACACTGATCCATATTTAAAAAAAAAAAAAATAAAATCACAATTACCTCATCAAAAGTGGTGTAGAGAGCAGAAGGCTGGAACAAAAGATAAGTATTATATGATTTTTCAAAAAAAAATGCAAGCCATACTGAAGTTATACTTATTAATTTATGTGAGATACTGGAGGTACATGAATAGCAAAAAACCCTCAAAAGAAAAACAGGACTCTCAGATTTTTTAGCAAGGTGTTTTGTTTTGTTTCTAATAAACGTAATATGATCTACTTTCCTCCCTTAACTACTGTTTTTGAACACTAACCTTCACGTAGTTTTTCAGACCACTTTTAGTAGGGAAAAAAAAAAAGTGTTCATGAAACTTTACTGGAAATTTCTAAACGATGTTCCACGATTTCTTGGAATGTTGGTGCAGGAAAAACTGGAAGTATCACCTTGCTTCTAGAATAATTATTCTAGAAATACTGTGAGTACTAAATCATAATCGACTAGACAGAAATTTACCTCAGCTGTCAGCAGTCGATTTGGACATTTATTAGTTGTAGTGAAGAGCAATCTGAGTCCAGCTTCCAGCTGAGGAAGTAAGAGAATCACACAATCAGCATACCTGAAAAAACAGAGATACCCAAAGGGTTTTTCTTCCCTTATAAATATAATCCAAATGGAAATTAGAGCCATCTTAGAAATATTCTTTCAGGCCAAACAATCCGGACCAATATTCCTTCATAGCGAGGACCTTATAAACAGATATTAATGACTATCTGTGCCCAACAGAAGCCGGCCACCTAGTTCAAATCAGCTCAGAGATGACACTGACTTACAAAAAGGTGGAGCATGGAAGATGGAAAAAAAACAAACTATTTTTTTTAAATATGTTAATATCTGAAGAGTTACTTCCATTCACTTTCTAAAGCTCTTCTTCACCACATCTGCTGCAGTTCCTCAGCTTAGATTTCAATACATAGTTTGTATTACTTTATTTTGTGCCAACTAGAAATAAGTCTGCCAACCTTCTGAGGGACCATCATTACAATGCATAACTATATGTTTTTAGGCAAAAGATTTAGCTAAAAGCTTTGGAATCCACAAGTTCTGCTGACTAGTATTCTATAAATAGTGAATATCTAGAAATGAAAAGACTAAAGAAATGAAAAGACTGAAGACTACAGACCAAGACTAAAAATAGGGAGAAAACAAATCAACTATTACCTGCTTTGCTTGAAGGCTGTTAAAGCAGCTATCCAAAATGGTACCATTGATTTAAATACAAAATTAGACACTTGTACTAGCTCTTCTGCTACACAAAGTGTTTCATGATTAAGATCTGCAAGTTAGCAAAACAACATTAATAAGTTACATACAATCTACATTTTTCTAATTCATTATTAACATTTAATTGAATAGATTACTTCAGCACTTATAAAGGGAGACAAAAGCTATTCAATTTATTTCAACTCTGCAAGTAGAACAGCAATCACAATACATTTAATATCAGAAAATCAATTTATAAGATTGCATTTCTACTAATAATATAAAGTGACAGCGTAAACACAGTAAAAAATGCCTACAATTTTTTGAGACTAAAATATTACACAGCAACTGGCCCCAGTGTCTATTGAGATGTTCTCCACCTGCTTCAAATACTTCAAGAAGTATAGTATATCTTAATCCCTTTAATTCAGTAAAAATCTGTAGAATAGTGTTTTAAAAATAAAAATATTGTTTCAATTTTATCAATTTTTCCGTACCAACATTTAGCGGAATACTTTATACTTCAATGCTACCACATAATGAAAAAGACACTTATTAAATCATATTATAAACACATTCCACGACAAGCCATAAAATAATAACTTAATTGTAGTAGGTGTTTTTCTGAAGCACACCAACAGCTACAGGATTTATACTACATGATGATTTGAATATTACCAGCTTGATATGGTTTCATAAAGCCCCATTCTCAGTTCCGTGAACAGAAGTTTCACTGACAAATTGATCAAATAGCACAAACAGACTATGGTCACTGTATAGACCTGGATTCCTTATATGTTTTTGTTCCTCTGAAACAGTGGGAATACACCAAATATGGCCTGAAACTACAGTGATGAGGAGATTTTCATCTGACACTCTTCAGGTCCTTCCCTGAGAAAAGCATCAGGGTACTGAAGATGAGGCATCGTAATATTTCACTACTTTCCCTGAAATATGCAGAGTACTCCTGCTGGGACTTTTGCACCTGAACCCCCCTGATTCAGGAAAAAAATAAAGATTCGGTATGACTATTAAAAAAAAATACATTTTCATCATCAAAAGATTGGAACACGAAGTCTTCATAGGCAGTAATGTTACACATTTCAGTGTGCTGCAATTATTTTGGAATGCAGAATTTTTTGACTCAATAACGAGTAGAATTGGTTTTGTATTAAAAAGTGGTCCTACAAGCACAATAGATTCATCTAAAGACAGCAAATGGTATTTTAGTTAAAAAGATTCAATCTTAGAACTGGGGAAAGTTCTAAGTTCCATTATTTTTAACAATACTTTTGGACAATGAAACAACAATAAAAACAGTTAAAGGTTAAATACTTGCCTGGAAATGCAACAAGCTCCTCTAAGCTAATGAAGGTCACATAAGGTCGATGTACTAAAATATATTTAGTTTTCAGAAGATATGTCTGTAATAACTGACCCAATCCTGCAGTTAAAAAAAGCAGCATAGCACAATATCTAGGGAGAATACCATAACATGTTAGAAAATCCTGTATAACTGAAACTATTGCAAAAAAATCCACATTTGTGGGTTGGGGACAAAGGTTTCTTCTGCTTTTTCAAAGAAGATCCATTACCTGTTCTACCCATCCCTTTTGAGTAGGGGGTGCTTAATGATTAACTACATTTACAAGCATGACAAAATGGGGAATTAGGAAAAAAAAGCATCAGTGTATTCTACTTGGCTGCTGCTGCTGCTCCTCCAACCTGCTTTTTGTTCCAAGTTATTCCTGACTGTCCTAACACACAAGGAACTGTGTTTCATGAAAGACTTTAAGTTTTGTCAGTTTTCCTGTTAGTAAAACACACTGGTCCTAAAACTCACCAGTTTCATAACGGCTTAAGTATTCTATGGAAATCTAATTCCAAAAACAGTAGCAGCAGCAGAAAATTGTCAGGATACTGCCAAAGGCCTTAAGACACTTTAAAAAACAAAAAGAAAAAAAAAAAGGACTAAAATTTACTAATTGCTTTTCAGGAACTGTCAAATATAACTGATAAGTTATATTTTAAATATAGTTTTAAATAAACTTACTTAGATTTAATTAATTTAAAATAGTTTTAAATTAACTTACTTTGCAGGAATTTCTTGTGGGGATGCAAACCCATGCCACAAAACATTACGAAGATTCAGACCATACGGTGATCCAATGAATACCCTTAGTACATCCATCTAATTAATAAACAAAATGATTACTACATGAAGAAATCTATTATTTGTTACCTTGTGTCTTTCCCTGACAGGAAATTTAAAGAGTTATTGAGAAACTATAATGCCTACTGTCAAAATGACTAGGCACAGATTGTCACAGTAAAGGTATTGAAAGGAAATCTTAACTTTCTTGTACATGCTATAGAATATAATAAGGAAAGAATAAAACTTACAAACATCCTAAACAACTATGACAGGAAAACAAGATCAAATTTAGCTCTTACTTATCACAAAAATACACAATAATTTGGCAGAAATTTACATAAAAAAGGCAGAATTTGCATTCAAAGTTGTATTCCCAGACCACTATCAAACAAAAAGGGAAACTGTTTAACTGTAAGACTTGAACTTTTCCACATGCCTGTAAGAATTCCAGAAATAATCCTTACAAAATTACTAGACTGGCTAACAAGATATAACTCTGTCCTAACAAAAAAATTACATTTGTAAAACTGTATGAGAAAGACCATCTACTTTGTTTACACAAGAGGGTAAATGTCATCAGAATTTTGTTTTATTATTTTTATGCAAATGGAAATGGGCTAACTACTTTCCTCTCTTGGAAAAAAAAAAAAAAAAAAGTATGGTAAGTGTTATAAAGCATTTTACTACAGTGGCAGTGAAGAGAAACACAGCTTTAGAAGCTGATTATTAGGTGCGTATTTTCAAGTAGTACAACTCAAAAAGATGCAGACAACTCTGCAGTTTTCTTACCCCTTGCCAAATATATGGAATTTTGTGGATGTGGGTTTTTCATGTAGAAAAGCAAGTAAAAACATATGGGCTTGCCTTAGAAATCATTACCATTTACAATTATAATATTCACTATTTTTTGCCATATATCCCCCAGATTTTCTGTGACACCTACATAATGAAAGTTTTCCCAATATATTTCAAAATTTGCAGTGCAAGCAAAGGTTATGTTTGGAAACCTGGCAAAAAGAAAACCAGCTCTGTAGTTGTTACTTATTTCGAAACTATGCACTTACTACATCTTGTCCAAAAACAACTGCAAGCTGCTCAGAAGCAAGCAAATCTCTTAGAAGGAAGGGACAATCTTTACCAATCAGTAAATATACCTATTAAAGAAGAAGAAAAAAGTAAAAACAATTAAAGCATAAATAATTCAGTATATTTCTTTGTATTTCAAACACAGAGCCTGATAATTTTATCCAGTAATCATTTTCACTATTGAAAACAATCAGGGTGTTGAGGAAAGTTCTTCAGCAGCCCATTTCCAGCTCTTAGCTCTTGCCTCTCCTCAAAGAAATTAATACATTATCAGGTCACCTGTGGAAAGTATGCTGCTCTGTTTCAGTTAAATAACTCAGAGCAGCAAAGACCTGCTATATGTTCACAGATTAAGCAAATATTCCTCTTTTTTAATGAAATTGTTTAGGAAGTGCATTCACACGAGCAACTCTACCAGCACAGGTGATGGGGAACCAGAATGCTTGTTAGTGCAGCTGGATCCAGAAGAAAACATCTGTCCAACTGGATCCAGGTGTGGCTAGGCTACTCTGCACTACTACAGTACAGGGTAATTTCACTTCTTCAAAGTGCAATTAAATCCAAGAATTCGTTCTCATGTTATAAAAGAAAACCTGCAATTGAATACACATGGTGCCACTTACATCACCCAAAGCTCTCTCCAAGCATGATGTCAGCTTCATTAAGCCAAGAGCAACTTCTGTAGCTCGTGCATATTGTAGAACATCAAATACTTCAAGAAATAACTGTGATTTGTGGGAAAAAAAGAGGAAGAATGTTGCATTAAATATTCAGAAGGAAAAATCAAATTGTCAAAATAACACAAAAACATGACCTAAATATTCCTCTGTGATTGTCACTACACTATTACAGAATGAAAACCATGCCACAGTGATAAAACTGTAGATATCTGGAGGGTCACTACTTTAGACTGTCTCTTGTATTTTTAGTCACAACTTATCTAGAGGCTCACATCTTAAAAAAAATAACTAACTTTACACAGTAATATTTGATATTAGACACTGATTATTAGTCTTTACAGAAAAATAAAATAATACCATCTTAGGTTAGAACAGGCTCAAAACATCACGTGTTCTTTTTGTGGCAGCATATATAAAATCTAACTATAGAGTCAGGAAAATTAGAAGTGACAACGTGTCAGAGAAGGACAATTAGTTACAAATTCTAATCATTTTGGTTCACTGATCTCTCTTGAGTATTCCTATATTGAACTTCCACAAAGAGATCATGTGTCAAAACACAAACTGTCCACATACATTTCCATACCTCTGTGTAGTTTGTCCAGTGGAACCATACTGCATACTGAACTACAAATTGGTCCTTGGTTAGAGATTTGAAGTGCAAATTAACTGATTCACATACAGGTCCGAGTGACTGGACACTTTTGATATAATCCACACTTTGACCTTAAATTGAAAAACAGAAGGTGATTAGAATACCAAACTTCCTGAAGTTCCAATATTTTAAGAACCATAAGAAGTAGAACCTCCTGTAGCCCATGTACATATTTAGATAAACAATTTTATCCAGATTATTTTAATGCAACTGATACACTACAATTTACTGTCCAAAAGAGCACACAAATGAATTATGGAAAAGTGTAGTGTGAAACCAGGTAAGATCAAATGCCTTCTCAAAAAAAAAAAAAATAAAAGACAATGCAAGAAATATGGAATTAAAGGGCATTATTATGTTCTATCTTCTTTGAAAGAGGAAGAACCTATCAGTGAAGGAGTACAGTAATTCTATACAACCAAATTTGAAGCTAGTGCAGGCTCAGAAGCCTCAACCAAATTGCACCACTTACACCTGTTAAAGAACGCAGATGGATGTGGCACTTATAGACTGGTATCATTTCTTCTCTTTGGTGGGACATTTTGAAGCAAAAGAAATTCTTCTGTTTCACTGAAAAATATTGCTTGAGGAAGATATACCTATCATTTTTACCATCTTCGGAAAATAATAAAAGCTTCCAATTTGTCAAATGAAAATTCAGCCAGCTCATCAGGACATAGATATTTGTTTTGCTTAACAAACGATTACAAACTGCTCTACGTACAGAAGTGAAAGTTGGGAAAATAAGAACTGAAGCAATAGTAGGGCTACTAATTGCTCCCAGGTGTTTTAAATTTACTGCAAAAGGCATTTAAAGAGTATAGAAGAAACCAATTATGAGGCAGGAGAAAGGCAGAACTGAATTCCTCACATAAATGCAGGAGCTGTAAACTGAGCAGAATGAGAAAGGAGAAGCTACTATGTAGTGCAGATTACATGAATCTTAGGAGTTAGTAATAACTAATAAGCATGGATGAAATGTTTAAAGCTGGTTGTAGATAGGAAATATACATACTCCAGCAAATGAAGCTAATGCTACACTGTAATAAAATGTTATGACTAAGCCAGGAGTACTATGAAGAATCAGTTTTTATGTATCATTACTACAGAAGGTAAACACCAACCTGATTCAAGGTAATGCAAATGCTCTGTAACAGCTTGCCAACATACTTCTCCATTTTCAGACACAATATTATTAATATCATAGATGTCTTTTTTCTCAAATCCAAGTTTGCAAATCATGTAATGCACAGGTGGAGAAAGACAAGTACTGACTGAGCCTTGGAGTGCCATCTAGAACACACAAAAAAGGTTCTTGTAGTAAGAAAGTATATGAGAACAAGCACATTATTATCGAAGGATACCTGTCAGCACAGATACACAGACAGCAATACAGGATCTGTAAACAAGTAATACAGAATCTGTAAACAGGTTAAGTTTTGGAATGCAATTTCCATCTATACATATTATGAAAGAAACTCTCTGAGCAGAACCACTCCTCAAGAGGTGGAAGGCCAGAATTACTCTTATTTGCATATACCAGTTTGGTGTATTTCTGAATGGTTGCATCCGCCAAGCTAGTGACAAGGAAGAGGGTGGTGAGGCACTCGAACAGGTTGCCCAGAGAGAAGCTGTAGATGCCCCATCCCGGGAAATGCTCAAGGCCAGGCTGGATGGGGCAACCTGGTCTGGTAGGAGGTGTCCCTGCCCACAGCAGGGGGCTGGAACTGGGTGGTCTTTAAGGTTCCTTCCCACCCAAACCACTCTGTGATTGTATGAAGACAGACAGACGAAAAAGATCACAGCCTGTACGTATGTTCTGCAAAATCTGACCTTTGTGCAGAAATTGACGTTACTTCAAGCAAAACCAAGTGCTTCAGTCTTTACACCAGCAAGAAAAGAGCAAGTAAATTCTGCATGAGCAGGTAGTATTGGTAAAACAATCCAAATATAGGCATTACTCACATCTTTGTCTAAGTGGGAACTTGGAACATTCAGAAGCATATACTGAATATGCAAAACGAATAATGAAAGATATATATGACAAATATGAAAGAACATGCAAAAAATTTGAACCATTCATACTAATGAGGAGAAATATATTTCTGACTTAGTAAAAAACAAAGTCTCTTCTTTGAAGAGGTAGCAAAGACAGTTAAGAAATTGCTTAGAAAATAAAGGATGACAACAAATATGCAAGGGGCTTAGTGTTAAGTTGGCAAACACAACACGTTGTTTCCTCTTTAATTATGAACTCAGGCTCACAGGACCTACTTTCTGAATTCAAGACTGAATTCAATCGCACAGGTAACGCCACAAACACCCCAGCTCCCACAAAGACCCGCTGCCAGCTGCCCTCGGCAGCACCCCACCCGCGGTTCCCCACCAACCCAAACGCTCACAAACCACGAAAGCCAGCCTTTCGCGTCGCTCCCAGGCACCCCAGATTTCTCCAGCAGATACGGGGCATCAGAGCAAAGCCCACAGGACCGCGGCAACCCCTCGGTACCCCGAATAAAGGCGGCGGGGAGCCAGAAACACCGCATCCCTATCTTCCCCCCCCACTCCCCGCCGCAGCCCGGCGGCCATTACCTGGCTGCTGCCCGCCCCGCGCCCCACGTCACGGCGCTGAGGGAAGGCTCCGCCCGGCTCCGCACCGCCGGCCGGGGAGGAGGCGAGGGGAGGCGGCCGCCGCCACCGGCCGCAGCTCCGCGTTGAGCCATGGAGACGCGCCCCAAGGCGGAGCGGCGCCTGAGCCTGTCGGCTGCCCAGCGAGAGCGGCCGGGCCGGCTGCTGGAGGGGGTGAAGGTGGCGGCAGCGGTTGTAACGGCGGCGGCGTCCCGGGGGGTGGTGGGGGTGGCCGCTTCGCAGGTGTCAGAGCCGGCTCGTTGAGAAATAGAGTTCGTCCAAATGGTGGAGGCTCGCAGCCCTCGGTGTACGAGCTCCTGCCTGCCCGAGGTCAAGCTGGCACAGCACAGTCCAGTACCGTGAGAGCCCATTTCTGTATAGTCCACGTGAAACCGGGTCATCTGGCTTCAATAGGGCCTTTCCAGAAGGATGTAGAGGCTCGACATAAATGTAACAGCAACACTGAGAATCATAGAATAGAATCATTATGGTTGGGAATGATCTTCCAGATCATCTGGTCCAACCATCGCCCTACCACCAATGTCACCCACTAAACCATGTTCCCGGGCAGCACGTTCAACGACACCACCACATCCCTGGGCAACCCATCCCAATGCCTGACTGCTCTTTCTGAGAAGAAATTTCTCCTAATTTCTAACCTAAACCTCCCCTGGCACAACTTGAGGCCATTCCCTCTAGTCCTATCACTGGTTATCTGTAAGAAGAGGCCGACCCCTAACACTGTGCTAAAACTTGGAATCCCATGCTAATAATGCAGGTGAAGAAGTAAATGGTACTGCCCAGTGCTTGTATTGTGAAATACAGAAGTGGACTTACGTATTAACCCATTGAAAGCCTTGGTTAATACAATCATAATGATAAAATCGTGCAGAGAGATCAGTAAGGATTTTGGTTACCTCATTATCAAGTGAGGAAATGTTTATGGAAACTTCTGTCACTGCTAATAGCGGTTAAGCTTCTAATAGCACCATTTGAAGTTCAGTGCTATAGACACAAATTTTCTTCCGTCTGCAATCTTGTACAGGTTGGAGATATTGTGACTTATGTGGAACTGCATTAGCAAAGAGTTGCTGTTTAGGTTGTAACCATTTTCACATGCTCAATTATATTGAAAAGGTTTGGGATGCTCATCTGGGAAGCTGATAGCAGAGTTGATTTTTTTTTTTTCTTTCTTGCTAGAGGACCCGTGATGAGCTGGTACGATCTACAAGTTTTATAGCTTAGCCTTCACAGTTCTAAGTTTCCGACAAGTGTCCACAGCCTCAGTGCAAATTGTCTGTTCCTTCCATTTTAGTGTAGTGTCAGTACTATTCAGAGCTTGTGCTGTTGGCATAGTATCAACAAACACCTGCAGCCAATTTGCATTAGGGCTGCCAACATCACTAGTTTGTAGCAGAGTTATCTAACTGAGGAACTGGGAGAGAGATCTAAGTAATGTTTCTAGTGTCAACATGGCTGATGTGCAATACCATAAGGAAGAAACTGCATTGCATCCCTTATTCTCAAACTTTTTTTGAAGTGAAAGATTTGTGAACCCCAAAGTAGTGCATCTTTTCAAATAGTTATTATCAGAGCTTTCTGTTACTCACAAATGTATTTTTTTTCCCATGCCTTTTAATGTAAGCCTTTCCCTGTGGTGTTACATCACCCTCATGCTCTCTTCTGACAAGTAGCTGATGATGGCCTAAGTTCTCTCTGTAGTAACGAAGTGGAGCAAGGGGCTGAAGAATCAGCAAAACTAGAATGTGGTTAGGAGGTAGCTGGTATGGAAAATCACGGTCTGTAGCAGTTGTTACAGTCTCATTGGTACCAAGTACTTTTAGTACTTTTCTGTCTCTGTCTTTTGTTATTGTTTTACAGTTGTGTTTTAAGCCAGCTGTGGAGGACAGCAGGTAGTGACATCTGAATGCATCATCAGACTTGTTGCTTGCATTCATAGAAGCCAAGTTTTGTTATGTGTATTAAAAGAATGATATTGCACGAGCTGGATGGGGAGAGAACTTGGATCTTCAGAGTTCTCATGACACACAAAGAATTACTACTCTGCTTTGAGGTTCCAAGCAAAATTACCAAGCTTGCAGATGAAAGTATCTTTTTCTTTTTAATGACCAAATTAAGACATTAATACATAAGGCATTTATTTAGTAGCAACACAAGCAATGAGGAC
Source organism: Aythya marila (assembly GCF_965140915.1). Taxonomy (NCBI): domain Eukaryota; kingdom Metazoa; phylum Chordata; class Aves; order Anseriformes; family Anatidae; genus Aythya; species Aythya marila. The sequence goes on from NC_139044.1 coordinate 43,868,309, forward strand.
AATTAAAATTTCCTAGTAAATGAACCAAGCATATATTTTGGATTTTGTGTACAATTTTTGAATGAAAAGCTTGAAGTTGTGATTAAGTCTCAGGCACAGGTTGGTATTTGTGTATGTTTGTTTTTCCTATAAAATGGAGTGAATGCAGAGTGCTACTGTGGCATACTTGCTTGACTGAGATTAAATACAAACTTAATTTAGGCTTCATTGGAAAATAAATTAAAATTGAACACAAGTTAACCACCATTCCCTTTTTCAGTGAAAGTGATGGTGTCAAAACAGCCAGAGGAAAAGATATCATATTTCTAGCTTTTCTGCTTTTTCAAAACATAGATTTTTTTTACCTTGTAACTATATACCATAAAGTATCATTTAGAGACTGTAAAACACTAAGCCATTTACATCTAACGCAGACTTTCTTATTATTTTGCACAGATGAAAGGAAAACGGAAGCAAACTGTTTTTGAATCTTTAGCTCCCCTGGAAGAAGAATATTTCAGTGAATCAACAAAAACTAGGCGACTGCCATTCAGATCTAGTAGGGCAAAGATAAAATATGCTAATACATACAGACTAGAGCCATATCATAAATTTCGGGATTATTTAGTGAGAGACAAAGCTCAAGCAATACTAACGGTATAGTACTTTTAAAATGAATTTTATATATATTTTTTTTTTCAACAGTAGTTTGTCTTGCAAAGATTAAGCAACTTCCGCTGTTCCATTAATATGAACTTAAAACATAGGCATAAATGTTTGCAGGCTTAAGTTTTGGCACACATGTAGTATGTAGTGCTATGTTTCACAAAGTGCAGAAGGCCCTCTGCAAGTTAGCCACTAAGCATGTGCTGTTCAGATGGAGCTGAAGCTTGATCTTTTACTCATTTCTAATCAAAGTAAGCTATAGTTATTCAAAGTACCCTGACCTCCAAAATATCTGGATATCCAAAGATCCTGATTTTGGATTTGTGACATTCTACTTTGATTGGATCTATTAATATCACTTGACCAGCATAACATATGCTTTGTGTCCTTGACAGTCTGACTGCCACATATAAAAAATAAGCAGAAAATAATGAGAACAATCTACTAAAATGTGATGGTGATACCTTGAAAAGTTACAACTAACTCTTATAATTCTGAGGACAGGCCTTCAATATGTGGAACAGGTATTTGTAGAACTATTTTCGAGTGAACTGAGCCTAAGTGCTGGAGAATAATACATCCCTGTTTGATGAAATGAGATTGGCTCTATATGTGTAATTGTAACTTTCAAAAAAAAAAAAAAAAAAAAAAAAGATAAAGCATTTAATATAAAAAATAGTGCAGCTTTTGCTGTTTGGGAGCAGCATCTGTATTTTACAGTCTATTCTACTCCTTATTTTTTCTAATGAAAATGTCTGAAAAAGTTTATTGCAAAGAACTGCCTGGATGAAAACTAAGATCTTTCAAAATTGTTTTCGATAGAAGAAACTTCAACAAGGCAAATACGATGCAGTTTCTAGTCCCTCCTTGTGTGCTTCAATCTCCGAAGAGATATTAACAGCTACGAAGGAAATGGGCTTTGACCGTTATAAGTATGTGGTATCAGTGCTAATTGTGGAAAAGGCAGGTCAAGCAATACATGTGAGCAAACAAATTATTCTTAATACCTTTTGCAAATTGAAAGTCATTTTTAGAAGTGTATGTTATCTCCTAGGCATTAATCCACCTACAGCAGTGTAACATGAAGTAGTCTTGGCGCGTTTAGGTTCCTTAGGGAAGTAGTATACTAGGTGACAAAGGTACTGTGTTAACCCTGTTAAGGTGTGTGTTTGGTTTAGGTTGTTTTTTGTTTGTTTGTTTTGTTTTGAGTTCAGCAACAGTGGTAAGGAGCCCATGCTGCTTTTCTCTATCAACCAGTTATTTCCACTGTGTGCTGTACCAGTACAATTGCATGACGGCAGTGAATATTTTTTTCCTCCTCTATTTCTAGAGAACTTTGACCTCCAGTTAGGTCATCAAATGCCAGCATAAAATGCAGTGCAGTTGTGGCAGGGGGTGACATGGGAAGGAATAGGAGCAAGGAAAGGAATGTAGACTGTTTTAACTGGAGCTGCCACCGAATGGATACTCCTGGGACTACAGCTGGGACAATAGTGACCTGAACTTGGTACACCCAAAACAAAAGAATTTATTGGACTGCAATTTTCCTGTGTTGTGTGATAATTTACATGTGCTGCACGCTCTCTTTGGCTTTCAGCACACTTTTTGGTCTCTTGCTGAGAATTAGAGAACACTTGTAGTAGTTGAACCACAGCTGGTGTTAAAACCTGGTGTTTTGCTCAGGTGAAGCCATACCTTGTTCTTAATGCCTTCTGTGAAATAACGTTTGAAGGGGTGCTGTCTGAGGCCAGTCTATGAAGGTCCTACATCTACCCACTTTTCCTGGAGCTGTGGTGCAGTACACAGCTTCCTAATTTGTACTGTATGGGTGTAGAGCTGTAGGAGAAAGATGGATTACTGAAATGTTCCAAATTAATTTTATTTTTTTTTTTCCTCTTGAAGATAATATTTATTTTAGCAGTGAATTTACACGTTAGTTTTCAGAAGACTTTTACCAAAAAAATGAGAGCCCAGTCACAAGTATACTGGTAGAGGTGGAAGTGGCAATCACTTTTTACTTAAATTTGTTGCCAGAAATGGTGTCTGTCGATGTCATGTTTGAAGGGATGCTGTTACAGTATGCTGAAGTGGTAACAAGTGAACATGACAAGAGCTGAGTTTTTGGTGTAGATATTTTTGGGACAATTGGGGTGGGAGCTTTAATGTGAAGCAAGAACACATTTTCATAACAAATACCATTTGTTCATTTTCACTGTCATTTTGCAGTTGTTTTTTACTAGTTGTGGCTCTTGTAATTTAATTATGTCAGCATTTATGTAACACGTTCAAAGTATAAAAATTGTGCTATATATAATCTCACAAATGGTTTTATCTTTTCTTTCCTTTAGGTTGCCAGCAGATGGGTCTGGGATGTTCAAAGAGACAGTTGGGTCTCAGCTAAATATGAAACGGAAACGTTTATAGCACTGGCTCTGGTAATGGCTTGCTATTATGAGTAATGCTCTAAAAAGCACACCTATTTTTGTGCATCACAGGACTCGGTATACTTGAAAATTTTCAGAACATCGGTCTACCACCAGCGTTTGCCCAAAATCTGGCACTAAAATACAGAAGCTGACATATAGTTGGGATAATTTTGCTCGCTTTTCGTTGTAAAATTAACTTCTGAAATGTGTGTGGTTAAGTATGCGTGGGCTTCATCTGTCATAATGCTCTGAAGCAGCTGGTGTAACGCCAGACTTGGTACAATTTTGAATGTTGTGTGCTGCACGCCTAGAGCTGTTAACGAATGCTTGCAATAAATTGTAGGTGTCTGTTTTCTTAGAATTGTGCTTTTTGAAAGAGGAGGCAGCGCTCAGTTTTTTGTTTTTTTTTTCCTCGGTTGTACTTATGATAAAACGCCTGTTCGTGTAGCAGCGTGCAGCAGGAAGCCATCTTTTGCACGCTTGTATTGTGCAGCATTTCCACAGGCTTGCTTTCAGCGAGGCGTGAGTTGAATCCCCGGCTTCCCCGCGTCCCAACCTTGGCGTTCAGCATCAGCAGCGCTCAACCTGGTGCCCAGGGACCAGCCTGACCCTTCCAGCGGCGTGAGCCCTACTGGCCGAGACAGGCTGACAGCGCGCTGCCTGCGGGGCTGCCGCCCCCCCGCCCGGCCCGGGCGTGCCCAGCGCTGCCCGTGCGCGCTCCTCACGGCGGCGCCGGGCGATCCGCAGCTGTGCACGGAGGCGGAGCGCGGGGCCCCATTGTTCCGAGCTGCCGGTGCGGCGGGGCGGCTCCAGCCGGGGGTCCCTCACCGCGCCGCGCCGCGCCGTGCCGTGCCGTGCCGTGCCGTGGGAGGGGCCCGGCGCTTTGTGGGCCGGGGTCTGCCCGCGCTCTGCCTTCAGCCTCCCGCCGCGGCGGGGGCGGCGCCGGGCGGGGGGCGCGGGGCGGCGCGCACCGTGCGCGCTCCCTGCGCGCAGCGGCGGGGCCGGCCGCCGGTGCCCTCCTCCGGGGGTGTGGGGGGAGCGCGCCCCCCGCGCACCCCTCCTGCGGTGGTTGATGGTTCACAAGCGTAGCTCGGCCGCGGCTGACGCGCCCGGAGACGGCTCCCGTGCCGGGCGGCGGCGGCGGCGCTCGGCGCTGCCCACCCGCGGGGGATGCTGCCCCTGCGCCCCGCGCTGCTGCACAAGCGCTACCGCGGCGGATCGGCGCCGCGCTCCCGGCCGGGCCGCGCGGCCGCACGGGCTGCGGCAGCATCAGGAGGCGGCGGCGGCGGAGGGCGCGGCGGCGGCAGCGGCGGGTCCCCACCGCCCTGCCCGCGCGGCGGCGGCGGCGGCGGCGGCGGCGGCACCGCCGTGGGTGCGGGCCGCGCGTCGGTCCGGCGGCGCGGGCCGGGGTCGCCGCGGGCTGCCCGGAGGGGGGCGGAGCAGGAGCTGCGCGAGCCGCCGCGCTCGTGCCCGGGCTGGCCGGTAGGGGCCGTTGCCACCCCCCGCCGGGGGAGGGGGGGCGGAGCCGGGCGCGGCGCGAGGCCGGGGCGGGCGGCGGCGGCGACGGCGCTGCTCCTCGCCCAGCCGGCGGCCCCCGCGGCGGTGATGGCGGCCGTGCTGTCCCCGCGCCTCTGCGACAGCGACCCGGCCACGCCCGGCGCGCAGTCCCTCAAGGTGAGAGCCGCGGCCTCGCCGCCAGGCCCGGCCCGCTCCGCTGCCCCCCCCCCGCCCCTCCCCGCCGCCTCAGCACGGGCCCGGCCCCGGTCCCGGTGCCGGCCCAGGGCGGGCGAAGTTTGGGGCAGCGCCGGGCGGGCCCCTCCTGAGGGGGCTGCGTGGGGCTGGGGGCGCTGCAACTTTGTGAGGGCCGGGGAGGGGAGGGGGGGGCGGCTGGGGAGAGCTTCCCGCGGCCGTGAGGGGCCTCGGTGGGCTGCTGGGCTCGGCGCTGTGCCCGGCACGGGGCTCCGGGCGGGCTGCCGCCCCTGCAGGTGCTGTGGCGTGCACCGAGCCGCCCGCTGCCGCCCGTGTTTCACTTCCTGGGCTCCGAGCCTGCGTGATGGGAGCCGAGGGCAGGGATGTAAACACAGCGCGCTGCGGGCTGAACGGGAAGAAAGTCCCGAGGCAGAGGAGAAAAACTTGTACAAGTCCTCTTAAAGGCCACGTTTATACTTCTCACTTAAACACGGAAGTTTGGAAGTTTCTTGCTTTGAATATACATAGACTTTTGTGCAGAAAACCGTAGCTTTGGCCCTGTTTATCTATTTTTGGAGTGCGTTAGTGTTCCGGGTGAGAAGTAGGAGTGAACTGCTGCTGAGACGTAGCTGTGTTGCAAAAGCTCTACTGTGATATTGTTTTGGTTGGGACTGCTGGTGAGTTTATGCAGGGTGTTCCTAGTAACGTTCAGAAATAGTATTGTTGGTAATACTCAGAGATGCTGCTTGCAGTTTCGTTAACATCGCCTTTATTTTTTTTCTTGTTGTATGAAAGACGTTCTTCTTTCTTGAAGAAGAGCTGGAGTAAAAACTCCCCAAGAAAGAAAAACCGAAAAAGTCACGTAAAGAATTCCATAATACATGAAATGTAGAGCTTAGAAATATGGTTTAGTGGGGACTGCTAGCGTTAGGTCAGAGGTTGGACTCGATGATCTTGAGGTCTCTTCCAACCTAGAAATTCTGTGGTTCTGTGTGTGAAATAAACCAAAAGTAAAGGAGACACTTTTCTCCTGCAACCTGTCTTGATTATAGTGCTATGAAGTCTTATATAACAAACTTTATTATTTGCTGAATTCTTTTTTAGTAATAGTATTTCAAGTGATACGGTATGTAAAACATACTAGAGTGAAAAACACTAGCTAATACAGACTTAATAATAGTTCTTGTCACTGTTTAACAGTGTGTCAGCATGGGCTTGATCCATTTATTTCTGACACATTAATATTTCTTTCCTAAGCTTTTCACAAAAGTTACAAAAAGTGATTCTTTCATCCTATTCCAGAGTTTCAGTTACTTAAAGAGTTGTTTTGTTCTTGGATCTACTGCTGGTCACAATACGCAATTCACTTTGTTACTTCTCTCTCTGATTTCTCACTTGTAATCATGCAAAGTTATTCACTAAAGGCTTTGAGATTTTAGGTAGGAGTTAAACAATAGTTTTCCTTTTTTTTTTCCTCTCCACAAAACAAAAGTTTTTGCTCTGTCCTTACCGTTGCTTTTCGGAGCAAGCCTGAGTACGGGAATTACTCTTGTCCCTGACCCTCACTGGTGAGGGAAGCTTGTTGGGTCTACAGCTGCCTGGCTGTGCTGTTGTAGTTTGCATTGGGAATGAACTTGGTGGTCAGAGCCACATCTGTCTATTGAGTACTCCCTGTATGCAGCAGGTGAGAAACAGCCAGTTCTCTGTGCCATTTTGTGGCCTTAAGCTAGTTTATATCAGAGAACAATTTACTGTGTAATCTGTCCTATGAGCTCTTTGTAGAGAGTATTATTAAATAGTTCACTTCTTTGGGTATACTTGAACTGCAGATTGTCATACAGTATTTTTTGGTATTTTAAATGATCCACTGAATACTTTTATTTTTTAATACCTATTTGCATGTTTGTTTCAGGATGACACAGAAGAAAATTCCAATGATGGCAGCCAGCCATCCAAAAGACGACGTATGGGCTCAGGGGACAGTTCTCGGAGCTGTGAAACTTCTAGTCAAGATCTTGGGTAATACCATTTCTTTATTGCTAGTCTTACTGTAGTGTTCAGTATGCTTAAGTATTAGCTCTTCCACATTCTTTGCTTTTATATACTTCATATAGATTCTGATTTGAGGGAATGTTCTATAAGTAGTGGGGTGTCTTTTTCTCCTGGCATATTTTAAGAGTTCATATTTTAAACCACACAGAGTGTGCTGTGTCTTAATTTATAATCAAAAGCACAGCTTAGAAGTTTTACAAATATTATATGTTTCTGGAGTGAATTTTGACACTGTAGCATCTGCTTTTTTTTCTGATGTCCTTTCCACCATTACACATATCCCTTTTTTGTGTTCCTTCTCTCAGCATATTGATAAACACTGCTTTCGGGAAGTACATGTGAAGTGGGGTGTAGGTAAATGCCTTTGAAAAAGATTAAGAGAATGTGGTGTTATAAAGGAATTGTCCAGCTATCTGTAGATGGTGGTCAGTAATGTAAATCGGAATTAGTGAATTTCTAGAAATGTAAGTATCCCTCTTGTATATTCTTTGATTTCTTCTAATGTGTTTTTTTGTTTGTTTTTTTTTTTTTTTTTTTAAATGCTCAGATACAGCTATTTTCCTGCTGAAAACTTGATAGAGTACAAGTGGCCACCGGATGAAACAGGGGAATACTATATGCTTCAGGAGCAAGTCAGTGAATATTTGGGTGTGACTTCCTTTAAAAGAAAATATCCAGGTATTTGTTTTTTTGTGTGTGTTTTTTTCTAAATTTTTCTTCTAAAAAAAAATCTCTGCTTTCATATGTTTGAATGTAATCTCTGTGTCTCTTTGACCACGGTATGAGCCAGTTGTTTAAAAAAGTCCATGGCAAAAATATATCTCAATTTTGTATTTTGTACTTCTTGATTTTGTTACTGGCATATTGAAAATGTATACTACAGTTTTCAGAGCAATTCAAGACTTTTCAGTATTGTCACTGAAAACCTGCAGACAAGTTTGATTAAGGGTTAAGGTGAGCAAGTAGCTTTTGAAAACTGACCTCAGCTTTATTCTTAGATATTTTGTTAGTGATCTCTTGCTGTATAGCTGTATCTCTGTATTCTGTTTCCTAAATTGTGGTAAAATTTCTATTTTATCTGTGGAAGGATTTCAGAATGAATTGGGAAGGTTCTAGGATTTTAGCCTTCATAATTCAGATTTATCGTACATGGTTCTTATGTCATGGAATTTATTTTAAAAGGCATATTAAAAGAAAAAAGTTAAATATGCCTTCAGTATTTGATCATATTTTCTGCATCCAAGCTCTTGTGGCAGGTTTCTTTAGTATATCTGTAAATCATAACTATGGGCAAGGTTCTCAGAAAAATCGAATGTATCCTGACAGTGTATATTAAAATTAAAATAAGTTTTTAATGTTATCATGTTTATAGGAATAGTAGTTTTGTGTAGACTCTCATTACCTGAAAATAATTCTCAGACTAATTTGATATTGTTTATGGGGGATTTTGAGTAACTTCATACATTTTTATTGCTTTTTTTTGTGTTTTCTCTTGAGATTTAGAAAGACGAGACCTATCTCACAAGGAGAAGCTCTACCTCAGAGAACTAAATGTTATCACAGAGACTCAGTGCACATTAGGTAAGAGAAAAGATTGTTATATTCCTTGTTACAGTATTGAAAGTGACACACTGAAAATGTGATTCAGTTTAGTAGAGGAGAATTGGATCATTTGCAACCAAAAATGTGAATTCTTAAAACTGGCTTGTATTTCATTCTTAATTTGTGTTAATTGGCCAAAGGATATTGGTCTTCCAGATTTATTGTTTAAAAAAAAAAAAGGGAACTATTCTAATTACTTAGCAAAACTTATGTTGTAAATTAACTTTTAGAGCCTTTTTCTCCGTGTAGAAAAGAGAACAACGTACTTTTTCAAACTGAAAAGTCCATCAGTCTTGTTCTGCTGAGTGAGTTGGGACTAAGCAAACACTAGTGTATTTATACAGATCAGCATACGTGTTAGCTGTCGGAAGGGTGCATATTGAAGCACTTAAATGTACTTGAAATAGAACAATGCCCTTGATGCGTTTTATGTTGAAAGAACTTCAAGTATTTGTTTCTTCCTCTACTAATACGCGTGACTTGGAACATGCTAGAGATTAAATGATGCCTGTCACGTTTTTTTTCATGTGTGTCATGGATCTGTGCAAATGTTAAATCATTTTATATCTTAACAGTTCTTGGTATACTTACCTTTATTTCTTACCTGTCAGCCTTTTTTATTTTTTATTTTTTTACTGAAATGTGCAATAGAGAACAAGATCTATTTTTATCAGTAGAAGCAAAATGCTATATTCTTTCTCACATACACAGTATGTGCTGTGTTAACTGCAAACAACAGGGATAGTTCTATATATCATCAGTGGTAGTAACATATGCCAACCTTCATTCTGTTGTCAGTGGAGGTTGGTTGCGTTGGAGGCTTTCAGAGAGGCGTTCCACATGACATGGTAGCTACAAACTGTCATGTTCTGACTTCTGAATTGAAATACTTTAATTAGGAGTCAGGCATCTGTGTGCAGTTTGCTGTTCTGAATTGCCCTCACAGTGATTCTTGATTTGTGTGGAAAACCTAACCTCATAATTTAAGTTAAGGTTGTACAAGTTAATGAAACTAACAGTTTACCAACACAAGAAACTGAAGCTAACAGTTCACCAGGTCCCGCTTACAGCAAAGGTTCTGCTTCACAGTGGAGTTGAGTAGGTGGCAGTCAAGTATGAAGGTGGGGGTTATATTCTGTAGCTGTAAGCAAGAAAAGAAATGAGCCTTTCCTCCTGGGGGAGAAGCAAACTGTTAATCAGCCTTGAAACCTGAATGTCATAAGTTCTCTCCTGCTTGAGAGAGGGAGAAGCATTGTGCATAGTAGGTTGTTGTCTTTGGCTCCTCAAAAACTTCAGCTGATCATTGTCAGATATAAATAACCTACCGTTAGTTTTGCCAGGTAGCATCATTATTGCTTTTATCTATTTTAGGTCTAACAGCTTTGCGCAGTGATGAAGTAATTGATCTTATGATTAAAGAATACCCTGCCAAACATGCTGAGTATTCTGTTATACTGCAAGAGAAAGAACGTCAGCGAATAACAGATCATTATAAAGAGTACTCTGTAAGTAAATAGTGCGCTAAGGGAACCAAATCTGTATCATGGAATATACATGTATTTAAAAAAGGGGTGCTCACAAACTGATAGTGAAATGTATGTAAATTAATAAAATTATTTTTATTTCAGCAAATGCAGCAACAGAACACACAGAAAGTAGAAGCCAGTAAAGTTCCAGAATATATAAAAAAAGCTGCCAAGAAGGCTGCAGAATTCAACAGTAATTTAAACCGAGAACGAATGGAAGAAAGAAGAGCGTATTTTGATTTACAAACACATGTAGGCGGATTTAAATTTCTTCTCAATGTCAGTAGTAGCTCCTTGCTTGTTCTAATAAGAAGTGATTATTAGTACTATCTTAACTGTTTTATCTTCAGAGGGGTTGAATAGACCTGTTACAGTTAAGTAGAGATTTTAACAGTTTTGCTGGGAAATACAAATAATAATTTCAAATATATCTAATATAAAATCTTCTTTCAAATGGGAAAACACTTCTGTCTGAGGAAACTTCTAAAGTTTCAGTGTTACTTCATTGTCATGTCTCCAATCTGTTGCAACAACATAATATTAAGAGGGATGTTTAGGTTAATAAGAAGCTTCTGTTGTTATCTGTTCATGGAAGTGGCTCATTCTTTTTTGGACAACTACTGAAATTTTGCCAGAACAATGTAATGAGTTAAATAGTAAGCTGTTTATCTAAAATAGTACTTGCTCCCTCTCAATTTTCATGTCTGTATATTTGCTAGGTGTTACATTGTTTTTGTATTAGATATATTTTATGCCTCTGCACCTGATTTAAAAAAAAAAAAAAAAAAAAAAGAAACCACACGTGCTAGCTGTCGTTTTGAAGCAGGACTGCACTGCTTGTGTGAAAACAGTGTAGCAACTTTTTTCTCTTTGCAAATTGTAACAGTATAGTAGTATATTGTGAAAAGTCTACGGTTTTCTGATATTGAGATATGTTACATACAGGATAGCAGATAATTAGTTTCATTCTGAAAAAAGACCTTCTATAAGCATCCTTTGTGTTGCTAGTGGGATTTTAGTAGTACAGTCAGGTTTCAGAATTATTGAATTCAGAAACTCAGTAAAGGGGAGAGACTGAGTTCAAAAATATTTCCAGGGGGTGGAGGGTAGGGAAGGCTCAAAAGTTCGGATGTGAAATGAGAACTTCATTATTCTGTATTAAACACCACAGATTATCCAGGTGCCTCAAGGAAAATACAAAGTCTTACCTACAGAGAGAACAAAGGTTAGTCCTTATCCAGTGGCTCTCATACCCGGCCAGTTCCAGGAGTACTACAAAAGGTATTTTAAAACCATCGCAATTGCTGATTCTCTTGCAGTGATCTATTTTCTCTATGTTTAGCTGATGGAAAACACTTGAGTGTATTTACTGTAAAGTTTTGAATTAATTTTATGCCTGAGTCACTTGCTAGACTAATAAATACACAGCATGAGGGCTTCTGTCAACAACATAAATGTAGTACTGGCTGCAAGAGTGTTCCCCCCAGTGATGTATTGTGGTGCCTGAGCTTTCACCAGCTCAGATCCTTACTGTGGTAAAAGCAGACACTGATATCACTCCTGCCACCCTCACATGCTTACTTACCTTCTGCCTCTGCATGTTTGCTAAGATTAATATCGCTACGTCAAAATGTTGTAATGCTGGCTTGTGGTCAGGTGCTTTCCGTGTGACAGTCTTACTGTCCTTTTTTAAATTTTTAGAAAGTTTTTAACTTAAAAAAATCCACCAAATTGCAATCGATCTTGTGGGCTAAGTTTAATGTTGGATTTTTAGGTGAGGGAGAAAGGTGTTGCTAGTTGAATTTTTCTTTTTCATTAAACATGTATTGTGTAAACTTAAACAGCTACACAAATTTTAGACTTTTCCCTGTGAGGTGCTCCCATTTGGCGAACACAGGTTGATTTGAAAGCTGTTGCCTAAGCTGTGCCTTTTTTGCACCAGAGATGGTACTACTCATCCTATACATGCAAAGTTTTCTGTCGAGAAACTTTTTGTATGCACTTGCCTTGTTCATTCCAGTGTGTCTTCATCCAGCCCCCCTATAAATGTGCATGTTTAAGGGGTATTCTTGAAGGACCTGAATTTTATTAAGTTGTGTTAAAAATACAAGAAATATTGTTTATTTTGAGCATACAAGCTGTAAGTGAAACTAACTATCCTTCTTAATGAAGGACGCAACCTTTCAAAGTGTACATGAAAATAGTGTCCTACCCGTTACCATGTCCTTAATACTAAGAGGTCTTTTTTCGTAGTCTTTAAGGTCAATAAAAAAGATGGGGTGGGGGGGATTATACACATAAAGCTGTATGCGGCTATAAGCAAATACAGATCAGATCTTCACAGTATTCTGTAATATTTTTATTTCCCTTTTTTTCCCTCTTCATTACTCAAGAAACTTGGTCTTAAATAGATTATCTTTACTTATTTTGCTTTGGACCCTAGCCATTTGTGTACCTTTGATTGGAGTTGTGCACATGCTATGTACTTATATAAACAAAGTATATAGTCTGTTGGGTGTAGTAACATGGGTTGATTCTGTAGACATTCAGGTGACCATTTATGATTGTGCAGGTTTAGAACATTGCAAATATGTTCTTCCTTTGTTCCATGAATATTTACCTATGTGAAGATGACAAGTACTGGATAGTAATTAAAGTTAATTGGTGAAGAGAAATTAGCAAGTTTCCTGCATTTTTTTATGTGCTTTCCTAAAGAAGCGAGCTGAAATCATTCACGTTTCTTTCTTTCAAAATAAATTCTTTATGTATTTTGTAAATAATATCCATGCATAAAATACAAAGGCATTTGTTTGTTTATTTTATTGCCTTTAGATATTCTCCGGATGAACTTCGTTACTTGCCATTAAACACAGCTCTTTACGAACCCCCTTTGGATCCAGAACTGCCTGCATTAGACAGTGATGGGGATTCAGATGATGCAGAGGAAGGGCGAGGTGATGAGAAACGGAAAACCAAAGGCAACTCGGTGAGACAAATTGAAAGCGTTCTTCAACAAAATAAAATCCTTTCCCTTCGCTTTTGTTAGTTTCAGTAATTTCCTGGTAGAACCTTTAACATCATCAAAATGAAGTAGAATCATAAACTCGCCTTTTTAGTACTTCTTTTTATTTTATAACTTTTCTATCCAACTTTCCATTGTGCTCCATTTTTAAAGTAAATCAAACAAATATTTGTAATACCATTCTTTCTCTTACTTGTTTCTAAAGAAGTTTTGAGAAGTCTTCCCAACTGCCCCTCTTTGTTTACTCCCTTTTCCTCAGGTCATGGGTCAGGTTGCTAACATTTCTGTGAACTTTAGTTCAGGTCACAGTATATTTTGCTCTTTAAGTTCCATAGAATCCATCATTAAAGCAAAGGACTTGGTAGCCTGGTAACTTTGCTTTCTTGTAATGTAGAAGGAGGAAGTACTCAATATAGAAACAGTTACTTTATTACAACTTAAAGAAAAGATTGAAAACAGTTGGGATTTTTTGTTTGTTTTATGATACATCTTTAAAAAGATGTGTATGCACTCTCTGTTTATGCAAACCCCAAATTAACTGTTACTGGCAGTTAAGGGAAACTTTCACATACCTACCTGGATAGTGTTGTAGGTGCTCAGGAGCAGCTGAGCTTCAGATGGGCTGTCCAAGAACAGCTGTGTCATTGGTATATTGGTGTTGGTGGTATATTGGCAATGACCATTTTCTAGAAATGGAACTCCAATTCTAAGAAAAAAAAAAAACAGAATATAAAATCAGAAATACATTTAACAATTTCTAGTTCAATTGACTAACATGTTAGATAGTGGGTATATGTAATGCTAAATTTCTCCATATAAACATTTATTTTGTTTAAAATATTCACAAGCTACTCATAACTGAAGAAGAAAAGAAAGGGTCAGCTTGTAGGCTTACGGGGGGTAGCTGTTAATACACTCTTTCTGCTTGTATTTTTTAGAGAGAAAAAAAGTAAACATCATGCTAAGTGTCAACTTTGATTTAATCGTACTCCATTTTTTTTTTACACTTGATCGTTAATCACCTCTTTCTAATTCCCCTGTCCACTGACTTCCATTTCTCTTAATGGTAAAGAAAAGTAATTGGACTGAGCCGGCTGTCCTTCCATTTAGCACAGAAGTTCAGATGCCTTTTTGGTGAGAGAATATGGAAGGGAAAACGTGGTTGTGTTGGAAAGGTGTAGGGAATATATGAGATGAGGTTCCTGTGAAGGGGGTTTGGCTATGGAGCAGTGGTTCTTTACTAGTCATTAGGGGAAGATATCTGTTGGACACAAAGGTGGACAGTTGCCAAGTATATTTTTCCGAGTTTTCAGCTGCCTAACATTTGTCAGATCTCGCTGGTGAGCCCTACGGTATTTTTTTTCCTTTTTTACCCTCCCCATTTTTGGGCTCAGATAGCAGTTTTCCTGTTCTGTAGTGTCTTAATGGACTTGTTCTGAATAATTCTTCCCCTAGTTTAAAAAAAAAAGAAAAGTGTGAAACATACCATTTCTTTTTGCCATGTAGTTAGCTTTGCTTTTGTGTTCTACAGCTTTCTTTGCCCTCTGTCTGTTTTGATTTTAGGTTCCAGGGCATAGGTGGGTTACTTTATTTGTACTGAGTGCCTTTTACTGTAGGGCACCGCAGTATTTGGCCTTTTGTTTTTTATTGTAATAAACATGATTAATTATATTATTCTCTGCTGAAAGTTTTTGGAAGCCTGTATTAACACTTCTCTGAGAAAAATCTCGTGCTGCTGCTCTTAATTATGCTTACGTTGGTCTTTCATTCTCTGTGAACCTCTTCCACTCTTCACCTTCCTGTTCTTCAAAATTCTTTTAACTGCAGCATGAAATCTGATGTTTGGTTCTGTATTAAATATTCAAGTGTGTTTTTCCTCTGATGGCATTCTTCTGCTGCAATCCAAATGAAATATTCAGAGTGCTCCTGGTGAAAATATGAGATGAGGGTGGCAGTAAAAACCTTCACATATTTAATTAAAAAGACAGCATTATTTGGTCGTACACTTTAAATACGAGGCCAGGGCACTTTTAACTTTTCACTGGCCCTTTACTTTGTAAGCAACATTATGCATATAGTCAATTTCTTGCTGACTTTCAAAGAAAAATGGTTCAAAGAATTATACTGTTGTGTGCTCCACTCTGGTACCAAGATCAACTGGAAAACACAACCGCTGTTGCTGATGCCAGTCTCTTAGCATGAGAAGAAAAATAAATAATGAAGGTTATGAGAAAGTGTTCTAGATTGTGATGCACCCTATGCTTTTGTAGAAGGAAAGATGTATCCTTCTTTTACATTAGTTGGCTCTAAGGGGCATAGGAAAGACTTGTCTGTCTATCCAAAAAAATAAAAAATATAGCTATGGTATTTTTATTATAGGACAATTCGTCTGGCAATGTATCTGAAGGTGATTGCGCCACAGACAACCAGGAGGATTCTTTTCAGGGAAGACAAAAAACAAGAGACAAAAGTTCTACTCCAAGAAAAGATGGTTCCAAACGTTCTGTATTATCCAAATCAGTTCCTGGGTACAAGGTAGAAGAAAAAAGCCCCTGACTGAACTTCCATACTGACCAGCCTCTCCCTGAAATATTTGTTTTTCAGTAATGTGGAACTTCTGCTTGCTGTACTTCACTAGCTGCTCTCCTGTTGTGTGCTCCATCTGTTTGCTTCCTTACTTCCTTTTTGCTTTTATTTCATGTGAGGCTTTCCTTTATTCTAGCTATACAGTGGCCTCTGTTTCTGGTAACTTCTCTGATTTCCAGGCAGTTACATTAGGACAGTCTCCTGTGGATTTGTCATTGGAACTCGACATCTTTCTGTCTGCCTGGACATAGCAGTCAGAATTACTTGCCAGTTCAAAACTAGCACTAGGTATCCATTATTTTTTGTACTGTTTCGTATGGCAGCATACCTAGAGATCAGTGCTGTAAAGTGCAGCTATGTGGCTGAACACATTGTTCCGATGTTCATTTCAAATAGTCTTTCGTCCTGAGATGTTACGATGTAAGACATTGATGAAAGACAAGAAGCTTATTACAGTCATATAGGCAACACTACATGACCACTATAAGAAGATGTGGAAAACAGCTTTTTATGTAGTTCGTACTACGTAGAAAAGTTTGTAGGCAATATGCTTTTATCTGACTTAGTTTGGATGTTAATACATTTTAGCTACAAAGCAGTGGTTGCCAAACCTAAGACCAAAATCATCAGTATTACTGTATAATAATTTCAAAAATTAAGATGATAAAAGATGAAGATGAAAAAATAATTCTCAGGAGAACTGGGAATTGACGTGCATTGTTTATGTTACTATTTGGCATCCTGAGGGGTTTTGAAAATAATGTAACACATTTAAAATACATTATTGCCCAGTCCTGTTCCACTGAAAGGAATTAAAATTTTCCATTGACTTATGTGGGAGCAGGAATAGGCCCATAAAAAAGGAAGACACTACATTAACATGGGGTTTATGTAGCAATCAAGAATGCGTGTTGAGAGGTTATGAAAAAGGAAAATCTTTGTCAGTGACAAGATTGTACATACTGAGAAACTGTCTCAACAGAAGTTGCGCTGTTGATGGTTTGTATTTTGTATTCATAACTGTTTACTATCTGTATTTACCAAGTTAACAATAAATAAGCTATAACTAAAGCTAATTTCCGACAAGAATTGGACAACTTTGATAAACTTTCTGTACATACAGTAACTGTAAAAGTTAATAACAGATATCAAGCTCCAGTTGTGTTTTCTCTTTTCAGAAACTTACTAAGACATATGCAAATTATGGAGATTTAGACTGTGGTACCATACATCTATTTTTTTATGTGTAACTCTGCAAATTGTTGTAGACTCAGAATGCATACCGATGTTCCCACGAACATGAAATCCAAAGACGGCACTTGAAATTATTTTTTAGCTTTGTTTAACTTGTCGTTGGAGATTGTGTGCCACAGGTTTGCAGAAAGAAGTTTCACTTAACTTTGAGATACCTGTGTGCTTGATCATTCCTGTCTATGAATGCATAAAGAGAAGATTTACAGAGCAGACCATTTTTTTTTTGAAAGTTATACTGGTAGCATATGGCATTGCATTTTGAAAATAGATTCCTATAGCAATTACTTCTACGAAGTCACTGACTGTATTAGTAACAAGGCATTACTGTAAACTGACAGTGCCACATCTTTCTGATGTCAGTGTGTTCCGCCTGCATCGACCATCAACTTGTTGATAAGTCAAGATGGTGATGCTGTGTTGGGATGTTGAGAGGACCGGCTTTCTTGTTTGTGGGAGTGTTTAAATGCTTTCAGTAAACCCAATTATATGAGCTGCTTTAACTGGTGAGACAGAAAGAATCTTGTTTGTTAGTCCATTAAAAACACCAGATAATGATATACCGTATGTGCCTGAGTGTTACGGCACTTCGAGCTGAAGGCTTAACTGATTTAAAATGTTGTCCCTGTGAATTCTAAATCTTTGTAATACTTTTGTTCTGTATCATTCTCTAATATCTGACTATTTTTGTAGGACAGTAAACTTTTGGTTACATGTAGTTAAAATTGAAGGATAATTGCTATGGCATCAACATGCAATTGTATCATTATAGACACATTACAAGTATTAAAGGATTCACACATTTCCACTGAGTTATTTTTAAGCAAAAGAAATGATGTATTTTATATGGAGCCGTTTTTATTGTCAGTTCTTTAACAAAGAACAATTAGCATGTGTTTTACATTTTGTCATGTTACAAATAGCGAGTCTTTGTTGCTGCAGGACTGGCTATTGCAATTGCACACACAGGGTACTGTAAAAAGTACAGGAGGTTTTTTTTGCACATAAAACTGAAATGTATTGAAACTATATTTTACAACACTTCTGTTTTAGGTCACTGTATATGCAAATGGAACCCTTTGCATTCAGAATAGGACCTTATAAAAATAGTGTGATTGGAATGCTTGCTTTGAGAGCTGCATGCTGCAGCAAGGAAGTTAAAACTTACAGAGCAGTCATTATTTTGACCCGGCATTCCTTCTCTCCCCCTTCCTTAGCCCCCAATAAGATGAAGATGTACAAAGCAAAATGTACTCTAATCAGATGGGATATTGTCACTTCCCATTTGGATTTGATACACTTTTTTTTAGTGTTTCTAAAAGCCATTTATGATGGTAGAACTTGAATTGTTTTGAAATGTGAAGTCTTGCATTATTTCATTTTTGTAAAAAATAAAAATTAAAAAAAATCAAAAAAAATAACAAAACCCACCCTTCCATGCTGTTGAAACTTTTATTATTAATAGGCTGTTATTCTCATCCCACCTCCAAATGTACGATTTCTAATAAATACAATTTAGTGAAGTAAGAATTAGATGGAAGCATTGTTAATAAATGCACCCCTATCAGTGTCTAACTTTAGAATTTTATATATCAGAGTGTTAATGCACATAACGTAATGCAAGTACAGTGACCGGAAAGTAGCTCACTTTAGTTTTGATGGAGTACAAGGGAGTATGCTGCTGTATATTAAAAGCAGTGATACATAAATTCGTTAGAAGTCTGATTAGAGAAGTGCACTTCCTAGTCTAGAAAGGCTTGGTTTACTTAGAAATAGATAAAAACACACCAACAAAAAAATTAGAATGTAGCCTAAACAACAGAAGGGTAAATGCTGCAACACTGACAAGGTTAAAGCATGTGCCACTTTTGTTGGGAGGAGCAGGGTATAAAGGTATACATGTAGGACACATAGAATAGTAAATGATTTTGTGTGTTTTTGCTTCCATTATATTTATTACTTTGTAGAGACATTTGTGAATGTTAGACTTCTCTTACCATTTTATTATATTTATGTATAAAACAGGTTGACTATGCTTTTTTAAAATAAATAAGCAAAAAAAAAAAGCCTGTATGAGTGCCTCTGTCATCTTTTGAAGGAAGTTGCTTATAAACATCTCGTATGGTGTTTTGTTTTTTAAATAAAACTCTTCAGACTAGACAATTTGGAGCAGAATGTAGATGCATTTTAACATAGAAAAGCAGATGTAGAACTTCAGAATTCTTAAAGCAATGCGTCTTGACTACTTAAAAATGAATTAAGATATTATCATACTAGATACAGGTATTGGAAAAAGACTGGCTGGGGGGATAGATATACTTGAGGATAAGTTGCATTACAAAGATCCCTGTTTAGTTTCTTTGTTTTAATACATGTATTTCTGTTTTTGTTTTTTAATTAAACTTAATTCTTCTCCCCAGAAGTGGTCGGTAGTTGACTGGGTATGTTTTTGCTTACTGACAAGCTGTTTAGTTCCTTAGAAAACAGGATATGCCTTGAATTAGAATTCCAGCTAATAGCTGCATCTTTGCAGCAACATTTTTTTTTCTTCTCAAAACTCTGGGACTAAAACTCTGGGACTAGTGCTTAATATCAGTGAGTACTATGTTAATTTTAACCCTTATTTCTCACTAATTTCATTATGCAGAGGTCCAAGCTCAATAATATAACTACTGAAATATGTCTGTAATGCTTGGTTTGTTTCTTGGTCCTCACAAAGATATTTCTGAAATATGTCATACCTTATTTCTTTGGTCCTCATCAAGATAAAACTTTTGTGTTTGCACACAGAATTAATACACAAATGTTACTCCATTTAACAGCCTACTGTTTCTCTCACCTTTTAAATGGGTCTCATGCACTCAGGCTCCAGATTATCGCTTAGAAATACTATAAACGTAAAACTGTATTTAAATGCAAGGGTATTTATTTTTTACTGCAGTTACGACTGGACTTAAGAAGGAATGGTAAGACAGCAGTGTATAACATAGCTTACCAGATATTTTAAAACTTGTTAAAGTCAAATTTATTGCTTTTGTAATTAAGTTTCTATATTCTATAAAGACAATGAAAATGTAAAACTGTATTTAATTTCTTCCACACAGAAAATCTGCATGGAGATTTGCAATGAAGTATTTTATACCATGTAATTTAGGGGTATGTTAGCTGCTGAATTCAGAGGAAGAAACTAGTACATGCTTCTGCTCCCATTTTGTTTATGTAAAGCTCACTACATGTGTGCCAAGCTCAAAATCTTACGTGGTTAATCTAAGACTTTTTAAATACTGCTGGTTGTCAATTATTGTCGTATGTGTTAAGGTTCACACATCATAGCAGATAACCCATTAATTTTGAGTTAAGGAGCTATGTTACATTTCCTGTTAAATCTGTAAATTCTTCTGGAATGAATTTATAGCCCTCTTCTACCCTTCCAGCCAAAGGTCATTCCAAATGCTATATGTGGAATTTGTCTGAAGGGTAAGGAGTCCAACAAGAAAGGAAAAGCTGAAGCTCTTATACATTGCTCCCAGTGTGACAACAGTGGTAAGTATCCGTATAAACTAACTGGATTCCTAAGGATTCAAACATTCCTAATGTTTGGCAGATCTTTTTGTGGAAATATTTTTACTTGTTTACCAACAGTTCACTTGCCTTTTCTGTCCTTCATTAAAGCTTCATCCCTGTTTAAGATTATATGTGCTATCACATTCAGCGTGCTGTTAAGATTTCTCCAGGAGGCGAGCTCAGCTTCAGCTTCTTTCAATTCAATCTAAATAATTTTAAATTTCATTTCAGTCATAATTAATAATATTGATTTTAATCCAGGCCACCCTTCTTGCCTTGATATGACCCCGGAGCTTGTTGCTATGATTAAGACTTACCCTTGGCAATGTATGGAGTGTAAAACATGCATTATATGTGGGCAGCCTCACCATGAAGAAGAAATGATGTTCTGTGATGTATGTGACCGTGGTTATCACACTTTTTGTGTGGGGCTTGACGCTATCCCCTCAGGTAATAAAGTAAGAGTTAATTTTTCCCTTCCCACCTCCTCTGAGTCATGGGGTTTCTCTGTCAAAATACACACGTTGCTTTTGAAAGAAGAGTTTAAAATCAGTGTGAAGGGTGAAAATAAGCAATAGTGTTGGAAAGCATCCGCACGCTAGGGATTGAGAATTTTTTTTAATAAGCTTTATTTCTGTGTATTTGGTTTTGCACAGTTTAACCTGGCGTTTCCTGTATAGGAAATATAATTGGCTTTTACAACAGAATCCAAACAGGCTCCCTCAGAGCGATTTTTTTTTAATATTTCCAGAGAATACTGAGAATAATTACCTCTTTTCATAAAAGAAACATGTAAAGAGGCCTGTATTGCTGCATATTGCTGGATAATAGCTTTCACATTAACGAAGTTTGTTATTTCAGTTTCTAAATTTAAAAGTATGCTCAATTTAGCATTTGTAAACATTTTTAAACCCCTTCGTTCCCATTTTTTTCTTAAATGTAAAAGCTGGAAGTACCTCAATGTCAGGCAGCCTGTACTTCTAAAATACCCGGCCAACTCAAGGCAGTGTAAAGAAAACTTCAGATGTAAGTGACTGGTAGCAATGTTGCATTTCACGTGACACTAAATAAATCATCAGCAGTAAGCTCATGATAAAGCATTCGGTGACAATATTCCTTGTAACTACTACCTCAACTACATTGTATATTCCCATTTAGAGAAGCACAGGGAGCTTGCTGTTGTTTTACTCCAGGTTATGTGGTTGACTCAACTTTCAGACTGACCTACAGACAGAATCTAAGCAAAATAATTATAGTCCTACAAAACTTAAAAAAAAAAAAAAAAAAAAAAAGCAAAGCATCTTTTATGATTCCAGCTGTTGTAATATAAATAGTTAATATCTATGCTCAACCCTTTATTGTTCCCTCCATAAATGGGTTTTAGTACAAGGTCTAGTACTGAACCTCTGCCAGCAGTTTAATCTGTGCTGCCTGACTGCACTGAAATAACTGACGCTGGTTTGGGGAATGGGACCCACTGCCCTGTGGCACAATAGCAACATTCTCCAACTGCCATTCATTTCTGCTGTGAGTTACTGCCCATAACCTTGAACTGTGGCCACTCATCTGAAAATCTTCACTTGCAACCTCATGGTTTGTCTCTTCTTTCCTAATAACCATTGCATTAGCAGTGCTGGCACTTACTCCTTGAGCCCCATAAACATTAGTGTAGCCAATTGTTACATGCACTGAGTCCGCAAGGGATGGTGAATTTGACATGGTGCTTTCTGTACCTTTTAGAAAAGATGCTTGAAGTTTAAAGAAAAACACTGGTTGTGTACATGAAAGGAAGTACTAGAAACAGATGAGCACCTATTGAGATGGTGAAAGGTACATAACTAGATGAGTGAATAAAAAAGGTAGTTTCCCAATAATTGACAACTTTCTTTTCTTAGGTCGCTGGATTTGTGATTGTTGTCAGAAAGACTCTCCCGTACCCAGAAGAGGAGGAAGAAGGGGGAAAAACAGCAAGGAGGGCTAAGCCCCACTCTCCCCCCTAAAAAAAACAACAAAACAAAACAACTTGCTGTCCAAAATTTAACTGCACAAATTAAAGTGATATTTTGGTGCTATTTAACCAACCACTTTAAGAGGAACAATACCACTTTTTTTTTCTTTTTACCAAATAAACTCTTAATTTTGGCTATATAATTATTTTTGTGATATAAGTCACTAATCATGTCCTGTCAGCTATCTAGACAGAGAAGTCAGATTCCCACTGAAAAAAAAAAGGCTTTCACTAATGAAATGTAAGTTGTACATGCACCAGTTGTAAAAAATTATAGTAACATTCTTGTTTATTTCAGTGCATTCATCAGTAAGCTCTGTGAAAAGAAAATTACAGAGCAATTTTAAATATACACTACTTGCATAGCAATTGATTATCTTGAAAGACTCAACCAAAGTGAAAAATACTCCTGGAAAAACTAACTTTCAGGGAAGAGTGAGCATGATCTGACCTTCTTACAATATACTGCAACTTCCTTTCAGCAAAAATTTTCTTTGCAAGCTAAGGACTTGTTCATATAAATGTACCCCCCCCAAAAAAAATCGTGTAAACATCTTGTGAAAAGAAAAAAAATCACAAAAAGCTGTAAAGGGAGGTGTAAAAAACCCTCAAGCTTAATACCCTATATACTGCATTGCCTTCAGTGAGGAATGAGAATGTCATATTGACAAGTAACAACAGCTGAAGGCTTCCTTTCCCTATAGTAATAGCGAAGTAACATGTACTCGATTCAGGTCATGGATCTGCAGAGGTGCTGAGTGGACAGGCTTCTGCTTACAGATGGTTGATGGGATGCAGAGCACAAGCAGTCAAAATACAGACCATCTGTCCCCTTAGGTGATTGTTTGGTTTTCCTTTCTGTCACCTTAGGCTCCTCAGCTTGACTGCACTCTAAAGCCACTGCTAGTTAGTTTTACTGAAGATACCTGGCAGAGAAAGAGTAGATTTTAAATATGCTCGAGATTGTGAGGGGGCACTGAAGTGCAGCTGTTTGTATTTTGCTCTTTATAAAATAATGATAGAAAATAAAGGATTTGGGCTGATTTTTTTTTCCTAAGCACCTGTTCAGAGATTCCAAACTCTACATTCATCTTTAAGCCCCCATCTCTAAAGTTGAATACTGCAAATACTGTGCTTGCTGCTCATTTTACATGTAGGGCAGGATTTTACAATATAAAATCAAATATGGCTTTTTCCCCCTCACCCCCCACTTTCTTTCTGGTTCAGGATACACAACAAAGAGTATTAAATATTACACAAAGTTATTAATGTTCAATTTCACAGGCTGAAATTTGATTTAGTCCAGTGTGTATGAATTTAAAAAAGAATTTCAAGTATTAATTTCAAGATTCCAATAAGTATAGTCCAGAAAACAGACTCTTCATCCTGAGATTCATCTTCTGTGGTGTGTGAGTATTTCTGGTTTGCCTCCATCTCCTCTGGGTTGTAAGAAGCCTCGCCAAAAGGGTACTGTACAACTGTTCGATCGTAGTAGACCTTCATTTCAAACTCGCTCTCCAGGTGAGAGGGGTGACCATAAATCCCTATTCCCACCGGGCGGCGGAAGTGTGCTGGTACGTGGACAATATCTTGGCCACAAGTTACGGACTGTAACTCGTACTCGTCAAAGCTGGGGTGAAGAGTTATATCAGATACGTACAAATCCGCATCGCCTTTTAAACTCTGCATCTGAAGTACTATCTTTCCCTCGTGATTGAGTCTCAAGTAGCTGTAGTTTCCCGCTCCAATCTGACCTTGAACAACGTGAAGAAGCAGCCATTCTTCAGGTACATCCTCTTCCTCAAAGGTCTTTGCCACAAATAGTACTTGAGCTGCCACAAATATTACCAGGACTCTCCTCCAGCGTGCTGCCATGGCTATTAAGTTTTACTCTGATTCTTCCTACTGTCACATGCGCTACCCTGCAAATACAAAAGAATTTAGATTTAGTATACTCCGTTCCTGGAAGGAATCAGTTTTTGGTTTTAATTTGGTAGTTTTTAGAAATCCTCTCTAGTTCATAAAATGTTAAGCAACTTCAATTAAGTACATTCATTAACTTTTTTTCCTTTTTTTTTTTTTTAAAAAAAAAAAAAAACAGTTAAGAAACCACCCTGTTGCTAAGTTCAGAGCTCTGTATGGTAGGATTTAAATGACCTCAGAAAACAGTTCAGGTGCAAATCCAGGTGCATGTGTGAAGCAGAATGCATTGTGACCCCCAGTAGGAAGGGAGCTAGAACTAAAGACAGATCATCTACTGAGATATATACTAAATATACTAAATTGTGGCTCTACAGCATGGATTATTTCTATGACCAAATTTGGCATATTTTCACTGAAGAACTGCCTTTACTTTCATAAAGTTTTTGTTACCTTACAAATGCTCAGCTCTTTACAGCACTTGCCTACTTGCTGTCTGTTACAGCTCAAGTTGCTGGGACCGTGGGCAGAGGGAAAGGGCTGTTACAAAACGAAGGCCCTTGTGCCCTTTCCCCTTTGTTGCACGCTCCCAGTCGAGCAGCCTGAGCATGCCCGCAGCACTCCAGACCTTTCAACAGCTGCACAAAGTGCACGTGAACAAAGCAGCAAGCTCTGAATTTTGTCAAAGCTTTTCAAAGCATACAGGTGACTGAATTTTACATGCTGGTCTTAGTCAAGTGTGGGAACTGGAAGTACATGCACCTTGATGTTTCAGATGAAGATTTCCGCTCCCTCACGCCTTCCATGAGGAAGGAGCTATTATCTTAAACGTGACAGCTGCTGGTAAATTGCTAGCATGTAAACAAACTGCATTACTTCCACCGAGATATCGCTTAAAGCTTAGTGGTTTTCCAGCTAGCCAGATCTAGGGACAACAACATACGAGCATTTCTGTAGTAACAAGTTTTCTGTCCCACGGGCCTCTAGAACACAAGGCCACAATTCTGCGAAGGCAGCACCACGGAAGGAAGCACAGCGCCCGCAGAACCTGCCGAACCGACCAAGCCCTTTGAACAGTGACAGAAAAGCTGCCTTCTGGATCAGAGAACAAGCCGCTCCGCGGCGATGAAGCAACACCCGAGAGGAGGAACAGTCGCAGCAGAAAACACCTGGCTAAGCACAAGCGACGGCCGATCCCACCTGAGCTCCTGTCCGGCGTCCGGGAGATCTCAGGAGACCTTGGACAGAGCCGGGAGCCCGGCCGCCCCCCTCAGCTGCCTCCTCCCCGCGGGCCGGCCCAGGCCGCGGGCAGGGAGCGGCGGCGCCTCGGCCCGGCTCGGCTCCGCGGACGTGCGGCGGCGCAGGGAGGCGCGACCAAGCCCCACCCCGGGGCCCCACCGAGGGGCCGCCGGGCACGGCACCGCCCCTCCGGCCTCGCCGCGCCCCCTGCACGCCCCCTTCAGAGCCCGGCCCGGCGGCCACCACCCACCGCCGCCGTTACGGCCGTTAAAAGCCGTTACAGCCGGTACCGCCGGCACGGCCGCGCGCGAGCCGCCGCCCGCGGCCCTGCTCTCGCGAGAGCGCGGCGGGGCGCGGCCGTCGCCCTGGCAACCGCCGCCCGGGCTGAGGCGCTCAGCGGGACGGGGCGGGAGGCGGCGGCCGCCAGCGCTGGCTTTTTGTGGCATTTCTCATTTTGTGCAGCTCTTGTGGCGGCACAGACTTCGCCTTAAAGATCACAGGATGGGGAAAAAGAAATGGAAAGAGGGAAAAAAAAAAAAAAAAAAAAAAAAAAGGATTTTGAGAGCCCGCTGATTTCAACAGGCACCTTACCCTGCCTGAAAGCTGTAAAGCTAAGCAAGACTGAAGGACTGGAATTGATAATAAAATCTTCATGGAGAATGTTGTGTGCTGGGTGATGAAAGGGGAGTTGTTTATGCACCTCAGGGATCCTGTATTAATGGAATAAGACAATACGCTGTCTTCAAACCCTAGCTCTCCAATTTCTTAAAACCCACGTAACTTTTGTCCATGCCTATCTCAAACAGATGGGCTGCGTGGACCTGACAAATGTAGATTCCACTAAGGCTGAGCTTTCTTAACATCAACGTCGGTCTTTTACCAACTGCTCAAAACACATCAAACTATTAAAGCTGCTAAATCGCGTTAGTTAAAGTTGCTCTTAAAATGATTGGGTATTGAGATTAGTCACAAAAAGCACACAAAAACATGACATGATGAGGAACTGGTGTTTCCCTAAAATTCCATAACATCGTAAGTCTTTTTATTTATTTTTTTTGTTTGTTTGTTTATTTATTTATTTTCATGTAGCTAGTAGTTCCATGTGGAATAGGTGGATACCCAAGCTATGAGGACCTGCTGGGGCCAGGGTCCTTTAGCGTTGTGTTGCGCTGGAATGGGGCATCGCTAGGGGTTATTTTGCCTGGGGATGCAGCGTGCTGTACATTTCTCACTGCATCCGTCTTTATCAAACTGACTTTACTGGATCAGGGTTCAGCTGTGGCAATGCAGTTGGTGTTGTAACTCCTGCTTGATCAGGTAATAAGTCGGTTCAAGATATCTGATGGCTTCTTGGATTTTTTTCTCATTCCCTAATTTACATGTATATGAATTGTGGGTTGCTGGAAGTAGTGTAGCTACAAACATCTAAAGGTGAGAATGAGCTGCAGTGCAATGAATTAGAAAAAAAGCACCCT
The DNA here is from genome assembly GCF_965140915.1 of Aythya marila. NCBI lineage: Eukaryota > Metazoa > Chordata > Aves > Anseriformes > Anatidae > Aythya > Aythya marila. The sequence goes on from NC_139044.1 coordinate 43,895,314, forward strand.
GAGATGCTCAGGGACAGCTGCAGACAAGTGCACAACATGCTTCAGAGCAAGCTCTTCACTCCTCAGCACCGTTTGCCCGCCTGAGCAGCACCTTTTGTGCTTCGCCAGCCTTTATTCCCCCACGACTAAACCGCCACGAGGCGTTCACAACTGCATCACTCGTGCAGACTGTCAGAAGAAAGCCCCCATCCAGCGTTCTCGGGGGGGAATTATTTTAGGGAAGCCACGCTGCGTGTCCCGAGCGGTGAATGGGGCCGGCTCTCAGCACAGCACCCGGTGCTCGGGGCGGGGGCGGTCGCGGCCGCGCCCCGTCAGCGTCTCCTCTCCGTGGTAACGGCCCGGCCGTTGGGCGCGGGGCCGCGGGGCCGCCTCGCTGTGAGGAGCCGGGGACATGGCCCCGGTGCTGCCGTGGGCCTGAGGCAGGATGGACAGGGCCGGGGCGCGGCGTTGCGCTGCGGGGAGAGGCAAAGCCGGCGTCGTCTGCGAAAAACACGCGGTGAGATCGCGGCTGTCGGCCCGCTTCGTGCAGCCGGCCTGCAGCCACCCCTACTGCGCGTTCCCGCTGAACAAAAGGGAGCTGTGCGTCTGGAGCCCGGCCGGGCAGGTAAAAGCACAGGGTGCGAGAGGGAGTCCCCAGGGCAGCAGTGAGAAAAAGGCGTGGGTCGGGAGACACAGGTTAATGTGTAAAGGAAAGAGGAAGAATAACGCGATGAAATACACAATTGCCCACCACTTCCTAAAAACAGACCAATTTCCAGCCACCCTCTGAGCAATCGCCACCATAGAAGACAACCCCTAACACCATCTTCTCACACTCCAGTTCTGTTGCAGAGCCTGATGTCGCTTTTTTCGGATATCCCTTTGGCCAGCTCGAGTCACCTGTCCCAGCTGCGTCAGCTCCCAGCTTCTTGCCTGCTCACAGACAACTTGCTGGATGCTGTGGGGACAGGCTGGCAAAATGAGGAAGCCTTGAAAGCACTGTTCAGCAGCAGTTAAAATGTTGTGTATTGTCATCACTAGTTTGGTCACAAAATCCAGAATGGCACCATACAAACTGGTGTAAGGAATGTTTACTTGGTCCCAGCCAGACCCAGTGCAGCTATATTGTAATTTATTAAGTGATTTTGGAGCAATAAAGAAAAATGAGTTTGGAACAATTTTGTTAATTGCTCAAACATTATCAGTTTACAATTTCACACTGTTTGTAATGTTAATTTGAAGTGACTCATTTAACTCTTCTTTATGTACGTTTGTCAGCCACTACATCTGTTAGGACATCAGCACTCAGTTTCCGCACTGTCGTTTGGAAATAAAACCGAGCCACTTCTTCTCTGCTCTGCTTCCCGTGAGTGCGTGATCGTGTGGAATCTGGCTGAATGTGCGCAGAAAGAGCAAGAAGGTAGAGTATCAGCTACCTACCCGCCACAGGGGCAACGCGGCACAGCCGGGAACTGGCCGTGGTCCTGGCCGTGGAGCTGGGCACTGCTCAGCAGCTGGTGGGCCTCTGGAAGCCTGGTACAGCTGGGGAAAAACGAGTAAGCAGCAGCAACAACAGAGACCTCGGTGTACAGACCTGTCAGAGAAAACTCAGAGAAGCACTGTGAAGACAGGTTTTACCACTATGTCACAAAAGGGACACTGACATTATAAGCATGCCAGCACAGCTTAACTAAGCATGCAATGCCAAAATCACTAAATGCTAACTTTTCTAGAATATGTGCAGAACTAGTGTGCTCCATCCTGCTTTGTCTGGTCCTTCCTCTCCTGCCTCTGAAACACTGTTGTGTGTATGTGTGTGTGAAAGAGAGACGTGCAAGTATCTGATCTAGGAGGGGAGTGCATGAGTATGGTGAGAAGTCACAAAAAATGCACGTTCTAATGTCCTGAACACCAGTGAGGGTTGGAGCCTCAACAGATGGAGTTTGATTCTAGGAAGCAGTGCTAACTCCACTTTGAGCTTAAATTGACTGGGAAGTAGAGGAATAACAAAAGAGAATGAAAGAGAGCAAGAACCCAAAGTCCAAAAGAATATTATAGTGTGAGAGTTGGGAATCATTATGGACCTCTTTTGGAGCCTCTATTGTGAAAGAGTGGTGTGGTGTTGTCCATCACTACTAAAAATGTCATAGATTTGCCTATGATTAAATGTGTGGGAGTTGTGTCTTGTACTCTGATCCACACTGAATTGGCAATTCTACATATTATGAAAATAAATGTAAAGAAATATCAACATTTGAAGTACTTTAGTAATACATGTCATCACTACATCTGAATCCATATAAGTGTAACACAGAGAATCAAAGCACAATTCAGGGAGTGGGCATGAAATGGGACTAAGAATATGGGGAAGACAAAAATGGAAGATAGGTATAGGCAGTAAAAGGCATACAGTATGGGTAGTTTTAATACAAAGACATCTGAGAGCCAGATTCACTGCTTCTAGACTTCCTTCTTCCCCTGTTCTTTATCCACAGGCTCTTCAGCAGAAGCTGTATAGTCTTTGTCACCACAGACTGTACTCTCTGCACAATTTTGGCCTGCTTTTTCTTGCCATATTTTTAACAAATATATCAAGGTAGTTAAGGAATTCTTCGTGTGATCCATCTCTCCATTCTGATAGACCTTGACACATTAATCTGCTGTAAAAGACTCCACAGCATTTGGGGTAAAAACAAGAAATGGACAATCTATAGCTGTTGTGACTCTTCTAGTTATTTTTCTGCCTATGAAATCCTAAAATTTAACAAGATACCCAAAGCCTCTTCACATCGTTAAAAGTAGCATCATAAAGTACAAATCTGTAAAAGCCAACCTGCTTAAACCACTGAGATGGTTGATTTTGTGTTCAATTGTCTTCAATTTTGTGTTGAAGAGAGGGATGAAACATGAACCTGTTCTCAAAGCTAGTCTTATCAAACTGTTATGATTTTTAGTGACATACCCCCTCCTTTAACCCTTTCCCACCGAGGAATTAAAATCAAGAGAAGGAAAGTCCCCCTTGCTTAGTGACTGAGTGGCTGAAATACTCACCCAGAAGAAATATTTTTCAAACCTCTGTTCTGATGGGCTTGAATCAGGATTTCTTACCTCCAAAATGAACATGTCACTACTGGGTTCTCTGGGCTCATCACCCTACTCCAAAAATCCTGTCCCTGGCAGTTTTCAATGAAAATATAATTTGATCAGTACACTTATTAGTAGTATCTCAGAGAGCACCAGTTATTGTCTAGGCAACGACGCAGATGGAGAAATCCTGGTGCATAGTTGTGTGCTTTGCTTTCCAATAGCCTGGGATTGGACTAGATGATCTTTAAAGGTCCCTTCCAAACTGTTTTACAAGTCTCTGGTTATTAAACTCTGTGTTATTCTGTACATCTTCCTGACAGATGCTGGCATAGGTGTGTGGTTAGGTAACTGTTGTGCAATGTTTCTGAGAATCAAACTGCACTAGAGTTTTAGAATTTATTGAGTCTTAATAAAATTTCTGCAGGGATAACACCTCAAGGAATTGTTATTGGAACTCTTTTGGGAATAGTGCTTCATGTAAGGTTTAGTCCAGATGATCAGCAAGTGGCAGTATGTGCTGAAAATCGGATCTACGTGTTAAGTGCAAAGGTGAGATACCATTCTTTTTAGCTATGTTGATATTGCTCCTTTAGCTTATTATAATGATACAGTTGTGTCAGAATAATTAATCAAATGCAGTCATCTTCTCATATACATGAAAATAAGTATTAACTAATGCTTTATAATGAATTGTATACTGGATAAGAGACTAGAATAAAAAGTTGAAACAATACCTCAATAACTTAGAAGTAGAAAATATTCTGACAATATCTGAAAAATTACTCCTACGTCATTCATTTTGAAGAAGCAAATGTAGCATTTAGTGTTTTTGCCAGCAGAATGATATAAAGGGCTGCATTTGGCTTAAGAAAAATCTTATTGAATTTATATTTTGAACACAAATCTGGTATTTTTAATAATAATTATTAATTATTAAAAGCTTGAACTAATTGTCAGTTTTTGTTTTAAATCTGATTTGTTTTTGTTTTGGCTAAACTTATCACAGAATGAAGCTATACTAGCTGAATTGAATGGTCACCTGGCTCCAGTTACTGCTGCTGAGTTTTGCACATGGCAGAGAAATGTGCTTATATCAGTGTCTGAAGACAGAAGCTTTAAGGCAAGGAAATTGTAGGGCTGCACTTTAAAATATATATAGTGAATTTTTGAAGTAAAATTGTCTTTTTCTTTATAAATGTTTACTGCAAGTTAAGCAAAAATCATCTTTGACTTTGTAGAGATCAGGACATTGTTCTTAAGAGATGCTAGGGAAATCATTATATATATGTATAATATTATATATATATAATATAATATATATTAAATTATATATTATATTATATATAAATATATATATTATATATATACATATTAAAAATGCAGATTTTATATATTAAAAACTTTCTATGATGAAGTGTTAACTTTGGTAATTTTTATTATTTGGCAAATGAACACAACATATCTTGATCTGTTTGGCTGTAATTGAAGTTTTTCAGTATACTGAACTGAATTAAAGCATTCCACTTCGAGTCTGCTGACAGTGATTGGAATATTCTGTTATGGGAATATTGGTTTGATGTATCACACGATACACATGTCTGCGTTATTAGACACTGCTAGGATTTTTTGCCAGACAGCATTTTACATGATGACACCATAGACTGCTGCTGTTGTATACACAATGACAGTTGAAGACATCTTAGGCAGTAAGGAGGAAAAAGGAGCCTGGGAGAACGCAGGTGTGTCTTCCACGAGATATTGGGATGGGTGCTTTGAATAGATGCAGTTTAGTCTTCCACTGATTGTTCTCTATATCCCTCTAAACATAACCCAGCATTTGATTCAACATGTTGAAGTAAAAGCAGATTTTGCTGTTTTTTTTGTAAACAGCATTTTTTGTTATGTAAAGTGCAAATTTACATATATTTATTTTTAAATTTAATTTTTATGGATCTCTGAGAAAATGCTGGTTTGATTTTTGTCCTTGTCTTGAACAAAGGAAATGCAAAGATTGAATTAGAATTTTAGGAAATAATAATTCTGACTTTCTGATTGTTTCTTATTTTGTTTACATTGACTGAATAAATTAAATAAAGGTGAAAATGACTAAAGAAAAGCTCTTTATGCTCTTTCTTATGATTTTGATGAAGAATTGATAAATTAAACAAAGTTCTAATGATAAAGTGTTTTCACCCGGATAAAAATTGGGACTAAAATGACAATCAGATGAAAAAATCTTTCAAGTCTATCAAATAATTTAGTAAGACTGTCTTCCTACTTTATTTGCCCTGCCTTATTTTGCAGGTTAGGGGCAATTCTCTAAGGGCAGCAACACTGGAGTCTATGGTAGTTGGCTCCAGTGGTTACAGGACACAGGTCATCCAAAGCCTCATGCTGCCCTAGCCCTTTTACTAGGTTAAAGAACTGAAATGGGTGAGAATCTCTTCAGATACAATGAAAAACAAAATCTAGGAAGCAGCTTTTTAGTAGAATATTGAAGTGTGAACAAAGCAAAAAGCTTGGGAGATATACAAAGGCACACAGCCATGTTTGGAGAGCAGGGGCTGTCTGGCTGCGATGCTTTTAATCTATGCTGTGATAGCTATTGTAAATGTAGTAGAAGAAATTGTGTTGAGGAAGGCTTGTAGAAGTAGCAGCATGAGAGGAGATTTTTGTTTTTATTTAGCTTTCTTAGTCAACATAATGATGAAAGCTGATTTTTTTGTGAGTGTATAGATCATAATAATTAGCATTATTACTACTAATAATCTCTTATTGTAGGGCCCAATATCAAAATTGTGAAATCATGCAAACTTCCTGTGTGAAATCTAGAACGAGTTCAAGTGTATGTCTTTACATTATTTTAGCTTAACTTTCAAGATCTCTTAACTTCTAATTGCTTTGTGTATCCATATTGGGTGGGTTTCCTTATCAGTTAAACAAACGTGAACATGGGGTGAAAAACAAAACAACAGCTGCTGAAAATAACCTTACTGTATTGTATCAAGGGTTGCGTTTCCCTGTTTTCACCACTTGATGGCCTTTAAGTATGTGTTTTCCTCAAAGATCTAAGTAGGTGCCTATCTTTATTTATTTATGTATTATTTCCCCCTAAAGGTATGGGACTATTCTACTGGTCTGTTAATATATCAGTCAGGAATATTAACAGGTAATTTTTATTTTTATGTACCTTTTCATAACATCTGTCTCTGACAATAAAATAAAATCATTATAGAGGTATTTAGTTGAGCTAGTCAAAATATTTCTAATAAATTATATGCTAGTAAATATATTGTTCTTTAAAGCCATTTCTTTTCAGGGTAGATAGTTTTAGTGTACTTTCATAAGCATTTCTGTTTGTACAAGGAGTGCATATAACTCTTGGCAATTAGTAAGATATACAAATAGGAGCTCTTTTGTTTTGTAGATACAGCTCCACTCTCTATGGACTTTCTTTCTTTCATGTTTTGTATATGACATGAAAGGACATTTTGTGTACCATATGTAGATTTATTAACAGGGTCTCTAGCTAAAGGCATACATTGACTTTAAAAATGTCAGTGACTTTTGTGGAAAGAGAAGAACAAAAGGAATGAAGAGGAAGACAAACATCTCTAGTGCAGCAAGGACATGCCTTGCCAATAAAATGCCTCCTGAAGTAACATATAGTTTTCACTGGGACCTGCTTAAACTCTGTGCTCATTGTTCCTGCTTATGGTGCAGCTAGTACAGGTTGGAGCATACTTTGACTAGAGACAACACGTGCATGGGAGTTAGTTTTTAGTCTTTGTTAATTATTATTATTCATCGTATCATAATTATTATATGCCCAAAAGTAAACTAAGAGTTCTAACCACATGGTAGGAAAGGAGAGGAAGAAGGGAGACCACCCCCATTGCCTACATGTATGGCAATTGCAACACTTGAAAAGCTTTTTTTAACAGTAATATCAAGGTTTGCAGGTAAAAGGCCATGAGAATAATTGTGTAGGAGCAGCAAGGGAAAACTACTACTACTACAGGGGCCCTGAAAACCATTGCAATAGCAGCTTGGGTGAAAGGATGTGGAAAACCACTGTCATGGTAGTGATTTAGATGGTTACCCAAAAGCACTGCCATGGCAACTTGGATGAAAGGCAGGTTGCAGACCTGCAAGTGGAAAGCCCATTGCAATGCAAAAGCTATGGCCCTTTGCAGCTGTAAGGATTGCAGTAAGGGTGTTGTTGTTTTTCACCTGTCCTTATCAATAGGAGGCATCCGTTTTGAATTGTGTGTTTTAATAAAATATCTGATATCTGTGTACTCTGGAAATAATTGCACCTCTTTTGGCGCAGCATATCCTTTGCAAAGCCTGCTAATTGATGAAGAAAATAAACAGATTATCACTGGATGTGGTGACGGACAGGTAAGAATTAGACATAAAAATTAATCTCTGTATGACAAAACAGTCACCTGTTATTAATTATCTGTCTAGCAAAAATCTTTACAATTTGCATACAAATGTTGAGTTGTTACAATTATTTTTTGTAAGCATAATTCATTGCTTTGAGTATGAACCATGCAAGGTATATAATACCTCTATTATATAATGCAATCTTCTTCCTGAAAACCAGGAAAGGTTTTAGAACTACAATCAGTAAGTACATAGCATGTGTATGCTGAGGGTCTATAAGTACATCCATTTTAATAGAAAAAAGGGTGTAAAACAGAATTCTACTTTTTTGGCCAATGGTTGAAACCCATGACAATAAATCAGAGAGGCCAGGATTTCAGTGTGGTGGAATTCTAAGCAAAATATGATAATGTGACTATGCATTTCAGCTGCTCTTTAATTTAATGTTGAGAATATATTTACCTGAGATTTTTCTATAGCGTTTAAAGGCTGCTTGTTGTTGTTTAAACACTTAACTATAGTGATGCCTAAAAAGAGAAAGGTAAAAATGATATTTATTTCCATGGCTCAGTGAAAAATTGTGTGCACAATACCTTTGATTTTTAATTGTAGGAAATAATCTGTGAGAAGTGTTTTTCAAAGATTTAAACATGGGAATTAGACATGCAATTTAAATTGACAGTGGCTTCTTTTGCTGATATTGAAAATAGCCATTGATGATCTTGGAATATAAATTCATATAATTTAATTTTGGTCCAAGGTGAGATCCCAAGTATAAAAAATCATTAATTATATCATATATAACGTATAAAAATACATTAATTACATCTTTAATATTGGACCTCTAGTTCTTATCCATGTAAGCTTTATGTTTAGTATCAAAAAGTTATTGCAATTACTTTTACTTTTTCTTGCAGCTTCGGATCTTCAGTTTAATCACTGATCATAATTACCGTTGTGTGGCACGTATTGACTTAAAGAAAGAGCAAGAGAAATTCTGTAATAAAATCTGGAAATCTGGCAAAGAATCAGGTAGCATAGTTCTTCTAAGATGCTGATATATTTCAATTATTACTGGTAATTATGTGTGTGCCTTTGATACCGTGAGAGTTTATTATAAGTGATAGAGTTAATGAATCTCAATGACATGGAATTCTTACTGAAGCTGAGATAAAGCATATTTAGGGGCTGTTGGTATATGGCTTTCAGAGTCACTTTTTGATATGAATGCACCTAGCTTCTACAAATTCTTTTCAGTCCCTAAGTAAACTTTTCAGAATTTATTAAGTATTTGAAAGAAAATAGTACTAAAAATAACGCAGTATTGAGGAGAGCTGTTTCAAGAAGGCTGGCTGTTAGGCTATCTCCATCTTTTGAAATGGAAATTAACTGTGGTCTTACATGTATTTCATGCTACTTTACTATATTACTTCGAATCTTCTCTTAAATGCCATCCGTTTCCCTCATTTCATTGTTTTGTTGATAGATGGTATTGTTGATTGGCTATCTTTAGGTGAAAGACAAAATAATTCCAAGCTTTGCAAAACAAACAGTGTGAGACCAGAAGGGTCAGTGGAAACATCATTGTCTATCCTCCTAATTGAACACTGTGACTACTCAGAATGTTTCTGTAACGAAGAAAACATGTAAGTCCGTTAAAATATTACCAAGTATATGACTGGAATCTATTCCTAGGAGTTTCTGTTGGTTCTCAGAACACCTTCACTTCAATTTACTATTTCTTTTTTAATGTGACAGGTAAAACAGAGAATATGTTCAGTGATCTGCAAGTTTTAGTGACCTACTCTTAGATAATATACAGAAAGTGATACAAAGTTAAAACAGGTTACTAGCCTGAAAAATAATTTCATGAAAATGGCATTGGGAATATCCACTTTGGTATCTCTTGATACCAGCTGATCAGAACTAACTAGTTAAAAGTATTTAATTAGAATTAATAAGTCAAATTTATTTTTAGCTTGTTTTCTAAAGGAAATAAGTCTGATGCAGTCACTGCGTGCCTGTGTCAGTTTGCCTTCCTAATGTAAATGTTTAAACTTCATAGGCTGTCAGAGAGACAGACATTTCAAATCATTATGGTTTTACTTCTTCCTATGGAATTGGTTGGCCAAGTAAAGGATGTATATCTAAATTAAATCTTATATTGCAGCTCTTTCCGGGAGAGAAGTTTAACCATATTAACAGACATCCAGGAGTCTATTCCAGATACAGTCACAATAAATGTTTCATAGAACAATTTGATTTTGTTGTTATTTATACCTGGCACTTGGAAAAATTTCTCAGCCAAGTTGTGTTTCAGCAAATGTTTATTCCAGTCTTTGCTCTCAGGTGGGTTGTACAGGTATAGCTGATTAATACTCTGGTTAGATTTATAAACATTTTTGATAAAGAGAGAAGAAAAATATCCATCAGTCTTGTATCATTTTGTTTGACTTTATATCAAATTGAGGTAATTATTTACAAACAGTTATTTCCACGATGCCCACATTTTCTACCATAGAGAGGAAGGAAATGGTGAGTTCTAAGACATACATCTCAGACTTACTTTAATGGGATATCAGACCTCTAAGACCAAGAGAGAAATAATTACAGTCAATTTGTTTTAATGCTTGTATAATACCACTCTCAAATCTTGACAGCTTTACCTTCATGAAAACTATAGATTTGATTAGACCTCTTTAAACATGTCTAGTTTTCTAGCAATGAAGAATTCACTATGTCCCTATGTAAGTTGTCCCAGTAACTGACTCATTTCATTCTACTTCTCATCTGAATTACCTGTGATGTACAGTTATTGGCTCTTTGTATGTTTTTTATTCTGGTAATCCAGAGCCAGCTATTATCAAGTTCCCTCCTTGCATAGCTACTTACAGCTCACTAACAAGTTATCTCTATACTTAATCCTGGATAAAATAGTTTGAGCCTTGTATAAGGCATATTTTCTGTACCTCATACCAATTTTTAACATTTTCTTTTGAACCTTTTCTGAACCTCAGTCTTACTTCTCTTTCAATGTCTTTTTTGGACATGGTTGCCTGAAATAAATCCACAACAGTGGCTTAAGTAAAATAAACCACTGAATAGAGATACCTCTGTTAGCTCTCAATAGAGATAGCATTGCTGTCCTCCTGGTATTGCCTGGAACTGTACACCTGGCATTGTAAAGACTAATTAGCCTTTTAGCTATGGCATCAAGAACATTTTGTTCTGCTTCTAAACCACCATGATTTTTAATTTTTTACTATTAAAAAGTTTCACTATTAAAGAGTTTGTTTTAAAAGTTTTGTGGTTAGAATTAGTTTTCTGTTTGATTTTTAAATTATCGTGTGTTGGTTTTAGTAGAGGTTCAGATTCATTTGAACAATTGACCAGTCCTGGATTTTGCCACTTTTCCTGCCTGCAAAGAAATGCAAAAATGAAATGCAAAAATGAAATGCTTCTGCAATACTGGTGTACAAAAATTTTATGGGTTTCATATTTCCCTAAGCTTTTTGAATGTGAATAATTTCATTGCAACAAATGACATTTTATTATTGTAAAGTCAGTGTGAAATCAACTTTCTGTGTATATAACTTGATATCATTTTTCCTAATAACTTGATAATACCACTTCTCACTGTATAAACATTTCAAAGAATTCACAAATTAATTCAGTCTGTATTTGCAGTGTATGAAAGCAGTGCAAACCACAAATAAAACTATACAGAGCACAAAAAAAAAAAAAAGTATTAAACCACTGTGGTGACTCTTTTCATGCCAAGCATCAACTTTGTTTTTTTCTGTATCCTCATTTCAACTTTTGTGGTCTGACTTTGCAAATCAAATAGATAAGTGTACTCACTTCTATTTGCAAAAAATATTTAAATATTTATGACAGATCTTATTTACTGTGGCATCAAAACATTTTTAGTTTTTGAGAAAGGCAACATTTATTTGGTATAATCAAGTTATGCTTGATAACGTTTTACTTCCGTGAGGGTGCTGACTGAAGCTGTAGACCAGTTGGTCTGCTCTGTGGTGTTGGCAAACACTGGATTTCATTACATAACTGCAATATTATGACCACTAAGCAAAGACTGATGCAGACAGTTGAAGCTTGCCTTTTTATTTTTTTCCCCTAATTTTTGCTGTTTCATCTCTTGTACTGTTGTAGTCTACCAAAACACCTGAAGTTTCGCTTTTTTTTTTTTTTTTTTTTCTTTGTTCATATTACTGATGGTAAAAGTAAGGATATATGTAGATTTACCTCTTCATTTGAATTTACTTTGTGTGCGTACAGTGCTTTTACAGCATCTCCCAGCTCTTACAAACCACAGTAATTTTTGAAGTATATCCTATGCTGGTTTAGATTTGCCATGAGTAATTACATGAAATCAAGAATTGTGTTCTCTTCCTAGTTTTCAAAACTTCACAAAGTTTGATTGAAGATTTGTACTTTATCCTACAGATTAAAAAAAATACTGTAGACTTAATAAATCACTCCAATAAAGATTTTATTGTTGTTATAGTGGAATTGGTAATGAGTATTATTGTATCTTGTAATAAGAATAGCTTCTTCATCACACTCACTTTTTTTTTTTTTTTTTTATTAGACCTTACACCCTGAATTCTAGCTATTTTTGGATAGGAACCTCTACTGGATTGTTAATTATTAATTTGACAACCTTTGAATTGGAAGCTTTTTTATGTTACAAAGGTATGATCATAAAGTATCTGACTACAACATAATGGGATTGCTTTTCTTGTCACCTGATATAAAAGTATAACAATTAGTTTACCAAATAGTATAATACAGTAGAAATTAAGTATTTTTTAATATTTTATTTTAATATTTATTTGTATATGTTTTTCTGGTATTGCTGACTTGTTTCAAAACATGTCACTGCTAGATTTCTGTAGTGGCTAGTGATGAATTTTTATCAAATTTTACAACCTAACTAGATGTTGTTCTATTCCTGCTTTACAATGTGAAGCTTCTTAAACAAGCTAGAGTGATATACAGTGAAAAGAGTGGGTTATGATGTTTTCAAGTTAGTGTAATTTTTTTATTTTTTTATTTATTTATTTTTTTTTTTTCCATTTTCAATGTAAATACAATTCTATAGCACCATGTTCTTTTTGGTAAAGATTACAGTGGCCTAAGCATTCAGTTTGCTGTATCGTGTGCATTAACTAAGAAGACAGTTAATGGAAAGGTAAGTATACATTAAACGTTGACTTAATGAATGTTTACATTTCCATTTTTTAATAAGCATTAATTCTGCATTTCATTTACAGATTAATGTACAACTTTGAGGGTGTTTTTTTTTGTTTGTTTGTTTTTGTTTTTTTTTTTTTTTGGTCTGAATTATACAGTAGTTTCTCTGGAGGTGCTTGATTCTTTATGGAGCTTAGTACTTTTAATAGCTGGGTAGTTTTAAAGCTCTCACAATTTGGATACTATCTGAAATGATTAATAAGAAAAAAGTGAAGTGTTTTTTATAGTAGTTGGTGTGTACCTTGGACACTGAGAATGACCACTGTGGGAGCAGAGGTACTCTCTTAAGGGAAAAAAGCATATACATGTTGTTACACCTTTTCTCAAGTAAATGCTGGGATGAACTGCTTCTGAATCCTTCCAAAAAAACCTGCTAATGCTATTTGAGTTGTGAGAAAAATTCTGTGGAAAATCACCAAAAGAGCTTTTAAGGAAAATAAAGGTGATGTTTCTATGCTCCATTTTTTATATTAGTTTTCTTATAGAAGTGAGCTGAGCCTTGCTTCATATTTGACATAGCAGTGTTTTCTTTTAAAGAAGGCTCTCTCACTTAAATAATTGTCCTGGTTTCAGTTAGCACAGAATTAATTTTCTTCCTAGTAGCTGGTGGAATGCTGTGTTTTGGCTTAGAATGAGAAGAGTGCTGATAACACCCCGATGCTTTAATTGTTGCAGAGCAGTGCTTATACTAAGCCAAGGACATCTCAGCCTTTGCTCTGTCCTGCCAACGGGCAGGCTGGGGGGTGCAGTAAGAGCTGGGAGGGGACAGACCCAGGACAGGTGACCCAAACTAGCCAAAGGGGTATTCCATACCATCTGACGTCATGCTAAACAATATATAGGGGTGGCTAGCCGGGGGGAGGGCGCCGGACTGCTCGGGGTTAGGCTGGGCATCGGTCAGCGGGTGGTGAGCAATTGCATTGTGCATCACTTGTTTGTACATACTATTATTACTTTCGTATTATCACCATTGTATCATCATTATTATTATTGTTATTATTATTTTTGTTATTTTTTTTCCTGTCTTATTAAACTGTCTTTATCTCAACTCACGGGCTTCACTTTCCATTTCTCTCCCCCGTCCCAGAGAGGGAGGGGGGAGGGTGAGCGAACGGCTGCGTGGTGTTTAGCTGCCGGTCGGGTTAAACCACGACAATAATTCACTTGTGTTAATCAGTTCTCAGTGTGTTTTCAGCATGACTCTGAAACCAGTCTTACCTCCATGTGTGACTCTTTTCTCATGACTCTTACTGCATAAATATCTGTATTGTAGAAGGTGTTGTAATTTCTGTGAGTGTTAGGTATGAAAGCCTGTTAGGGCACATATTTAAGCAGCATAAGCATATTTTTGAAGGAAAGCATTAAGAACTTTTTACTGCTTAAAACTCTGTGAGATGAAATTGATGGACATTTTTGAGTAATTCAATAAATGACACAAAATAATTCTCTACTACAAATGACTTAGAGCTTAAATTACAAAGTACATGGAGTGTTAGTTTGCAGTATAATTGCTGCAGGTTTTATGTGTGATCACCTCAATGTTTGAAGATGTGATTGCTGTGTTGGAGGTTAACCTTCCTGCATTGGTGAGATCTCAGCAGGGTGGTATGTTCGTAAGAGCAAGTGAGAAGAGTCTATCAGTCATTGCCAGGTACAGTATAACTTGAAGTGGTTTGTTTGTTTCTTTTTGTTTGTTTGTTTTTTTGTTTTCTTGCTTGCTGAGGGAGCACTCTGATCCATCATCCAGATTATTAGAATAGATATTGAATAGGATTGGACCCAGTACTGGCCCCTGGAGTACTCCACTGGTTACTGGCCTCCAAGTAGGCCTTGGCCACTGATCACTGCCCTCTGGGCCTGGCTGTTCAGCCAGTTTTCAACCCCCTCATTGTGCTCATCCATCCCATACCTCATCAGCTTCTCTGAGAATCTTATGGGAGACAGTGTCAAAAGCCTTACTAAAGTCCACGTAGACTATATCCATTGCTTTCCCCTTGTCTACTATGCCAGTCATTTCATCCCAGGAGTTCATTAAATTGGTCAAGTATCACATCCCCTGGTGAATCCATGGTGACTACTGATGACTCCTTTATGATCTTGGAAGTGGTTTTCAGGAAAACGCTGAGATCTTGAAGTCACTGGAAAATGTACAGTTTACAGTGAAGAGAAGTGAAGATTTCAGTGCTTATAATAATATCACCACTTAGAATTCAAAGAAATGAGATTTTAACCTGTAAATGCACTGGCCTGTGAATATAATCTGGACTGAGGCTTGCTTATGCTTCTGGGTATCTGAAATGATAAGTGATATACTCCAAAAAGCGCACTGGTATTGCACACATACACACAAATAACTAAAAAGTTTTGACACCTTTTCCTAATCTGATGCTTTTGTCCATTGCATTGATTGATTTGTGGTTTTGGCTTTATAACTTAGGTGTTCTTTGTTGCCAGAATCTCCATTGCGTAAAGGTTTAAATAAAAGCAAAAAGGAACCTTCTAGGAAAACACTTGGTAAGTGTAAAACAAATTTTGATATTAACTAATAATGTTATATATTTAAAAACAATAACTGACTCCACTATGTGGTGCCTATTATAATGAATATATTGATTTCTCTTATACTCGGCATTTTATATTTATTTCATTAGAAAGAATTTTATTCTTATGCTGACATTTCATATTCCACATATATATTTGTAGTGAATGGTAATATAGCATTTTTCTTCTTTTAAATATAATCCTCTGAGAACTTTGGGTTTTGAAATAGTTAAAATGTGTAGAAAGTTTACATTTTCCACAAGTATTTTCACAGTATGTAATATATTTTTATGTATAAAAATATATTATATTTTCTTTCTTATTTTTAATGACATGTTTTGATTAATTTTATCCTGAAGAGTCTTCTGTTAATACCTGTAAGTTTAGAAAGTTTTGCCTCAGGTTCCTGATATTTGACTAAAAACCAAACATCAGACTTCCAGTTGCTGTGGGAGCACATGTAGCTTCTTTGCTTAACAATAGCAAAACTAAGTCCAGAAAATACATAGAAAATATATCTTTTTCATCATCAACTTTTCTTTAGAAAAGATAGAATATTACCAGTAGCTGTAGATGTGTAGAATAGTCTATTTTGATTATATTGATTGTACTTCATGGACGTGCTAGAATGTCAAAGGTTATATTTTTAGTTTTGTTTGATATTTTGAGAATGCATCTACAATGTTTTAGCTAGAATTCAAGCCTGCTTCTGCAACCCAGCACTGATGCCAGTTTTACTCTCGTTGACATGTCTCATTCAGATAGCTTAGGTGCTGTAAGGAAATAAATCTCTTACGGCAAGTGGTGTTGGAAGTTCCACAGGAAGGACCCTTTTTTGCCTCTTCACTACTTAGAAAGAGAGGTTTGCTGGTGGGAGTTGAAGGCGCATCTATCCGCAGCATAGGTGAATGTGCCCACAAGCTCACTGCCAATGCACCTGAAGTTTTCCCCTGGGAATATGAACAAGTTTTCCCCTTTTACACCATTTATGTAATTAGTTTGTTTCTGCTGATAGGAAATGCTAATAATTTAGTTTTGGTTGGAGGCTGAGGCTTCTCAGAACAGCAGCATAACTGCAGCTTTTATTAATGACTTCCGAAGCCACATAAAAGAACAAACATTTATTTGTACCTGCCAGTCAGTTTATTAAAAGTCTTTGGATTTGTTCTATGTTACAAATATAGGGCGTGAATAGATTATAACTAGTGCTTATAAAATCTAAGCATAAATTAAGCAATTACAAAACAAATTTGTGAGTCGATGAAAAAAAATCCTCAGAACAGTATTTTTGTTAGTTCAAAGTTTAGAGAAGTTCCTACTTAATACTATTCGAGAAGGGATATTATTCAAAGGAACAGTTTATATTTCTTTCCTTTTCTCAATATTCACTATTTTACAATAATTGTTCATAAATATGCTTTGTAATATAAAGAGACATTAAAAATTGCTAGAGCAGAAGTTTAACTGTGCATCTAAAAACTTGTAAAAATATAATGTTAAGAAACACTTTAATGAATATTAAGTTACTTTACTATAGGTGTGAAAAGCACTGTGAAAGATCAGCCATTGGTTTTCCATTATAAAATTCAGTCATCAGGATATACAGCAGCACCACGGTGAGTAGATATGTTAGTATTTTAGCGGTTTTACTGGTGTATATTTTATCACATAATAGGTATGTGTAATCTCACCACTGTGAAATTAACGACCCATAAAAGGTAGATATTATATTAACAAACAAAATATTTTAAAAAATGTGTTGTAAAACCAACATTTTACAGCTTTTGATTGGTGTCTTGGAATGAAAAATTCTGTGTACGTTTGCACAGTGCCTGTTTCCAAGTACTATGTCACAACCTGCTTAGCTCTTTCCCTCATTCTACACATACAGAGTATTCTCATGTCAACATACAGAGAAGTACGTCTTTCATTTCATCTTAGCCATCTGTTGAGATGGGCTATGTTACAATTTTGTGAGTTGTATAACCTCTCCTTGCTGGTGTGGTATTGTCTTTGAAGAACTTTTTGGTAGTGGTTGTTTTTTAGGAGCCTCTAAAATCCCTTGTGAAACAGTTCTCTGAAAGTTGCTGTAACTTTGCCTATGTCCTTTGGATGCTTGCAAAGGTTTCTCTTGGGATGAACAGTTCACTCAGATGGAATGAGCAGTGTTGTGCTAGAGTTCCCCAGAGAAATGGAGATTTTATGTCTGTGTCTCAAAGCTCAAGGTGATCCTAGACAAGGCACTTCATTTTTGGTATGGATTATGCTGGACAGTACCATTCTTGCGTATTATAACTGTTATAGCATAAATATAATGGTGCAAGGTATTATATGAGAAATTATCCTTATTTTGGATTCAAGTGGGTGTTGGAACTGAGACATCAAGAATAGCATTTGCCTGTCAGCAGTAGACTTGAGTATGTTTTAAGTGGTCTGGGGAAAGAACCACTTAGGTTTACAATTTTAGCTACTGGGAGATCTGGTTTTATATTCTGAGAACAACTATTAGAGGCTGGGACCTCAAAATAAATTTAATGACTTTGAAATGATGGACCCATTTTTGCTGGGGTCCATGATTCCTGGATGTGTTGTGTGTGTTCCTGGTTCAGTGAATATACAGACTGTGTTGTCTTTTCTCTTCAGTTTCTCTAAACCTGAAAGCTTTAGGTAAGATAGGATGAACTTGAGCACTGGACTCTGTTAGTTCAGGAAAGATCTATTCACCTCATCCCTAATTTTGTGACATAGAATTTCCTTGTTTTATCAAACTCACCATTTAAGTGTTCATTGAGAACATGACTTGAAATGTTCCTTCATCAAAAAATCAGAGTCAGAGGAAACTAAATCTGGCTTAAGGGCTTCTATAAAATTGCACCCTCATCTCTTGTGTCTTGTTTGTTTACTTGTCAGTTGAAATAGTTCTTGGTTGTGTGCCATCATCGTGATGATGCGTAGGAAAGTTAATTCATAACTTCATACCTTTCGTTCATCCCACCCACCAGAGTCGTCCCTGGGAAACATTCTGAGTTGCTTTCTAACAGGGTGTCAGACTTCCACCTTATCCCAAAAAATCACCTTTGTTGTTTCTCCAATCTTCAGACCTGTGAAATAGAAAGTAAGAAGCGTTAAAAGTGCAAGAGCTTCAGGATGGAGTGTCTTTCACTCTTCAGTGATCTGCACGCAGCGGCAGCTCTTGCAAAGAGCATGCTAAGAAATGTCTTAATTAAGTGTTGTGCTGCCACTACTGCGAGATTTAGCATGTCTGACAAGCTCGGTTTCCAGAGAGTCTGGACTCCATTCCATTTCTCAGGGAATGTAGCAGAGAAATCTGATAATTCTGCTGAAGTATAGGGAAAAACTGGCTAGGGAAAAGACCTTTGACACCTGTTTTTACCCATTTACTTTTTTTTTTTTTTTTTTTAATGATTATTATTATTATTTGTTGAAACTGGTGTTGCTATATGAAGAGTTGTGCTGCACTTGCTGGCTTTATGTTTTGTCAACTCAAAACTTACCTTCCCTTTTCAGTTGTTCCAGTTTTCTTTCAAAATCTGTACTAGGCATTCTCTCTCTTTTTTGAAACTCTTCTCATTTCTTCAGTCTGCAGAAAGAAATATCTGAGGACTTTATGAGAATGGATTTTGGCCTTCAGAATGCTTTATCCAAAAAGTAACTGACAGAAAGCAGAACTTATCTGTAAATTTGAGCATTAGATCGTTAAAGATACCTTTATCATTCGTTGTGCACATTATCTTACCGACTGACGTTAGTAGCAGGCATAAATAGTAAGAAGGAACTAGGGTTATATTTTGTTTGAAACAAACTGCTTTTCTTTCATGAAACATTTAATGTTTCATATAGGAGAGTCTCTGTTCTTTCTTGTAGAATGACCATGTTTTCTCCAAATACTAACCTGAAGAAAAATTATATATCAAAGCGGAAGACCAGTGTTGAATGGTAGGTAACCTAGCAACTGCATTAGAAGAAGAACAAATTAAAATGAGTTCTATCATAAATATTATTTGTAACTGCTACTCTCATGGGAACGCTTTAGTTAGTAGTATCAATAGAACTAAAATGCTTTGTAAATTTGCTACAGAATGGCTGTAACAAATGATTCACATGATCAGATTGACAATTAAAACTGATTAAGTCTTATGCAGAAAATCTACACATTTATTTTACTTGGATTTTTGTTGCTAGACAGTAAAATAGGTGTTAATTATGGTTGGAGGCAAAGTTCCAACAAGATCTTAACCTGCAGTTCTAGTCAGAAAAGCAATGGAATGTGCCAAGGTGAGACTTAATGATTTCCTATCATGTGCCTCATTCACTCCTAAAATCAAGTATAATCAAGCTCTGTTATTTAAACAGAGATTGCATAATGATATAGTTTGGCCAGTGGATTCATGATCACTGTGGATACAAAGAGCTAATATTTTTTTAGAGCTGGCACTTTTAGTTTGTGTGGTACATTAAATGGGGATATTACACACATTTTTTTCTCTTTCCACCAAATTCTACAAAATAGTCATTGTTCTTTGTAGTACAAACATAAAAATATTGATGAATGCAATTTTTCTTTTTCTTCTTAAACTCTTAAAAATTTAATAGATGGTGGCTGAGTTTTTATATTCCTTGCACACATAGGTAAGCCTTTAGATGAGCATTTCAGATGATTTTCAATATTGGTTTGCATTATTTTGTGATGGATTAAGCTACTTAGCACTTACTGTTTTGTTTAATACATTGTTAAATAGATAAGTGTCACTCTTGCTTTTATATATACATGGACTTTTTTTTTTCATATTGCTTACTGTCACAAGGTAGTTTGTGTTCTTAAAATAATTTCACTAGTTAATTATAAATCTTAAAAAGTTTGATTTTCTGTAAAATTCCATGTTAATTCTGGATTCTATGAATTTATAGCAGTTATAGAAGTATGACAATTTTTAATTTGTTCTGTCCCTTATCCTGGATTTAACATAAATTCAGGGAATATAACATAATATTCAGGGAATATTTACATAAAGATACTTACAATAACTCCCCAAATAACATTTACTTCATAATTGAAATTACTACTGGTTTTAGGTATTTCAATATTTTTCCTCTCTTTCTCTCTTTCCCTTCTTTGAAGTACACGTAAAGAATATCCTTTGGAAAGTTCTCCTCCAATCAACTATGAGAGAGAGATATCTGTTACTTGTAAACCAACCCCAATCTCTTGCATTCAGTATTCTGGTATGTATAGGTGTTATAAAAGGTACTCTTGCTTCCTTGTGCAGACAGAAAAACAAAATTTGTGTGATGTGGTTTATTAAGGCCATGGATTTGCTAGGCAAATTCCCAGAAAACTCTGGCATCTACTGTCTGGTCATAATTTTTTAACTTGCAAATGCATGCAAGCTGCTCACATGTATGCAAAAGGATTGTAATTCCTCTCTGACTTACATCTTGTTTGCTTTTGGACTTGTTCTATCACTTTTCCATTACAACTTGAAAATTAGTAGTCTAATACATTCTTTCATTACGGAAGTTTATCTTCTGAGACATTTCTTTAGTGTTGTTAGAGTGTATTAGAGGCTGAAATTCTTTTTAAAAATAATCAGAATACTTCTATTTTTTATGTAAAAAATATTCAATTTTTATATATAAACATGCTAAAAAAGAATTGTTGAATATAATCCAAAGAAGAGTATTTTTCTTAACTGCTTTTGAGAAGTGTGTCTTGTCATAGGTTTAGTCATTTCCAATCCATATAAATAATACTATACAAAAATAACTTCCTAGTTCAGCAATCAAATGTATCACCAAGTATATAAATATATCAATCTACACTCTGCAAACCACAATGCATACAAAGTATTTAAAAATGTGTATCTTTATAAATATTTTGGGGACAAGAACAATTTTAATCTTCAAGAAATAAAAGCAAACCAGATGCAATCAGTAACTTCTAAAACATACTTCAGCCCTAAGTGTTCCCTAAAGACCTGGAAGAAATTATTTTTATGGGTCATGAAGGAAATCAGTTGCAGAGAGATCTTTTGTAGGAATGCTCCATGATCTTAGAATTAAAGGCTCCTTTTTAGGAAAACAATATAAATAAGTAAATAAATAAACCAACCAACCAAACAAACAAAAACAACAATCAAAAAACCAACACTATAGTTTTGGTAATACATTTTAAGGAAATACGCTTTTACTTAATCTGAGTAGGGAACATTTTTGCATAACAGGGTTTAACAAAATCTTTTTTTTTTTTTTTTTTTTTGAGTAAAAAAAGAAACATATGATTGTAAGATGTGTTCTGTTATTGTTATAGGTCTTTAAAATATGTTATATTGTCTTTAAAAAGTTATTGAGAGTGACTAATATGTGCTTTTTTAATACATATAAAAAGGTGACATAACTTCTAATATGAAGATACAGAAAAATGAGTGTAAGTCAGAAAATAGATTTATATGACTGCGAAAAATTTATGCACTGAAAACGTTTAGTACTTTTCTTTTGGTAAAAAGTGAATTTCTGCCATGTGATGAATACCTATTGTGTGAATGTCAGGAACAAAATAAATTAATATGTGTACAAATTCCTACCAAATTCTGCAGTGTGAGTTTATTACATTCATACAAAAAATGTTTTAAATGTGAAATGAATACCTAGTGTGTGTTTTGTTGTAGTGGCATGTGATTTTTATGAATGAAAGAACAGCACATTATATCCTTGTTGCTTTCAAACTTAAATCATCAGAATCTCTTTATAGGGGATGGAGAGCAGCTGGCTTGTGGGCTGGTTGACAAGACTATACTGATATTCGATGCCAATCTCACCGATACGTGTAATGTTTTTTCAGGTAAACTTATGAATTACATAATTAAAAGGATAGTATACAATTGTGTTTAACCTAAAGTGGTGTATTAATTAAAAAATTCTACTTACATTACCCTGAGAAGAATGGGGGTGGGAGATGCTTCTGATTCAGGAAGCATAAATTATTTCTCTGACTGGTTAATTTTGCTCTAGAATTGAACTGCCCACCAGTTTTTCAAATTTCTCAGTTTTCTGGGAGGTAAATAGTAGCAATGTATCACAGTATATATTACAATCTGCAATGTGTGGGTGTTGTATGGATGTGTATTACAATAGTTAAGTAGAAATAGGAAAAGCAATATATTGCAATAATAAAAATATTGTGTATACTGCAGTAATATATTCTAATAGATTATTAGCCAAAAAATGACTGATGATTTGGCAAATTATGTGATTGGTGTGAAACTACGTACTTCTAAATTTGAACTATTTGAAATAGGAGGAACTGTTCCTATGGAGAAACCCGTGCCTGTAAATTGTATGTGTGCATACATTTGTGCATTACTTTACATTGTAAAATTAGCCTTTAAGAGTTCTAAATTTCTATAGGCAAATTTTTTATAGCAGTAAATGTTATGACTAAAATTCATAGAGCAAGACTGACTTTGTGGAAGGTCATAATGGAAAATACCTGCTGTTTACTAGTAGGCCTTATCTAGAATAAAAGCAGACTATTTTCAGTATTTTTAACAATTTTCAAAAATTATTTCTAAGTAAAAACCTTTGTTTGTTTGTTTTTTGAGTACCTTTAATTGTATTTTGTGGAAGAATCTGTGGAAAAAAACCAACACTGTCCATGGAAAAATTACAAAATATGAATATTGATGCTCAGTCATAGTATGAAGTGTGTTTAAAAATAGGAACTATTAAGAAGATTGACATTATTGATATCCTTGAAACAAATTGATAATACTTTTTTTAAACTGGCATCTGCCATATTTTAGGACGCTTCTGTATGAAATAGTAATATTTCATAGGCTGTGGTGTTAACAGACTTCTTAAGCCAGCTAGGCTTGGAAAGTTATCTTTGGTTTCCTATTAAATACATCTATGAATTCATCACATAAGAAATTGATGAAACCACACTATTTGGCTTTTCCCAGATCATGGTTTTCAAACACAAGGAATAATATTTATTGAGACAAACACAAGATATTTTTGTTAATTGAAATCAAACCCTTGGCAAAGCCCAAACTGCCAGCAGCAAAAACAGAATCATGGAGCATCTTGCATGTAGACTTTAATTTTTTTTCTGCTTTTAGTCTGCTTTTTTTAATGCTTCTGCTTTTTTTAATCTCTCTTTAATTCACAGACTTCAGTACTGTTATTATTAAAATGTGCCCAGTTGGGTGTGCTTTGAATTTTGATTTTTCTTACTTAACAAGACAACATGTTTTCCCCAGAGTAAGTGTAGCGCTGAAGTGTTATGCCTAAATATTCCCAGGGAGATCAAGATCATACCTGCTTAACTTCTCTTCTACTTGGGATCATTTAAAACTAAACAAAACAAAATACGTTAATAATGAAAGGCTTTGTCTTTCTATAAAATAAAACCTCAAGACACTGTTCCTGGATTCAGTTTGTGACTTGCACAATGAATTTACTCAAATTAATTGGTGTTACATGAAGAAAAACATTTATTTAACTTTATAGATTTATAGGGGGGGAGGGGGGGAGGGGAAGAGAAAAAAAGACCAAAAAGACCTTATTGCCCTGCCCATAAGGTGTATATTCAACTATTACCTCACACAAAGAGGAAATCATCACTAACACTGCCTCCATTAGTGGCCACAGTGCAGATCATGTCAGCCATTCCAAGGTGTATGTGATATGGAGATTATGTGATATGGAGATTATTTGCTACAGAAAGTGACAGTCATTAAGGTGTTACGTACAAGTTCTTTGTCTTGTTTTGCAAAGAAAAAAATATATATATCGATAAACTGTTCTACTGACAACTGGCTTTGTGCTGTTAATTTCCTTAGTTTTTGCTAGCTGCTATTTAATTTCTTTCATTGATATCTTTAATTTTCTGTTCTCCATTCTCTTTTCTGATGCACTACTGAAAAGAAGTGCCATCCACATTACACTTCCGGGAGCATAAGAACGCAACCTGTGTGCACAGTTCTTTTCAAAACCAGTGTAAACTGAGACACTACTGTAGGGAGAAGGAATTTCAGACCATCAGTTACTTGTTTATTTCATTCATGTAGTTCTGCACAGTTTAGATTATCATGAAATCTACTTTATCTTCTTCTTTAAGTACCACTTTAAATATATCTACATTAAAAATCCTTGTTTGGAAGTTTATATATATATATAAATTTATTTATAAATTATTTATATTATATTCTTTTTTCTGTAAAAACTTTGAATTACTCCTACTCAGTTGCACTCAATGGCAATTTAAATCTTGCTTTCTGATTGAGAAATGAAAATGAACAGTATTTTATTAAACAAACAAACAAACAAACAAAAACAAGGCAGTAATAAACCTGAATATTGCTGATAGTTGAAAACACTTTTATAATGCTCCATCAGTGAAGAGTGGTGTAACAGCAGCAGTTTTACTTTAAGCCTAATCTATTCAGTTTTGTTCCCTGAAGTGCTCAGTTACAGTTTTAAGCGTCTCTGCATTCCTCTTAGTGTTGGCTCTTCAGGTGTCTGTGTCCTATTGTGAATTGCAGGTGATGTTGGCCAGCTTTAAAAGGGTTACAGCCAGCACGGCCCTTTTGAAGAACTCTTTTTACAAAACCAGCTGCTGTCCTTCTCAATGTGTTTCAAGACTGGGGAACCCTGAGTAAAGCCTGTTTTGAAGCTTACTGGCTTCTTGCAAGCCAGCTGGCATCATCTTCCCATTGCTTTGGGATTGGGGGACCTAGAGTGAAGAAATTCTTAAGCTTTTTACACAGCCTTTCCAATTTTCCAAACCTCAGATTTTCCTAAAGTTTCTCATGTTCCTCACCACTTTGGAAAACTGTTTTGTATATTTTAGTCAGTATTATCCCCTCCTCCCCCCCCCCCCCCCCCCCCCTTTTTTTTTTTTCATGCAGATAATTTAAGGCTTCCAAATGAGTTTACAAAACCAAAGCCTCCAAATAAACTTTTACTTTAAGGGAAAAAATAAGTACAGTACTTACATATATACTTACTTACCCAGTACTCATGCAGTTTTCTGGTGAAAGTTTTATGGTTTTGGTAATTGAGAATTAAATTATCTTGTTTATAAACCTTTCTGTAGCTATATGTTACCATAGAAGATTTGAATTGCTGAGGTAAATCGATTAGCTCTCCTCTAATTTAAAATGAAAATATTTCATATATATCTTCCATTGGCTAAAGAGAAAATGTGCACAAGAGGGCAGCATAAGAACTTCGAATGTTTTAAGTTTAGATGAGATTTTTTTTAGACTTCATCTGGACAAATTAGGAGCATAGTATAGGCCAAAGTTTTTAAATTTAGTTTGGATATATGTTCTTCTTTTCTGATCTTTTTGATCAGTGTCAATATAATTTTAGAAGCAATTAACAATTTTACCTTTTGGATGATGTCTGTGACTTTTGAAGTTCTTTCTTTGTAAGTTCCTGATCTTGTTTTTAACTTTGTGACACCAAAATGGTAAAGTCTGATTCTTGCCAGGTCTTTTTCCTGTTATAGAGAAACTATAATACTTTAAGCCATAATTTTTGAACAGGTTATTAGTTTTTATTTAACTAATGAGCTAGTCCTGTTGAAGCTGCTGTAGTAACCCTTGCATTGTGTTTTTCCAAAAACAGCTAGCTCAGTAATAAAAACCTAATGAATAAAACAAAATATTGCAGCTTTTTGCAAGGTCTTAAGTGGCCTCCAGATTATATCTAATACATATTCTGTCTAACATCCAATTTGATTACCATCTAATACTCAGATTTTTTCTGTTGGCTAATACTGTAACTTTTTCCTTAAAACTGAATTTCAAGAATGTTTCTTGAAAATATTCCCCCAATGACTTTGAAAAATGAGATTGAGTGTTGTTTGTGGATAAGTTAGATTGCTGATTCTTTTATAACTGCTGATATTTCTTGCTTAAAAACACTGAACTTTGAAGTTAGTATCAGTTGTTCTGTGCCTGAGACTTCTAGAATATGTATTTATTTGCCATAGCCATGGTGAGTTTCTGTACTTTTTTGGGAATCCTTCTGGGACTCACTAGCTTTGCCTTTCTGACTTTCTCCTTGTAAATCATCATCCCACTGATTACATTGTTTTCCTTTGCAATATCTGGTTGTTTGCAGCTCTGAAAAATCAGTCGCTAAGCACAGGAAGTTTAGCCTTCCAAATAAGGTTCATATGAAGCCTGACTCAGATCCTGAAGCCCTTTGATGCTAGAGTAAACTTCCTGGGATCCATGAGTTTACTTTGGGCTGAACCTTTCCAAAGAAGTGCATTTTTTGCAGACCCATGATAAAAAAATTAACCAGGCATTACAAGGTCCGGGCTGCTGAATTCAGTTTTGCTGGTCTTCCAAATCTCTGTTATTAGGACTGTGCAGAGTCAAAGCAATCTGGGATGAAACAATTAGGTTAACTTATCAGTCAGAGCAAAATAATACATGATCATCAATATTGCGGACTAAATACTGTTCTTCAGGCCTCTCCATGAACCAAATACGGGCTAGCAGGCAGGCGCAAAAAGCTGTAGTCTTATATGAAAATCATCCTGTTTGCCGTTTGGCCATTGCAGCAGATCATAGGGCTCTGGACCTTGACCATCCTAGCTACATTTTGAAATATTTGGTAGCGATGTTGTCGTTGATAGTTGTTTCATTCACTCTGTCAACAAGAGGATGAAACCAAATGAAACTATTCTCTTAACATCCTTGTCTGGGTAGTCTCTTTCAGACTGGCATTTAGGTCTCTGTGAATAAAAAGAAAGCTTTTCCAGACATTAGGAGTACTGATTAGAAGTATTACAGGTTGATGGTCAAGCTTCTGTTTTCCATGGAAGGGTCCATTCCCCCCCCCATTATGGAGTAATTGTAATCCAATTCAGGGCTAATATAACTCTGAGACAGTCAATATTTAATGAAAAAGAAAAGTACAACAATTGTAGCAGAAAGGCTCACTATTAATGACAGCAGCCTTATAACCACTAAGCGCTTCTTATTCAGTCTGGTGTGGGGATAAAATTTATTAATATCACTGTGGCAGCAAAGATCTGTAAATATGTTTTTGTTGCTAACTCATAAGTATGTTTCTTTGCTCTGTATTTGTCTAGCACCATGTTGTAGTTCTAGCTGAGTCAAATCTGAATTACAGGAAGCTGAAGAAAATTTAGCTACTAGTTTGTATTCTTTTAAAATGTTAATGTCTTTAAAACTTAAATGTTTTTTTATGTTATAAAGCTTTCATAAAAGCCCCCTTATAGCAATGGAGGCAATATCTTACAAATGCGTATGAGATTTCAGGTAGAATATCTTGATATTTCTCTGATCTTATTTCATTTAGTGAACTTTGATTATTAATAGGAGATACTTTTTTCCATATATTTTGATGGAATAAAAAAACAATCAATGAGTGGTTTACTGTTACTAGCTTTAATTCAGCCATTTGAAGCCTGTATTTAAAACGAATTTTAATATTGTGTATAACTATATTGAAACAATATGATTAACTCTGGAGAAATGTATAAATGCAAGAAATGGGCTTTATGATATTTTCATTATTGTTTTTATTAGGTCATGATGGTGCAGTTAACTCTGTTGGCTGGAGTCATGACAAGAAGCGGTTAGTTTCTGCATCAGAAGACAGAACCGTAAGGGTCTGGTCAGTCTGCAAGAATGAACCTGCCCTAATTCTGGTAACTAGAAACTCCTGTTAGGTTAGTTCAGAGGACACTATTTTGCACTTTCATCTACTTGTAATGGTTCTGTAGAAAGAACATATGGCCTGATTTTCAGAGCTACTGACTGGTTGTCATTCCAACTGATACTACGATCCAGGTGGACTCCCTTGACTTCAAATTAGGCTTTCATCATGACAATTTGTGAAAAAAGCCTGGTAGCCAAGTCTAGTAGGTATGTCAGGAAGTTTTGTTTTTAATGTCTGCTATGTGTTTTCTATTTGCGTTGGCTCATCTCTGCTTCATTTTAGTCTACTCCAGAGTTTGGATGGAAGTTTAGTGTCTGAGGCTAGATTGTATTACATTTAATTGGCTATAAACTATTGCTATCAATTATACTGCCAACTCATTTAAGCAGAATGAAAACTTTGTTTTGAGATTAATAGACATAAAAACTAGGAAGGGCCACTACGTATCAGGTTAACCTTCTGTCATGTGGTCAGATTAACAGGGAGATTATGTTTTAGCACCAGGTATCTCAAACAAAAAATATTCAGTGTCTTAGAATCTGTTCTTACTAATATATTTTTTTTAACAGGGCAAAGGTATGTTTCATAAGGCTATACGCTTCGCGCAGTTTTATTTTATGGATGCATTTATATTGCTGTGTTGTGGAGCTGAATTTCATCTATTAAGTTTCCATGTAGACACAACCAAGGACGACTTAAAACAGTGAGTTAAATCTTTCGTTAACAGAGCATTGAAAATACATGAAATACTGTTTGATCTGAGTTTTTTTTTTTTTTTTTTTTTTTTTCTGGGAAGGGATAAGGGGGATAGGATAGTTTGGTAGAGGAAAGAGGCTATCTTAGGAAAAATATTATAGAAGAAAGAATTAAACAGATAGTAAAAGCTAATAGTAAAAGGTCTTTATTCTTGCATAATTAAAAAAAGGGAATGTCTATTTTTATAGTGCATACCTTATCTGGTGCAAATAATATTTCTATTGCTTTTAATAGTTGGGGACCTTCTGAACTTTACTTTCTGTCTGTTTACATTTTACTGTGCATTAATATATTAAGTCACCTTTGAATAGCTATTGCAGTTCCTTCTCTTATGGGAGTATTTCTAAATACATTTTCTTTCAGGGACTCCAATATGCTCTGACTGTCTCCTACCTTTTATGTTAAATGGAAGTGGATTGCTTTCATCATTTTCACTGGCTTTCTACCTTTTATGTTGTATCTAATTACTTCTTCTATTAACTTATTTTTCCCTTTTGTTTCTTCATGGTTAGGCATTCTTCGTGTACTTTTTACTTACACTGTTCTATTGATCATTAAGTGGCTTCTTCTTTCTGATCTGGAATCATTTTTTTGTATTAAATCTGTATGATACACTTTTTCTGATCTTTTAGTTCATAATTGTAGCTGAAGTGTTTTATTACCCTTTTACTAAGTCTCTCAGCTCTTCTTTTGCTCTTGCTGGCTTTCAGCAGTATTGTGTATGCTCACATATAAATGTATCTGTTTAGACACAATAGCGTTTAAAAAACATTGAAGAGATATTTTGCTTTGTTTTATATTACCACTATAGATCTTCAGTAGAAGGCAAATAGACTTTGGTGTTGTAATCTTATTTCTATTAGTCGATACTGTGAGTAGTGTCCATTTGTGATACTGAACAGTACTGAATCTGATTTTGGTTTGTAAATGGTTCAAAATAGTTGATTAATTGTCATTTTCAGTGACCTCCCTGGTTTTACTGTTAATCCACTGGCGCTTGTGATCCTTTAACTCATGTTTCTTGTCAAAATCCTTAATGGAGGCAGTTGCTGTGGCTTTTACTTGTATGGTTTTAGATGTAAAAGACTGGTCTGAACTACCTTTAAACTAGCTAGTTCAGTTGCTAGACGTAGAATGTGGTATGGACATAGAACCCATCCATGAAGTTTTGCAAGGACTTCGGCACTGATCTTCCTCTGTGTTTCTGAAATTACTTTGTTAGAAGTGTGTAATATCCTGATATAAAACTGTTAATGTGTGTAGGATTGTGCTTATATCAACACTTCTGTTATTGCCATGTTCTCAGTATTCCTTGATGGATTAACACTAACTCAAAAATATGCAATTAGACTCGCTCAGATGTTAGTAATGCCAAAAGAGCAAACATAATTGTAGACATTACAACAAATCCACAAACTAGTCTGAGGCCTGGTTATATGCATCTATTAAAAAAAAAAAAAAAAAAAAAAAAAAAGTACTGAAGGTTAATTTGCTTTGACATTTTCTTGTGGCTTCCTTCCAGTTCATTTCCCAGCATTTCATTTATGAAATGCTGTGTCATTCCTTTTGTTTCTCACAACTTTTTAATTCTGCCTTCTGAGTCAAGTTTGGAAGAATGCTCGAATGGAGCTGAATCAAGGAAAAGCTACATCTAACTCCTGAAGTGTGCTTTATACCTTTAATTAGCAGAGCATGGCAATGCCATCTGGCTAACCAATTAACTGTTACTATATTTCAAATATGAAGACAATACAATAACAAATCAGTGTTTCTCTGCCTAGAGCTTTCAAAGAACTACCCATAAGTATGAATTAGTGAAGCACCACAACAACTTAGTTAAGAGGTTAAATATTGGTTCAGCTTTAAAACTGGAATTAAGAAGTGGAAATAATAATAAAAAAAAGTTCTTTATAAATGTTATAGAGGATATTTACTGCAGCTCTGGGAATAGAATACAGATCTCTTTACTTCTACAACTATGATTAATCTCAAAATTATTCACCATCTAAACAAGTTTATTTATGTTCTCCAAAAGTACTGTTGAATTTCCACTGTCATCAGCAGTTGCGTATGCTGATATAAAGAAGGGTAAATTATTCTGTTTAATTTCTTTAAAGTTCTTAATTACCTTTAATTTGCACAAGAATTTGAGCAGAACAAAATATCTGTGAGGTTATCATTTCATTTTTATAGTTAGTTTCATGTGTTACTTTAAAGATAAGAAACAGCAATTTAAAATTAAGTTAAAATGAAGGAAACTGCCTTCCAGTAAAAGAAACATTGCATTTTAAAGCCATTATATAATGTCTACTATGATGAAATGTGAAGCTACTAGCTAGCACATTTTATAGATGGGCGAAGAAAAGGCCATGGTAAGTGGATTTAAAATTTAGCATGCTGTTGATAAATAGAAGAGTGTTAATTTCAGGTACATCTGTTAATATTTAACAAGATCACTATATTCATGCAAACAACTTTAAATCACTTTAGACTTCTTAATAAAATGGACAGTGTAGACCAAGTTCAGCAGTATGATAATATGAATGTTCTAAGCTTGGTTCCTTAGAGCTTTAGCCATTAGTTCAAAGACCTGAAACACTCTTTGATCGTCTCAGAAAAGAAATTATTCCTGTAAGTGTGCCACCCATGGACGTTTGTTAGATACACTAAAATGGAACTATAGTACTTACAGTTTCATTGGAATTATTTTAATGCATAGAAGTGTCTGCATTTAGAATACAATATGGAAATTTTGATTTCTTGTGGCGTGTTGACACTGCCTGGCAGAGTGATGTTGATCACAGATTTGTCTTATATGTATGAATATCATGTTTCTTTTCATCTGAAATAGTTTAGTTACCAAATTTAATAGAATTCAGCAACAAGTAAAAAGATCTGTGGCTTTAATTTTAATAATAAAATAAAGCATTTTGCTTTGTTTTGTAATTCCAATGGGATTTTACTGGTGGCCACATATCATTACTTATTTCATTAACGCTAGCATTCATTTGATATTTTTTTCAGATACAAACAGAGAATTTTTTGCAAATTGATCCAGAAATTTCTCATGGCTTCAACAATGGAGATTACCAGCCTTTCAGCAGTAAATGATTTCTACTCTTGTATCTTTTTTAACAAATTATTATTTTTTTAAAAAAACAACAAACAACTTTGGATTTAATGACAAGGAAAGAATTTCAGTTAAAGTAATTAACATTTGATTCTTTCTTTTTTACTACTCTTTTTCTATTAGTGTAGAAATACCATATTTTTTGTGATACCAAAGTTAAGCCTTTGTATTTTTTTTATGGCTAAGATTTGTGATTTTTGCATGTAAAGCACTAAATACAACAAAACCTTTATGTGTTATATATATATATACACAAATATATATATATATATGCTTTAATTTATTTAGATCAATTTTGCTTTAACACAGAGAACTTTGCAGATATTGTTCTTACAGCTGGCAGCAACCGAGCATTGGAAGTTTTTGACCTCAATGAAGGCCGAAGCACAGCAGTGATTCCAGAAGTTCATAGTAGATCAGTCCATCAGATCTGCCAAAATAAGGTTTATATATTGCTGTATACTGATAGTACCACAAGGACCTAATTCTGTGTGATAAAGGCATGTCTGCAGACAAGATCTCATTCATTCTCTTGTGGAAAGCAAGCAGCAGTAGGAATGACTGAACAAGCCTGCTAGCAGGGCAGTATATCTTACCCTTTGCCTTACTTGGGCCAGACTGTAATACTGCAGTTCAATAGGAACCATTAATTGTAAATATTTACAATGTTTGTAATCTGCTAGCCATTTTTATAGCTTTTAATACTTTCCATATTTTTGACCTGCATTTTTAACATGCTGTTTAGAAAACAGAAGGCTTTTCCATGCTGATTTGTTGAAGTAATAATGTAGATGTTATTTAACATTCATACTGAATTTTGATATCTCAAAATACTCCATGACAAAGAGGAAACCAATTTAACACTCAGTTCTTGCATGGGGAAATAAAGGGAGCTGTAAAATTCTAATAAGTCTTATAACCTATTCTAGCATCTTATTGTATTCTTTTTTTACCAAGGGCCAAAATTGTTATATAGTGTTCTGAGTGTATTTCTTACACTAGGGGCTACATATTCCTCCAATATTCTGCTCCTGACATGGGAACAAGAAGTTTATCATTTGTGTATTTACTGATATCATCATTGTTATTACAATTAAAAGCAAAAAAGATTAAAAAAAAAAAGTTACAGCAACAAAACCAAATCTATCAAAAAAAAAAAAACCAACAACCAAACTTTTTTACAACAGCAGAAGGCTATTCTCAGAGTAAATTCCTATTCCTATTGTTGTTCTCCTTCACTGTTTATAACTGCACTGTGTATAAATAGGGTTTCTTACAAGTAGAGGTAGCTATAAGCTTCTTGGATGTGCAAGTTGAAGAAGAAGGTGAGATAAAGGGCCTTGTACAGTTTCTTGACCCAAAAGATTATGTGAGAAAGGAATAAATTGGAAGTGATAGGAGTACAGATTTTATTCACTCTATTATCTAAGAGTTTATTGCTCTTATAGGGAAGCTGTCAATCTTTTTTTTTTTTTTTTTTCCTGCTATGAAAATTATTTTCTTCCATTTCAGAGTATGTTGTGTAAAGTAGCCATAAAACAGCCTTAAGCCAAGCAATGGTTTATTTATTTTTTTTAATTTATTTTATTTTAGAACAGGGCCTTTAGAAAGAAAACAATCTGCACATAGTGGCATATTATGTGAAATTTCTTCTACTGTGAAATGCCCATGGAAACCTGGGCTTTTTTTTTTTTTTAACGTTTTGAATAAATGTTTGATTTTTTTATACTTGAACATTTATGTCTCCTCTTGAAAAATGGTCCATTTTAAACTGTGCCATAATTGCTTTCCATGTTACTTGAATCTAACACTAGAAATCAAAGTCAGTCCTGTAGGCTTAGCAAGAGATTGAAATCAAGTCTTGTGAGCAAATAGCATAATGCTATACTGCTATAATAATTTATAGTGTGGGCTTAACATACTTGAAGAGTAGATGATCTTGAACTGTTTCTCTCCTTTCAGCCTGATTTTCAGTCACTTTTATGTTAATATATCATGCCCAAGTATGTCATGATGGAAATACACTGTTGCATCCTGAAGGCTTGCAGGTAAAAATCATCAGGGAGGAATCATGAATTCATAGCCTTTAGAAAATGC
This sequence comes from Aythya marila, assembly GCF_965140915.1. Lineage (NCBI taxonomy): Eukaryota > Metazoa > Chordata > Aves > Anseriformes > Anatidae > Aythya > Aythya marila. The sequence goes on from NC_139044.1 coordinate 43,929,299, forward strand.
CATTAGAAGGTAAACCAGTACAAGGTGCTGGGAACTGAGGAGAGCCATATTTTTCAGAAAATTGGCTTGGATTTGCCATTTCTCAATCAGTTTTCTTGTTTGTGCTTTTAGTACTTGAAACCAAATGACAAAATATACAGAATGTGCAACTTACTTTCTATGTAAACGAATGATAGGTTCCTCTTGCTAGTTTGTTGAATCTCATGAGAGAATTTAGGTTTGTAGTCTTATATGTCTTATGTAACTATTCTATAAAGTTGAATCCAAAGTCATCTGTTTCATTCAGAAATGGAAAGAAAAATTGCTCAGTATTACAATGGAGTGGATGGCTTTTAAACCCTCATCTTTGGGCTTTTTTTCTTTTTTCTTTACATGTGAAATTTGATTTGAATGTTTGGAAATCTATTCCTGTACATTCCTGCTGGAATGCCTACTGTGTTAGGTTTGGTTGAGTATGGCTCTTCATTCCTATTTGGAAAGCCCTTGCTTCTGTGGGTTGAAAACAGTTCCTTATTACTACTTTTGTATAACTCTGTGGGTTTTCCTGAGCGATGTGATCTGGTAAAACACTTAAAATTGTGCTATTTCAGTACTATTTGTTACACACACAGGCTTAAAGTTTTGGCTTTTCTTTTTGCTTGGTCAGCTGAGTGGCTTCAGGTTATTTAATCAAGAAAAACTTTAAAGCTGTGGACAAGTATTCTCTTGGGAGAAAAACTAGAGACGTGGTATAGCAAAGAAAATTGACCATTTGGGGGAAAATTATAGATCAAGGTTCTCAATTATTTTTTCAGTTATATAAAATTAATACTTTAGATAGGTCTGTAGGAAAATTATATCATCAGCTCTTTTGTTACATTAGTATAATTTCAACTGTTAGAGTAAATATAACTTGGAACATTTGCATTAAGAGAATATGCTGAAATAATTTATAGTGTACACATAGTATTCTGCATATTTTTGTAATTCTATATCCTGTTTAAAGTGCAAAATACATTGGAATCTAAGGACGTGACTACCTTAGCTACTGGGGAGGGGTAGTGAAGTAGAAGCAAATCTGTGGAATGAAATAGTTGGTTTTAAGGAACCAATGCCCACACCTTAAGATTTATGGAGGCTTTCCTGTAGGTTTAATGCTCACTACTGATTGCAATGCATTATGTATATTCTTGAAGTGCATTTTCTGTTTTGGCTTCATGCAAAAACAAGTGAGTTCCCACGCTCCAACATTGCTTTTGGATGCAACCTGAACAGCATTAAGTGGGAGAGATTGGGAGTTTGTTTTTAATAAATAATAATAATAAAGATAAAATATATTTAGAGGGTCTTTATAAAACACTAATGAAGATCTGGTTGAATTAAATGTGGGAGAAACCTGTCTGCAAGTTCTCTGTTGCATTTATGGGGGATTCTAGCAACATACAAGACCAGCATGAGATTAATTTATTGCTGAATAATACTGCTGTGCAGCTGTAAGCAAGCACATATAACTTGCAGTGTAATTACTTTACATAGTTCTTTTTGTCAGTTCTGGAGATTAGTTGCAAGAAATGACATTGATTTATCTCAGCCTTCAGGGTACTTGATTAAGCTTATTTTATCACTTGGAATATGTTTTTTACTGTAGACATTGTTTGATGTATGGTAGAAGAGTATGCAGAATCTTCTTCCTGAACAATTTAGGAGAAAATTGCAAATATCTATATCTATATATCTGTGTGACTTTATATATATATATATATATATATATATATATATATAAATATAAAATACTTGGCTGCACTGATGTTTATAAAGTATATCTCCTAGAAGATGGAGTGCTAATTTTTACTTAATGCAACCCATTTTAACCAATGTCTGTGAATCTTGTAATCTTGTTTCCTTTTAGAAATGTATTATTCTGAATATGAAAATGTATTTAGAAGATAAGTGGGAGTGAAAATTAAATAAAATTGTCATATTACTTGTACGTGCATATAACCTGCTGCTGAATCAGTTTCTGTAAAGCTACTCCTGGATTATGTGTGTGACACAACAGAAATTTAGAATGTGTTACAGGTAAATGTTCAAAAGAACGTTCAAATATTTAAATATCAACTAAATCTCAGAATCTGTGGCCTTACTCTTCTGTCTAATTTTGAAAATCTCCCTCTTTGGCCTATCAAAGAGAACTAATGTAAAAGTCATCTTTCACGAAATTATTTTAAGTTTAGTTATGTGTAGCATATCCCGTGTTGCAGAGGCAGTTATTAGTACAATAAGGTCTTGCTTTATTAATGATATCCTGAAGATGACATACTACTCTACTGAACCATTACTTGCCACAGCATAGATAAAGAAAGCTGTAGTCTAGCTACAGCTTTGAGTAGCTTTGTCTTTAGCTTTAGGAATGTGTTGAATCATCCTGACTATAATTACTGTAAAATCAGACCATACCCTTGCATGAGATAGAGGCTGCCAATTTTATTACAGCTGATGAAAACTTATCACTTATCTGAAACATGAGCTGTGCAAAGAAATCTCTGTTCTTGCTAATGTTTTGTGTAATATTGCAAATTAATATAGAGTACATGCTCATTGCTCATACAGTGTGGGGGGAGAGAGAGAGAGAGAGAGAGAATAAGTACATGGAATGTTTCCTATTGTAGGCTAGGAAATTGCTGCAATCATCCCTCCTCTTTTCAGGTGAAATGTGAGTATGGTGGTTGTCCTGCCCATTCCTACTGGCTCTTCTTTCCTGGAGAAGAAAGCAGTAGCAGCAACAGGATGGGACTTCTAACTGGTCTTTTATCTTGTCACTGTTCTCCATTTCACACTACACACCTACAACCACTTTCATTTTTTTTCCTCTTTCTCCTGTATGTAATTCCCCCTTCCTACTGTATTTTTTTTTTTTTTCCCTCTTCTGGCCATCCGCAGCCATGCAGGTTACTGTCCTTTCCAGAGCTCTTTCCAGAGCTCCTTCTGCCCTGATTATGTCTTCCCTCTCAAGTCCTTCAACCTCGGTGTCTTACAGAGGTGACAGGTGCAAGGACTGGAAGAAAGTAGCTTTGGGGAGGTAATGTCCATGAGGAGGAAGGGAAATGAAGAGAGCAGCATCACTGAAGCTCACTCACAGAAGGTTGGGATTTCTGTTTTAGTATGAAGAATAATTCGAAGCATCTTTAAATGCAGTATCAGTTATGAAGTCTAGTCATTTTAAACTCTGCTTTTAATGCAGAGGAATACTTCAGAAATGAAAAATTCAATAGTATAATGCTGAAGAATATTACAAAAATTACATGGATGCTGAGGAACAAATAGTCATTATTGAATGCCAGAGCAGAGAGAGGTGTAAGAAAGAAATCTTGGCTAGTAAACCTAGACAACCGTGTTAGTAAGAAGCTGCTCTGAGTTGCTACATGTTATAGTGAGATGAAGAATAATGAATGAAGTGAAAATGTATTTGCACGCTAGCATCGTGTATACTGCTGTACTTATCTTTTTCCTTTATCTTTCTTTAACTGTAGGAATAGCTGGATGTCTTAATACCATGCTGTTTAATTGTTTAATTTAAAAACCTTAAATTGCAACAACGGTTGAATGTAATGTGGTGTCTGTGTGTGTGTGTGTGTGTGTGTATATATATCATATATATATACACACACATATTGTGTATGTGTATATATGCCCACACATACATAAACTTATTTTCACTAAACCTATTCATCTGTTGTATAGAATAGAATTCTATTCTATCCATTGAATAGAAGTGTTTTCTTCAGGTCTTTCCTTATATTCTACAGAAGAGTATTTTTGTTGTGAGTTTGTGTTATTTCATCAACATTACACAAAGGAAACCAGGGCAAGAATGTATCAAGCATCTCTTGAATGGAATGTGGATATTCCAAAGCTTACAAAAAGGTCATTTTAGAGCTATACTTGTGGGTCTGTGTCAAATTTAAAATATTGGTTGAAGAAAAACACTAGAAGAAAAAGTATAAACTGCACAAAATCATAAGACTAAAACTCATGTAAGGAAGACGTTTTTCTGCATAGCATGCTTACTAGAAGGTTTTTGTTTATATTTGTACTGCTTTTGCCAAATCACTTCCCGGTTGTCACCTAGTTTAGATTAGTAGAGTTATTTAGGATTTGATTATATACAGAACCCTTAGGACTGGATCCAAAATAGTGCAACTTAGGTACTGAAGTCTGGGAGAGAAAACCACAAAAGACATGTCTAGCTCTTGCAGCTTGAGGTATGATTAAAGTTTACACAATTAAATTACTTGCAGAACTGTGGGCCTTATACTGCTTGCTTTGAAGTTCTATGATCTTGATTTAATTGAGCATATTAATGCTTATTAAAAATCTCAGCGTATTCTTGTTTCCTTAGCAAAGCCTCTTGGCACCAAATTGTCCTCAGTTGTTCAAGGACATGTATTCCACCAGAACTGCAATCTAAGTATTATATTCTTTATGACGTTCTTTTGCACCACTTGCACTTCCAGTTTTGTTCTCTGTGTTCACTTAACACTCTTCCCCAATTGCAATGTCATCTTCTTGTCCTGTCCTTGTTACTAGTTGACTGAGAGATGCACAATATTTGCATGCATGCCTGTTCTGAATGACACATGTTGGCTGGTTAGTGGCTTTCAAAACAAAGTCACTTAATGGCTGTTCTGGTTTGAATTTTTGTATGCTAATTACTCATTTACATGTATCTTGCGGAAATATAATTATCACTAGACTTTTATTTCTCTGTCAGATTGGATTTAAACAGGGGAGCAGGTTAAAAAATTCTAGATGAAAATCAGCAGACCGTATAGTTACTCAATTTCCTAATGAAACCATGTTTATGCTAATTACAGTCTTCAGAGATGTGGTGATGATACTGCTGTAGCTTCATGAAATAGCTTAGTTTTCAGGTCATTTGCTCAGAAAATGGCAGGTGGAGGTTCACTGCTCTCCTCCAACTGAGGATACTGATGGAAATCATCCACTTCTCACTGAAGTGAACCTTCACTCTTCCCTTAACCTATGTCATGGTACACAGGGCAGGCTTCAGAGAGAGAGAGGGAGCAAGAGAAAGTGTGGTGTAGCATGGAGGAAACAGCCACCTGGGAGGGGGATGTTCTGGTTTCCTGACCCTACTCTCAAAACTGCTTATGACATTTTTTAGTGCAGGTTATTACTAGACGCTAGTGGTGCCATTAAGCTCCCTTTGATGCAATGAGCAAATATTGCTATTCTGGCAATAGTAACTTCATCACACTTTGGCAAATAGTCTTTAGAGGTCTTACACCAAGCCTGACAAGGTGAACATCCTAAGCTAATTATAATGGATTTACATTGCCTTAATTTCTTGTTTTTCAAACAGTGATACAGCTTGACAATTTTGTTTTGATACATAAGATCACCTAAAGAGAAATGTTTATTGATGATTGCCGAATTATTACTTGACTTTTCATGGTTTCTGTTGGAGCCATGAGTGTTTTGCTTTGTATACTAATGTTTAAGTCACGTAATAAAATAAATCGACTGAAATATCAAAATTGTGTTCCTGTTTCTCAGTTTGGAAACCACTGAGATACAGAAATGGGTGTCAATTTGAGATCAGGTTATGCAGATTCGGAACTTTAGAGTTAACAGCACAGTTGTACTGCTGCAAAATGTACTTTTTGAGCAAGAGTCCATCATCACCAATAGCAAATATTTTGAGGGTATTGTGTCCTACCAGCAAGCACAATTAAAGAATACATTAATTTTCAGAGAAACAGCAAGGTTTTTGGTTTTCTCTCTAGGACCTTTTTGTTTAAAAGTACATTGGTCTATTTGCTAGGAAATGTATATGATGAAAAATGTAATAAGAAACTCAGAAATTATATAGTATTTGAACAGTCAGCTAATTTTTTCCTAGCTGTGGTGACAAACCTGTCTGAAGGTATGTATTTGCCTGTAAGGTGTGGAGTGCTTTCTGAGATAGCTATTGATTGATGCCTTTAACATAAGCCAACCAGACTGTTCAGATGATATTCATGGTATTTATATGTAATCAGTGAATTAGGTAGGCATTCTGTTGAACTGTGTCCTTTTAGGGGAAGCAATAAATATAGATTGCAGAGTGTGTTAACATATACTACTACTTTGTATTTTAGGATAGATTCTCATAAATTAACAGATGATAAAAAATGATAAAAACACGAAGGGATAAACAACATTCAGCTTGCATAGTATCCCAACTAGTATACTTTTTATAGCAATACTCAGTAGCAATTGTAGTTCGAGGATACAAGTATGGCTTTAGATTGGAAAAGTATGTTACTGACAAAACATCAGGGCAAGGAAGGACGGAACAAATTATTTATATTAATATTTGATCACATGTATTACTGTTCATGCTTCATAAAGTAAAGGAGTGTTGCTGGAAGTAAATATGCACTTGTCTAGAGAGTGTTTTTTATTAGACTCTGTGATGACTGGTGACTGAAGAAAGAAATGGTGAATAATTTCCAAATCACATAAATGAGGGTGCTCTGTAACTTAATGAACATCATCCTTTGGACAAATATTGTCTTTCTCTCTTGCAATTATTCTTTTTACAGAATGTATATACAGAGCTAATGTGAGAATGTGTAGGCTTTGTCTTTGTTGGAAAATCAGTGGCACAGTGTATTTCATTTCATCTGTTAGAGCAGGCTGTGGTAATCCTTAGTTTAGGAAGTGAAAACTCTTATAGTCTTTTTAGTTCTGAGTGCCCTGCTTTGTCTTACCATTTGGGGAAATTTCTTGAAAAAGTACTGGAGCACTTTCCACCCATACGCCAGTTTTCGCAAGGAATAGAAGATTCCTGGCAGTCAAGAACTGATTGCGGGAAAGGGCCTTGAGGTTTTTGTGATGTATTCAGCCAAATCAAGAATGTGAATGGTGGGGAAAGGAAAGAAGGCGTTCCAACTGTTTATATTTAGTTCCCTGGAGAAAGAAGTTTGTAGCCAGTAAAAAGGTCAAGGTTTGCCAATGTGGATGTTAAAAAATCAGAGGTTTAAAGATAGACCAGATTTAATTATTTAAAGGTATGAAGCCAAAACTGCTCCTGGTATGAATGAGTGCAATTACTACTGAAGTCAGTGGAAAGTGTGCCCACTTATGCCAGGGATAAACATGGCTTATAGTTAAATGTTGGACTACTCTGGCTGTATAACATAGTTAGGCTTTGTAAAGATAGTTGATTGCTTAAGGTTTTCTATTTTTACTTCTTTTCAGATTCCAGATATTATTTTCATCTACGCGAGGTGTTCCTCACAAAAAGTAGCTTTAAACTAGAGTTTGCTAAAAATGTTCCCTGCTGATATTACATATCCATTTTCTGCTTTAATATAAACAAATTTTAATTAGTCATTCTATGAGTGCTATAGTCCTCTAATTAATCATTGGAATACATGATTTACTAATGAATGGCCATTGGCCGTTTCACATTTGTATAATTGGTCAATATTTTGGCCATGCCTATGGGAAGGTGTAAAATTAGTTTGTTCTGATGACATGAAACTTCCTTGACATGCTGTTGGGCAATATTCATATGGTTTGCTGTCCTTTAGTAACAAGAAAGCCTTGAATGAAGATAGAAAATACAACCTGAAACTTCCTTTAAGGATCTGGGAAAGTATTGAGGTCTTGCTGCTTTTAAAATGTTTTTGGGGTGACAACCTTTCTTTGAAGATCTTAATGATTGTGAGGATCATAACAATTGTTTTCTACTGCAAACAGATGTGAAGTTAAACTAGTACATGTTACAGTGAGAGGCTTTGGGAATTATGTTTCTTTGAAGGGTCAGCTGAAAACTGATGAATAGTAAACATATAGAATAGGTCTAGGAAGTTTGCATAAACTGAATCTTGCCAGCTTTACAAAGCCAAATAATGCTTCTGAAGTTCTGATAAAATGTTGTTAGAAGTAGATGAATCCAGTAACCCAATGGAGTTGAGAATGCCATAGATCCCTTCCCCTGGGCCCAGCCAGTAGTGAGGCTGAACTTGTGTTCCCAGTTGGCACATCTATACACATACACAGGTCAACACAGACAAAAGCACTCAGCACTCACACAAACATAGACATCACTGACAGCCGCATCATTTTTCCCTCTTTGGCTGATTTGGATGAAAGTCCATTAGTGGGAAGAGTGGCTTAGATAGAGACTGTCCACTAGCTGACCCTGGATCTCTGCTATCTCCAGCTGCTGGCACCAGGGTAAGCAAACTCCTGAGACCTGCAGCCCTACACCAGCTGCTGGTGTAGACCAGCAGCCTTGCACACGCTTAGGATTACTCCAGGAATGGTATTTAGACTTTAGATGTGGTTCATCTGATAGCTGGTCCTGGATCTTTGCTCTTTCAAGTTGTCCCATTCAGCTCCAACCCCCTATTCAGCCCCCTCCACAGGTGGGTGGGTTCCTCAGTTTTTGACCCTCTCACAATATGGTCTCTCTGGCGGTTGGCCTGGGCCTTCTGGTAGCCAACTCTTCCAGGTTCTTTACTTTCTGAGACACACACACTTAGCTACCAAACCACTTCACCTGCTCACTGGCTAGCTTAAAGTTCACTAGGGATCGTGCCGGCTTAATGTACCCTCTCTTGCCTTAGTTGCTTACATCTCAGATCCTTGGGCTCCTATTACCTGTGGTCCAACTCCACTGCTCGCATTTAATTTCCCTCACTCCAGTCTCTCTAGTAGCTGGCACTTAGACCAACAGGCCACCTGACCTGTGGTCCCCCACCAGTTGCTGGTACCCAAACCCTCAAACACTCCAGTACACACAGGCCCATAAAGTCTTGTGCAATCCCAAAATGTTATGCTCTTGAATACCATAATTAACTCCATACCCATAGGCATTTATTCCTGTCAGTCTGTTTGGTAACCAAGAGAACCTCTCCTTTTGACTAATTTTGGTGGGTGTCATCCCTGTCTCAAAGGGCTTGTGGCTATCCAGGGACAGCCCTGAGAGAAGTCGAGGCAATGCTGCATTTGTCTAAGAGCATTGTGGGGGACCCTCCACATGCCAGTGGTCCTCTGTGCTCCTTTGTATGTGTGCAGAAAAACTTTTATTCACACAATCTAACAAACTATATATTTATTCTTGAATGGACAAAATATTTAGTATCACGAGAAGAGTTATTTGAAAATAATTTTAATATTTCAGGGGTCAGCATTCAGCACTCAGCAACCTGAAGCTTACAACCTCTTTTTGACCACGGCTGTAGGTGATGGCATCAAACTCTGGGATTTAAGAACTCTCAGGTAAGGCTGAATTAGGTACCTTGGAATAAAAAGGTATGCTTCGTCTCTATTCAGAGTTGTCATACTTTCTGTGGTATACTACTAGAAACTAGTGTGTGGAACCAGATCTGCAATCAGGCCTTTAAAAAAGTATTATGCATATTATTAAGGGATACTGGGCTAACTAGAATTTACTTATTTTAACAGACCAAATGTAATGTTGAGTAGATTTTTACCCTTTGGTTCCTCAGTTGCAGTTACTTATGTGAAAACCATTAAATAGTCAAGATTTATCGCCTATGTCTTACCCACCTTACGGAGATCTAATCGTATATATAAAATAGTATATTGATGCTAATGGTATTTCCAAAACAGCATGTCATTACTGCTAAAGGAGGTAAAATTTATGATCCAGCTTTTAAAATACAAATGCAATTGTAACAGCATTATTATAAATCATTTATACAGTTCTATAAATATGCATAATACTCTATGATAAACTCAGAAAAAGATGCTGCACTTCTTCCAGAAGCTTTTTGCTGTTGTACTTGGGAAAGCTATGGGACAGAGAGAGTGGCAGGGAGGGAACACTGCACAGGAAAGGAAATACCTGGGGCAATCTCTTTTGTGCAGGTTTTTGTGCAGGAATTATATTTAAAAGAAAAGTGATTTGAATGGGAAAGGTTGCTTAAGTCTGTGAGAATAATTTAATATTTGCTTTGTGCATATGTAAACATACTTACTGATTTTTTCTTTACTTTTTTTTAAAAAAATTTTTAATATTATTATTCTGATATTGAATTTCTGTTTAGGAATGCATAATGGTTGTTTCAATTATTTCCAAATTTCTGTGGTAAGAATACATTAAACCTATAGGGGGCACATATGTTCTTGCCAAAAGCATTGCTGTTATTACCTGTACTGAATGTCAGAAAGTAATGAAACTAGAGACTGCTGAGGTTGGAATCCGTTACCTTCTTATGTTTTTCTAATAAGCAGTTCAAACTGTGTTTCTAGAAGAGTAATGAAAAAGTAGAGAGGTTTTCACAGATCACTTATCTGTCTCTTCATTTTTAAATACTTATATAAGTAGAGCAGGTGAATGGTAAAATAGTTAAAGTGTAAAATCTGTGCAATCAATTAAATGAATATGTCCTGGGAAGAGGGGAATAATTTATGTATGTTCTTGCTCCATATTTAATTTGGCAAAGTCAGTGTATTCTAGTGTCTGCTGAGTTCTGCTAGCCAAACTTCAAAAAAATTTATTCAAGTCCTTAATTATCCATATTTTCAGGCTGTGCTATAGGTATTGTGTAAATATGTATGCTTGTTTCACACTACAGAGCAATCAATGACAGTAATCATTGTAGAGGAAAAAATAGAGCAAATAAATCACCATTGTGCTATTGTTTGTAACTTTTTTTTTTTAAATAAAAAACAACAAATTTTTAAAAATGAAAATTTCCCTCATTCCTCTGGCCAGAGGTTAAATCTTCTGTATTTTAAAATCTACTTTTCAGTTCTCATAAGGGAGAAAACTGTTCACTTTTTCCTAATATGTTCACCAGGTGTTTTTTACATAAATAATTTTGAAATGGTTGAGCTTGGAAAGCTCTGTCTGAACTTGGAACAAGTCTCTACCAGAGTGCTAGGTGTACTATACAGTTACACAGATTGAAAACTTTTGCTTTTTTGTTCATAGGTCTTGTCCAATCAAATCCAGTTCATCCCTTGTACTTAGAGGAGAGATTAGTTCCTAAACAATCTTATGGTGGGCCAGTTCCTTTAATCTCTTGAAGTTGCTGATTTGTAAAGGTGGTGCATCTGCCATTACTGTATTTTGAACGGTCCCTCTGGAATGATCTCTTTTTCTACTTTTTTTTTTTTTTTTTTTTTGGGGGGGGGGGTGGGGGTGGGAAGAGGCGTTGCCAGAATAAGTTCTTATTTTTTTATTTATTTATTTTTTAAATGAAGTCATTTTCCAGTGTTTTGAAATATAGCAAAGGTAAGTCAACCTTCTGATTTGTACTGTTTGCAGAGTTGTGGGTAGTAACACTAACTGCAAGTAACACTAACTTTTATTGTCTGTTCATTTTGTTTTCATTATTTGCCTCAGGCATCCACAGTGAAAACTGTTTTTCTTTTGTTTAATCTGCTTATTGCCCTTAATGAATTTTATCCACTAATACTATATGTAGTGATACTATAAAGTGAAAAATGCTGATGAAATGGGAAAACTCCAGAGCATAGTGCTCTGGAAAGCTGCAGTTGAAATCATGGGAAATCATTTTCAAAGATTCTGCACAATTTCTTCCTTAGTTGTTTCTTTAGTTCAATTTATTTGATAATTCATTTTTTTCATTCTTCTGACTTGCATTGCTTTTATCATTATTAACTGAGGAATCACAGCAGAATGCTCAGGTTCTTTTTTGGTCCTTGCTTAGAATAAATCTTCAGACACTTTATCCTGGCCTGCAGCTTTATAGGCTTTGAACACAGTGTTTCTTTTTTCTTTTTTTTCTTCCTTTTTTTTTTCCCCCCTGAGTTCCACAAGACTTTTTCCATTCAGTCTGTATTATCAAACTCTTTTTTTTTTTTTTCTTTTTCCCCAGTGAAAATTCATTTATGTATGTTTTCTCTTGTTCTTGAAGTTGGTGAAAGTGTTTTTGCACCTTCCACTTTCATCATCCTTGGTGGATAAAGCTGTAAATCCATCTGCATCTTTCACTATGGATGGTTTGGAGGCATTCCAGGACTACTTCAGAGAGTGCCAGGAAGTCTTATGGGTTCCTCTGAAGGTGGTACAAGAAAAGACATTTAAACTTCTGATGTTGTCAGCCAACCTCACACAGCCAGGTCATCTTGCCAATAAATGAGGGAATCTTGGATGCTATTAGTGACTTTTGGACTTAGACTCCTGCTTCATTTACTTTGAAATGCATGGATTTTTAAAGTTTCATCTGAAGATTTTGAATATTTGTATACTTCTCCCGCATTCTTCGCTTCATTATAAATGTAGCTAAGAAAAACTTCAGACAATCTACAAAGCAGCATAAAGAACTAAGGAGGTTAGATCTTTTTGGAAGAAGAAAACTGGCTACTATTCTTTCAGGTTACAATAATGAATTACCAGGCTTTGTGAATGCATACAGTGGGGTAAGATAATGACCTTTGATCATCTTCCAAGACACTGTGAAGACATTGTGAAGAACATTTTAAGCCTGTCTTGTCTAAAAAGAATGGCTAGTTGGAGGACAAGTGAAAATATTACCAAAATATTACCAAGGTCCAAGTTGGAAGCAGTGAGCACAGAAATTAAATTGAGGTTCAATGGGAATGTTGTTGAGAAGAATACTAGTTACCAGATTCAGGGTTCCCAAGAAAGTGTCAGACTAAAAGGTAATAATCAGGAGGTACCAACAACACTTGGTGCATGCTAATATTTTTTGAAAGACTTTGTGTTCTTTATGATGAAACATTGTAGACTCCTAAGTGCCCATAAAATACAGAAACTCTACCGTTTTATCTCTTTTACAATTTTTATCTCTTTCTATCTCTTTGGTGAATGTATTTCAGATATCATAACCCCCCCCTCCCCTCCCTTACCTCTCCCCCCCTTTCCCTTCCCCCCAGAAGTCAAGAGTAGCACTGATTCATAGGAATCTCTTCCTGTTGCCTCTATCATTTAATGTTCATCTTTCCATGAAAAAAATGGTGGATTCAAGTATAGACTAAGTCTCCTTATCCCACAGTCCTGCCTGCTTTCAGTAAGTATGTTCATGAAGACATAGGGTAGTGAGAGACAGATTTATTTCTGTAACCCACTGCTCTAAAATTAATGCATAGAAAGAGCAGAGAAGTCTAATTAGGGAAAATTCCATTCCCTTACAATAAAACCATGGCAACCCCAAATGGCAAACTAGACTAAATACCAGCTGCTTTATTATGTTCGTGTCCTTTAAATTTCACATGACAGTTCTTCTGGCTTACCAGTCTGTATCACTTCAATTTTGTTTGTTTCCTCCAACTTGCAGATTAGATAATTGTGATTTATAACATCCAGAATAAAGAAAGTTTTTTCCATTCATGATATTAGGGGGAAACCATGAATTCAAAGTGCTGTCCTCTGCACTTTATCAAATGTTTAGAATATTGACTAAACACTTATGCTACAACTAATTTTGTTTGCCAGCAAAGTTACATGAATACCCTTATCTTCATGATTGGCTGATATTGAGAAAAATCATCTGTCCAGATTTCGGCAGCAATCTGCTGTTTCCCTTGTATGTCACATTCTAAGCAATCACATTCATAAGAGAAGTTCCAGAATGTGAAGCAGTGAAAGCTTTTCTTCTCCAAGGTGAATTTCTTCCTTCTTGCTTATCAGTAAGATGTGGCTAAAGCCATAGTGTTTTACAGCTTCATCCGTTTTTATGACACTAATTGCATGGCCTGGCTATGTCTCAGATTTTCAGATAGCTTAACTTGAGCTACAGATTGCACTGTCAGGGCCCTGAGTGTACCACTGGGCCCTAACTGTCCTGAACAGCCTTGGACCCCCACCAACACACTCTGCACCTTGCTCCAGGTACTCCTTTTAAATGTAGGCTTGGGCATTCAGTCTGCCAGAAGCATATTGTAATTACACCTGTCTCAAGTTATGCCTCCAGCCTTGTTTTCTGCATGAACCTTAGACCTACCTTGTTGGTAGTGTACGTAGCTTTCCTTGGGTTCTGTTTGCAGCCCAGTCTTCAGGAAGTACCTTTGGCACATGTTACAGTCTTGCCTCCATCTTCATCCCCTGCTGCTCCTGGACTCCATGGATGTACACTAGACGTGGTTCATCACCTCTCCTTTTCTGGGACTTCCAATGGACCTTGTTATCAGCTCAATACAATATCTGTTCAGAAGTTTTTCCTATCTCTAGATGACCTGGAAGACAGTTTCTATACATTTCTGAGGAAAAAGCCCTTCAGAAAGGATGAAAAGCAGGACCCAGGGAACTACAGGCTGGTCAGCCTCACCTCAAGCCCCAGGAAGGTGATGGAACAATGAATTCTGGAAAACATTTCCATAGGCATGAAGGACAAGAGTCATCAGGAGTATTCACCATGGATTCAGAAGAGGAAGTGATGCTGGACCAACTTAATAAACTTCTGTGATGAAATGACTGGCATAGTAGACAAGGGGAAAGCAATGGATATAGTCTACGTGGACTTTAGTAAGGCTTTTGACACTGTCTCCCATAAGATTCTCACAGAGAAGCTGATGAGGTATGGGATGGATGAGCACAATGAGGGGGTTGAAAACTGGCTGAACAGCCAGGCTCAGAGGGCAGTGATCAGTGGCCAAGGCCTACTTGGAGGCCAGTAACCAGTGGAGTACTCCAGGGGCCAGTACTGGGTCCAATCCTATTCAAAATCTAATCTAATAATCTGGATGATGGAGCAGAGTACACCCTCAGCAAGACTGCAGACAACACCAAACTGGGAAGAGTGACTGAAATGCCAGAGATCTTCTGGAGAGACCTGGCTGGAGAAACAGACTGGCAAGAAGATTGAGAAATTCAACAAGAGGGAGGACGGACTCCTGCACATGAGGAGGAACCATCTCAGGCACAAATATATGCTGGGGGGCGCCTGGCTGGAAAGCAGTTTGGCAGAAAAGGACTTGGAGATCCTGGTGGACAACAAGCTGAATGTGAACCAACAATGTACCCTTGGAGCAAAGAAGGTTAATGTTGTTTTGGGCTTCATGAGTAAGAGTGTTGCCAGCAGGCTGGGGCAGGTGAGCCTCACCATGACTGAGTAGAGGTGAAGGATATACCTGGAGAACTGTGTCCAGTTCTGGTCTCAGTATTACAAAAATATGGAGCTACTAGGCAGAATCCATCATAGTGCCACAAAAATGCTGAAGGGACTTGTGCATCTCTTCTATGATAAAAGGTTGGGAGAGTTGGGACTATTCAGCCCAGAGAAGACAAGGATCCAGGGGGTAGAGGGAGAGGAATCTCATCAGTGTTTGTAAATACATTGAGAGGCTGTAAAGAGGGTAGACCCAGTCTCTTTTCAGTGGTGTCCCGTGGCAGGACGAGAAGTGATATACACAAACTGAAACACAGAATGTTCCCTCTAAAAACTTTTTTTTTTTTTTTTTTTTTCTACTGTACAGGTGACTGATCACTGTCACAAGTTGCCCAGAAAGCCTGTAGAGTCTCTGTCTTTGGAGATACTCAAAGGCCATCTGAGCATGTTCCTGAACAACTGTCTCTAGATGATCCTGCTTGAGCAGGGGCTTGGACCTGGTGACCTCTGGAGGTCCTGTCCAGCATCAACAATTCTGCGCTTCTGTGAAGCTAGCACTTGCTGTTCTCTACTTATTACAGAGATACAGAGATGAAGAATTTGCTGGGACAGCTGTTGTGATATGTAATAAGAAAACAAGATGGAAAAGGGCAGTTAAAACCGGGAATTAAATTGCAAGGGAGGAGTGGGACAGTGGTGATGTTCTGTCAGATGTGCTTGTTTTATATGCAGAGGTGGGAAGAGCTGGGAAAAAATACCATAGCTCCATATTATTGCCATTTAATATATATTTTTGGTCTTTTTAGAGGACTGGGCTGCTACTGTGTTATGTTTGGGGAGGCAGATGTGAGAGCTGCTAAATTACCTTTTCTGCTACTGAGATTGTCAGGGGTAAGATGTTATGAGGAGCCCCCAGCCAGTATCACCTTTGGTGGCAGCAGCAACATGTCTCTGGCTCACTCTGAGGAGTTGAGGAATAGAAATTCAGCTGCTCTGTGTTTGCTGCTGAAACAGCCATTCCTCATCTCTTTCTGGAAAAAAAAGCAGTGTATGCTTATTGGACCACAGTGAAGACTTTGGAAGAATATTGGATTGTTTGGAAATACTGAATTTCTTCTGCGAATTACTCAAATTCATGATAATGCTTTGAAGGAAGATCCGAGATAAAAATCAGTTTCACCCTCTTTCAGCCTCTGAAAAGATTTGCCAATTCTTTATACAAGACAGCTTTTGACATTAAGGTAGTATCTCCAGCTCGTATTGTGATCTTGTGCAACTAGATCATAAGCTCCCCTGGCAACGTACTTTAGTAGAATTCCTGCAGCCACATGGAACTCATCTCATACATTTTCTAACAGTTACACTTTGAGAGCATTAGGGTCAGACATGCAGTTTGAATGAGTTACCTTCAATTTTCAGAGACTTCAGTTTCTATCTTTACTGTGAACTAACTGCTTGATGTCATCCTGAGCAAGATATATGTATATACATACCCAGAATTTGATTACTTCTTGGTCTCTGCTCAACCTGAGGATCCCATAATTTTTCATCTTTTTTTCTTTTTCTCCCAGAGATTTGAGTTATCTTGTTACCTGAGGATAACAAAGGAGAAATGGATAAGCAGTGTTTGGAGTTCCTCCAAGTTTGAGATTGGGGATACATCAAAATATACAGGATGGGGAGTGTGTGGTCCCTGCTGGATTCTGTTGGTGAAAGCATCCCGAGCTCCTTTGTGAAGGGTTCAGTGTGTGTTTTAAATGAAACCCACATGTACAGAACATCTGAGGTAGCTACTACTTCTGTCAAGTTATACTTAGATTTTCATAGTCTCAATGGATTGATCTGCTTGTATTGAAAGGTCTCTGAACAAATACCAGAGCACTGGGACGAAGTGATAAAGTAAAAGGCAAGGTGGTTAAAAAAGAAGAAAACTTTGGTCTGCTGTCAATTTTGAATGCAGCGAGAAGAATTAAATACTCATTCGTGACGATATTCCCTGATTTATAAAGATGTGTCTTATTCTGGTATCATTCTCTTACAAAGACAGAAACACCATGTTACATTTTTTTCCCCATAATATTCTACAAGTTGTTTGTGACATAAAAAGATACATATTTTGGAAATTAGACTAAAAGCTGTACATTGGAAAACATAGGGAAAACTTGGCTGTTTGCTGTCCCTTGCAATTACCAGATGTTTGCCATGGTAACTCCTGAAAAGTTCTGACCAAAGATTTATTCTTAGGAGGCTGGACAGCATGCCAGCTGGCCAGGGAAAACCTGCAATATCCAAAATAAGTTTGATCACCACCTGTTGCTACTTAACAAAATGGAGGGAAAAAAAAAAAAAAAGCTGAAATAAAAGAACTCATAGAATAAGCTAAAATTATATGCATTATATCAATTTATTCTAAGATTTCTTTTCACTTCTTTTCATCACTGTGGTACCTGGGGATATGTGGAGTTAATAGACATTATATCACAGTTTCTGCTAGATTCTGTGGAAAATTTAACTAGAATCAGTTTTTTTTGGAAATGTTTTAGAGCAGGATTTTGAGGGAGCAGGATAGTAATACATCCTGATTATAATGGCGATTCTGAGTAGGAAAACAACTAAAAAAGTGGAATCCAGGATGTTAGTTATTACTGTGGCTGTACTAGCAAGGTGGCAAGTGGTACTGCCCTATGACTCAGCCTTTGTTTTACATTGCTGTGGTGTAGCATAGAAAAGATCCGTGGAAGCCTTGTAATTGTGTAAGTTCTTAAGCATCCATTTGTAGGTAGAGTAGTTGAGTTATTAGTCATAGCTGCAAAGGAGTCAAATTCTCTTGCAAAGAAGTTGTTGTCACTGATTTACTAGGAGACTTTCCTGTGAGAAAGAGACAGTTTGTTAGGGAAGTTAGCATTTACAGGCCCTGAGAATGAGGGCTTAAACACTAGGAGCTAGTCTTCATGGCTAGTGGTCTACTTAAAAAAAGAATGGTGATTCCAAAGGCATATTCAGGAGTGACAGAGAATATATGAATATTATTTGCCTCTTTGAAAGTGTAATTTATGTATGTATTCTGTGACTTGTCTTCCATTACATAATCTTTGGATTTATATGTGCTAGAATGCTGTGTTTGAGAGGAGACTGAAACAATTGCTGCTGTCCTTTGCTGACAACAGGAAACTTGAGTAGAGGCAGGTTATTCATTGATTAGTTACTGGAAGTCCATGGACATCGACCCAACACCTATGGTGGAAACTGCAGCAGAAGAATGTTTTTATATATTAGTCATAGTAATTGACTGTCTCTATAATTTACCTTTTTTTTTAAAAACAAAAACAAAAACAAACAAACAAACAAAAACAAAAAAAAACCAACCTGCAGTGTTCTCTTAAACTGGATTGTTTACAGGATTATTATGGTAGAATTTGCCTGAAGTTAAAAGTCTGGTTACTCTATACTCAAAATGTCCATTGAAATCAGTAGTTTTGTTAGACAGAGGTTCAGCCAAATATGCGCTGAGAGTTAGGCTCCATAAAATGATGCATTTACATGCATTCAAAATTGTCCTTTTTATGGTTTGCTAAGTGATAGCCATTGGATCAGTCTCAGAGTGATGTTTTTGTTTAAGTATGCCTGTTTCACCTGGGTGAGCAAGATCAACTTGGCATTCAGACATACATGTGTGTGTAAAAAAGAGCAATGTGGTATAAAAATTTAGACATTTCTGCACGCAAGTTCAGTCAATTGAATTAACACAGTGTCTGTGATTTCACTGGCCAGGGAAAAGTGCATATCACAGGTGTTGGCAGGAGTTTTTACTCTTTCAAATTGGTTCCTGGACTTAGCATACATGAAAAGAAGAACGTATGACAGCTGTATAATGGCAAAGCTTTTGTTTTGTAAGGAGAAAGGCAATGTGATAACATTCATAATAAAGGCAAAAGAAAAATGCAGATTATTATGTGTTCTGAAACGACACTTTCTTGTGGGTATAAAAATTAACATTTGAAATGAGGCACACATTTACAGATAATCATTCTGAAAGGGATTGAAGCTCCAAGTTGTACATGTAAATTACTTTTAACATTAAAACAACTCTAAATCAGACTTTTTTCCATAGTTTTGTTGTGACTACAAAACTATCACAGTTCTTTACAACTGAGGATTTTTTTTTTTAAATGGATAGTAGTCTTCATCTCACTTGAAAAATATATTTTTAAGTGGCCCAAGTGTGCTCAGCTATCAAAACTTACTCCACATTGCTAGTTATGCTGCTTTGCAGTATTAACATTAAAAGTAAGAAGCTAATTCCTTATGTTAAATTTAAATGTATTCCTTCCTTTAGACTGAACTAACAAAGATAAGTAAGAAGCTATCTACAGTTGTACTGTAGATAGATTTATGACTTTGGAATGTCATTTGTATACTGCCATTTTTGATTTTACTATATTCAGTAAATGAGTGCGTGGAGTAGGAATGCAAATAGCAACGCAGATTAAGTATCCAGATTTAAGAAAATCTTAAAAAAAAAAAAAAAAAGTATAAGAAAAGCAAGCAATAATTATTTACATTATGTTTCAACATGCTGCATCTTGATTTCATAGAAATGTCCTGAGGGAGATTTATAAAGCTTCCCAGTGCACACTGGCTTTCACAACACCCTCCCCTTAAAGCAGGGTTGTTTTGGTTTTCCCTGCTGAGATAGCTAACTGTGGGTAGTTTGACAGCATGCTTCACAGCTCCTCATTTCTAGACTATCTAGTGATATCTCTACCTTTGTAAACAGAACAAGGCCGAAATATGAGTTTAGCATTGCCCTGTAGTATTGTGTGTTCATTTTATTTCCAGTTTTCACAACACTTTGGGACAGAGTTATTTATAACTTGATTTGTGAATTTGCCTTAATTATGTTTGTAGACTGAGGAAAATGAATAAGGCTTCAGCAGAATTTCAAGAAAATGGTAGTAAAAGAGCTAGGTTGTTTTTGCTATTAATAAGACTTCCTGAAACTCTTCTAAAGGTGTGAACGTCGATTTGAAGGGCACAGTAGCCGCTGCTACCCATGTGGAATTGCAATATCTCCTTGTGGGCGATTTATAGCCAGTGGATCAGAGGACAAGTGTGTAAGTAATGTTTTTATTTATTTTTCTTCAAAACTGTAGGAGCTGCTTGTATTGTACTTAACTTAGTCCCTTCATGCATGTTCCTAGGATTCAGCTTAATGTGCAAAGTATTATACTATCATATACCTAATTACTATGTAGCAGCCACATCTGATTCCTATTCTATAGTTTCTTTGTTTTGCCTGGTTTTGGTAAATCCCCAAGCAACAAAAGTTTACCAATTTTAGTAACTTGTTAAGACCTTATTTCTCAAAGTTTTCATAGTGTTTAACTGAATTGCCACATGCCATCAAAGATGATGAGAATGGTATCCCCTGTAGCACAACTTTATGTAGCATGTGTATTGTGTATATTATCTGCCCGCTAGGAACTATGCAACCACTACATGTTAATTTACTTAATCTACCAAATACAGAGTGATGAAGCTTTCATTACTGGTTTTGTATGATCCAGTCATGCTACAAAGTGAAAAGGCATCCAAATGTATTTATAACTTATTAAAATTTACGGTGACTTGGAATGCATGTCCTCCCAAGACAAGATCTCACTCCCTGTCAACTGTATTTAAATTATCTACACTTAGCAAAGAGTCTTGATTAAAAGTGTATTGCTACCTTTTTGAGTATGTACCTAATTTTAACTCAGTAAGTCCTGCATTGTTGGCACAATGTTTTCCTTGGTGTTTTCTAAGAGATAGATGCTTGCAAGCTTGTCGTACAGGCCTTTGAAATTGGGCTGCTCTCACTGCATGGGGCTGGGTTACTTATAAACGCATCCTTCCAAAACAGTTGGTTACAAAAACTGTTTAACTTTCTTCTAGGTCTTTCTAGGTGACTCATTAGGACTATGACACAGGGTTTCTGGTCAGCTTCAAATTCAGAGCAAAAGGAATTTACTGTTATGGCCAGTTTTGAAATACTGGCTCCAATCATGTGTGAAGGTTAGAGATGTTATTGGCAGATTGCTGGAGGTTTGGCAGTAGCTAATGTATTCTTGTCATTCCCATGATAAAAAATATTCTTCAAGTTTCTGGTAATTTGTATTTGAAAATGTAGTTTGTGATACAGTATAAAAGTTTCTTGTGTTGTCTGTTAAACAAAATGTACCTAATATTGATCCCAGCTTATGACATACAAGGTATAAATATATTTAGTTGAGATTCTAATTAAGGTCATTGATGAACGGTATAAAAAGAGGTGCAGTTGTAAGGCCTTTTCTCTTTTGTGTTAAAGTTTTTGTTTGCAATTACATTGACAGAAGAGAGAGGCATAGAGCATGGTTTTGCCAGTAGTCCAAATTTTTGGCACATGGTTGCTCATCGGAGGAAGCTGAATAGCTGGACTGCGTCCTGCTCCAGTTGGCATATAGTCCCTGGTGGGCACAGTGCCAGTCAATACTTTTTAGTGTGGCTCTTGGGTTGGAATTTTGCATAATTTGTATCACATGTCTGTGGAGATCTTTCATTGTTCTTGTTGCCCCCTTAGGAAAACTGAGTCAAGTTTCAGAGTCTGAGAAACTTGCAGAAACCTTGCTACAACCCTACTGTTAGGACAAAATACAGATCTGGGGCATTGTTAGAAGACTTCTCTTTGAAACATTGACACTGGATATACTTTTGTGTTTCCTTTGAAAAATAGAATTGAGCATGGCACTGAATCGGCCATTCATATTGTTAAACTAATAACATCCTGAGAGACAGACTGGTGTGCAACTGTAACAGTGTTAGATTATCAGGAAGCCTGATATTTTTGCAGATTATATTCAATGAATGAACGTCCATGGGAATTGGTAAAAGTTACATAAAAATGGAGGAATGTGAATTATATAAGTGAATGTCCATTGAAATTCAAAAAAACTGCATAAAAATGCATCAGTGTGGATAAAAGGTTATTTGGTTATCTTGCAACTTTCCACTGACCAGTAACTGTGTCTCAATCATCTTGGCATTTGATTTATCAAATGTGTTACTTGCACCCCATGGTTAACAAATATGATTGATTTTAAAGCCAGAAGGGGCAGAAATAGAATATAATTGAGAGACATTAATCTTGAACTGCCTTTTATATTTCACAATATGTAACGTGTTTGACAGAGAAGAATATGTGCTGGCTGCATTGATTAACAGCAAAATCAAAACCATATTCTTACAGGGCACAGAATCAGAAAACTAAAATATGATGTTATAAACAAAGGGCTGCAAATTCTGCCTGCCTTTTACTCTACTTATGAAGTATACAGCTTATTTTATACTACAACAGCTTGGTATAGCTTCTGTTTGGCTGAAGTAACCCCTTGTTTTCGTAGGAACTGCTTTTGTGGCTGTTAGTATGAAAGCTGTACATATCGTAAATCCTGGCTTGAAAGTGTTCCCCTACCTGCCTACTTCCACTACTTGAACCTTTATCAAGAACTATGTAGGAAGTGGCAGTCTGATCAAGGCAGGTATCCACAGTATCATGGTTTTGAACTGTGGTTATCCTTTCCATAATTTATAGTGATTAGAAAACCTAGAAAGTTAGTGTTTCTTATATCAGTTCCTCTCTCCATCTTAAATAGCCTAAGTCTATAAATGAGGCAGGTTTACTTTTTTGACATGATTTCTGGCCATTTTTCAGGTGGACAGTTTGAGGTTTCTAACTATCAAGCAATAATGCTAAGGATGTTAGACAAATATTCCAGTTGGGCTGAGATTTCCATTTTCCTGGGCTCTGTAGAAATATGTTTACCTAAATATTTTCTGACCAAAGAAATCTTATTCTGAAAGGATAAAAATATCTGGAGAGTATGAAATAATGATTTTTAAAATAGAAATAGCTAATCCTTTTCCTGTGCTCCATGTAGTTCTAGTTAACTGTTTTACTTCATGTCTAATTAGGTTCTTCATTTTTGTCTTTGAAGACCTTGAGGCTCTCTGAATAAAGTCCAAGTTTCCAGAAATGAAGTAGGGAATGCAGAAATAGAGATTTGGGTCTTTAATTGTTTTCAGATTCATGTTTGCTCTCTTTGAACTGTAGATTTTAAGGGGCATGTTTTGGCCCCAGTGTTGAAATGCAATTTGCTAGCATAAAATTCTATGTCCATGTCAAGTCTAAAAGATTGGGCTCACAGTTCACGCTGACTGGTTTATATTGAAAACCTAGAGTTTTTTTGGTATAAGAGGTGGCTACCTCAGTAACAAAAATGCAGGGGTATTGTATTTGTATATGCAGGGGTCTTCCATTTTATTTATTCTCTTGGTTAAAGTATAGGATTTTGCCTATAGCAATGCCTTCGAAACATTTTCCAAATCCAGGATTAAGTTGATTTTCTCCAAAATGTGAAAGCAGCAAAGCTAGAGAGAGTAGGAGACAGGATACATTGATTTCATGCTTATACATCAATACTAACCACTTGCAGAATTCCTAAATGTTTACATTTGTGCAAAAATTGGTTTTACAGTGGATTCCCATTATACAAATGATGCTGGATACAGAGATTGGTCATGGGGGCATATCCGCAGCATTCTGCAAGCCTGTGAATGGTTGCTTGTTGCAAACCTGGACATAGTTGTACTTGCTGACTAGGTTGTATTCTACATCTGGCATAACATAAACAGTAGAACTTGTTTGTAGTTGACAGTTCTAAATAGTTACAGAGGTTGTTATTCCACACAGAATTTCAGACCTACTGAGCAATATTCTTTAATGTTTTATTACCAGATATTTATTTAGCCATAAAATTGACCATTTAAAATCAGAGATCAGAATCTCTTTACAACTTTCCATATTGGATTAAACTAGTAAATTCCTCGTTAAGGATTTAAAAAACAAATAAATTGCAGTACATATCAGAATTCTTAATTTTTGTCTGTAATTATATCAATATGTGTAGCTTTAAAAATATTTATTTTGCCATTCTTAAATGTATTAAAAATGCAATGCTGCTTTCTGTTAAACTCATCATCTGCTTTCCTTGGTCGGATATATTTTGGCTTTGAGTAACCGTAATGAAAGGAGCTTTATTATTTGAAATAATTTATTCCCCCCCCCCCCCACTTTCCTTAGTGCATGAATTCCTTTTATTGGACATCTCACAGTATCCTGACATTTTGATGTTTTATTCATTGTAGAGAAACACCTTTTTGCTTCAGCAAAGTTTCAAATACTGTTCCTTAAAAACATACAAAAACAAAAAACACAAAATTTTATGAAAAGAAAACAATTTCAATGTTTGAAACACCCTGTATGAGCTTTAGCAAATCACTTTGTGATGAGAGAGGCTTTCTGCTATAGATGTACATATATAGTGGAAATAGGACATCCTAATAGAACAGGCAGAAGAAAACTGGCCTGGCTGAACAAAGAGCTATTATGAGATCAGGAAAAAAAAAGAGGGTTTATAACCTTTGTAAGAAGTGGCAGGCCACTCAGGAGGCCTACAAAGATGTGAGGCTGTGCTGGGAGAAAATTAGAAGGGCTAAGCCCAACTGGAGCTATATCTGGCTACTGCTGTTAAAGACAATAGAACATGTTTTTATAAATACATAAACAAGAAGTTGGATGTGGGGGGAAACATAGTGACAAGAGATGAGGAAAAGTTTGAGGTGCTTAATGCCTTCTTTGCCTCAGTCTTTAGCAGCAAGACCAGTTCTAGGTACCCAGTTCCCTGAACTGGTAGACAGGGAGAGAGAGCTGAACAAGGTTCCCATAATCCATGAAGAAATGGTTAGTAACCTGGTAAACCACTTAGATGTAAGCAAGTGTATGGGACCAGATGGGATTCACCTAAGGGTCATCGTTTATCAGCAGTCCTGGCAATTCAGGGAGGTCCCAGTCAACTGGTGACACCCATCTATAAGAAGGGCTGGAAGGGGGATCCAGGAAGCTACAGGCCTGTCACTGACCTCTGTGCCAGGGAAGCCAATGGAACAGATTATCTCGAGTGCCATCACGTGGCACCTACAAGGCAACCAGGTGATCAGGTCCAGTCAGCATGGTTTTATCAAAGGCGGGTCCTGCTTGAAAAACTTGCCTGCCACAAGGTGATGCGCTCGGTGGATGAGGGAAAGGCTGTGGATGTGGTCGACCTAGGCTTTACTAAGGGTTTTGACACTGTTTCCCATAGCATTCTCCTGAAGAAGCTGGCTGTTCAAGGCTTGTATGAGTGTATGCTGCTTTTGGTTAAAAACTGGATAGGTGGTTGGGCCCATAGAGTTGTGGTGAATGGAGTTAAATCCAGCTGGAGGCCACTCACTAGTGGTGTCCCCCAGGGCTCAGTACTGGTGCGTGTCCAAAGACAGGCAACAAAGCTGGTACAAGGTCTAGAGAACAAGTCTTGTGAGTGTAGCAGGTTTACATGGCAAGGTTTTGGTAGTGGGGGGCCATAGGGGTGGCTTTTGCGAGAAGAATCCAGAAACCTGCCCCATGTTAGATAAAGGACCCACTGCTGGCCAGAGCTGAGCCAATAAGCGATGTTGTTTTTGCCTCTGTGAGAGCATATTAAAGAAAGAAAGAAGAAAACAACAACAACAAAAACTGTTGGTAGAGAGAGGGTGAGAATCAGCCTTGCAGGCACCAAGGTCAGTGAAGAAGGAGGGCAGGAGGTGCCTCAGGTGCCAGAGCAGAAGTTCCCCTGCAGCCTCTGGAGAGGACTTTGTTGAAGCAGGTTGTCTGCCTGTGCAGTCCATGGTGTAAAACGGTGGAGAGAATTTCCATGCTGCAGCCCATTGAGGAGACCATGGTGGAGCAGGTGGATCTGCCCTGAAGGAGGCTGTGGCCTGTGGAGGACTCCTGCTGGAGGAGATTCTGGGCTGGAGCTGCAGCCCGTGGAGAGGAGCCCACACAGGAGCAGGTCTGGGGGGAGCTGCCACCCACGGGGGACCTGTGCTGGAGCAGTTTGCCCCTGACGGATGGACCCTGTGGTATGGACCCATATTTGGAGCAGTTCTTGAAGAGCTGCTGCCTGTGGGAAGCCGCTGCAGAAGCCTTCCTTCAGTTTGGAAAAGACGGCATCCCATGGGAGGGAGCCCACGTGGAGCAGGGGCAGAGAGTGACCATGAAGGAGTGGCAGAGACAAAGCATTGGGGACTGACTACAGCCCCAATTCACCAGTTCCTTTGTGCCATTCAGGGGTAGGAAGCGGAAGAGAGTGGGTAGGGCTAAGGTGGTTTTGGTTTCTTTTCTTTGTTTCTCACTAATCTAGCTTTTTAATAATAGGCAATTATTATGAGGAGAGGCTGAAGGATCTGGGGTTGTTTAGCCTAGAGAAAAGGAGACTCAGAGGAGACCTTACTGCACTCTACAATTACGTTAAAGGAGGCTATAGTGAGGTGGGGATCATTCTCTTCTCCCAAGCATCAAGTGATAAGATGAGGAAATGGCCTTAAGGTGTGCCAGGGAAGGTTTAAGTTGTATGTTAGGAAAAACTTCTTCACTGAAAGGGTTGTGAATCATTGGAACCAGCTGCCTAGGGAAGTAGTTGTGTCATCATCTCTGGAGGTCTTCAAAAAAAAACATGTAGGTGTAGAGCTTAGTGACATGGTTTAACAGTGGACTTGGCAGTGCTAGGTTAAAGGTTGGACTAGATGATCTTAGAGGCCTTTTCCAACCTAAATGATTCTATGATTCTAATAGTTCAGAAGTTGTATTATTCTATATGTTTATATTATTATCTCTTGAGAGTGATAAATGTATGGTGTCAGTGATATTTTAAGTTAGGTATCTTTGATCAGTAGAGTATGCTATAGTATTGACTTTAGTACTGGCTTTGGAAAAAAATTATGATATTTTCTGGAAATAATGGAAAATTACTTTTAGAAATGTCTGATAGCAATGTTGTATTAGTACTTATTGTGTCAGTCTATGCTATGTACCAGAGGGCTTGCAGAACAGAATGTATTATATGAAGCAGCGGCAGGGACTATCTGAGGTATTTTGGGTTTCAGTGTCATTGGCATCCTAATTATATTTTGCTCAAGTTATATTTTATATGTCCATATTGTTTAACTCAGATAGGCTTTAAAAGAAAGCATCTGGAGAAAATAGCATTAGTAATAATTGCTGTGGAAAAAACAGGACTGACATTACTGGCAGAAGGAAACCCATGGCAGAGTATGAATGACAGCAGCTGTGACTACCTCTCTGCCAGCTATTGTTGGAGGAAATGTATCCCTTTCCAAAGAAGAATACAACTTTGTATTGCTCTCGAACCTTGGTTTCTTGGACTATTTGGAGTGTGGTTGGCTTTTATGACTATTATTATCCTATGAGAAAATACCCCATATTCAAATGTAAGCAAAACAGGAAGTCAAAGTAGATACGAATACCCAAGTTTCATTTTGGTATGCATGCATATGTAATAGCTGTTTATGTACAAAAATGGCAGTGAGATGCTAAAAGTACATGCATAGAGACTTATAACCACAAGTCATGTGTTTTCTGTATGTATATCTCAGTGTACACCTCTGAAGAATTTTATGTATTACGTATGTCCTGTTGTGCTTCTAGTTGATAACATTGTCCTTGCAAATTTATTAAGATAATACAGTCCATTGTAAAACTAGTGAAATTCCCTGTTATGCTTAAACACCCGAATGAGTGTCTGCGTTTTGTGAATCTCATAGTATTTCTGTCAAACAGTCAATACTAGTACACAAACAAGGAATGGAATTATCGGTAAAGTTAATACAGAAGACATTTTTAGCAGCAAAGAAGAATTTCCAGAGTGGGTATGGTCCAACTGTGCTGTTTCTAGTTGTAACTAGAGGCGAGGTAAATTTTCCTAGAACAAAGTCTTCAAGTAATAGTTCTGAAATCTGCCAAACCAAAATATGTTATAAAAGTGAGAGTAACCTAAATACAGCAGTGTTTGGTGCTACATAAATAACACAGACAGACAGATAAAAACAATCATATATATGAGGGTTTGAAATTGGTTAATTAAATAGAAACTAAAATCAGGGAAAATATAAATTGGACATTTCTAAGAAGGGAGAATTACAGAAGTAAAGCTGAGCTATGGTTAGATCTGTTTAAATTTCCGCACTAAAAAAGGTTATGTAAAGCATGTTAACTATAACTGTCATCATACTGATACATTTGAAAAGTGTGCCCTGTATTTTGAAAGATCTGAACTTGATCATATTTATTTTTAATAATGAAGAACCTTATTAGTTTTCAGCATTTGGTGAATTATAATCTTATAACTTTTGGTGGTTATATGAAAGGAACTCAGATGGAAACTGGGATCCTATAGTAGTTGGCAATTTCCTGAGACCACCAGAACAACAGCCTCCTCAAGTGACATTAGAAAGGGAAGGGACACTCAAAGGGCATTTGTATTTTGGAGACAGCCTTGAAAAGGCTCTCCCTACTGCCATTGTATAACATATCTCAGAACTAAAAAGTGCTAATCAGTGCTTAGGATATTTGTGAAACCTGTTTTATTATGTGTGGAGTTGGCACTGATGCCTGTAGTTACGGTAGTCTAACACTTTCCACTATAATTCTGTTTTCAGTTGCTTATAACTGGGAATGTTTTGTGCTGAAACTTTCCATGCTGGGTGTCTGCTCCAGGCTGATTGTTATTTTATATTAGTATAAGTAGTTTAGGTGCTTTTTAAGCTTGACATTTAGGAAAAATACATGGTTCAGTGGGAGATGCAGCTCCAGTGTAAACAGGGAATGGTGGAATGCAAGCCAAACAATTCTATCATGTAGCATGGGACTATGTACCAGGCTTGATGGCACTGATGGAGGCAAATGGAGACTAATGCTTTACTAACAAATCCAGATGTCTTTCATAAAAGTGTAAGTAAAATAATTTATTTTCCATCAGAGGCTCTAACACTTTCATCTTCCGGAGCTCATTTGGAATATTAGAAGTAGTAGTCCCAGGAAAGGGATGGCTTTGTCCAATTCATGCAAAATTTCTAAAGAACAAAATCTATATTTGTGTAAGTTCAAATTGGGTATGCTAGATGCTAGGTCTTTTATTTAGTTAGTTTTATTTATTTATTTACTTATTTATTTTTGTGATGTGTATATAAAGAAGGTACTCCAGTTTAAAGCCACAACAACTAGAAAGGATTTTTCTTGAAAGTGTTGTTGCATTTCTGGTCCCTGAGCAAGAACCGATTTAAAAAAGACTTTTTTTTTTTTTTTTTTTTTCTCTGTTGTGATTTTAGTGTTGCCCTTTCTGACTTGCTTCTCCCTCTTCTCCTTCCCAGGAGGAGAGTAGACATATAAGTATTTTGACTCAAATGCACATGACCATGGATTAGACTAGGGTGCAGTGGGAACAGATGGGGACAAGGTTGCTTTGAAGGCACAGTAAAAGAAAACAGAGCAAATAATTTATAGTGAAACTCTGCAGGTACATAGTCGATTCATTTTGCACACCCTCTCTACCAGTGTAATAGAATTAAGTAGTTTTCCATTTGGTTATAAATTCTTGTCCTCGAGGAGGGACCTTCACCCTTCTTCCCTGTCTCTTGCTAGCAATTTAAAGAAGAAAACACAAGCCTCTACATACATATAAGGTGCTAAATACACTCTCACACTCTGGGTTTAATGAAAACTGACTACTCCAAATATTCTTCAAACTTCAAGTGAAAGGAAACACAAGTAAGTATGTGGTTATGGGTGCAGGAAACCTGTTTGGAAGCTATAGGTACAGGTAAATGATTTTTACTTTTGGCTGACCCTTAGACAGAAATGGAAAGGAAATACCAGTATCTACTGAATTGGTATTTTTATTACAAAAAAACTTGGTCTTAATATTAAAAAAAGGGATTGACTTTGGCTAAAGTCTGTAGCAGATTATATGCGCATATGCACTTGGGGTATTACTGAGTACTTCCTAGACTGTTTTTCTTCCTTCCTTCCTTCCTTCCTTCCTTCCTTCCTTCCTTCCTTCCTTCCTTCCTTCCTTCCTTCCTTCCTTCCTTCCTTCCTTCCTTCCTTCCTTCCTTCCTTCCTTCCTTCCTTCCTTCCTTTCTTTCTTTCTTTCTTTCTTTCTTTCTTTCTTTCTTTCTTTCTTTCTTTCTTTCTTTCTTTCTTTCTTTCTCTCTCTCTCTCTCTCTCTCTCTCTCTCTCTCTCTCTCTCTCTCTCTCTCTCTCTCTCTCTCTTTCTCTCTTTCTCTCTTTCTCTCTTTCTCTCTTTCTCTCTTTCTTTCTCTCTTTCTTTCTCTCTTTCTTTCTATTTGGTTTGCTGAAAAATTTGTTCTTCCTCTATCGTTGAACTCATATTTTCAACTTTTTTTTTTTTTTTTGCTAGTGTAATGTTATCATTTATACATCACTTACTGTTCTTTTTTTCTCTATAGAGAAGAAAATAATAAAAACATCTAGTAAGTATAGAATAGAAAAACAATTTGAATGACTTCGGAAATGTAGTAAAAACTAAAGTTATGGTGGATTATAGTAGGAGAATATTTATATTGGAGTTATTCCACTTATGAATACCTGGATATCATTTCAATTAAAATACAATATATATATTTTTAACTATTGAAGATGATAAATTTACTGAAAAATTCATTTTCAATCTTGCAACAAGTTCACTTTGATTCTCAGGATTTAGGCTATCACTGGCTAGTTTAAATATCTGTCACTAGTGTTAATTAAACAGAAGCTGTTTTTATACACTCTTTGTGGTGACATTTTCCTTTCAATGACATTCAGTTGTGATACATATCAAAATTACTCTGATTTTAATTGTTCATTTCCTTAAAAGCACAGCTATTAGAAGAGATGATGATAGCTGCCACAATGTAATAAATTATTCTGGGATGTAAACAGACTCTGCCACTTTTTCTACTGAATTACTGCATCTAAAAAGATTTATAGGGCAAGAAATGTATCAAAAAGACAGTATCAGAAAGAAGTTTAACAGTAGTTCTGTTGGGAGAGAATTTTCTGAAATACAGTGGGAAAATTGTTTTCACAGCCCTGTTGTGTGTGTTTTGTGTAGTAGATTGTCAGTATGAAAGCAGTCTCTAGAAAAGATCCGAGTTGAAGTCATTCTCATCACAATGAATGTTTCAGTGCTTAGCTACATTTATGTTCCATCTGTATCTGCTTGTCTTTAGTTTTCTCTGACTCAGTATGTCTTGGTACACAATGTGACTGATTCAGAAAAGTGCTGCATCCAGCCTAACCTCTAGTTCATCACTAAGAAGCATTTCTTGAAAGGTGGGCGGCAAGAGATTGATTGCTTCGTAGGTTGAGAAGTGCGATTAGTTAAAATCAGGTAAGAGCTGAAGTGTTGATTTAGGAACAGTGTGGAAGAGCATAAATTACTAGAATACCTATGTTTCACAAACATGGGATTTATCTTCAAAAAGACAATGAAAAGTTATAACATCTATTTAAAAAGAGGAATTAGGACATAGAGACTTAGCTAAAAATGAATGTTCTTCTCCCCAAATTCAAATAAAACTCAGAACCTGGAATGGAAAATTTATTTTTATTGCATAAGTTTGGCAAAGTTTTGTAAGCCACTGAATTATGATGGAAAAATTTCAGCTTCACTAACCATCTCTCTGTGATACATTCTTTTCATTTAAAACATGAAGCCATGTTTCTTTTTGGCTCAGAACCTGTTGGAAAACATTATGCCTGTGATTCAGAGGATTTGTACTCCTGACTCTTGCTGCTATTCCCTTCACTTTTTTCTTGTGCCTACTTCCATGAAAAAGAGGGAGGAGAGTAGCTTAAAGGAGAAAAGAAAGGTGGCAGTAAGGCAATTCGGGGTCAGAAGGAACAGAGATGATGGGGAGTAGTAGGAAGTATAGTCCAGTCTGATGCATGTTCTCTGTCAAAGACTGGTCTTACTGTTAGCAGAAGAACTGGTGCAGCTGTTCCAACATATTTCAATCGAAGAGTAATTAGCTTGTGAAGGGAAGTAATCACTCACAATATGAACATTAAAAATTTCATAAATCTATTTTACTAGCTCCCCATGCATTAGGTGAACAGAGTCCAGAGGAATTACACTGATGCCAAACAACTGTATTTTAAAGTTGATTTTATTCTCTACAGTATTTTCCTCATTCATTTCTATTCTTTTTAAAATCTTATATCTAAGAGTTCTGTAGTGTATTAAGCAACATGACATGTGTCTTGTTTTTGCTGTCCCCACAGTTCCAAAGGGCACAGACATATGTACAATAGTGATGGGGAATAGAATTTGAATCTATAATGACACAAACACCCCAAAAATGTCATAGCATTACTGGGTATTGTGATACTATTGAACCATTTTGACAAGAGGTCCACAGGATTTTGGAGAGGCATTTGGTAAGGACGATCTCTTCTTTTTCTCACAAATACCCTCTTTCATCAGACATTTACATGCAGAGGAGCATCCTGTTCAGGAAATGGAAGTATTGCTTGATCTTTTCTCCTTCAGCATAGTCCTTTCCTTTCTGGATTATTCCTGGATTTTGGACTTCTTACCCCAGTAGCATCTCATCTCTCGCTCATTTTCTAAATATTTCCCATTAATTATGTAGACATGATAGCACTGACACTGTGGTGGTAAAGTACAACCTGACTGCAATCTATACACTTCATCTTTGCTGGAGTAGAAAAAGTCCTTGCTAGCACTTTCTCTGTTTTTTGGAAGTAAGAAAGTCCTGTGAGAAGTCTGTACCATACAGCCAGGTAGCACACAATGTGACACAGCTTGGTATGAAGTAGGGAGCACAACATTACATTTACTGAGGTAACAAACACAGCAGCACACAGAGATGTCACATCTAATAAATGTTAATATAATTTGAGTCTTAGTATAGTATAATCAGAGAGAAAAATGGAGAGTCAGTATGGAAGGAGGAGAATGGATGGATGTGATCTTGCAGCCTATAAAGCAAGGGAAATTTTGGAGGCTACTGTGATGTTAAAAACATTTCTGAAACCTTCTCTTTTTAAGTCAAATTACTTGGCAATATTGTAATCTGCTTGTAGTGTGAAGTAAATAACCAAACCTATGGCTTAGCATTTTTAAGTCAATAAAGAGGAATCTTGTGATAAACTGGAGGTATTTATAAACATAAGTTGTGTTTCTGAATGGAAAACTTCACAACAGCAAGAACTTGAGTAGTTCTGTGTACAGACTGAATTTACTACTGATATATTGTGTTGTACTCTTCATCATGTCTATTGTATATCCTTTTTCTTTTTTTGGGGGGAGTGGGGAGGGGTTGGGGTGCGTGTTATTACAGCACTTTAATCTCTTATTGTATTTGAGTTCCCTTTGTCTATCTGTTCCCTTGTGAACTGATCACATTCCAGGTGGTATAGGTCATAGTAGCTGTGGTATGGCCATACATTTTAAAACAAAAATTGCTGCTTGTATATTACTATCAGTCAAATACTTATTCTGACCAGTTTCCTGACATGCATAAAAGGTAGGCAGGAGGGTCTTACTGTTTGAGACAGAGTTTCCAATTAACAAACTTCGTGACTTTTTTTTTTTTTTGTATCCTTTAGGGAAGGACACAATGATTTTTACACATTACTGGGTTTTCTGATGCTTTCTCCAGTTAATATGGCAATATTCATATAGAATGTTACAAAAGATCCAGAGGTTAAAAATGGATACTTATTTTTCTATCCATTTTTAGGTGCTTGACTGAAGCCAGTAGGTGGTTTTAAGTCCATATCCTGGACTGAATTCAGAATTTGTGAGGTATATAAACAGGATACAATTAAGTAGATTTACAGTTGGACTCTTGGATTGCCTCTCAGTGAATATAGTCATGAATGGAATAGTTGACACTGAGTACTATGCAATGTTTCTTTGGTACTGGCTTGGACTAGAGAATCGTTTGAGTCAGCTGATGAGATTTGTTTTCTGAGTGAAGCATTAAGTGATTCTCAGGAGCGGCCTATGTCCATGATTCTTTTCATGAATTGGAAGATTTGTCAGTTGAGTCCACAAGATTTGAGGACATGTATCTTGTAGTAGTTTGCAACTGAGTTGCCCTGGGTCTGAATGATTGCATTCCTCTTGGGATAGCAACAAAAAATTTTAAAAGCAGGTGTGCGTAAGGGAGCAATAGAAGGGCAAGGGAGTAATAGGTTGTTGTAACAGTATGTGTGCACAGTTTGCTTTAGGTTATATTAAGCTGTCCTCCAAATTCCATGTTCATAGGCTGGATATTTAATAAATGCAGCAGATATTAAATATGTGCAAAGGAACATTTTAGCTTTTTATTGCAACTGTGAAGTTTGGATTACCAACTTTCTGTTGTTTTATACCAGAAAAATATAGTATAAAGCATGTGACTTCGTGCAAACATGTGACTTTCACTACAGCTTAGTGGGGGACCTATACAACCATTTCTGTTTCAAAACTTTTTTTTTTTTTTTAATGAAAGATAACACTAATTTAAATGCACAATTCAGCTGTTTTCATAGTATCGACATGTCTATGACTTTCATTGGATTTTGGATTTTTTTCTTAATACAATTCTGCATTGGTATGATTCCATTTTTTGAGGTTGTACCAATAAGAGCATAATTGTTTTGATACTAAATTGAATTTACTCCTTGGAAAGCACTTTTTACTCTTTCCTTTGAGAAGAGAAGACAGGTAGCAACATTTTTTTTTCCTCACTGATACCTGTGTTGCTCATAATAGTGATTGATTTGTTATTGAATTCTATGCTGTTCAATTTGAAACATCAGCCTTGTGTAGAAACTGAAGGATTCTATTTCATGTAGCCACAGACCTGAGAGTTTCCAAATTTAGAAATGAAGGTTTTAGATTTCTACATATTTCTATCTAAAAAGGGTTTAAATTATGAAGAACACCCTTAAAATACATTTTGGGATATACTCAATATTTAATTGTTCAAGGGGAAAAGATTACATTACTCCTTCTAAATATATATATATATATATGTATATATACACACACACACACACACACATACTGTTTGGGTTAATTTAATTAACCATTTGTTAAATTATCTTGAGCTATAGAAATCCCTTCTAAATGTTGATGTGGTTTATACCTGTTTAACTATTTTGAAAGCATTTCTAACTTCTCTGCAGATTGAATATTTTCTCCTCTTGGAATATCATTTAATGCTTTGAGAATGTTTCATAGCTTTTTAAAGTGAAAATATTACTTTTTTTTTTGTTTTGTTTTTAAGGCTTATATATATGAGATGCATTCAAGTACCTTTTTACATAAATTGGGGGGACACAGAGAATGTGTCGTCAATGTGGGTTTCAGTCCTTCATCTCCACAGGTAAGACTTTTTTTTTCTTCACTTTGTAATTATAACATGTAAAACCTTCACTGTAAGCTTGCTCACCTGTGTGCTTCACATTTGTCTGAAGATAATTTGGGAAAGTAACACTTCTCTATAATCAATGGAACTAATGGAATCTATTTTTTTTTTTTTTTTTTGGATTTTTTTTCACAAGTCATCTTCCCGTTGGTATTCGTGGACCTACCCAAGCTTCCCTGTAATATTCTCAACACCATATAATCCAACCTCTTTCATTATGACACTTCCAATATTGACATATGTCCTCATGTCCCCTCTCTTCTGCAGTTGTTCTCTGCCCAGTCATCAGTGTTTCTCATCACTCTTTGGTATCCTCCTCAAAATGCGTCTTATAGGTACTCCTTATAAGTACTTTTTGAATCTTTAAGAATTAGCCAAACACAAAAATAGTTAGTTTATGATTCTTGATATGTTGATTTTTGATATTTAAATATTGTTAAGGGACATTTTTTAAGATTTCAAAAGTCTTTTTTTTTGTTTTTGTTCTTCTTTTTCCAATTATATATATTGCTTGGAGACCTGAAAGTAAAATCTGACCATACCCCTCAGGTATAATCTGCACTAGAGCTCAGGACTCCTGGCTATTTCTGTTCCTAGACCTTTACAGACTGGGGAGGGACCTTTTTGCAATTTACCTCTTCCTTGTCTATTTCCCATTGCTTCAGCTTTAAAGAAGAAATAATCATGCTTCCTTTCCTGAGATTACTTTGATGTTATTATAATAACCTCTTCTGAGTTTGTAACTCAGAAGAGGTTATTATAATCTGTCATCCATATAATATAGTAATGATATGAAAAGTAAACAAAGCTAAAGAAATAACCAAGGGTTTTTTATACACACACACGCCTCTACTTTTTGCTTATTCAGAATATAGAAGCTTTATTTGCTGATATGTAAGACCTGTGGTCTATACAATTCTATAATACACACCATCTTTCACACACAGAGAGAATTTCTACTTAGAGATGGATTTATACTGGGAAATATAACTTTGTTTTTCACTGTTCTTATATTTACATGTCAATTTACTGTGTCAATGGACTGTGTAAGGTTATGTTAAACTGTTCATCTATTTTCAACTGTAGAGTGATTATGGTGTCCACTCTAAACTTGTGTGGGATGCTGCAGCAATAAATGCTCTCACTCACTACTTACAAAGAAGAGTTCTGCCATGGAATGTGTTATAAACTTATACTCATAGGGGAAAAAATAAATCTATCTCAAATTACCTGAGTAGATTGCTCCTAATCCTGAGAATTTAATAAAGAAATACACTGGGACAGGGAATTAGCAAGGGACTTGGGCCTACCCTAATTACTCAAAGGCCTGAAAATTTTACAAATCAATGTTATTTTAAATGTGCTGTATTGGAATAAACAGTCGAACAGCTTTATGACAATATTTTGAAATGCTGTTATTGTTGTGTTTTGTGCCTTTCAGATATAAATAAAGAATATTCCAAAGAAATTTAGCATTAGGCATTGACAGTTTTTATTTTTTACTGATCAGTAATACTACAATGTGTTAGCAGCATTATATTTCAGTGTTATGTCTTAATTTTAGTACACCAATATATACATAGAAGTCTGTTATCTAAGCTGTAGAAACCAAGGCTTCCCAACAGCAAGTTTATCCCATCAAGTCTTTGCATGATATTTTGATTCCCATAGACTTACCTTCTTTATTTTTATTTATTAGAACTGTAGTGAAACTTTCTACTTTCAATGTTTCTTCTTACTTTAAAGAGTCAACAGTGGTAACTCTCTCTCTGTATATGACCCTGGATTGCACAGTATCTCCTCTTTACTTCACTATTTCCTCAACAAGAGCCACTACTGTTCAAAAATATTTATGGAATGAGTTTAATTTCTTTACATCTAAGAGTATTTTTTTAAAATTTACTTATCTCATTTTTCCATATATAAAAAAAAGTATATTTCTGTGATTTTAGAATTTCTAGAAGTTTTATTCCTTTTGCATAAGTTGTTTGAACACAGAAAATGTGTTATTGCTATTCTGTGGTGAAAACTATGTATTTCTAGTCTTTGGATTCAGCATTACAAGTACTGCATTCAGTTTGGGCCTCTGTATACAAGAAGGACACTGATACCCTGGAATGTGCCTAGAGAAGAGCTGCAAAGCCGGTGAAGGGCCTGGAACACAAGTCCTGTGAGGAGTGGCTAAGGGAACTTGGGTTGTTTATTCTGTAGAAGAGGGTGCTCAGGCAAGATCTTATTGCTCTCTACAAATACCTGAAAGGAAAGTGTGGGGAGCTGAGGGTCAGCCTCTTCTCCCAGATAACCAGCAACAGTAGTGAAGTTCTTATATATTGAAGGGGAGAGCTGACTTCCTGTAGTCTTCCAACATCATCTTCTTGTGGTCCAGCTATTGGCATGCACTTTGGTTGAAAAATTATAATCAGAGTCCAACTGATGAAGTCTAGTGGCTTAGTTGCAATGCTATAACTCAAGACTTTGAAGTAACCAAGTTCAGACAAATCAGTTGATAAGAGGGGCAGAATGAGCAAAAGGTATAAAGAAAGTGCTGCCTATGGATGGTATAACTGAGTGTGCCTCTGGACAACAGGCCTTCCATAATGAACTTCATAAAAAATCACACAGTTAATTTGGTATTGTGGCTAAAAGCTAGAAGTTCAAGGACCAAAACCCATTTTCATGAAGAGCTCTTCCTTGAGAAATGAGAGCTGTGGATTTCAACTATGTTACAATTTTCCCCATAGTTATGGTTCTGGGGGAAGATTTGGAAACTGATGTTATCAGGAATACCTTACCAAAAAGCAAGAAATAGGCAGAAACTGCTGTTTTGAAAGATTACGGCTAAAATGTAAGGTTGGATAACTAAGTTCTTCTCCATAAAGTAGTCTGAAAAGCTTTCTAAGTATTTCTGGGGGGAGTTGTATAACAAAAAACAACAACAAACATCAAACAAACCAACCAATCCCCTTACCCCATACCCCCTCCCCCCCCCCCCCCCCCAAATTATATATATCTATATGTATATACACACACACCTAAGTTTTCCAGTAAAGGAGTTGGCATGAAGTTATATTCAGAGGTGCTAGGAGAAGGCTGCAGAAGGAGCTCAAAATGCAATGAGAATCTTTTAGAGTGGGAAAAAAGTGAGCCACATGTGAATCAGAAAATAATCCCATGCTTTGAAAGAAAGACTTTGTATGAGGCAGCCAGAGTCTCCAACACTGGAAGATTTTTATACCTACTGCTACCACTAGTTAGGGATTTAACATCGACACTGTTTTTGTTTCATCCAATGTTTGAATGAATACAGTTAAGAATTAGATTGTGTTCTGGATAACCTCTGCACAAAGCCCCATTGCATTCAGAGTGAAACACTGGCAGGGGAAAGATTAAAGGGTGAAAAAAGGGAAGTGGCTGATGAGTGAAATTCAAACATTCTGGCTGATCTTTCTGCTGTGGAAAGATCCAGCCAAATGTGAGGTGTATTGGCAGCACTCCAGTTCAGTGGTTCCTTGCCCAGCACCTGTCCATGAGGCAGTTTGTTCCAACCATTATTATAAGTCTCACTTGCATAAATGTTCTTCCAGAAATGAGAGAGAGAAAACCTGGATGGGTAGTGATTTTTTGGTGATTTATAGTGATTTTATTATTATTATTTACTGATGGGCATTTTTCCTTTCATCAGATTGTATTTTGGAGTTATTTATCAAATGGTTGCCATGAAAGCCAGAGAAGAAGAGTCAGATAGCATTGATTTTCTTATTTTAATTTTCAAGACAACTTCTCAATTTTAGCCTCTCAGTCTTCTTTCCCTATTTCATTAATTTTTCAAAACTTATATAGGGAAAAGTATTTAGCTAACCACAAATATTAATTGAATTTCAATCTGTTTTAAGGAATATATGTTAAGGGATATTTTAATTTTTCATTATAAAAACTGCAACTATTAACTCCAATACACTTGTGTGAATCTAAGTTAAAATAGGATGGGAATCTTATCATCCAAATGGGGAAGGAATAAATCATCTCTTTATGAAATAGTTTTGAAGCAGAATAAAAGCAAATGGGGACACTATTGCCATCTGCTGGTTTTCTTGGTGGCTTTTGTATAGTGTTGGTTTCATCTTTATACAAGCTGGGTGTATGCTGTCACATATTACTTCTCTTATTTCTAGTTGCTTTCAAAAATAAAAATAAAAAAGGAGTTCCAAACTGTGAGCCAATGTAGGGTGCTGGAATTCATTATTTCAGGATTGAATGATAACTGATATCAGTTTGCATTGCTACAGCTCCACTGATGTTCTGAGGGGTGGCTTTGAGAGACAGCGAAAAGACACACACACATACAAATAGGCATGCCTCTTGTGAAGGCATGACAATTTAAAATTGTCATTTAGAAAGCATTAATATCTTTTGACTTCCACATAATTTCAAATGGAAAATAGAAATTGCTTGCTCATAATGTGAATGAAACAGTTCACAAGTTGTTTTATCAGGAAAATATATAATGTACATGTGTGTACATTATGTTACTCTTTTTTTTTTTTTTTATTGCATTAATTTGTCTGATTGTATGTTCAGTGAGTACAGCTGTATTTCAAATAGCATTAGTTTCAGGCATACTGTTATATCATGGCAAGTTTAGGTCACAAAATAATGGACAGTGTGTGAATTACTTTGCAGATGGAGAATTTTAAATAAATGATAGAGATCTGGAAATTTCTTCCACAGATAGATTTCTACCTGTGGATTTCACTGAAAATTTCATACTGATTTTCTGCTCACCTGGTTGAAGGGAGACATACATAGTGCTCCTAGAAAGTAGGTTTGCTTGTGGATCTTTCAGACAGGCACTAAAACAACCACTTGAGTCAGAATTGGCTACAGGTAGTTTTGGATGTGTCTGGGAATATGAGTTATTGTCTTTTACTAGTTACTAACAAAGTATACTTTTCCTGGTGGTAGCATCTGGAGATTTCACATTAGAACAAATGGTATAAAAATGCTATTCTTTTGCGATTTTGGTTCACTATTGATGGTTCACTTCATCATATATTTTTCCACAATAGAGGTAGCTTTTTTAGTGATATGGAAAATTCTTTTTCAGACTTTAATTTGCTGAGTTTTGGCTTTAGTATCAAATCAGTCTTGTGTCATCCCTATGTAGGCCAAATTTTTTCCAGTATGATATTCTTCCTTAAGACTCAGGACTATCTTGTCAGAGATTAAATCATGTAGATATAAAACTTGTGACCAGTTTGACCTCTAATATGACTTTTCTGAAGTCAGAAAAACTCTTTCACGTGGTTCTTTTGATCCTAGTCACAAATATATCAAAAATAGTAGATGTAAATAGAATCTACTATTTTAGCTTTTATTTCTCCTTCAGTTTTCTGTCTGAGAGGAATAAGCAGCCAGCTGTCAGTTTTTCTGATCTTCCATTCCTGGAGTGACCTTTGTACTCATGAAAGAAGTAGAAGCAGAAGATGGAAAGTAAGCTCACTTGGACCTATAGGGGGAAGCTGTAGTCATATCAGAAAACTCCAGAGGAGTGTATCTGGGAGTGTGAGTGCTCTCCTAATGAGAAAGCAGCAAGGAAGAGTGGTTTGAAAAGTGGTGAGAACATTTGTTTGCATGGCAGAAAGTTCACTTAAGTTAAAATCTGGCAGCTCGGTAGCAGATAATGAACAGAGGACCCCTTGTGTTATATGAGATGATAAAATGTTACAAATCTATAAAGGGTAGCAACGGTTTCCTGAAGCCTCAGAAAGCTAGATACTGAGACTATGGATGTAAGGATATTTGTGGAAAAGGACACCTGGTAAAAATCTGAAGACTGAATGTTTTCTTTTGGGTTTTAATTAACTCCAGAACAAATACACTTTTGCAAGTGGGTTGCTTTTCATCTCAGAAGAAACAGTTTCCTAGACTTTTAGGAATTTTTTTGGCCTGAGCTGAACTGAGTATGCCTCTGCTATGCCTGTTAAACAATTACAGTTGATATGCCTATAAAATGATATTCTGTAAACGCACTACTGTCCTGCTTAAAAATTATTGTTAAAGGAGAAAAGAAGACACTTATTTTTTTGACCTGGAGGGTGGTACTACTAAATTGTTAATTATTCCAGAATATAACAAATTACCAAAACTAATTGTTCTAGTATCTTTTCTACTTTAGAGGCCTTCAAGCATCTTCTGTGATGTACACAGCTATCTTAAGTGATTTTTCTTAAGAGCAAGCTATTTTGCTATCTTAAAATTTTTACTTTTATGCCAGTGTATATGTTAAACAAAACATATTTGCAACTGCATGCTTAAGCTAGCATATCTTATTTCACGTTTTTGATGAACTGGGTCTGTACATCCAGTCAGTCAACTCTTCCTTGCATGTCTTAACAACAAGTCTTCAACACTTTACTTACTATTCTGCAGCGCTGTCCTTTCTATATACTACTTTAAGATGCTGACGAAGAGGTTTCAGTTGTTTGTTTTCCTTATGAGCAGTAGGTTGCAGTAATGCAGGCTTTGTATGAGGACTGTCTTTGCCAACAATTGTACTACAGTTTGTGTCTGGTGAGAAGTTATTTTCTTGATTCTCATCCAAATAAAGAAGATACCTGCATTAAAAAGGAAAAAAAGCCTGATGCTGACCTTGTACTCTCTGCAGTTGAATTTATTCTTTCCTTGTCTTCTCTTTGTACTGTTAGCCAAACCTGTGTACTCTCATTTCTGTGACTAGTCTCTGTGACTTGAATGGCAGTTTGAGGTGGTTGTGTTCTTAAATTTAATGAGCACATCAGTTTAATTTTTCTATCCAATTTACTGAAACACCAGTCTGACTGAATTTTATTTCACTGTAAAACATTTATTATCATAGTATTATTTCTAAAATAGATTGGGATAGCAGAACTAAGACAACTTTTCCTAACTCTCATCAGCTAAAAGATGCTTAGGTGTGATCCACTTGTAAATGGTACAAATTTGTGTAAAGCAGCCAAAGGTAGATGCATGTATCTTTGCATATTCTTATGAGACTAAGACTACAAGACTTAGGAGGAAAAGTTGGACTGGGCCAAAAATAAGGATAAAAAGAACTCTGTGAAATGCAACAGCTCCTTGAAGGCTGTTGAAGAAATGTGGCAGGGAGCGAGAACTTTGGTGGTGTTTTGTTTTGTTTTGCTTGGGTTATGTTTGTTTGTTTTTATGTAAGAGTGCTTTTTGTTTAAAAAAAAAAAAAGTCATTGACTGATGTAGCTGTGTAGCTTACATCTTCAGAAACAAGCAAATAACTTGTTAATAATAGTCCAGTCTATTAGAAACTCTTCAAATTTAGAGAGCTGCATAATCTGTCAACTTGCAAAGGTTACATGGATTTAGAAATTCAGTCAAAGCACAAAATTACAGCTTGTCTTTTATCCTAAATATAGGATCCTATTCTAAGTGGCTTGGGGGAAAGGAGGGGCTTCAGCTTTACCACCTGTGGGAATTCTCAAAGGGGGCCTGATTTCCTTAGAGTGCCTAGTTTGGTTCCTACCTTTAAGTTACTGTTTACATTTACAAATCTTGGTCTTTGCTTTTGTAAGGTCTGCTTTAATTGGGGAGGAAGCTTCTGGTTGTACCACAATTGTACTATGAGGGCACTTGAGTCTGTGGAGAATCTAAAAGAGTGACACAGCAGGTAGTCCTACTGAGTTTATTCCAGTCTTTGGTATCTCATAACCAGAGTTTCTCACTTTGCACGTTTGTCTCTGCATATAGCAGGAATAATGTTTCTTTTGCAGCTTTTAATAAGCAGTAATGCTTTGTGTCACTTAGTATGAGAGTTGTTGTTTAGCA
The DNA here is from genome assembly GCF_965140915.1 of Aythya marila. Lineage (NCBI taxonomy): Eukaryota > Metazoa > Chordata > Aves > Anseriformes > Anatidae > Aythya > Aythya marila. The sequence goes on from NC_139044.1 coordinate 43,972,588, forward strand.
GGAAAGTTTGCTTATACTTAAAAAATTATTGTAAGCACATATGACAACACTGAAGAAGGATGTGGATTTTTTTTTTTTTAAAGGAAAATCTTCTGAGAGCTAGTAAGGACAATATAATTCAGTTTAACCATGGGATACTCCAGCCATTCTAAGTATGTTGCCAGCAAACCACAGCTGTACAGCATATGATTTTAGATAAATATGCTTGCACTGGTAAGCTTCTCAATTTATAGCACATATGTCATAAAATCTTTACTGTAGTTCTTACAAGTGTAGATATTTTATTGAATGGCATTAATAGCCTGAATGATACTTAAGTGATGGTACTAAAAAATTGGTTATTCAGCTGTTTGACTTGAGTTCTATTTACCAAGAATGTAGACGGGGAGAGCTGGGGTCACTTGTGGACTGGAAGGAGATAGGATTGGCTGGGAGCAGGAAGGAAAGGCACCAACTGTAGTCATAGGAATACTCTGGAGAAAAGACAGCTTCTTGGAGATCATCAGATAGAAAATGAGGGCGAAGGGGGAAAGGTGGAGACTAACTGTAAGAATTGGAGGCAACTGACCTACATATGTATGGAAGGAAGTGATGATATTGGAGAGATGAAGAGAGTGCCTAGAAGGAGGGAGTGAAAGCCCTACGGAGAGAGGTCAGAGAATAGCTGCAAAGTTAGCAATAATAGTTTCTACACTTTAAGTTATGCCTTCTTTCTGAAAAAAAAAAAAAATAATAGCAAAAGTGAGATGCCCAAAGCCTGGTTTTCATAGTTGCTGAGAACCCCCAGTTGATCTTAACAGATCTGAAAATCAGTTTGCTCAATGCCTCAAAAAAACTATCCTTCAAATGACACAAAGTGAAGCGACCAGATAAAGTAACCTCTCTTGTTCCCCTCACACACCACACAACTGTCTTGCAGGACCCAATAATATAACACTGAAAAGGATAAACTAATGAACATCTACTTTTCACACTTCACAAAGGGGCATTTAGAAAAATATTTTGTGCAGCGGAAATCTTGTGCTTCAAATACAGTCTTAGCTTAAGTGAGGAAGCTTTGGCAAACAGGAAGAAGTAAAGGACTAATCATTAGGAATTTGTTCAATTGTGTTCCTTTCATAGAAGTACAAATTAGGATTTAATTGTTTTATATAGTCCTCTAGGAAGTTGTCTTTCAAATATCTCATTTCTTTATCTTGCTCTCTGAGTGTCATCATCAAGCATTTCTCTTAACAAAGACCATTCAGAGAATGCAGTCCAATGCTTGCTGATACTAGAAATTATTTTTTGGGGGGAGATCAGTTCTACAGTTCCTGGTCTTTCATGTAGAACAGGTACAAAGTGTTTTGCCCCACCTTGATTAAAATCCACACGTTTGCATTACAAGCAGATTCCAGCTTCTTACATGGTCTTCAAGAAACGTGGGACCAAACGTATTGGCAATTATGATATAAATGTATAGAGGATGTATAAGAAATCAGAACTCAGCTGTTAAAAGTACAATTAGATGAAACACAAGCAAAATGAAGTGTCAAATATAATGCATTCCAAATGATCTTTTGGAAAAGGGAATGCTAAATCTTAGCTAACAGATTAAATATGAAAAGGAAAACAGACACAACTTCTGTCTCAAATTAAAATAGCAACATAAAATGATTCCAGCTGTCCGGTGGAGTATGATATAGCCACACCAAACATTTTGGCCTAGCTCCTGGCTTTATCTGAACTGTGTACAGCACAATTTGGGGAAGGAGGGAAGCAGAAATTCTTTAAAGCTGCCTTTTGTGCTTCTTTTCTTACAAACTTCCACTCTACTGCATAAAGAACAGCAGGCTCAGAACTGTCCAGTTCTTCACCCTCTAACAAGCATTTTGCATGAGCTGATTTGGCAGATGGGGGCTTCTGTTTTGCCGTCTTTCTTTCAGGACTGTAGCATGTGTTGGAGTAGGCAGGAAAGAATAAATCCTGATAAGAACATCTTGTAACTGTTATGCTGTAGAAATATTCAAGAGCTGGGATCACCATTGTTCCTAGCTGCTGCATTTCTGAAGAGTGGTATTTGAGATGTCTAACAACCATGGTTATTCATGTGTTAAAATGATTGTATTATAATCTGAGGAGATCGTAAATAAATTATGAAAAAACATAGATGAACCATATCATGCTAGCTGAAACATCCTGTAACATTTTTTTTTAACCAGTCTTAAGCAGTATCCCATCCCTCAAGCTGCTGACTCATGTAAGAACCTTTCTTGAAACAAGTAGGTCACTTTCCCACTGCCATACTACAAGCCCATGTGTGGGACTTTTTCAAACATTTATGTCCTTCATTTCTGCTCTCCTGCTTAGAACACCTGGAGAGAGTCACATAGACTTCTGACATTACCTGGTCAGAAAATCCTGACAAAAAAGACAGTGAAGAAGAGAATACATGTATGCTATGCACTGAAGAGAAGTTAGGTTTGGAGAAAGGCAAATTATAAAGATGTAGCTCATCTTTGAATGTTACCTCAGTAAGTGTGTTACTCTTTCACCTGAATGCAAGTGAGCCACTTCTTAGATCAGATATTCTGAAGAAGGATCATCAGAGGATGATGGCAGAAACATGAAACTCTAGCATATTTGTTCTCCCTGACTTTGGTTATTTTATTTCTGTTTTCCAAGAGAAGCTAGTTCAATGCCTGGAAACAGGGAAAGAGTGACAGAAAAAGAAATGTGATGTGATATAACCTCCAGTTATAAGAGAATAACCTGAAACAAAATATGCTTTTAAGATTTTTTTTTTCTAAGGCTGATCAATTTTAATGTAGAAAATGTTTTAGTGTATGTCATTTATCTTATTTTAATGTTTTCATTTTGCCTTGTCAAATGCTGTAATAAAACAGAAAACATTTCTGCTTGTATGACATCTAACACGGAATAGTCTAAGATGTGAATTTAAAGTAAAAATAGCCATTATAGCCAACTGAGGCTAATTTTTACTACAGCTGCTTATCAGTGATTAATGTTTTCCTGCAGTTTCCTAGAGTTCCTACTCCTTGTTTATTAGTTGCCTTTTGTCATGTTACAAACCATTTAATTAACAGAAGGAAAAAAACACTAACACTAGAATTTGTGTCTGAAAAAGTATAGGAGGTAAAGTTGGCCAGAATTTTACATTCCTATATCCTTCCCCTTACAATGTTCATGCAAAGGTAGGAAAACTAGACCCTGTGTCAATTACTCTGACTGTGACAGAAAAGCCAGTATATCAGGTGAAAGCCAATACATATGGAAAATGCCAAGGAGATGGTCTACCAGGCCACTTGCTCTGCTACACTGCTGCTTTCCTGAAGAAAATCTCAGAAGGATCATGCAACCAAGAGAATAGTGAATTATAATTGTTATTTTTTCACACACAAAAATATGGTTGAAGTTAATGGAAATTAATACAGCATATCAATGTATGTAAACATGCATTATTTTAATAGATTATCTTAGAAGATTTTTTTTTTAACATATCTTCAATTAACTCATATATTTAATTGAAAAAAAAAAACAAACGTTAAAGATCACAAATAAAAGTACTTCAGTGATGCTTCATTTACTTTAAAGTTAGTATAATCACATTTCGGGGACGAGTCTTTAGCACGTTGTTTGGAAAACACCAGGTTCATGTAACAGAAACACTGAAAGGAAGGTATCCAGATGATGCTTTAGGAAAAAAAAAAAGATATAGAAGCAAAGAAATACATTAGGTGTTAATGTCAGAAAACATTCATTGATTCATTCATTCGTTCCGGAAGAACAAAAAGAGATTGAAACAGTAGAAAGGAAAAGTATTGCTTGAAGTTTAAATAAACATTAACACTTGAAAAAATGCTACCATTGAAAAAAATGTTAGTCTGATTTTTGTGTGAATGTTTTAACTAGTTTTTAAAAATAAAAAACAACAACAACAAAAAAAAAGCAACAACAACACAAACTAGAGACCAACTATTTTAATGTAGTGGAAATATAAAATATAAAATATAAATCTTTAATCTACAAGTAGCAAGGACAGATAATAAAAGAAGACGATAAATATTCTGAATAAGAACAGATGCAACAGACATGTCACAAGATTAAATAGGCAGCATTACTAGAGTCTGGGGAAAAATTGAACACAATTTTCACTTATATTCTATTTTAGAAAAGTGATACGCATGGTTAGGGAAGAAAAAAATGTCTAAAAACTGCCTTTGAGCCAGTCATTGATCTAGAACAAGATCTTGGGGTTCCATAGTTGCATGTAAACATCAGTTTAATGTTCAGTAGCAGTGAGTAAAACAATGTCGAGTTATGAGGAAAGAAACAGAAAGCAGAACAGACATCTTCATGTCATTGTATACATACATGACAGTCTATGTGCAAGTTGGTTCTGCCAATCTCAAAAAAAAGATATAATAAAATTGGAAATGATTCAGAAAAGACTCACAAAGTTGCTCAGAGACATGGAATGACTTTGACAGAGGAAGTAACGGATTAGAATAAAGATTCTTCAGCCTGGAAAAGAAGCAATTCTGAGATGTTATATGAGATGTCTAAATAAGTCATGCGGAAATTTCATAGCCTGCAGAAGATGGGTGAGAAATAGTTGTTCATTTTTCAATAGTGAATTAATGGACATCAGATGAAGGTGCCATAGCTTGAAAACAAATTAAACAAGGATTTTCCCTAAAAATAGTTAATTTTTGGAATATTTGATATGGGATACTGTACATGCTCAAAATTTATATTGCTTTAAAGGAAGACTGGACATATTCATAGGCAAGAAATCCATTAAAGGTAAATCAGAATACATAGAAATCATATTTAACGTGAAATGTGTTTGGGTTTCAAGTTCTACGGTCAGAACATTAGGGATGATGTACTTAGTCTCTTCTTATAACTTGCTATTCTTAAAAGTTAATCTCTTACATTCTTATTTCCTGAGCATCCACTTTGGGTCACTATCAGAGGCAGGATATTGGGCTGGTCTAACCTCGTACAGTCATTCTCATAAATTTTCTCACGTATTTTCCACAGCCCAAAGGCGGAGTTACCTCTACATTTGAATTTGCTAACTCTGCCTTTATTTTACATGTATACTTTAAATAAGTATTTTGCTGGTGACCTGAATAAAGTTATATCAGATCTTTGATTATGTCATAAAAAAACAACAACTGAAACTTCATATTTGTGGCTATGATCTCATTGAAAAATTTCTATATGTTTAGCCAATGCATGTAGCTGATATTGTTATTATAGTTAATGTAATGCCTGAGCTTTTTTATACAAAAGTGACATAGTCTCTCTTTTGTCCTGTTTTCTCCGTTTCTTCCTTCTTCTGTAACCTCTCTATGAATAAGGCTGTGCTCCACTCTTCCAAAAATGGTAACTCTTGTTTTTCACCATTAACTTTCTTCAGCATCTGTTGGAGCAAAGGTACAATGACCTTTATTATGATGCTGGTAACAAACAAAGCCATTTAATTTCACAGTTGACATTATTTATTTTATAAAAATCCCCTCACACACACCTTTTTTTACCCCCTTAAACCTGAACAGATGGGTAACATGGACTGCATCTAACTAATCCCTTTTAGAACGTGTCTTATCTATGGTACAGTAATACTCTTAATTCCACACATCAGGCTTTTATACTTCCTTTTTTTTTAGTGCTCAGGTTGATTCAGGTTTCATCCCATTATTGATGTCACTGTGAATGCTATCAGTAATGGCAATAGCAGAAAATTTAGGGAATAAAGAACTCTATACATTATGATTTTGATCACCCTTTTTTACAACTTTATTGTTAGGACTAGCTGCCCTACTTGTAACAGCAGAAACACAAACAACTGAAGTACTATCACCATTTTAAGAGATTTTACAGTTTTCCAGGTGAAATCTTCAGGGAAAACAAAACAAAACACAACAAAACAAACAAACAAACAAACAAACAAAAAACACCACCCTGAAATAGTGATTCTTGTGATCTTAAAAAGTGTGATTTGAAACTTAGCTGTTCATATATTGAAATTTTAAATTATTGCTCTCCTCTTATTTTTGGAAGCAGAAGTCGTGGAGTCTTTGTTTGTTTGTGGGTGCATGTGAGTGTACTTTAAATGACACTGAAACTCCCTTTTGATAAGATTTCAGTCTGCATTTTTTCACACTGACAGAAAATAACTCCTTGTAAGTTTCATATATTTTTGGAGAAAAATCACTAGATTTCATCATTTTTAAAGTAGACTAGCATCACCACAACTAGATGATCTATACAATTTATCTTTAGATTCTACTAAATTTTATATTCAATACATATTTACACATAAAAATCATTGGGAAAGCTTCTTATTTTTGCTCAGAAAAAATCCTAGAACTATACAGAGATGATGCTGAGTTTATGATATATTTAGTACTAAACAAAAAGCAGTATTTTTTTTTCTGTTATTTCAATGCACTTATTACAAGTGCTTTCACCATTTTCTGAAAAAATAAACAAAACCTGACGTTGCTTTCATTACTTGTTTAGTGAAGTCCAAGGTTCCTATTAGGCTAGGTGCCCGATAGGTGTTATCTCGGTGAGCCTTATAACTTAAAAGGCGATAATGTTTTTCCATATTTTCTTATGTATATGCCTGTTACTTCAGTTCTTTCAAAAGCCTCACAATTTTCAGGTCATGCCATATGCAGAGACCTCAGGAAAAGGCAAGGATATCTAAATTTTAGTGTATCCAAAAAGGGATAAAGCAATCATGGTTTTAAATCTCAATTAGAGCTGTGTACATTCAGCAGTAATAGATTAAATTTTTCCTTGCTTTGAAGAAACAAATTTATTTTTTCCTTGCCTACAATTAAGAAAACTCACCCATGGTCTCACAGTATGCACCTGAAACTTGTGACCATAAATTCAACAGCATTTTTTAGGATAGACCTTGTGCTGCAATTACATTATATGAGGTTTCCTGAGTCTCAGAACAAGTCTGTAAAGTATGTCTTTTGCAGGCTTAAACCACATGGATGATCTAAGGAAGCTCTTCTCTATCTTCCATTATATCATTCTGTTTTCTCTCACTCTTTTTTTTTTTTTTTGTTGTTGTTCTCCTTATAAACATATTAATATATAATATAATAATATATAATAAAATAATATATATGTATTATTAAATTTCCCAGAGATATCTTAGAAGTTTCTTAGGAGATTCTTAGAAGTTTCTTATCTCAGAAACTTCGTGGGGAAAGTGAGAATATCCTAGTAGATCCACTGCCAATTTGAAAATGTGTCTCACTAGCAAAATATTAAAAGTAAAATTATTCTTAAACTGATAGTGTACTACCCAGGATGAGAATTGTTACCATGTATCAACTACAGTTTAAAAGTTTTGAAAGCTGATTTTTTACACCACTATTTCCCCTGGTTCTGTAAGGTCTGGCACACTTCAGGCAATTAAAAATTATGTAGAGTGTGAATACTTTTATTATGGGCAAAGGGATTTTGGTACAGATACTGATCATATGTAGACAGCTTGAGTTCATTAGTCTTTACTAGCTCTCTCTCTGCAGTAGCCCTGCAATGTCTGCAGAAAACTCTGTGTTGCTATACATTAGCTTATTGGTTTATTGTTTGCCTAGAGATAACTAACTAGCTCCCCAAAACCTAGTCTCTGAAAAGTGCAGTGCAAAGACATCTGACTGGCCCTGCACGTGGAGAGCTAGCTCTTGTCTCTGGGAGTTTATTAGTGCAAGCCTTGTGCATTTACATTCTCTCTCCTTACCATTTTCATGAACCCTCCTCAACTACCTGCTTGCCAAACAAAATATCTAGTCTACTGCATTTTGTGCAGTCTGTTTTAAAGCTTTCCGGGTGCCAGTTAAAATTTCAGCTTTGCTTGTTTCCATCCCAAAGCCACCAGTCAGTCTATGCGGGTTTAGAATAGCTAACACTGTAATGTAATGTGCAGCCATGAAGAATGACATTATGTCTGTTATACTTACAATTTCAGGGTTGAAATGTTATGGTGATGGATACAGTATAGGAGCCTTTGTAGAACAGAATAATTAGAATTTAATTGCCTGAACTGAATGTGGATGGAACACTGGGGGTGAGAAGAGTGCAGTAGTGAAAAGCAACATCTGATTCCAATTGCTAGATTTTAGCTAACTTTCCTAAGTTAAAGTATTTTTTGTAAATGTATAATGTCAAATATAAGAAATAATAAAAGGGAAAACAGAAATTACAGATATATAATTCTAAGAAAAGTTATATAGTGAGATTTCAGTTCATATGATTTTATGGAGAGTATGGCATGAAGTTTACTATTTCATGTATACATATTTGAGCTAGAATTTCATACGAGTAGAAGATACAGAACTAGCAGATGAATCTTGAGAACATCCAAAAGATTATACTATAAACCAGATGTCACACCATGTCTGGAAACATTTAATTGTATCTAAAGCACATCATATTTTGTCCTGTGATTCTAACTAGAATTTGCATTCTTTCCATTTTATTTTCAAGGCTGATTTAATATGAAATATGAATTAATGCTGTATTTGATACAAAATTAAGAAATATATATTTTGTGTTTGCTTAAGGAGGAGTCCAAAAGCCTAGAGGAATATATTAGTGATAACAATAGATGCATATAAATGTGTACCATTTATCATTTAATTACTGTCAAGTAATAATAACAACAAAACAGTGTTTTGAAAAAAATCGTTTTCTCATTGGGCTGTTTTAGCAGAACAGCTGAAAGACTTAGCTGTTAGGACTTATCTTAAGGTTAAAAAAGTATTAAATAAGGGACAACCAAGCTGTGATTCCTTACAAAATTTCTAAGGATTTCCAAAATTCCTTCTCTTCCTTGAAGAATACTGTATTTTGATTGTGAAGTATGGACATAGACTACCACTTTGTTTTTCTTGTAGCTATACATTACCTAAATGTTTTGAATAGATTCCAGCTATTGTTTGAAATGTTGGCATCTGCTTTGAAATGAAACTTTTGAGGTTCTCCCATCAATAAAGTATCTATGCAGTTATATTATGATACTTAGTGAGAGAAGTGTTTTTTGCTTCTAAGTGCGTTCTCTTTCCAAATTTCAGATTTACTCTATATTTGGAGTTTGGAACAAATCATCTCTATGAATGACTCAACTTCAAAATGTTTTGTTTGCACTGCAGAATATGATACATTCCCCATTGGGAAGTAGCTAATCTGGCACATTTAACTGGTTTTCCCACTGAGTTACCAAGAGTTATGCAAGCATCACTATCCCATGACTTGAACAGCTCCTGTTACTTTTACTTTAGATACTGCAACAGAGTGTTTAAAAACATCTTGTAAATAATAAGGCCTTCAGGAAAGTTAGCTGCATTATTTCAAGATTCCTGTAATACAAAGCTCTGTATGGAACATACAAGATTCCACTTTCTTTAAGATATATGCCTTTATTGTTTTTAAAAAGACTATCCTTTTCTCTCAAAAATCTTTGAGAATGCAGTATGTCATTTAAGACCATGGTTTGGCTTTTGAATATGCTACAATCTGCAAAATATTTTCCCAAGGAAAAGGTGGATTACCCAACAATAAAATGAACTTTCATTCTGTGGGTAAACAGAGATGGGGAGGAATAATTCGGAAACAAAATATGTTTTCAGTACCAGGCCATATTGTCCAGGCGAATATACACATTATAAATCTGTCAGCCGCAAAAGATGAGTATTATCTGGAGGAAAATAAAACCTTAAAAAAAAAAAAAAAAAAAAAAAGACAGGAAAAAAAGAAGCAATACTAAATTAACAAAGTTCATTGTCATCTAAGTCATTCAGATGGAATAATGAGGATTTGCATTATGGAACTTGAGGGTGTGTGAGAGTGACAGGAATACTTCTTCTAGATAGGTTATTTTAAAAGGCAAATCTCTATTAACCTTTTACAAAAAAATGTGAAGATTATATACTCAATAAAGACTGCCCAATGCAAGGGAGTTTTATACAGCAAAATGAGCTATATTGTCTCCTTTTTGCATGCAAGGAGAACTAATATAACTGCATTGACTAGGTTCAAAAAGGAAATGCAAACAGAAAAGACAATGAGAGAGTATAGAGGAATAAGAGGCTGGTCTCTGGTTCTCCAGGATCAAGTAAAAGAAAACAACTGTTAATCCATTTGTTTAATTACATACTTTAGACTTCTACTAGGAAATAGAGAGGTTTTTCTTTATCCCTTTGCACTGTATGGGAAATTGTGAAGAGGCAAGAGATTTTTATTTGTTTCATTAAATACTTTTTTAAATAAACTATATGATACCAGGTCTGGAATACATTTGACTGATATCACTACAGCTGGCCATCCTGTCAGGGTGATTACAGCTGAAGTGAAAACCATTGTAGTTTTTAACCTCCTACTTCTGTAAACATTTCCTGTTCCACTGAGTTATTTTTGGAGTTTTAATGTGCAGTGATTCCAAAGAAGCAGTGCCAATGAGTAAGGTGTAAAAAGCAGTATTGAAAATCACTTACTTTAGCTTAGAATATTATATAGTAGGTGGCAAAGTGCCTTTCAATGTATCTATGTACACATTTTTTCTGACATTATTTCATTTATCTAACTTTAGTTCTTTTCTGACAGATGGGCACAAATTATGGCCTCAGAGTTCAAAATTAGAACAAATGACAGGGTCCACCAGAGTTCTGTTCAAGATCCAGAATGAAGGCTTCCTAAGAGCTAAGCTTAATCAAAATTAAGTTACAGATCATTAGTGGACAGCATTCAAACCATATCCACTGTGCATCCTCTTGTTTCATTTTCGTTTCTGCTATGCTTCTAAATTATGGATTTCAAGCTTTAAAATTGGAATGACTTAAAAGTCAAAATGAATATTGCAACAGTTAAAACCAAGAGAACATCAAAGTGTCTGAGATTTATACAGTACATGGTAAGGACAATATTTGGCAGCAAATGGAATTTTGGAATGTAAATAGAGACTAGGCCATACAACAGTATTCATGACAGAGATGTTCACAAGGCAATAGTGGCACTTCATTAATATTGTAGTCTGGAAATCTAAGTAGATTGCAAGAACATGTAACCCATATGAATGTATCAGAGGTTTTTGTACTTTTCCAGGATTTCCCACACAAGAGTGTGTGAAGTGTCCGCTACGTATGTTGGCTTATGGACTAAATATTAGGGTCTTAAAACACTCAAGTAATGTAGGTTTGTGAGAATTTATGGATCTATTTTGAAGATGGGATTGGAACCTACTCAAGTCACTTATTCTGCTTTCATTTATATCATTTATTCATTGTTTGAGCTTTTAGTCCTTTAGCTCAACTCATGGAGACACTTAACTGTTTTTGTTGAATGGCCTGAGTTGCATTCCTCATGCAAACCCACAATGGGTGGTCATAATAAGCTGACAGTCAGGGAAGGTCCATCAATAACAAATAGCTCTTAAGTAGCATGTATCATGGGTGGTCCAAGAGCTTCATGTGAGGGACAATTTCAGGAAGACACTATGGCTAGAATGGGAGTAGTCCCATATTTTTAAAGATATATTCTCAAATTCTGCTAAGTGTGGCTAACCTTGTGACAGCCACCCCACTGGGAAGGAAAAAGACATTATAGAAAATGAGGATTCTGCATACATAATGCCTCCATGCAAAATGGCCTCATAGGTCACAGTCTCATTTTAAAGTGTATTTTCATTAGGTGTCTTCTTATGTTCCACTCCAGCTGCTCATTGACATAGAGGGCAATACCCCTTCCTCATCTTCCCTGCCGGTCCTTCCTAAAGAGGATGTATCCTTCCATTCCAACAATCTAGTCATGGGAGCCATCCCACCACGTCTCTGTGATGCCAGTGGAATCACAGCTGTGCAGGCATGTGCACATCTCTAACTCTTGTTTACTCCCCATGCTTACATACACTAGCATTGAAACATTCAAGTTGGGCCCCTGATGAAGCTGACTTACTTATTGAAATGGCTGAAATCCATTTGTGCTCCTCTTCAGTGCTCTCCTGCTGACCTGTGACCCTTCTCCAGGCTCTGGTCATCTATTGCACTGGCATAAAATTGGTAGGATAAGGATGGAATGAGGTCCCCTTCCCTCTGCAAATTTATTTTAAAGCTCTCTTTTTTTATTCAGCAAGCCTATGACTGAGGATAGTCTTCCCTTTCTCTGCCAGAAGAACCCCATCAACCCCCTACAGACCAGATTTCTCAAAGTGAGTCCCATGGTCTAAGTAGCTGAATCCCTGGCTGTGGCACCAGTCCTGTAACCATCTGTTGATTTGACAGGTTCGACTGGCCCTTTCCATCCGCTTGCCTTTGACCAGGACTGATGAAAAAACGACCTTCTGTCCAGAGTCCTTTACTGCTCCCTGGACTCTGTAATCCTTCATACTCCTCAGATTGCTCCTGACTGCATCACTGTCATCCACATGAAACAACAGCAGTGGATAACAGTCAGTGGATTGTACTAGGCTTGGTAGTCTCTCAGTGACATACCTGATATAAGCAATACTCTTCTCTAGAGAGTGCATCACATCTGCAAATGGGTGCCTCCATACCTCTCAGGAAAGAGTCACCCACTACTATCACCCATCACCTTTTCTCATTAGTGCTTGTTGTTATATGGGGGTCAGATCAGGCTGCGTTGCTCAACTCCAGCATCTCAGACTGGTCTTCCCTCCTCAGTCTGCAGAGTGGTGAAGAGGTTCTGCTTCAGATGCAGGTATAGTTACTGGATTGTGGTGGGATAGTGAAAGATCAGAATATCTGATTAAACTTTTTGCAATTTCTTGAAAAATAGATAAATTATTTGTATTAATTATAGTTGTTTTATTTTATTTTATTATATTTTTATTTTCTAAAAGAAATAATACATTTTTCCTTCATTAATACAGGATACATATACAGTTGTACCCTTGTGCTGCACTCTTGCCAAACCACAGAATTTTTCCAGACCTTGAGGTTGAAGAGAATATACATGCCAAACTGCTGTAGGGAGGCAGAGATTTGAGTTATATTTGCTTAGTATGGGAGAGAATCACTTTGATTACCTTGTTATTAGAACAGAGTTTCTTTTTATTGACAGTTGCTTAAGTACATTTTCATTCATGTAAAACAGCATTGGTACTATTGCTGATGGTTTTGATCCCTTCCATGTATTTCTTCTATGTCAGTGTATTTATCCATTCGTAGTAGTTTATATTAACATATTTATGTTGGAGATGGTAAACTGAAATTTTGCCATCACAAGTCAGTAGTCAAGTAGCCATTTTTTTTTTTCCTTTCCAGTAGTCTGAGTAATCTATCTATACTCTGCATTACAAGTAGTCTCGTATCTGTCTTTAAAAAAGTGCCAATCCTACGATAGAAAAAAATAAGTTAAGTGAAACAAAATGAAGAAAAAACAGAAAAAAAATATGTTGCTATAAACAGCTATTAGGGTTGAATCATAGTTTAGTTTTTGTGAATGTTTTCATTTTAGCATGTCATTTGTTTACTAATCTCTGAAATTTTTGCTCTTTGGACAAATTATTAACACATGTTTTTCTCCTCAGCTGTTCAGAAAAAGCAATTTAGACATTTTTGAGTAAAAAGTGAACATGAAGACTTATTCACACTTCTATGTGTGTGTGCTTGCTTTTGTCTGTCTTGAAAAATGTGAATTCTTCAGCAGTATGAAGTAGATGTTAAAAATCATAGGAAAGACCTAGCTGGCATTTTCATGGAATAACTTTAATTGCTTCAGGCCAAATATTTATATTCTACTGCATCATGATGCAAATGGACAAGAAACCTGACATAAGTCTGTATGCGGCTTTGCTTTGTGGGGAAAAAATAATAATAAAAAAAAGGATCACAGACAAAGAAACAAAAACTACACTGAATTAGTATTAAATTCTAGCATATAAAGAGGCTTTATGGTCAGGTAGGAATGAGCTGTTGGTAACTTTCTGGTTGTTAGTAAGCCAGTATGTTTGTTGAAAACTGCAGCATATATACATTTCTTATCCCTCCACTTCCCTGATAACATTGGAATAGAAATAGACTAGTGAAGTCTTTCTTTTAGTTGTGAATGAGAAAAGTGAGTTGGTTTTTTTTATTGTTTATTGTTGATAAATTCATAGCTAATTGGCTACAAAAATAAAAGATTATTCCAAGACCAAAGTAAACAGCTATCCCCATGTTGATTTTGAAAGTACAAGTTTGACAACATGTTTGAATTTACTGCTGGTTTGCTTGAAGAAGAATAAAAAAATTGTCTTTTAGTTTCATTTGATTCTGAAATTCCTAGTATAAAAGTTATAACAACTGTTTTCTGTCACAGTAGATTGATTTCACAGTTGGATTTTATGGTCACATCTCTGTGTATTAGTCTTCATAAAAGTGTAAGCTGCCCTTTTTGATTTTTGAATTCACATTGCTATTGTTTGGCATATGAGTAAAACCTTCTATCTGTACACGTATTTGTAGAAATAATCTGAAAATCTAGATTTTATCACCTCATTCTAAAGAAAGATTCAGATCTAACTAACCGATGTTGCCAAACTAGAGATGTTCAGGCATATTCATAGTTCTTACATGGCATTTGAACATCTCTGTTCCGTGGCAATGTGTGTCTGACTGAAGATGGTGATGGTAGGGGATGCAGTCTTGCAAACCAAGACTCTTTGTAGGGGACTTATAGCTACTATGAAAGAAAGAAAGCTGTTATAAAGGTAATTAATGGTCCAATTCCATCCCAGGTTCTGAAAATGTTTGCCTGATCTATGGTATATCAACCTTATAGATTTAAGTATCTTAGGAAAGTTGTTTACCATGCATAGTTGTGTACTTTAACCATTTGTAGCTGCCATTATATTCTGCTTATAATTGTGGTGCTATAATGCTGTCATTGACATTGACATTGACTTGTTATTGAAGACTTCTATTCATTCCTGCTATTTAAGAAATGCAGGTATTTTTAACATGTTAGTTAATTCTTTGAGCAGAAAGAAACTATTTCTGAGGGGTAATCTTTCATGGTATTGCAGAAAATGACAGCAAATTAATAATCTGTTTGTGATTTACATATATTTGAACATTTCTAGATGAGAAGCTAACTTAGGCAGCAGTCTTTTCCTGTCAGTACAGCTGAAAAAATATTTTTACACAGCTAGATCCCATATATGATCTGATACCATGCTGAGGAGGACAGGCAGAGGACAATTAAATTTCCCAGAACTAATGGCAGCATTTTTTGATTTCCATGTGACTTTATCCAAGCTGCTCCACTGTCATTTCAAACAGTCTCTGATTGGTTGGTGGCTCTACTAGGCAGTGCATAGCCTTGGCTTGAACACTACTTTGCTTTGAAAATTCAGCATGGATGTTATATCATTTTTGGCTTAGTTCTGTAAGTCACAGGAAATAGTGTCAAATACAATTTGAAAAGAAAGTATGTATGTGCTTAGTTACCAATATAACCTGATCATAACTGACCATGTCAAAAATCAGCTTAATATTGATCTTCTTGATCTATTGATCTTCTATGATGCTGAAGTGCAACATTCAAGGTATTTCAGGGACTTTTTAACAAATCTCTTCCCAGTGTTTTAAAGGGATACCATGCTATCAAATATTTCAGAATCTGATATATCTGCAGAATGGGTCATTTGTATTAATGGACCATGGATACTAAGGATGAATGATGAATGGTAGCCTGATGTTGTTGACAGTCTTATGACAATCCATGACAAACTATATTTTTTTGCTTTATATTAAGTGGCAGAAAAAGATCAATCATTAAACTATCTGCAGCAAAACCAAACTGCTGCCTACATCTCTGCTGTTTATGACTTCCTATGTAAAAGTTATAGTAATGGAAAACTGATGAATTACCATTTGCTCAAGAAATTATTACATGTCAACCATTACATTCTTGTCAAGAGCTTTGGCAGGGTAGTGAGACTGCCAGAAATCCATTGACCATTTAGGCTTCTGTGTGGTATTTGGTCTGCAAGAAAACTGTGCCCTGTGGAAACTGCATGGATGCTGAGTCAGCAGCAGAGCTGGAAAGAAGTGGGAAAGAAATAGGTCTATGAGTGTGAATTAATTGTAGGTAAGGAACAGGTGTCAAGGGAAAGAAAACAAAGGGAGCCACAGGAGAAATTGTGGACATAATTACCTATTTTGACTGAATTCCAGGAATTTAGTCAAGAAGTATTTCTTTGGGACCAGCACTAGGGAATTTTTTATACCTTCAACAGATGAGCCAGGGAGTGAGCAATAAGGTAAGAAATATATGTTTTGAGAGAGATGATTTCACGAACATCTCTTGTTTGTATGCCTGATTCAAAAAAATTCCTGCTACAGCATGTACAGCATAAACAAAATTGCGAGATTGCTTACCCTACCTTATCTTTGCACTCTATTGATTGCTCACCCTGCTTACCCTGCCTTGGTATAGATTGTCTTTGTGCTGTAGGGGGATTCTATTGTCAACATAGGGGAACTCTTAGAACTTCACATCAGACAGGCATTCAACATGGCCAAAGTAAAGTATTCTAAGTTCCAAAGAAATTTAATCTGTGGTTTACATTAGCAATTTGTATTGAATGCCCATTTTAAGTTATTTATTAGAGATCTGCAATACATATTATAGCAGAGGCAATGTGGTGAAAATGGTTTTTAACTGAATGGTTACATAAAGAATAATAATTAACTACAGGTAAATTGTTTTGAAGCTTGTAAATCTTTTCAATTTAAAGAATTGTGATCATTTTAAAATAATAGCTGTCTCTCTCTTTGTATTTTCAAATCACTGTCATTTTCTTCTGCTTTTCTATGAGGACTTATCAAGCTTATCATAGTAAACATGTAAGAATTTATCCAGATTTATCCATCTGTATGGGCTCTTTGGTCATGCTGTGAAAGAATGTTATCCAACATTACCAATGTTATATTAATAAACCGCAAGAATTAATATGTTGGAACACTAATAGTATACTTCATATGTGTTCTCTTACTTTATATTACTATAACAGCAAGCTCAAATGTTATTATAATTATCCTTATAATTGTTTCAGGATTAATTTTCTTTGCGATTCTTTTTTATTTTCTCATTGCAGTTATGAAATTAGTTTTGAATCAATTAGATGTCAAAATAGGTCGTTGATGTAAACACTTTGAAATATTTCACAAGACTTGTTTTGCTCTTTCAAATAGGATAGGCTAATCAATTCTTCTCTGCAAAGCTGGCTGATACATAAGTTTTTTTCCAGTGTAAATAAGATGCATGAAGCTTAATGCAGAAATAAACTTTGCAAATTTGCATTTATTTATTTATTTATTTGCTTGTTTATATGTAGGAGATTGAATCAGTGGAGACATTTATTCCAAAGTTAAAGATGATGCTACAATAAAAAAAGCTCCAGAGGAAGGGCCTTTACATTTTTCTATGGACTGTGAGATGGGTGAAGAATGGACATAGAGACATATGAGATTCACCGAACTCTTACTGCCCTTTCATCACTGACCATAGAAAATGATAAACTGAAACAATGTCTGTTTCTAGTGCAAGCTTCCCCATTGTCTAATACCTTTGTATGATCCAGAAATCATCTGCAAACTCTTTAACCTGTTCTTTGTCATTCCGGTGCTTATAAAAATTTTGGATTAGGTTGCTACAAAGTTTAAAATGTAAATTACCCAAAATATCATGAGAGCAATTAATGAGCCCAGGAAAAAGGATATTGTTGTAATGAGACCTTAGATAAACATTTAGCAGTTTAAACATAAACACTTAGATAAACATTTTAGCAGCTTAAATTATTGTAGAAGGCCATATCTTAGAGACCTGAAGCAGAAAGACTTTGTAGGACTAAGACATAACCTAGATGTCATGATGATGTAGAGGGAAACTGAAATAGCAGCTGATGTGCTAATCATCTATCCTAGTGATAGGTTGCTGTCTACAATGACAGAGAAGGTTTCAGCAAAAATTGCAGAGAAGTAGAAACTAGGAGCCTAGTTCTAATCTTGTTGGACTTGAAATAATGGTGAACCATTAGATAGGTGTGGAGATAGGGCTAGAGTAGTGTCATACTCAGAGGAGTAGTAGTTTGTCATTACCTGAAGTTAAGATGTGAGGAGACAGGGAATAGAAAAGCAAGAACAGACTTCTGTGAGATGCATGGAATTGACTGGGAAATGAGAATACACTAATTCATGAAGCAAAAAGATAATCAGGACAAAGAAGAATCAAGGAAGACAAGCGGGGTCTGGACTCCAGGAAAAGGTTTGTCAGCTGTATTAAAGGCAGCTCGATAGAGAGAAGCAAATAAGGATGGCATGATTATTCTCAGTTATGGTTAGGAACAGATCATTAGAAGGACTGTCAGGAATCAATTCAATGAAATTCAGAGGCACAAGGTGCCTTAGAGAAATTGGCTGGAACACAAACAAACAAAAAGCAAAACAACAACAGACAAAAACAACAGAACCTGACTGCAAACAGCACCATTTTTATTATTAAGTAAATGAGAAATGGTCTGTAGCTGGAGAAACAAGTGTGGACAACAGCAGGCCTTTTGAGGACACAGAAACTAAGGAATGTTTACGCTGGAAGGACAAAGAGCCAGTTGACAATGAAATGTTAATAACTAATAGAGGAAATGGAGGAAATAAGTTAATATGTGAGACTGCATCTCTGGAGCAAGGGAAGGAGAACAGAAGAGAAATTTCTCAATTGACAAAGCAGCCATCAATTAGGGGAAAAGAAAAGGAAGACAAAATTTGGAAAATCCTGTAGAGAAAGAAAGAGGGTTAGGAAAGAAGCAACGGGGACTTCAGACATGAAATTTCGTCTTAGAAAAATAGCATTATTTATCCAAGGAAGTAACCAGTCCAAAAGCAGAGAAATAAAATTCTCAGAATATTAATTGAAACTCCTGGTGTCAGTTCCTATAGTTAAAGTCTTCTGCTCATCTTCTCAACTGCAGAAACATAGGTAGCCAGGTCTGGGTTAGGTTGAGGCTTCTGAATCCATATGTATACTAAACAAAATTTACCTGTAATTGAGATGGCTTTACTGGGCTTTGCCATTGCAATTCTTCTAATCCATATTTCATCTTCAGAAGGATTTGTCTTGTGAGATCTAGCCTCACAAAGATAGAAGAGATAATACTTCATGGCATATACAAATACCCTTACAAATGTTTTCTGTTATTGGTTATCATTACATGAAGTGCTATGAATCAGTGTTTCTTGGGAAGAGAGTGGAATAGGGTCTTCCTCTTTAAAAATCCCTCTCAATTTTGCCATAAATCATTTTCTTTTCTCTTATGAAGGACAATATAATATTCCTTAACTTTATAGGAATGATGGCAATGCCAGGATATGCTGTTCCAAAGTGATCCACCAGTCTTGCAACTTCTTTCAGTTTTTGACTTCTTCAAATGAAATAATCAAGGGAAAAAGTTTGCTTTATGGGTAAAATTGTAATTAGTATTACCTTATGTTGTTAATACACATTTGAATAAACATATCAAAATAATTATGTTAATTAATTAAAAATGTTCTCCCATTTGAGATATTAACATGCCAGAAGGCTATTTGCACCATTCTACTCTAAACTTATGTGTTGAACATATCATTAATGTGATTGCTTCTGTTTCTTCACAAGGCACCTTTGGAAGGTGAAGCATTAACTTTGTGCATACCTTCAGGCCTTGCCAATTTCATATGCTTGAAAGATTATTTGCTTTAATTTGCAAAATTTGAAAAATACATCAGCTAGATAAATGCTTTCTCCCTGTTTCTGACCTGTCTGTGACCAAGAGAAACCTGAAGCCGGCAAAAATACAGAGAACAGATGCATCCATATCACAGGTTTGTTCTTTGGAATGTATTGGGATATAGCTGACAGTAAGTTGACTTTAAAAGTATCCTTCAAAGTAAGTATTAGCAACTTAGCACAACAACGTACTCAAATAGCTGTATAAAGTTAATAAAAGTATCAAAAAGAAATCCAAGTAGAACAGAATCTGGAAGGAAAGAAAGAAAAAAGAAACAACTGTGTCTTCACACAAGTATGAGGTGAACAAAACATGTATATATACCTTACACAGGCAATATAATGACATTACAAGACTGATATACTCGACTAAGTAAAGCAAAATAATTTTTTATCTAATAGCCATAGAGAAGAAAGATAGTGTTATGGAACAATAGGTTCTCATTTACTGTTTGCATGTAAAAAGCAAAGGATTATTTGGAATACTGAATAATTGTGGACTAATAGTAATGGCAATGTCAATCATACTTTTGTAAGTAGATCCAATTTTTCTGATTTAAAATTTGAATAATACAGTTTTAAATCCCAGATTTCTGGGAAGAAAAATGTTTTTGTAAGCATTCTAATTTAAAAAGAAATAACATCTTATTAATTTACACCAGGTCCATATTCTAAAACATATAAAGATCTGGAGAAAAACTGGAAAACAACTTAATTAATGACAAAAGGATTTTTCTTCCTTTAGAATACTAAATATCCTCACGGGATTGAAAACTCTGGTTTTGACAAATTTTCATCAAATGTTTATACCAGATCCACAGTGCTATTTTAGTTGGCTGTGGAATCTGCTTTTCAGGCCAAGAGCTGGGGATTTCAGTGGCCTAAATAGGGCATTATACGATACATATGGTGAAAAATCTTTATATTTGAGGACACAATCTATTTCTAAATACAGATTTTATTTTATTATTTTGTGTGTGTGTGTGTGTGTGTGTGTGTGTGTGTGAGCTTACTTGTTGTAGATATAGTGACTTGTTGATGAAAAGCTTGCTTTTGTGTTCTATGTGTTCACATTATGGATCAAAATGGCAGATTTTGCTTTGATTGTCATTAGTGGAAATAGCCATTTCTTCCATTTGGAGTAATATTGTGTCCAAAGGCTGTCACAGAATTGCAAAAACTTGTAGTAAAGCCTACTAGAGTAATGTCTATAGCCACAGTCATGGTGTTACATAACATACATGTAATAAATGGGAAAACAAAATAACACAGTTCTTTCTGGAAGATACTTATAGTTTGTTTGTTTGTCTGTTTTTCTTCAGGAATTATTCAAAAATATGTTAAAATATTGAAAGCCTGAAGAAAGATTTCTGTAACTACTTTCTGTATAAATATTGCGGTCAGGTACAGTTGGACTGAATTCAATAATTTTTCATGTACTTCTAGACACCTACTGATTCACTTGACAGATTTAGAGCTGTAAGGATAAAATTAAAAACTGATCTGTTAAACTTTGCAGCAAACAGGCTTTTATAGCCTTTGAAATTCCTTAGGACATGTCCCTGATCTTGTACTGTTTGCTCTTAGACTGTATACCATCTCTCTTCTTAACTATTCAATGAAGGTAAAGTTCCTCTGCTATAGATTTTCCCTTATGCCCTTACATTTCCACTTTTGACATTTTAGTAATAATTTTGTCATTTTTTTCAGTGGTAACCTCTCTGTTATCTTCTAGATGAACTGACTGAGATTCACCCATGCTTTGGTTCTGGCGGCCTGATTCAACTCTTGGACGGCCGTATCCCATGTCTTTGTTTTTAAAGGAAGAACACATAAAGCTAAGTGTTTGGGTATCCAAACCCTGAGTCAGCCAAAAGTACCAGGAAAATAGAATATTCCATAGAATATTTCATTCCATAGAATATTTCATATTCTATGAAATACTTTCTACTTTCTTTGTTCCATCAGGAACTAATAGATGTTCATTTTTGGATTCTTATTTAGCTACTGAGAAAAGTTTGGGTGTTTTCAGTTGAAAATTTAGTTCAAGGATTATTATCAAGAAGGGCATTTCCATCTTCTGCAGGACTGGTGTGCTACAGAAGAATCTCAGGAATACGTGTAATTTGGATCCAAAGTGATGCTTCTATATGTTGATGTGAACCACTCAGGAGAGCACAGAGGAAACAAAAAGTACAGAGCTTTGTTTCCCCTGAAACCAATGGTGTCTGCAATGGTCTCATGCTGGACTATTGAATCAATGCCAGGAGCTTTTGCTTCCAGCTGTGGTTTGCCCCCATAATTGACATTTTCTCGGATTCCCTCTGTTGCTAGCTCTTCTGTCAATAGGTTCACCTATAAGAAAATGCCGACTTTTCTGCTCCAGGCCCAGTCTAAGAATTTCAGTTGAACCTATCTTCTGTATTTATTTGAGACTCTAATATATGTGCTTTATTTTCTGCTCTTTCAAACTGTTTTCCTCTGGTACTATAAGTACACAGGAGAGCAAGGCAGCATGTTTCCAAGAAAATTACTTCACATACATGGTAGTGATAACTCTTGATTGCAGACTTCAGAAATATTGTATGACTCTGAGGGTTAAAGCAAGTTTACTTGACACTTAATTAATAACAGAAAGGAACTTGCAAGTACATAGTGACGTGGACTGGCATGCTAATATTGAATGTAATCAGATCTCTTTCAATCAGGAGGACCCTGTCCCAAATTCTAGTGTGTTTCTTCCCCATTTAGAATGAGGAATTACATGAATCTGAAGATTAATCTAATATCAATTTCTGCACAGTATTTCTTTTATAAAAGAGTATTTAATTTTTTCATATGCTGACATCTTTAACTTCTTTGAGAGACTAATGACTTCTATCCTTAGAGAACATGACTCAGAAGGAGATATTACTTTCTTGTCAAATTTATGTCTGTAATCTCATATCTACATATTTTTATGAAAATTACTTTTTGGTAACCATTATCTTCCCTGGAAGAATACTCAGATTTGGGCTTTAAAAAAAAAAAAAACTACTACATATCATTTTGCTTTCCTGATATGATTATTCCTAAGGCTTTCACTAAGATCCTCTCTAAAGTAGTGCTAGTTTTGTGTGTATCTGCTATCAATTGCCTGGAGAGAATTATCTATTGTAAGATATTGCTTTAAGCCAAAGGAAGTCTCAAGAAAATCCTGGAAATATTTCTAAGCTAGACATTTGTATAGTTTCTACCTGAAGAATGACCCATGATTTTATCATGAATCATGCCATGCTAAAGTGAATGTGTCCTTGTAGTATCTCTGAACACTGAAAGCATTAAGGACATATTTTTGTAGGTGTGCATGAAGACTCCAACCTTGATTTATTCTCACCAGACTTAAACTGATCAATGGAGTACTAGTGAGCCAATTCGTGGCTTGGGACAGTGTAATGTTCTAATCTAGCAGTGTAGATGAGCTAATAACTCGTCAGCTTTATTAACTGCAAGGTGATACCAAGATAACATGGCTGCATTGCCTGTGAACTCCCACAAGTCTGCAGTGACATAAGCCATATTGACACCTTGATTCCCTGTTGACTCAAGTACCATGGTCCATTTCACAGTATAGGCATGCCCTAAATATCATGCCTTGAAGTTCTGTGTTTTTGTTTCTGTTATAATATAAATAGTACATTTCTCCTTACAAGTCTTACAGTTTTAAAACTCAGGTGCAAATTTAATGTTTACATTCTAACTGCCCCCCTGAGCTACTTAATACAAATGTTTTTATATGTATATTTGAGGTACAGCACATCGAATGAGTCTGTTACTTGACATGCTACATTTAATCTTCTCATTTGGCTGTACAAATCGTGCACTTAGGAAAAACACATTTTAAGAAAGCTATTAATCTAATTTCTCCAATGTTTTTCTTTTGTGAGCTAAGAAATTCCAGGAAAATAACTCTGGTTAGTCTTTTCTTAGTGTTCTGAGTATTTTGTGAGTGTATATTATTTTAGTATTTTTGTTCCAAATTGCAATGTGGCATTGCAGTTTTTCCTGCAGAATATTTCTCAATATCTAAATTTTGAAAAGTTAACATAAATTGGTAAAGATTCACTGCTCTGAAAATTAACATATTGTTCATTTTGTATATTCACCATGTCACTAACTTGCTATAGAGAAAGTTTACCACAGTACATACCTGAGGTTCTTGATAATTTATAGGATTATTGCCAAAAGCATTTGTAGGAATTATATTAAAGTAGGAAAAAAAAAAAAAAAAAAGAATAATTCTGTTAGCCTGTAAAATCTTAGTTTGAAAAGAACATGAAAGTGTAGAAAATCAGAAATAAAGAATGGCTATAGTGAATCAAATCATTTACATATATATTTTCCTTCAAAGAATTTATATATTGTAAGAATTCAGCCTCCCGAATCTGTATTAAATAATGTTTTTCCCAAGTATTGTATATCAGAAAGATTTTGTTTCAGAACTGAAATATGCCATACAAAAAATATTTGATTGTCTCTTGTAAAATAGCAAATGTTATGTATGAGCCTTTGTCTCAACAATACTTCTGTAAATGCTTGTATTTGAAGTCCCTGGGTTATGGCCATGGAAGATGGTTCAGATTATGCTTATTGATCTAGTATCTGGATAGTAAAGACTATTTGTTTTTAATCATCTGGCAAGTCACTCAGTTCTTCATGTGCTGAGTGCTGGGATCTCCAGCACTGAGTGCACTGAAGTCATGTCTAAGGAATGTGTCAATTAAGTAGCAATCTTCTGTTCTGATCATTTTATTCTGGTAGTTTCTAAACTCAGTACATAGTATGCCTTCTTGTCATGCCCCTCTTCCTTCTCCCCCATACATATAGTCCCTTTTCAAAGTGCATGACTTCAGAGACATTCATTGTAATTTTCCATTGTGATATATTTTTATTATATATGTCATCCAAAAGGTATCAGAGATCATCAAAGCCTATCATTTGAAGGAACTTAAAAATAGTCCTTACCTCTGAAACAGCAGCAAAGTTAAATAATCTGTTTATAAATAATATTCATATTATGAAATAAGTAATTTTGCATGTACAGCCTATTGTTTCATAGTTAAATTGCAATGATGAGAAATCTGGAAATTGCACCTTTGGTGGGTTCATTTCAGCTACCAGAAATATTAAACTTCCTAATTTAACCAAGTAAAAATATAAAATGAAAATCACTTAATGCTTTCCTTCTATTTTCTGTTTTCTTTTGTGGGAGAAGAAGTGAAGACTATTCCAGATGTGATGGCCTACTCTTAGAAACAGTACAAGGTTACAAAGAAAAAAATATGCACACCATCATCTCATATTTTGCACAGGAACAGGAGACTATTGGAGAGGCATATTTATATTTAAGTTTAAGACTTGTAGTTTGGTTTTAATAGATTTAAAGGTAAATCTGCTCAAGACTTTACTCACACTAAAAGTCTCTTTTTAGAATCTAAATTTCACCAAAATGCAGGATGACAGGTTTTTTTTTTTTTTTTTTCTTATTCTCTATTTTATTATGTATGTATGTTAACACATTTGAGAAAACAATACCTTCCTAAATAACTTGACCTATACAGGTAAATTCTCTGTCCTTCTTGTTTGTGGTACCTTAAGTGGCATACAGTCTTTTTTAAAAAAATCTTCCTATCTTCACAACAGCCTTGGGTGATGGGGAAGTCTTCTTATCTCTGTTTTCAAATCGGATAATCAAGGCTCCAAAACATTGGTGTTTGCACTTGGTCACAAAAGTTTGGTTTTGCTGCCAAAAAAATGAAAGCAGCCTAATTACACAGGGATTAAAATAGGGATTTAGAGCTCTTCCCTAATCTGACTAGCTCAGAGCAGATTTGAAGATACTCAAATTGCTGACACACGATTCCATGGGTGTGGTTCTGGATGGGACTATTTTTAGTTGTTCTTCAAGAGCTATATGTGGTCTTAGTTAATGCTAGGACCTAACTTCACCTGAGCAATATGAAAACAAAGATGTGCCCACTGTATGGCAGATCAAGTCTCACCGGCAATTCAGTGCACAGACTGATAAGTAGCTTGTCCACTTAGCATATCAGTGATTACTAGGGAGGTGAAGATCATGTCAGGATAATGGTCATGTAGAAAATGCCTCTGAGCAAGATGAATCAGCACAGCTGGGTGTGCATAATTTTCAAATTACTTGTGAATCAGCAACTTGAGCTTCCTTCTAAAAATCTAGAGTTTGCCACATAAAGGAATACTTTGCATTTTACTCACAAAAAATAAGAGGCAACATTTCTGACTTCAGATAAATGGCATTTGTACTCTTTGGGAAACTGTGCTTAATGATCTATGTTTGTGTCCACAGTTTTGTTGTTGTTGTTGTTGTTGTTTTAATTTCATTTGATATGTGATGTCCTATTTTACCTTTAAAACTATGCATCTCAGAACTCTTCTTGTAATTAGTGACCTTAACAATGATCATCTGAAAATACAGGTCTATAGGGAAGATGTTAAAATAATCAATGGTGGAATGGCAAAAGTGTGATGAATGATCTTTCTCCTCAAGGTATGCTTACTGGAGTGATCATGAATGGAAAAATGCATGGATCCTGCCATAGAGTCTTGTAGCTGCCTCGTAGTTTCCTGCACTGTAAAAATGCATCTTCCATTATTTGACCCATGGGCTTGCCTGTTTCAAAGGCAGGAAAGCACTCATATTTAGGGCTTATCAGTGATTTTTAGTGTGTTAGATTCCAAGTGAAAGTAGCCCATGACTCTGAGGATATGGGTCTGTGGAAATTATAGTCACATTCACATTGCTATTAATGAGCTACCTGGACTCTTTCATTTACAAACTGTTGCACTATGTCATCAAGTAGTGGGAAGGTATTTTTTCAGGCAGTGAAGCTTTGAGGTTTCATTTTATTTTATGGCTTTTGACTGCCAACAACTGTACTTCATTATACATGGAAAACACATTTAGCTGTTTCTTTTCTTCAATGTTCATCTGAAGAATTACATTCAATAGCTGCTTCCAGAAGTATTTTTGACACAGTGGAATCTCCCTGGGCCTTCTGCTTCTTCAGGGAAGTGATAATATAATACTACTGCAATGATTTTTCATGAAATTACATTTCCACGAATTGAAGATGGAAGGTTCATTTCTGTAGATCATGTTATAAAGTTCCATTGCATCTCAGATTAACTTTGTCACATCAATGTTTATGGAAAGTGCAAATATACATTTTCTTGTTTTCATCCAGTTTATGCCAGAGGAAAACATGTCATGAATTTTATAATTTAATCATTGCACTTTTCCTTTACTAAATTTTGGAATCCATGCATATTAATGAGTGTGTATAAAAGTCATTAATAATATTAAGAGGTTTTAGTAAATTTACCTTACATAAAGAGCTCATACTATATTTAGTAGAGACAGGGCAGAGTTCAAGTTATTTAGCATTTCCATGATTTTCATCTGCTTTTAAAATTACACTGGTGTTATTTTTAGTATGAATTTTTGTACTTTTACAGATGTAGTACATCTCAGCCAACAGTTTGTTATGAGCATATAAAAGGGTTGCTAACTAATCACTCTTTATTGTCTTTATTTTAAAGTGTTAACTCAAAAGTAAATTAAAACTCAATAATATTTTGAATGCCTCTTGTGACTTGCTAACTGTTTTAACCTTTGCTTTTACAGCCCTTTCTTTTGGACTACTAATTTGAGAGAATGTTTATTTTATATGAATAAGAGGTCTCCATAGCTTTAAGAATCTTTTAAACCATTGTGACAATTTGAACTGTAAATGTAGTTACTCTGAAGAAGTCACTTCACTTGCAGTTACTTTCAACTGCTGTGTTTAGATCTGCTGGGTAAAAAAAAAATTAAAAAAAATCTGGTATAAATGACTTCATTATGTTGTTTGTGCCTCAGTACCTCATGCTGCTTTTGTGATAAGTAGTTAACACTACTTTTAAAAAACATTTACACTTTCTTGCATCTTAGGCTTTTGTAACACATAACATTTATGCCAGTAGTAAAAATATTTGTAATTACCATATGAGGGGAGAAGTAACACTGCCCAAGATGAATCATACTGAAAATTTCCATTTACTCTTGTATTTTGCTTTGAAAATGTTCAATGCAAGAAGTCTTAGAAATTCCTTCATACAGAAGACTTACTTTTTTGATACTTGTCTTTCTTTTGTGATACATTATTTCATGATGAAGTGACTATTTTAAATGCAGAAGTAGTATGAGAATGTCAGGGTTTTGAAAAAAAAAAAAAAAGCAGTATACTCTAAGCAAACATGTTCAGTCACTTGTATGTGGAGTAATAAAAGAAGAAATGTGATCCTGTTAGGTTCTGATACATGCTTTAGTTTCAGGAGGAAAAATCCATCCCTCTGGTATATCAAGGACAACTAGGGTTATCTAACACCTACTATGAAGTGTCCTGCCTGACTACTCTTTTGTGGCTGGGATTCCATGAAAGTTTTTTTTTTTATTTTATTTTGAGTATTTTGCTGTGAGCTAATGTCCAGATTTTGAAGTGGAATTTGTGCAACTGAAATAATACACCTGAGTGGGATGCAAGTAAAAACTCTTTTTCATGTTTCCCTCAGTTTTTCTCATTACTGAGGATTGTAATGACGATGATGTCATGCAAACATTAGCAGCCTCAGAGATTAAGGCAGTCTTTCGAAGAATGTCTGAGATTACATTTAAGTTGTTTCAAACCTATCATTAAAGAAATGATCTGGAAACCATTTGTGATCATTTGTCCAGCCATGTGAGTTCTAAGTATATTTTGCAGACTTTACAAAATTACTAGTATAAGAATATAGTAAAAGTCTTTTATGCATTGAAAATGGTTTATTAGACATTTTTATACCTCTAATTATATATTTTAATTCTTTTACATTTAATTGAATTTTGATTTAATGCACCCAAGAGTCCATCTAAGCCCAGCATCCTTCTTTCACATGTAACAATGACTTAGGTCAATGATGTACTTTTCTTCATTGCACCCTTTGTTGTTCATTATGCATCATCCTCAGATCTGTGCTTCGATTTTCTGACATCATGGGTTGATACCAAAACCAACAGGGTGGAAGGGACCTCTGTAGGTCATCTGGTCCAACCCACCTGCTTAAACAGCATCACCTACAACTGATTGTTTAGAACCATGTCCTGTCATGTCCAAAGTCGGAGACTTCACAACCTCTATGGGAAACCTGACTGTTTCAAGATTGGTTTCAAAATACTGTCATAATGCTGAACCATATACTCTAGTGACCCAGATTTAAAATGGAATAGCTGAGAGATGCATGTAAATACATGGCTGAACAAAAAATAGCAACCAGATTAGCAGCTGCTCTCTAAATTGTGCAAATTTGTGCATGTTGTACAGAACTTGAGCTAGGGCAGAACGAAGGCATGTTGCTGTGTAGTGTTGTTAGTCCAGCCATGAAACTTTTGTAAAGGACTCCTTAGAAACAGTGATCATGGAAAATTTTAAAAACTCTTTCCCGGTTTCCAGCCTAATAACCAAGTGTGTAAGGACCTGGAACAGTCTTCTGGTTGGAGGTGTAGGGACAGAAAAACTTTTAGTTACAGAATGGATCTTGATAATACATGAAACAGATCCATATTTCTTCATCTAGGATATTCTCAATTTCATCATTTCTCCATTGGCTTCGTTGGCAAACAGTTCCCGACTCAGCATGCTGCTCTTATGGATTTCGTTCTGAGGTGCATAACTTTTCATATGCCATTTTATGAAGAGCTGAGATTACTCTCTTGAAAATTAATTGCATGGTCAAATTTTGTGGTAGAAAGATCATTTGCAACTGAGATATAACTGTCTATGATATCAGTCAAACCAGGGGAAATTTAGTTACTATATGGAAACCAGAACTACCCAGTTCAAAACTGGTCAGAGATGAGAATCTGTTCCAAAGAATCTTATTTTCACAATTAAAAATATTTTTGTGACATTCCTATTCCACATTTTGATCTACTTGAGATTTTTCAGCAGAGATAATTCTTTGTGAGTCTTTGTTGGTTTCTACAAATAAGTTATAGGAATACTTAAAGCAGAATTGGTGATCTTTGTTGGTGGATAAACCATGAATGCTAGAGATTAATTACATCTTTTTGTAAGTTTCTGGTGACCTTCCGTTTGATTCCAGTGGAAACAGGACTTTATCCAGGAATTCTGACATTCCTCAGCCTTTTATCAGGAAGAAAATTTAGCAAAGAAGCACTGACTTTGAATATGACCTCTCAGAGGGGAGATCTCACACATGAAAGCTCACAGGCTGTTTAGATTCTGTACATTTTGAACAAATTGTGTAAGTATAGAATGTGTTATGCTATGAGTGAAAAGATGTAACAAATTCACTGCTGTTGTGTGGATGAACCAGAGAAGCAAGTCATTTTTAATTCCCTGAGCACAATATCCTAAGGCAAAACAGCTGTATATTATGCTGTGTTATGTGCTTTTTATGTTAATTGATGTGCATTTATAAAGACGTGGCAATATTGACATAGCACTCTTGTTCAAATGCAGATTTCTGAACTTTTGTGTGTTCATTAAGAAAGACTCTTAAATGTACTTTATCTGAAATACAACCAACACTTAAGCAATTTCTGGCTGGTTGAATGAGCTCATGCATATATGCCCACATAAACACACATAATTAATGTACTGCATGATTTTACCATTGGAATGTGAAAGCAAGATTATAGTAGAAGAGGAAATGTTTG
Source organism: Aythya marila (assembly GCF_965140915.1). NCBI lineage: Eukaryota > Metazoa > Chordata > Aves > Anseriformes > Anatidae > Aythya > Aythya marila. The sequence continues at coordinate 44,003,159 of NC_139044.1, forward strand.
TGCTATGTTGTGTTTATTTCTAATGGTAGCGTATATGTACATGCACAAAGTGGGTGGCTGATCCACCAGCACTTGAAGGCAGAGACTTCATTACTTAGGTAGTACCAACAAAGGGCACATATGTCCCACTCCTTCTTGGGACAGGAGTATGCTTTATATGTCTGCTATATATTGCTTTTTACTCCTTTTGTAATTCTAAGCTTTTGGAATTCTATTTGTGTGCTTCCAGAGAAATAATTTTCTTGTTTTACATTTTTGTTTTTCTTTTCTTCCTGTGCGTTGTGACTACTGTGTTTTCTCCTGCATCTTTAGTACAAAATGGTTCTAAACTATAATTCCTAGTGCTGTTCTTTCCTGAACTTCTTGGCTCAATTATCTTTCTTTTTTCTTTTCTTAGAATTTTAGTTTGCAAACTGTGTGCAGAGTGGTTATTCTGTTCAGAGACTATTGTCTCCTTTCCACTTTCTTCTCAAAGTCAATTCAGTTGGGAACATTATCTCATACTGAACAAGATGTCATTGCCAAAGCTTTTGGTATTTAAGATTTACTTTTCCTCTTCTAGCCTTATACTGTCTGGTGAAGGGCACATGCACTGCTTTGACTATACTAGAAACTCCCATAACTGAGACCGATGAAGCAGCATGCCCTGAAAAGCAGGAGTAAAGCCTAATTTTATTTTATTTTATTTATTTATTTTTTAATATATTTTGTTTTTTTAAATGGTATACCATTAGCTACATTTCAGGCTGATAGTGCAAGCAGACCCAAACTGCTCACTATTCCCCTCATGACTGATAGCAACATCAGAAGTCAACCACAAAATGAACTGGTAAAATTGCCTAAGAAAATCTGTTCATAAGTGCCATTACCCATCTTTAGGACTTTGAAAGCTTATTCAACTTACATTATACAACCTGTCTTTTTGATCAGTTTAGTGTCTGTTTTTATGATTATTAGCTAATACTGCCTTTTTGACCTGCAAAGATGACCTTCCTCCAAGGTAAACTAACTATACTTTCCTGAAAGACTGTTGGCATATTCATATCTATAAAACGGTAGCAACATATAGAGGATTTAAATGACAGACTTGAAAAGTCAAAGTAAATGAGATCTTAAAAATAGTCCCATAATAATAATAATAAAAATATATATTCATCTGTAAGTATGAAAAGAAGCAAGAAAATAAGTGAGCTGTTATGTTGTGAGGAAAAAAAGATTAATGTTGTGTAGTGTGACCAAAAAGTCTAGAAGAATTCTGTTCATTTCTCATTAATGTTACAATGAAAAGAAAGTGGGAGCAAAAGAAGTATTGGTAGTAGTAATGAAGTGTAAAAATAGAAATTATTATATTGTAGTGGGTTTACGTGGCAAGGTTTTGGTAGCAGGGAGCCATAGGGGTGGTTTCTGTGAGAAAGATCTAGAAGCTGCCCCATGTTTGGGAAGGGCCCCATTGTTTTCCGGATCTGAGCCAATAAGCGATGTTGTTTGCACCTCTGTGAGAGCATATTTAAGACAGGGAAAAAACGCTGCGCCAGACAGCAGCCAGGAGTGAGAAACAGCCTGCAGGTGCCAAGGTCAGTGTAGAAGGAGGGGGAGAGGTGCTCCAGGCGCCGGAGCAGAAGTCCCCTGCGGCCTGTGGTGAGGACCATGGTGAAGCAGGATGTCCCCCTGCAGCCCATGGAGTACCACGGTGGAGCAGGGTTCCACGCTGCAGCCCGTGGAGGAGACCACGGTGGAGCAGGTGGCCCTGCACCGACGGAGGCTGCCGCCTGTGGAAGACCCCTGCCGGAGCAGATTCCGGGCCGGACCCGTAACCCGTGGAGAGGAGCCCACGCAGGAGCAGGTGACCTGGCAGGAGCTGCTGCCCGTAGGGGAGCCAGGTTGGAGCAGTTTTCTCCTGAGGGATGGACCCCGTGGTACGGACCCATATCTGGAGCAGTTCTGAAAGAGCTGCTGCCTGTGGGAAGCCCACGCCGGATCAGTTCATCAAGGACTGCATCCCTTGGGTGGGACCCCACAGCACAGGGGACAAGAGTGACCGAGAAGGAGAGGCAGAGAAGAAGTGCTGTAGACTGACCATAACCCCCATTCCCCCATTCCCCTGCGCCGCTCGGGGGGAGGAGGTGGAAGAGGGTGGATGGGGGGAAGGTGCTTTTGTTTTTTTTTTCTCTTTTGTTTTCTCACTTCTCTCGCTTGTTAGTTGTAGGCAATAAATCTTACTATCTCCTTATGCCAAGTCTGTTTTGCCCGTTACAATAATTATTGCGTGATTTTCTCATCCTTATCTCAATCCTTGAGCCCTTTTCACATATTTTCTCCCCATTCCTCTTTGAGGAGGGAGAGTGAGAGAGCAGCTGTGGTGGAGCTCGGCTGCCCACTCGAGCGGAACCACGACATATATCTGTGGTAGAAATGAAACCAAAAGAGCTTAAACTGATTCATTTGCCCAGTTAAGGCAAATTAGAAAATATTCTCCTTGGAATAAAGATATAATTGGCACATAAAGACAGACAGCCAGTTGCTATGTTTGGTATTAAATGCATCAAATGAGGAATGGCATCATATTAATGTGAGATATCAAACAATTTTTAAATTTTTTCAATCTTTGTAAGCGCTTCTAAGTCATTACATAGGTTACCATATCTGGTTTGGGGCATTATATTTCTAGAAATGCTGGCCTCAAGAAATGTTTATTTGACTCCAATAGACTTGATGCAAGCACATGCTAGCCTTTGCTAATTAGGGCCAGACTTCTGTGTGTAAGGTGAACTAGAAATGTATTTGGAAATTTGGGAATTATTATGTATGAAGTAATATTTTACAAACCTGCATGCATCTACTGTAAGTTAAAGATCCTTATTACAGTCTGGGCCCCTAGGAAGTCAACTGGAGTTTTGTTTTGTACTATTTTTTGAAATCCCTGTTTTAAGTATGTGGGTCTATTTAGAAATTTAAATCAGGCTGAATGCTTTGGAAAGAAGCAATGTTTTGCTCAAATTTCATATATGAACATAGATTAAACATAATCATATAATGTATCACTCTTGTTTTGATTTATTTTTTATTTTTTGCATTTTATAATTGAATACTTAAATTGGTATTTATTGTTCACCTTCTCTGTTCTTAATCCAGGAAAAGATTAAATAAGTTCTTTTACTTTTTTGTCCTTTCTTAGTTTTCATTATTGAACTTTTATGTCCATAGTTTACTATTTTAATTCCATTGAACCTTAGACATGCAGTAAGAGATTTTATATGACTGCCTTTTGAACAAATGTTCAGCACATAACTAAAACCATTATTGTTTTTTTAGACCTTTTGTTACGTTTATGTAAAGTCAATTTTAATAATGTTCACAACAATGAAAATTCTGTGTGGTTTTGTTTTGTTTATTTGTTTGCTTGTCCTTCATTCATCAATATCTACTACAAATTTCCTTTCTGTTCTTTTCTGCATATAAATATGTTGAAGAAAATTTACTGGGAAAATATTTTTTTTTCTTTTTTGTATTTAAACTGAGTGATAAATCAATGTCCACTTTCAATTAAAAATGGAAAAGCTGAGAAGTACATTTGAAAGGATTGCATAATTCTGGAGGGCTGCTTTAAGAATTTATATATAGTGTTTTAACCTATTTCTGTGGCTGTTGGCTTGCAATCATACAAGTGGGAAATCAAAAATCTATATTTAATATTGAAAATTATTTAACTTTGATATCTGTGACTGCAAAACAAATGATTAAGATACTTCTCTGAAATGATAATATGTGACACGTACCTCTGCAGTGTGGGAGGTGAAGTGTTGTATTCTCTTGTTATAAGAGCTGTGGTCTGCAGAGAAGTTTACTTTCTATTCACAAGAAAAATACACAAGTAATAAATTGCAGTTTATGTCATTTCTTTGCTTCCATACTTTTATCCTGTCCTGGGACTATAATTTCTGGCAAAGAAAAGTGTCATTTGTCCCCTGTAGTATCGCATCTATTTCCTCAGTATGGCCATTTGTGATTTTTCTTTACACAATATAGACACGTTCCCATTAGCAGGGTGAGCCACCCACCTGTTTGGAAGTGAATATACTGTGATTGATAAGTTCAAGCTTGAATTGGAATTAGTTGCTTCAAAGTATCAGGCTAGAGTCATTCTTCAAGCAGCCCCAAGGTGTTAGACCACCAGGATAGAGTGTCTGTTGGGACAGAACTTTATGTTCACGCCAAATTTAATAAAAAGATTGTGTGAAAAAAACAAAACAAAACAAAACAAAACACAATTGTACTTAAATCCTTTTCAAAGTTCACTTTTTATTGTTAAGGTGTTTGGGAGTTTTAAAATGACTGTTCTTTACGCTCCAGCTTTCTTGGTCTTGCTATGAAATCAATAGCAATAACAACAACATCAACAATATTTTTTGACAAAAAAACAGGTATGATGTCACAAAGCCAATATAGTGATTCCATTCAAAAATCAAAAGTCTGGAGATAGAGATCATCTGTAGTGAGCAAAGCTCACACTAAAGAAAGGAAAAAAAAAAAAAAAAAAAGACAATTTACATGAGCTCATTACACAAGTTTTACATGGGATGCTCTCCCAGTAGTTCTTCTGTCAAACAACACCATACATATTTCTTTAACACATGTTATGTTTATTGAATGATTCTCTGGTTTCCTCAGAGTTCAAACCATGCTTTTATTAATTTTTTTTTTTTTTTAAGTCATTTCCTTTCATTAGTATTCTAGCAGTTGGGATTTGATGTATTGATATGGACATAGTTATGTAAGGAATGTTTACTGCTACTTTGTTGTAGTTCTCTGCACACATTAGGGTTTATTGCCAAAATGGCATGCTTTCTAGAATTGAAATATATAATATGGCCTATTAAAACAAAAAGTGCATTTGGAGGCCTACGTAAATTGTCATTAACAGTATAATAGCAAGAAGGAAACCATATTTTTTGATTGTTGTGAGTTCTAAAGAGTGACTCTAAGAGACTCTAAATTACTGTGTCATTCCATTTATTTATTTATTTATTTGTTTGTTTATTTATAAAATATGATACATGAAGGAAACTGCCCAGGAAGTTCCAAGGTCTATGACCAGAAGAGAAGAGTTAATCTTAGTCATAAAGAAACTAAGGTTTTAATACTTAAGAATGGCTTTGTATTGACTTCTGATTGGATTTGACTTCTATCAAAGATCAAGAAATGATGCAGAAATTCTGTATTCTCAGAGGTATGAGAGAGGGTAGAAATAGTTATGTAGAAACTATAAATTATGCTGCCAAGAACTGAATTAGTGATGCATTTGTACAAAACCTAAAAAAATTATGATGGAGTGAATAGAATGCTCAGCCCTTTATGAAGGCAGTCCTGGGTGATATACTAGGTTTATCATAAATTTGTTGGAAAAAGGGCAATCAGTCCACTTCAGTACAAAGTTGCAAAATGTTTGGGGAGGAAATCTTGCTAGCAGTGGACGTATGCTTTCTGTTAAAAACAGCTTAGGAAAGAAACAATTTAATAAATCTCAGCAAGAATCAAGGAGTCATGTACAGGCTGAAATTCCCAGGCTTCTATAGGAAGAATAAAAGTATTGGACTCATATACTAGTATCACAACCAGTATGGTAATACTGTCTGTGTTATGGTAAGATCAGTGAGGGCAGGAAGCTCCACATCAGAGGGAGAACTCAGTTACCATGCTGCAGCAGGATACATGCAGAGGTCAGATTTTAGATGCTAACAGTGTCTGCTTGTGTTTAGAGTCCAACAGGGCCAACCCCCAACTACACTACTGAATATGTAGAAGTTGTATGTGGCTCAAGAAGTCTCTACATTGAATCTAAGTGCAAATTACAAGTCTATCTCACTCTGTCCAATGCGTTTATTTATAGTGCTCTTGGAGTCATATTCCAAGATGGTGTCTAACTAGGTGGGTCTTAGATCTCTGTTCCTATGTTTCAGATAAAAGCACTTGAATAAGAGCAATGAGTATTCTGGACAGAAATTTCAAACAAATATGACCACACATTTTGGCTTTGCTGAAGTATGTGTATGTTGTAACTATTTTAAGAACTTTAAATGACAAAAAGCCCAGGTAAGGCCATGAAATTAATACTGTTGCTTTCAGATTTGTATTTCCTGAAAACTTTATTTAGAAAAAAAAAAATAAATAAAATTTTGAGGTTTTAAAACAAGGTTTTGCTGTAAAGATTTAGTAGAAAGCTGGGTTAGACACTGTAAGTTGCATTCAGTTATTCTTTTCTTCAGATTTTCATATATACCCGTTTATGTATCTGGTTGATTGTTCTGAGTGACTAGGGAAAATACTGTAGATCTGTTACATTTCTGCACATATAGGTGGTCTGGAAAAAATGTCTTTATTCTTTGGCCTCTCTACGACTCAGGCTTGCCAAGTGTGAGGCATTGTTTGCGTGATACAAATTCAAGCTGTTGAATAATTTGGTTTTCTTCATAATTATCCTTCCTACCAATTCTAGAAAATGCTTTCTTCCTCTTTTTATAGGCCCAAGCCCTATCCAGAACATCTCTGTATATCTATTGATGGTGACTCCTTTAACAACTGTCTTAATATCTTAAGTCACACTGGCCTTTGAACTCGAGTCCCTGTAGACATGCAAGTCATCATTCAAGCCATAACACATACAGATATTAGATACAACAAAAGTTAGGTGAAGTGAATTCTACCTTAAGTGTCAATCCTTTCAACTAAGTCATGTGGATTTTTATTTTTTTTCCAGACATGTTCAGACTGATTTTCTTGGCAGTCTTCTTTTCTTCATAGATTTCCTTCTGGAAATCCGAGATGTGGGTTCTATGTTTTGGGGGAACAGAAATATAGAGATGTACTCTATGAAACCTATGCATGTACTGAGCATAACAAGAGGAAAAAAGTGAGCATATCATCTATGGGTACTATGAACTTCAGATCTTGAATGCCACTGTCTGTACTCACTATGTGATTATGTGTACAGACTCTTTGCCTCCAGGTATTATGATTAAAAACTGCTAAACTGTTTTTTATATTTTTTCAGTTCTCATTTTTGTAATAGGAGGGCTATCTTTATTAAAAACTTCTGTCTTGTCTGTTAAAAAAAAACACACATGTGGCTTTGATCTAACTGAATGTTTAGAGTATAGCTGTCAGATTAAGCAGTCATCTTTCAAGAAAACAAGATTTTCCAAATGCTATTTATATGTTTCTGTTCTTCTGTTAAACCACAAAAAAAGAGTTGGTAAGTCCTTTGTGTACCATATATCTTCAGGGATAAAGGTGCTGAAGGTTACATTGCATTAAACATCACTTTCAGAACAGGATAAATATAATAAAGTCAATTCTATATAGTCTGCTTGTCCTTTTGCTCATGATTGCTGCTAGCTGTCAAACAGTAAGTACTACTGTATTGGTGACTGTGTTTTCACTGGTAAACACTAGTTTTTAGTGGTAGTCCTGTCAATTTCACTTTAGCCACATTGTTTGCCCTGTCTCAGTTTTATATTGAAGCTCTGAATGTGCTGACTGTAGTTTCAGAGATCACATCTATCCATTCAAAGGTGATAAAACCAAAAATGTGTTGTTATATATGCTTACTGCCTGAAATTTATATTTATTGTATTAGTGAGTAATGTGAGAGTATTGCAATATGCGCAGTAAAAGATGGTGATTGTTCTTGAGCAGTACCTTTTCTCAGTTGTCATAATTAGCTGAAAACCATGAAGCTAAAGATAATGCTGCATAACATTACAGATATGGGAGTTCTACCTGTGTTTTATCTGTGTGACTAATTCCAAGTTAATTTTCAAAACCATTACTTGTTAAGATGACATTCGGTTGTTCTGACTTTTGTTTAACTTATATTTGAAGCCACAGTGAGAGGCTGTCTTTTGTTGGGTTACGCTTCTGTGCCACCAATGGGACTTGCTGGTGCATCTTCTGTGCCCAGTGTCACCACCACTGCTGGCAGTAACAGAATCAGCTGTGTTAGTCTGTGGGGTGAGTGGGACTCAGTGCAGTAGGATGGGACCTTGTCATCCAACTGCAGGCTCAGTGTTTCTGTGAGAATCAGCTGAAAACAGTGTTTGTTTGTTTGCCTTGTTTTGTTTTGTTTTTTAATCTTTCTTTAAGAAAGAGAGAAAGGGTGGTCTTATAATCAGAACAAATAAGTACCTGATGGGCTTTCCCATAACACTTTATCTTTCTATATAAAAATCACTTACATGTATCCGACATGTAAGTGATTGTTGAGACAATCAACAACAAATGAACTGATCTAGTGGTCCCTGCTTAGTCAAGGCATAAGAGGAAATTAAAATGTTTCCAGGGAAGCTCCCATGCGCTGCCTACATCTCACAGTTAATATGATGCTGTGAGCAAAGTAAAGGAAGTGCTTATCCCTGAGTATATGGTGCAAGCATGTAACTTCTGTCAGTTGCCTGTATTCCACTTCTGAACATGTGTCTTTTTTTTTTTTTTTTTTTTTTTTTTTTTTTTTTTTAATAGCATAATGCATAGCTGAGTAATTGGGGTAACTGAGGCTAGAATAGTAATGGCTGATAGGCGTTGCAGAATTCAATATTCTTGCAGGAGAATATTTACGTAGCAAACACATTTTGATCTGCAAGACTGAACTTCAGAAAGGGGGAGATAGGGTCTTTTTAAAATATATATATTTTTTTCCTTTTTAAAAATGATTGAGAAGGACAGTTTAAAATTTCTGATTCCATCAATATATATATGAGAAGAAAGAATAATATAATTGGTTGAAACCAAGACTTCCTAAGTCTGGAGCCCAAAGCAAATATTTTACTAATTCAGCAGTAGAAAAAGTAGAAATGTAGAGTTTTCTACAGCTATAATAATTTTATTATAACCATTGTATTTTATTTGGCTTCCTAAAATGACACTTATTTCAGTTTCCCAGTGACTTAAATCCCTCACAAATTTGACATCACTTGAAATGAAATAATTGAACTGAAACATTAGAATTATTTGAGTCAATGAATAGCTTTCTAAATTTTTAGAGAAAAAATACTATGCCTCTTTCACTAGAGAGTATATTCTGCTTCCTGGGCCTTAGCAAACTAAGGAATATATTTGTTTATCATTTCAAAAACACTGCATCTATTCCCTTTAGTTCTTGCTGTCTTTTCTCTTGCCAATATTTGAAATGCTATTTTTGGGCTTTTTTTTTTTGTCTATTAAAAATAAGTTTCTGCAGTAGCTCCACATGTTCTGATATGTAAGAAGGACCTTCTGGAACTTCTTTTCACTGTGCTTCCTTAGGCTATGTTTGGAAATATAATACTGTCATAAATTAAACACAATTTCTTATTGAAAAAGATATTCAAATTTCAATGGATTCTAAATATGTGAGCACATTCTTTATCAGTTTTAATAGCTCTTATAGCTCTTATTCAGAGATTTTAAAGGCACTACAGGTTAGCTTTTTAGTAGCTCTTTTGGCCCATGTTAATGCAGATTGCAATTAACCTCAAATTTCTATATCGTCCAAAATGTAATATACAATGTAAAACAGTCATTGGGATGTTTCTGCATTATCTTCAGCCATTTCTGGAACAGATACACTAATTTAACATGTAAAATTGCTTTTTTAGCAATGAGTCATTGTAAAATCTGAAGGCTAAACCGGACTGCCTTTGAGTGTGTTTTAGCAATCTAGTTTGGATCTGAATGCTTGTGAAGGGAATCTTACAGTTCCTGCTTATACAACTTTGGTTCTTGTTAGTGTATGCTCCCTGAAGGTGTGAATTGGATTAGTCTCTGATCAAGTTAAACCAAAAGACAAACTCCAGAGGTGCACTCAGTGTGTTAACAGGCTTTCTAATATGGGACTAGAGTAGACCTGGTTACATTAACCCTCTGAAAGTAACGTGGCTGTTACAACCAACTCTGCACCAACACTTTTGTTCTGCATATCCCCTGCTGCTGTGCTACTTATCGATATAGACATAGCTACAGATGTAGAAATGCATGCAATTTTTTCACAGAACTGAAATAAGAAATCCATTGATGTGGTCATCTGCAAATTCTCTTATACCTGTATGATCTTTCTGTCCTATTTCAGTAGCAGGAAAGAATAGAAAAAACATGATTTAAAGTCAGTTGACACAAGAAAGCAGGTTGACAGAGCAGGGTGACATTGCAATAAACTCAATTTTAAAAGGTGTAATACAATTCAGGAATTAGCTATATATGTCATTTAAAAATAAAAAAAATAAAAAAATAAAAAATAAAAAAGCTAATTTGCAAGGTAGAACTCAGGATGCTAATGACTCACCAATTCCATCAAAAACTCTGTTTGGTGAAGCTTTTCTGTTGGCAGTTTGGATTATGAGTGATAGTATCATTGTAGTTGTCTAATAATCACTTTATTTTGCTTAGACTTTTAAAACATTAATTGGATTAGAAATAATAATAATCCTGGCTCTATTTAGGGAATATTCCTTTTGCCAATGGAAAGATACTGAGTGTAATGCTTCTCAGGAGAGTGAGACAGCCTAAGGGCAGCCTCTTTATCTACTGCTAATGAAAGCAGGTTGAAAAAGTGGTAGAAAGGACTTTTCCTTTAAAGAAGGACTTGTGAGAAAATCAGTGGCTTAGAGCACACAGCCAAACAGGAGAGGTATGAAAGCTAGGAAGTGAGCATTTTTAGTTCAGCCAACATTTCTATGATTCTGTGCTTTGGTGTTGTCAAATATGTGGAAAGTGATTAGATGAAGTAGAAAGACAATTTTTAGTGGAAGAACAGGACTCTGGAAGGGGAATGTAGCAGTACTTCAGGGAATGCAGTTACATTTAACAGGTGGAAACCAAGCAGTGTTTCAGTAGGCTATAAGAGGAGGCAGTGAGTACATGCTGCAGTTTTTGAGGTTCAGGATGGAAATTAGGAAAAAAAAAAAAAATCACCAGAACAGTGTGGCACTAGAACAGGTTGTGAAATCTTTTGTTCTTGTAGTTCTCCTAGATTTGGCAAGACAAAGCCATAGCTAACCCATTCTACTTTTTTCAGTAGTTTCACCTAGAGCAGAAAGAACAGATGACCTTCTTGGATCTTGTAAAAATTCAATTGTTTTACTAATGAATCTTCAGTTAGAATAGAATCCATCTCTGATTTCTCAGGTTAGGTCATCTCTTTGCTAATAATTTGAAATAATAATAAAAATATTTTATTTCACACAAGATAAATGGATGCAGAAACTTAGGATAGATTACTTAGATATTTTATAAATACATCCTCTTTCCAATAATAAGTTACAGAGGTAGATAAGGAGCCAATAAAAGTATTTGTTAAAGGTGTAATAGTCTTGGATATTGGAAAAAAAATAGTTACATGCGGCAGATTGGACAGTTCTGGGTAGTTTATAGTTTTAAGATTACAGAAGTGAGAGTGAGAAAGAAGAATATAAGAAAACTAAAGTCACAGTCTTTGTAGATAACAGTTGTGAGAGATTACAATAATTTGTCATTGGAGATTTTGAAGGAGGGTATACAAACCCAAAAGCAAAAAAGTTAATTCATTGAACCAAAGGAAGTAAGCAAATGAATAAACATGTCAAACAACAGGTCAAGAAAAATGAGGATGAGAAAAAGTTAAATAGAAGAATGAGTGATGTGATGAGACCATATTCTGATGAACTGGTTAGAGCATGAAATGTGGTTGTGATTCCAGCTCTTCAGATTATTGTCACTGGCATCAGTAACTGCAAATCCTAATATGCAAAGGATAAACATGAATAAACTTGAATAAAAGGTATCACTTGTACATCATCACTATCTGAGCTATAGCAGACTTTCAAGTGTTTGTTTATAAAAGAAATTGCAGAAAATAGTACTTTTATTTTAAAATTAAGATTTTGTGCAATTGATAAAAGAAAGCTAATGCAGCTAAAGGCTCTTAATACATCTTTGAGACTTGCCTCTTTATAAAGGTTTGTGTCCTTTTTCAATATACTTTTTTTTGGACAGGAAATTATACTACATTTAACACCAATGAAAATCTGAAAACTGCATTTGTTGATATGCCTCATTTAATTCATATTATTTTCCATCTCCATTTATTCCATCTCCTTCATATTTCTTCCATGTTCCTTTCTTGAATCAAACACAGTGAAGCCTGTTTAACTTTCTATATGGTTTAAACATATGCTTTGGTTTTACAGACTGTTGATACGTTACCTGATCTTGACACAAATTTGAAATAATTCAAAAAGAAAAATCTAAGGAAAAATAGATTTTTCAGATTAATTTGGGTTAGAATAGTCTACAGGTTATGTTGTTCCACTTTTTAAAGTAAGTTCTGGATCTCTTAACATAGTAGTAATGTAAATATCTTCCTGACGCTCTTTATTCAGTTGGTTGTACAAAAAAGCAATCTTCACTCTCTGGAAAGATTTCTACTAAAGCCATATGTTCTTTTCTTTTGAACTGCAGCTCACCACAGCCACCTTGGGTGGCAAACTCCAATTGTTTCTGCCCTGAGATTTGCCAGCATATGGAGCTTTGGACCTGCTACTCTGAGAATAACGACATGCTGAGAGAAAGGCGACCAGTAGCGGGCCATAGGCAAGCAGCATAATATTCCCTTTTAATGTACAGATTTCTTCTGATTTTATTTTCTGGAAATTCCTCAAACTGTTCTCAAAGTTTTTCTGTTGTACAATCTGATGCCTTTATTGCAAAAATGAGGACAAAATATCTCTTGATGAAATGAGACTACTTATTCTGACTTCATTCCAGGAAATCATCAGAGAAGTGGCTTTGAGTTTTGGGTGTAAGCTGTAGGACACCTTTGATTGTTGGGTGTAAGCTGTAGAGCTTTTCTAGCCTGTGACCATTTTGCTCTAAGTTAAAATAACAACTCTGCAGTTTTAAAGCTATCTTTGACTTTGCCCTAATATTTAAATTAATCTGAAAGGGAGAAGAATTGTCTTTCTCAAGTGCCATGAGAGTCTTTCTATTATACACCTTCGGGGTTACTGGGATCAGCATGAATGTTGTTTGAAGGCAGAATTTTACTGTTTTACCCTTTGCCTACATTCTGTAAATTTTGTAGGCAATATGTGATAAACGTCTTATTAAAAAGTTATGGTCTTGTTGCAGTCTGATATTATTCAACGACCTTTAAATGTAAGTAAACTATTTCTGTCTTTGAATAACTCTTAATTATTTTTTGGAAAATATTTAAAATAATATGAAAATAAACTTTTGAAAAAAAAATTTTTTTTGTATTCTTCCTAGTTTACTTGTCTTCATCGTAGAAAAAATATTGTTAGATAAATGCTTTTTAAAACTTTTTTTTAAAATACCTATTCTAAGCCTTCATTGACAACAGATAAAAATATAGATGATGTATGTGACAAGTTGAAGGAGACAGATGTTATTTTCCACTGGAAAATTGTGGTTATACTTCAGTTTAATTTGCCAGAACAGAATCACTAAATTTCATTAATCACTCCACTTTAAAAAATTGAAAAAATTGATTCCCCGCTGCTATGTCAAATCAATAAGTATGCCCAAGTCACCTTCAGTATGGTAAAGAATGTTGTGCGTTCAACCAGCACCTCCAATTTATACATGTTAAATTTTGTATATATAAATCAAGATACTTCCATAAGTTGTGTAAATTCCTTAGCAAAGTTCTTTTGAAAGTGCTTTAGTATTGTGAAGCAAAATCCTATGCTTTCACTATGTATCATACTCTGATCTCCTCCACAATACAAGTGTTTCATCAATAACTACAGGAGTCCTACACAGCTTGATAATGCTCAGGAGTCTGAATATCAGAATCAGTTCTGGTATGATCAAAGCAAATGTGGAATAACACACCTGAATACTTTTCCAGTTCAAAACCAGATTAACCAAGAGAGTGCATTCTATCCTGTGGGTACATACTGATAAACTACACTACACTTATGAGTTATCAGCAGGATTGAAATTTTTATTTTCGCCATAGTGATTTTTTGGATGGTCTTCTTCAGACTTTATTTATTTAACTTTCTCATCTGCAAGCTTTGGACTCCGCATCAGGAGTCATTATTCAAATACAGAAAACTGGCATAGCCCAAGTGGTATTTGCAATGAAGGTGTTCAGCTTTGGGTTGCAGCCTGCTTAGTAGAGATAGAATCTTCAGAAAATTTGATATCTCTGCTGAGGATATGTGAGCTGTAATTATTAATGCTTTTTAAAAAAATCCAGATTTTTGAAGCAGGAGTAAGAAGCAGGAGTAAGACAGAATACAGAGGCCACACTCAAAAAAATAAATAATAAATGATTCCTTGCTCTGGAGGTTGTCACAGTCTCCATGGGAATGAAGTAAAATGGAAATGTTTCCCTTTTGTAGATACCTTTCTTTCCAGGAGTAACTGTTGTCTGTCCCCAGTCAGCCAACGCATATCCCAGTAACATTTCCTAATCTTTCGTGCTAATTTGATCTCTGAAGAAGGATCTGGATAGGCTGCACCGATGGGCTGAGGTCAACTGCATGAAGTTCAACAAGGCCAAGTGCCGGGTCCTGCACCTGGAGCGCAATAACCCCAAGCAGAGCTACAGACTGGGAGAGGAATGGTTGGAAAGCTGCCAGGCAGAGAAGGACCTGGGAGTGATGGTTGACAGTCGGCTGAATATGAGCCAGCAGTGTGCTCAGGTGGCCAAGAAGGCCAACGGCATCCTGGCTTGTATTGGGAACAGTGTGACCAGCAGGGCTAGGGAGGTGATCGTCCCCCTGTACTCAGCTCTGGTGAGGCCGCACCTCGAGTACTGTGTTCAGTTTTGGGCCCCTCGCTACAAGAAGGACATCGAGGTGCTTGAGTGGGTGCAGAGAAGGGCGACGAAGCTGGTGAGGGGCCTGGAGAACAAGTCCTACGAGGAGCGGCTGAGGGAGCTGGGCTTGTTCAGCCTGGAGAAGAGGAGGCTCAGGGGTGACCTTATCACTCTTTTTAGGTACCTCAAGGGAGGCTGTAGCGAGGTGGGGGTTGGCCTGTTCTCCCACATGCCTGGTGACAGGACGAGGGGGAATGGGCTTAAGTTGAGCCAGGGGAGTTTTAGGTTGGATGTTAGGAAGAACTTCTTCACTGAAAGGGTTGTTAGGCACTGGAACAGGCTGCCCAGGGAAGTGGTGGAGTCACCATCCCTGGAAGTCTTCAAAAGACGTTTAGATGTAGAGCTTAGGGATATGGTTTAGTGGAGGGCTGTTAGCGTTAGGTTGGAGGTTGGACTCGATGACCTTGAGGTCTCTTCCAACCTAGGAAATTCTGTGATTCTGTGATTCTGTGATCTCTTCTTCCAAATTTATTGGATCATCTCAATTTGCTTAATGTGAGACTCAGCTTTCTGAGGCTTTCTGGTTTGCAATTTAGGGCATGTTGGCAATAGCCACGGCATCATTAATCCAAGCTGAGTAGAGACTTTCATCTATCTGAGACTTGCAGATGTGCAGCTCATTGGTAAACCAATAATTTGTTAACACCTTTTTCCTTCCTGGTGAGACAATCTGCCCTACCACACAGGAACTAGATCTTTTCAAATGGAAATTTACTACAATTTTGTCACATGTCCAAAAACAATATATATATAAAAAAAAAAAATCCCCCCCCCCGGACTCCTCAGAAATGCTTGAATACTTGTGGTTTTGAGAATGGAAAACTTTAGCTGACGCAGTTCAAGCCTGGCAAAATTAAATGCTTGAAATCAGGTTTTCTAATGGCAAACATGAGGAAAAAACAGTCATGGATGGTGCTACCATCCCATATTGTATTTAAATTTATCATAATCAGTAGGTTATCCTTGTGAGATCTGTTTGATAGAAGCACAGAGGAGTCTACATTTAATTACTAAAGAATTGCAATCATAAAAGGTTTCTTTTCAGTATAACATGCCCTCAGAGGCACTCTGGTTTTTAAACAGGGAACCCTGAAGGTTTGTATTTTCAGTTCCTGTCATAAAGACAAAGCCATTTTGAATGAGACAGTCCTAAAGGGAGACAGGAAAAGTTCCTGGTTAACTAAATATATCTCAGCTATAAAAAAAAATCCTAGAAAACTGTAAATGTAAATATTTAATAGGTCATTTTGAGGAATTTGAGCATGCTTTCAAACATTTCTTTGAAAAAAAAGTGACAAAATTTAAAAAATTATATGTATTTACTAAATAGCTTATGAACATTAGAACTCTGGCTTTGGAGGACTATGTGGCAATGTGTGAGGAAAATGGTTGGCAGAAGAATAGCTTAATTTCATTAAATTTTTGCTGTTTTACATGTAACATATATCCTTTAATGTCCTGCATTTTGGGGAAATGAATGTTGTTTTCTTGTCTTTCTGGGAACTGTTATGTGGGGGACTTTCCCAGTTGAACATCTTCTACTGAGTGTCACTGAATTCTTTTCTTAAAATGGGTTGCCAGAGTAGTTTGGTATTGTTCTTTAAAGGTCACAAGACACAGGAAGCAGCCAGCACAATTCTGAAGTGGATCCTGTTAAAAACTGTTTGGGATTAAGTGGTTTGCAAAATATCAGGTATTATCCATTTTCCTGCATGGAATGAAACTGAAACCTTTCTTAATTGAATAGGTATACTATTTGGGTTTGTGGCAAACTCTGGAGCTTGGAAAAATGGAAAAGAAAGCATGGAAAAAAGCTTCCAGAAACAAGAAAAAATTGAGAAATTCTTTGTTTGAGAGAAAATGGTCTACTTTACCCTGTGGATATGTGTTATGTGTTGATTGTTCATTTGTGGGTAATGCTGAGTAACACTGATGCTGTTAAGTAATGCCCTGAGGAAAAGAGCATGACCCAGGCCTCATGTCAGTTCTTTGTGGACAGGGGGGAAACTGGCAGTTCTATATTCCTGTTCCTGCAGTTTTGATTAATTATATTTCCTTTTTTTTTTTTTTTTTTTTTAAAGCAATATTAATAGGGAAAACCAGGCAGCAAAAGCCAGGATAAACAGTCCAGATTGCCAGAGAAGCCTGTACTGATGAGGGAGGTCTGAGGTGAAATCAGCAGATGACATCATCAGGTCAAGATAAAGGTCAGAATCAGGAAAATACAAGGGCAGACCCAGGTGTACCTACAGCATAGTTCAGGCAGAGAACAAGAGAGAGAGCCTGAACATTAAAGTCACTCCTGAGTGTGGTGGTTTTACCTTGCTAGGCAGCTGAATGCCACCACAACTGCTCTCTCACTCCCCCTCCTCAGAAGAGGAGAAGAAACAACAAAAATGGAAAGAACTCATCTCTCAACTAATTGGTTGAGAGATAAGGATAATTTAATTAAAGGAAAAATAATTATTAAGGGAAAATTATTAATAATTAAATAATTTAATTAAAGGGAAAAAGGAAAGAAAAAAAAAAAAAGCAAAAGCTGTGTGGAAGTGCAGAGGAAAGAAATTTCTATTTTCCACCAATGAGTAATGCTTGACCACATCCCTGAAGCATCGCCTCAATGCATGTAGCCTTTCACAGAATCACAGAATTTCTAGGTTGGAAGAGACCTCAAGATCATCGAGTCTGACCTAACGCTAACAGTCCCCACTAAACCATATCCCTAAGCTCTACATCTAAACGTCTTTTGAAGACTTCCAGGGATGGTGACTCCACCACTTCCCTGGGCAGCCTGTTCCAATGCCTCACAACCCTTTCAGTGAAGAAGTTCTTCCTAACATCCAACCTAAAACTCCCCTGGCGCAACTTCAGCCCATTCCCCCTCGTCCTGTCACCAGGCACGTGGGAGAACAGACCAACCCCCACCTCGCTACAGCCTCCTTTGAGGTACCTGTAGAGAGCGATAAGGTCACCCCTGAGCCTCCTTTTCTCCAGGCTGAACAAGCCCAGCTCCCTCAGCCGCTCCTCATAGGACTTGTTCTCCAGGCCCCTCACCAGCTTCGTCGCCCTTCTCTGGACTCATTCAAGCACCTTGATGTCCTTCTGGTAGTGAGGGGCCCAAAACTGAACACAGTACTCGAGGTGCGGCCTCACCAGAGCTGAGTACAGGGGGACGATCACCTCCCTAGCCCTGCTGGTCACACTGTTCCTGATACAAGCCAGGATGCCGTAGGCCTTCTTGGCCACCTGAGCACACTGCTGGCTCATATTCAGCCGACTATCCACCATCACTTCCAGGTCCTTCTCTGCCTGGCAGCTCTCCAACCATTCCTCTCCCAGCCTGTAGCTCTGCTTGGGGTTATTGCGCTCCAGGTGCAGGACCCGGCACTTGGCCTTGTTGAACTTCATGCAGTTGACCTCAGCCCATCGGTGCAGCCTATCCAGATCCTCCTGCAGAGCCTTCCCACCCTCAAGCAGATTGACACACGCACCTAACTTGGTGTAATCTGCAAATTTACTGAGGGTGCACTCGATGCCCTTGTCCAGATCATCGATGAAGATATTAAAGAGGACTGGCCCCAGCACCGAGCCCTGGGGAACACCACTAGTGACTGGCCTCCAACTGGACTTGACTCCATTTACCACGACTCTTTGGGCCCGGCTATCCAGCCAGTTTCTAACCCAATGAAGTGTGCGCCAGTCCAAGCCAAGAGCAACCAGTTTCTTGAGGAGAATGCTGTGGGAGACGGTGTCAAAAGCCTTGCTGAAGTCAAGGTAGACCACATCCACAGCCTTTCCCTCATCCACCCAGCGCGTCACTTGGTCATAGAAGGAGATCAGGTTCGTCAAGCAGGATCTGCCTTTCATAAACCCATGCTGACTGGGCCTGATCGCCTGTTTGCCCTGCAAGTGCTGCGTGATGACTCTCAAGATAATCTGCTCCATGAGCTTCCCTGGCACTGAGGTCAAACTGACAGGCCTGTAGTTTCCCGGGTCAGTCCTCCAGCCCTTCTTGTAGATGGGTGTCACGTTTGCTAGCCGCCAGTCAACTGGGACCTCCCCCGATAGCCAGGACTGCTGATAAATGATGGAAAGTGGCTTGGCCAGCTCCTCTGCCAGTTCTCTCAGTACCCTTGGGTGGATCCCATCCAGCCCCATCGACTTGTGCACATCCAAGTGCCGTAGCAGGTCACCAACCAGTTCTTCGTGGATAGTGAGGGCCACATCCTGCTCCCTATCCCCTTCCACCAGCTCAGGGTTCTGGGTATCCAGAGAACAACCGGTATTGCCACTAAAGACTGAGGCAAAGAAGGCATTAAGCACCTCTGCCTTTTCCTCATCTCTTGTAACTAAGTTTCCCCCCGCATCCAGTAAAGGATGGAGATTCTCCTTAGTCCTCCTTTTTGTGTTGATGAATTTATAAAAACATTTTTTGTTATCTTTAATGGCAGTAGCCAGATTGAGCTCCAGATGAGCTTTGGCCTTTCTAATTTTGTCCCTGCACAGCCTCGCAACATCCTTATAGTCCTCCCTAGTGGCCTGCCCACTTTTCCAAAGATTATAAACCCTCTTTTTTCTCCTAAGCTCAAGCCACAATTCTCTGTTGAGCCAGGCTGGTCTTCTTCCCGGCTGACTTGCCTTTGGGCACGTGGGGACAGACCGTTCCTGTGCCATTAAGATTTCCCTCTTGAAGAGCGCCCAGCCTTCCTGGACTCCTTTGCCCTTCAGAACGGCCTCCCAAGGGACTCTACCAACCAGTGTCCTCAGCAGCACAAAGTCAGCCCTCCAGAAGTCCAATACAGTGGTTTTACTGGTCCCCTTCCTGGCCTCGCCAAAAATAGTGAACTCCACCATTTCGTGGTCACTCTGCCCAAGACAGCTCCCAACAATCACATCCTCCACCAGTCCTTCTCTGTTTGTGAAGAGAAGGTCTAGCGGGGCACCACCCCTGGTAGGCTCACTAACCAGCTGCGTCAGGAAGCTATCTTCCACGCTCTCCAGAAACCTCCTAGACTGCTTTCTCAGGGCTGTGTTGTGCTTCCAGGATATGTCAGGGAAGTTGAAGTCCCCCACGAGAACAAGCGCTGAAGATTTCACAACTTCTGTCAGCTGCCTGTAGAACTCCTCATCTGTCTCCTCATCCTGGTTCGGCGGTCTATAACAGACCCCGACCAGGACGCTAGCCTTGTTGTCCCTGCCAATCCTAACCCACAGGGACTCGACCTTGTTATTCCCAGCCTCAAGTTCTACAACCTCGAAAGACTCTCTAATATAGAGAGCCACACCACCACCCCTTCTGTGCTGCCTGTCCCTTCTGAAGAGCTTATAGCCAGTCATTGCAGCACTCCAGTCATGAGACTGGTCCCACCACGTCTCCGTGATGGCAACCAAGTCGTAGCCTGCCTGCTGCACGATGGCTTCCAGCTCCTCCTGTTTGTTACCCATGCTGCGTGCATTGGTGTAGATGCACTTCAGCTAGGCCATTGCCTTATCCCCCGGACTTGCTATTGTTCCCCCTGGTACAGCTCCAACAATCCTTGCTTCAGCCCCATCCCCCTTCTTACCTAGTTTAAAGCCCTCTCAATGAGCCCTGCCAGCTCCTGGCCCAGGATCCTTTTTCCTCTAAAAGACAGGGACCTGTCTGTGGCCATCAGGCCGGGTGCCGAGTAAAGTGCCCCATGGTCGAAAAACCCAAGATTTCTGCGTTGGCACCAGCCCCTGAGCCACGTGTTTATCAGGTGGGCTTTCCGTGTCCTGTCTGTACCCCTCCCTGCTACTGTAGGGATGGATGAAAACACCACCTGCACTCCCACTCCATCCACTAACCGTCCCAGCCCCCTAAAGTCTTGTTTGATAGCCTTGAGGCTTCTCTCTTCAATGTCGTCACTACCTGTCTGGACTATCAAAAGAGGATAATAGTCTGAGGGGCGAACCAGGTTGGGAAGCTTCCTGGCAACGTCCCTGACCCTGGCCCCAGGGAGGCAGCAGACTTCCCTACGGGTAGGGTCAGGCCGACAAACAGGGCCCTCTGTTCCCCTAAGAAGACAGTCTCCCACAACAATAACCCTTCTGTCTTTCTTGGTGGAGGCAGTCCTGAGGCGTGGAGTCGACCTCCTCGCCCTAGGCATCCTCCTGGGAACAGTTGCTACCTCTTCCTCACGCACCGGTCTCTTGAGCTCCAGGGCCTCAAACCTGTTGTGTAAGGGCACCTGGGAAGGTGGGGCTGGAAGGGGAGGGCGTCGCCTGCGATGTCGAGCAGGGACCTGTTTCCATTCCTCCTCAACTCCCAGATCCCCTCCCTCTGCCTGACGGCGACAGGGCAGGGGGTCCACCCCCATTTGGGGTGTCTCACCTCGATACCTCTCCTTGAGGCCCTGCAGGGAGTTACTCCACAAGTCTATCTCCCTCTCACACTCCCTAATAGCCCTCAACCTCTCCACCTCCTCCTTGAGCTCCGCCACCATGCGGACCAGGTCATCCACCTGCTCACACCTCACGCACACAGTTTCTCTGCCTCCCGCCAATGGCAGCAACAGGCTCAGACACTCCCCGCATCCAGTGACCTGAACTGCCTCATTTTTGGACGGGCTGTCGGTCTGGGTGTATGCCGTCTTCCTGGAGAGAGCACCGTGCCAAGATACTACCTTGTGACAAGATACTATGCAGCATGCTCTGCACAGCTGTAGCAAGGACATTTGCACCAGCCAGGAGGGTGTGGAAACCAAGCCTAAGCAGCACAAATGCAGTTGTTGTAGAAAAGCACAGCTTTAATTAGTTTAGCTATGGGGTCATCACGGGCCTCTTTGCCCCACGCCTTCCAGTCAAGTGTCATGGTTCTTCCCACTTGCCTGTGTCCCCAGTGTGGGCAAAACACCGGACAACATGTGTTTGTTCATTACTTAAGAGGACAGGTCTGTAAGACCTCCAGAATTGTCACCCTGCAGCAAAGTGAGGACTTTGGCAAAGTGTCAAAGGCCTTTCTGGCCTCGCAGAACAAATGTCAGTACCAGGAAAGTCGTGGTGTGTCTAAACCCAAGCGGTCGTGCATTCCTCCTTGGACTTGCACCCAAATACAGGAGCTCTCTGACAGTACAGTTTTTTCTCTGGATGGTCTCTCCAAACAGCATGTGGAAGGGCTACATGAGGGCTGGTAGACAGGGCAGGAGGGAGAAACAGAATTTTATGCTGCGTGGCCACTTAGATCCACCTCTGTCCAAGACCACATTGAGAAGGCTTCTGAAGCCCTCCAAGAAGGGAGACTCCGCAGCCTGTCTGGGCAACCTGTGCCAGTGCTCATTCACCCACACAGTAAAGAAGTGCTTCCTGATGTTTAGATGGAATACCCTGTATTTCAGTTTGCAGCCATTGCCTCTTGTCCTGACATGCAGGAATGCACGGGGAGACACATCAAAAGGTTGTGAATGTCCCAGACCGTACACCGAGTCTTCAGTCATTTCAGAGAAACACAGCGTGGCTGTTGAGGTGCCTTCTTTTATGCCTCTAAGTAGCCTTGCAAGCACACGCCTGCTCTACTAAGACCATCCATCTACACCCTGCAGATGAGCACTGCACAGATGCTGGGAGAGGAGGGGATGATGATGATGGGTCTGCAGGGCATGCAGAGTGCCGGGAGTTTTGGAGCAGCGGCCTTGGGCAACCCCGTGCTTCTGGAGGCACATGAGGGGTTCCTCCTTTGGCCATGAGGCCCGTGTGAATGCAGAGAGGTTACAAACACATAGCCCCCTCTGCGAGGAGAAGATGGCCACTACCGGCCCAGCCTGCTGGCACTTTAAGGTGTCAGCAAGATGTCACCAAGCCCCTGATGATGCCATAAAGAGCTCAGCGGACTTGAGGCACTTGCACAGCCCCCACGGGCACAGTGCCTTCTGGTGCTGGCAGTGCTGGCAGTGCTACTCGTTGTAGTGGTGCTGCTCTTGGCACTGGTGGTGGTTGCATTGGTGCTGCAGGTACTGGTGCTACTGCTGGTGGTGGTATTGCTGCTGCTGCTGCTGGAGGTTCAGCCAGTGGCAGTGACCTGGGCCCTGCTGCTCCCCAGGGCTCAGTTCCTCTGTTGGCCGCCTGCGCCCACAAGCATCTGCCGAGCCCAGCGGCGAGGCGAGGTGCTACAGCGCCCTCTTCTTCTGAAACATGAAGAAGATCCAGCGGCTGCTACGCAGGCTGAGGAGCGATACTAGGAATGAGGTCCGGGCACCGCACATGGACTTGCAGCACCCCATGGCTGCCTGTGGCAACTCGGCCCTAGTGCAGCTACAGGCAAAGAAGCATGGCATCACCCAGCAGGACAAGGACAACAGGTAACGGGGCAGTGCTGGGCAGGCAGGCACTCGCTGGGACATGCCTCAGCTGTGTCCCACCTCTTGTACCTATTTTTGTGCCTGTTGGTATCTGATCTCAAGGGCAGCTGCATGTGCTTAACACATACAAATCAGGGAAAATCAGCACATGCCCTGAGGACGGCGGCTGGGCTCATGATGCCTCCTTGCACACCCTGTGCTGCCCACAGACATCTCCCAGAACAACTGGGTGCCAGATCTGGACGTCATTTCTTTCCCCTGCAGCCCCTGTCTCTCTTTGCCAGTGTCCAGTGGAACCAGCAAAAAGGGTGCCTAGGTCCACTGTGGGCCGTCAGCACCTCTGGGAGTAAAGCGTCCTTAGAGGGTTCTGTACAATAAATAAAATGCAAGCCAGACTTCCAGCCAAAGATGAAATGGGTTGTCAATGCCTCATCTTGCATAGCAGCCTTGCTTTGAGAAACTGCTTGCTGGTAAACCGTAGTGTACAGGAGAAAGATAATTAATTCTAGGAAGTGTGTGCTGCTCTTTCACAGTTTGCCGTCAATCTGGAAAGAGTGGCCAATGAAGGGCCATTATTAATGCCAATGGGCATCGTGTGCAACTGAACAAACATGCCTTCTTTCTTTCTGGGCACAGGTCTTGCGTGCAACCTGTGGGCTGCAGAGAGCAGGAAAATGAGAGAGAAGCTGCTCCATGCAGTGAGAAAGGGTCGCAAGCATCCGGTGCTGGCCATGGGGCAGGAGCTGCTGAAGCCGGACAATGTGCATCCACTCTGGAGAGAGCAGGTAGGACTCTCCAGCACGGAGGAGGCTATGGGCAAAAGGCCTGTCACCTGCCCTTGTGGTGGGTTGCTGTGTTCACGCTTGTGTTCAGTGGAGGAGCTGAGTGGGCCAGCACAAGACACCTGTTTGCTGCTACCCAGACACGTAGCTTGGGAGGCTGCGTGGGCACTCCTCTGTGTGCTCAGTGTCCACTCAGAGAGCCGTGGCCTGCCTCTCAGATTCCCCTTTGGAGAAAAAGCAAACTACCAGCACCACCAACAGCAACAACAAAAGGGGGACATTTATTTGTCTACTTCGATGATAATAGCTACACCCGTAGAACTGTACACTTTCTGTGGGCAGTCTAAAGCACAGTGGAGACATGATATTTGGAAATTATTAGGTCTTGCGCTGTAGAATTCAGAAAAAAATGGACTGCTAGGCACTGTCCCTGGAAAGCAGCAGAGCTCTTTAGACAGTCGTTCCCTTTTGTCTTGTTTCTGATCACTTGGAGTGATCTCCCTGGTGCATGAAAAAGAAGTATGCACCAGACGAAAAGAGCTTCCCAGCAGGAAGACAGATGCATTTTGAGCCTGTATTGAAATAGTCCTGTCTTCAAGATTCCATGAGCTTGGAGACATGTGTCTGTGATAAGATTTTTGCTCAAAGCATGACGATTCAGAAAGCACTGTAGGCATCAAGAAGTTGTTTTAACTCACACTGGTTCCAAAAATATGTGGTTTTAACCTAGATGAGCCTGATGTACACTCAGAGCCTGATCTACGCTCAGAGGCTGCTGTCTCTGAGTTGCCATTAGATGAAGAAGAAGCTGTCCAGCATAGTAGCGAAAGCTCTGGGAGCAAGGTATGTGAAAGCAAGGGCTTTAAATCAGCATCTTCATTTTTGGTGTATATTATGCGCTGGTGTAAAATAAGACTTTTCTGTGAATAATGCCAAATTCAGAGTTGTGTAGATGAAAACTGCTTTAGAGTCTGAAGTCAAGCTGGTGTCAGTCTTCTGGTTTTATAAAATGCTTCCATTATATCCTCTTTTGAGTGGACTTGCTTAAGTTTTGTCAATGTTTATTCCTTGACTTTGAACAGGACACAGAAAGAACAGTGGAGCCAAAGTCTGACTTGCTCGCTTTCTCCCCGAGCCTCGGAATTCATCAGACCTCCAAAAGTGCTGCTGAGCAAATGTTTCAGAGAGAGCGTGAGCAATGGCTGTGTTTGCAAGAAAAGCTCTATCGCGACATCTCTGAGATGCAAGAAAGCAACAAGAGCTTGTCTCAGCAGCTGAGCAAAGCTGAAAGAAAAGCTAGTAGGCTTGAGAAGGAAGTGGAGCAATTGAAAGAACTGCTCCAGGAGAAGACATTGTTTTTACAATCAGCAGAACGAACGATAGAGGAGGTCAGGAAGCAGGCAAAGAAATGTCGTGCTCTATGCCCTCAGGAAGCTCAATTGAAAAAAGAGGCTGCGGAGAAGGAGCAACTGCAGGAGCAACTGTCCCAGCTCCAAAAGACAAACCTTTCACTCTGTCAGCAGCTGGAAGACATGCGGAACAAGGCCATCCAAGAAACAGTGAGTAATGTCTTAAAATGCAAGACTGACAAAGTGGGGAAAAAAAAAAAAAAAGTGAACACAGACAAAGAATAACATAAAGGGGAGCAGCTCAAATGTCAAAAAAGTCATTTGACATTTGAGAATTTAGCAGGTATAAGCTACTTGCATGGGAGGCCATCACTTGGGTTGGCTCTGTTTTCTTCCATTTCTGCTGGTACTCCAGAATGGTTGGGCAAGCAGCATATCCTTGCTCCAAACTCACAGGATCACAGAATCGTTTAGGTTGGAAGAGATCACCTAGTCCAAGATCATCTAACACTAACAAGTCCTAACCTAACCTCTCACCTAACACTAACAATCCTCCACTAAACCGTATCTCTAAGCTCTACATCTAAACATCTTTTAAATACCTCCAGGGATGGTGACTCAACCAGTTCCCTGGGCAGCCCAGGGCACCCAATGCCTAACAACCCTTTCCGTAAATAAGTTCTTCCTAATATGCAACTGTGCCAGGAAGCTATCTTCCATGCTCTCCAGGAACCTCCTAGACTGCTTCCTGTGAGCTGTACTGTATTTCCAGGATATGCCTGGGAAGTCAAAGTCCCCCATGAGAACAAGTGCTGGCAATTGCACGACCTCTGCCAGCTGCTTGTAGAACGCCTCATCTGTCTCCTCATCCTGGTTCGGCGGTCTATAACAGACCCCGACCAGGACGCTTGCTTGGTTGGCCTTCCCACCGATCCTAACCCATAGGGACTCAACTTTATCATTCCCAGCCTTGAGTTCCACAACATCAAGACACTCCAATATAGGGAGCCACACCACCACCCCTTCTGTGCTGCCTGCCCCTTCTGAAGAGCCTATCGCCAGTCATTGCAGCACTCCAGTCATGGAAGTGGTTGCACCACGTTTCAGTGATGGCAACCAAGTCATAGCTTGCCTGCTGCACGATGGCTTCCAGCTCCTCCTGTTTGTTGCCCATGCTGCGTGCACTAGTGCAGATGCACTTCAGTTGGGCCATTGCCTGCTCCCCCAGCCCTGACAGTGTTCCCCCAGGCTCATCTCTAATGAGCCTCATTTCATCCCCATGCCCCTTCTTACCTAGTTTAAAGTCCTCTCAGTGAGCCCCGCCAGTTCCTTGGCTACGATCCATTTTCCCCTTAGAGATAGGTGGAACCCGTCTGCAGCTATCAGGCCGGGTACCAAGGAAAGCACCCCATGGTCAAAAAAAAAAAAAAAAAAAGTGCTGGCACCAGCCTCTGAGCCACGTGTTTATCAGGTGGGCTTTCCGTGTCCTGTCTGTACCCCTCCCTGCCACCATAGGGATAGACGAAAACACCACCTGTACTCCTGCTCCCTCTACTAATCATCCCAGTCCCCTAAAGTCCCGTTTTATAGCCTTCAGGCTTCTCTCAGCAATTTCATCGCTGCCAGCCTGGACTCTCAAAAGAGGATCATAGTCAGAGGGGCGAACCAGGCTGGGAAGCTTTCTGTCAGCATCCCTGACACAGGCCCCAGGGAGGCAGCAGACTTCCCTATGGGTAGGGTCAGGATGACATATAGGGCCCTCTGTTCCCCTGAGAAGGGAGTCGCCTACAATGATTACTCTGCTTTCTTAAGAAAGAGGCAGTCTTGAGGTGTGGAGTCAACTTCCTTGCCCTAGGCAACCTCTTGGGTGGACTTTCATCCAGCCACGTCCTCACCCACCAGTCTCTCAAGCTCCCAGGCCTCCAACCTGTTGTGTAAGGGCACCTGGGAAGGCAGGGCCAGTAGGGAGGGGGGTTGCCTGCGACGCCAAGCAGAGACCTGTTTCCACTCCTCTTTACCTCCAAGGAACCCTCCCTCTGCCCGACAGCGACAGGGCAGGGGGTCCACCACTATTTGGGGTTTCTCATCCCCGTGCCTTCCCTTCAGGCCTGGCAGGGAGTTGCTCCACCTGTCTATCTCCTGCTCACACTCCCTGATAGCCCTCAACCTCTCCACCTCCTCCTTGAGCTCTGCCACCAGGCTGACCAGGCCATCCACCTGCTCACACCTCACACACACGGTGTCTCTGCTGCCCTCAGATGGCAGCAACAGGCTCAGGCACTCCCTGTATCCAGAGACCTGAACTGCTGCATTCTTGAGCAGGCACTCAGTCTGGGTGGCCACAGACTTTCTAGAAGGAGCTTTCTGCCTAGCGCAGACCGTGCCTGGTTTAGCTATAGGTAGACAGCTGGTAGACAAGCGATTCTCCCGAGTGCGGAGGGCTGCTCTGCTCAGCCCTGTCCTGACTGATGTGCCACACCCTGTTTGCCCGTCCTGGTCAGCAGTCACCTCGGCGAGGATGAGGATCATCACGTGATTCTCCTCTACAGTTTTATTTCCCTTTGCAATTCACTTAGAAAACTGAACTAGGCATAGGAACTAGGAAGTAAAAGTAAAATACAGCCTTTAGCTTCTTACATTTTTCTTCACGCCCTCCTACCATTGTTTCTCTAGGGAGCAGTCACACAGCTGCAAGAAAAACTTGCTGATGCTTCCAGAAAGCTGTGGAAGGCAGAAACATCACTGCTTGTTTCTACGAACACATGCCGTCACCTGGAGGAAGAAAACTCGAAATTGCAAGAGGACTTGGACAAGGCTAATGCTAAGGTATACACCATCTGTGAACAGGTTATTAGAGGTGAAGCTGTTCTTTTCTTCTAAATACTGCAAGAGAAGAAATAATCTGAGAACAAATGCCAGACAGATTTGTTTGAAGATGTTAAAAGTTACATTGTCATTAACACTCATTTTCCACTACAGCAAGCTTTTATCTGAAACATCAACAAAGCCAACAGGTTTCAGTCACGCGTAGGAGGCGATACCGTGCTTCCACGGCAGAGTGGAAGCCCTACTACTACTACTAGTACTACTACTCAGTACTACTACCCTACTACTCAGGCCCTAGAGCAGTGTTCCAGTGATCTCCTTTCTCTTCTTGCGTTCTCCCCTTTTGCCTTGCAAAACAAATGGCTCTTCAGGAAGCTCATTCTGAGACTTAGGGAGAAGGCTGTGGGGTCGGGAGTAGCATCTGGAGGAGTAAGAACGAAGCAGCTTGTGCTCCTTCAAGACTCGCTGTTGTTCCAATGATCTCACCCGCTGGCTGTTCTGTGATATTGCAAGGCACGCTCTCCACAACGTCTCCGGGCTTGCTTTAGTTGCAAGTTCTTTCTCCTCTCAGTCTCGGCACAAAGATGAAGCCCTCATTCTCTGTTAGTGGAGTTCTTGAGAAACAGAAGTAACCTTTTGTTTCCTGCAGCCTGGTAAGGCATGGCTTGCTATCCCTTTAGGTAAGGATGACACAAGGCCTCGAGCCTCTTGTGTCTTCTCCCCACGCTGGGAGGACATTCTCGCACAGGTGTGTGTGAGTGAGAATCATTGTGTTTCACAGGCACGGAAGCTGTATAATGATGTAGAAGGAGTTGAGTGCCTTTGCCTTGAGGCCTTTCTAGAAAGAAAGTAAGGATGGAAACCAGAGCAGTCTTGTCAGCAAGGGTTTGAAAGTTGTGCTTACTTTAGATGTCTTTTCCTTGGCTGAATTACAACCTGGGTGGATTTCGGCTCTGACTGCCATTAATACATCTGTCTAAGTTTCCCATAATGTAGAGATCTTAGAGCCCTCTGATTAAGGGAGATTGTTTTTCTACTGCATACAGGGACGTGATCTTTCTGCGGAGCTGGAAGTGCAACATGAACTGTTGCTGCAGCTTGAAGATGATAAACAGAAGCTGCAAGAGCAGGTGGCTTCCCTTGAGCTTCAGTTAGAGACTGCTAGGGTGGTTGAGAGAATACGCCATCAAAGATGGAGTAAAGAGAGAACCCAAGAAATGAGACAGAAGCAAGAACTCAGTCATCTTTTTCCGGTAAATTCATGTACTGTTTGGATCTGTATCAACATTGCATTCATTTGTTGTTGGGGTCATTGTTGTTAGGTATTTTATTTTAGGCGGCTAGTTTTCATTGGTAATGCAGTAACTTTGGCTTCCCTATAGGGAAGCTAGAGAGCTGAAAATAGGTGCATGAAAGTGCCTCCGGGTGCGTCGCATGATCTGTGTGCATGAGAAATATGCTGCCTTCTCCTCACCCCCTTCAATACAGAGATGGGAAAGTCTGTTCATACTAGCTTTCACCTAAAAATAAGAGGAAGAACAGTGTTTTTTCTGAAGTAAAATAAAGGAAAAACATGTCGTTGTTTCCGACACTGTTGTTGGTCGGGAGGAGGCATGCTTCCTTCACTGAGTGGGGCTGTCTTTTTTCCATTGGGTATGGGAACTGGCTGTGTGGCGTGGACATGTCGGGGCGGCAATGCCGTTCTCTTCCTGGTTCTTGAAGTTGCATTATATCTTTCAGATGCCGGCATTCTCTCAAGCCAAATCAGAGCAAATCAACATCCAAGAAATGGCTGTTAGAAAGTATCAGGAACAGCAAATCGCAGCTCTGAAATCAGAAGTGGAGAGAACACAAAGCTTGCAGCAGGAGACTCTGCTGCAACTAGCACGTGTAGAAGCAAAACTAGACAGGTCAGACCAACAGTATTTGATGCAGAAGGACATTAGAAGATGCCTCACAAATAAGTTCAATAGGTGAGTCCAAACATTTTGTTTGTTTGTTCATTTTTGTTTCAATCTTAAGCTATACGATATTGCTCTCTTCACTGCTATTCCATCCAACATCCCTGTTTTGGATCCAGTCCGCACGCTGGATGCATAGCAGTTCAAGCATGCTTCTGTTGTTTTCCCAGAGCTAATAATTTGCTGGCAGATGTCAGTGCTGAAAGGCCTCAAGAGCACCTGCCAAGCAACTCCTCACTTGCAAGACCAGCTCTGAGAAACACCTTGAAAACAGGAGAAGACTTATTGGGCACAGGTAAGCAGCTTTACCTTCCATTCTTCAACAGCCAAGTCTTTCAGAGATGGGATTATTGGTTGGCTGCAGGCTCCAGAATTTCCATCACGGGCTTTAAAAAGGCCTGATGGTCAAACATGAAAAATCTCGCTTTGTGTGTGTCCCTATCATCCTTTGTTTCCCTTTAGTTGGCTTCACATCTCTCCAGATCTTTGCACTCTCCTGTCACACTACAGACTTTTCCACTGATTTCTTACACTTGCTCTGCTCTCGAACTAACATCAGACCCCTTTTTTTCTCTTCCAGTCACCAGCGAGCGTCAACTCAGATCTGCTGGGACTTCTCAGATAACTCCTGGCAGATCTTTAAGAGTAAACCAAGTCCAGGTTGCCCCCTTCAACACAACACAGTTATACCCCAATTATTTGAATAAAGAATTTTTAAACTGAAAAAAAAAGCCCTCGTGACTGTTTGTGATTTTTTTTTTTTTTTTTTTTTTTTTTAACCCAGCCTGCCTGGTTTTCCCATTGCTGTGCCTTCCTGAGCAACAGCAGCATATGCCTCTTCAAGGTTTAGTGGCTGGAGAAAGTTAAGGCCTTGGAAAGCTCCTGTCCTCTTCCTCCACACTGAGGGCTAGATACAGACAGGAGAGCTCTGAGGTTCCACGTGGTTGTCAAAAGGACAAGACACCCTATGGGATGCAGGGTTCCCGCCTGCCTTGGAGGGCTCAGGGCACTTCCCATCTCTCTGGATCCAGGTCACTCTGAATCCCCTCTGGTTGGTGAGACATCCCTTCAAGGCGTGTGGGGCACACTCCTGGAGGACCAGGAGACCATGACCGATGCTAGTGTCATTTGCCTCCAGCACCAGTGCAGAGAGACAGATGGAGACGCAATATCCCCCAAAATCCTGAGACAGTTCCAGGCCGTGCTGGGCCTGCGAGGGGCCTGGTGTGGGCAGAAGGAGACTTGCTGGAAGCTGTGCAACACCTTCTGCCTGAGAAAGCCCCAGGACAAATTGCTGAGGACGCGGGGACATTTTTCACTGCTCTGAACGTTCCCCTGACACATTGTGCTCAGTGGGACACCAGCCCCCTGGCAGCTGGGGCTGGTCCATGCTGCAGGGAGACGGTAGGCCCATCTGGTGGCTGGGGGTAGCACGCTGTGTTGGGAGGCTGGACATTGCCTGCCAGGGCCCTGGGGGGCTGTGAAGGCTCCTGGGACTCTCCTTGCCTCCAACTGGGCTGCAGAGGTGCCATCAAGGCAGCTGGCTCCAGCGCCCTTGCTTACGGGTGAGAGTACAAAATGAGGAGGTTTTGTGGCTGCATGGTCACCGGCTGCTCCCCACAGCCCTGCTCAGCCCCATGCACTGCTGGGGACGTTCCTGTCCCTGCAGGCAGGCCTGTGCAGTTCCCTAGTGTGCAGCGGCTGTCAGGCTTGGCCCCAATGCCACAGGCCTCCGCAAGGCTGTTCTCCCAGGGCTTCCTTCTCAGGGCTTCTCAGACCTACAGGTGCTGTGGGCTCTTGCAGCCATCACAGCTCTGTGGATGCTGACATGTCCACAGGGACACTCCTCAGCCACACAGTGCCATGGGCCAGGCCCTCACCCCGCCACCTGCTGCCGGGCTGGGGGCAGATCTGTAGAAAGCCCAGGCCTGGCCCTTGGGGAGGGTCCCTGGGGGCTCTCCCCGGCACTAAGGCAGCGTGACCCTGCCCAGGCTGCTGCACCCGGCAGAGGGGTCTTGGCCCCAGCCTCGGCTGGAAGGGTTGGAACGGTTTCAACGGATACAGGCCTGGCTGGGGGGCTGCCCTCCTCAGAGGGCTTGGGCAACTCCACGTCATCCCTCCTGAGCTTCCTCTTCTCCAGGCTGAACAGCCCCAGCTCTCACAGCTTCTCCGGGCAGGAGAGGTGCTCCTGCAGCATCTCGGTGGCTCTGCCTTGGACTCCTTCAGTCTCTCCATGTCTCTCTCATGCTGGGGGGCCAGAACTGGGCACTGTGCTCTAGGTGCGGTTTGCCCAGTGCTGCCTAGAAGAGAAAGTTCACCTCTTTTGGCCTGCTGGCAGCAGAAAGGTTCATGAACATCCCAAATCACACTCTGAGTGTCCAGTAGCCTCAGAGAGACACGGTCTGGGTGTCCAGACGCCCTCCTTTATGTCTCCAGGAACAATATGGAGTCCTCCAATCATGCGTCCTGTCTGCCTGCTGGCTGTCTCAGGGCAGGCAGGGAGTGGCTCCATGAGTCTTCCTGCCTCCCTCCTTCTGTCAAACTGCCATACTGCACCCAGTCGCTGTTCCTGGCTGCTCACGCTCCTTGCGGGCTGCCTTTGGACACGTGGGGGAGGCGGCTGCTGCCCCTTTCAACACAACACAGTTGTACCACAATGCTTTGAATAAAAATCTTTAAACTCAAACAAGCACGCGTGACAGTTTGTGAAAATTGTTTACCGCAGTGTTTGTCCCCTCCTCACAGCCCTAAGGATCTTTAAATCCACCATTTTTTGGTCAGCACAGGAAAGCCAGCATTTGACCTTCACATTCCCAATAAGCCCGTCCTCGTTCCTGAGAAGGAGGCTCAGCAGAGCACTTCTCCTTGTCTCCTGTATCACTTGGATGAAGAAGTTATCAGTGCATTCCAGGAGCCTCATGGATTGCTCACCTGCGACACCGAGCAGGAACCTGTTTCCACTCCTCTTTACCTCCAAGGAACCCTCCCTCTGCCCGACAGCGACAGGGCAGGGGGTCCACCACTATTTGGGATTTCTCATCCCCGTGCCTTCCCTTCAGGCCTGGCAGGGAGTTGCTCCACCAGTCTATCTCCCGCTCGCACTCCCTAATAGCCCTCAACCTCTCCACCCCGTCCTTGAGTTTTGCCTCCATGCAGACCATGTCATCCACCTGCTCGCACCTCACGCACACAGTTACTCTGCCTCCTGCCGATGGCAGCAACAGGCTCAGACACTCCCTGCATCTGGTGACCTGAACTGCTGCATTTTTGGACGGGCAGTCGGTCTGGGTGTGTACCGACTTTCTGGAGAGCGCACCGTGCCTGGTGGAGACCATTATCGCCTAGCTAACGGCTGTCGTTAAGGGGGTGTTCATATGGGCGGGGGGGGAGCACTCTGCCCTGCCTGCTCGCCCTGCCTGCGCTAGCTGCTGCGCTGCGCTCCCGGTTGCTCGCGCTCCCTAGGGGCAGCTTTTGAACGGCTGGGGAGGGGGCGCTGCTGGCTCTGCCTACACCTCGTCAGCCTCCCTCACGAGGGCTGCCGGGTCCTGGCGGCTCCCTCAAGTAGGCTCGATGCTGGAAAAATTAGCCCTGCCTGGCCCGATCCCCCGCTCTGCTGCAGAACGCGTCTGCACCAGAGCCGATCGCCTCGGCAAATGGCAGTGAAATGGCAGTTCATTCCTCCTTTGTTCAGGAGGACACAGGTTTCCACAACAAGAGCCCACATAGCTGTATCAAAAGCTCCCCCTTGACCTATCTATAGTATGGGATGTGAAAAAAGCAAAAAGGTTTCTGTAAGAGAAGGTGGTAACTGAGGCAAAAAGGAAACAGACATCTTGTTTTCCTTGAAGCACAAGAAATAAGACAATGAGAAATGATGGTGCTATGGGTGACTGAGATTGTTTCAGAGCAAGAATGGATGGAGCAACTGTCTCAAGGACAGGTACAGAAGTGGTGATGGCAAAGGGCATGAGAAAGAGAATGGAAGGAGTATTAATGCTGGGCCATGTGCCATAAATGTTGAGTAGACATAGGATGTGTAATATGAGCTTGGCAATGAGGATAGAGAGATGGGAAGAAGTATATAGAAACAGAAACAAGTCCTAGAGAGTTGTAGGCTATTGAGAATGAATAGAAAGAGAAAATTATATGATGGAGAAGAAGGGTGTGGGAAAATCAACAGGGGGTTAAAAGATGGAAGAGGTTACAGGAATAGAAAAGGCAAACTACTGACTATTACTAATACAGGTGGGTTTTTTTAGATATATGACACAGGGATGTGAGGTGAGAAGTAGCTTCCTAGCACTTATATTCCTGCAGTGACCCCAGAAGAGATGGACAACTTTGGGTTCCACTGTCAGGAGGAGGAGAAGAGTGAGCCCATGAACAAAGGATTGTTTTGCTTTGTTTATTACTGGGCAAAAGTCTGTTTTGAGAAGAAAAGTGTTGAAAGATTAGGTTGAAACTGTCATCCAGTCACAGAAGAAAGATGAACCCTTGAGAAGTCATCTCCAAAGCTCAGCCCACTATCCCAATGCAACTACTTCTAAATCATTCTTGACAGATGATTGACTAAACAGTTCCTAAAAACCTCTGGTGACTGAGATTCCACAGCCTCCCTAGGTAGGAAACTCCCTTGGTGCAATTTAAACCCATTACTCTCAGTCTTAATCCATAAAGCACAGGGCATAATTTATTGTCCTCTCTGCAGCAATCTTCTACATATTTGCAGATTGTTATCATGTCTCCCCTCAGACTTCTCTATTTTAGTCTAAACAAAGCCAGGTCTTTCATTCTGTCCTCATAGGTCATGTTTTCCAGACCTCTGTTCATTTTTGATGTTTTCTGCACTTCTTCCTGCTCTGTGTTGCTCTTTGTGGAAGCACAGTGCTGCCAGAAGGTTACACCATTACACACCATGTCAGTACTGTGTAGTCTGAAGGCATGTCTTGGTGAATCTTAAATATAGCACTCATAATTTGATATTCTACTGTGGACTGTGGTGTTGAGGTTGTTTACAGCTATGTATCACTACTGACTTGTGTTCACCCCATAGGTTTGCTGGGGTCCCAGAGCCCTTTATGGGGAGCTGCTAGCAGAGTAGTTGTTGTCCCCCTCAGAGGTATGCAGCTGAGCCTCCTTCCTAATGGAAGAACTTCACACATTTCCATGTTGACTTCTCTCCTGCATAATTTCATCTCATTTTTCCAATTGGCCAAGATCACACTGAATTCTGATCTTGTGCTCCCAAGTGCTTCCAGCCCCTCCTAATTTATTATTGTCTGTAAATTTAATAAGCAAAGATTCTGGAGGGTGGAGGAAGTCAATCTCCTGCTGACTTGGCTCTTAAGTTTTATATTTACTGCCAAAGAAGGTGTTCCTTTTATTTCACTTAGTTCAGATGGGGGCTGGGGGAGAGGACTTTCAGTGATATAATTAGCTGAAATTACTACTTTATTCTAGCTTTCCAGTGAAAACAGAGCACTTCAGCTTTTACTGATGCTGTTGAGGTCAAAAATGTGAGTATTATCAGTACTTTATTATCTCATAGTGCAAATTTAATGTCCCTTTGCTCATCAGGAATTTGTGTACATCCATTAGCCCCCTGTTGAAAAAAACACTCAATCATGCACATATTTATATTCACACTTTTTTTTGTTTGTTTGTTTCAATCTGAGGACACGGACTTTGAAGCAATTTATTGGCCTTGAACCTAACCACTTGTTAGGTACAAGGAGGTTCCTGCCATGAGAAAAGCAAGTACAACTTAGTCCTTGGACCACGCACTGTAGACACAAAAACGTCACATTTATCTTACACCTAATCTTTGCAAGCATTTTAAAGAGCCTTCTTCATTTGCAATGGTAAAACTGAGATGAGTTAAAGCTCCGACTTCTCTTCAAGGGCCTTGTATTGTGGTAGCATCAAATGTTGCCATTTGGCTGCGTTGATTCAGACCTGGGGTATTTGCATCTGGAAAGGGACAGGAAGAAATGTATTGCTACTTTATTCTTCAAGATATTATCTGAATACTTACGCAGTTTTCTTGTAAAGGCTACAGTGTTCCACTGCAGGACTGACCATTCTAGGAGAGTGACTGGAGGCTCCCAGCTGCTGTTTCTCTCATTAGCTGTTTCATATACAGGGAGCTTGCATATTATTGCATAACATTTCTTTGAACAGTTGAATTAACAGAAGAAAAGAATTACAGTTTTCTTAAGACTGGAGGAAAAATGCAGACTATCTGAAGTTAACATTTTTTGCATTGTTTCAGGCTCTTGATGTGGCATTTAACAGCAGTAAAAGTGAAGGATAAAAGTTAACCTGATTTTGCCGTGCCTTGTTTTAATTTTAAAACAAGGCAGGATTTCAAAATTTTGAGCCCTATTACTTTTAAAGCCTTTTTAATCTAACATATTTTTAAATATCTACATGAAAGAAGAGTTCTAATTGACTACAAGCATTACCCAGAGTCTTTATCCTTGGGTCACGTGAACAGTCAAGCTGCATTGTACTTGCAGGGAACAAGCTCAAATGTAGCTGAATCCTCACTCCATGTTCTATTATTTTAAACCACCGTAAGAGAAAAAGTAAGAAATAGCAGCTATAATTTAAATACAGGCCCAAATTCAGGGCTGACTGGAACAATGGTTGAGTACTTCCCATTTGTTTGCAAAACCTGCAATGGCAAACTTATCCTAGAGCTGACTTTCAATGTGAGCTGTGAAAACTAACAGCACATAGTAATGTAGCTGCTGTTCTGCTTCCATGCTATTACTCAGAGATCTGCCAAAATGCTTGGATTAAGCACTTTTTGCTTTCCCAGGATAGCACCTGCCCCTAAACTTGCCATTTAAGCTCTCATTTTGGAAGAGAGAAATGCCTGTATATAGTTTACTCTCCCACAATACCCAAAGGTATCTCATTTTACCAATTTGTAGACCGGACTCATAGGCAGCTACCAATCACCAGGCAGAAAGTGTTGCCTCACGTCTGTGTATGCTGACTGGCCGACCAAAAAGCCATGCCTCAGGGGAGGATGCCGGTTTCAGCTGGTAATGGCTCCAGAAAGAACGAGACCAGAGGCTGAAAGTGTTCCTGGCCCAACTCCATACACTTAGCTAGGGTTACACCAGGGGAGCTTGGCCTAATGAATATAAAATATGCTCTCCACAACTGTAGATAAAAAAGACATCTCAAGGAAAGGAAATAGAAGCTGAACAAATGAATGAAATGCCTTCTACCGTGTGTGATTCTGGGCTATGAAGTACAGTTGGAAAAAGTTTTTATTCTCCTCTAGTTGAAACCACTACGATCAGTGGTCTGACATGGTGGTATGTTTTCTTTTACCCTTTTTGCCTTTCTCCTCCCACCCATGAAGTCATTACAGAGAATTTTTCTCTGACAAACAAAGCACAATATGGAGCTGTGGGATCTAGTAAATGCAAATTACCTTCTTCTGTCCTAACACAGGAGTATGATTTTTTTTTTCTTTTAACTTATCCAAAGCCTTTTTCATCCACTCTAGCTTTTTGATTTTATGATGTAAGTTATACTAAAATTGCTTAAGGAAACAAAGTTGTATAGTGGTGGTTGTAAAATACATTTTCAGGTTTCATTCAAGAGTCACATCAATATATTTTTTTTCTTCTTTAGAAGTGCTTTCACTCTTGCACTTTCCAGATTGACAGTTGGTGCCTTAATACAAATAATCTTAGATATTATCTATATTTTAAACACATTCTTTATTAATCTGCATGTTGAGAGCAGTTGGAATAATTTAAAGTATGGATAAAAAAGATTTCTTGGCTGATGTAAAAACGAATATAGTTTGGGTGGAGGAGACTGGAGATTTAAGGCATTTTTCTTCAAACTGTGGACTTTCACTAAGGGTAATGAAGTTGCACACCCTTTATATATGTCATAGAATACACACACCATCATCATCCTACATAGTTCTCTGGCACACAGGCTGGAAAAACATTTTAAAGTTAATAAATGACAACTGGAACTAACACCTAGCAACATCCCTATGCATTTCATATTTACTGTATGCAGTTAATACATTACTTAAGAAGACACCTATAAAAATGTAATTAGGAAAGGAAATAGCTTTCTCCCAGAGGGAAACCTGTAAGAAGGGTGAGGTTTCCTCTTGTAATGTTTTTTCCAAATTTCATTCCAGTAGGCTGCCAAATTATATGAAAGATACAGGGGCTTCAAGCCTTAATTTTCTCCAATATTCACTAGGAGTATAAAGTTCCTCTTAGACTTTCTCTAAATGGAGCAAAGCAAAGGATGTCCACAAAATGAGACTGGTGAACTGATTGATTTTAAGTATATGTTTTGGTCTAACTGGCTTTCCTAAGGTCATATATGATAGCAAAAGCTATAGCCAAAGTAGAAAGGCTATTTTTGCTAAAGATACTGGCTCCAGACTCACAGGTCCCTAACAACAGGCAACCCACTGAAGACTACTCCCTTTAAAACTGACCTTCTGTGTGATAGACAAGAGATCTTTCTATAAAAAGGATAAAAAATGAAACGAATTGCTGCAGCCACTTCCTTCCCAATCCCAACTCCTTTACTATTATTCAGCTGGAAAAACTTCCAAAAAATAATGTCTGGATTTGAAAGTAATTTCAAAAAAAGACACTCTGAGCTTTCCTTTGTCCCTTAACCCTTGTCCTCCTCTGCTTTTGCAATTTGCCATACACTGCAAAAAGGACTCAGGATTTTTTGTTTTTTCTTTTTGAGGAAAAAAAAAAAAAAGACTCAAACGAAATGCCTGAGATTCCAGAGCTCATCCTTCGCATTTTTTCCTTAAGGGATAGAGCTTTGCAGAAATTCAAAGTCATACTCATATTTAGCTCTGCTGACCTCACCCTTCCTTTGTGTGCACACTTCAAAGTGAGAGGCAATGTGTATTTGGCTCACATCTGAAATGGAATTAGCAAATAAACCCATTAGTGGAGCTAGGAAAATGCTTCCTTGAAAATGGTGCTGTATTGTAAAAAGGGCTTTGTTTTAAACCAGGATAAAATGTCAAAGGGCAGGTTTGGGCGTTGTTCCCAACATGGAATTTCTGGGAAATTCTGCTTCAAGAGAGATAAAATTAAATGTTCTGCTCTCCTGGTTTACAGGCGGATAGGCTGCTTACCTTCTCATCATATTGCTTTTCAAAATAGCAGAGAATTTTGGAAAATGTTAGTTAACAAGTTGGATATCTGGGAAGTGGAACCCCAAAAGTCCCAGATGAGGCCTAGGAGACGGTGAATAGCTCCTCTGGCTCCCAAGCAGTGCAGGAGCCAGCAGAGTGCTGGAAACTGAGGATCTAAGTTTCTGGATGTAGAGGGAGCAAGACATGGAGTCCACTACTCAGCCTCTGGATTAGCCTATGTAGTAGGGGAAAAAAGCTTGGGGAATTGGTGAGATGCTTACTAAACATGAAGTAGCCTCTGATGTCTGGAAAACCAAGGGCTTCCAGATCCATATCATCTTCCTGCAAAGTCTGAACAAAAGTGGAGAGGTCTCAAACAGCTAGCCCATCAGGATATGTACAGAGGAACCAGGAGTCCAAAGCATAGGCAGGCTGAGTTAGAAAATAAGCAGCCAAACCTCTAACAGTTCTTTTTTTTACGAAGCTTCCACAGAATTCATCTTCTCCCATGGAAAATTGTCTCCATGGAAAAATAAAGAACTTCAACCAGATCTTCTTACCTTTTCTGCATCAACAGATTCAAGAAATGTAAGAGATTTTAAGGGGTTAGGAACTTGAGTGCCCATCTCTGCAAGTCTAGTCTAGAAGAAAGTTTTGCTACTCTGCCTTTTCAGGGCAAAACCTCTGCTGGTCTATGTTCTGTTTTAGTAAGTGATTTGCACTTCTTTCCATTATAGTTTTCATAGATGTCCTGAAATTCTGAATTTCCAGGCTGAGAATAGTCTATGCTCACCAGCTTAGTCTCACTTCCATGTTGTATTTTGCAGGAGGAAAAAAAGAGTACATTTTCCCCATTTTTTCCCATTTTTTCACTTTAAAGAATGCCTCAATCAGAAGATGAGGTTGTGACTAGACTTACTGGGAAAAAAATAATAAAAACAAAACAAAACAAAACAAACAAACAAACAAACAAACAAAAAAAACACAGTGAAAGCAATGGTTTCAGGTTGTGTTCTAATACACATCAACCACATAGTATCTGTGGACTGCGAGAAGATTTGCTCAGTGCAACCACCTGGAGAGTTGCCATGCGATGCCAGACCTGGTAGATCACTTCGTGTTGGAATGGCCTGAATTTAATAGCAGAACCACAGCTTCAAATTGGATTGACATTGTTTTGCTGAATAAAGCAGGAAGTGGGAGTGGCTTTCCTTGATTTCAGATGAAGTTTTAAAGTCAATTGCTTGCCGTCATTCATGTTATTCCAGGGTTTCTGCATTTCTATGGGCTGCCCACAGGCAGCAGCTCTGCAAGAGCTGCTCCCACATGGCTCCGTACCACGGGGTCCATCCCCCAGGAGCAAACTGCTCCAGCATGGGTCCCCCACGGGTGGGCGGCAGCTCCCCCCAGACCCCTGCTCCTGCGTGGGCTCCTCTCCACGGGCTGCAGCTCCGGCCCGGGGCCTGCTCCTGCGGGGGCTCTCCATGGGACGCAGCCTCCTCCAGGCCACATCCACCTGCTCCACCGGGGGCTCCTCCACCCATGGGGGGGCTGCAGCGTGGAGATCTGCTCCATGTGGGACCCATGGGCTGTACGGGGACAGCCTGCTCCTCCAGGGGCCTCTCCACAGTCCGCAGGGGAACTGCTGCTGCCTGCCTGGAGCACCTCCTGCCCTCTTTCTGCACTGGTCTGCAGGGTTTGTTGGGGTCTGCAGGGTTTGTTGTCTCACTCTCCTCTCTCCCAGCTGCTGTTGTGCAGCAGGTTTTTCCTTTTCTTAAATCTGCTTTTCCAGAGGCATAGCCAGTGCTTTGCTCTGGCCAGCAGCAGGTCCCTTTTGGAGCTGTCTGGAGCTGGCTCTGATCTGACATGGGGCAGGTTCTGGGCTCTTTTCACAGAGGCCACACCTGCAGTTCTCCTGCTAGCAAAACCTTGCCCCATAAGCCCAATACATCTGTGCAGCAGGATCAGAGTTGTAGCTGTTTCTTCCAGGTACCTTGCATGCTTTCGGCTAGTCTCAGTGAAAAAATATAGCCATGTTTATAACTGCATAAAATTCAGCATAGGTACATTCAGCTGCAAGGTTCAGGGCTGCTGTAGTGTAAACCACTGTGAAAGACCAGAAGGTATTTCACATATATGTGGATTAATATAGCAGTAGAACACTGTGGCTCTCCTTTCTCCCTCCTTCTGCTATTCTCCCTCTCATCCTCCACTGTCCAGACAGCAAAATGATTCAAAGATTTTATTTGAATTTTGGTACAGAAAATCTGTCATGCACTGACTGGTCAGCCTGGCAGTGTGTCTGAACTCTAGTTCAAAGACATTGTGCTGCACAGCAAGTCAGAGCTTGTATGTCACATATGATGTGCCCCAAAGTGCAGAAAAAGTACAACCGATCTGTGTTGCCATCTGCATGCTCACGTGTTTGCTCCTTGCTGGAATAGTGGGGCTCTTATCCTCTTATCTCTCTGCTTGGGAGAATATCCTGTTTCTCAAGACTGTCCTCAAAAGCTGATGAGAAGAGATCCTCCTAAATTTTTTTTCTATGACACTCTTTTTGAAGATGTAAATATGAAATGCCAAAAAAGCAATGCATACAAAAAAGAATGTCACCTCCAGTTCCAAATGTGAAGAGTAATAATGAAGTTCACATAACATATGGGAAACAGTAATGATTTGTTTAGCCACTTGGCTTGAAATGTAGACTCTATGGTGCTTGCTATGCAAACAATGCTCAGATGATCCATCAAAAAAAAAAAAAAAAAAAAATGTCATGGCCATATATAATAGCAAAAATTAAATGCTTATTCTCCATGATCACATAACATATGGCTTTGTGCTAGAACATACACAATCCCAAAGGACATTATGTGAACATAAAAGATTGTTGACTCATGATTCCCCCGTTTGTATTCTCTGGCAACCCCTCTTTCAAGAACAGAGACACACATACACAAATGTAAGGATCTTAATGGGACTTTTTTCCCCTTCAGATTAATGTATTACTGACAGCAGTGTTTAGAATATTTATTAACAAAAATATATAAAAATATATTAGTAACATTGAACTCCATGTTGCATCCATGACCTAAGAAGCTGAATTGAAGCACGGGATCTTCATGTGTTGAAGCACCTTTGAAAAGGTTTTCTCTTTTTCATTCTGTTTTGCTTAACAATTTTCTTCTGATTTCTTCATTAGATACTAAATTAAGAATGTGGTGAGAATAGCTTGCTTTAGTTTGTACAAAATTTAGGAAATAATGCTGGTGTTTCAGCCACAGATTGAAGGGATTTCTTTATCCCCCTTTGCTTTGACCCTACTCATTGCTTGCCAGCTTTCCTCCATCTTGAACATTTTTCCTTTGAGCTCTCCTTGGCCACTAAAAAATCTTTGATTTTCTTATCTAGGGTTGGATAGTGGCAGGCATCTCCAAAAGTTTTTTTTTTTTTTTTTTTTTTTTTCCAACTTTCTCTGCCATGACAGTTCTTTACAAGTCTGGTCTAGGCAGAGTGTTGTCTCTGGTGCTTTGAAGTGGAGATGCTTGCTAGCAAGAGTGACACATTTGGTGCAGGGGTCAGGCAGGTCCTTTGGGGTGTCTGGGGACTGGAAGTGCACAGAGGTTTCAGGCAACATCTGTACTGGATGGGAGTAACTGCAGCCATGATCTGATAAACTTGCTACTAGTGAGCACACAAAGCTACTGAAACCTTCAGCCAGGAGAGAGGAGCATGCCGAACTTCCTTTTCCAGAGCAGGAATAACTACCTGGACAGTGGCACAGGAGTCCTGGTGGCAGAGTGTTGCTCTGCCTGAGACTGCGCCCCAAACCCCAGGCTCGCCTTTCTCCTGTCTGCAGGAGATGGTTGTTGCCCCAGGCATGGGGAGACCCAAAGCACAGTGTGGAAGCATCGGTGCATGTCTTCAAATGGAAGTTGGATTAACATGGTTTACGCAATAATTTGTACATGAAATTTTCTTCTTGCTTTGCTAATTATTCATTCTGAAGTGTCTCTATCTAAATATAGGCATTGTATAGGCATTTTTGCATTAGCAGTTTATGTACATAAAGAATATATTTGAGTATGTGAATGGCATATGTGACTAATAAACTGAGTCACCTACAGCTTCTTCTGTCATGTATTTGGATGAAAAAATAACTTTCTGTGAATTTTATATCTTTCAATACAAATAGTGAAGACTTGTACTCATTAGAAGTCTTGTTGTGTGATTCACAGATGGGATTTAGCAGGAATAAGTAAGTTGTAGATGAAAACAGGCTTCTGTGGTAGTCTGTTGCTGACTGACAAAGAAGCACGAGTGCTACAAAATAAATAAATAAATAAACAAACAATAATAATAATAATAATAATAATAATAATAATAATAATAATAATAATAATAAACCCTGAAGTTTACCAAAGTATTTTATAATACTCAGTGATTTGTGATTATGGTATTAACATTTGAAAAT
Source organism: Aythya marila (assembly GCF_965140915.1). Taxonomy (NCBI): domain Eukaryota; kingdom Metazoa; phylum Chordata; class Aves; order Anseriformes; family Anatidae; genus Aythya; species Aythya marila. Next base: position 44,046,874 of record NC_139044.1, read on the forward strand.
CTTACCGTTATACTATAGTATTAGTATTATACTATAATACTAGTTATAATGTTATTGATTTTCCTGTTTTGATGCATTTAAGTTACCTGCCTTCAAAATTCTTCAGAAAACCTGTGAAGTCCTTTACTTGCCTTCGCTGTGGCAGTCTGGTTCCTTCAGAGGTGTGACTGGAGGCACAGAGCTATTTCATTTACAGCACAAATCCATAGCAGAGACAGGGGGAGAATCTCAGACTCATTATTCTCTCTCCAGCCAATTCACCAGCTGCCTTATTTTAATAGTAGCTCAGCTGCAGGGTTTTGGGCTGTGAATTAGCCATGTCACTGGGAAAACAACCACGTGAGTTTGTCCAGCAGTTAAAAATCCAGTGCTTTACAGCTGCTGATATTGTGCTTCCTGAGCCAGATTTAAGCAACATATCAGCACTGTATAAAGCAAATCTTTTATCTTTCCTGCCCCCACTCAGCTAAAGCTGTAAACAGGACACATTGTGCAATTTTTCAGAGATGAGCCTAGCATGTCTGCAGCTGCTAATAAAACGAAGTAACCGTAAACATCTGATTGTCTAAGAAGTGGCAAAAGGGCTGCTTTGCTCTTGGTTGCAAAGAGCAACCAGTGACCTGCAGGAGCATTGCAGTGTGTGTTCTGGGATCTGGTCTGAATTCAGAGCTGTCAGGTGGACGGAAACCAAGGTCTGGGTTTTGTCCCTGACAGTAAAATCAAGGCTGCAGATGAGGCAGCAGATTAATTTGTCCAGAACTTTCCAGTTCTCTGGGTAAAGTCTGTAGGCCCCCTTTTCAGTGTAAAATGTTCAAGTGCTAAGACAAAGTCATGCATAATGTGTAGACATCTAATTGGCAGGCTGCAGCAACATGCTGGCCAGGTCAGAGATGTACACTAGCCTGCACAGCGATTAGGTCACTGGCAACCTGTGGAAATGAAGCAGGTTGCACTACGAAGTGGAGGACTTGCTTTCCAGGTCCTGAGGAGAGCACTGGAGTGTGCTAAAACGTTCAGAAATCTTAGAAACAGCCAAAGGGAGACTGACATAAGTTCTTTATCTAAGACATTTTATCTTGTCTGCCAAGTTCTTAGCTCCTAAAATAAAGAAGCACTGTCTTTGTTCATGCAGGGTTTGGCATCTGCAGCCAAAACTAAAGGTGACTTTGCCCTGTCAAGCTGCCGAGGTCCATGTGGGTGCCAGGTCCTTCCCAGAGCCTTGATCCTGGCACAGGCTCAGCAGGTATTCAGTGATACCAAAAGTAACACTGGGGGTGGAGGTGCTATCCACATGAGTTTCCAGGTGCTGATTTTTTAGATAAAAGGGCAATTCTGCCTGAGGGGTGGAAGAAGGGAGCAGGAGCTGAGAGCTTGAATCCAAGTGGACCAAAGAGGGACTGAAGTACCAGACTGAAGGCAGAGAAATGCAGGTGTTTCACAAACAATAAAGCAGACAGATACATGTGGCAGAGGGTCTCTGAGGCTGTATGTCTTACTAGGTGATTAATTTTATTTATTTATTTATTTATTTATTTATTTATTTATTTATTTAAAACCAGTTTTTAAGAGCAATTTAGGCTTACATTTGGCCAATAGATGAAACTAAGCAGACCTGCACTGACCGGTTACTTATTTAAAAGTTGATGGCATTGTAAGCCTTTGGCAAAGCCAATGTTAGCTATACACTCTTTCATATGCATTGAGGACAACCATTTTTTTGGCTGAAATAAGTTGGCATCAGTTTTCTGCAATGCTGATTGGGACCATCCCAGGGTCAAATGGAGCTGCTCAGGGAAAAGGCTTCAGGGATCCACATGGTATGTTTCTCTTTTACTGCGGCAATTGTCACCCTCAGTGCTGTGCTTTGCCAGGATGTTCTGAGATACGTCTGTTTACATTGTGGATAAATTTCTCCCCATTATTTATCACATTTTTGTCATGATTATTACTTTGTCCTTGTTGGTTTCTTTCCCACCATGTTTGAGGTGCTTCCAGAGATGACATCTTTAAAGCTAAGCACCTTCAGCATCCATGCTCTTGTATGCCCCTTGAACAGCTTGTAGTTTCCTTACAGGGATACTGTTGCTCTTGGTTAGTGGGCATCCCTGTCATGCACTTTTGAGATGATGCCCTTCTCTTTTGAAATTTTCTTTTGTTTTGGGGCATCTTTGCTGAGTTCTTCCCCATGCTGATAGTCAGTTGAAAATGTCAATTTGCCTTAACAAGAAGGACTTTTTACATTTGTAAGGATTTACATTTGTGATTGAAAGTATAGACTAATGTTATTTAAAATCTTATCATAGAATGGTTTGGGTTGGAAGGGACCTTAAAGACTATCCAGTTCCAACCCTCCTGCCACCTTCTACTAGACTAGGAAAAGACTTTTTTTTTTTCTCAAAGCCTCATCCAACCTGGCCTTAAATACTTCCAGGGAAATCTTATTGTTACATTTAAAAATAATAAGGGAAAACATAAACTAAAGAAGTTGGCTGGGGCCCTAGGAAACAAAGCCATTGTTTCCTATCAGTGTTAGACTACATATGAATTTCAGACCCAGAAAGAACTGATCCTCCTTCCCATAAAGTCCTCAACAAAGCCAGTTTGACCAGACAAACACAAGATCTTCAATGGGCACACTGTGCATTTAATATAAAAATCAGCTGTGCAAAGATGAAGAGTTGCAGCAATGCTCATGCAAATAAAGCTTCAGTGTTAAGAGTGCAAGAAATAAAAATGAAACTTTTCTATCATAAAGCTTTTGCATCTGAAAGCTAACTTTGAACAGACAAATGTGTCCTTAATATCACAAAAATGACAGAACACTTTCAGAATCCCTTTCTAAGGGATTAACATCATTGCATCCTCCATACGGCTCCCTCATGGAATGAAAGAAGTGTTGAGCAGGAGGGTAGTTTTAGATCTGAGTGGTTTAGATATGAGGTTTGAGATGACTACAAGTTTTAATTCCTCCTTGAGGGGAAAAAAAAAAAAGAAAAAAGGAAAAAAGAAAAAAGAAAAAAAAAAGAAAAAGAAAAAAAGAAAAAGAAAAAAGAAAAAAGAAAAAAGAAAAAAGAAAAAAGAAAAAAGAAAAAAGAAAAAGAAAAAAGAAAAAGAAAAAAGAAAAAAATATATATATTTGTTGCTGAAAAATACCATACAGTGGCAAACTCAAGACATCGATTAAAAATAAAGATAACTTGTGTTCAGAAATCCTAAAACCAAGAATATCTTCGGTCTCCTGATACTCGTTTAAAATTTGATCTCTTTGACAACTGAGGACATTTCAGAAAATTTAAGAGCACTAAAGTTTTACCAATATTTAAGAGTAATATGCTGTATTCATATGAAAAATACTTAACCTGAATTGATTCGTGGGTAAAATAACAGATAAATTAACACAGAAATCAAATGATAGTTAAGGAATGGGGCTTTGAATCATGACAGTGTACATAATGCATGGAATGGAAAATTGTTAATCAAAAGCAAGGTAATTCGTTGATGAGTTTTCTAGCAACTGATGCAAAAGAGCTGAGTGATGGAGTGTATTAAGGCTTTGTAAAGCAGTTTGTTTACTGTAGCATAGTATTTGAAATTATCAATATACAGTAGCAGTACATGTTAGTAGGACTAAGGATTGGGTGAGATGAATCTCAAAAAACACAATGAAAAATTGTCATTGGAGAGTCATTATCAAATGCCTTATTTCAACTGGTGCTCACAATGAGCTATTGGAGAGCTGACATCCAGTGCATCAATGCATTCATAACATGAATCAGGAAAAATTAAAACTACAGTAGATAGAATTTACCAGTGGAGTATAATTGGCAGTCGGTGAGAAAACATCAGCTGGAAAAGAGGGTCATTGTTAACCTGCAATAAAAAAGCATGATGATTACCTTGCAATGTGGTAGTAGGACACAGATGAGGAGACCTAGAACAGTAGCAGAGCGATTTCACTTTGAACGTGTTAGACATTAAATAGTAAATGATGCTGTCAATTAGTCATTAAGAAAAATGAGAAATTAGAGAAAGAATGTCAAAAAGAGCATCAAAAAAGTTTGAAAACATTAAGAAATGATTCATACTGAGGAATTTAAACTTAAACTGTTTACATTATCAAAAAGAAAATGGAACTTGACTGCTTTATTTGAATACTTTCATGTCCATGGCAAAGAAAGTACCAAATATTTCTTTAATCCATGCAAGAAAATGTCACAAGTATCTGTTACCACTCATTTTTTAACACTGCATGAGGAAAACTACTAAGAGAAGTGGTAGATTCTTCATCTCATGAAGTCACTGAACCAAGTGCCTTTTGTAAAAACTGGGGGTGAATCAAGTGGCAGGAGCAGGAGAAAAGGACTTCCTCCACAGCAGAGCTCTGGAACCTGAATTACTCACCTCCCATGCTGCCTATAAATCCTATGTAGCCGTGTAGCTTTGGGAGGATGCTTGGCCATATTGCTTCACTCAGAGGAATGAAGAAGGCAGGGAAGAATGAAGAAGGATGCTGGAAAAGTCTTAAAACAATGACCTCTTACTTTTTCTTTATTATTCTAAATATCATAAAAGAGGTAGGTTATAAGCAAGGTTTGAGGCAAGAAGCCTTATGTTTGCTCCCATGTCCTTGGTTGTCCAGCTGTTGGTTTTCATTAACAGTGTACAGTTATATTTGAGAAGACCAGGACTGTATGATAATGGCTTTTGTAACCAGTTCTGAACTCCACATCTGGGGAAGTAACCAGCACAGCAGATAAGTAAGGCAATGAAATTGTGAGACACCTGCATACATTTTAATATTTTTGTTATTCAAGAAAAGTTACAAGGCCACTGACATCTTCCACAACTTTGCGGAAGGTGAGCATAAAAAACCAAAACCAAAAACAAAACAAAACAATAACCACAACAACAACAACAAAAACAAACACAAAAACAAAAATCAGAGGACCTCTTTGGCTGGTCTGAATGTCTGAATTAGGTCTATAGATGATCATTTCTTAAACTGACAGAATTGCAGGAGTCAGGTAGAAATGCAGACATCCAAAAGTTTGCTTGAGTATAGTAGAGACCTAGCTGGTGTTGCCCTTGGGAGGGGTATTTTGCAGTTGGCAGTCAATTGCCTCATAAATCATGACTAGACTCAATTCATTCTTAAAGATAAATCAAGCAGTAGAAGATTTATTGAGTGTTGGATAATTCTTGAATCAATGCTATACAGTTTCTTTTGAGCAGAGAATCACCTGCCAAAGTTGTGCCTGACAGCTAATTTAGACTCATGGGGAAATTGTGGATCTGGGTTTTCCACTTGGACAAGCAATTTTAATTGAATTTGGGAGGTGATACTGAAAAGAACAGTACTGGAGGAATCTGTTCTCATCTTGTGGTGGTGGTTAATTGGATGGGTGAAGTCAGAAGAGGGGGATGCAGAACCTCAGGGGAAGTTAAGAAAGGTACATGTTTTAGATGGTCATATTTTGAAGCTTTTCAGAGGAGGTTGTACAAATATCTGAAAGTAAGTGCACCGAGAGCTTGGGAAGCTGCAGTCTTGCTGTGGAGCCTTGTTCCTGGGTTTTGTCTTAGTGGAAAGCATTCTTGACTGTTCAAGTGCATGCTTTGGACTTGCTGAGAAACATGTTCCTCTTTTGTTAAGAAAATTTCCAAACTGGTTACTGTAATCCATAATGCCACGTGTACAGCATATGTTGATATCACATCTATTTTGGAGTCATTTGTTGATCAGTATTCTTTATGGAAGGATGGAAGTTATTAATAACCCTCATACTGGCTTTTAATTGGATTACTGTGGATTCTAGATCTGTACTCATAGTATCTATACTTTCTTTCTACTGCAGGTGAGATACTAATACCATTTGCCCTTCACTCTTATGTTGGATATCTGAAAAAGTAAATGGCATTTTTACAGCTTTCTTGACAACAGAAAACAAAACAAAAACCAGATTTTTAAAGCCATTTACAAAATTTTCATGCAGCACTGTTACTGTTAAAGCTTTGCTTAGTGTTAGCTGGCACTTTTTCTCTTGTTGTAAACTTTTTACAGGCACTTCCTAGGTTTTGTTCTCTGTCCAGCATGCCCAAAAGGACATTTTGGTCAGAAACGGAAATAAACACTAAGAACCAGTCTGTATTTACCACTTCCTAATGATAGGGTTATTTTAAAGAATTGTTAAATAGCTGGTTTTAGTTGTTCTGTGAAAAATGAAACTAATCCTAGAGGAATTTGTTCTGTTACTCAGTATTTACCTTTTTTTGGCTGAGAATCTAGTCATTTCCACAAAATGATTGCTGTTTGAGAAGTGGATCAATAACTCCAGACCTCATCAAGGCTTTACTTCCATCCTGTAGAGTGATGTACAGCAGAGAGTGTGCGGGTGGTCTGCCTGAGCCCATGTGCTTCAGTCAAGGAGTGCTGCAGACTGTGCAGTTTTCTATGCAAAAATAAATATGCCTACTTTGAAACACAGATAATTTTACTTTCAATGAGCATGCAGGCAGCATCATAACGGAATATGCTCTACTAGTAAGTCAGACTGTCATTCCTGAAGAAAGGAGCAGTTCCAGGTCAACTCTGTTCCTCCCTCTCAAACAAGGTTAACAAGTAGCTACCGCGCTCTGACATATTCTGGGTCAATGCTGAATTGTGTTCTCCTTGCCTCTTTCCAAGCTTGTGAGAAAGTTGTGCAGGAACTTTAGGTAACTTTGATTTTAGATAGGGTAAAGAATGAGGGAACACTGTGTTACCATGAGGCAGCAAAGCCCCATACAGAAAAGGCAGAGTTAATTTCTGCTTGGGGCAAAGGTATTGAATTTAAAGTTCATAAATTTGTTTATTCAATACAATATCATAACAAAAAATGAAGCCAGAGGTAATGCCATTTTGCCAGAGATTCTCAGTGAACTATGGCTCATTGGTTATTTTACGTTGCTTAGCAGGGTGTGTTTACATCTACAGAAATCAGCTAATTCAATGAGTCCCTTCTGTCTGTACAGACGTCTCAGTATTCTTATCCATCTACCCATGCCCTGCTTGCTATTCATGTGCTGCACACAGAAATGAGCACATATGATTACTTTGATGGGAAAAAATAAATAAAAAATTGTCAAGCTCCATTCCAAATACATTGGCACTCATCCGGGCTTTTTCAAACCAGGCCAGAAAATGTTTTGCCGTTATTCACCCTACCTTTTCTAAGCTTTTATGAGGCCAGAGATCGGGATCATATAACAGAGGTCCAGACCTTTTTGAAATGCACCATTTGAAGAATACAGCAGAAATGTCTTTTTGTCCAAGCTGTGGCTCTTTCAAGCACTCGCTTTTGACACAGATTAAAATGACCTTTCCAAAAGGTTGTCCCATGTGCATCTTTCCTGAGGTGCTGTGCTGCCACTGATACTGAGCACATATTGTGCCCTTGTGTCAGATAACTACTGGTGGAGCACAGCAGGAGAATTCTTTATCAGCACAGAGCCTTAGGAATGATATGGATGCTTCAAAGCTGGATGCTTTGAAGAGGTGGAAAAAGAACATGCGGTAATTCATGAGACGATTAGAGGGGTTCACTGGCAGATCTGATATGGGCCAGAGGTGCTCTGGCATTGCACCCACCTTCTTCCTCTTTTGAGCAATGGCGTAGTGGTGTCCAAATGCCCCTTCCTTAGCTGTTGTGTTCATTAATTACAGACACAGATAAATGTGTCAGTAATTTCTAATTCGAAGTCCATATTTACACCTACAGTAGGATCTAGCCATGGCATTTCAGCTAAATGGTGCATTTATAGTAGCAACAGAAGTAGGCAAATGAGTAGAACATACAAACTATTGTTGTTCTACTATTTAACGGCTTTTGGGAAACTTTGAGTTTGATTTAAGGAGACTTACTTGTTCTCCCCAAATGGTTTTCAAATGTGATTGCTTTCAGATGAGATAACTTTTTCTTTGATAGAAGAATGGACCAATGGGACAAAAGCCATTCCAGGATTTAGACTTACCCAAACCAATGGTTGGTATTATTTCCATTGGAGAGTTCAAAGTATACAAATCACCAGCTTAAAGCTATTGCTTAAAACTCCATTCCAGGCACACTAAAAAGTATATTCACTTTACTAAAGACATATTTCCTCAGCAGCACAGGAATATAGTCTTGACTTGGTCTCCCATTTCCATCAAACTCTTTGTATAAATCCTTCCACAGTGAATTTCATAGGCAAGGAGCCAAGGAAGTAAGCAAATGACTTGTTGGCCAATTTTTGAGTGCACTGAATGGTAAATGACTTTAAGATCTCAACTTCATACCCATTTTCAGATCTTTTACAAGTGATTTTTATGTAAACTGGAAGGAGAATTAAGAATGCCGCCTCCTCCCCTTCTCTGCACACACACACTCTTACAGACACATAGAAACACACACACACATTCCCAGGATTTCAAGTCAATATTTCAGCCAGTGAATGTTCAGGGAGGCTCAGCTTACCGTGTTAGAATGAGTATTTTTATGTACCATTGGACTAACATTTCATACATACAAATTCTTATCACAAAAACATGGTTTTGTTTCATCTGGAACATGAAGGATCCTCATACATGGCTTCCTTAGATTTCAAGGTTGATGAAAATGCATCTGTTAATTAGACAGCTTAGGAAAAAGCCTGCTTGCTTGGCACCAGAACACCATCTCTCTCCCACCTGGCAGGTATTTGAATCACTGCAGATTGGCCTTCTCACCTAGACTAAAATTAAAAATTGGAAACCAAGATGGAATAATACATTTTTTCCCCTTCCCCCCACCAAGCTCCTGCACACACGAGAGTGAAACAAATTGTGGAAACATAAATAAGCAATTGAGAATTGAATTAATTGACATCCTGAGGTAAATAAAACAGCTTTAAAAGTAAATCAAACCATCCTATTGAACAGTAATGAATAACATGATTTAACTCAACTAACACCCCAACAATAACAGCAGCATCTTTCATAGATTCTAGGCAAGCAAAGTTCAAGCCAGCAAAATACTTTCCAGTTTATAAAAGTTTTAAAAACTGCCAGGGGATATGTCCTGGCCTTCCCAGCAATAGAGCAAGAGTTAGCTCCAACAAATCACATGGAAAAAGCATAAGGGGAGCAGATTTTCCAGGCACTAATTCAGTGCAAAAGGGGGTCTCCCTTCCAATATTAGACAGCACTGATGTGTTAGTGGTCTCCTTTCTCACATCACTGAGCCTTGTTGGATGGATTGCAGGGGGTCTCTTTCCAAATACCATTAAGTCCAAAAAAAACCAAAAGGTCTCTCTTCGCTAGTATCAAACTATTGTGTATTAACAAATGGATATATAGAAGGTCACAGGTTTTGCCGGAGGGTGTTTTATTTAATTATTTTTTATTTTCTTTTTCCTGCAGGAGTACGTGGGAATATTTGCTGTAAGCACTTTTGCACGTAGCTCTTATGGAAAAAATCTGATAGACTTTAATAGAGTGACAGTCTTCCTACAGAATTTAAAAATCAATTCACAGAATTGTATAAGAGGAATATAAATGTTGGATGCAGTAATTTCTATTGGACCATTTGAGCTTCCCTCTTATTACATTCCAAAGAATTTTTCCATAAGTGAATAAAGCTGATTATAGTGTACTGGATGCTTCTGCAGTTTACAAACTGAAATAATTGTGAGTGAACTTTTCAAATATAGAAACATATTTTAAAATGTTGCAGTTGCTGCAATGTGCCCTCATTTTTATATATTTCAATAAGGTTGATGTGTTTGTGCTGGTTTAGTTTTCTTGCAATGCCTTTTTATGAGCTTGTCATCTATTTGAAAAAGCCAAACAAATCCACAAATCTAAAATAAATAAATAAAACTGTGCTTCTACTGGTTTGTTTCCTCCTTTCTTTTTCCTACAACTTAGTTCAGTTCCTTTCTTTTTATGTTTTCCTTGAGATCTGGGGAAGATTTGTATAGAATATAGCCTGGTAATGAACTTTACCCATTAATGAGAGCTGTTATCCAATACTGAGAGCCACTCTCTCCACAGTACACAAGGAAATGAGGTTGGAAGTCCTCAGTGAAAAAAATTATTATTCTGAACTCTGTTTACTGATAACAGCCCAGTAATTTTCTTGGGTTGCAGACTAGCAAACAGAACAATTTCACAATTTTTTACATTGTGAGATACTAGCAAAATCCACTGGGCATTCTCTGGGAGAATCCTCAGTCTTCGTTTTTTTTCCTGGTCCTTTGTTGTCTTTGATCATAACCTCCTTAGCTCCCTCCATCTGTGTTCCTTTCCTACTGATTGCTCAGAGCATATGCTGATATCAGGATATATATTGATTTGCTGTAATTGCCCTCGTTTATGTTTTCAAAAAGGTTTTTATGGAATTTCTATAACAATTTCAGAATCCCAAGGTACACCATCTACTTTTTCTTTCTTTCTCTTTCTTTCTTTCTTTCTTTCTTTCTTTCTTTCTTTCTTTCTTTCTTTCTTTCTTTCTTTCTTTCTTTCTTTCTTTCTTTCTTTCTTTCTTTCTTTCTCTCTCTCTCTCTCTCTCTCTCTTTCTCTCTCTCTCTCTCTCTCTCTTTCTCTCTCTCTTTCTCTCTCTCTCTTTGTCTCTCTTTCTCTCTTTCTCTCTCCTTCTCTCTCTCTTTCTCTCTTTCTCTTTCTTTCTCTCTTTCTCTCTTTCTCTCTCTCTCTTTCTCTCTCCTTCTCTCTCTCTTTCTCTCTTTCTCTTTCTCTCTCTCTTTCTCTCTTTCTCTCTTTCTCTCTTTCTCTCTTTCTCTCTTTCTCTCTTTCTCTCTTTCTCTCTCTCTTTCTCTCTTTCCTCATTTCTTCATTTCTTTATTTCCTTTCTTCCTGCCATAAGGCCAGAAGGAATTCCCCATCATTTACTTACTCTTTTGTTGGCAAGGAAAGTTCCTGAACTTATTCTAAAATTTCCCACCAGCCCGTTTTATCTAGCATCACTTGCATGTATGTTGTATTGGAAGAGACTGATGGTTAGCACTTTTAGCTGTTTGTGGAGATGACGCAAATGACACGAACAGTTTGTGTAAAAAGCCACAAGGTTACTTTGTACAAGAAATGCTGTTCAGGCTTGCAGTAAAGCACTGCAAACACTTATAGACAGACCTGGTTGTCTGTTATAATTGTTTTCTTAGACTTCAAGCTCACACTGCAGCAAGTAGTCAGCTATTTCCCTCCAACCTTCTCAACGGGGTGTGCTTGGAGCCCATTTATGGCCTCAGGAATATTAAACATTCCAAGAGGTTCAAATAGATGTTGAGCACCTGTGATGCTTATGGCTGTCATGTCAAAATTATCTTGTGAAGGTTTTTTTTTTGTTGTTGTTTGTTTGGTTGGTTGGTTTTGTTTTTGTTTTTTTTTTTTTTTGTTTTTTTTTTTTTTTTTTTTTGAGAGATGGCTAAGACCAGTGAAATGAACTGTTCTGGGAAGATGTCTAGCACTCTCCATTGTCTATGGAATATATGCAGATAGCTGCCTTGGATTGGATGCCTACATTTTTGATACCCAAATCTAGCTGTGATGAACCAAGCCCTTAGGGAAGACAGATGTATTGGACATTGCCAGCAATTCTTTAGAATTTATCACGAGGAACTCTTTGTAGAGAAGTTTTTTTCTTTTTTCTCACAGTTAAAAAGGATTTTTCTTGTCAACATTGTGTTGCCTAAAGCTGAACACTTACCTCTTCATTCACTTTAGATGTGTTCTATATCAAGGAATAACCCAAGCGTATAGTTCAAACTTTCCTATCTGACTTAGCAGAGTAAATTACTAAGTTAACATTTTTATCTTTTCCTGTTATTCTTGTATTTCCTTCTTGACCTTTTGGCTACTCAGACATTTATTACAAGCCCTTTTGTTTATCACTGTGTTCTAGATTGCATTTTTTTTTTTTTAACAGTAGGCTTCCAGCTGTCCAGCTCTAACCCACAACCAGATGCTGAGCACTACTGTAGCAAAAAGTGTTTAGTTTCCAGACCATAAACAAGCTAGAATATATTTCACAGTTCAGAACCTTTGGGTGTTTACATCTTTACACTTGTTGGGTCATAATGCCCTCCCTACATCTGTTTTCTTCGATTTTGTAAGAGCTGGAAGAAAGAATGGGGAATCCCAACTTCACTTCTGGTAGGTTTGGGAGGACAGACCCTCCTTCCCTCTACCCCAAATCTCCTATTTGCAGACCAGAATATAATCTTACAATGCAATGTCAAAAGAGAGAATCTTTGTATGCTCTGTGACCTGTGGCTAGGGAGAAATCAGGAAAGACTTACCATTTTCTTTGTATTCAAAACTTCATTTGGTCTTTTTAAAAAAAAAAAGATTCATGAAATATCTAAACTTTGGCTTATTTCTCAGATACCACTGTCTCTCTGAGAAATCATATGCACTAGGAACATCCAGCTGTAACTTCTGCAAGAAGAATCCTGGAGGGCCATGTTTGTGCTTTTCCTTGAACTGTTGGATGATCTTTCAGAGCACACAATTGCAGGTTCTGGGATGAGAGGCATCCTGGACATATGCCACACACTTGAAATCAAAACGACCTCGTAAGATCAGCAAGACACAAAGCAGATGTGGCTAAGAAATTCAAGCAGAAATCATGGATTGTTTTCAGTTTGATGTAGGATTCAATTTATTTTATTTGTTCATCTTAGGCAAAAGTGCAAATAGCAGTTTGTGTTTTCCAGGAAAATGACAAAGCTGGAAGTTTCTGCCTCCTGAAACTCTTGAAATTGTCCTACCTTGGGTGATGTGAGAGCACCTGATGGAGGAGGGAACATGCCAAAGACCTTGAGAAGTGCACAAGACTCTTTGTGTGCTACATATTGATTAACAGGTTGGGGCAGTCTGAAGGGGACTATGTTGTTCATATTTGACTTTTTATTTCATTTGGGATAAAGGACAATTTTTATCTGCATGTTTCTTAGAATGAAAACTTCCTTATTGTTTCCACTTGAAACCTGATTTTTACATCTCTGAATTCAAATACCTCCATTGTAGTATAAATTACTGCAATCATGGAAGTATCATTGCTGGATAACAGTATGGTGGGGCAAGACTCCATGTTTGGAAGGTGGAAATTTGGATGCTCAACTGACCTATATTTGAGCTATACAGATGACTACAGTTTGCATAAATGGGTCAGAAATATTGTGAGAATAAAACTTCATGAGAGATTTATGATGTTGCTTCTTTCCAGTCAGTGTTGGGGGGAAAGCCCACCTGAAGACTACTCAGAACTCCAGGTGGGTGGATCTTGACCAGCCCCCAACTATGCAGTACATTGATCTCCTTTAGAATAACTAGAACTCCAGGATTTGTATCTGTCTTCTTTTATGCAGGAAAAAAATGCTGCCTGCCAAATATAATATACTTTGTGGGCCTTCTTCAGCTTGGAAACCCCATCAAGTATCAGAGCTGATCTCTACTCTCATTGTATACCTTTGTGTGATAAAGGCTGTGGAAACAAGAAAAAGAAAGAAAGGAAACTGATTGTTCAGCTTGTTTGTCTGTCCCTGGAACTCTTGCTAGAAAACAATAATTATTTCTAGTCCAGATTCTGATGGTCAGGACCTGTTGCCATGAAGCCTATAGCTATGTGCCATCCCTATTTTCTCCTCTCCTCAGCAGAGGCATGCCTGACAGAGCATTGGCTCTGCATAAGCTGCAATAAAAAGAAATTCAATGGAATTTTCTGGTGATAACTTTCCTCCTCTAGGAAATGCTTCATGAAAGTGGAAGTGGAGCTGACCCCATGGAACAAAAATCCCTGCAGTCAGGAGTTGCCTTTAAATTTGGGAATTATGTATGACTTCTACCCCATGTTAATACAAACTAAGCAATGAAAGCAAATCCTTAGGACACTGAACAGTGCTGTTACCTGTTCACGGGCTGCATTACTTGCTGTACAGAAATGCAGTGACAGCCTCTACTCTTAAGAGAGTTATTTAAAAATTTATTCCCCTGAGTCACAAGAGCCACTAACATCTCAGCCATGGAATGCCTCCAAGGAAGGTATGAAATGGATGCAATTGCCCTTGCAGTTCCAACCTCACATCATGAGTCACAGAATCACAGAATAGTTGAGGTTGGCAGGGACCTCTGGAGCCCATCTGGTCCAACCAAAGAAGGTCCACCAAGTGCAGGCTGCCCAGGAATATGTCCAGGAGACTTGAAGATCTTCAAAGAGGAGACTTCACAACCTCTGGGCAACCTGTGCCAGTGCTCATTCATCCGCATAGTAAGTAAGTTCTACATGATAGATGGAACCTCTTGTGCTCCCATTAGTACCCATTGCCTCTTCTGGTACCAGGCACTACTGAACAGAGCCTGGCTCCATCCTCTTTGTACTCTCTTTTCAGGTATTGATTGATAAGGTACAGATTTCAGGTACAGATTGATAAGATCTCCCCTGAGCCTCTTCTTTTCCAGGCTGAACAGTCTCAGATCTCCCAGCCTCTCCTAATAGGGGAGATGTGCTCCAGACTCTTCATCATCTTTGTGGGCCTCCTTTGGACTCTTTCCACTATGTCCATGTCTCTCTTGTGCTGGGGGACCTGTAATTGGACACAGTACTCCAGGTGCAGCCTAACCAACTCTAACTAGAGCAGAAGGATTGCTTCTCTCAACCTGCTGGTGATTCTTTGCCAAAGGCAGCCAAAAATACATTTTAGCCTATTGAGTGACAAGGGCACATTGGTGACTCATGGTCTACTTGGTGTCCACCAGGACAACTACAGAGCTGCTTTCCAGCTGGGTGTCCTCACCAGGTACTGGTGCTTGGTTTCCTTTTTGTCGAGACCAAGCTTGATGAGTGGCTAAGACCGGTGAGAAAAGTTTCAGCAGGAAAGGCTTGTAAGCAGAAAAGACAGATACTTTCACACACACACACACACACACACACAAAGTTATTAGATCTTTTTACCCACTTTATCCTTATCTTGTACATTTCCAATTAAAAAGCAGCTGATAACTAAGCAAGTAAGACATGCACACGAGTATTTTGTAGCATAATGAAATGTACAGCCTAAGAACTAGTATCAAATAGAGTTAACATCTGGAATTAAGTAGAGGTTCAGTGGATTTTTGTGATCAAACACTTTTCAGCAATTTTGTGGTGAATACATTGTGACCTACAAGCTACAGCTTGGGAACCAGGTGCTCTGTGTCCCAGCAGCCATAGTCTGATGCGTGTAAAACTTATCTTCAGGGATGACAGACATCTAGTGTAGCCTGGCCCTTACTGGTGTCCTCTGGGAAGCCTCATCAGTCATCTAAGAGATGGGGACAGGAGGCATTTACAGATTCTATATTCTATATTCTATTTACAGTGCTACATGTATGTTGAAGAGGACTTTATTATTTTTATTTTATTTTTTTTAATTTTATTTTTTAATCTGGAGGACAAAATAAAATATCCATAATTCTTTTTGTGTTTATTTCTGTGTCTGAGACTTCTAAATTCTATTTACAAAATATCTGGATTAATGCAACAACTGACTTAAGGGGGAAAAAAAAAGTCATATAAATAGAAAGAAAACATAGCAAAACAGCCATGCTGAGATTATGCACTCAAGAGGAAGGAGAGAGCATAGAGGATTATGGGACACTGGTATGATCCCTGCGAACCAGATCCAATTCCTGTTATTTTGTACCACTTAAGAGCATGTACGGGAATTGTTTATGGCCAGTGGAATGAAACAGAAGGGAAGATAGAGAGTGATCTCCTTTGGCTGGCCTTTTCCAGGGAGCCTGACACACTTATGACTCAGAGGAACAAGCACACTGAAATCCTTAGCCCAGTCCTTGTTTTGGAGGTTGTGTAACCAACCAGCCACTCAGGTCAGTAAGACACATCTATTTGCTTTGTTTGCTTATATTCCAGTTAATACATTAATGATTCTGTGCTGTATTTTGGCATTTGTTTGGACCTCCTCATTTTTATTTCTCACATATTTATTTTTAATTTTAGAAGTTCTGAAAGGTGGTTGAACTGAAGAAATTCCCACAAGGCACTATCTGACACCACAGAAGGCTTGAAGGGGGGATCAAAATGCCAGGCTTCCAAAAGCACTGAGTTGAAAGTAAATGAAAAGAAAAGCACTGAGGACAGCTTTTGTTGCATCGGTTTGGGGACAGAATTCTTATTTCAGGACACTCAGGAAGAAACAGTTCTGTGGGACTCTTCTGGAGAAACCAGAACCTCTGTAGAAATCCTGTTAGACCTCAAAATCCAGTAGTTCTCTTCCTGCAGGTAGCCATTCTGTGACCTGGCCCTTGGGGGGAATAAAGCAAATCTTCCCTCAGAAGAATGGGAAAAGGAGTCTCAGGGAATCCACTCTGCTGCTAAAAGCTATAAATGAGTTTCCTCTGCTTCTCCTGACATCTCTAACTTTTTGCATGTATTTCCAGCTTGCTTGAGAGATCCTGTTCCTTCAGATGAGGAGTAGCCGGAAATGAAGAAGACATTACTTGCTGATGTCCAATAGTTTTATTTTCATTTTTTTCCTTTATACTCACTGCTGAGGCAGATCTGGAATTCTCTCTAACAAGTAATGGAGGGAGATGTTCCTCAGGGAGGAAGATGAGGCTTATAGGTGGAGTAGGAGGCTCCATCCCTTTCTTGCCCTTTGAAGCAGCCTGTGGGACATGTGTGTGTAGTCTGTGAGCTCCTGGGCTGACCTGGGGACTCCTGCTCTGCCTCTCCCAACCCGTCTGGCTCCCCAGGGGCTTTGTGTGTCTCCTCCAGAGGTGCCTGGTGCCTGGCTGTACTGGGTGGGCTCCTTAGGGCAAGGGCTCTCTCTCAGCATGAAGCTCAATGGAGACTGCAGCAAGGTAGTGTGGTGAGACAAACAATAAAATGAATAGCCATAACTTTAATTTGTAAAAGAAGATTACCATCGCTCCCCCCCCACACACCCCAGCTTCACTGCTAACATAATAAATACACTCATTGTCACTGCCTTTGGGGTTTTCAGTGTGTTCTGGCAACAAAGTGCTCTGAGTCATAAGCAGAAACAGATTAATATTAATAGCAAATGTCTATGATTAAGCCATGAGCATTGCCCATCTCTAACAGACACATTCTCAAGATGTGCACAAGTTGGAATTCATCCAAAATAGCTACTGATACTCTGGATTTAGCCTGACTCCTATCTCCATCCAGGAGCACAAGCAGACTATAGTGTTCCCATTGTAAACTTGATCTATAGATGGTTTTAAATACTTTTGCACTTTGGGAAGGAGGAAAGAAAGACAATTCTGGATCTCACAGTGGCTTAAAGCTTATTTCTTACTTAAGTGATGAATCATCACTGGGTACCTTCCATTTGAACATACTAATAATACCCTATATTAACAATAACCCCTCATATTACTGAAGGTTAATTCTAACGGGCCAACCAGATGCTATATAACATTGCAAAAGTTTTGTCTACAACTCTCATGTACTTACACAATAAGCACAGTTTAAAAAATATTTAAAAGTAATATGCAAAACAGTGAAACTGAGAAGGAAAAAAAAAAAAAGCCAATGAATGCCACTTATTCAAATACATTCTGGAAGGTTAAAATTTTGCCAGAGCCAGTGGTATGGCAAAAAAAACAAAAACCACAAAACAAACAAACAACAACAAACATCAACAAAAAACAAACAAACAAACAACAACAAAAAACAAAGTGCACACACATTGCCAGAAATGGATTTCAGTGAAAGATGCACTTAAAAAGGGCATTTCTGAGGCTCGTGGACAGATCCTGTGCTCACACTGTGGTGGAGAAGACCATAATTTCTCACTTCAGTTGTTGCTACATGTGAAGTTTTCCTCCAGTATGAAGCCAACATCAGGCAATCCCTTGGCTCTGCCCTATCACAGAAGGTTCATTCCTGTTGTGCTACACCTTGCCAACCCTTTTGTTGTGCTGCTTGAAGTGTTTGGGGGATGTCTGTCTGACTATAACCTTTGATGTCCCTCCCACTAAAACCAGTGAGTTATGTGAGGAGATGGGGAGGGAGGAGGTTTGAGAGGTGGTGAGCTGCAGTCTGAGGACAGGTGTCAGTGATGGGGATGGAGTGGGGAATGGAGCTTGAACCATTGTTGCCACTGCAGAAAACCTCCCTCATGTGTCAGCAGTTGCCAGTAGTTCAGGGGAAGTAAACAAAAACACGCAGGACAAAGAAAGACAATGGCATGCTGTGACACCACAGCTGCACGTTGCCCTGGAAATCCTTTCTGCCCTGAGCATCAGCCAGGTTGCACCCTGAGCCAACACAGCTGGTTAGCCTTTCAGACAGCACGAGCCCCACCAGGAACAATTGCTCACGGTGTCCAGGGAATGGAGCTTTGCTTCTCCCACACTGGTATCTTCCCGTCACCTTGCCCTCCTTGTCTCCACATCCTTCTAGGTAGGTTCTCAGGTGGGAGAGGAGCACTGAGTGCCGGCCAGGAGCCAACCTGCTGAGCCACCATCATGCTCCCCCCTCTCAGCTTCATGGCCAGAGGGGACTGAGCTCTGAACAGGGACTGCTGATGTGTTACACAGAGCAAAGAAGAATAGTCCCAAATGTGGGATCCTCCTACCTCAGTCAGAAGCTTTGGCAGTTCAGTTCATTTAATTTTGTAGCTGAAAATATTATTAGCAGTAATAAATTTGTCCACCCTTTTGGAAATCCAGCCAGTGAACCTTTATTCCCCTTTAAAATGGGACATAAAAGGATGGGGAAAAGCTACAGTCCTAAAAAAATACTACACCAGAGAGCTGCATAAATTACTACGTAACAGTCATGGGAGAAGAATGTCTGTAGTCATACACTCTGGGTGTAGCAAGAAACGCCTGCTGAAAGGATTCAAACAGGGATACAAGTACGTGCATACATGGAGAGGAAAAAATAGATGTATCGGGGCAGATTCTGAACAGACCAAAACTTAATACCAACGTGGAGTGCTTCCTTTACACATCACATCTCTGTACAAATGAGATCAAACTTGATCCTTACTGGGGGAGCTCAGAGAAGATAGGTGGAGTGACAAATGGGACAAATGGACAGACCCTTACACAGGCTGTCTGGTGACACTCCCTTCCCAACTGGTTTGCAAAGGCACCCACTGAAGTGTTTTATTTATTTTTTATTTATTTTTATTTATTTATTTTTTATTTTTTGGCATTGTAGTTTTGCTTGGGATTACTAGTGACAAGTGATCACACTTGTGAGGACAAGAAAGTGGAAGAATATCCTCCAGAATAGTAGTTAGATTAGAAATAATAATCATGTTATCCAACTCTACGAGCCAAGAATAAACTTGCACTTAAGAAGCAGACTTTCTCTATGCAGCAGTGGCAGGATCTGTAAAACAGAAGGTGGTTGTTCCTCTGCAAGGCAAGAGGACACAGGCCTTCCTGCACCCACCGAAGCATACAAGGTCACAGGCTGCTTGTGGGAGCTTTCTGCATGGGGTCTTCTGGGCTCCTGTGCTGTCTGACAAATCTCTTGCTGATGGACCTTGCAGGTAATCTGTCAAAGATGTCACAGCAGCATGTGCTCATGCCCCCATTAACAGAAGATGGTCTTTTCAAATATTTCCTTTCAAATATTTTTCTTCCTCTCCTCTCCTCTCCTCTCCTCTCCTCTCCTCTCCTCTCCTCTCCTCTCCTCTCCTCTCCTCTCCTCTCCTCTCCTCTCCTCTCCTCTCCTCTCCTCTCCTCTCCTCTCCTCTCCTCTCCTCTCCTCTCCTCTCCTCTCCTCTCCTCTCCTCTCCTCTCCTCTCCTCTCCTCTCCTCTCCTCTCCTCTCCTCTCCTCTCCTCTCCTCTCCTCTCCTCTCCTCTCCTCTCCTCTCCTCTCCTCTCCTCTCCTCTCCTCTCCTCTCCTCTCCTCTCCTCTCCTCTCCTCTCCTCTCCTCTCCTCTCCTCTCCTCTCCTCTCCTCTCCTCTCCTCTCCTCTCCTCTCCTCTCCTCTCCTCTCCTCTCCTCTCCTCTCCTCCCTTCCTCCCTTCCTTCCCTCTTTTCTTGAAAGAAGAAAAGAAAGACAACAGCAAACAGTGAAAGAGAACAGTGAATTTGCAAGATATGTGACAGACTCAGCATTTCAAGAGTGAAGATGGTTTGTTTCTAATGAAAAGTCTTCTGTTAAGACAAACTGTTTGTGTGCCATTGGTCTGATGCCAACTCTATCTTTCCAGCTTCTTGAGATGCTTTCTGAAGAAATGGAATTTTCTTAACACAGAAGGCCAAAGAAACTGAAAGTACTGTTCTGTCAGAAAATAAATAAATAAAATAAAATAAAATAAAATAAAATAAAATAAAATAAAATAAAATAAAATAAAATAAAATGGTACCTTCCAGGTAAAACATACTTGGACAGCTATGCCCAGATCTGTTGAAAGGAAACATTGTCTTCTTAAGAGGTATTATCTATTTCTCATAATTCTGAGAGATACTTTATGGAAGACCGAAGTGCTGTTTACTGTGCTGGTGGCCAGACCTGTGTGTAAAAGCAGGACAGACTGAAGCTGCAGATCTGTTGTCAACGGATGCAGCTGGGACTCTGAGAACCAGAGCACCAGCTATGCTCATAGGCAAAGTTTGTCAGCCTGAACATTTTTTTTTTTTTGGAGTTTGGATGCAAAAGCACTCTTTGGGGACATGGGGAATGATTGTCATCTGGTTATCTATCAGATAAGTTGGTATGTTTCCTCTTTTAATAGCTGGGGAGTAGCTCTTTCAGGTTGACAGTCTCTTCTCTTTGAAGAACGGTCTGCACAGCTGCAGGAACTACTGATATTTATAAATGAAACTCAGAATTTGCTGAATTGAATCATATCCCAAATCCATGTGACCTCATGTGGAGTTTTAGTCTGTGGATAGCACCAGGTGCTCCTGAGAAAGGTGCAAATAGACTCATAGAAGGCAGGTGAAGGTCAGTCACCCCTAACAGTTCAAAGCTGACTAAAGCCTTAATCTTTCAGGTTTTAACTCTTACCTTTTTTAACTCTTACCACCTTGGCGGTGGTAATTGCAATTAATTCTTGTTACTCATTTTAATGTCTGATTGGAATGAGATAAGAGCAGAACTCTGATAGCTTCTGTCACTAGATGACATAAAAGAGGTTCTTGGAGATGGATATGGCTTTCTTGCTCCCAGAGATGTTAGATTAAATCCCCCTTACCTCTCTGGGAGTAGGAGAAGCCCTGGATGCTTACAGCTGTAAAAATCCTTAAAATTTACATGTCTATTCCCCAGGAAGGAGTGCTCTATAAAATTATATGAGAGCGAGTCTGTCTGATGAACTGCAGATCTGTGATCCTGTCTGCAACATTAAGTCAGTGGATGTGTACCAATAGCCTAACTGGAGACAACCATCAGTTTTAAAGAGTAAGAAAAATCTGTTCTCTATTAACATTTCCTTCTGTCCTTCCTTCCTTCATGTGAAAACTCCTCTACAAATGACAAAAGTTAAAGGAAATTTGTGAGCAATATTGAACTGTGGATCAGGGGAAGATTGTTTCCTGAACCTAAGAACAAGAAGTGGGAATTCTTCTCCAGTGGAGCACCACAGTCGCTTCATTTTCAGAGATCGATGCACCAAACTTTGGAATCGCAGCTCTAGTCCATGAGCAGCTAATTATATTGTCTACACTGCTATGTTTTTTTCCAGCTGCTGCCCCTACAGGTGAACTCATACTGAATTAGTGGATTACATAAATATATCATGTATTTATACATATATTTATGTTAATCACTTTAAGTATTTCTCTGCAAAATACAATGCAATAGAAGTTGAAGGTTTTCCATTTGTTTGCCATTGTATGATGTTCTTGGAGGAGATGGGGTTGTGTAAATCTGTAGAGGGAGGTTATCTGTTGTTTTGGGAAGTTACTAAACAGACCTCTGGGGAAAGAGGAATTTCAGAGAAAAGGAGCAGGAGAGGTACATCCTGGGTCTGACAGTTTGCAAGATGAGCCCAGAGACTAAGACACTTGGGAGATGAGAAGACCAAGTGGCTTCAGAGGTACTGGGTGAGATTTACAGCCATGCAGAAACTCATTGTGTTGTCTAGAAGCAAAGATATTGTAAAGAGAGCAGGCAGGGGAATATCATATATAATGTTTTAAATGTCCCGGTGTCTTATGTCTGTTTGCTCTGATTTTTATTTTTATTTTCTTAGTAGAAAAGTTAACTGTTCCAGTATACATTAAAATAATCAATAACTGATTTCACTTTAAAGGCATTTTTGTCTTTTTGGTGAGCTCACCATAGAAGTAGGTCTCAAAATCTCTAGGCTTTGGCCAGCTCGAAGTCCTTTTTTTTTAATTTTCACATCCTGGTGTAATGACAGTGCTTCTCATGCATAAGGATTTTATTGTTTGATTTCCTCAAACACTTTAGTGCTATAGGTTTTTGTTTTCCTTGGTTTCACAGGATTATTTCTCATACCAGATACAAATATAAATACAGATAAAGATAGATGTAGGCATTATAGAATCAGATTAGGTATAGATAGAGATATAGATAGAGACAAAGATATAGTGTTTTATGATGTGTTTGTATATAAACCCTCATCCTTAAATGCTGTAATATAGGCTGCTGTTTCTTAAGGTTCAAGGTTAGCTAGTTTTGATGGTGACGTCATAAGATGGATAAGTGGTTCCAAGAATGATCAGAGAAACCCCAGGTTGGTGCTTCCACTTCTCTGTCCCAAAGGAATAAGCTGTGCCTGTTTCTTCTACCACACCAAAGAAAGGTCTAGGCTGATAAGGCTGTGTGTGGAATATGGAGAAATTGTAACTATTCTGTCTTTTTATTGCAACCACAGAGATCCAAAAGTTGCCCACAGTTATCATACCTGTAAAAGAAGGCTGGGAGTCCAAGACAAAGTCTCTGACATTTGAGACAAACCTTTCTGGGATCTGCTTTACCATGATCAGACTCTTTCTCAGATAAGCTGCTTGGGTACCAGCTGGTGCTTCCAGCACAGTGGGTGCTGCTCCACAGGCCTGACAGTGCTTGTGCTCAACTTTTATTTAACAAAACTCTAAAACAGTGCCCCAGAAGCACCAAGAGTAGATGGAAATGAGATGCTCTTGAACTTTCTACCTGAGCCCAATCAGAACATAACTCCTCAAAACCAGAGAAAGGAACGCTGCTGCCTTTCAGAGGGCTGCTGTGGGCAATGCAATTGCTGGTGCACCCCTGAAGAAAAGCTACAAGAATCCATGCCTTGGAGGCTGTTCAGTCAAGCTTGCGTTCCATATGTGGAAAACAGACTGCTGTAGTGATACCACAATGTATGTGAAACCTGACAAGTGGTTTTATTGTCCCAGGCTGTCATTGCCCTCTTCTTACCATCTGAATGTCTTTTCTTCCACTTGTAGCAATTGCCTCATTTATTTGGGTATTTAAGAAGGGCTAGGTTTCCTTGTGCCCTGTGGGTTTTACCTTAATAAAAAATAAAATAAAATAAATAAATAATAATAATCACAAACATCAATGTGAGGTCTTAACGGGTTGAAAGTTTTGCTTTAAGACAAGTTTATTGCATCCACACTATGAAATAGTGAACATACTGTTGTGCTGACCAAACTGTGAAGCATGTGTGCTAAAATCAATTCTATTAAATTGTTCTTCACTGAAGTACAAAGTGCTCCCTTCCAGCCCTGACAAAGCAAATGATAGCTCTTTCTTATGTAAGGAGACAAGAAAGCTATTGTCATATCTGAAGCAGGAATAATAACAATTACTTGTTGCTGTAGGAATGTCAAAGAACTTGCCTGGTTATGTCCACTTGGCATAAAACACCTTTGTTTATGCCAGGCTCAGAGAAATGACTGAACTCATGTCTTTTGATTGAACATTTTGCACACTTGAGTTTTCCTAGGACAACATAAATTGTCCAGAAGATAGTAACGTGATGCTGAGAAACAACTCAATATTTAATAAAACTACTGTCTGTCTGGACTTGTTTTCTTTTTAATATAGTCTATGAAATTCTAGTACCAATAGTGTTTTTGTCTGCTAACCTCGTCTTTCTGAGACTTTGAGGCATTTGACTCCTTGTGTGATGGGTGATCTTACCAAAAAATTTTGTGATTAATAATGTGAGAGTAGCTTGCTAAACTCCTACTTTGTGATCAGCTTTTGTTTGTTTGTATTTGAAAATATACCTTTCAGAATATGACAATATTTATCCAGAGGTTCAGCAGCAGGCTTATCTCCACAGCTTTCTTTTCCAATTCTACAGCACATATTCCATTGGAAATCAACCCCTTACTTCTGTTTTGCATTTGCAAAATTGCTACTCTTTTTAGTGCCAAACACTGGTTTTGTAAATCTTAAAACTGGGGCTTCTTGCCCTTACAGTAGCACTGGAGCCTCATCATGAACACATCTCTGCAGCTTTCTAAGGCTATTTTCATTGGTGGTACATCAGATCCAATTTCCTCTTTGTCACTTTTTCTCATCATGGGCTTGTTTTGGAATAGATTCCACATGCTTGTGAAGTCAAGGGATACACCTGGGTTGTAGAACCACACCTGTTTTCTTGTTGGAGTTGGTAACTGTTAGTTTAGCACTATTCCCCACTTGGAATAAAGCTTTTAAAGGTTTCCTTGGTGGTGTAGAACTGATATGGGGTACTCCTTAATGAGGGTTCAGCACCTGTCAAATATTCATGGGTATTTCCAGAATCCGTGCCATGTAGTTTAAGCTGTCTGACTGGTTACTGGCCCACCTCTTCTAAGCAGCTTCACACTTTGGTAAAACTTCACATTGTTGTTTCTATTTGTGGTTAGTCAGCCATGAGGACTGTAGCCTGTTCCTGGTAGTAGGCAGCAAAATTACACAGCTGTAGGTTTTGACACTCAATGGTTTCTAACCTTGTTTGTGGGCAGTTTGTGGTGGATAAAGCTTTAGACCATCACCTGCTTGCAATCCCAATGGCCTCTGAATGTAACATTGATATTCAGAGGAAGTTGCATCAGTGGCTAGCTCACATTTCTTACTGGTAAACTCACAAAGTCCTCAGGAAAGGCATTACCTGGGCAGGTTACTACACAACGTTGATTCAGAGTTGTTTTGGAGTGCTGTCTCCAAGAACATTAAATCCCTAAACTTGTTCCTAAACCAGTTAAAAACTCTTACACTGGTTATGCATTTTGCCAATAGTTCTTCAGTAGCTGCCTGCTCTCATGATAGTCACAGCTATATGAAATTTCTTTGCAAGGATGAAAAACCGCAAAACACTTTAGGCTAGGAGGAATAGTGGTGAGATTTTAAAGAGAATGTGAAGAAAGTATCCTTTCCTTGCTGTGATTTACTCCTAAGTGGAAGCAGATGTGTGGGTAAAGACTGTATCTTTTAAATTTTCATAAACAAGAATTTTACACTGAACATCCCAGTGAAAAGCAGAGGGGCACCTATGATTTTGATAACAAGGAAAAAAAATGTTTTTTAGTTTCAGTGGTCCAAAGCCATTGACACGTTAATGTCTAGGAATCATTGTTATTCCAGACCATCACAAGGAGAGGAGACCTGCCACTTCAGCAAGGAAAGAAAGAGATCTAAAAGCCTCTCCAGCATCATTCCTGCATCATTCCCCTAAACTGAGCATTTAGTCCTTACAGTCCTCCCTGTGCTGCCCATCACCTACCCCTGCTTTCTCCACATCCTCTCCCACTGTAAGAAGCTTTTGTTTTTTGTGACTTAGCTCCAGTCATTGAGTTTCCCCTTCTCTTGTGTTTATGATTACATAAAAAAGGGATTTTCTTATAAGAAATTTGTATATGAAACATATTGAGCTAGATGCCTCAGATGTGCTAGGGTTGGTTTGGGGGTCAGACACTTTATAGACAAGTTGAGCTCCTCAAGCAGGACATGTATCTGGGGTGTTCCAACATTGCCTGTGCTGTCGCAAAGAGTCATTCTGAACTGGACCTAGCATGAAAGGAAGATATTGCAAGCTTTGACTTGTATCCACCTCTGAACATGGACATTTGATGAAGCTGGTGAGGGACCTGGAGAACAAGTCCTACGAGGAGCGGCTGAGGGAGCTGGGCTTGTTCAGCCTGGAGAAAAGGAGGCTCAGGGGCGACCTTATCACTCTCTATAAGTACATCAAAGGAGGCTGTAGAGAGGTGGGGGTTGGTCTGTTCTCCCACGTGCCTGGTGACAGGACGAAGGGGAACAGGCTAAAGTTGCACCAGGGGTTTTTTAGGTTGGATATTAGGAAGAACTTATTTATTGAGAGGGTTGTGAGGCATTGGAATGGGCTGCCCAGGAAAGTGGTGGAGTCACCATCCCTGGAGGTCTTTAAAAAACGTTTAGATGTTGAACTTAGCAATATGCTTTAGTGGAGGATTTGTTAGTGCTAGGTCAGAGGTTGGACTCAATGATCTTGAGGTCTCTTCCAACCTAGATAATTCTGTGATTCTGTGATTAAACAGCAGTTTTCCAAAAAAAAAAAATAATAATATATATTATTATTCTCTTATTTCTAAAAAGGCTTGGCAACTGCAAAGAAGTAGCAGCTTGGTGACCCGGTCCAACCTGACTCCTGACTTTCTGGTAAAATGAGCACATGTAACATCTCAATTTTTGGCTAGTTGTGAGTAATGAATTACTGGTAGGTTATGAATAAAACCCCCTCAATATATTTTGGAGAAAAAAATATTACATGGGTAAATACAGTAAAAATGCATCTCTTCACAGTTTTAAATAGTGGGAAGAAACCTTTTGCAGAGTAAATTAGTGGGATATTTGGAAACTGCAAGATACCAACTTGGACACTCAGAATGGGTAGCAGGGGAGAAGAATGTGTGAGGAAGCAGTGAATTTCCACTGTTGCATAAACCCAGCTGTCACACTTGAACTCATATGTTGGTGGTGGATTATGTTTCCAAGATGAGGAGTTATACATGCCTCTGCATTGCAATAACAA
Source organism: Aythya marila (assembly GCF_965140915.1). NCBI lineage: Eukaryota > Metazoa > Chordata > Aves > Anseriformes > Anatidae > Aythya > Aythya marila. The sequence goes on from NC_139044.1 coordinate 44,073,839, forward strand.
GGTCTACTATCCTTAGGTTTCACACTGTGTTTCAGGCAGTTTGTTGTCACGTCAGCTGTTCCAACTTCCAAGCCCTAAGGAGCTCACTGACAGGTCTCTATTGCTCCATGGGAAGGGTTTCCTGGGAATATTAGAGGGAAGCTGGGTGAGCTCATCCATTACAAATGACCAGTGGTCCTCAGCCTTGTATGAGGTAGGCAGTAAGGGACAGCTATGTCGACCATGGCCCCCTTAGTGACAACCACAGCCTACCCAAGCATGCCTCTTGGCCATTCAAGACTGATGATCTCATTTCTCCTTTCTGAGTTTTGCTCATTTCCTTGGGCTTCAACTCTTCATAGCCAGATCTCTGGAGTGTTTTACTGTGCTAGAATACTTTTCAAATGTCTCTATTCCCCCAAACCAAAATCGTCCAATTATCCTAGGAAGAAAGCCTTTGTAAACATGCCCATCAAGCTGAATTTATCATCCAGAGGAATGCTTCTCAAGTATGACGGATACACATACCCTTGGGTAGAATAAACTTCTATATTATTAGCTTGTGTTTCAAATGATGGGGTTAGCATTCATTCCTAGCCACTAAATAATTTGGTTTCCGGAAGCTTCTCTGGAATAGAACATGGTAATTCTAGTAGCTGTATATTATGTAATGTAAATACTGAAAAGCCAGCCATGCAAGATGGAAAATACCCCATGCATTTACTGTGGCTTTTCTCCCTTTCATATTTTTTCCCCTTTTGCTACTTAGAAGTACACCAAGTTCTTACCCTTGCTAAACTGAAAACAGCGAGTGATTGTGGTATTCTTTCAGGTGCTTGGAGATACAGTTAAGGGAGTTAAGGGCTGTAACAGGCTGCTTTCTTCTTCCTCAGTGCAGCCACCACTTCACATTTCTGTCCAAGCAAAATGGAAAATGCAGGATAGACTATTCTGAAATCTTACAATGATTCCCTCCCCCTTTCCCCCAATAACTGCAGTTTTATTAAAATATCAGTTTACATGCAGTTCCATTTTTTAGTACTTTGACTCCTAGCCCCATAAAACTTCATGAAAAATCACGGCAGATCAGACCACAGGGACATCTACCTTCTGAAAAAGTAGAGTTGTACTTGAGCATGTGGAAATTGGTTGGCAACACATGAGAAAGCCAGAAACTGCCATTGTTCAAGCTTTCTTAGAGTATACATGCCCTCCAGCCAGGCTGGTTTTATGGTATAGCCCTGAGTGGTGATTCAGTGTGGGAATTCTTAAGAGTGTTATTTATGGCTTCATGTCTCTGCCTTTCTGCAAACCACATTCTTAGATCTCCAGCCCAGCACCCCCAAAGCAAGAAGCACACACTGAGCACCACCTGAGAAAAGGCTTAAGAGACTAGACATGTGTCCCCTGGGCACACTGGGGAAGGGAAGAGAGAGTCCAGCTCTGTGGCATTATGCAGCTGCCTTAGTCATGAGCTCATCTCCTGCCTCATTTGTTCTGTTTTGCCTACAAAATGGAAGGCACCATTCTCTGCAGAGAAGTCTCTTACAACCTCTTGAGTTCTCTCTATCCCTATCCCCTATCCCTGCAATCTCCAGTCTTATTTGCTTTCATTAGGTCCTTCTGCTAATTTAATTGGGACCTTCATCCTGCCTCCTTGAGCAAACACTTGCAACCTCCTCCTCTAACTTTGCTTCTCTGTGTCTCCAGGTCATCTGCTGTACACCACTGGTCCCTTTGCTCCATTCTCTTTTCAACCTCAGATTTCCCTTCCCCAAATGATCCTTTGTCCTCCTCCCACATTCCTACCTCAGTCAATTAGCTGATATTTTCTTCATCTACCCAGTGGCCATCTCCTACCCACCTGCACATAACCCCCAACATGGAAGGCTGCATTCACTCATATCCTACCTCTGCATTTCCAGGTTTTGTTGAAGGGCAGGAGATACCATCTACCCGCATGTAACCTGTTGCAGACTGTGAAGGTGCAGTCCACTTTCATCGGGGCTACTCTTGGTAGACTGGAAATCCTGGAATCAAGACTTTGGCCTCAGATTAGGAGGAAAGGGCTAGTCCGGCTGGACTATGAACAAAAACGACTTGGGGTGGTGGTGTTGTCATATGAGAGGAAAAGAAGAGCCTTAGTGAAAGACTGAAAAGCGTCAGAGTGATTGATGTGTCCATGATCGGCGGGGAAACTGTTAAAATGTGTCTGACTCACTAGATGGCACTGCAGAACAGCTTGGCAGCGGTTTGCGGGTCCTTTGACGGGGAGAAAGCTTGAGGGATGTTTTGTGTGTGATGGAGCAGCATCATGTTTAATCCACAAAAGGGTCTGCGTGAAGCCTGAGAAGCCTAAATATTTTCTAGGTACAGACGGAGCTGTGTCTAGGAGCAGGGCCTGGGCTTGCTTCTCCCCTGCTTGAAATTTGAAAGAGAACTTTTGAAAGGGGTTTTCCAGCATCACAACAATTGTGAATTGGGACGAACTGAAGCATCAGGTGTTTCAGGCCAAGAAAGAAAAGGGCTGAGTGTCCTGATAATAGTCCTTGTATTCTGGCTGCATTAAATTTTACATGGATTTTTACAAGCCTTTATTAGACACCCTGTAATTCCTGATTCTCTTCTCCTGTTGGAGGGGTCCAAGGATTTCCCCAGATTTTCATCATGAAGCTATGGATAAAATTACACTGGAAGAGTGAGAGCTGGAGAGAATACATATGGGCAGACAGCAATGTAGCCATCAAATAGGAAAGAACTATCCTCTGGGGTTTAAAGGAATCACAAAGTACTTTCCCCTCCAAAAAAACAACTGGGGTCTACAGAATCTGTGGGGGTCCTGAACAGGTGAGAAAACAATCAAAACAATGCACCTCCAAATGGGGGAACAACAGAGACCATGGAGAGAGCTCAAATAGTATTATTATTATTTTTTCTTCATCTTTATCCTTGTTTTATTTACAGACCAAGGCATCAGCATCAGCCACCTCCTTGGTCATCTGATTCCATCCTGTGGGTCTGCTGGGGTGCTGCAGAGCAGCTACACAGCACTGCAGTACAAGAGTACCTCCTGCTTCCATTGGCAGGGCCACATTTTGGCTTTGTCACTGTGAACCCTCTGCCATTCTCAATTATAAACAAACTCAGCACTGTAATAAAGCAACCCCTATTTAAGGGTGATCTGAGGGAGTTCATTTCATGGCTTAACAATGTGAGATGACCTGTATCAATGGACCCTGTGAGCCTGGCTGATTTCAGGAGATGGTTTCATTAGCAAGAGAAACCGGGTGAAATTTGCCAGGGAATAAAGCACTTTCCATGTCCTGTGTTTTTCTGCTGCTCCAGATTCCTCACATAGCAGCTCTGCTCAGGGACCCTCTCAGATGTCCTGTCTAGCAGACAGTGCCCTGGAGGAAGGAAGACAGTAAATCAACTTTGTCTCTTGCTGCATTAAAGCTTACAGCAGCTTTTTTTTTTTTTTTTTTTTTTTTTAGAAAAGACAGCTGGTTTACTATGCAGTCAATAAGATTGTTTCCCTTCAATTCTCTTCAATTCAATTCAAACACCAGGAGCTAGACTCTTCATATGGTCTTTAGGTTTAATAATGCTGCAAAGCCTTTTCCCATGTACTGTGTGCATGTTACTGGGAAGCATACCTGGCTTGGGGAGTGTGTACTGGTTTCCCAAGCCATGTTCGCATCTATGTAGGCACAGTGGCTCTGTCTTCAGGGGAAGGTTCCTTCTTCCTCCTCTGCCTCTGGTTTCCCAGCTGAACGCAGAGAGAAGTCTTGCTGTTGGGCTGTTGTGTGTTGGCCACTGACAAGTACTGTCTGGGCTGTGTGTGGTCGGTGTGCTGCCGTGGGAGCCCGAGGGCAGAAGGGAGAAGTACCAGGCATGTGCTGCTCTGCTGTAGATCCATGCTTTCTGACCTCCAGTCCCAAACATGCAGATGTCCTCTCTTTCCCTGGGTTAAGTTTCTCAAAAAATATGTCCAAAAAACCTTGAGCTTCAAATAAACCCATTTGGGTTTGCTTTATTAGCCTTTCGTCTTTTGGAATTTAAGTATTAACTACATAAATTCTTGAGCTTTTTTCTGCAGCTATAGGGTTGAGAAGCTTTGTGGGAAGGGAAAATTCATACCATCCCTGTCTGAAATAAAACACTAACATTCATGAAGTGCAAGAATAGTTCCCTGACTCAGAATAAAAGCCTAAGAGTTGGTAAAGTTGCTTTCTTGTTAGAAGCAAGAACAGCATGTGGCTGTTTTCCCTAGGGAGCAATGAAGTTGCCCTGTACTTCCCGGTGCCCACCAAGCTCAGAGTAATCAGGTTGGCACCCAAAGCTGTGTAAATTGTCTGATGATAACACATGGCTACACGTCATGTCTGCATCAGATGGTTTCTTGTGGGAGCCAAGACACTGGTGACCCAGCCTACCCTGGCCAGAGAGAAGGTGCCTGAGATACAGAACAATTGCAAGAGATTCTCTGAGTGATGTGGATAAGGCTGCTCTGGAGATGTTGCTTTTTTTTTTTTGTTGTGAAACTTGTTAATATAAACCAAACTATAAGCTAATTTACGAGCTTTACATTTTATTTCCCCAGGACCCATAAATTTTCCAATATTATTTATTTTTAGGTCACCCCTACAAAATAACAGCATGTTTTGGAGGGATTACATCTTGACTTCACTTTGAGGGAGAAACCAGTCTAGCACTGCTCTTATTTTAACTGTTACAGCTAGTACATGTATTATTTGTACAGTGTATTACTATTCCTGCAGAAAAGTAATCAGCACACAGATAAATCCCCTACTTCAGACACCTGAGCTAGAGCACTGCTGCCTGATTCCCAAAGCATGGCTCTGTCGTATTGAAAATAATGCTGTTTCACATATATACTTATGATCACTGGATGAATAAATTCCATTGCAAAACTAGCAACACTGCAATATCTTCTCAAATACTGAACAGCAACTGTGCATTAAGAACATATAAGCATGTGCAGCAACACCATACGTAACTTCATCAAGAATTAGTTAATGTTTTTGAAGGACTTCAAAGATTCAGGTGGTGTTTCTAAAAAACACAATTTCACTCTCTCAAGTGAAGACAGTAATGATTCCAATGTTTACAAAAACATTTGCTTTGTCTGGTTTTCATATTCTAACAAGGTGGAAGCTACTTTACCACACCAAATGTGATAATGGAAGGATGATTGACTACAAGATTTGATTTTCATAACAGAGTGTGCAAGTGAGGAGTGTTCACATGTGGTTGTAAGTTTGTATTAGTTACAGAAGCTGCTGAAAGAAAATTCAATGAACATGTCCTTGGGGATTCTTTGAAGTCTGTATATTTGAAAGTAATCCTCCTATAGTGTTTGCATATGATTTCATTAGGTCACTCATTTATAACTCAGGCAAAGTCTTAATGGAAGACAGAGAACTTATAGGTATCTTGCTGAAATAAATGAGGTCCAGCAAAGAAACATCAGACAGAAGTAGGTATTTTATTATTTTATTTTATTTATTTTATTTTATTTTATTTTATTTTATTTTATTTTATTTTATTTTATTTTATTTTATTTTATTTTATTTTATTTTATTTTATTTTATTTTTATATAATTTTATGTTCCTTGCTAAACAAATCAAGATAGTTGCTAAAATTTATCTGTACATGTAGTCCTAAGGTGGACTATACTTTCTATACTAACTGTGTAGAAGACCAGGTGTTCAGAGATTCTGAAGGAATGTTCTTATTTCTTTCTTTCATGGTGCCAAAATTGTGCTGGGCATATACCATACTGCTTCAAGATTAATGAGGTTTATGCCAGATGTGCCTTAGCAGAGTAATCCCAAGTTATTTCTCAGGGGTGAAATGGATATTTTAACTATTGGAATAAAAGCCTACTGAAAAGCTTATTCAGTACTGAGCAATTCAGGTGTCAAGGACAAAAAAAAAAAAAAAAAAAGTAATTTTGCACAAAGGAATCTCTGGGTCAGTTGGCCATCATTCATTGTTGGGAGGTGTCATGTTTTTATACAAAAACATCACGAAGTATTCAGAACAAATGTTGGCATTAAAAAGTGACAGATGATCTGAACTCCACATACCTGGCAGATGCACGTTGGTCTTGTTAACAGAGACCCAAATGTAACTGCTTCTGAGAGTGATGGAATAACTGATTAATTTTGGCTCTTATTCACTATATTTCTGTAGTATTGATATATATGTATATAAGTAGTGTGTGACACAGACTATGGACTCTCATCTGTTTTCCTTTCTTACTGGTCAAGATGCTTCTTTCTTTATAGAAAATAAGGGTGTCACAATCCAGGCTGACACTAGTCTGCTCAATTAAATAGCTGCAGGGAGCTGGCACAGCTCAAGACTTGCATGTCTATTGGTTGGAAATGGAGCCCTATGTACCAGTGGTGTCTGGTTCTTTAGCAGATGTGCTTCTCAACTCTCCTGGTTCTCCAGAGACCCTGGGTCTCCAGAGACTCTGCCTGCCAATGCATTGTAGTGTAAGCCTGTTAACAGACATGCATTTCAATGTATCTATTGAGAAGGGTCTGCAGAAATCATCAAAAAACGGATCAAAAGCTTATGGTTTCTACTGGTCAACACACAGTGAAGTAAGATGTACTAGTTATCCTGTGTGTACTGTGTAGGCTACTAAGAGCATCCAGCTCTGAACAGCTGCAAGTTTAGGTGATGCTTACAAAATAGGGGAAGTAAACATGCTGTGCCATGAGGTACAAAAAAAAAAGGGGGGGGAGCATCTCCTGTAGGGTTACGTTTCCACAACTGCTTTCTTTTCTTGCTGTGTCATATCACTGAACCTCCTGTCTGTGAAGGAAAGGCTCAAGCTGAAGCTGGCCCCCACTTGATTTTCCTCACCAATGAAGCCAGCTCCCAATATGGGGTAAGATATAAACCCACACATGGCATGCACAGTGTGACTTATCAGTGAGTTTAGGTTTCAGGGTAAGCACAAGACCTGATTTAAGGTGGTGGGACAGAGTACATGAGAGTCTATCCCATAAGCATTGAATATCATGACATTGCTGTTCATACTTCTCACATTGCACGTGTGCTCTTTACAGCCTACATGTGTATGTATCGTTATACAGATCTAGTGACAGATTTGCTTCTTAGTGAATAATACAGAATGCCTCTGTATAATGGCAATCATTTGCTGGTTGATTTTTTTCAAATGTAATGAAGTATTCCTTCATGTCTAGTTTGTCAGCCTGTGGGGACATATTTGTCTTGTTTCCAGTAATCAGAAAGCATGGCTGGGAGGGATATGCTCATAGGTGACAGCAAGAGTCCCAAACGTACTGTAGCTCATAGGCTGCAGATAGCACAAAACAGACCCTATTACTCCAGGGCAGCAAGAGAAATTGGGCAGACAGTCTCAGAGCCTATGTGTCAAGTACTGCATTCAATTTGTCATGCCGTGGTCAGGGGGCGATTTGTTTTTGCAAATGAGATCATTATGTCAACAAGACGAGGAGGAGGTGAAATGCAAAACAAAATTCGCAGTCTTGGGAGTCTTATCGCTTAGCTCACAAGCCAGACAGCACGGAGTCCCCAGAAGGGGAAGCAGCTATACTGGCAGAAAAAAAAAACTGTGTTCTTACACACCATTTTTATTTTCAAACATAAACAGGCTGCAGAAGAATGAAAGCAAATCGGCTCCGCTGTCGCGAGCGGCTTCCAAGCACAAACTCTCACCCATGCTGTCTGCATCCAGCAGCCGTCATTCAGCTGCAGTGCTTTAGAGCAGGACTAGCAGAAATCACCCTTTGTACCCAGGGACCCCAAGCCAAGGCTCCTCCTCCAGAGCTCTCCTCTGCAAGGAGCTGAGAGCTCTGCTTTCTGCAGCAGCAGGAAAGCCCACACTGAAATGCAGCAATTCATTTTGGTAGCACGTACCTACCACACAAAAGCAGAGTCCCAGACAGCATTTTAATTTTCCCAAGTAGAAAAAGCTCTGGAGCAGTTGAATTGGAAAGGAGTCTCTTCTTTTTCACCCAGCCTGCAACACCTATATGCAGTCTGTTCTCTTCACTAAGCTTCTGTGGGGCTGAGTCCTCACCTCTGACACTAAGGCATGTTAGTGACTCCACTGGTTTAAATCGGTAAGGACCCATCTTACGTGTCAGTAAGCAAAAAATTACAGTATAATGCACCTCAAGATACACCTGTGTTAGTGCCAGCAGAATTGGGTCCAATGGTAGTCAGAGCATCAGGATGATTTTAACAGAGTTAGCACTTGATTTTTTTGCCCTTTTAGGGAGTAAGAGGGCTGCTGCTCCATGGGGAGACACTCCTGCTTTCCCACCATTTCGCTCCACTTTGTCTCTCATCTCTCCTCCCAGCCAGGCAGGGGAGGGGACTTGGCAGCCGGCAGGGTGCAGGTGACAGCTGGAGGGACACAGTGCTGGTGGGAGCACCTCCCAGTCACACAGGTTGCACCGGCAGGGTGGAGGGAGCCGGGCAAGAGGAAATTCCTTGCACAGCTTCTAGAGCTCACCAATACGCACCTCCACAGGAATGGGGCAGAGTCAGACCCTCAGTAAATAGGTTCCTTGGGGATGAAAGGTGCTATATAAGCAAGGCGGCAAGCAGTCAAAAGTTTGTTGCTCTCTTTTTCCCCTTCCCTTGATCCTTTGTGGATTTGGCTAGTTGGGTCTGCACTGTTACTGTGTCAGGATTCAGAGACCTAGCAGCAATGAATTTCTCACTGCTACTGCTCCAGCCCTAATAGCAAACAGCTGAGTGAAGAATGAGGTCCCGGCTGAAAAACAAACAGATCTTTCCTCCCCTTGCTTAGGCTGTTGCTGGAGCAGCAGCAGCTCCACTGTTATTGTAAGCCCCTGGTGTTAGATGCCAGTTCTGGGACTGTAAGTGAGGTTATATTTAGCCTGCCGCCATTCTATTGTTGGGGAATGGCCCAGACTATGCTGCCTTTTTCTGGATAGGTAGAGCCCGAATTTCCAGCCAGGAATAGTCAAATTCATTTTAAAGGTAGTTTCTCACATCCCATTTTACCAAGCAGAAAAGAAAATAATAATAATAAAAAAACCCATGTGGCACAAAGAAAACAAAGCATACTTTGATTGAAAGTGTAAATGTATTATTTTGACTGTTCATTTTTTATAACCAGTAGCTTTCTGAAGAGGTGAAGGCAACTTTATTTTATTTTATTTTTTCAAGCAGTCAAACATCTGAGTGAGACTTACCTTATTTGAACAGAGTGAAAGTTGGCAGATTTGCTTCTAACTCCCGGACTCATTGACTACTATGGCTGCTATACAGTAGTTGAAGTTATGCCAGCCTTTCCATTATAACATTCCCTCTCTCTTCTCATTTTCAGGGCTTTCAAACTTGGCTGTAAAAATCTGCTCCAGGTTAAAATCTTGGCACCCAGAGTCCCAGGCCAGGTGCGACTTCTTAAAATCACCGTGGGCCAAAACCTGAAATTAGTTTCAACCTAGTCTTTAGTCACTGGCATACAGCTGTCTGCTCACTTTAGGAGAGCTTTACGTGAGAAATTATAGGGTACAGATTAAAGGAGGAATGCATTTCCTTAAGGGAAAACTAACTAGAATAAACATACAAATATTTGTGAGATATATGTCTGTTGAACTGAGGCTATACAATCACCCAGGTTTTCAAAAGAGCTGAAGGAGATGACATTTACTTACTTCCCAGCAGACCTCACAACCACACTGTGTAGCTCAACACAAAGTGAATGGCCCACCTTGTGTTTTCCATAACTCTGGAAATAGGCAGGAGGGAAGGCTGCCTGGTACCTGGGTTTCTGCAGTCTTTCATACTGCTCCCCCAAGGCCAATCTGGGTTTCAATTTGCATTTCATAGCTCAGGTGGTCGTGCTCACCTTCCTGGAGGCTCTCACAGAGCAGCTTGTCCCTGGTCTCTTTATGTTATCCCCCAGCAATTAATCAGGGGCCCCTCTTTCGAACAGAGGTTACAGGCCTGGGGTGAGCCTCACTGAATTCAGCTGTATGTGGGAGCACAACACCAGCCCATTTCAAGGGTTCGCTGGGAGCTTGTGGAGAGGGACTAAAGCAGAACATGTAGGCTGCATTCCTTAAGGGAATCAGTCAGGTCACACAGGTCATACACCCTGTGATGCACAACTCCTGTCCCAGGAGGAGTCAAACTTTTGCTGTTGTTCTAGACAGTGCAATAGTCATTTGTATTATAGACCTACACATACAGGTCCTCACAGTCAACCCAGGGAGCAGCTCTGCCATGTCTGTGGCACTTTGTAATCATCCAGGAGTCCTACCAAAGGGAGCCTGTTCTGGTCTGCTAGAGGTGCTCTGACACCAGGTGCCCTAAGACTGGGAGTTAGACCTAGGTTGCCTGCACACTCAGGCACACCCAACAGAAGATAAGCAACAGCAAGAAGAGCCAAGCCGACACTTCCACAAAAGTTTTCCACATTTCCTGTGACTCCAGGCTTGTACTATTTGGCTCTAACTAGCACGAAATGCCACCAAAAAGGCTGCAGTCTAGTCTGTGCTGCAAGGCTGCCTTGTAACAGAATAGAGGTCTCTCTGCCAAGGGACAGGAGAAGTGGTAAGCAGGGAATAACGCAGGCACCTTATCCTTCCGAAGGCAAAGAAGGGAGGAGAGAACCACCAACTCTTACATCCTAAACATCCCTCCTGCTTAAGAAAAATTTCCAAATTTAAGGTCTTAGATATTTTAGGGACATCTGTCCCACTGGCCCAGACTTATGTTTGTCTGTGAAGACCATTTTTGGTTCTATGTCTGTGTTAAATGACATAAGACCTATAAGGATGGATGTACTGGGTCCAAGCAAATGGTTATCAGTATCCTGTACCTTGTCTCTAATATCAATCAGAAACAGATGTGCAGTGAAGAAAATGAAAAATAAATGTAGCTATAGTTCCCCTAAATGTTCTTCTATCCCCCAATATTTTGTGTCTTAGAAAGTTCCTCAGTTTGAGTATTTGTATTCAGTGACCCTTGGTAGCTTTTTCTTTCATTAATTTATTTAGTACACTTTGAACTTATGTAGACTTTGTACCAACCTGCAGAAAACAGTTATGCAGATTACATACTCAAAAAAAAAAAAAAAAAAAAAAGGAAATTCTTTGTGTGGGGAGAAAGAGTGAGCAATGTCTCCCTGCTTACTGCTCTGCACCAGGGCTTTACAGAGCACCATGGCATATGTCCTTACAGCCAACTGGACTGCAACTGTGCAACTTGGCAGGTGCTGCAAAGTTTCAGCCTGAATCTGTGGGGCAAAGGACTCGAGTATATGGATGTAGGAACTGATGAGGAGGTATTTGGAAGGCATGTACCCCTTTTCCAATCAGATTGGTAAACTTCCTTTCATTTGTGATTTTGAGGGAGCTTCTGAAGGAATATTGTGTAGGACTGTGTAGGAAGCAGGGAAAGCTTATGTTGTGGCACAGTGGTCAAGAATATTTCAAAATAACTAAGTGGCACTTCCAAAAATACTCCTGCTTTAAGAAGATAAATGAAAAAGCCGGAGGTATAATTACAAGGGAGTGATGGACAGCTAGGCCCTTGTTGCTTTTATTCTCCTATTCCACAAAATCACTTTGGAATACGTCAGTGGGGCAAATGTTGGTTGTAGCCCAAAAAACATTTGCTAAGCATCCTCCCCTGGGGATTATAATTTCAAAGAAAATAGATTTTTTTGCTCTGCTAATCGCTGTTGCGGTTATCAAACCTTTGTTCTTTAAAGATGCTACAACTGGAATCATTCAGAAGCAATTTGTATGGACATTCTCTAACCTATGTAAACCTGAGAAATGTTTTATATCACCTGCTAACAGTTTTCCGTAACCTCATACTTTCCATAGTTGTGTCTTTCTTGTGAGGAAAAAGAAATCTCTTCCTCCACCCACACTACTACCACATATACCAGCCGACATCAGACAGCAGCTGTTTCTAGTTTCAGCGAAAAATATAATAAAAAACAAAATGTCTAATGGGGTATGCCAAAAAAAAAAAGAAAGAAAGAAAGAAAGAAAGAAAGAAAGAAAGAAAGAAAGAAAGAAAGAAAGAAAGAAAGAAAGAAAGAATGAAAGAAAGAAAGAAAAAGCGTTGTTCCAAATTACCCAGAGGTATGAATATTGTTAGAAGGAAAACATCCTTTCCCAATCAGCTTTCCGCGAAGTATTCATACTCAATCACTTTCTATTTATGACTTGGTACTAGTCATTTATCTGTTCAAGTAGGGGAAAAAGCTGCCACAGAGGAAAGTGAATGGATATGTTACTGTCACTTGTCTACATGGCACCTAGAACTCTCAGGGAGCCCGTGATATCATAATTCTAACAGGCATATGCTTAACCTGGCAGACTGCACTGCAGTCACAGAGAATTAAAAATCATTAGGAATAATTTTAAGTTAATGAAACTCCAAGCCTCTAGTATTCACCTCAGAATTTATTTTATTCTTTTATTTTCAAGTTAAATATTTATGTTTGCAATTTGCTTCTCCAGTGGTGTGCAATTTTGGAAAAGATGCTCTGTTAATACTCTCCTCTTCAAACTTGTGCATTTCCCTTCCTCTTTGAGATCTGCAGTTCCTTTGTAGAAAAATGTCAGGAATTAATTACTTTTCATACTCAGCTCCAGAGACTGATTCTCATGATGATGATGATGATGATGATGATGATGATGATGATTATTATTTTGTAGACATTAGAGGAGGTCAGTGGATTCCTGTTTCTTTACTTTGTTCACATTCTCTTTTACAAGGAGACAGGATCTCTTCCTCTGCATGACTCTAACACCAGCTGAAATGTCTTACTAACTGTTTGGAGGATGCCATCATTGCCATGATACGTGTGAGCCTGATCTTTGGTACTGATGATGTATCAACCTCCACCTCACATGCACCTTAACTGCACAACCCACTTTTGTGTACTTTATATATATATATATATATATATATATATATAATATATATATATAATATATAATATATATTATATATAATATTATAATTATAATTATATAATTATAATATATAATATATGGATGTATATATATATAATTAAAGGAAAAATATACAGTTGCTTAATTTTCAATGTAGGAAAAGATCATCAAGATGAAAGAAAGATCTATGTAGCTAGGACAAGATTTGCAGTCCCACCATGGCTTTTTAGCTATATCTAGTGTAAACTGAGATTGGAAAGACTGACTGATAATGGATGACATGTCAGTCAGATAAGGGTAGAGTATACCATGTGCTAATCTTTAATGTACACAGATTTATTTATTTTTTATTTGTTTAGGGAAACCCTGAAAACTTTTGTTTAAATATTGAATTGAAATATTTTTAAGCATTTACACCCCTATGTTTGGATATTTATGTGGATGGATAAACAGAACAGCTTGGTCTCATAACTTGGTTTCTCCACAGTAATTGTAACAGTTCATATCTTAATGTAAGAATAATATGGTTTCTAGTGAATTAATTTGACATTTTTTTGAAAGAGAGACTGAATGAAAAGTTACACTTTTCTATGTGGATTTTCTCTGATGAATGAAGAGTCCTGTGCTCTGGGGAAATAACTTTAGGATTTTCCTGTGCATACTAGACAGAAGTCTGCATCTGTCTTTTTTTATAATGAATAGATGAAACGTAACAGGAAATTCAAAGAATTCAAGATAACCCCAGCCAGAAGTAATAAATATAGCACATATTTGAACATGCAGAACATTCATTAAATACTAATGATAATAATAATGTTTGAAAAACAACTTGAAAAGGAACAGAAAATCTCTTGTGAAAGATAGTTCTTTCAGGAAAGGAAACATTCCTTCGGTGGTCACATCGATCTGGTCCTTTGCAAATGCACATAATTCATCATGGTTGGCTGTCTCCTCAGGAACGCTTCAGGAGCTGATTCAGAGGGGTATTGTACAGGTTAGGAGTAAAGGCACTAGGGCTGTGCTACATGAAGAGAAATTTACACTATTCTTGCCAGATTTAGGGCACTTCTGGCTAAAATTGGCAGTTTCATCACTTCAGGTACACCTCTAAATAGCTACTGTAAAAACAGTGAAAACCTTTTTCCATCCCTTAGGCTAAGAGTTTCACTAGGAGTGGTTGGAGCTAGAAAAGAATAGCTCATCAATTCAACAAGCCCTGAGATCTAGAGAAGAGAATATTCTCGGCTTGTCCAAAATGTTTGCTGAATCACTTCCTCCCTTTTTTTCTTTTTAAGTGTGAGCAGCTCTGTAAAACAATGCTGTCAGTGGTTTTTAACATTACTTGAATCCTGTGTTTCAACAGAAGAAAGGTTTCTTATATGCAGCTAAACAGACAGGGAAGGGAATCTGTGTACTACAGCTTTTCATCCCCTGGTTGAGATCTCTATTATCTGTGGAATTGCCTTTTAATGTATTGTATAACCTGGGAAAATTCTGGAGAGACTTACATTACACCTTTTACAGTTCTTTGAACTGGATCAAGCACCATGACTGATGACAGCTTCAAAATCTTTTCTCTCCCTTACTCATGTTTTGAACATTGATCACCATTGGCAAGGGTATGCCAATTATTTCCTCTCTGGGATGAGGATCAGGGTAGGAGATTGCTTACTTACTAACAAAAAAGAATCCCAAAAATTCAAGCTCAGTTAGCATCTTACTGGGGGCAGGTCTGTGGCACCTGGCTGTAACTACATCTGTGAACAGAATTGTTTCTGGTTCTGCAGCTTCATGCCCAGAATGGCTCTCAGTGGTTTCAATGTGGAGAAAAATGTCTCCCATGTCTTAACAGCTGTGAGTAGGGAGTTAGCTGTTAGCAAGCAATTAGCATTACAGTGTTTAAAATTTTAAAGCAACAAAAAGTTAGAACAATTCCACTGCTTTCTCCAAAGGCATATATCCCTGTCTGCTCTCACATGCCTTTACCTCCAGCATATAACATTTCCTACTTCCATACACCTTTGTTGATGTGTTCACAATGATGATGGTGGTAGGATAGGATGCAGGAATTTGGGTAGACCTGTGCGGTGTCAAGAGTTGGACTTGATGATCCTTAAGGGTCCCTTCCAACTCAGGATATTCTATGATTCTATGATTCTAATTTAATGCAGGTAAAGGGGGTTATTAACCATAAAGAAGAACGCTATTAAGATACTACTGCATAATACCTGAGAGTTGTGATAAATTGTGCATATTTGGTCTCCTTTTTCTCTCAGTTGTTTTCTAGTACAGAGCAGCAACAATCAGACTTATTTTGGATGGTGCCATGTGGGAGGATGTACGTGGAAACTGGACAAACCAAAATGCTATCATTTTTTATTTTTATTTTTTTCCTCCATAGGGGAGCATTTCATCATTTCACTGGTGTGATGTGGAAAGGAAGTCTATTTCCAAGGAGTCTAAGAGTTGATCCTCACCCTAGCCTTACTACAGTCACTGGGTTTCTGATCCCCACTGTCCCCACTGATCCCCTTCTCAGCTGAGATAACTAGTGAGTTGATCGTGACTTTGTCCTTAACCATTGACAATCCATATTGTATGAATTTGTTTAATCAGGTGTAATCTGTATTTCTGTAATCTATACAAAGACCGCTTAGGGTTAAAATGGTATGCATAAACAGAAATGGTTGATTGCCCTTAAATTGTGTAGACAGCTTTTTATCAGTATGAGTGAAGAAAATCTCTAGGTAATGTTAACTGTTGAATAGAAAACAAAAATCTAAATATCTATCTGTGGGTACAAGCATGTACTGCACTTTGGCTACCTGGCCTATATTTAAGTCTGATCCCATGGGAATATTTCCACTGTGTTTAATTGAACATTTGGCTAATTAGAAGGTATATATGCATTGCAAAGTAGATTAAGACCAGAATGATCTCTTTCCTGCAAAGAATAGATCTATGCTATAAATAAAAATTATAATTTGTACTGTATTTTCTACTGTTTTGCATGTGTTTTGCATTTCCTCTTAGACCGCTGCATAGGAGAAAAAGTAAGTGTCCTGGTTTCAGTTAGAACAGAATTAATTTTCTTCCTAGTAGCTGGTGGAATGCTGTGTTTTGGCTTAGGATGAGGAGAGTGCTGATAACACCCCGATGTTTTAATTGTTGCAGAGCAGTGCTTATACCAAGCCAAGGACACCTCAGCCTTTTGCTCTGTCCTGCCAACAGGCAGGCTGGGGGTGCAGTAAGAGCTGGGAGGGGACAGACCCAGGACAGGTGACCCAAACTAGCAAAAGGGGTATTCCATACCATCTGACGTCATGCTAAACAATATATAGGGGTGGGTAGCCGGAGGAGGGGGCCGGACTGCTCGGGGTTAAGCTGGGCATCGGTCAGCGAGTGGTGAGCAATTGCATTGTGCATCACTTGTTTGTACATATTATTATTAGTAGTACTATTATCATCATTGTATTATTATTATTATTATTATTATTATTATTATTATTATTATTATTATTATTATTTTCCTGTCTTATTAAACTGTCTTTATCTCAACTCACGGGCTTCACTTTCCATTTCTCTCCCCCGTCCCAGAGAGGGAGGGGGGAGGGTGAGCGAACGGCTGCGTGGTGTTTAGCTGCCAGCCGGGTTAAACCACGACAGTAAGGAAATCTTTTCTAGTAGAAGCTTTAAGGGTAAAGGTGAAGACTGTGTTTATTCACATTTGGAATTTGGCAAGATAATTGGAATAATGTCAGATACAACATAGATCAAAGTTCTATTTTATAAAATTCCTGTTTTAAGGATAGCACATCCCAGGAAAGCAGGGTGTGCAATAGGAGTTGTTTTAGCACCAGAAAGGATTACCAGCAATATTGTCTATGGCATCTGGTTTCCTTTGGAGGTATTCAATCTAAATGCTCTCCATTCCTTATGTTATGTTTGAGAGCCACAGAATTTACTGTAAGCTGAGAAATTAGGTCTTAAGTATAAGATCATGGTATATCAAATTTCATTGTATCACTTTCTGCTGGCCTTGTGCTGAGTCTAGTAACTTCTGTTTGGTGAAAGTAGCTTTTAGAATGATGGAAAGTTTGAAGCTGGAAACATGAAGGCTCGAGAATTCTTTGGTGCTTTATTCCAGTTGTTAAAACCAGAACAACTGTGACTTCTTTCTCAATTGCATTTGGCTGACCTCAGTCATCAGACATTGTTTTTTTGTCATTTCTTTCTCTCCTATGTTATATTTTTGTCCTTTGAATTTTCTCCTCATAAAGAATTTATACCTTCCATAAACAAAGCACCTGTCAAGTTTCTTTTTGCAAGGCTAATTTATTAAACATTTCCAGTCTCTCATAATATATCACCTTTTCTAGCCCATAATCTTTTTTTTTTTTTTTTGGGTGATTTTTCTCTGAACTGCCTCTTCTCAGGACTGACTGCATTATTGATTCAAGTCTCATCCTTTACTTCTTCATGGGCTAAACGACCACCAAATCTTCTGCAGCCTCAGGATCACAGAATCACAGAATCACAGAACTGTAGGGGTTGGAAGGGACCTCAAAAGATCATCAGGTCCAACCCCCCTGCCAAAGCAGGTTCCTCAGAGCAGGCTGCCCAGGTAGGCATACAGACAGGCCTTGAATATCTCCAGAGAAGGAGACTCCACAACCTCCCTAGGCAGCCCGTTCCAATGCTCCGTCGTCCTCACTGTGAAGAAGTTCTTTTGCATGTCAGTGCGGAACTTCCTGTGTTCTAGCTTGCAGCCATTGCCCCTTGTCCTATCCCCACAACCACTGAGAAGAGGTTGGCTACATCCTTCTGTCCCCCACCCCTCAGATATTTATATACACCGAGGAGATACCCTCTCAGTCTTCTCTTCTCCAGGCTAAACAGACCCAGGTCTCTCAGCCTTTCCTCATAAGGAAGATGCTCCAGGCCACGCATCATCTTTGTGGCCCTCTGCTGGACTCCTTCCAGGAGAACCCTGTCTTTCTTGTACTGGGGAGCCCAGAACTGGACACGGTTCTCCAGGTGAGGCCTGACTAGAGTAGAGGGGAAGGATCACCTCCCTTGATCTTCTGGCCACGCTCCATTTAATGCATGCCAGGATCCCATTAGCCCTCTTGGCCACAAGGGCACAGTGCTGGCTCATGGTCAACCTGTCGTTCACCAGGACCCCCAGGTCCTTCTCCTCAGAGCTCCTCTCCAGTAGGTCGTCCCCCAGCCTGTACTGATACTTCAGGTTGTTCCTTCCCAGGTGCAGGATACCAGCTTTCTGTACTTGTGGGTGGTGTTTTAGAATGGATTCTATTATAAGATTATTTTTTTTCTTCTTGGTTTTAAACCATAGACTTGAGAAGATGGCAGTAGAAGCACATAAAAACACATAAAGCACACACTTTAGCTGTATTCAACTTTGTGCATGAAAGATGGTACTAGTTGTGTAAGTTGTCTTGTTGCTAATGTTCATCTTCTCTTGAGGCAGGGCAATATATTACTTGAGTTCCTTTCAGATGTGTTTTATGAAACTTTTTTTTTTTTTTTTCTTCTCCTAAGAATGCTGTCACACTAGCTGACCTTTTTTCTTGCCCCTCTGAAAGTACTGGCACAGTGTTAGCACTCCTGCAGTCTGTTGAATTCTCCAAGAAAGATGAGATTGGCCCATACAGCGACTGGGGTAAAAGGAAAGGAGAAGGAGGCATATGGATTTTTAGACGGAGAAGTTTACTTGTATTTTACAATACAAGTAAAATCCTCATTGAATCAGAGCACTGTGCAGTGGAAATATCATCTATCATTTAATTACTTACCTGCTAGATTTCAGTAGTTTCCTGACTATAACCAAATAAAAGTTGCATTTGTGTCAATATGTCTTCTAGGCATCTTCTGGAGGCATTATTATTATTATTATTATTATTATTATTATTATTATTATTATTATTATTATTATTATTATTATTATTATTATTATTTTAAACATATTAATAAAATCTGCTGCTCTTTGTTACTTATTCAGATTTCTGTTTCCCTGTAGTAAATTATTTTTGTTATTTTATTTTAAATAAATGCCCAGGTCTAATTTATAAATATTGTGATGAAATAATTTTAAAATACTAAGCTATGTTCTCTAGATAGTAGAAAAAGGCTTTAAAGAACCTGACGTTCATCGAAAAAAAAAATATATATATATATATTTATTAATTTATTAGGTGTTGTTTACTATAACTCTACAGATTTAGGTTTGTTATTAGGATAAATTTACTGGAAAGTTTGTATGGCATTGGAACAGGCTGCCCAGGTAAGTGGTTGAGTCACCATCCCTGGAGGTCTTCAAGAAATGTGTGGAAGTAGAACTTAGTAGCATGGTTTAGTGGTGGACTTGTCAGTACTATGTTAAAGGATGGACTGGATGATCTTAGAGGTCTTTTCCAGCCTGAATGGTTCTATGATTCGATAATTCTTTTTTCATAATTCTTTTTTGAGGGCTGCTTATGAGACAACTGCACATGCAAAGAGCCTTGTGCTAGAAACTGAAAACTGGGACTAACTGCTTTTTGCTTTTGGATGATTTCTCTTTTTCTGTTGATGCCAGGCAGTACAGCCAGGTTCTAGTCCATTGTCATGACAGATGGATGAAACCTTATAATTGAAGCTGTCCAGCTTTGCGCGTGTCACAGCCCAAACAAAGGTGATGGACCAGTGCAGAGTCGGCTGGCTGCCCCTCTTCCTAATTAATCTAAATGCCTACCCTCAGCCATCCACAATACTAGAGTAAAGAGGGAGTAACCTCATTACAACAAAAGATCTACATCAGTGCAATTGAGAATATAATTCAGCTTATCATCAATTTGCCTTTAAATGTGGCCTCTTACAAATTTTTACATGAAAAACATTCCAAATCATTCTTCTAAAAATGAAGACTTGCACAGATATTGCCAGAAAACTATTTTCTTTCTGCAACTTCTAGTTTGCCAAAGAAACAGTGGGAGAGAGGTATTCTCATGACAGCAAATATTTTTATAATTTAATATCTCCATAATGGAGATATCTACAGGAAAATAGAAAGAAAATATCCATAACCATACATTAAGTATTGTGCCATCACAATGTGCCTGACAGATTAGACATATTCCATTTAAGTGTCACTGAATTGTCCTAATTTTTAAAAGGTTTTCTGGATTCAATTTCTGATTTAGCAGTGACACTTGATTATTATGATTCTATTCAGCTTTTCTTCTGCTTTGAATTTATACACTAGAATTTTCTGGAATATTTGTCTTCTGAGAAATTACATGTGGATGCATAATATGTACTTGACAAATCTGCATGAGTTGACACTATACATAATTACGTGTACTGTGAATGAGAGAAGGAAATAAGAACTGTATACAGGTTTTGTGGCTAGCCCAGCATGTACAAATAAGAGAAGCTCATTTTGCCAGTACACTGATGCTGAAATTGTCCCTTACTTCCTACAATGTACATTAGCAGTTGTACATGTTTGCAGAACAGATGTTTATAAACACTAAAGTGCACAATTCTGTCTGGCCATTAATATGTCTTGATCAGGTAAGGACACAATTATTTTTGCATGCAGATATTTTGAGGTGTAGTTGAGATTTCTTCAAGATTCATTTTTAAAACAAAAATAAAAAGAAAACCTTGAATCCTGGAAGTTTTGCATCCTGGACTCGTCTAGTCTCAGACTCTTTTTAGTCACAGTAAATGAACTTCTTCTAGATGTTATAAATGCCTAATGTCTAAAAATGGCAGGTACTCCCTGATAAACATCCTTTTAATGTAAGGCAGTTGTAATATTAGAAACATACAACCTGCTTTTCTTAGCAACTTTAACACTGAAGGATGCCAACAACTGTACTTCCATACAACTTTCTTTATAAAAGGAATGTAAGGCAAAGAAAACAAGTGCTAGCTAAAAATAAATTTGATTTGCAATGTAGTCCAGCATTCAAAGCTGTTGAAGCATTTCATGAAACCACCAGAAGGAGAGTCCCTCAGAAGCTGGAGGTTTTCTGGAAGTAGCCAGGGCTTGCTTCTCTAAGGCAGTAAGTGGAAAGTGCTTCAGTTTCCTGCCAAACTTCCTTGCATTTCTCCCTGCAGTGCTGGGCCACAAGACTGCTGCTACCTTAGTTCTCCTCTTGCCATGCTTTGAGAAATATCCATTTGAGGAGTATCCATTGGACTGGATGATCTTTAAGGGACCCTTCCAACTAACCATTCTATGATCCTATGATTTTGTGGAACATGATAAATCTCCTCTTGATGCTTTCTGCTTTTGCAGCTGAGCTGACCCAAAATTCTGCTCACCCTGCTCCTCCTCCTTCCCCTCCCCCCCCAACCTTTCCATCAGCCTGAGTCTTTGGACTGTATTTTTATAAGCTGCATGATTTTATTTAAGTTTTCCATGCTTTTTGACATTTTCCTACAGAAAGGCAGTACAGGGTGCATTTTGTCACCAAAAATGTCTGTTGAAATAGCAGTTCATATGAGTGACTAAGAAGATATGCCACCTCTGGAAAAAATAAATCAGCAGCCTAGATTACAGCTGAAGAGAAAAATGTTTTGAGGGAAACTGCCTTCCTGAGAAGAAATTAAAGACAGTGGGGAGGCAGCCAAACTGGAATAGTACAGAGCCCCTGATCCTGCTCTGACTTACTGAGAACTTTCAGTTCTTCAACCAGGTCCTCTACTGAACTAAGTATTCAAGCAGAATTATTCTTTCTTCCTGACACTTCCAAGTGACTCTGCTTCCCTCTGATATCAGTTCTTATCTACTCCTACACTAATGTCTCATTAATTATATGCTTTGCTAGGTTCTTGTTTTAAACATGTTTACGTAGTAAGACCTGGGAACTTCCAGCCTTAGTAATAAAGCTGAGTAGATGACTGTTCAAAGGATGCTGGCTTTTGGGGTTACTGCAGGGAGAGTGACCCAGTGTGCTTTTTGTACTTATGTTAGGACAGCTCAGGACCATGTGTTGTGCACAGATCTTCTGGCCTTGTATTCTTACAGTAATATTTTCTGCAAGGAATGAAACTGGAAATGAGTTTTTAGTTGTGTTTTACTCTGATAATTTACTGTGGTTTTTGGTTGTTGTTTTATTTAGTAATTATTTATTTAGTTATTTTTAGTAATTATTTACAAGGACTGCAAGACTGTTTAGGGGTGTCTTGGTTTGGGTAGAGGTGTCTTGGTTTGGGATAGGTTACATTTTGTTGTTACGTGCCATATTTCAGTGTGAGTTACCATGATATCAATCAAAAATTACATCATTGCTCTGCATGTCAGGATGGTTCACTAAAGCTGAGGGAGAGTCTGTTCCACGAAGAAGGAAGCTCTATGGGCAAAGAGTTGTTTAAAAGGCTAAGGCTTTGTTGCTGCTATTGTTAGCAGCAGTACTAGCAAAAATCTTCATGGCTAAAATAAAGCTAATGAAAATCATTTGCCACATAATACACTACTTTGCCAAATGCCTTTTTTTGACTTTTAGCACTGATTTTTGCCTTGCTCTCCAGTTAGGATTTATGAATGACTGTGAAGCAGAAGACCTGCAGAATGCCAGATTCATCCCCAGCAGCAATACTGTTTTCTGCTAATACACCTAGAAAGGCTGGAACAAAGACCCAAAAAGGGGTCATGCCAAAGATGTAGTTGGAGTGATGTTCAAGACAAGCAGCAGCAGTATTCTGCCCACCAAATAATACAGTCACATGCATCATAAACATAAGCCATTGGTTCTGAAGACACTGCATAGCCTTCTTTGGCCCTCAGGTAAACCCTTACCCAGTCATTCAGTCCTTGCAATCTTTGGCTTGCTCTCTGAGTTGCTTGAAGCTGTGGTGACACATTTGTTTCTTACGTAGTGTGCTGTGTTGTAGCCATATATTTACTATCCCTTTATTAATACTGCATCAAAATTAATTACACTAAAATTACTTGGTCTTGGATATGCATGTGAATATTCCTAGAGGATCTGTTATATCATATGCCCCTGCCATAGTTCCTATAAACACCTGCTGTTTCACATGCACAAATAGCATATTCACAAAAGCAAAGAGATCGCCTTTTCTTTTGATAAGGAAAACATTTGACATTCAGCTTCTCTAAAGGAAAATTGCTTTCAACAAACTTCCAGTTAACTTGTAGTCAATTGGCTTACTAGCTGTGTAACCTTTAATTAATTTCTGTGCCCAATTCAAGTAATTGATGTTGGCTGATAAAACCTACTCTTTGCTGAAAGTGCATGTCTTTCTTCCCGTGTTACTACACTTGAGACTTAGCAAGAAAACTCAGAGGGACCTGAGAAAAGAAAGATCCTCAGCTGTGGAATTTCTTTACCCACTGTTTTGACAGACTATGAATCAGAGAACCTTAAAGGAAAAGGTCTGTCATTGTTGCAGCCTTCTCTGAACAGGAGACTGGGTGGAACAGCATTTTTAGAAAACCACAGTCAATATGATTTATTAAGTTTTGAAAAGTGTACATCTGTTCAAGGCCCACACATTAAATGCATTTTAATAATAAAGAAATGTCTTCTCAAGTAAAAACACTTCATGAAGGAATACAGTACACTGTGTGGCTTTCTATTCTACCCTGACTTCCAAGCATCTCTAGCATTCTCTGTTTCTAGGTAATCTATTAATGTCACAGAAATCACATTGTATTTGGAGATAAATTTATTGAGGTTAGAAAAATCGCTAGCATAATATGCTTACCTCACAAAAATTCAAACCCACTGAAATGCAATATGAAGGCTGTTTCTTAACTTCACCTGGAATCCAGGTAGGGCTCCTCTGTTACTGCTTTCAGTCACTATATTTCTTGGTTTTCTTCACCATTTATGGAAATGAATCAACAGATCCTACTTCAGAGTGTCATTGTTGTAAAGGAAAAATGATTAATTACACTGTCAGAGGCAATATATGTCCAAGACCCAAAGGAGAGATTTTACTGGTGACATTTATTGAGCACAGCTCTGTTATAAATTCATGAGCACTTTTAAAGTCAGTCTAGTGGAAAAAATGTAGGTTATCCTTTTAGGTTATCCTTTTTTTTTTTTTCTTCCCATATACCACTTAGCTAATTTTCATTAAAAGCCTCCCATAAAATAAATAAATAAATAGAATAGAATAAAAAGAATTAAGGAGAAGGAGGAAAAGAAACAAAAATGAAAAAGAATCCTTTCTTGTGTGGAATCTGGTTCACATCAGGCAAAGGGGAGAGATATGGGGTTTTTATAAGAGAACCACAAGAACATCTATTGGTCTACTTCACTTTGCAAGGCACTACAATATATAAAAGACATCTCAGGTTGCATCAGGAAAGACTGTTGTGCTAAAATTTCCAAAATGACCCTCCATTGTAGAAAAACCCCTGCTCCTTGTGCTTAGACTTGGCATTCTTTTTCTGACTGTGTTTGAATCAGGACAGATTTTACCTACTTTCTTTTGAAAAGTTTCTGAATTGCAAGCTATATTAATGAACCTATGCAGCACTTCCACCATTCCACCAGAGTGAAAGCACATTCTGGGAGACAGGTCAACCGGCTGTACTTGTTAGCAGTTTTATCCTGTTAACTGTCAAAAAAAATGCTAGTGGAGGCCACACAAAGGTTTATATTTGTGTTTTGTTCTGGTAACACTAGAACAAAACACTAGTACATCTTGTTTAAGTGCTAACATGTCCCAGGCAGCCAGCAGAAAACAGCATATGGAATGCATGGGGAGGAGGGAATAGCCAGTCTTCTGAGATGAATCTTCATGAAATTACATTTCTTGGAAGACTACCAGGGAATGCTGCAAATAAAACACAGCATATGTATAAAGATACTGTTGTCTAGACCACTAAGGATTAGGTGTTCCTTATTTGTTCAAAGCAATGCTGTCTTTTCTGTAAGATGAAACTCAGTCCCCACTATATAGAGAGTGGCTATACAGAAAACAACCTCCCTGTGTCATTTATTGAACATTTTTTTAACTTTTTTTTTTTTTTTTTTTTTTTTTGGGCGGGGGCGGGGATAGACAAAAGCAAGTTGAGCATACCAGATCTTAACATTATGAAAGCTTATGTTCATTTCTATGCGTTAGATACAAGTTGCTTTGTTGTTGTTGATGTTATTGTTTTGTTTTGTGTTTGTTTTTCCCCCCCTCTACATTTCAGCTGCTTAATTGTATTATTGGTTCTTGCCTTGCACCTAATCTTGGGTCTTCTGTTTCCTCTTCCGCTTTATTGCCCGGAAGAAGGCAGGTCTTTATTTTATTTTCCCTGTACAAATCTAAGTGTTTCTTCCCAAGAGAGCTACTAGACTACCATTGTCTCAAATGGATGTGCCTCAGGCTAGTCACTATAACCTTCATCTGACATTTTCCTGGTGTTTCTATTAATGACATTACTCCAACCAACCAGGAAGGGATAGAGTTAATTTTCTTCAAAGTAGCTTATATGTGCTATATGTTGGATGTGATGAAAACAGTATTGATAACACAATGATGTTTTACAAATTGCTGAACTGTGCTTACACAACATCAAGGTCTTTTTCTGTTTCCCACTCTGCCCTGCCAGGGAGGAGGCTGGGGGCTGCACAAGGAGCTAGAGGGAGACCCCGAACTGACCAAAGGGGTACTCTACACCATATGATATCATGCTTAGCAATAACAGCTGGGGGAAAGAAGGAAGAAGGGGAAGATGAGTAGTAACGTTTATCTTCAGAAGTAGCTATTATACACAGTTGGAGCCCTGCTCTTCTGGAAGCAGCTGAACATCCATCTGCTGATGGGAAATAGAGAATGAATTCCCTGTTCTTCCTTGCACACAGATTTAGCTTTACTATTACAGTCTTTATCTGGACCCACAGGTATTCTCAATTTTACCCTTTTAATTCTGCTTTTTCTCCTACTTCCCCCCTCCACATTTCAACTGGGAGAGAGCAGCTGTGTTGTGCTTAGCTGTCTACTGGGGTTAAACCACAGCACACAAGATGTTAAATGGCTAGTCACAAAAAAAAAATCAAAAAAAAAAAAAAAAAAAATCATGGAGTCTATAGGCATGTAATGAAAGCACCAGCTGAAAACTGTCATCCCAAAGGCTTTGCAAAGAACAGCATGAAATAACCAATTTCTAAGCAAGGCCAGCAGTGCTACACAGGGAGTTGTCAATAATTAAAGCTGCTAAATAAGCATGATTCCAGTGTTCCATCCCAGAGCCTCCAGGTTGCTGGTTTCAGTAAATTTTTTTCAAATCCTCCTTTTTTCATATGGATAACTTGGAAATTCAGACCCTCAGTTTGTCTCTACTCTGCTAAAAGACTGGTTTGTTGAAGCAGTCAGTCTGGTAAATATCAAGTGATATTATAGCAGAAGATTAATAGTGCTTATTAAGTGAATCCTTTCATAAATGCCCAGAGTGGGTGTTGCAAGATACCCTGTGTTTGGTTGATGAAGCTTCTAAAGCTGTCCCAGGTTAAAAAAAAAATTAAAAAAAAAAAAAGTGCTGTAATGATCTACACTTAACAAAGCAAGATCAAGTTCACATTCAAAACTACTATTATTTCCCCACCGGGTGATAGTAAACATATAATTGAATTGACATCAAATAATATAATACACAGCATTTTATTCAACTCAATAATGAAGGAAAGAAGATTGCAGGACAGATTTTGCAGCTATAGAGAGCTGTGGTTGTAAAATATGTGATTTAATTTTGTCTGTAAAATTACACTAAAGGTATTTGAATGGGCAATTTTCCTTTGTGCACAGGTTATGAAAGATGGGGCTGAAATCTAGATAAATTATCACGTCATAAATCTGCATAACATTTTGTTATTGTTAACTGTAAGTTTTTGTGAAGTGAGTGGAATCTAGCTGGTTGAAACTTTTAGTAGCTGAATGACACTTTCAGCTTACATGGGTACTTAACAACCTGATCTCTACTGGGACTTGGAACATGAAGGTGAAATTACCAACTTTGTTTTATAGTAGCTGAAAGTTACTTACTCAGTTAACCTGTAGACTTAACATTTCAAAAATGGAAAATACTCAGCTCATTCTCAGAGAATGCAGAATAGCAAACCAACCAGATGCTAGAAGACCCTGGCTTCTATAATTTTCCTATGCCATATTTTTCCTTACCTAATGCCAGACATATCACAAAATTGCATAATTTTTTTCACAGCATCCTTTCAAAGTGCATGTACATCCTCAGAAGTGGGGTCACACCAAACATGGGGGAAAGAAAAAGGTGGACGCTAATGCTTAGATCAATCCTACCTGTTAGATACCAGGTCAGAACCTGCACCTTAGATAAGGAAAGATGGACCCTGACAGACTTGAATTTCTTTCTCAGGAATATGACATGAAAAGCAGTGGAAATTTCACTATTGAAGATACTCAAATGACCTAATTGAATCTAAATTTGAAGGTTGCCTTGCTTTGAGCAGGAGGTTGGACTCCCATGATATCTAGAGGTCTCTTGCAAACTAAATTATTCAAAAATGAAAGGTGGGACAAACAATGTAAATTTAGTCCTTCAACTTGTAAAAGAGAGCTTGAGGAGATACTGTAAAGTTCTAAAAGTCAAGAGCAGTTTACAAAGGATGCTTTTCCACTATAATGAGGAAGGATTTTAAACGAAGTTTGTAGGAGCTACATAAATATTTATGGGTAGAAATAGTTCCTCATGAAGTAGATAACAGACCTTTGGAAAAGAGACAGGGCACATATTTGAAAGATATATCATCTAAGAGTTACTAAATTTGCATGTTATGTTTGGCTAAAGAAGTCTGTGATTTGACCCTCACTGAAGACCTGAAAAGTATTAGGTAGACCTGTCATACATGCTTGCTTTGCTCATACTCTTGTTTGCTTGCTGATGGTCATTGCAGCAGACAAGACTGTAAGCTGAACTACTCTTGGTTTGAAACAAAGCTCTTATTCTTTTATAATTATAGACCAAGAGTATGGAGTCTTTAATTTAGCCCTTCTGAACAAAATGACATTTTTATAATGACTTGCACCAGTTAAAGTATTTGTTAATCTTTGATTAATTTTCTCTTAACTAATTCAAAATCTAAACTCATTTTAGCCTTTTATATTTAGGAGTATCAGTAAAAATCTGAAGTATATAATACATATTTAATTTAAAAGTAGTTCCATAAGTTTTTATCCTCAGTTTTCAAAGGTCCAGTTAGGCTGGAAATAAAAGATACATGAGTGCCCTTAAATATTCAATAAATATTCAATAAATATTCAATAAATGGATTAGAGGGTTTCCCCAGTAAGATATGTCTTTTATAGGAAACAGTAATGCTGAGCATCGTAAAGCACTTTATGTCCTGGCATAATTTTCTTAGGCTTTGGCTAATTCAGGAGGTCAACAATTCTTCCTCACAGGTAACACTTGGGACCAATCTGTAGCCCCAGGGTTGTAGATATCTGGCACTTTGATGCAGCTTTCAGGGAGAACAATTCATTTTTATCCTGAGCACTCCATTACAAAGGATAACAAAAAAGTAAATCTGCTTTGTTTTATATTAATCTCTTATTGAAGACATAGAAAAGACAAAAAAACTACAACTATTCGCTTGAAACTATTGAGAAAGTGAGGCAAAATACTCATCTCAAATGATCTCAAAAGACTTTGGAGGAGTATGGATATTTGCATTTATGGTTAGGCTTAACACATATTCTCATATATTCTTAATGCTTGTTCTGTAGATTTTTAGTTTATGTTATAAGTATAGCACTTGCACCTATGATCCAAACTTTGTCAATGTGCTTACTAGGTTTAGAAACACATGTCCAGAAATGTGAGATAGGCCCAAAATAATTCTGCAGACTATGTCCAGAGGAGGTGATTCTGTGAAACAAAATGATAAGAACACTGAAGAATACACATTTTCAGCAGCATTACAGAAGACACCTTTTTGGAACAGTGTGGGATTTCTGGACATAATTAGTAGGGATCTAATCAGAAAGTTTTGTTCAAATTACTTCTCTTTAGATAATAATTGTATTTAGCAACAGAACAGGATATTAATGATTTTGGAATGACGAGACTATAAAACAAAATGTAACATTTTATTTTGATTAATATTGCCATAAAGTATCCTCTTGCCATTTATTTTTTTAGTAGAAAAGTATTTCCTAGACAATGTATTCTGTAATTTCCATTAAATGCATACCTGTGAATTTTCAAATGACAGAAATAGAACAGTTTAACTGGAATACTTCACATTAAACATATAATTTTCTTGCTGTCTCTCCAACATCAGACTTTAATCTACTAAACTCTTTCTAGCTTTTATAATAGAAAAAAATGGACAGAATGACAGAATAAAATGTTACAAGACCAGGGGGTCAGTGTTGTAGTTTAGCCTCTTCCTCTGCCAAATGGAAAAACAAACAGAATATTTTCTTATTAATACTGCTCCAGGGCATCTGTTGCAAACTCAATTTTTCTTAGCCCACTCTTCCTTTTTGCATACTTTTATTGCCTTCTGTTTCTGTGTTGCATCAGGTATAGCTTAGGTATCTTCCTTTTTCAGGCTCTTCCTAACCAATCTTTGTAATTTTTCCTTCATTGGTGGAAAGTCCTATTCCTGCTTCTAATGACACCTGGTTTCATTTCATTTCTAGCGAAGCCTGGTTTCATCACCTGTTAGGTTTATTTCAAATAGCATGTTAATTCTTCCTTTTTTAAATGCATGTTAGTGCTTTTCCTTGGGAGGATCTCCCTAAAACCAAAATCATTACTTTCCTTTAAGTCTCAGGATTCTCCTTTGTGATAATACCTGCAGAAAACCTGAATGCTTCTCAGCCAACATGGTGATTATTGTGATTCTGTTCTCTTAAGCTCTCCTACTTTTTGTCTTAGCATCTGCTCTGTTCTTAGTTAACTGGAGACTCCTTAACATTTCAAAAATAGACAGAAATAAGCATGGAAAGTATAAGTAAAATGAAATAAAAAGCTTTAGAGCTTTGGTTATGAATGGAGCCTGAGAAGACTGAATGCTGAGAACTTACCCTACAATATCAGTTTTAAAGATTTGAATAAGGATTTTGATGCTATTATGTATATGATTCACATTTGCATATGCAATCCTAGACAAATGCTATAGGATAGAAGCAGGAAAAAAACAAGGAACTAATAATCAAACCTGGATAATAGATCTATAGAGATATAAATAAGACCTCATTTTAACCATAAGATTTTCTTTTCCTTTTCTTTATCAAGAAAAGAGCCATATAAGTCATGATTAGTATTATTTACTGCTGGCACTTCAGTCATGCCTCATAACCATTCCCCCAAAGAGTAGTTTTGTGAGTAGGCAGATCAAATTCTAAGCCAATGCACCCAAGTGCTGCAACATTCAACTTCATAAGTACAATACAGTCCAAGTTTCATTATGATATAATCAACAGCATCATTAGAGAGCCAAAGAAAATAGATGATACATCAGCTGATACCTTTAGGCCAAAATATATTCAGGAAAAATTCCTTGAGGACAGACCAGTAATGCAAAATTCATTCATTATTTATTAAATGTCAACCAAGATTTTTTTTTTTATTTTTTATTTTTTTTTGTTCTGCTGCACTGCACACATTCATTATAGATCCTCATTCTGTCAGCTTTCTCCCAGTTTTCACTTGCAATCATGTTTTGTTAGTTTCATAATATTAATTTTACCTGTATGTATTCTTCCACATTGGAAAAAGATTATCTGGACTAAGTGCAGTAGGGAAAAAAAATGTTAATAAAATGAAAATAAATTAATTTTAAAAAATTTAATTTAAAAAAAAACCTTGGAGATGCAAGTAGCAATTTGTCTTTACAGCAACCAAGCTAAAGGTACAATTTTCTCTGAGCTCCCTGGTCTTCCTTTCAGAAATCACCAATGCATATTTCCATCACAGTTTCTTCTGACCATTCTAGGCTTTGCAGTATGACTTTTGATTGCTCTCTTTTTGGTTTCACAACTCTTGTGCTCAGCGGTTTCAACAGGAGCTTTGAGGTGCGTTCCTCCAGACATCAAAAGGACAGAGTGTCCAGCTAGTCACACTGCTCTCCTTTGCAGCTGATAATCTAAGATGATAATCTGAATGCCTGGTGAGTGAACTGAAACTGGGCCTCTCCATACCTGGTGACTATCCTAGCCATTGACTCCTCTTCCAAACATGTTTTACATTCAAAATGTCCATGGCTACTCTGCAGTCTCCCATGTGTCTCTCTGGATTTGTTTCTGCCATTGTGCATTGGATGTGCATTAGCTCTGGGGAGTCAGGTTGTCAGGTTTTATGCTGCTTGGCCAGTGTAGCATCTTCCCAATAATGGGAGAGCTACCTTGGTGATCAGACCAAGCAAAGAGGGCAGCTTTTCTGCACAGAGAAAGGTGCACAAGCTGAGGTGCTCCAGGAAGCACTGTGAAGAAAATGCAGCCATCTGTAGTCTTTACGCACATCAGGAAGTTAGAGAGGGTGTTGAAGGTGTTTGGTATCCTTATCTTGGAGTTAGGAATTTCAGTGATAATTTGTATGCTTACATGCTTCATTTATTTTATTTTATTTTATTTTATTTTATTTTATTTTATTTTATTTTATTTTATTTTATTTTATTTTATTTTATTTTATTTTATTTTATCATTTTATTTTATTTTATTTTATTTTATTTTATTATTTTATTTTATTTTATTTTATTTTATTTTATTTTAATTATTTTATTTTTAAATCTTATCCTTGAACACATAACAAAGGCCTGAGATTCACATTTATTTTTTTTCCCCTAGTTTCCTAATTCCAAGCAATTCTCTGTTCCTTTGTTCTGTGAATCCCTTCCCCAAAAATATTTATTTTGGCTGACAGTGAAATTAACAGCGTAGCTGACATCTGTCATGGATTAGTAGATTGAAAAATTACAAGAAACAAATTTGGTTATCTGTGACTGGTACCATTTGAAATGCTTTTTTACTTCCCTTGTGATACTAGTTGCCTTGTACCTCCAGCTTTCCAAGTATGTATCAACTACCAAAACCCTTCATATTTCTTTGTAGTTTTCCAAAATAATAATCACCACAAGTTAAATCTATTAGTCAGTTACTGCAGAGGCCATCTCCTTCCCTTCTAACCAAAAAATATTTGTGAATGATCATTCATTTATCTCATCAGATGACAACCCTTGAAGAGATTGGAGCAACTTCTGCTGGGCATCAGTGGAAATATAGAATGAAAGCATCCACTCCGCAGTACTTGTTTGTTATGCTTTAACCTGGCAGGCAGCTAAGAACCACACAGCTGTTCACTCACTCACCGCACAGTGGGATGGGGAAGAGAATTTGCAAAAAGAAAGTAAAACACATGGGTTGAGGTGAAGACAGTTTAATAGGAAAGAAAAGGGAGGGGAAATGAAAAAGAATACACAAAACAAATGCACAATGCAATTGCTCACCATCAGCCACCCGATGTTCTGTCAGTCCCTAGTGAACTTCCTTCATTTTTATTCCTGAGCATGATGCTGTATGATATGGGATATATCACTTCGGTCAGTTTGGGTCAGTTGGCCTGGCTGTGTCTCCTCCCAGCTCCTTGCACACACCCAACCTCACAGCAGGACAGTATAAGATAAAAAGTCCTTGACTCTATGTACACACTGCTCAGCAACAACTAAAATGTCAGTGTGTTATCAACATTATTTTCCTCCTAAATCCAAAACATAGCACCATACCAGCCACTATGAAGAAAATTAACTCTATGGATGTCAGGGAGAGTATTTACATTTTTAAAGACATGCAAACTTGCACTGAAGTCTAAATTGCTCTGACAAAATATATGAACAACATTGACGAGCCCTTCTTTGCCCCTTTTTAGTCCCTGTG
The DNA here is from genome assembly GCF_965140915.1 of Aythya marila. Classification (NCBI taxonomy): domain Eukaryota; kingdom Metazoa; phylum Chordata; class Aves; order Anseriformes; family Anatidae; genus Aythya; species Aythya marila. The sequence continues at coordinate 44,106,695 of NC_139044.1, forward strand.
CTGTTCTTGAGAGAAAAACTGTATTTCAAATTGCTACTTTACATCCCTTTATTCCTCTCTGCCTCCTCTTCATTTCTGTTTCCTAGTTTCTGGGGGGAAAAATATCTTAAAAGTACTTTCATACCACCATTTATAGCAATTCTATGGGTTACTACTGGAAAATTGGTTCGCTACACTTATAGACCTATAAAAACTTTAAGTAATCTTTCCCAGAGTGATAAAACATATATTTGTCAGTAAAAAAAAGCAAATATAATTTGGAACACATACAGAGATCAGAGATGTTGAGTAAGAAGCTAATCCACTGACTTTAACTGTAATTTAACCTTGAAGAAAGGAAAAGCAGAAGATGAGGGACAATAACTATGTTTCAACTGCAAGGTAGAAAAGAAGGAGAGAGACAGCACAAAGTGCAGATCATATGAGATGACTGTACTCAGATAGGGCAGATGAAGGTAAGAGAAAGGAAGTTTAAAAGTGAAAAAAAAAAACCACACAACACAACACAAAACAAAAACAACAACATCAACAACAAAAAAAATGATCATCATGGAAAACTTGGGGCAGCTTATGACTGATATTATTTTGAAATCTACCAAAACCTCTCCTGACTTGTGTGCTTTGACTTTCCTTCACATTGGAGATAGCAAAAAAAGTGCGAGTGGAAGTGCTTTAACAACCTTGAAAAGTTTTTGAAAACTTGAGTTTTGATAAAGAAAAGGCTTTTGTATGCTAGATATCTTGGAGTATTATATGGATGCAGTTTTTATGTACATACTACCACAACTCTAACCTGATGTTATATAATATAGAATTGGTATTGTTGACAGAAATTCTGGATGGGTTTATTTATCTGGCCCAGACTATTTGTAGAGGATTCTCATACTGCCAGTGCAATAGACATATATCCTAGAAGATGATTCAACCTGTCCTAAGTTCACCTGTAAGTGAAGCTAGTTGTCTTTAGGAGGTGCCACTGGTTCTTTCCTGTATATTGGCAGAGTCCAATCTTTCACTTTAAGACAGTTAAATCAGCCGGTAAATCCCACTCCCTCAATCTACATTAACAGAGTTTATAACACTTGTCTCAAGTGAAAGGTTTGTGTGGTTGACAGTATCGGTTAAAGATTTGTTACAATCACATAGTAATTGCAATGCTTTTAATTTTTCTTTTGTGGATAGTTTAGTAACAACAATAAAAAGCAATGTTGGGAAATTACTCAGCAAGCCACAAACGTCATTAGAAAGAGCTTGCAAAAGAACATCAGAGAAGTAACAAGCAGGCTAAGAATTCAGTTTTACACGTTCTTGTTAATACATATTGTCTGTGAGAGATTTGCTGTAAGGAAATAGTTACCTCTTTTTTTCTTGATAAACTCTAAACCACAACTTTGTTAGGTGATATATGACATATTATACCTGTCACATTGATGTGTGAGGAAAGGCATAATCCCTTTCTTGTTTCTCTCTGTTTTCTACTTTGTGTGTGTGTAGGGGGGAGGGAGTGTTTTGTTTTGTTTTGTTTTGTTTTGTTTTGTTTTGTTTTTCCTACTATAAAAGAACAGTTCCACAACATTTCTTATTAAGTTGAATATATAAACTGTGGTAAGAGCATTGACGTCAGCCTTATTGTTCCATTTATCACTTGCAATTGCTTTGTTAATGCTGGTTGTTCATTCTGTGGAATTTACATAGTTTAGGCAATGAAAATTGATGAATCAGTCTCACTTTTATTCTTCCTAGATCTGTCACCATTTCACTACTCCATAGCATCCAAGAACTTGTCAGTGTTCTTCTCAGTCTGTTCATCTCAGCTTCTACTGTGCCAATACAACTATGCTGGTGGACGAGTTGAAATCCTGGGCATTTGTTGCACGTATTTACTGATGCTTCAATACTCCTTTGCCTGGAACACTGTGGCAGCTCTTACTTAAGAGGCAGATTTTTACACTTAAAGAGGGACACTCATTCAAAAGTTAAGTGAAAAAACTTAAAAGATCTGCCCCAGAATGGAAACCACAGCCTTCTTTTAGATCCTGAAGTGCCTTGTTCCCCTGCTCTGAGAGCCATATATATGTTCATGTCGTCCAATAATTGGCTTCTTAAATGACTAATAAACAATTATTGCAATAAGAACCAGATCACAGGTCCTTTTCCAGCGATCAGTTTCCAATTCACCTGACAGTAAAATCATGTCCCTTTTATATGCTTTGGTTTTGGCATGAAGATTCAAATTATTTTCTGCATGGGAGATCAGGTTCTGTAGGAAATGGTGGAATGATGATGGGAAATGGAGGATTCCATCTCCCTTCCCTCAACAGCACACTGTACTCCACCTCTTGCACACCTACTGTCCTAGATCAGTGGTTAGGATGCTGCTCATTGTAGGACTTAAGCCTTTATAGAAGGAGGTTAAAACCAGATCCTCTACATATTCTGCATTATTTCATTTTTATATTTTATTTATTTATTTATTTATTTTAATACACAGGGCATTATATAAAATATCTTTTTCCTCCAGCTTAGTTTTAAAATAAAGTAGCAGCCAATGTTTCATTTTTAAGGACCCTCTTGTTGTGTGTTATGTGTGTGAAGTTAATGAGATCTGTGACAACAATTCTACTTTCTTAAATTCTTAATCAACATGATTCTTGTAGGGCTCTCAGGACTCAGCATCTTATTGTTGTTTTCTAACAGACTTCTCAAAAATCAATGAAATATAAAAAAATCTAAAATGCATTATTTTAATAACTTTGTGACTTTTAAGTCATTCTCTTCATTATAGCTAGGATGAAGAGAGAGGACTGTCAATGTCCTTTTCACAGAATCAAATAACGGCTGAGGTTGGGAGGGACCTCTGGATGTCATCTAGTCCAACCTTTCTGTTCAAGCTGGGACATCTAGAGCAGGTTGCCAAGGACCATTTCCAGACAGCTTTTGAAGATCTTCACAAAAAGGAGTCTCCACAAGCTCACTGTCAACCTGTCTCAATGCTCTGTCATGTGCACAATAAAGAAGTGTTTCCTGATGTTTAGATGGAACTTCTTGTGCTCCTGTTTAGGCCCATTGCCTCTTGACCTGGCAGTGGGCACCACTTTGTCCCATCTTCTATGCACCTTCCCTTCAAGTATTCATACATCTTGATTAGATTACCCTTTAGTTAGCTCTTTTCCAGGTTGAATAGTCCTAACTCTCCTCATAGTAGAAGTGCTCCCATCCCTTGTTCATCTTGGTAGCCCTCTGTTGGACTCTTTCCAGTATGTCCATGTCTCTCTTGTAACGGGGGATCTGTTAACTGGCCACAGTACTCCAGGTGCAGCCACACCAATTCTAACTAGAAGGGAAGGATCACCTCTCTCAACCTGCTGGTGATACTTTACCTAAGGCAGCCAGGAATACTGGTAGCCTGGTGAGTGGCAAGGGAACATTGCTGACTCAAGTTCTACTTGGTGTCTCCCAGGCACCGTAGGTCCTTTTCTGAAGAGCTGGGTGTACCCCACAGTGTATGGGTGCATGGGGCTGTTCCTTCCAAAGTGCAGGATTCTACACTTCTCCTAGCTGAAGCTCATAAGATTCTTGTAAGCCCACCCCTCTAGCTTGTCAAGGTCCCTCTGGATGGCTGGATGGCCTCTGGTGAGTCCGCCACTACCTCAGTTTCATGTCATCTGTGAATTTCCAGGTGGTGCACTCTACTCCATCAATCTGATCATTAACGCAGATGTTAAATAATATTGGACCCAGTATTGACCCTGTGGTGCTCTTCTCATTAGTGGCCTCCAACTAGATTTTGCACCACTGACCACTAACCTCTGGGTCCAGCCATTCAGCCAATTTTTAATCCACCTCACTGTCTGCTCATTTGCCCACACTTCAACAGCTTGTCTATGAGATTCTTACAGCAGTCAGTGTCAAATGCCTTACTGACAATATTAACTGCTCCCTCCTCAACCATTAGGCTGGTGATCTCTTTATGGAACCTTATCAGGTTGGTCAGGTGTGACTTTCCCTTTGTGAATCATTATCTACTCATGACAATTTTCTTCTTCTTCACATGCCTAGAAATGGTTTCCAGGATTATTTTTAATATTTGGGTTTCATGGTTCTTCAGGTCATTGTGATGCTATCACTTGATAGTCTTGCAAACATCCAGGAAGACCTGCCTCAGTAATCATCCCATGTGACTTCTACATTCCATTTAGTGCTACGTATATCTACCATATGCATATCTCCCTGCTGCACAGCCAGAGCTCTGCATCAAAACACTGTGGCCCTTCACTTGGCCCTGCTAACACTTTTCTCACTGTAAATGCTAACTCTGTACAGTTGTGGTAGGCTGCTTGCACAAATTTTGGGTTGCCCAGGGGTCTTTTCTTGCCTTCTGGGTAACTGAAACTGGGGGGGCCTGTTTATGAGGCTTTCTCTCTTGACAGGTACTGAAAAACAGGAAGTGATGTTGTTTCTCTGGAGCAGCATTTAAAGCTGTCAGGGGGTGATAGGAGTTCTGGTTATTTACATCTGAACTGGGAAAAGCCTTTCCAATCAATCTACAGATTTTTGTTCCTTCTCTCCCACTGTTAGAAGATTTCAAGACAGTTGATCTGAATCTGTAGCTCCCTTTTTATCTAACAATAGATTATAAACACAGCTATTGCTTGGAATGTTTTAGAAGAATCATGCAAGGACCACAAGTTGCTCAAAAGTCTGCAATTCAAGTAATCTGAGGACGCTGAAAAAAGTTTCCAGAGATGTGTGGTTAATATTCATCATTATGAGCATTTTTTCCAACATGACTAAAAAGCTTTTAGGCCAGTCTTGCATTCCTGCTCACCTAATCCAAACGATGACACTGTGCAATCAGTCATAGTGAACGGAGTGTGCTTTGTAAGCAGTCAACACTTCTCATTTTCTGACACCAGTCCAGGTCCACTCATCACTTATCTCCTGAGAAACATGGCATTCCCCTTCTTGTTTTCTGCTGTCACTGCTTTGTAAATCACAACTTGAAAGTACTCTCTGATATGTACAGAATAATCTCTGTCACTGTCAAGTGTTTCACTTGTGGTCATTTTTGTTTCTGTTTCTTTCCTTAAAGATATGTCTATATAAAGAAGAGTAAATAATGATATTTTTTCCTTTGGGAGAATGGGGCATGTACATGTATGTGTTATTTAATACTGACTGGCAGAATTCTAACGGATACCAAGTGAAAAATAGTCTGAAATTGCCAGTAACAGACTAGGCAACACCAAGAGACAAAGCAGAAGCACAAAACTGAGCACGAAAAAACAGCCAGGGCCCTGCCAGCGACAGGGGCTCCCTGGGGACTAGGGACTGGTGGGGCCCCATGGGGCCATCCTAGTGTAGGGCCTGGCAGAAAGGCCCTGTCGTCCCACCACCCCACCAGGAGCAGGCGGCCAGGGGCACCAAGGCAGTCCCAGCCCTAGGCATCGAGCACCTCCTTGGGGACAAGACCAGACCAAGGCCTGGCCTGGATATGGGCCTGTGGGTGGGTGCCTGCATAAGCAGCAAATAGTAATGTCCCTATCAACAGGAACATATATGGTATTGTTGCTTGTACAATGCCATAGGTATGTGAGGCATTTTAAAGGCAAAGAGTGAGATAAATTTAAGTACAATCTGCAAGGCAGGCGGTTTCACATAGCTGAGCACCATGGGCTGGGCTCCTCAAGCAGTGGTCTGTGGCCAAGCTCTATCAACACCACACCACAGTGGCCACCAAATAAATTTGGAAAGGAGAAGGCCACTGTCCACTTATAGTCAACACTCAGGAAGTTCCTGTGCTATTGTCTCATCTGAATCTGATACTGATTTGCTAACTCTGTTTTCCTAATCTTAATATGCTATCTGGAGAGCTCGTGTAGGTTGGCATGCAGAGAAACCTGGGTGCATTGCATCCAGAGGGATAGAAGAGGCTAGAGGTAATGAAGCCATGGGTTCTGGCCCCTGTGCATGGCAGAACCTCACTACTGCTTGGGCCATTAATAACTACTTTGGAAGATTGGTGACCCATTCTGAAGAGGCTTTGGGTATTAATGGATTACTGGATTCTTTGGATTCAGTCTAGATTACTGGAGTCTTTAATTTGGTCAGAATTCAGCAACAGCAGTCCATCTGGCTAGCAAAGAGACATTTACTCCATGGGCAACAGTGACTACCGTTTTCTGCTAGTTTCTATGTTTCTATCATATTGGAAAATATGATTTAACCAAAACCAAGTTATTGGGATCAAAGCAGGAATAATTTAATAGACTTTAATGGGCCATGATATATGGGAAATATTATGAGATGATTTGATGATGTGTGTTGAACAAAAGGTCTATTAATCCCTTAGCTGATCTTTTTTTTTTTTTTGGACTATCAGAGTAATATATGATTTTCAACGATGTGGTACATTTGTCATGATACTCCATAACTTGCAAAGAGGATTTGATTATTCTTTCTGAATTTTTACGTTATCTGAGTGAAAGCAAAATGTCTCTTCCTTCTACCAATCAACAAGAAACACATTTGGGAAAAAGGGAGAACTTAAATAACTTCATCATCTGAATTAATTACAGCAGATTAATTCAACTGTATGTTTTTAAATTTAATATTTTTGGTGCACATGGAATTATTTACAGCATAAAATAAACTAGAGTAATTAATGTTGTTTGTTTTGATTTGTTTTGTTTTAGTCATAGGAAAATACTGTGCATTAGTAACTAAATACACGTTTATAAAAATAAATGGCTTCTTAGCAATTATTTTGGAGCTCTTATTCGAGACATATATTGCAACTTTTTGAAAAACAGCTGCTTTCAGAGTGTCCCTTCCCCCTTCTTCTTGTCTTCTGATAACTGTATATATTTATATTTACCATGTGATTTGTTATCTTGTTTTATAAGTTCTGCAGAACTTAACCCAAAATATTAGAGAATCTAAGTAAATTCTTTCCCTAGTGTAAACACACGTATCTGTAAACAACAATGTAGAAACCAATTCCTTTTGTGATATTTCACTAATGGTATTTAAAATTCAAGGTACTGTATCCTTGACGCTCTTTGACCAACATAATAACACGTAATTTAAAAGATAAATTAACTAAATAGGAACACCAATGGTAATTAAATGTTGGAATCTATATCGTGTAATATTAATCCTAAACTACAGTGGAAAATGAGTGAAAGATCATTTCCTAGGAGTTTTAGGCCTTGCTAAGTTCTGCCTTCTAGGAGGTAAGGAATCAGTGGTCTAAACCTCAGACATTTCAATTCACTTTGCCTTCAGAACTCACTAGCTTTCTAGTGATAATCTGCCTCTAGCTTAATAAATGTTGAGATCACAAAATGCAAACTAATAACATATGGTCTCATTTTTCTCATTCATATGGGTTCAAAATCTGTTAACTTTGTCTCTCTAAGTTTAATATCAAGTCAACCCTTTCTGGTCCAAATCACTTAAGGTTCGTGCCAAAGCAAATATAATCTGTCTCCAACAGCTGGCATACCATTGGTTTAAAAGCATAAAGCTGGCATACAATTTATATCCTGTGTTCTGAATAGTTGCTTTGAAATACAATTGATTTTGTACCCAGGTCTGATTTTTTCATCGAATGTTTACATCTCAATGATCTGGCAGTATACAGATTTGATGTGAGTGACTTGAAAGCCACAGATACTTCTCATTTCTAACTAGTTTGTAAGTTTGCAGTTGAAGAAAAGCAACAACAAAAAACAACCATCAACCAGTCAACCAAAAAAACCTGTCACTTTGGTCCTAAAAGATAAGCCGTAGTTTAATTTATGGAATTGGATGAACTATATAGGAAGTTTCACATTGACTTCATGGGGCTCACTTTCTCCTACACAAACAAACCCAGTGATTAGTGATAGCTCTATGATTCTGCTTGAACTCTTAGAAACATCTGGCCTTTTACAGTTTCCTGATAGAAATCAGACATTTTTGCCTTGGTATATGGTAACATAGCGTGTTATTATAATTACTTAATTACCCACAAAGCAAGGTGATGGGCTTACACAATAACCATAAAACATTTGGAGTCTGGGTGGAAAAAATTGCAGCTGGGGAAAAGATCAAACAAGATCTTGTTTTCCCTTTATTTTTCTTCTCATGGTAAACAATACTTGAAAGATGTTAACATACAAGAAATCTTAATCTACCATTTCAGTTATGATATTAAGTTTAGAAAGAGACTGGGATATATAGGATGATGTAATTATGTCACCAACTAAAACAAAATATAGCATAACTTTTTGCAATCTGTGCATAAAAGCACAGGATAAATGTGTAATTGTATCATTGCTGTTTGCTTGAACAATATGAAAACTACAATTTAGGTAACATAAATGTAACATCCAGTAGAGCATAAGCAAAGGCTCAACTTTGGGGCCTAATAAAGTATATGCATTAATGAAAATAAACTAGAAAAAGTTAAGTCAGGTGCCTTTAAACTTCATTTTAGGTTTAGCAAATATTAGGGCTGTTGCTTAAAGGCAATGAAGAACCCATGATGTATCTTCTGCCTTTTAACTTCTAACAATAGCTTTGTCAACTTTGGAAATGATTTTGCCTTCATATTATAAACATTGCTTGCATTCTTAGCTGCACTAAAATCTATGACAGTTCTCTCATTGACATTTTCTGGGCCAGTTTCTTCCCCCTTCCCTTCCCTTCCCTTCCCTTCCCTTCCCTTCCCTTCCCTTCCCTTCCCTTCCCTTCCCTTCCCTTCCCTTCCCTTCCCTTCCCTTCCCTTCCCTTCCCTTCCCTTCCCTTCCCTTCCCTTCCCTTCCCTTCCCTTCCCTTCCCTTCCCTTCCCTTCCCTTCCCTTCCCTTCCCTTCCCTTCCCTTCCCTCTCTCCTCTCCTCTCCTCTCCTCTCCTCTCCTCTCCTCTCCTCTCCTCTCCTCTCCTCTCCTCTCCTCTCCTCTCCTCTCCTCTCCTCTCCTCTCCTCTCCTCTCCTCTCCTCTCCTCTCCTCTCCTCTCCTCTCCTCTCCTCTCCTCTCCTCTCCTCTCCTCTCCTCTCCTCTCCTCTCCTCTCCTCTCCTCTCCTCTCCTCTCCTCTCCTCTCCTCGAGTCTCCTCGAGTCTCCTCGAGTCTCCTCGAGTCTCCTCTCCTCGAGTCTCCTCTCCTCTCCTCGAGTCTCCTCGAGTCTCCTCTCCTCGAGTCTCCTCTCCTCGAGTCTCCTCGAGTCTCCTCTCCTCTCCTCTCCTCGAGTCTCCTCGAGTCTCCTCTCCTCGAGTCTCCTCTCCTCGAGTCTCCTCTCCTCTCCTCGAGTCTCCTCTCCTCGAGTCTCCTCTCCTCTCCTTGAGTCTCCTCTCCTCGAGTCTCCTCAAGTCTCCTCGAGTCTCCTCTCCTCGAGTCTCCTCTCCTTGAGTCTCCCCACCCCTGCCCTCACCTCCCCTGCCCTCCGCTCCCCCTCCCTCCCCCTTCCCCTGTCCCTCCATCTCCCTCTCCCCCTCCCCCTCTTTCTCTCTCTTTCCCTTTCCCTCTTCCTTCTCCCTCTCCCTTCCTCCCCTCCCTCTCCCTTTCCCTTTCCCTTTCCCTTTCCCTTTCCCTTTCCCTTTCCCTTTCCCTTTCCCTTTCCCTTTCCCTTTCCCTTTCCCTTTCCCTTTCCCTTTCCCTTTCCCTTTCCCTTTCCCTTTCCCTTTCCCTTTCCCTTTCCCTTTCCCTTTCCCTTTCCCTTTCCCTTTCCCTCTCCCTCTCCCTCTCCCTCTCCCTCTCCCTCTCCCTTTCTTCCTTTTCATTTCTTCGTCTTCGTCTTCGTCTTCGTCTTCGTCTTCGTCTTCCTCTTCCTCTTCCTCTTCCTCTCTTGTTCCTTTTTCCTTTTTTCCTTTTTCCTTTTTTTCTTTTTTCTTCTCTTTCAGTACTGACCTACTCAGGTATGTACCTTGTACCTCCTCTGAGGTATCTGTCACAGATACCTGTGGTTTTATCAAATCTTCATTTTTTTTCATCTTCCTTTGATCACAGTGTCAGCCTGTTGTCCCTGGCTCAGCAGGTACACACCTGATAGGACAACATATCATGAAGCAGCACCATAGGCATATATGCCTAGGTTGATATATGAATGTGCTGAGCTGTCAGGTTGCTGCCTGCTTTGTACAGCAGTAATTTGAGAGGTTGGAGGTAAGGAAATACCTATTTAAATAAATTTCTTCCAGTAACGTTTTGTTGGTGAGCAGAAAATAAAATTTATTTAGAAATTACATTGATATTTGTCCCTTCTTCTAGCACATACTCGTCGTCAAGTAAAAGAATCACAGTTAAAAATACACAATTCTAAATGAAATAAAGAGCTTTAATTATGATTTTGCTGTTAAAGCTGCTTAAGTTAAGTGCTTGGGCGTATGTTAAATTTCAGGCACCTGTATCCCCACTGAAAACAAGAACTCTAGTTAGGTTGTTACTTTTTGGCTTATGTGCTTTCCTGAAGGTGGGAAAAAAAAAAAAAAAAAAAAAAAAAAAAGGCAATCTGGTAATCTGGTGTAATTATACTAATGGAAATTCATCACTCAAAATTACTGTAGCCTATCATGTCATTTAAATACAAACTCCATAGCCAAGAGGATGAAAGGATGAAATATTGTTCATACTGGGGCATATGTACTTCATGTGTTGCTAGCATACAACTCTGGGGTGGGGCATGACAGTCATAATAAAGAGTCGTGTCTTAGAAAGAAAAGAGAAGGAAAAAAAAGGTCCATTACAAAGCTAAAGGAGGATGGAGACAGTTATGCTCCAGAGTTGTGCTCTTGCTTTGAATAACAAAGGTGTGTATACAAGACACACAGTACAACAGAGTGAAAGCCAGATGGTGTTTCTCCTTTCTGTAATTAAATAATACAAAATAAGGTGTACTAGAGAAATTTGTGAACACATCTTCATAAACAGGAAGAAAGAAGAGAGTAAATTCTACTCCCCATGCTCTGCATTTGTTGCCATATCTTCCTCTCTGGAAGACTGAAAAGATGTGGGGACTCAGGCTCACGTGTAGGGTATGGGGAATGGGGTTGTCCTGTACATGCTGTATGATGGCACTCAAGCTGATCTACTCCATGACCTTCCCTGGCACTGAGGTCAGACTGCCAGGTCTGTAAGCCCCTTTGTGTAGATGTGTGTTCACCAGGACTGATGTCAATTACTGAAAGTAGCTTGGCAAGCACTTCTGACAGCTCTTTCTGCACCCTTGGGTGGATTCTATCTAGCCCCATTGACCTTGTAGGTGTTCAAGTGGTGTATTCAAGCACCACAGGTACTCTGGAATAGTTAGACAAAGAAGCATCTTTAGCCTAGTTGCAGAGAGATTTTATAGACAGCACAGCTGCAAGGAGAACAAAATTAACCAGTTTGGGCTTATAAGCAGCAGCAATGTGCCATCAGTGATGGCAGCATGATCCCATTTCAGAGTTTATTTAAAAGCAGGACTGGGAGAAGACTGCTGTAGGCACAGGCTGCTTCTGAAATTTCACTGCTTTGAGAGTGTAATGGGCAGTTTTCAGTGAGTGCTGTGAGGTGCTCCTCTGCTTTTGTTACCTTTGCTTTTGTTGACTGTCACTGTGCTTGGTTTGGGTAGGAAGAGAGGCAGCCACGTGGCAGAATGAAATTTTATCACAGTACGGCTCACTCCACTGGCCTTGCCATTTCTGCTCCATTTCCAGTGGTGCATCCCTTCTGCAGACTCTCAGTGAGGAACTGAGGAGGTTCTTCAATGCAATTTACAGAAAATTAAAATACAAAACAAAACAAAAAACAAGGAAAGCCTTCTAAATGCAACAAAATAATTTTAAAGCCACTCCACTGCTTAGCAGCATGCCATTTAGGAAATCAGTTTGCCCTCTGGAGATTCTCAGAAATTAGATTTCTTTTCCAAACCCATTGCTGACTGCAGGGAAGTTTGCAGAGAAGACACATTCCTTCTCTAGGAAAACTCAGTAGCTTTAATATTCAGCCAGAGCTGGACAAAGCAAAAGCAGGTGCTCTGCACTGGAGGAATGGGGTGGGGGTAGATGATGATTTATGTTTAGAATGGTTAATTTATTTTTTTTTTTCCAGACTTAGGAATGTTCTTTTTATATATATGTATTTATTAAAAGGCTTCTGAAAAAAAAAAATCACCCTGTGGTTTCAAGAGGATTTTTTCCCCAAGACATATTACAGTTGTGCAAGAAATCTTTATTTTGTCTCTCCAAAATATAGCTCTCAAAACTGGAAAACTGCTCACTTCATGTCATCCTTCATGTTCCCCCTGTTTCTCTGTAAATACATGAGGGAAGGAACAGGCACTGCATTACTGCCCTGACCAGTCTACTAACGTGTAGTTACTCTGATCTATGTGGGTATTTGATCTGTGTGGCTATTGTTGTGAAAACCTGCATTTAATTACTTTTTTTTTTGTTGTTGTTGTTGTTCCCTCAAGCATAAGGATGTTATTTTTTTTAAATTTATTTATTTTTAAAATATAAATTCCACAAGTAAGTTTCAATTCATTTGTGTTTATTTTACCTTTTATTGTACATACAGAAAGACAGACACAAACCTTCTCTCCCTCCCACTCTGTCTAATTTTCAGACAAGGCTGACATTTCAAAGAAAATATTATGAAAGACTAACCCCTTTATGAAGATATGCACTTAACCACTGTATAACTGCCACTGAGTTTAATCTAGCATAATTGTGGGGAAGAGTTCTGCATCCTTTTTCAGAGTGTTTATTTATTCTATTGAGTAGATTCATTTATTGATTCACATAAACCACAGAGATGTTCTCGGAAATGGCAACTGCCTCCCCTGCTTCCCACTGATGTAGCTGTCTATTTTCTAATCTCTCATGAAGAAGAATAGTGGGAGAAGAAGAAATGAGTCTCCTTCCTCTATTCCCCAAATCCCCAGGAACTGGATGTCTTACTACAGAAGAGAGAAAACCAAATTAGTAAGTTATATACCTCTGTGAGGGAAATGTAAGTTGGTATATAATTTAAATTTCTTTTTCTTGAAAGTTCTAAAAGTATTTCCTAAATACTTTCCTAAATAGTTCTAAAAGTATTTCCTATTAGGACAGAAAAGACTGCCTCAATTCTAGAACTTGAGGACCTCTGTTAGTCCACCCTTCTCGATGTAGTAGAAAACTGGATCCACATTGAACCCTGTCCTTTCAACTGAAATTTATAAAAAGTGCTGCTAGCATGTAATTGCAAAAATGGCAGGCTAGGCTCTTCGCCTGGTAGAAAATATCCTCGGTAGCATAGTGATGTCTTCTAGCACCATGCTGAGAAAGAGTTCTTTGCTGATAATTCCACAGAAAGGATACTTTTACTTCACTGCCTTACATTGAATCCTCTTTGTCTGTTTCACAGTTTGGTGCTTGTGGCTTATTTGGATTATTCAGTCAGACAGTATGGCAAATGGCCCACGAGGGGATTGAATTCTGTTGAGAGTCAAATCTGTGAAATAATATGATTTCACCTGAATGCTTATCTAAGCCAGTCAGAGACAGGGTGCCTTATTCCATTCAACAAAAATCTCAGTGGAAAGAATGTTTTTCATGACCTCCTTTCCAAGTCTACACAAATGAAGTCTTCACTTCCTCACACGACATTTCTCAAAATATGGGGTTATAGTACATACCAGGTTGACCCAGGTAGAATATCACAAAGATCCAAAAATTACATTACTTTTCCAGTACACCAGAGAAATGTGTTTTTTGAGTCATGCGTAGCAAAAGGAATTTCTTTATAGCACTTATTTTATTAATGTAGCTTTTTTCCACTTTTAATGGCTTATTTTTTTCTCTGCTCTCTACATTTTGCTTTCTCCAGGTTCTCACACTTTCCTTTTCTCCCCATGTTTTTGTATTTCTTGTCTAGATCATCACCTTAGGGAAAGTTCACATGCTTTTTGTGCTGAATTCAGTTTGCACAGAGACTCCTTTTGTGTGTGTGTGTGTGTATGCTACAAATATTACAACTATATTTCTGTAACTCACCTTCACTTTCAGTCACCATCATCACTACTGGGGAATTCCAGTCCCAGCCCTCCTGTTTGGCTGGGCAGGGAACTCCTAGCTCATAAGTAGCTGAATCTCAGTACTGCAGCAACCAGAAAAACAGCTTCTTCGGGAAAGCAACAAGATAATGTTTCTGGTAGAGAACGGCATATTTTTTTCCTGTTTATGAAAACTATTTCTATGTGCTTTTCTCCCTATATAGCCTTCTCTTCACTTCGATCCTTCCTTCTCTCCTGCATATTCATATAACTTTGAAAGCTTCTGAAAGTTGTTCCATTTCTCAGCGTATTTCTTTAATTCCTCCTCAAATAACAGCCCCAACTGATAGTTATTTCCTTCATTATGGTAGGAAAGGATATGATCTGTGTGTAAGTACATGCAGGGTATTATGGTAACTACAGGCAGCAGAACCAAGAACAGATCAAAGAAGGGAAACGGATGAAAGTATTGTAGTGCTCACTTCACTAGCACAAAGACAATGGAGATACTTGAGGAGTTCCTGTTTTCTTAGTATAATTTCCACACCTCCATATATCCTTTATTATTATTCTATGCACAAAACATGGACAGAGTGAACAGCTGGAAACACAGAATTTTCCATTATCAGAGAAGGCTACCATACTTTGGGCCTTGCACATAGAACATGATGGCTTATGTATCACTAATTGTTGTTTCCTGTTCATGTCCCTTACATCTTAATATTTTCAATGTAAATGCACATTGGCATCATAGGTTCAACCTCATTTCAGTGTCTGACCCAAAAGGAGAGCAAAATGAGATTTGGACAACTCAAAACCTTCAGCCTTCTCTAAAGCTAGAAAACCTTTTGTTTAGTGACCAAAGTACCCTTGAATCTGGGCAGGGAAGAGAATAAATCTGACTTCAGAAGACCATGCATGCTGTGGGCTATATCTGGAAAGAGGCTCTGAAGGATGAGTGAAATAAATATTTAGATAATTCTAAGTGGAATACAGAGATAAAATGATGCCTGAATTGAAATTGTTTACTGGTTTGCAGGATACAAACTGTACTTCTTTTTTTTTTTTTAAATGCGCATCAGGTGCATTCCTCAGCTGTAGTGAACCAACAGAGCTTTGACACAGTCACTGGAGAAATGACAAATGAAGTCTGAAAGTGGGAAACAGAAAGATCAACCTTCTACATATTTCCAAATTCAGTGACTTGAACAAACAAACAAACAAAAAAAGGCCTGCATGTATTTACGATAATTTTACAAATATAGCACTTGTGCAAATGTGCAAATGCCTCATTTGACATATTTGTTAGTGCAGACAGTTTTAGTAGAGATCATCCTCAGCACAAATTGTGATTTTTCTTGTACACTCTTCAGGTCATCTAGGAGATCTCAGTCACATATCTCACGTTTGCGGGGATATTTCTTCATTCATCAGCTTAAAACAGCAAAGGTATTTATTTCATTTTTTTCTTTTTCTTTTTATTGGAGAGGGTATCAAGGGTTAAGATATAATCAGTCACTCCTTAATTAGTTTCAAATGTTGTGATTCAATCTAACATGAACCGAACCACTGATCTGTATTTCACCCACCATAGATTTTCTTCATAGTCCTGTATTTTGTCATCCCAAATGTTGTGGGGTACAGTGCCAATGTGATACTGCACTTTTGACATAGGAGTGTGGAGTGAAGTGAAATGCATTGTGTGGGCCATGTAAAGAGGAAGCTCTTATTTCCTTTGGAGACAGTGACATCTGGAAACCCTGCCCCTCCTGTTACTGTGAGAAGGATCTCATCTGAGGAGAGTTAAGATACTGTAAGTGTCGTTTCTGCATATCATCATTTTGCCAGCAGGGGAGTCCTCTCAAAGTCAAACAATTTACTTTACATATTTAATGAGAAGTAAAACAAATGCTATGTTGCAGACGTGCAGGACCAAAAACATTCTTTTATTTCATGGCAGGCACACCCTTCTCATTCCAAACATTTAATTAGATCCACCACCATGACACAGAGGACTGAGAGAGGAAATGTAATCAAGAGCAATCATAAAAAAATAACAGGCAAGGGAAGAGGTCAGGGAAATAACCCACAACCTATCCGAACTCTGTACTCCTCCTGTAAACCACTGAACCAACCTCAGATGATTTTCTTTGCTAGGTTTGAGTGGTAGAGAAGATTTATTTATTTATTTATTTTGACAAATCAGGTGCAAAGCAACTTGGCATTTACAAGTAGCAATTCAAGGAGTGAACAAAAGAACAAAGACAGAGAATGTCATTACAATCATCACTCATGCAGAAAGCAAGGAGAAAGTGAAGTGAATTTTATTGCTGTCATGTACAGTATCATTCACTGCATGTCAGTAAAGATTGTTCTTTGAGCCACATCCAAAAAGCTAGTCAATGAAAAAAATGTGCTTGCGCTATGCTCTTTCTAATTCATCAGCCAAAGATGGCTGCACCACCGGTAGTAGAACTATATATTACTGAGAATGCTTCACAGCTTTAATTCTTCCACCAGCCCATGTTTTTATGTATTAATTTCTTTTTTCCTGCAAGGTTGTCAAGATTTTGTCCAAGATATCTAACACAAGCCAACCAGCATTTGACTAGCTAAGCCTACTTCCCATTCAACATATTCTCCACCACTTTCTTGGACTGGGTAAATAGTTCTAATGGAATATATAAAAAAGCAGTTTCATATTTCTCATCTAAAATATTCCAGAAGGCTTTTTACGAACCATGACAAAGAAAGGAAATAGCGGATGGAGATATTTTTCTCAGTTGGCTAACCACAATATATAAACTTATAGTTATGATAAATATCAATACCATTTTTTTTTTTTTTCCCCCCAATTAAAATATGCATTACATAACACCCAGGGGACTGTTGTAAAAGGGAGCTTTCAACTTTCCATTTTTTGTCATTTTTAATCTAGATAGACTTGAAAGAACCATGGGAGTTAGAATGCAAATTTTCTTCGATGACTGTGTGACTGGTTAGATCTCAGAACCAGTCAATATGCTTTTTTTTGAAATATCTTAGGATATCAAACTTCCTTCAGGAGACTATTTAAAATACTTGGAGCAGATAGAGTGTTACATTTTCATGAACATCCTCAGAACTTTTTTTAATACAGAGCCTAGGAGTACAGAAAAGCTACCACTTAGAGTAATACAAATTTCACCTTCCGAAAACAAGGAAATGCAATTAAGCTACCCACTCTGTTCTGCCTCTGTAGCACCCTCTTGTGCTGTATGCCATCTCTGTCCCTGCTCCTGATCCCCCTTCTCTCTCTGTACAATGATGTCTCCCAAATCTTTACTCTGAGCCAAAAAAGCATCTGAGAAGCATCTAGAAGTGTAATGAAGAGCTCATTCTACACGACCTATAGGAGGAATCCCTTGTCACCAGACTTGCCGAGTTGCTGTGCTTTGTCTATAGTCAATTCTGTTGGTCCGGAAGTATGCCAGTAAAATTCTAGCTATTACATCAGTGATCATTTCCTTGGAAAGTGTTCCTAAAATAAAACTGGAATTTGTATATAGATTTTCAAGCACCTAGAAATATTCTTCTGCATCCAAAACTATTGATGTTGTATCTAACAATGAGATCTTTGTATGCTCCAAACTTTCAGCTCTGAATGCACATATAATTCATATCTCAACACAGCTATAGTACAAGATCTATACATATTCCAGACCCTTCCTTATAACCTTTGTATTTTCTTTTCCCTGAAATACAAATCCAAATTTCTGGCCAGAAAATAGGCTCTTTTTGGTTGTGGCCCTGTCTGGATGACCTGTGGCTCAGGACACTGATGTAAATGGGTTCCATTCAGTTCTAAATGTCCATGTGAAACTTGCATTGGTTCTACAAAGTCCCCAAACATACATCTTAGCTTAGCTTCAGTGGGAGCAGCATGTCTCTCTGCTTCCTGGGCATTCAGCTGATGCAGTCATAGAGATTATTTGTTCTTTTTAAAGGTACTGAGCTTCAATTCACTTGATGCTTTTTCTGGCTTATTTTGTTAGCTGACATTGACCTTCTAACTTAAACCTTGAGAAGTTTTCTATGTGAACACCTTCCCACCACGCACTTGCCTGAAAGGCCAGAGCTGTTATGTGCTTGAGACATATTCTAAAAATCTAGGTTCATTTCAGGAAAGGTTGAGACAAAGTTTGAGCCTTAGGTGTATATGTAAAATGAAAGATCAAGAGACTCTGCATGGGGCTTCATAGGTACAAGAGGGGGACACTGGAACTCAAAATGATCTCGAACTTGCAACACTAACACTGCATCGCTGCCTCAGGAGGCCAATGATTTTCCAAACAGTCAGGGTTAATGTGAATTTTGGAGTACTTGGAACAGTCATCTTTTAAACGGTAAGCCACTGTCAGTCCCAACAGTATTTCAGTCTTTATGCTGGCACTGTTCCTGTGGAATTCAGTGACATTTCTGAGTAAATAATGATTAAAAACTGAGTATGGACATCAGAATTTGTTCCAATATAATATATATGTTGAGACAATACATGCTGCCATGTCAGCCCCAGAAATACGTGTTTTCCTGGCGAGACTTCCCAGTCTTATGTATAGTTTTACTGACCTCTTCACACTCCCTTCTAAACACAGCTGTAATGAGGAGTTACTTATGGCTGCCACTTTAAGTAAAGTTCTTTTCATGGCTGTGTCTAGGATACAGTTTAACAGTTGTCATTTGAGATCTCTTAAGTTTTGTGGGTGAGAAAACTAACAAAAAATCTTCATATTTATGGTGTAAGAAGCATAAGAGATTTTCCCAATAAATTTTACTCTTAGCAGAGAACCATTGCATAAAATGGATACACAGAACTGACACAAAAATATATCAAACAGACATGCAAAATTTTCCTGAAAAAAAAAAAAAATACAAAAGATCAGCTACACTTTTTATCTAGTGTTATTTTGTTTTACTTTTATTTTATTTTATTTTATGTTATTTTATTTTATTTTATTTATGCATACCACTTTACTGGAGCATTGAAGTTTTTCTGCAGGAGTTCTTTCTACTTTCTGAGGCTTATGAAATGAGCATCACATTTTATCTTCGTAATGCCTGCTCAAAGCATGAACTGTGTGTTTTCTGAGGTTTCTGCTTTGTTCTTTCAGCTTTAGAAAACTGTACTGATTCCAGTTCAATTTGCATGTGTCCATAAAGTAAATCCAAATTAATATGAATCAGTAGATTAAAGGTTTCTTTTCTTTGTTCAACATTACTTATCTTCAACCCTTTGGACTTGTCAGAGATCACCGATGTGGATATAAATTTCCTATTAGAATAATCACTCAACAGACTATGGTCTGACTAGGAAAATATCCTTGATCCTCCCTTCCTAAGAACATTCCTACACTGTGAGGGTCAAATTCTATTTCCTACTGACATAAATCTCTTGTTTTCTTAATATTTGACAGTGTAGTGAATCTGATACTTGCAGATTATACCACGGTATCCAGTAACAACTGCTATACGTATGATAGGAATGTTACAAGCAGTGCAAATTACAACATTGCTAGGTTAAGGCTACCTGATTCTCTTCTTATTGGCTTTTAAGTTTTTCCCTTGCTGATACTCTGAAATAAAAGTTTCTTGTTTTGAGGCAGTCACAATGCTTATTTTTTTAGGAAGCTTCAGAAAAGAAAAAAAAAAATGGAAAGGTTGTTTCTGAATTTCTGAGGTTGGAATGGGCCCCTCTTACGTCTGATTTCACCAACTCAAAAGTTGTTCTAAAAAAGATTTTGTACCCTCATTTTTTTGAATAATATTTCAAAATTCATTCAAAAGTCTTCACATTTTGTGGAACAAACAACTGTACTTAGCTACTGCATTTGGAAAACACCGGGCTGTTGAAGATGCATTGATATTTCTTAAAATTTTGCAGACCATTTCTTACTTTGCTCAGTACTGACTGCACCTCAGTCCCTAACAATGACATGCTAAGCTGTCTCCCAAAGCACCAACCTCACAAAGCCATGGAGCATATCACTCCCTGGGACTCTGGAGCTAAACAGGCTCTTTTCTGACACTGCTGATGTTTCTTGCCTTGGTCTTGGGCAGTTGAGAGCCCTGTTTTTCCTGGGCCCTGCATGTGTGAGCAGAGAGGAGCAAGAGCAAGTAGACTGACTTGTGACCAGCAAGAACACAGTTTAAGAGTTATTTTGAAGAGCAGAGACCAGGGGAATCAATGTTGAAAAGTAATGTTGGTCAGAAGAAGGACAGCAGATTTGGGGACTAGACATGAGAAGAAGGCAGGGAGGAGAAGATCTTGTGACTAGTGTCACATAAAGGAGACAGGTAAGGGGAGAGGGTTAGATGAGAGAGAATGGGGGTACAAAAGCAAAGGAGAAAGAAAGAATGTCCAGGAGAGAAGCTGGCTTGGTAAAGAACACATAGATAGCTTTAGGACTCTCACTGCAGAATTGAAGTTCTCAGTGTCAGGGTTCATGGCTCCCAAAAGTAACTGAAATCCACAGGGAAGTGTAGGCACATCCTTGTCCAAAACCTGAGTCATGATTTGGCCACTACTTCTCACACTGTCTGTGCAACCTGTGGAATAAGTCTGTGTGATGATCCAATCTTTGGATAAATGTGGTTTGATATGATATCTCTGTGTCTTTTTCAATGGGTTTTATAACACTCTGTGAACCTCTGCATAATGAGGTGTGGATACAAGGTCTGGAATAACTTGTGCTTTTTATGCTACCAGCCTGACTGTCTTGAAGGCTTATCTTGCTGTCATAGAGCTCAGAATGTCAATGAAAAATCAACTCCTCTTCCAAATCTTGCTTTTATGAGTCCAGCATTGATTTAAACATCAAGATCTATACCTGAATTTAGCACATTCTATCTTCCTGTGTCTCTGTGTGATGGACTCAAGGTCCTTATTCATTCATTCACTCTTGGAGTGTAAGTATGCTTTATTTTTGTCTTCACTGTCATTTTTATGTAGCTCTACTTTCCACATTTGTGTTCGTGGCTTGGGAGGACAGGTAGAAACTTGCTAATCAAAGAAAAAATTATGAATTCATAGCGGCTTCAAGCAGAAAAGGCTGAAAGGACCTTGGAAAAGTTAGATAGACAGAAACACTTATGGAAAAAAAAGTCTGCTTCAGGCTTATCAAAACAGTGTGTGAACTCTGACATCTCTGACATTTATTGTCACTATAACCTGTAATATTTGTCCATGTTTTGTTAGTTTTGGTCTTTGGTAAGAACCTCCAGATCTTGTTTACTTTAGTCTTCTTTTTAGGAAAGGAAAATCACATTCAGGAAATGCCCATATCTATGTGTTAACCGTAGATGGAGTCTTCTATCAAAGTCTTGTAAAACCAACTTCTAAATTAAGTGAGAAAAGTTTTTATAGTTACAGCAGCTCCATTACCCACCATAATTGGAATTCTTTAAAATCTCTTTTCTACTTGATATCTTTTATTCCTTAGCAACACAAGTTTTAAAATTCTTATAGATCTTCTCCTTTTCCTCATTGTAATAAGGTGTGTGTGTGTGTGGGGGGGGGGGGTGACCTGGTGTTTTTTTTTTTGTTTGTTTGTTCGTTTGTTTGTTTTTTTCTTTTCCCAACCTGGTATAGAGTCCTTTTTACCATCTTCGTAAATTTATCTGAAGCTGTAGAATGGGCCTAGTCAGGGAACGTCCATAAGACAATACTGTTCTGGTTGACAAGATCCTGTGCCATGACCTGGTTACCTCTTTTACAACGCATAAGCGTACACCAAATCTGCTTTCTATCATGAAGGCAGATGACTAAACGCAGTTGTGAAATAGGTTGTCTATAAAGCAATCCAGTAAAGATCAAAGAAGATCTCGCACTGGCCTCATGTTATGAAAATTCTTAAACACATTTCCTTTTGGCTGTGTGTTCATCCTCACACAGACTTCTGTGATGCAGAAGTCTGATGACTTTTTAATTATATCTGGGACTGAATTTCTAAGAAAATCAGCACTCTAACCAGTCCAAACCTCAGAAAAGAGTATTCATTGTCTTTTTTCCAACAAATAATCTGAGATCATTTTGTTTTGTGGCAACACTGACATTCTTCCACGGATCTGGCTTTTTGGAGGCCATATGTCTAATACAGTTGGAAGCTGTATTCCTGGCAGAACTAATCACTGCAGATTTATATCTTAAGGTCAGACTGTGTCCTAACAGGAGCAGAAATCACTATTGTGTGTTTAAAAGAAAGATGAAAGACATCCTCTTAACTGAAATAGTAGCAATGGACAACTTGAGTACCTATGGCTATGACACTGTCATTAGCCAAAATGTCTTTCAAGCTTGTGGACAGTGTTTGAACTACAACCACTGCACAATTAATTTTAATGTTTCTCTCTGATGTGTTAAAGCTGTCAATCTTCTGATCATTTCATAGCAGTCTCTTAAGCAACACACAACAGAGATATATGTGACCCAAATCCACATCCTGTTCATGAAGGGCTGATGCACATCAGGAAGGTAGGATGAAAAGGTGAGCTTATCCTCCAGCATCGAAAAAAAAACCTTGTAAGTGGGGCTTTGGCCACATGGCATAAATAGCCTTGTCTTCTGATTATGTGCATCAGCTCCCTTCAGCCAGTGATTTAAGAGACCAGAAGTTGGAAGCAGTAGTTGGCTGAATGTATCTTACTCCATTGTCCATATATCCCTTGTTATTGACACTGCATGGAAGTACCCTCAGTCAGGGTAAAGAGATTGCATCATTTTCATTTGCAGAGTGAAATCCACTCTTGTAGAGGTGGTGTCTAAGTTCATTTCATAATCCATAAGGCTGAAATACTAATTCTAATCACAGGCCAGGCAGTTCAATTTTTATTAATCACTAAAAATATGTTTTCCTACAAACAATGAATTCCAATCTAATTTTGGCACACAAAATGTACATGCAACTATTCATGTTCCAAATATTCTGCTAATTTACATACACTGGAAATTAATCTGAGAAACGCATAGCAACAAGAGAGAACTAATTTAATAAAAGAAATGGATCAGGATTTAGTTATCTATCTGTGATGATGCAAAGAATAAATAGTTTTTAAATATATATATATATTTTTTTCTTTATGTGGCCTCATGAGGACTCATACTAGTGTAACTGCAGCATAGCTATAGTTCTCAGTCAAAGAGACTAATGCAAGGCATGTGTCTTGCTGCTTACTTCCTGTCTGAAGAGAACTGTTTTGTAGTTGATTAAAATGTTTCTTCAAGATCAAACCTGAACAGGACTATAGACTGCCTATTAAAATCTTATCACAGTAGTGTTCTGCAAGCCATATGGAAAAATGGTCTTTTTAGTTCTGTCTAAGAGCCTTTAAAAGGAACATTTTGAAAAAAAATCTGTTATATTTCATCTAGTATACAAAATTTAGTGGTAGGAATATCACTTCCCCTCCTGTATTCTATAAAGGCATTGAATAACTAACCCCACACAGAAGCCTGTTTTCTATGAATTACAGAACTATATCTCCATAGACTTGTTCTCTATGAACAAGGAACTTTGAAGGTGTGTTGGGTAGCTAAAAAAAAAAAGGGGGGGGGGGGGCACAATTACTAGTTATTTTGAATGTGGGAGCCAATTGCATTTTATTATCATTGTGGATATCTGAAAGGATAAGGGAAGATATATAGCCAGTTATGTGTAAAAATATCTTTAATTCTTCTGGGATTCATAAAGTGATAGCTGGGCAACTCACTCTGCCATCCTTAAATACCAAATGGCCACAGACATTCTGGGGACCAAAAGGAGAAAGAAGCTGAACAATGACTAATACAATATGGTATTTGTATAATTTAACAGAAGTATTTCTCAAAGTTACACTATTTATTTCGCAGGAAAAATATGGTTGAGTTTTTCTATCTTTGTCTTTTATACCAAGACAGCACTTAGGAGGAAAGTACAAAAATACGGTCTCTTCTTATTTTCTATATTGGCATTTCTTACTCCGTAAGAATAAGTCCATAGTCTTATTTATACAGCAAGTTCTATTTTAGTCAGAGACAAGAATGTCTGTGTGTGCAAAACCATCAACATTTCCTTTTGAAAATAATTGTAACAGGAGAAATAGTAAGTAATTAAAATGATTTAGATTTTCAGGGTATCTTCCACCTCAAAATATAGAAACACTCCCAGGCACAACTAATCTATCAGGTGAATATTTTCATGAGGAAAGTAAGAAATATTACATACACTATAGAAAAAAATAGATCTTGCCAATTACTAGAAATATATATATTTTTTTCTTGATTACAACATACAAATTCAACAATGTTGTATGTATTAGAATTTTAGAATTTTTCATTAGCTCATGGGCAAAGATTTAATTTTCTTCAAGAACAGAATCAAGAAAATCATTAAATGTTTTTCTGAGCAAAATATATATAAAGTCTTCTGTTATCACATGTATTAAGTGTTTGTCAGTTATTTTTTGTAGAATCTTTTCAGTGTAGATCCATCACAGATACAAAGCAGTTGTAAAAAAGTCATAGTAATTGTTGTGGTTGTAGTAATAGTTGAAAAAGACACTGTGTGGCTGAGGAGCTAGTAATGTAGAGAGGTCCTACAAGGGTGTCTTCTTGACACAATTTTGTTCAGTAATTGTATGTACCAGAAACTATATACTAAAAATGCTGAGAATTTCAGATAACACAAAATTTTGAGGTGGTCTCCCTTAAGAACACATATCTTAATCCAATGAAATGTGACACCGAAGGAAACAGTGACTTTAACGAAGATTTGTAAAGGGTAATGATGTGATAATTAATTGAACAACACATCCAGGACTATGTTAGGATTATGAAAGGCCATGCAAACATTGGACATACATGCATTGGCAAATACCAAGTAAGGCAGTGAATATGACTATTCATTTGACTGGAAAACTCTATACATTTCTTGTGTTCATAATATATATATATATAAATATATATATATAAATTTTAAACAAAAGGGGGAAAAAAAGAAAAGGAATAGGAAAAAAGGAAAAAAAGAATAAAATAGAAGCAGAATGAAAATATCTGAGATGAAAGAAAAGCTCAGAGCATAACATGCTTAAATTTACATCATAAAATAAACTTTGTACCAGGACTCGGAAGAAACTGGCATAGGAGTTCCCAAACCCAGCAGCAAATAATTTGAGTGAACCTGTCTCATCTGGGACAGTCTCACAGGAAATGGGGAAAATTAATGTAAATGTATTTCATACAGGAGAAGAGGGAGCAAATAAGATCTCAGTAATACACAGAGTTTAGAGTAAATACCAAAACCAAGAATAAAAAACAATGGGGAGAAAACTGGACAAAAGCAAGATGAATTTACCAAAGGAAGCTCATGGTGTCATTTGTGAACATATAGTACACGATTAATCAAAGTAAATAAAAGTAAAGCAACACATTTTTACCCAAGCACACATCTTTGAACAAGCGCAGTATTATTATTATACAAATGCATTATCAGAACACCATGTTAACTTCACTAGGAGAAATTTCAGTTTCCTTCTGGTCTTTTGACTAATATGAAGCCATTTAATTACTCAATGTGTGAATTTTAATTACTCAAAGAGTGAAACAGAACTAACAACAAATAAAAAGTAATTAATAATAATAAAAAATAGTGGATAACTTGCAAGAACGGGCAAAGTTCCTGTTGTGAAAGTCTATCCTAAGAGTGTAGAAAAAACCAAAAGATCAGTCTGCAACAAATATCAGCTGGATTATTGTGTGTGGAGATATATTGTCTTGTTTCTGGTGTATGCTGTAATAAATATTTTTCCCATTGCTCCAGTTTCCCCAACATGTCATTATACAACCATGTCAGATTGAGTAGGCTATGTTTATAATCAGAGCAAATTTCTTCCTGTTCACTTTTTAAGAGTACCAGAGACAGACACAGTGGAACAAGGAACATACATAACAGCAAAACTGATTTTCTTCTCCTTTGAACTACTTCAAAGTTTGTTTTTTTTAACTGATTTAATTCTGTTTAGACAATGGCTTTTGGAGCCACTGAAAAGCAAACTGGATGCTTATAAGCATGAGTACTATAAGAGTCCACACTTTAAAAATGTATGCCAATGTATTGTTAGGGAAGTGATGGTGTGCTTCCTGGGGAGGTGAAATGCTGCCATCTGACTCCTCTGACCATTCACAGCTAAGCAAGATAATTTGTATTTTAGATATTCATCGGCAACGCAAGAAGTGTGTATACATACAAGCACACTCAAATAATTAATGTGTTTAAGGGAAGCTGCGGTCTGTGTGGAGATGTTCTTTAGAGAGACAAAACTCAGAGTAAATATATATATACTTATATATATGGGAATTATTTGCTCAGCTTTAATTATCATAATCATTATCAGGCCACAGCTGAATGAAGCTCTTTCTCCTGGTTAGTCCCACAGCCGGCTGTAGTATTTTCATGAATTGCTTTCTTTCATCTCTTCACTTTATCCTGTGGGACCCATGTCTCTATCTGTGGGAGTTTTTTGCACATATGGAGAGATATCGAACCTCCAGACTGTTCTCTTTGGCCTTTCAAATTATTTTTGCAATCAATTTCAATTCTTTAAGTATGTTTTTTCTTGCCTTGTTGGGGCTTTCATCCATTCAGTTTCTCTTCCTTGTTTTGCCTCTTGATCTTTTCAGAATCTGTGAGACCCTTGTTTCAGGAATGCACTGTACCTGCTCAGACCACACTTTCATGCTGGCCACACTGCAGCACCTACAGAAAAATGGAGGGCAAGGGGAAGGGTGCAGATGCCAGGTGCCTTGCCAGAAGGAGGGAGGGAGTGTGGCAGATGCAACACCCTTGGGCACGGGGGCTTCAGGTCTGCCCAGGAGGGGGGCTCCCATCCTGTGTTCCTACCTAATGTCCCCACAGAATGGTTCCCAACAGTCACCACATGCAAGAGTGGGAATAACCTGAACATCATGGTACAGTTGTGTGGGTAAGCAAGGAGCTGACATGATTCTGATGAAACATAAACATGAGTCTCCAATAAAAATCCTTTTCAGAGTGAGATCATATAAATGTTTGCTATAACCTGTTAAGACCTCAGGAAGTGTTTAGTATTTTATTTCACTTAAATATGTGGAAAGGCACTTGGACTTCAAAAACTCCCCCTCTCTCACCTCCTACTGAAATTAATGTCATCTGGTCACCTGGACACTTCTTATATCTGGGCTGAACCACTGAAGTTATCATTTTAGTTGTATTCATTTGCTCCGAAGCTAAACTACTACTAAGTTCAGTGTGTTTTACTTCTAAATATGGATTAAATCACATTGGCTAAAAGCTTTGAGATTTGGGCTATCTTTAAACATAAGTAAATATATCAGAATGAATTCCATTTGATATACAGAAATCAAAAGACAGCAAATAAAATAAGAATGATAATATTACAGCCCAGATAATAAGGCTAGTCAGTCATAGTTGTTTAAAAGTCAATGCTTTAGTGATGTATCCTATTCCTGTTATAACTGAAAATAGCAATACCTTTGCTCTATAACAAAATTATAGTAAAGAAAAATCTTTGGGTAACAAATCTGTTCTGAAACAGGTAAAAATATGTATTTATTTATTTAGAACCCAGAGCAGCAGAGTGGGATTTACTGAACATTTTCAGTGCTCATTTGCATTGCACTTGGTAGGGGAATGTTCTTTTTTGGACACTGAAATATTTGGCAACCCTACCATGTTCAGCAGCTCATATTAGGGGAAAGAATACCAACATTCTGTAAAAAAGGTTAAGGACACATTCAACTCTTTGTAGAAGAACACTCGTTTTGTCTTATGCACTGTAAGGATAGGGGAAAAAAAAAGGTTTCCTGTTTTAAATTTCTGACTGTGAGTTAGAAGTCTAGGACTCCACTTCCTGCTCATTCCACAAGTTATTGTGGGATATTAGTTAAGTAATATAGGAACCAATTTAGCGAAAAGCTCATACGTGTGCTTAGTTTTAAACTCAAAGTTGTCTGGCTAACAGCACTGAGCATGCTTTTATGTATAAGCCCTTCATTGAGTAGAGACTAGGTTTGTAAATGGGTGGTAGTAAGATTTACCTCTTTGACAAGATTGTTGCAAAAGTATACTAGCTGGTACTTGTAAAGCCCAAGGCCATTTCCTCTGACAGAAGGTGTCAGCACTTTTATCTGGATACATTTTATACCTGGAAATTATTTAAATAAGGTTGGAAATGGAATACTTCTCTATCTGAATAATAATAATAATAAAATAATAATAATTAAAAAAATGGAAAACTAAGTATCTGGTGATGATGTCCACTTATTCTGACCACTTTTGCACCAGAACTTAAATTAAACCATATGTAATGGTTTATCAAGAATAAATTTCTTCCTCATCCTAGATGAATTCACTCTCGCCCATGTAATTTATTCTGGTGTTAAAAATCTTCGTTTATCTGGAGTACTTCCAGCAACACCCTGGTCTGAGGAACCACTCAGGTCTTTCTCCCTATCAGTAAAAGCTCATTCAGAAAACTGAATGGCTGAGTCACATGCTAATCTGAAGTCATCTGTTTTCATTTTGTAACCCTGTTATAAGTGAATTATGAAAATCAAGCCTTGCCACAAAAAAAAAAAAAAAACAAAAAAAAAAAACAACAACAACAAAAAAAACCTTATTGCTGTATCTCATGTATTTGGGGAAAAAAAAAAAGTGTAATCTCCATTTTAACGCTGAATTTCAAGGATCTTACATTAATAGAAATACAGAACTTTAAACCACAGCAGCTCCAGCAGCACTTGCAAAGAAAGCCCAGGGATTCATAGAGTTCAGGGGTTGCTGATGCATTCAATCTAACCTACATAGCAGAGGCATGGAGTCTTACCCCACTGCTCTTGTATTGCTATCACTAACAAGCTGCTCAGAAATGGTCAGCAGTTCCAGGGGCAATACTTCACCTTTGAGCGTGTGAAAATGATTACATTTATGAGATTAATTCACTTGTGTAGAAATGACACAAGCAATCAACAAATTATGCTGCAATTATTGCTATAATTTTTAATCTGGAGTACAGAAAGAAGTTGATGTTTTCTATAAAAGGAAGCTCATTTCCTGTACAATCAACACTGGTGAACCAGTGCTGACAAACATCTATCTGAGTGCTCATATTGCTGTCTTCTCATTCTGGTATGTCTATATGACACTAAATATAGTCGTGAAGAAGCATTCTGTACAGCCTAAACCAACAGCCAGTAGTATTGCTGTTCTCAACGGAACTGCAGTAATAAGTGGTTTTCAACAAAATGATGATCTTACACATTTATAGGGTCTTTGAAATTACCTTTGTGGGAATAATGTAGCTATCATACTTATTAGAACTTATTAGTGTATCATATGGCATCTGATATTCACTGATGTTGGAGACTGTAAGACATGGGCAGACACTGCCTTAATGAACAAAAGACTATGTGCAGACACAGAAGTGACAGTCCTAAGTTTATCATTAGTTTGTTGGATGAGCCTTGCAACCTTCTTCCTTTCTGCTTCTCTGGCTTATGTAAATATGCACAGATAGATTTAAAAAGGCTCTAGAAGAGCTAATCCATGCCATTACTCATGATAATGATGACAATTTATCTTTGCTTGATCTTATTAATTTTTGTTATTTCTTTGAATTAAGCAGGATGATGGAAATAGAGTGCAACTAACTAACCTCAAGTACTTCCTGTGAAACATGAAACCTCTATCTAATGCTTTCAAAAATTAAAAATAGGAATCATTCATTTATCTTCATTTATAAACATTTTTAAAAAAAAGCATTGATCCACTATTTTGCATATGTGTAGTCTACAGTAAAAAGAAGTTAAAGTTTTTACACAATCAGTGATGTAATTAAGAAGCTCTTGTGGCATTCATCAAAGTAATCTCTCTCTTCAGATGTTTGACTCTGCTGAAGCTACTGGGAAAAATTCATCATGCCAGTCGGACAGCGTTCCAGAATTTTTATCAGCATCAGATGAAAATCCAGGACTGCAGGATAAGACTTGAAGGACTCTTACAACATATTTGTGCAATTAGCTTCATTTCAATGAGTGGGATTGCTTTTGTGTGTGGGGTGAAATGTTGATCAGGACTTCACCCAGCAAAAGTCATGGAATTCGTCTTCTGGCACAGTTCCACAACATCTTCAATGTTGTCAGAAAAGTAGTCCAAAAATTTCTAGTATGTATAACATATTCCACTTTCTTCAGTGGGATTTCTTCTAATGCAGGAGAGCACAAGTCTTGCCCTACTGTAAGCTAAGACAGAATGTCAGCAATAAACTTTTTGGCAAAAACTATAACTATTTGATAGAGATCCATCACAGTTCTTTCTGAGACAGTGCGGAACCAGACTGACTGGGGTCCTGCCATTCCCCAGTGATTTTCAGTAATGCATGCTTACATGATGCTCACATGATCCAAAATGGCAGTCCTTAAGACTGGTGCAGAAGGAAAAAACAATAATAATAAAAAAGAAAATAAGAAAAAACAAACAAACAAACAAAGAGAACAAAACAACAACAAACAACACAAACAAACAAACAAAAAAACAGAAGACAGAAAGAGGTGTCAAAGAAATGAGAATTTAAGTGCCTGTGCTTATGTATGATGGGCCAGTCTGAAGCAAAACACAAGAAAGGTAAAACACTGAATGAAACCATTCATATGAGAATGTTACTTCACTAGTGTTCCTAACTGTAAGCAAATCTGACTTTATGATCTCTGTAATTATCACTGCTCATTTTCAGACTCTACCTAAAGAGCAGGTAGATTGAGAAACATGAACACAACTCCGTTTGCATGTATATATTGTCTAGCAGGGGAAAGAAGCATGTGCATTCATTGCTGTGAGCCTTTCTGTCAGGAATCCTGGACTGAAGATGATGTTTACCTCTTTAAAGGTGGCCAGGGAAAAGTAAGCAGTGAGCATTTTCACAGTCGTGGAAAGAACAGAAGCAAATCTGTCGTCTCAAAGGTCATCATCCTATATATAAATCACTCAGCTTGAAACAATATGCTATCAATCTTTCATTCCTTCAACGCCCACAGAGATGGAAAGAAGAGTTTTATTATGTGGTAGCTGGTTAAAAGCAATCAGGATAAAATTTATCTCTTAAGTTTGCACTTTTTTACTGACTTGAAAATTTCCACTGTAAAAAGTGTTCTTATATGAATGTACCAATAGTAAACTGAATTATCTCAGATATCTTCTAGTCTCTTAAATTCTTTGCTGCCCTCTCTTCTCCAACTGTGAACCCAGACTACAGTTGTGCCAGTGCTGTTCAAAGTCCTGTGGAAAACGCATTGCACAGCTACATATATAAAGACTAACTCTTAGTATGGGGCGGGGGGGGGAGGGGGGGGGGAATGAGTAAACGCAGTAGAATTTGAGGTTTTGTGAACTTCATTAGCTAGTTTTTTAAATTCTTGAGGTTTCGCAAAACTGAAAACCAAATGTCTTAGGAAGACAAAAAAGCCCTCTCCCTCCTAGCTTGGCTCAGTCCCCTGGACCCTGTGAGAAAGGGGAAAGTTCCTTGGCTCCCACTACCCTGCAAGGCCCAGGCCAGCCAAGTTGGAAGGAGCTTCCATGGCAGAAAGCAAGACAGTGATGCTTGCGTTGGCGTTTTCTGCTCTAGTGACAGACTGAGCCTTTTGAAGTCTTCTGAGTTTTGAAAGAGCAACATGTTTTTCTACTGGAATTTCAAATTGTGTTTAAAACTTTGATGGCTTTCTATTCTTTCTCTGTATTATTTTTTTTAAAGTATTTGTGGTGTTTATCCACGTATACATTTGATGGGGCTCCACTCTCCGGATTCGTCACACCTCTCAGAGCCCAAATCCATGCCTCTTCTCATCAGCTACAAGATCCTTCCACAGATATTGTGCAAGCCCAGATCAGGCCTCTGCAGTGGGGGTCCTGGTCTTCTCGTTTGACTTCTGAAACTTTTCCATGTTTCAGGGCAGGTTCTGTGGACACACTGCAGGGATTCCTTCTCCTGCTCCACTGACGCCTGCAGCGCGATGGCTGCTCCTCAGCAGGGTGACCTGCTGGTGTGTGAGACCTTGTTGTGGAGGCACTTTCCAGTTTTCCACACTGGGCGCAACACCTGAGTGAGATTTCTCATGTGCTCACGTTAGCCTGAGGGATGGCTCCCTCCATAAGAAACATGAAGAAAGCCCCAATTCCTTGGGGTCAGCAGGGACCAGTGCTCCACGGGGAGCCAAGAGGGGCCGGGGTGCTTGGGCTCACTTGAGAAACAATTGCCTGACAAACGGCAGGGGGACAGCGCCCAAGGCAGCCTTTGTGCTGCCGCCGTAACGTAAAAATATTTAAAAAAATGGGATGAAAACGAGAGGATTCGGTGCTGGGGACGGCTTAGCCGAGCCCTGAGCCACTGAGGTGCCGGGGAGCGCCGGCCGGGCCGGGCCGGGCCGGAGGGTCCGCAGTCGCTCTCCCCGCCCGCCGCCCGAGGGGACGGGGCTCCCGGCCGCTCTCGGGGCCCGGCGGCGGCTCCCGGGGGCTCCGCAGCGGCCCCTCCGCCTCTCCCTCTCCCCTCTCGCCCCGGGGGGCCCGTCCCGCCTCCCGCACCGCCCCTCCGCAGGGCGGTCGCGGGGCGGTGCGGGGCAGGGGGCCGGGCTCGCCGCCGCCTCGCAGGTAGGCGAGAGCGGGCGGCCCGGCGGGGAGGGGGCGGCGGGGGGCGGATAGGGGGCGAGGGGGGGCCGTGTCACCGCCGCCGAGCAGCGAGCCGGGGGCGCGCCCCGGCGCCGCTGATTGACAGCGGGGCCCGGCCCGCAGCCCATAAAGGCGGCGGCGCGGGGCGCGGGGCCGCGGAGGGACGTGCGACGGCGGCTGGGAACCGCGATCCGCTCCGCTGCGCGCCCCGCTCCGCACCCCGCTCCGCCCGAGTCGACCCCGGAGCAGGCAGAGCCTCCTCGCCCCGGCGGCTCCCCCCATGCCAGGTGAGGCGCTGGGCGCCGTGCCTCTCCGAGGTGCACCCCCGGGGGGCTGCTCCGGTGGGCTTCGCCCTGGGCTACGGAGCCTGGAGGTTGGGGATGAGGCGACCCGACCTGGGACAGGGACAGGGGTATTTGTTCTGGGCATTGCCCCACGGGGAGGTGCTGGGTGTGCGGGGTGCTGCAGGTAACGCGCATCCCCGGTGAGCGCAGCCCCGTCCGTATCAACAGACGCGAGAAATCAGAGGAGCTGCGGGAAAAAAAAAAAAAAAGAAATCGCTGACAGCTAAAGGTGGTATCCCCGAGTGCTTCCAAAAACGTGTGGAGCGCTGGGAGTGTTGGAGCCGGAGGTGTGTGCGAAGTGAGTGTCTGCCTGTCCAAGCGAGTGAGAGCACACGCGTGTGGAGATGCAGTTACATGGCTTTGCGCCGTACAGCGCCGCGGGGCGAAAATAGCATCGCGTTGGAAGTCACTTTCTCCAGCTATGATTGCGTACAGAGGGCGGTAGGAATGGGTAAATGATATGTGTGTGAGAAGGGGAGAGGCGTTTCTGTGAAGACACTGGAAAAGGCACTGAATGAAAACTATCCCTAGCGATTAAAACTAGCGTTTAGTGAGGTCCCATTGTCCTGCAAGGGTTTTCATCTGAATGAGAAATTTCAGCCTTGTGATCCAACGTAAAGTTGCAGCTATTAATATGCTGTATATCAAACAGTATCATGTGGTCCCTATGCCACCTGATAAAAAGATTGTGCAGAAAAAATGTAGTTTCTGTGTGGCTTTCTTCTTTTTCTTGTTTTTCTTTTCTTTTATTTATTTATTTATTTATTTATTTATTTATTTTCTGGTAGGGTCATTTACATGAAAAGGAGCCTTACTGTCAAGAGTTCTTCATCCTTTCAACTGATGCCACTTTCCTTCTGGCATCAGTAATGAATAAGCACAACAATAATCAAAAAAGATAGGAATTTGATTTCCTATGTGTAGTTGGGGTATATAATGAGAATTCTGCTTACGTTCCTAAGGCAAATTAAAATATTTGTACTTGATAAAGGTTATTTCCCTAATACTTCTTTTTGGTTTATTTATAGGAGTTATGGTGCAGAGGAGTGGGCTGTTGTGGCTTGCTGTCTTGATAACCCTGTGGGTTTCCTCAGATGCTCAGGGTAAGTTCTTAGCGAGATATAGTTAACTCACAAAGCTAAAACTTGGTGTAGAAATAGTCCTATCTGACATACATTAGGCACAGTAAACATATATGACTTTTAAGTGTCTGGAATTGTAGTTACTGAGGCTTTTTTTTTTTTTTTAGATGTATCTAGTTACTGCTAAATGAAGATTTCCTAATAAATACTTTAAATTTTCTCTTTAGAAATCATTGATTGAAATGTATATAATCTCAGAAGTAATTGTTATTATACTCTTCTCTGCAGTATAAATGTATTGTGCAATAAACAGAATCACTTGGGATGAACTTTTTAAAAAGATGGAATTAAAGAAATAAACCTCTACAGACCAAGTATAACTAGAATGTAATTTGGCACAGTGCCAGGCCATCATTTACATCTGATTTCTTGTCCTGAAACTTTAAAATGCACATCTCTTGCTTCCTGTTGTCACATGGCCACATGACTTCTCATCATTTGATTTTTGTTAGCTCATAGTCAAAATATAGAAATTGGCTCAGCTTCCTTATCCATTCATATATGTAAAAATATCTACTGATTACATCATTACATGCATCTATGCATAGACACATACATGAACATACAGTTCATGAACATTATGTACAATTGTGTATTATATAGTGATATAAATTGTATAGTCATATGTTTAGTTATATGATGGAATACTGATACCTACAGACATAAAAGAAGAGAGGTGTCATGTAAATGAAACTGACAGATAGAAAATACTATTCACTTGCATAGTAGTAAAGCAACTATGTTTGTGGAGGTAGGAGAGTACCAAATTTGCTCTGCTGTTCTTCATGTGCATCCTGTAATTGCAGTTACTAAGTATAGTGTGCAGAATTGTTTCTTAAGACACTTTTTGTAGTAACATTGTCACACACTTTTTCAGATGGTGACAAGGAAGAGGAGAATACCTTTGATTTACTTCAAATCAGTAACATAAACCGAAAGACAGTCGGAGCAAAATTGTTTCGGGGTCCAGATCCCACTATCCCAGCATACCGTTTCATTCGGTTTGACCATATACCTCCATTTAAACCAGAGAAGGTAAAAAAGATTGTCAAACTCATACGGCAAAATGAGGGCTTTATCCTTTCAGCCACCCTGAGACAGGACAGGCAATCTAGAGGCACCATCCTTGCCTTAGAGGGTCCTGGCATCAGTGAGAGGCAGTTTGAGATAATTTCCAATGGCCGAGCCAACACCCTGGACCTCATCTATTGGGTGGATGGCTTCCAGAACGTGATTTCCCTGGAAGACGTGGACCTTGCTGACTCGCAGTGGAAGAACCTCACTGTGCAAATAACAGGGGAGAACTACAACCTCTATGTTGGCTGTGACCTTATTGACAGCTTCATTCTGGAGGAGCCTTTCTATGAACAGCTGAAAGCAGAGAACAGCAGAATGTATGTGGCAAAAGGGTCCATTCGGGAGAATCACTTCAGGGTAGGTAACCTGGAGGTCTCTGGTGAGATATCGTAACTGCAATTGCAGTTATGTAACTGCATTGGTGGATCCATATTGCATGAATTTGGGAGTTATTGAAAAGGACTGATAAAGTCTAAGGCCAGGAGATGAGCACACAAATCCTCTTTGTTTTCCAAATGTAAGACTTCTGAATGTCACTTTTTTTTTTTTTTATGTTGATTTTGCAGAACTCTTTGGAAATAGCTTGAAGACCTATTTTTTAGTTGAAGTATTTCTGTTCAGTTCATAGAACCTGTTGATATTTGTTCAATTTTATTTGAAAAAGATAGAGGAAGAAAAGAATTTTTAATGGAGTTGAAAGGTGTGGTGTTGGACCATACCCTAACAGAATATCTTGATTTGCCAATTTGAATAAGTAACCTTTCATTTCAATTAAAAAAAAAAAAATCAGAACAAAATGTTTTGATTAGTCCTGTTAAAGATTTGTTTTTTTCTTTCTTGCGGAAAGCATTTTGCTTCTCTTTTGTTTTAAAACAAAGCAATTACAATTTCCTATGAAATGAAAATGACTTCCTGTCCATAAAATGATGTGATTTGGTCCATGTACTCTAAGGATAGCTTCTTTTCACTTACAGTTGAAATCAAACTTAAACTTGTGGCTTCAAAAATTTGTAAAGCCCTTTATTTTCCCATCCTATTATGCCATCTAGTAGTCAGTCAGAGCATGACATGCTGGAGAGTGGTTCCATGTGTTGAGTAGTTTTGGCAGGAGGGTCAGAAATTGTTGCTCACAGCCTCTCCATTCCTGCCTCCATGACTAAGTTGTGCTGATGGAACTAGTTCTGGAACTGTACAGTTCAGTGGACCACTGAAATAACAAATAGTCTCAAAAAAGAAAGGAATTAGTTTAAAAATAGATTAAATGAAATATACTGGTCTATTTTTATAGTGTCGTCTCAGGGTGGTGTCAGCACAATTGAAGAGAGTGCATCGGAATGGTTGGCTAAGGACGGAGGTGTGACGGGACAGGAGCTTTCAAAGCTGGCTTTGACCTCATGGCCAATGCATCATAGAACTACAACTTATTACTGTTTTATTATGACCTATTTCAGAAAATGGCTAATTTTGTTGCTTAAAGTATTGAAATTATATATAAAAGAACCATCAATATTTTTTTTTAATGCCTTGTAGATTGTTTTATTTTCATATTAACCAGTCAGCTACATCAGTCAGTAGCAAATGGTTGAGACA
The DNA here is from genome assembly GCF_965140915.1 of Aythya marila. Taxonomy (NCBI): domain Eukaryota; kingdom Metazoa; phylum Chordata; class Aves; order Anseriformes; family Anatidae; genus Aythya; species Aythya marila. The sequence continues at coordinate 44,143,571 of NC_139044.1, forward strand.
GATTAGTTATTGGTTAATCCCAAGTCGATCTGATTTTATTTATTTTTTTTAATTTTCTTTATTATTACTACAGGGTCTTTTGCAAAATATTCAGTTAATCTTTGATACTTCAGTAGAGGATGTTCTACGTAAAAAAGGATGCCAGAGGAGCCAGTCAAGTAAGGCTTTTTTTTTTCCCCATTTATATTCAGTTGACTTTGAAAATGAGAATCGCCAATACTGACTTATTATATTAAAAATGTACAACAGATCTCTTTGAAATTTTAGAGGATTCTTATTTAATTCTTATTTGATGATGAAAAAGAAAGCAAGTTGCTTTTTGGTGGTGAAAGGAACATGCTTGTTAGTTATCTTCCTTCTCTCCAGCCTACATCTTTAGTTCATTCTGCATTGGTTTATAACTCTGAGTCTCTGTTTTGAAGTTGGGAGAAAAGCTGTAAAGAAAAAAAAATAGAAATAGAAGGAAAAATGCATATGTATGAAAGTATCTATCTTCTTCCATGAGAAGATAGATACCTCTCTGATGCCTTGAGCACAAGACTAAGAACATTTTCTGAATTCTGCTCCTGATTCTCAATGGGTCCATGAGCAAGTCTCAAGCATCCGTTTTTAAGACACTGAGTTATTCAACAATGAGTTTCTCAAATGAAATAGGCTTTGGGTTTGAATCCCAGAAGGGTGTTAACCAAAACAACAAAAGCAAAATAAGAAACTATGGAAGGCATGTGTGTGACAGGCTGCCATGTATTCTTGTTAGTCCTGTACGTGCTGACCTCACCAGGAGGGGAGCCCTCTGTGCGTGGGAGTAGATTGGATTCCTCATGACAGAGTAATGAAAATTTGTCAAGTATGCACTAAGGTTTTGCAGTAGAACTCATGGGAGGTGCTATTTTACTTTCCAGCGTTTGTAACTGGCAGGAGCTCAGTCAAGACTCAAAGACAATTGATTCCATAAGAACACGGTGTTTGCACAAGGCAGTCAGGACTTTGGGATTTTATTTGAAACTCTTATTATCTGAAATGCCATTATTTCTGTCATTTTGCCAAGACATACGACACTGAGCAAGTCAGTTAAGGAGACTATGCTCTACTTTTTTCTTTGCTTGTACATGACCTGAAAGTTAAGCAGTAGCAGGTCTTAACTTCTTCAAAGGGAGACAGAGTTCTGAGATTTTGCAATGAGAAGTCTCTAAGATGTATAAATATGCATGTATATATGTATGTATGTATTCAAAAATTACCTGAGCTTGCTAGTTGTTTTTTAAATCTTGATAAAACATATTGTTTGGTTATTCCGTACATTCCAGAGCTGTGCCTTTCTGTGGGACCTCAGGCGCCTTGCTGTGGGACCTCAGGCACAAGTGTGATGATGTGTTAGAAATGTGTCTTGTGGGCTACAATGGAAGTGGCCTTGGATGGCACAAGTAAGAAAACAAGCCCTCATTTGTTGGTTATCATCTATCCCAGCCACACTGTTTTCTGTACTCAGAAACTACAAACTGCACAGAACTACTGATTATGGGTTTTCAGCCTTGTTGGTGGAAGAAAATGCTTGAGATCTGATCTGTTGTGGGAGAATAGAATATTTATTTAGGTCCAACTGTAATCTAAATAAGAGATGGTTTCAGGAAGGATTCAGTTCAGCTACCCTGCTTCATTTGCCAGGGGAAGCAATATTCCTAGTAACTGAGGTAGAATGCAGAAGGCATATTCAGCGGTCAGAGGCAGAACTGTGTCATTATTCAAGATGCTGGGCTCCCTAGGTGTAAATATATTTAACCAGCAAAACAAATGAAAGAGGGTGTCTTCAAATCATTTATATTACTATTGGTTGATTACCAAAAAGGAAAATATTTGGACCAAATGTTTTGAAATATCACCAAGTAAAAATGGAATATTTTAGTACAGTATTTCTACTATAAAGAGGAAGCCAATGGGAGCCTAAAGGGATAACTGAGTTTTGCATACTGTTATGTACCTACCTGAGCCACCATATCCAGCAGCATTTTTTAATGCATATTTTATCATGTTTGTGACCTTCCAAATTCTCAGGTCTGATAAATTATACAGGTATTGGTTTTATCCTTCCTGAGAAATACTTAGCAAATAATTTCACACACAGTATTTTTACTTTTATTTTACAATACCAAGAGAACACTGCAAGATGGAAATTGTTGTCTAATGGCAGAAGAGCTCTAATGGCATGCTGTGGTTCGAGGCCATCAGAATGACTTGAGAAGTTTCTTACATGCATGACCGAGATTTTCTGACATTGCCTATCCAGCTTAATTACCACAGATGAAAAGCCATGGGTGATATGCTACTGAGCACAGAATATATAAATATTTTCCCATTTTCCTCACCCACCTATTGAGCTGAGGTACAGGTGCTAAGATGCCAATGAGAGTATCCCACATGGCAGACATTATCAGTGAATTGCCCTCAGCAATGAGGGCACAAAAATCCTGCTGCTTTTTTCAGAACCAGGACTGTGTTTCCCTTATGTATCTTACTGCAGTATGAGAAGGTGAGGTATAATGAAAGGGTAGCTTGAGACTGCAGTTGAATTGAGGGTAGGAAAGTATCTCTGTAGTATGGTGGCTGCAAATATTTTAAGCAGTTCTTACACACAGTGCTGAGTAGGAGAGATGACAAAAACATGCCTAAATAGACACATCAGTAAAATCCTTTCTCCAGCTAGATCAACAGAATGAGATTTGCATATGTGAAGGGATGCACATTCTGCTGTTCTGGTTTCTCATTTTAAGATAATCATGTGCTCCTTAGGAAATTAGCAGGAAGCCAGCAGCAGAGAACTGATTTTGCAGTGATCCCCAGGCATCTTCTTTCAGTCGCTGCCAAGTACCAGTAGGAAGTGTGGATTTAGCTCTTCTAACATAGTTTTGGTTTATGTTTCCTGCTGAGATTGCAGCTTTATTAATGTCCTTAGAATGTTCCGGTCAAGGCACACTCCATGTTGGCTTGAAAAATATGAAATTAATGACCTGAGAAGTGCTATGGGGGAATCTGAGAAACCTGGTGTTTCAGTGTGGTAGGAAAATTGCATTCTTTCCAGGGAATCAAAAAGCAGTTGAAGTAAACAGTTATGACACAGAGAAGTCTGATCCGTTATGTGGTATATCGGTTTTCTTCCATCCTGTAAGTGAAGATAGACAATTATATAAATGCTGGAACACTGCAAATAATTTATTGTAGACAGTGGCTAGCAACAGATACTCCATAGCTAGTAATAGAAAATCACATCAAACCAAACATCTTAAATACAGTTGAGAAGCAATTATTTAATGTCATCTTTTGGGTTGGTTCTTTGTTCTTTTCTTTTTTTTTTTTTAGACTTCTAAATGAATAGAGAATAATGCTGCTCCCATTTTCATTGCCTGTACATTTACATCTAGCAGTTCATATACAATCAAGCATGAAATCAAGCCATAACTTTTTTTTTTTTAGCATTGCCACCTTCCATGGCTTGTCGACAGTGAATGGTATTGGGGTGTTCAGAAGGATATGTTTTACAACTCACAATCCTCTGCTAATTTCTTCTTTTTAAATTGCTATATCCTTTACTTCTCTCTTTTGTTTGGTAACCTCAAGTTATTACAGCATTTCTTTATCTGGTAAATGAATCTTTAGTGAATGATGGGACAGTATGGATTTCTATATAACTGGTAGTAAAGTTGAACATGCTGTTGAGTCCTGACGGAAAGCCTATACATGGAAGCCATAGAATATTTACCTGGTGAAGATTTAAATGCTTAATAGAAGACAGATTGTTTTATTTAGTTATGAGTGTTTTATTTCTTTTATTTTTTAATTACTGCTGATGCTTTCTGTTACATTCATTTTCAAGAGTTTGCTATAGACAGGGAGGTCTTTTAAAGTCTGATATTAGAACATGTTGAGTTCTCCCTCTCTAATGCATGAGAAGTTCCGTTTTAATTAAGGTTTGCCTGATGGAGGAATGGCTGGAGTGACAAATCAACCTGATCTTAGGTTCATCTCCATTTCAGTTCAGAATTAAACTGACAATATAACAGCTCCTCTGAGTTTGACACCAGGCAGTGCAACATAGAGCACCCCAGAGGTTGGTTATATATTGCATATTGGTTCAAGTAAACATGGGATATGTGGGCAGAACAATGCCAACAAGCTTCTCTGAGGAGTCTTTTCTTGTGTCTTTTTCCATCATTGAGAAAATACAATAGGTCATGAAAAAAAAAAAAAAAAGAAATCTTTCATGGCTCTGACTGGATGAAATAGGTTTGATTTTCTGTTACTATGTCCTTTTTGATTTCTTCATAAATAAATGTGGTGCAGTGCCCACAGTGTTTTAAAGTGAGCACTGTGTGAGACAGAGCCTGGCTCTTAATTTTGAAAAGGGAAAGACTATTATTGGAACCAGCTGACATCCCACCCTTCTCTTATTCAGGGTATAATATAACATGAAGCTGTTCCAAAAGAGCTGTGTTTAAACTCTACCCATGGGTGCCAATCTGTGATTTCAGCAGGAATCTGTAATCTGTGGAAGAACTTGTTATATACAACTCTTCTTTTTCCCTCTCTTGCTACCAGCTGAAGTGAACACCATCAACGAGAGCACTGAAATACTTCACTTAAGCCCTGCTGTCACAACCGAGTATGTGGGTGAAAAACCAGAGAAGAAGGCTGAGTTCTGTGACCGCTCCTGTGAAGAGCTGGGAACAATGTTCACTGAGCTCACTGGCCTGCGCATTGTGGTGAATAACTTAGCTGATAACCTCCAAAAAGTGGTAAGTACCTCCAAGGCTGAAGAACTGGAAGAGGTCTGTTGTTTGGGGCTCCTTCCTTTCTCTTCCCCGTGGCGCTTTGGTTGATAGATGACAAGGCTAATAGAGGTTTCTGTGACCCACATTTTCAAAGTGACTGGTAATGTAGTTCTTGAGTATGGCTCTTTAATGAAGGCTTGGTTTTCACTGACTGGGTTTAAAAGAACACATGCACATGCACTCGCACACAGAAGAAATCAAACCTTTAAAAGATACTGCAAGTTTGGAAATTGAAAGCTAGCAAACTATACCTTACCTGTATACCGTTAAAGCAATGTTACCATGCTTATACATTTCTGAATGCATCAGCAAGTATGCACAAGGTACAAAAACTGTAAGTATATGAGATATATGTAGTAAGTGGGCTGGTAATGTTTTACTGAAGTGTTCAAATCTTTTTCTGGATAAATTGATCTTTTCTGAAGGAAGTTTATTAATATTCTGTATGTCTCAAGAGTAAAATCTTCCCACGTAAAGGAAGAAAAACTCCTAAGAACTGCTTTCCCTTGGTACTGGATGAGTGTAGTTGTGCTATTAGTGAAGAATTAATACACAGTATTGCAGTACACGAGGTCATCATCTTCATGTACATATGTAAAAGTGTAGATTTTTTACTGGAAAATTTAAATCCAGTAGTGATTCTCAGTTTTGCCTTGTTTAAAATTATTTGCTTGAAAATGCACTAACTTTTTCATTTGCTTCACCTTCTAGTCTGAAGAGAACCAAATTATGTGGGAATTGATTGGGCCTAACAAAACACTCAAGAACCAGTCTGTTTGCTGGCAGGATGGCCGTGTCTTTGCAGATAATGAAAGCTGGATTGTAGATAGTTGCACGAAGTGCACCTGCCAGGTATGGTTTTGGAGATATTCTGTTCTGCAGAAACAAACAGCAGGTTTAATCCATCTCGACTGTCCAGGTCTAGTCACATTTACAGAGAGCTTGACCTAGACTTATGAAACTTTTTAAAGAAAAAAAGTCCCAATGTTTGTGGCATTTAGAACAAATCAAAGAATTTCTATACACAAAACCTTCTCCAGAAAAAAAAAAAAAAAACAACTTTATTTGCTTCTCTATGTGAATGTAAGTCAGTATGTTGTTTTCTTCGCCTGTAGGATTCCAAAATTGTATGCCATCAAATAACCTGCCCAGCAGTCTCATGTGCTGATCCATCTTTTATTGAAGGTGAATGCTGTCCGGTCTGCTCAAACTGTAAGTATTTAGCCAAAGAAAAAGAAAGAGTGGCTTTCAAAGCCACTAGTACTGGTTGGAGAGATCAAAACAAGAAGTAAAACAAGTAAGAATAAATTAAAAAAAATAAATATTTGTGTGAAAGGATCACATGAAATAACTTTGCAGCTCAAAGTTACCTTCTGGAGGAGTTGTGCTTTCTTCATTAATTAAATTGGTTGCTTAGAAGTAAGCTGGTAACTTGCATAGCTAAGTTGGATGCTAAAGGTAAGATGCATACCCCTCCCCAGTCATATTTTCAAAGGCTAGACATTCTGCTTCTTAGTTGTTTGCAACAGTATACACTGTAGTTCCTATTCCATTCTGCCTAATTAAAACAGACTAGCATAAGTTAGGACATCTTTTTGCCTGCTTTTCTTACATGGAACAGGATGGCATGTTAATTTAAGACAGAATTGCAGGCTGTGGCCTAGGCTTTGGAGTGATAGTTCTAGTAATTTTACTAAGTCTTCTTTACTTACTATATCTTTACTAAGTCTTTTGCTAAGGACTTCAGTGTGAGTTAAGTACTCTTCACTCTGTACGGATCAGATCTATTACAGAAGGAAACAGCTCTACTTCAGTTGCTTAGATGTTCTAAATAAAAATGCATTGGAATAAACTCAGTATTTTTACCTGTTCAGAGCACAGAGCACATTCTTGCAATGTGCTCTTGATAATGTTCATGGTAATGTTGTGTTCAGAGGTGGGGCCATGTGTCATCATACTGACATATATGCTCAAAGGTATATGGGAATTGAGTGTCTCAGTGCATTCTAGAGGTAAGATTTCCTTCTTCCTTCAGGGGTCAGTGCCTTGTGCAAGTGCACCGCACACAGGGAGGTTCAGGATCTAATCTGGGCTAACCACTCATTTTCCTAAACCACATTTCCCTAACTTCAATGGTAGCTCAAATTAGAAAGAGAGATCTAAAGGAGAAAGCATATATTATACAGCGAAAGGGAAGTGAAAATCTTCCCAGTAAGGTAATAGAAGCAACACTTCATGCTAAGTACTTTTTTGTATCTTTTGCTTGCCAGCTGATGACAGTGAGGAAGGCTGGTCACCCTGGTCAGACTGGACAAAGTGCTCAGTTACCTGTGGCTCTGGGACTCAGATGCGAGGAAGATCGTGTGATGTCACCAGGAGTGCTTGTACAGGCCCACACATCCAAACAAGGATGTGTAGCTTCAAGAAATGCGACCATCGCAGTAAGTAATAAAATTTCTCTCTTTTTTTTAAAGCTTCTTTTGACTTCTCTAAGGAAAAATAAGCTTAGCTTGGATTTTCTGTGAACACTTATTCACAGTTGGCATATGAACACTCATATGCATAATTAAAGTAGCTATCGTTAGATTCTTTATCTCTCCCCTTTCAAATATTCCTTTACTATCAATGTAGTATCTATGTGCATTCTGGGCACTCTATTAATTAAAAAGATAGTACATCATCTTTTCTTACACATTATAAACTGGAGTCTCTTCTTTGAAGTGGAGATAGCACTCGGTTCATATTTGCAATAGCTGGGGTCCTAGGTTTGATCTGCTATTCATTCATGATTATTGGCCCATTCAAGTATCTTTGCAGTGTTTAGGAATTCAGTATTAAAAGGATCATACTCTTTCCTCAGAACTGTAGTTTATCCAAGCTACTGGAGTACCTGAGGCTGTTGCTGAAGCAGCTAATTGTTCAAATATGCATTTTAAATATTTGTTCCATTAGAACAAGTTTATTTTTAAGTAAACTGTTTAGCATTCTCTTTAATGCTATACTGGCTGGTCATTGGGACTCTTAAGAAAGCTGTACATGAATGACCAATCTGAAATACTGGACTTTGTAAGTGACAGTGGTAGGAAAGAGACAGGAGCATCAGATGTGGTAAGGGGCTTGTTAGGAGGTTAAGTTTACAAGTGAGTTTGTATTACTGCTGCAGGTGGGCTATATCCTTGAATTTTGATCTTTTCTCTGGCAGTACGTCAAGATGGTGGCTGGAGTCACTGGTCACCCTGGTCTTCCTGTTCAGTTACCTGTGGAGTAGGAAATATCACCCGCATCCGCCTCTGCAATTCCCCTATTCCTCAGATGGGTGGGAAAAACTGTGTGGGTAATGGGCGTGAAACAGAGAAATGTGAGAAGGTTCCATGCCCAGGTAAGTCTGTGGCCTTAAATCAAAGATGACTCAATAGTGTTGTTCAAGAAGTTGGAATTCTTCTCTTAATACAGTTCTAGATTATAGTGAATTTCTATGACAGATAATACAATATGTAGTTTAGTGGTGAAATAACTTTTATTTGCTCTGAGTTTTGAGTTTTAGCATCATTTTCAGGAGGCAGTGGTCACAGAGGTTCTGGAGGAATCAGGAGTCAAGAAGTGGAGATTCCTGTTACAGACTTGCCACTGACTTGCTGTTTAACGTCTTGATACTCACAACAGTTCTCCACGGCTGTAGTTACCATTTTACGAATCTGCCTCACAATGTTTTTAGAGTGAACACAGCAATGCAGTCTGAGGTTTTATAAGCCTCCCAAGTTATTATTTGGCTTTAAACAGTAACAGTTTGAGTTCTTATAATAGTTTATTAATTTATTGATGCATAAAAAAAGTATAAATGTTTTCTATCTCAAAGGAAGCTCATACTGTACATATTAGGAATAGACATATAATACCCAGTAGCCAGGTTTCTTTGAATGCATACATTCAAATGCATTTTTATATGTATGCAACAGATTTATTTCATATTACAATTCTTTGTTCCTCATCTACATGTTCTAACCTCTTTAGAGATTGCTTTTCATGCCTTTTTCTTTCCTTTCATATGATTTTTCCTCCTTTTTTCCACTTTGAATGTATTTCTTCACTCCCTCCTCTTTCCATGCTTTCCATTCTACTTATGGGATATGAGCTTGAATTTCGTGCTAATATTAACCCAATATTACTTAAAGAGCTATTTTTTTACCTGCTTGTGCACACAAAGTTAGCAACATTGACAAAGATGATTTATTTATGGACACACACTATTGCCCCTTTGTTTTTTACAGCACTAAGAACAAACAGTTTGGTTCACAGATGTTTATATTTCATGAAAAATCAGGAATGATGACACCAGAATTGGTGGGATTGTACCAATATAAATTATGCTGAAGAATCATTCAAATAAGTCATTTATTCTGAGTTAAGCAATGCCATTGAAGATAAACTGGTGAATAGATTAACAAACAAGAAATAGCTTCAACAAAATATAAATGCTGAACACACTGTTAACCATAAAGTCCACAGGTCTGAGCACAGGTCTGGCCCAGCAGAATTTTGTATCCTGTAGTTACCTGCTGCTGTCTGTATGAAATGGAATCTGAGCAGGGAGCTTTGAAGCTGCCCTACTTGCTCTGGTCAGCTTAAGTGGAAACATACCAAGCCAGTGGGCACTGCATGTTATTTTGAATTATTGGCCAAAAAGGCCCATAAAGCAGTTGGGTATTTTTTATTTGCTTGTTTGTTTCTGAAATACTGCTATCTCAGTAGAAGGCTTTGCCAGCGTCTTTCTTCCTCTGTGTGTGTAATGAAAAACTGTCAGGGATCTGAGCAAATGATTGTTGTAACTGGCACGAAATGTTGTCCCCGGTACGTTTCTTTTCCCTTCTTTCCTGCATATTTTAGTGAATGGCCAGTGGGGTCCTTGGTCTCCATGGTCTGCTTGTACTGTTACCTGTGGAGGAGGAATCCGTGAGAGGTCTCGCCTCTGTAACAGTCCAGAGCCACAGTACGGAGGAAAGCCGTGTGTGGGAGATACCAAACAACATGATATGTGCAATAAGAAGGATTGCCCGATTGGTTGGTATTTAATCATTCGTTATTCTGTTTGTGTAGTTGTTTTTGCTTTTGTTTCCTTAGTGGAAAAAAATTGGAATTGACACTACAGAAATCTGCTAATGACACCTTGGTTACAGGAAAGCACTTTTAACTTTTTTTTTTGGTTGCTGATTAGATCACTGGGATTTTATATATTTTCTTGATACTGACTCTTCCTGAAAAGGGATGCCCTTTTCAATCAGGGCCTAAAATACTGTAAGGTATTCAACTGGATTTAGCAACCTGTAATAGTTTCATATTAAAACAATAGTTAATCAATGTTAAATACACTTAATAACCCTAATTTTGAAGGTTTTTATGAGACTTGGTTGTATCAGATGTGACCTATGCTTATGAACAGAGAATAGCTGTTTTTTAAATGGTCTTATGTGCCATTCATGCTCATAACTTAATAGATGCTTTTATGTGTCTTTTCCAGATGGGTGTTTATCAAATCCCTGCTTTCCTGGAGCAGAATGCAACAGCTACCCAGATGGGTCTTGGTCATGCGGGCCATGTCCAGCAGGTTTCCTTGGCAATGGTACAGTCTGTGAAGATCTTGATGAGGTATTGACTTCATTTTCATTAACATCAGGAAATTACTGTGAAGTTTTCATTTTTTGGGAATTATGTGGCCATCTAATTGGTTTCTTTCTTTCCTTTCCTACAGTGTATAGCTGTGTCAGATGTTTGCTTTAAGGTGAATCAGGTTCATCGCTGTGTGAACACAAACCCAGGTTTCCACTGCTTACCATGTCCTCCACGCTATAAAGGAAGTCAGCCCTATGGGGTAGGACTGGAAGTTGCCAAAACAGAGAAACAAGTAAGTGATGTTGAAGAGAATTTGATGTCTCAAAGTGAGTAATTCTCACTGAAAGTGTCTGTGGATGAAAACGTGATAAACTTGGGTGCAAAACAAAGATAACTTGAAATGGATAACTGCTGCTCCAGGGTGGTTTTTGGTTTGAATGACAAAAAAATGAATTTATTGGTTTCTTTTAAAGGTTTTTATTTTCTCTAGGCATCTGCCTAGGACCAAATGAATGTAAAATGCAAGAAGTAGGCATTCTCTTAGTTTGCAATTACTTCTTTTGGGTGTATATACCAACTCAGAGGATTGGGAACTGAAGGATTAGTACAGTTATCCATATAAGTATATTGCTGAATGTGGATATCATCAGACATATGTCTAAAGTTCTCCTTAAATTCTGTTGGGCTGACAACTGTCAGTGGGAAAGGATATAAGGAAGTGAAAGTGATATTGAAGCCTACGGTTTGAGAGACAGGACAAAATTATTAAAACAGATGCCTTGGAATGCCTTCTCTGTTGCTGTTGAGTCAACCTCTGGTTGGTTCAACACGTGAAGTCTAAACATAAAGCATAAGATTCTCAGATACTGTCAAAGAAATTAAGCACAGTGATACAAAGAGGTAACAAAAGATTACTTGAGGGGAATGTGAAAATACATTAGGCTGTCTTTGTTTTAAGAATATAAAGGTAGTCTTTGCATACTGACAGGGGGAACACTGAAGCATACAGGTGAGTACAGTCTACTTTCCATTGAAATAAATTTCTGGGCATTAATGACATATGTAAGAAATCGGATAGAGTCCTGAAAACATTAACCACTTTAATTTCTTTTAATTTCTTTTTTCTAATACACAATTTTTCTTGTGGCTTGTTTTAATTATTTTCATTGTACACATTTTCTAGAGATGTGAACTGACAGAGCAATGTGGCTTACTAACCACAATTAAAACAAAGTTCCTGTCTTTAGGCATCTAAATAACTGGCCTGCTTTTGACCAAGTTAAGGCACACACATCTGGCTGTGATGATTGCCATGCTTCAGTGAGTATACTTTATTTGTTACAGGTCTGTGAACCTGAGAATCCATGCAAGGACAAGACACACAGCTGCCATAAGTCTGCGGAGTGCATCTATCTAGGCCATTTCAGTGATCCTATGTACAAATGTGAATGTAGGACAGGTTATGCTGGTGATGGACGCATTTGTGGTGAGGATTCTGATTTGGATGGCTGGCCAAATAACAACTTGGTCTGTGCTGCTAATGCTACATACCACTGTGTGAAGGTAGGTAAAATACTGTTGATAAAAAGTTACACCATAACCAGATTTTCTCTCCTTTTTTTTTTTTTCGCAAACAGTTGGAAGTAATTTTTTTCAACATCAAACTGGTGTTTGCTTTCATTTAAGCTTTGAATGTTTGTAGCATTCTTATTTTCTGGGAGATTCCATTGAATGTGTATTCACTTAACACTAGATTCAGTAAGGATTCTCAAAATGAAATCCAGAGCCCTCTGCTTTGGATTTCTTTCTGCTCGACATATGTTGAAGGCAGAGGTGGCGTACTGAATAGGAGCTACCTAAAGCATGTGTAGAGCGCACAGCTAGTTAGAACTAAACAGCATCTCTGGGTGCAGCTGAGTTGGAAATCTCACCCGTAAGGCCTGTAACCAGACCATAATGGTCAAGTAAGGTCTATAGTTCTGAATCTTTTGTGGACTATCCTTTCCTTTTAAAGAGTTACACTGTGAAACTGGATTCAGAGCCTGGGAAAATTTTTAGCAATGGGAAACAGAGATGAATATGAGTAATCAGACAGAGTTGTCCTTATAACACTTGGTGGGAGAAGATGGGAAGTGCAGCCTCTCTTACCTTTCGGAATGTGGAGTCACAGCTCTTACCGCCTCTACCAGATGGAATGACCTGCCTGCCACATTGGTTGTAGACCTGGCATGGGACTGTTCACCCTTGCTGCTGTGGCTGAGCCATCGTAGTGAAAAATGAAAGATCACTACACAAAGGAGGGAAGTAAGCATCAGGGAGCCTAAAAGTGGTTGTATATTGGTTTACCAGTGATTGCTTCCCATGGTATGTTCCCTGGGACCTCTTTCTATGTTGTTAAAAAAAGGAATACAGATCAAGAAGCTAGGAAAGCTTCAAATAAGGCAGTTTGTGAGAATCAGAAGTTACCCAGGTGTAATCCAGTTGAAGTTGTGAATCTAGGCTTTATCAGCACAAGAGAGTTTCAGAGCCTCTCAGATACCGATTTCTTCACCCTGTCTGATGTGTGTTCATTGTGGTTCCAGGCAGTTCAACAGTTGCAGTTCATATATTCATTTTTAGTTCCCATCATCAGGATCTGCAACATGTTGACCCAAGATGTAAGACAAATGATTAGTTTTCATTAAAATCCTAACATGCTGTACCCATTCAAAAAAAAAAACTGTTTCCAAGGATTGATTCATGCTTTCTATAAGATATGTGTTGGTCTAACAGACACAAGTATTTCATTTAAGAGGAAAGAAAGAAAAACACCTTAACAATACCAGAAGCAAACCAAACCCCGGGGGTGTGTGTTAAGTTGGATATCAGGAAAGATTTCTGGAATTTCGGTGTTGGAACTGGCTGCTCAGGGAAGTGGTTGAGTCATCATCCATGGAGATATTTAAAAGACGTGTAGATGGTGCTCAGGGACGTGGCTGAATGGTAGACTTGGCAGTGCTAGGTTAGTGTTTGTAGTTCATGATCTTAAAGTTATTTTCCATCCTAAATTGTTCTATGACTCTATGTCTAAGTCTATTTTCTAATACCTAATAAAAAAGTTTTTTGAGTACACTGGTTAGATCTATCTTGTCTTCATTCTTTACTTTTTGTAAAGCTTATGGGAACTGGCTGCCCTTGAGGGAGCTTATACGAAACGGCTGCCTCGCTACTGGGTTTGTATGAAATTGGACTAAAATCTATAGAGAATACAGACAAACATACAGTTGCAAACACACAAAATGATTCGACTATTTCTTTTTAATTGTAAAAAAAACAAAAAACAAAAACAAAAACAAAACAACAACAACAACAAAAAAAACAACCACAAAATTATTTTGTAACATTGGTAGGCAATACAGAATTGGAGAATAAAGGCTGTTCACAAGTATTTTGTAAAAATGTGCTGTAAAGATTTTGCAGTTACATTATGGTTTTGATACTTATCACAAGTTTTCTAGTTCTCTCTTTCTTAAAATGTCAATACTATTAGAACTGCTGAGGTTAAAAACAGGGCTGGGAATATTACTGGAGTATTATTTTTTTAGGGTAGATGCTAAAAAAACATAAAAAAATTCTGCAGTCCATTGGCAGATTCAGTTTTGGTCTGAGGTAGATATGGCATGGGAGGAAAAGTGAGAATAAACAAGTGTTCTTTTGTAGGTGTATTTATTCTTAGCGAGTGGTAGAATTGCAATCCATTTTTTTAAACTGATTTTAGTACTTTCTTTAAAAGGGAATACATGTTAAAGCTTTGACCTTTTTTTTACTTTTTCAGTCTAATCTAAGCTTCTTTACAAAGCTTTGTTAACATAATAAAGAGATAAGATTCACCTTTCATTTTCAGAGCTGTGAGAGAGCAAAGGTGCAGCAGAACAGTATAAAGGCCCATTTTTCAAAACCCTTGCATACAGGGTTCCCCTTACTGCTGTGTACTACTACCTCATTGCAGTAACTTTCCATATGAACAACTGTTTCTGAAGATATCTCCTGGCTGTATATGTTTTTGGCAACAAAACTTGGACATTTTATATGTAATCTTCAAACATACTTCATGAGGTGTCTATAAGAAGTTGATGTAAGCAAGCGTATGTGCGTGTGGTGTGTTTGTTCTTTGCTATATAGTTTCATTTAAATTTACTGGAAACATCCCTTTACCAGAATAAAAGCTGAGAAATAGAATGATTTGCAGATGCATTTCACTTACTGTACAATATGAAAGCAGCAAATGAACTACTATCTTTGGCAACAAACAAACACAGACTCTTTAAAAAGTGTTTGTGGATGATTTTCTTGTTTTATAGCCTCCAGTGTAACATATCTGCTCTTCTACCCAGGCAAGTCATTCTGACATGTAATGTAAACCTAACGCCTCAATTCTTGCTTTTCACCAGGATAACTGCCCCCTTTTGCCTAACTCTGGCCAAGAGGACTTTGATAAAGATGGCAAAGGAGATGCCTGTGATGAGGATGATGACAATGACGGTGTTGAAGATGACAAAGTAAGATGCATTTCTCTGTTACCAGTACATTTGACCTAACATTTGTTTTTTAAGGAAGACCATTACAACAGATGAGAGCTTTATTGTTCAAAACTTCAGCTGAGTTACTCTGCATTGCTTTCCATGAACGATGCCTGCTGCAGAGTAAAGCTGTGTTGGATCAAATGAGAGTAGCGCTGGGAAGGGCAAAACAGCCTGGGGAGTCCAGGGCTAAACTAAGTTCTCCATATCAGTTCCGGGTTCTGTTGCGTGCATGGAAACAGTTCGATTGAGTTTTGTATTTTGCAATGGGAGAATGATTGTTCCATTGTATTTTAAAATCTGATAGACATTATATCTGAGGTATGGTAGAAGCAAATTGTGATAGTAACTATAAATGTAGACAGCATCAAGGGGAAATGACAGGAGGAAAGTTACTAGCCTGTTTCATACTTTGCTCTTTTAGATTTGCCTGCAAGAATGAGATTCATAAACTGGAAGAACTTAAGATAGGCAGTTAGTCTAAATACGTTATTCCTTTGCAATCAGCAAAAGGTCAGAAATATATCAAGAGTGGAATTCATTCTGCCTTTTCTGAACATATTTAGGATGCATGAGTTTAAGATTACTGTTCCTCTTTGTTCCCTTCACAGGGAGCCTAGGTTCTCTAGAGCTTTAGTTGGTTAAAACTGAGTTAGAAATGTATTCATGAAGCTTCTTTATGGCATATTTAAAAAGTCAAAGAATCACTTGATAACATAATATGGCTTACTACATATATATGGAAAAATTGTAGCTAGTTGTTCAGTTTTATGTACAGTATAAAATTTTAACTTGCCCCTATATCATGTCTTTAAAATGTATATGTGAGGAATCTAAAATGTGAAGCTAAAAATGATTTCCTAGTAAAGAATGTTTTTTCGCTTTTGCAGAGGAAAAGTAATTTAAAAATATTTTCAAATTACGCCCTTCAGATTCCACAAAGCTGATCTGCCCCTCACTCCCACTGCTTTGATTTGGTTTGGTGGTTCTTTGCTTTCCACACAGAGTATTTTCTCATGCCTGTACAAAAGTCCCTGTGTAATTTGGGGATGCATAAAGTGTAAGAAATTTTATTTTGACAGTCTTTCAGACTAGGGATTGAATTAGATGAATTTCTAAAAGTTCCAGTAAAGGGAACAGTTTTGGGCAAAAATATGTTGGGTCAATGAGAGTATTTCATATTAATTTTGATTTTTAAAATCTTTTATGCTTTATTATCATGTGCAATATAACACAACCCATAAAAAGTCAGTCCTTGTTTAAAATGAAAAATGAAAATATTTGATTTAAAAGTGAGAATACTGATACTAGTTTGTTCCAAAGAAATCAGAGTATTGATTCCAGCTTGTTCCAAAAAAAATAATATGTGCTGAGATTGGACAGATTTTACAACATATTCTGGTTTTGACAAAACACAGGTACCAGTGGGTTGCACTTCTGTTGATATTTCCAAGTACAGATCCAATTTAAAATGTCTATTGCTCTCATAGTGAGATATACTATATGCTTTACATACCTTGTACAAAAACGTAAAATACACAGTGAGCCAGGCAATGCTGTTACAACCAAGATCTTTAGTTTAGGCACAGTTTGTCCACTGGAAAAATAATGTATTCATGTCTTGATTTTGGCCTCCATCCAAGATGAATAGGAAGAGTGACCACTTCATAGTATGGTCTCATGACCTCAGCTCAAGTTGTGATTTATATTCTTAAATCTCTATTTCTTCTCACTAGGACAATTGCCCTCTTTTGTTCAACCCTCGTCAGTTTGATTATGACAAGGATGAAGTTGGTGACCGCTGTGATAATTGCCCCTATGTGCACAACCCTGCTCAGATTGACACAGATAATAATGGGGAGGGTGACTCGTGTGCTGTGGATATTGATGGAGACGGTATGCTTTCAGTCTTGAGTATTAGGTGCTGTGGTTTAATTACACTATGAGTTATGGCCAGTAAGATGGAATACCTGCTTTTATACATGGAATAAAATCAAGTTTATCTGCTCAAAAATGCAACAGAAGAAAGAGAAGACTGAGGTCCATCTGTCCTGTGTAGTAAACTTGTCCATAATGTCCCTAAGTAAATACAATGGATACTGTTGGAGAATAAATCACAGCAGATCTTTTGTTAGTGTAATCTTAGAAAAAATTCTTTCATTCCTCTGTGTTCCAAAGTAATCAGTGTCTAATGTAACAATTTTGTTGACTTTTTTTCTCCTTTTTAAAGTTTAGGGAGGGAAAAGAACATCAGAACATCCATGTAATTAAGACAATATCTGCAGTAAATTAATGTGCTTTTTTTTTTTTTTTTAATGAAAGCACTGCAATGCCCATAATAACCCAAATACACATTTTTTTTGTCTTACAATTTTATTAAAGGTGCTTATTTTATCTACTTGTACATGTCTATATGACCCAGATTTGATCTGAATGAGGAGGGAAAAATCAGTTACATGTCTCTCAAAAATCTTACTTCTGTATTATTTCAAATTTATGTGAATCCGGAAGTATTATTAGTTGAAGAAATCTGATTTTGGATTTCCTTCAGTAAATGTAGAAACTTCAGGATGCTTATCTGAATTAAACTTCTAAATGTTTTGAGTCCTTTTGTCCTTCAAATCATCAGGTTCTTAGTAGTACTCATGGGAGTCTGCATATATGTTTGGAAAAAAATAAAATGTATTGGCTTAAAAATTGCACAAATATCCAGGGACCGTATGATGTAGGAAAGGGTCCTTTTGTCCTTTCCAGACAGCTATGCTAACATGTATTGATTGTTTCTTTTCTACATATTATATTTTTTGAAGGAGGCTGTCCATTGCATAATGAACTTTCCTGAGGGGGGGAGCAATTTCTGTTTAAAATTTGGCATGCTGTACAATAAATGACATATGTTCTGGTAAAATCATTTACTGCTGAGGCAGCTGAACATTAATGCAGTTATTTCTATACAAAACAATTCAGACATTCCACCATGATATATCTGTGCATTCTATGCCATTCCACATAGCATTTGTGAAGAAAGTACAAATCAAATTATTTAAAAATACCCCACCTCTTCATCTATTTTTTTAAAGAAATGTAGTATCTGTGCAGAAAGAGTAGAAACACAAGACTTAATCAACCCTTACTTTAGGAAAATCTCTTAGGAAAGTACATATAGAAGTGTCTATCATAGCAAGAAAAGTGGGATTGATACTGCATTATTATTTTTTTTCTAATACTAGCCACTGCTTCATGATATATCAATCAGCCTATGAACACCTTAGGAGTGCTGCTTCTTTACTGGTGACTCTTACAGTCTATGATCGTCTGTGCTGAATGACATATCATTTTGATTTCTTCAGTCTTTTTTTCTTCTTTCCTTCTAGACATTTTTAATGAACGAGATAATTGTCCTTACGTCTATAACACAGACCAGAGCGATACAGATGGTGATGGAGTTGGTGATCAGTGTGATAATTGTCCATTGATGCATAATCCAGACCAGGTAAATGTTAGGCACAGTTTCATTAATGACAAAGGAAGAGAAAAGTAGGAAAACATATGAGGAAGCTGTTATTATTTCTCTTGCAATTGCATAATACAGGTGGACTGGGGGAACTGCACTGCATATGTGCACCCAATATCTCATGTGTGTGCTCCTACCATAATGGATGACATCACTTAAAAGAGTTTGTAGCTGTGCTCTTGGATAACCTGACACATTTTGTTGCCAAACAAATTCTGACCAGGTCTGATGCACTGACAACTGCATAAGTAGCTATTCTATTTTGAAATCATGTTCCTGCATTAAGGATGTTTTTTCATCACAATATCACTTGCCTGCAGAGGAGTTCCTGAGGAAAAATATTGAGAAATTTAAGTACCAGGCTATCAGTATTTTTGTGCTCAGTAAATTATTTTTTTTTTTTTTTTTTTGTAGACTGATGCAGATAATGACCTTGTTGGTGACCAGTGTGACAACAATGAAGACATAGATGAAGATGGCCACCAGAACAACCAAGATAACTGCCCTTATATCCCCAATGCTAACCAAGCTGACCATGATAAAGATGGTAAAGGGGATGCCTGTGATCCTGATGATGACAATGATGGTATTCCAGATGACAGGGATAATTGTCGCCTCAGATACAACCCTGACCAGGAGGATTCTGATGGTAAGAGCAATGTGACATGAATTTAACTTAGTTCTTAGTATCCAATTCTGATCTTGGAATAGGAGCATATGATGAAGAGAAATATTCTCAAAATCAAACTGAGCTGTGTATTATATTTGAGGCAGCATGGACTTCAATGGAAGTGCGCTAGCCTATTTGGACCACAATTAGAGCATTAAGAAACCCCTCTGAGAGGGGCTCAAACAAACACGTGATTATTTATAGAGAAACACCTTTCAGAAATTAAAAATACATATATTTCTGGTTTTAATTTTGAAATATAAAAAAAAGGGAAAATATTTCAGATTTAATTTCATGTCTTAAATGAAAAAATGATTTGCTTTTGTTTTCAGGCAAGATGTCTTCTGAAAATTAAAATGGAGAAAATATAGCTTACTGCTCTGATTCCTTTTGAAAGTGAGACTATGTAGCTCTTAAGTCTAAAATCATTTTTGATTTTAAATTATTTTTCTAAAAAGTATTTTTGAGCATCTTTTCTCAAATTTGTTTTATAGGTTAGTAACTTTAAATATATTTTGATGATGCACCTGTCACGTTTTAAGAAATGGATACGTAATTCTTATTTTTTCCAGTTCCTGTCCTGAAATACTGCTGGGCACTCTCAAACAATCCTTCTTTGTGTTTGGCTGTATTTCAGTAGTGAAATAGTGATAGTTTCACAGTCATAAATGTAATTTAGAAACATTTGATCCTTTGAAAACCAACACAATATGTCTACAATAATGGCCCTTGCAATAAATACGTGAGCAATTTCTGTTCCGAGTTATACAACTTGCTGGAGTCATTCCATGGTTATGTTGGTGAAATTGAAAGCAGAATTTAATACCTACATAATATGGTTTTATGTACTTTTAGAAAGACAAAATCCAGAGACCTGTCTTGTTTCCTGGTAAAACAACTGCTGTAGGAAGTTTCTGATTGGTAGTAGTACTTTACCTTTCAGTCCAATGATATAATGGTAATATCTTTGTACTTGTCAATCTCTAGAATAGCCTCTTAATTTCAGAAATACTCCAAAATAAGGGTGCCCCCAAAGTGTGGTATAGTCATCTGTAACCTGGATTTTGTGAGTGAGAGTACCATTATGTATGGAGAAAGCATTCACAGAAAGAATAAATTTAAAAAAAAATTAGCCAGCTCATCACTGTCATCAGCAGCAGGCCCAAGAGAAATCATGGAAAAATGATAAATAAAGCCAAAAGATGCTCCCACGCTCTTAAAGATGTGAGCTATAGCATTTAATGATGAGGCCCTTGAGAGAGCTGTTGGACATGGCTGGGTAAACAAATGCTTTCTAACTTTCCTTGACACAGAGTCAACATTGTCAGCAACAGCTCAGTACCAAGTGAACGTCATCAAGACTTTCAGTGGATAACTTAAGTTCTCCTATGACTTGAATATTGCCTCTTCAATGTTGGCAAGGGGAATAAAATTGGAAATTCACTTTCTTCTTCTAAGTGCTAAGATAAACAGTTGCAGGAGCACACAGAGCTGATCAGGATTTGGAGTTTTCCGTGGCCAATTGCCAGATTGCAAAATAGGACTACTTATCAGTCACAGTCAGAGTGGTTCAGAGTGGAAGAGACCTCTAGAGATCTTCTAGTCCAACCTCTCTGGTTGGGCAGGTTCACCTAGAGCACGTTGCACAGGATCATCTCCAGGCGGGTTTTGAATATCTCCGCAGAAGGAGACTCCACAACTTCTCTGGGCAACCTATAGCTGAATGTTTTAAAGTCTTTGAGTTATTAGGTGTATTAGCTTACTCTAACTGTCCTTTTTGGTTGTTGCCTAAGACTCATTCTGCTTTTTATGCTCCATTTATGAAAGCTTTATTCCTGAAAAATTCTGTGCCAGTTAGACATGGTAACGTAGCTTTGCATTTGTCTGAAACATCTAGTAGTAGCTCAGTAATTAATTAGTTGGATCATTGCTATTTCCCATTTTGTTAATTCCCATGTTCTTAGAACAGTCACAAACACGTTTTAAAAAGGAGATGCTTAGTTACGTGAAGTTAGAAACAAATTAACTGGTGGGTCTGGTTTTACATTATTAGTACCCAGTATAGCATCCAGTGGCTTCTGTTGTAAAAGAAAAAAAAAGAAAGAAAAAAAAAAGAAAAGTGCCTTTCTTCCATTTTCTTACGTGTTTTGAAGTGCTGTGTTTTATCTTAAGACAAATTGTTTTACCCACAAGTGAAAGAATAACCAAGCATGTATACATATTTTACAATAATATTGTCTCCACTTTCTTTTGACATAGTGGTGACATTTCTGCAATCCAAAGCATCCTGCATGGATTGTTGCTGAAGGAATCTTGAGACACAGATAGGGTCTTAAAAAAAACCAACCACCAACAAAACAACCACCAAACATTGAGTATCTTCAATAGTATATAGGGATTTGGTCATTTGCAGTAGAGTAAAGATTTTAACACTGCTTGAATTCATTTACACTGCACGTATTAAAATGTGGCCTTATATCCACATCTGGGACAAATCATACTGAAAATTTAATACAAACATTAGTGAATTACATCGGCATAGGAAACTTCCAAGTCCCCCAGCACTGTTTCTAAAGAAGCATATAGACTAAGGGTCAGATTGATGACTGTCATAAACCACTGACTGGTTAGTTTTATTAGCATTAATTTTGGCCCTGATCTAAGTTGATGGTTTCTTCTAGTCATTACTAACAACATTTCAAATGTTTGTTTCAAATGAACTTTCAGAGAATGAAGCTTTATTTGGAGCATTCTTTGAGGAACAAGAAATAACGTACTCATATGCATCATAAATTTCTTCCACTAGTGCAAGAGCCATTAGGTAGCATGGATAATTTGCTAACAGTTGTATTCACTTATTCCTATTGCTTATAGGTGATGGCAGAGGTGATATTTGCAAAGATGACTTTGACAATGACAATGTCCCGGATATTTATGATGTATGCCCTGAAAACAATGCCATCAGTGAAACTGATTTCAGAAAATTCCAGATGGTCCCTCTGGACCCTAAGGGAACTGCTCAGATTGATCCCAACTGGGTTATTCGCCACCAAGGCAAGGAACTGGTGCAGACTGCCAACTCTGATCCTGGAATAGCCGTAGGTAAATATCAAATGTTAGCCTGCATCTTTACATAAACAACCTGTGATCTAGTGATAGAGGGGAAAAAAAAAAAAGTAGATAAACATGTCTTTTTGGTGCTCCAAGGTTGGGACTGAAACATTGGTTTTATATGCCCAAAAAATAGCTCAATGCTGTTTGCCTTTGTTGACCATTCAGTTTGTCACTGGCTGTAACACACGTGAAATATTCTGTAGAAGAACCTTACATAGGTGTAGTGCCTGCTGTCTTTTACCAGTTGTAAATAACAGGTTTCTCCCTAGAAACCTCCATAGGATAGGTTAGGTAGGCAAGTGTAATTACCTCTGTTCTTATAGGTGAAGAAATTGAAAAAGCAAAGCTTAGGATTAAAGTTGGGACTTTTGGGTGTTGGTGGCTGGATCCAGCACTGTAATTCAGTGGTTTATGTCTTTTGTCCTCTCCCAGGTTATGATGAGTTCAGCTCCGTTGACTTCAGTGGCACATTTTATGTTAACACAGACCGTGATGATGACTATGCCGGCTTTGTGTTTGGCTACCAGTCCAGCAGTCGGTTTTATGTTCTGATGTGGAAGCAGGTCACGCAGACCTACTGGGAGGACAAACCCACCAGGGCTTATGGCTATTCTGGTGTGTCACTCAAGGTAGTGAATTCAACAACTGGTACCGGTGAACACTTGAGAAATGCTCTCTGGCATACAGGAAACACTCCTGGACAGGTGAGAAATTTAAAACTTCAGGGCCATGATGATGCCTGATTAATCTTTTAACAAGAAGTGAGGTGTCTGGAAATGAGTTTTCTTTCACACCTTAATTGTTGCAGAAGACTACAAGCTTTTCTTCAGTTCACATATTATTAGTGTTGCCTTGTGTTTCAAAGAAAACATTACACATATAAAAATCATGAATGGAAAAAATTACATGTATAAAAGGGAAGGTGTGGTGTGGTCCAAAAAAGAGTAAGAGATCTCAGTTCTGCACAAATCCTTTGTGACCTCTGTACTGGCACTTATTCCTTCAGCATTCCAGCTTGTTTGAATTATGCTTGGTTTAGACCTCAGCAACCAGTGACAGCCAAAGAGAAAAGAAATGAAAACAAAGAGAAAAAATCACTTCTGTTCCAAGTAGGGCCCAGCCACAGAAGAATCTTGTGCCTTTTGGAAAATAAGTTATTGAGGCTTTGTGCGTAAATAGGAATTTCACACTTTGGAGTTCTTGCAGGAGTGAGGCCTCAACTGAGTGCAAGAGTTTTCAAATAAGCCAGAGGTAGTAACATCTGTGCAAGCTGCAATCCCTTTCACTCAATGAAGCCACTCATACAGATAGGAAAAGCAGCATCAGATCTTTCAGCGTGGGTGTCTACATGCAAATAGGGGCAGGACTGCATAAGGGAAGTCAGATTCAATGCTGTAATGGCCTTCAGTGACAAATACGTAACTGATCTATAGTTACAGACAGGAATTTTCATTACTCTCCCTAGAAAGGAACAGAGTGAAGAAATAGTATGCTGATCATATGTTAAACACTTGTTTTGGTTTCATCATTTGTTAAACACTGGTTTTGGTTTCCTGCTCTGCAGCAAATGATCTGCGGCTGCATGTACAGTTACTGTAGTGGATGTACACTTCTGAAGCAGTGTTTCTAATACAGCATTTGTATTCCTACCATAGGTGCGTACTTTGTGGCATGATCCCAAGAACATTGGCTGGAAAGATTATACTGCATACAGGTGGCATTTGGTTCATAGGCCTAAAACGGGACTAATAAAGTAAGAAATATTTCCGTGCCTCTATATTAGAATTAGTATAACTTCAGTTACTGTTGATATAACAGCTATTTCATCAGTTTCTTTGTTAGTTTTCATAATGGTCATACTTACATTACAGTTTGTTTCAATATTTAGGGAATCATTTTTTTATATTTAGAATGACTCAGGTGTATTTAATTTAGTAGGGATGGTTCAGTATTTACATCAGTTAAATATTCTTAAATTAAAAAAAAAATCTTTCTCAATAGTTCTTCTGTAAAGGGACCAAAAATTCCTAAGCAAAACTCAAAGCAAGATTAGAACATGAGATTCTTCCATAGCCTCTGGAATTTGAATGAATGAATGAAATTAATTAGAAACATCAAAATTGCCACAGGGAAGTAGGCCAGCCTCCTGTCTGCTTCAGCATCCTGTCTCCAATAGTGGCTTATACAAGATATTGCAGAAGTAGCCATAAGCACATCTGCAATGCAAATAGGGAGGAGCTATGGCATGTTATTTTCCTTAAAGCCCAGCTGTTTATCTGATATTCAAAAGAATAAGCATTAACTGTTTATGTCAATTTTATCTTGTACTAACTACTGTAAGTATGGTAAGCATGTTTTTCATGGGGCAGTCTGACATCTTAAGGTCTTGCTAGTTTGTGTTTAGTAAGTGTTTAGTAAGAGCAGGGGAGTTTGGCTGTTCAAAGGGACAAATTTGGTTAAACTACTTGGTCTGTCTTTTGGGGAATAAAAAAGTTTCCGTGTATGTTTTAAGTCTTTATGCATCAAAGGATTGCATTGCAAGGCACTGGCTGATACAGGTCAAAAAGAAACTTGAGTTTTTCATTCATGTTGCTGTTGCCTGTAACTTTTTCTTTGCAGAAGGTACTTAGTATCAGACAAAACATATTTCATATGGTAACATGTTAGATTAGTCTACTGTGACAAATTCTATGGTCTGGGACATTAGATTCCTTCATTCTTTAGGGTGTTTTAAAAGGAAATAAAGAAACAAAAGCAATTATTTTCATAGTATAGTTACGGAACTATGTTATTTTGTCTCTGCTGTAATCAAAAGACTGTCGACTCACTTCACATTTGGCTATTTTTAGTCTGAGAGCCTAAGAACCTTAGGTTCTTAAAGTTCCTGTCGTAAGGTCTCCCATGAGAAGTGGAGAATCTATGAGCAAGGAACTGCAACTTGTCTGGTAGAAAAGAAAAATGAAGAGGTCTGTTGGCTCCAGGGTGGGTGCATGAGACACTCAAGGGAAAAAAAAAAAAAAAGAACCAACTCTTTCTTTTCTAGTTCATAAATCTAGCTGTTTGTGTCCAAATCCTTCCAGCTTTCATTAGGAGCTTAAGCCGTCTGAAACTGAAATTTAGCATGTTTCCAATTAATGTTTTGTTAGAATCTAAAGGGAAAGTTTTTCCAGTTTCTGATTTTGGCCCTTGCACCTAGAGATAAGTAAATCAGCCATTCACACGGCTATACAGAAGACTTTGCAAAGCTATGTGGCTACGTCTTGTGTTAACCTCTGAGTTCACAGGGACAGAGTCTTATCAATGAATGATAGTACATGACATAGTTCATTCCAGGAGACTTGACTGTTCTAAATAAAGTATTGGGAAATCTTTTGCAGATGGTGTGCATAAAATTACTTATAGAACAGCTCCACTACTTTTGATTAATGCATTATGGCTGCCAGCCATATGGGTGTGAGAGAGAGTTGAGGAGTGATCCTTACAATGAAGCTGTGTTATCTGGTGACTTGTTAAAATGAATTCTGATTCACTTCTTGGAAGCTGTTACTAGCCCTTAGCACTGGACACTCCGTCATCCTCCTTTTCTAATTTATATTATGTTCTTTACAGAGTTTTAGTTTATGAAGGGAAGCAAGTCATGGTGGATTCTGGACCAATCTATGATACAACCTTTGCTGGTGGACGATTGGGTCTTTTTGTCTTCTCTCAAGAGATGGTTTATTTCTCTGATCTCAAATATGAATGCAGAGGTTAGTTACAGAAAATGTCTGGAAAATGCTGATGCCTTTGATGTAACCTATGGAGCAAGCACGAAATATGGAAATGCAGAGTATCCTCTTGTTACTGAAAACAATCTGTAATCTCATAGCATGTTGTGAACCTTGATTTGTTGAAATACCATGAATGCTCTTTGCCCCTATAGTAATCTCATTTGAATAATAAAACCCAGATGTTCAATATTACCCACCTGGAAAAAATGAGATAGAAATCTGAGTGAGATATGCACTTAGAATTCTCTCTGCATATCCACTTTCCTTTGTAGGCTATTTCAGTGTGTCCTGCGGGCAGAGAGCTACTTCAGGATCACCCCTTTTTCCAGGAGACATGAAGGAGAGAGTAGACATTCTTAATGAGCATGACTGTGTATTGTACTACCTCCAAAATGTTTTGAAATATAGAGAATGCTTTCCCAGGTTTTCCTATATGTGATTTTTTTATATTCGTATAAGCATAAGTGCTTATGCATGTGCACATATAGGTAGATGTATTTTTATGTAAATGTTTACACATGTAGGAAAATGCAGAATGGGAAGCACTGCAACCTTGTGTGTGTATCATTCAATTTTGATTGAATTCTAAACCAATAAATCAACCACAACAATTAACGTATTTTTTCCCCATTTCTTTCAGATGCTTGAGCAATGGTTGCTGCATTACCAGCAAAGTACTGTAAATGCTATGCAACCTAGACACCTCAGTACATCCTGGTACTCCCATTTTCTGTTTTTGTGTACCTCCTTCTCTGTCCATGGGCTCCACTGACCAGGTACCTCCCTGCTGCCAGGAGTGGCTCAGCCATCCCTCCACCAAAGTGCCTTCTCACAGCCAGCACTAACGAAACCTAAACACAAGCGTCTGACCCACCACTGAAGCAAAAGCAGATTGATACATTAGAACACTTTTGTAGAGTGAAAACTTAGCAAACCACATTTGTTTGTTTATTTGCCTTTTCTTAAGGAATGACGTTTACATACAAAAATGTAATTACTTAATGTATTTATATATATATATGGAAAAAGGGGGGAGATAATGACTATTAGTCATTATCTTTAAATGAGGAAAAAGTGCTTAAATAACTTTTTAGGTGTATGGTTGATGCTTTCTTGCTCTGATCAGGGCTGGATTTCAGTGACAAAACCTCTGGGTCCAACCATAGCAAAGTAACAGAGGGCCACACCAACAGTGTTTATACTAACAATGGAAAAGCTTTTGGAGAATAAAATGAAGGTCAGTTATGAAGATTTTTTGATCCAAAAAGATGTCCTTTTGCTGATGAGGATGCTCTTAATAACGCCCATTAAAAATAAAGTTGGTAGAAATGTCAAATTTGCAACCTAAAGCATTGACTAGCATCAGAGAGTTAATTCAGGCCAAACAGAATTGAACTAGAAACTCCCATGGGAAAGGGAAGAGTGATTAATTTAAAAGTCCAAAACTATCACCATTATCTGACTTTTATAAAATGATTGCTAGTTTTTCCATTTCCTCATATTAATGTTTTGCATTCCCTCATATTAAAAAATATTCCATGAACATGTGGAGCAAAATGAACCTGAACCACTTTCCCACCTCTGCTGCAAAAAGCACTTTGACATCTTGAATCCTGATCTGGGTTTTTGAAAAGGTGGCAACGCCACTATTACGTAATTTGGTAATGTAAGAGCTTAAGGTTCCACTTATAAATATTTTGTTAATATTTATTATGATTATCACACCAAGCTACCTTCTCTGATTATTTATTTTAAAGCATGTCATATAATGCTTCAGTAATACATTTACAAAGGATGATATTTTAAAGTGATTTTTAAAGCATATCACAATATGTAGATATTGTCAAACCATTGTGTACACTTAAGTAAGGGTTATATTCAAGTATGCTTTAAAGTTAAATAAATAATAATAAGGAATTTATAAATGGAACCTTAATATATATCCAGTTACCCTATCTTTAATATTTTGTATTTTACCTATGTCTGCTGTATATAGAACTTCTTAAAATAATGCTGAAGGGATACCAGTGTTTATTCTAAACAGATACAACAGTTATTCAGATATACAATAGTATAAACTTGTTTAACATTTCGTTTTTGTTTTCTTTAAGTTGTATGAGCTTTGTTCACGAAAAGAACACTTGCTGGTGTAATTTTACTCATAGATGGGTTTACTAATGGAATAATACAGTATTTCTGCCTTCTTACAGGGCACAGTGAGATAAATGTTGAATCAACTTTTTCTCCCTTGAAATAGATTTCATTGCTATATTCATTAGAAAGAAATCCACATTTGCTGGCTTTATTGCACATTTTATATTGGTCATATTATCAATTCTTTTTTTATTGTTTATTTGTTTTTTTTGTTTGTTTGTTTGTTTTGTTTTTTGTTTTTTTTTTTCCAAATCCTCTTCATGAGGTTTTTAAGTGTGTTTCAGTTTCTTTCTTTTGGTGTTTCAAATTGTATCCCCAAGTCCCAAGCAGAAGGGAGGGTTACTTCATTAAATGTAATGATTGTAATGGCTGTGTAGGGTTTTTTGTTTTGTTGAAGAGAGACATCAGTGTAGGGATGAAGATGTTAATATTTGAACTGTATCATAATTTTCCTATTCTATGTAAATTATTTATGATGTTTTTTTTTTTTATTTTTCTCATTTTTTTTTCCTTGCAAATGTGTGTGTGAGAGAGTGAGATGAATGAAATTTCACATTGTTTTGCCAAAAATTGTAAATAATTATTTATTTGTTTACATGGACGGAACTTTATCATTTAACGTCCTCATTCATTTAGTCAGATCCTCATTTATATATATATATATTAAGAAATTATTGATAGGAAATAAACTGTAAAAAGGTTTTATAAAAAAAAAAAATCTCTTTACCTTTTTTATAGTTAAAATGTTTCTTGAAGGTAATATTCCATTCCCGAAAGCCCTCAATTAAAAAACTTCTTGCCTTGCATTTCAAACAAACCAACAAATTTGTTGCCGGGCTACAAATCACAGCCTTTCTTCTAAGGTTGTAAATGACAGGTTTTCTAGCCTTATTGAGACTTATACAAGCCATCATTCCACATAAAGCCTTACTACTGGGCAAACTATCCCAAGTTTTATTTATGGTATTCTGACTGAGAAATGTTGGTCCTGCTTCTCTCTTTTTTCCTGGACATGTATAAACATACTCTGTATTGGATCTTGGCCAATGTTTTTCAACACATACATGATCGTGTTCTGCAACCACTTCTGCTGTGAGTCCCGATTCAGTTGTTGGTATATGTTTGTGTGTGCAAGGATTGCCTTCCTGCTGGAGAGTTTCAGGAATGAGTGATTAGTGTTGATTCAAATGGATTAAGATACAAGAAAAAAGTATTAGCATGATAGATCTTTGCCACCAATATGAACTGTTCCCAGGCAGGGGAATTTGAATTGGATTACTGAAGTCAGAATTTCCAGCATGCCAAAATGCTGATTTTGAGGTATGAACTCAAGTCATACTCACTTGTAAATATCCCAACTATTCACTTTCCTTGGCTTGACCAGCACCCCAGTTACTTGCTTTCTTTGGCTTTGGTGGTTCCAGTGTGACAGAGCCAGAGTACTCAGACTACTGTACCAGAAAGCTGTATACTCCTCAGCGTCAACTCTTGATGAATCCTTTAAACCAATACAAATATCCAGGCTTATTGAGAGATGGGTCTTATTTATTCTGTAGGGATGGAAATGATTGACATTGTTCAGGTAATAGAGTGATCAAGATCTTGTTATCCATGTTTCCAAGAGTAACTTTTAAATGTCTGGTGTGGATCTGTGAGAAAAGGCTGTCATCAGGACAGTTTTGAGCACTTCATAATTATTTGAAAAGAATAAAGGGGAAAAAAAAAAAAAAAAAAAGAAGCCCTTTGTGGCAACCAAACAAAACCCTGCAAAACGGATGCAGGGAAATAAAACCCTGTTAGAAACAAGTGAAACCATAACAAACAGTGCTGCCATAGTAGAATCATAGAATCATAGAATATCCTGAGTTGGAAGGGACCCTTAAGGATCATCAAGTCCAACTCTTGACACCGCACAGGTCTACCCAAAAGTTCAGACCATGTGCCTAAGTTCACAGTCCAATCTCTTCTTAAATTCAGACAGGCTCGGTGCAGTGACCACTTCCCTGGGGAGCCTGTTCCAGTGTGCAACCACCCTCTCTGTGAAGAACCCCCTCCTGACGTCCAGCCTAAATTTCCCCTGCCTCAGCTTAACCCCGTTCCCGCGGGTCCTGTCACTAGTAAAGGGTCTTTAAAAAAAACAGAGAAGGAAGGACGAAAAACCAGATAGTACTGTGAATGGGCGAGTTCACATAAAACAGTATGTCCTCTGACCTCTCTCCATGGATCTAACTAAAAGGTTTTGAGAATGTTCAAAAACATTTGGCTAATTTGTGAAACATACATATTTAAAAATGTTGGCAACCTCTGCTCTTCTTGTTCCCAGAGTGACTCGTATGAAAGAAGGCCTGGAATCACAGGAGGGAGGCTGGGTTTCTTGCAATGAGAGACACTGAGAGACCTGGACTCCAGTTCTGTTACTGACTTCTGTGTGATACTAGGCAGATTTTTTTATTCATTTCCCTGAGCATCAGGCTTCCATCTACTAAAAGTCAATGATCAAATTTCCTCCCCTTTAAGATCCTTTTGATAAGTTTTATGTATCTCATTGTTTCTGGGTCAGCCAAAAGAACAGGAAATACTGAAATCCTGAAACTCCCCTCAGATACACTTCTGACGAGACTTCTCGTCCACTTTTAAAACATGAGTTTTTCAGATAAGCTTTGGATAAGCCTCTGAATTCTGAAAAGTAAAGCTAAACTATTAATACTCCATTGTAATAATAATAATAATAATAACACAACGGTTTCTTCCAGAAAGGAAGAGAAAAATCCACCTAATGATTATACCTGTGATTTCTCATGTCAGGCAGCCTAAATATTAGCATCATGAATGCTAACATCTGTGTCTACTGCTTGCTCGCTGTGCAGTGGAGGCAGAAGCCGAACAGACTGTTGCAGACAGTGGGCCAAATCCTCATCTTGGGATACGGGAGTTTTCCTACAGAAACTAGACTTGAGTAGTATCTGGATGAGATTCAGGGTTCGGCTTGTGCTGCAGACTTCCATAGAGAGAGGTCTAATGGTTGCATGGGAACATCTGCTCTCTAAAGCGATTTGAAAAATAAATAACTATGTAATAACTTGGCACAGCCTTGTTCCCAATGTGGAGAAGACCACCCTTGTAGATCAGGAAGGGGGACTTTGAAGCAAAAGAAACCTGGGACTGATTAAACCAAAGGTCTGTCTAACCCCTTGTCATGCTTTTTGAAAGGAGTCAGTAACAAATGTGCCAGAGGAAGGTGTAAAATCCTTATCATTAAAAATTAGACATCAACATGCCTAGAGTGAAAACATTGTTCCTACCCGCAGGCAGTTAATAAGTGGTTTCTGCCCTCATGCCTGTATGGTTTATTTTATAATATTATAACTGTAAATGTTCTTGTTATTCATATTTTTTTCTTTTTTTTTAATCCCACTTCTTAACCTTAGTAAAATCTATTGTGAGTTCCCAAGGCTGATTACACAAGATATACACGTAAGTTTCCTTTTACCACTTTCAGGTCTGTTACTGTTTAATTTCATTGCCAGTCTATTCTCACAGACTTTGGGAAAGAGTGAAAAGCATACTTTTCATTAAAAATCTGGATGTCAGGAAAAAAGCAACACAATATTCTGCTTTGCTCTGTCTGTGTGCATGTGTTTGTAATGGGATTATGCAGTTCATCAAAGGTAAAATTTCTTCTGCTTGCTGAAAATGTGAGCTGCCATGTTGTAATTCTGTTCAGGTGACCTCCTTCATGTCTCTCTTGTCTAGCTCTTGTGTAGACAAGTTATATGTATATATATATATTTATATATATATTTATATATATATAAATATTTGCAAAGGGTAAGTGTCATTCTGTGCTTGCCTTGTTTTAGTGCTTTTCCTAGCCATCTGCTGCTGGCCACCACTGGAATCAGGCAAATGAGTGAATTGGATCTTTGATCTGACATTTTAAAACCTTTTAACCTGTCAATGATCGTTGGTAATTATTCAG
The DNA here is from genome assembly GCF_965140915.1 of Aythya marila. Lineage (NCBI taxonomy): Eukaryota > Metazoa > Chordata > Aves > Anseriformes > Anatidae > Aythya > Aythya marila. Next base: position 44,175,761 of record NC_139044.1, read on the forward strand.
TCATCTTGATATTTGTAGAGCTAGACATGAACATGTACTTCCTTTAGAAGGAAGTGAATTCCTTTTCAGAAGACAGCTGAGCATTTCTGGACTCCTTTCAGCACTGCTGAATACACCAACCTCTAGCTGCTGGAGGCATGCATTGCAAATCACTCTTTAAATCTTAGCAACATCTGTAATAAGATAACTTGGAAATTGTTTTTAGTCATTGAGATTACGTAGTCATTCAGTAACTTTTATAAGATATAGTGCTGACACTGTCTTTGTGATCTTATTTCTTGTCTTTAAATCATGTTGATGAAAAGAAGAGAGGGTGGGAAGCTACAAGCACTGTCAGCTGCTGCACTGGAAAATTTTCAGTAAATGCCTTTTTATATATATGAAGAAAATGAAAGCCAGAATTTTCAGTTTCATGCAAGGCGTGATTTTCTCAGATAATGTCTTCTAATCATTCAGTCTAGTTCTCTTCCTAGAGTCTCTGCTGCTGCCCACTTGAAAATAGAAACGACGTTTAGGGAAGGATCTGCCTATGATAAATGAACAATGATTCAAGTTATGGCAAAACCAATCACAATATTCAGGAAAACAATATTCAAGAACAGTGGCTATCAGTTATTAAGACATTTCTTGCTGGTGAGATGTAAGTACAGTAGAGCTGAAGCATGGAGACCAAGCAAATTAACGTTTCCTGAGTACTGAAGATTCAGCTGCAGTATCTGCTCCGCGATTTTGCAGTCAGAAGTAATGGACCACCCAGCTGGTGGTGGATCTAATCCAGTGGGTTTAACTATACTCAGTAGCTCAGCTTTGATGCTGAGGAAGTGGGGAAATGTCTAGAGCTGAACACAGTGATACATGGCAGATCTCTTGCTTTCTCAAGAGTGATTCAATTACAAAGGCATTGGTGATCTCTGTTCTAGACCACAGCACCTCTCCATTTAAAGACTGAAGTGCCTATGCCTTTACAAAGGAGACCAGGGGCAGGGAGAAAAACAGAACATTGTTACTTGTTCAAGTTTTTAAGATTTGCACAATTTTCAGAAAAATTGAACATCCAGAGGCAGTGAATCGGCAGAAGCCACATCAAAACAGAAGGGAAATTCTTAGCTTTAAGTGCAGAAAAAAGACAGGAACTGTGTCTTCCATCACTGCAAAATCAAGAAACTATTGTTCTCATGCCTAGTATCAGCCTTCTCTGTGATTAGAGAAGATATTATCCTCTCCTTCTGAGACATGAGGCAGAGGGAAGCTGTGGCTGAACAAAAATGGAGCAGAAGGCTCCTGAGCACTCACTCTGTCTTTACCACAAAACCGTCCTTTTCAAAATAAACAGGCACAAGTCACTAATGCAATAACATGAGAAATTCAGCTCCTGTTGTTTCATGTTCAGGCCTTCCTGTAACAATTAGTTCATCTCTCTTTAAGTGAATTGATGACAGACAATCACAAAATTCATCTTATTTAAATGCTTCTTGGTTCTCTTATTATCATCTGAAAAATCTGATTATTCATTCAACCATGGGATACTACACAGGAGAGGCAGATGAAACCTAGGTCTTCTAAACCTTTATATTTGGCCACTGGAAGGTCCAGACTTTCAAACATATCTCCAGTTTTCAGCGCAGGAAAACTAATGGTTATTTTAACAAATGACCCACATCTTTAATAAATAATTGGGGATTATTAATTGAAAAAAATATGTAGGAATATTTTCAAAAGAGAGGAAGTATTTACTATATTATACTTGAAGATGGGTGGATAATTTCCACTTTTCTCCAGTGATTCCTTGTAAAATGTTTTCAGCTTTTTTTTTTTTGATAACTTTTTGTGAATAAAACTGAGAAGCTGATTTTTGTTATTAACAGTTGCAATCGTGCTTAACCTTGCAGAAAATCCTGATGCCTTGTTGCATTTTTTCTGAAAACCTGTGTCTTGGGAAAGAAAGTTCTACCAGAACTATTTTTCTCCTCTGCAGAGAGGAAAAATTGTTCTCCACCAGCAGGCATTGATTGACAGCCTTCTGATGAGAGAAAATTACATCTAAGTTGCATAAAGCAGGAGCTGGCACCTGTGGTATGATTCTGCTTGACCCTCTCAACAGCCAAAGAAATGGTCAAGGTAAGAAATTCCACAAGCAGCTATCCTCAAGCTTAGTCCCCTACAGAGGAGAAAGGGAAAATGTGTTCAGCCCACAGAGTTACTTAAAACACTGAGGTTTGCAGATCAGCTCTATGGCTGCTATTCTGCCTGTACTTTGAATGCTTTCCCCTCTTCACATATATATGTCTACAGCATAGTTCCAGACTTAGCACCTAAATGTTGTGCTTAAGATTGTGGTTTTTTTTGTTTTGTTTTGTTTTGCGTTGTTTTCCTTTCCTTAATGAAACATGTAGACAAAAAATAATCAGTTTTATGTACCTGTTTATGGAATATTAGTGTCAGTGTTTTTGTTTGTTTGTTTGCTTGCTTTGTTTTCCTCTATGGACTAGAGATTAATAATGCCCCAGAAAATGAAATAATGTTTTCAAAGGATTCTTTAAAAATGTTCCATGCAAGCACCATGGTGTAGTAATACTGCAAAGGACTGGTGTTTCTGTCTCTTCATTCTTGTCCAGAACATATTCACAGTGTGGTGGCTGCTGTTTCTCAAAATGGACTCACTGTTTAGCTCCATGTTTTATATACATACCTTCTTCTCTGTACCATTTCTCCTAATACAGAATGAAATATTGTGATTTAACAATGTTACTGGTAAATCACAGGCTATTTCATATCACCTACTACTTCATATCCCTGATTAGGTCCTGTCCAATTCCCAAAACAGAGTTAAGACACTAGTTTTTGCAGTACTATATTTTCAAAAACAAAGGATTGCTTGGAAAACTATATGTATTAATTGCTACAGCTTCAAATGAAATTCATGCTCCCTGTACACGTATGGACTTCTTATAAATAGGATGTTTCCTTTTCTGTCCAGTTTTGATTCAAGATTCAGTATGAATTTTAAATTGACACTCACAAATGTCAATGGAAAAGATTTTACACTTTTTGTACCCTTTCCTGTAATGTTCTAGGCAGGTTTTAACACTAAAAGGTAATGTGAAAATGAAACCTGTGATGTCTAAATAACTCAAGATACAGAACTGATATTTTTCAAGAAGAAAGATTATTTTTTATAAGAAACTGTAAACACTTCAGTGTGAAGTGATTATTAAGTAAAATAAGAAATGGCAAGTTATCTGAGACATCTTTTCCTCTTCTATTGCTCAATCATTACTCTGCATAGATGTGATAAGCCGATGTTGTCAGCTTGCCTTATTAAGGACTACCATTTTTTCATACACACATTCCTAATTTTGGTAGACAAGCTTTTAGCAAAAAGCCTGACACTTGTTATGCTGCAAGTGTTTTGCGTTAGGAAAAAAAAAAAAAAAAAAAAAAAAGCTGTGGAAAGATTTGTTTGTTCGAAAGGAAACGATCACAGAACATTTTAATTTCCTGCTATATCCATACTTTTGTTCCTCATCAGCTGGGGCTTTGACATGTGTTTATGCTCTGCACTGTGGTGTCCTTATCATGTGAAAAGTTGTTCTACCTCTTCCAGGAATAACCTATAGGAAGGATAGAAAATCTTCGCATTTTTACCCCCCATAGCACTCAGCCATGCACAACAATGCCAAGGTGGTGTGAAGCAGAGTCTCCCAGCATCACAGAAGAGCAGCTGCTGAGAAGGAAATGGAAGAATGGAGACAAAAAGGCCAATAGGAGGAATCTGTACAGCTATTTGCTTGGACACAATACCAAAAAGGCAGCTCTTGAAGAGTGACTTTTTCTTCAAACTCAGTATTAATTTTCTGAAATGTATTAAGCCAAAGGGATTTTTTTAAACTTGTCTAATAAGTAACTATGAATGCCAGATGCATTTGTCACCTCATCTATCTAAGGTTTGTTTGTTTTCTTTCTCTTCCATCAGCCTCATTGGGCAGCTCTGTAGCAGTCAGCAGTGCTCAGCCACTGTGAATGGGCTGGAGGCCATGCTTCTCACCCCGGCCAGGTGCACTGTGCCCTGCCTCCTTGCCAGCTGCAGGCAAGAAGCCTTGCAAGTGCTGGAGATGCTGCCATAGGAGGAAGGGGAAATTGGATGCTTGTGATGAGATAGAAATACTGGGGAGGTAGGAAGTGTGGACATATCTAAATTTGTGGCTCAGCTGTGAGGCACAAATGCCTGGGGAATTCTATTAACAAAATATATTAATATAGGTTTTCTGTGATAACTGGGTCAACAATATTAATTTTTCTCACCCAGGGTCAATCACAAAGCATTTGTGCCCATATACCTTTTCAAATACATTTGCATGTAGACAAATCTGTATATAGATAGATAAAAAGTAAATGCTCATACTCACAGGTGCTTGCGTGCAAATCAAAATGGGGAGAGGAAACAAACAAACAAATAAAAACAATTGCACAATTCCTGTTAACAAAAGTATATCTGCTGATTTGAAACAGTCGTAGACAAAAATATCAGTTCTAAATTTATTGGCTCAGTGGCAGATAAAGACACATTGTGATGATTTGTGCTGCAAAGGGGCCTCCACTTCTTTAAACAACCTATGGCAATATTGCTTTGCTGGAGCTATTGGAAAGCCAGCAGGAATCTCTCAGATGGAGACATGTAACATACCAGATGTGGCTTAGAGGAATGAGTAGAGGGAGAGCAACAGCAGTAAAATTGCACAAAATTTTATAGCAATTTACAAACCACACAAAAGAGGTGGGCAGCAGGAGAAAAATACTCAACTCAGAGTTATAATTGGTGTTTGCAGAAATGTGGGATTTAGTCTGCAGAGATCATCAGCCAGTATCTGAACCACTTAAGATGCCTGGCAGGCACCCTTGGGGAGCTGCTGTGCTGTCTACATCAGAAGCCAGCTGCTAGACTTCATTGTAGTGTATTTGTTCTCAAATAGATGATAAAACCAGGGAGCCAAATTCCTGCTTCAGTTGTGCAAAGGCAGGCTCAAGAACTAGACATATGCATAAAATATAGAGGTTAGGTTCCTCAGAATAAGCTTACAGAGGTAGCATATTTTTTGTTTGGGGATTTTTCTCTTTTCTGTTTTCTTCATCCTGTCAGAACAGAACAAGACCACTGATCTATGTTCTTACCTGAGAAATACCAAGGCCTCTTAAAGATGGAAACAGAAATGATTTGATATTGTTAATGGTTAGCTATAATGGTTAGCTGAGGGCAATGGTTAAATCACAGTTTCCAAAGGAAAACTAGTCATAAAAGATTGAGTATTTGGTCTGTATATCACAATGTCCCAATTGCAACTTAGCTGTAAGAAATGCTGTGTTTCCAGATGTGTGAGACAGATGATATTCTGGTAAATAAACGGGGGGAGTGGAGGAGGGAACAGAAATTAAATTTACCCATCTGAAATGTAGATTACACCTGGCCTAAACCATTATACTTCCTTTTCAGTTACTCAGTGCTGTGAATTTCATTTTGGACAAGCATGGATTCAGTTAATGATGGAAATGTGCACAGTGCTGATACCCTCTCTATTACTGAACTAAACAAAGCCACTGGTCTCTGAAAACAATGATAGAGGTTATTCCAGTCTCCACAGGGATAATTAGGTAAGGACATGACTACAGATGCTGACTGGGTCTCCACTTCCTGAAGTCCGTGCTTCTGCTTGCAGAGTCCCTTTGCTTCAAGAGTGAATAAACTAATTATATCTCTTTAACAAAAGTTGCCTAAAGAGATGTTTCACATATGCTGCACGTGTAACTACTGCTGTGCTAAAAACCACACCCTTCAAAAGCAATATTCTCTGCAGGATAAAAAGAATTAGTGTGACTAGAGCTTGCTGAAGCAGGAGTAGTGAGGCTGAGGACTGAGAATACACAGCTCAGAAGAACTCTGAACTATGGGTTTTCAAATGGAGTTTCAAATGATACTGAATAGAGAGAGTGTAGGAAAATAAATAGTAAAATGACATCTTTAGATACTTGTTCTAGTTTATGACATCCTTCTTTCTAAAGAAGTACTTTATTTAAGTAGTAAATGCAGTACAGTAGTGCTGTCTTAAAAGATGAGCTGTGTTTCAATCCAGCAATTCCAGTGTGGGACAGTTTATCACAAAGAAGGAAGCTCATTCACTATCTACCTATAAACTGATTAAAAAAAAATAAAATCAAGGAAACAACTACCTAATCAACACTGTTAAGCTAACACTACTGCATATACTGACTATGCCATATGTGATTCTAGTGGGAGAACATGAATGCTGAGCAGAAATTGTGCTATTATACCTAAACAGCCCTTTACACTTACAGCATCAAAGCAGGTGAAAGTGCAAAAAGCAGGAATGTCCCCAGTGGACTGCTAGCCAAAGAGTTTAGATTTCAGCCCCATACTGTGTATGCATACCAACAGTGGAGTATACATATGAACGAATACTTGAAGTGAAAATAAATGTTTCAGTAGTCATACTTCATAGCAGTAGTGAGAATCAGAACCTCATGTTTGTAAACCTTCATCAGTTCTGTGTGGGAATATCTGAAAGCCTTAATTGCTCACTGGCCTAATCATGAGGTGATGATCACTGCCTACAAAGTGCTGAGAGCTCTCAGCAACTGCTTCAGTCAGAGCAGGGAGATGCTGATAGTTGGTACTTCACAGCAGCGGCAACATCCTTCCTCTCCAGACCCGTGCTGTTTTCTGGAGGTTCTCATTGAGAACTGTTGTCACTAAACAAACAATAGCAGCTCAGCTGGCATTCCAGCTGTGCTTGGGCCGACAGCTTCAATTTCCAAGCTTGGCATCAGCAAAATCTGTTTCTGACTCTGGAGGACAAACCAGGCATTTGATCTGCAACTCGTGGAAGATGACTCCTTTCCCCATCCTCCCGTGCCTTTCATGTCTCCTTGAATTGCATCTCCTACCGCCAGCATGCAGGGGAAGCCAACTCTGGTGATGTCAACAGGGCTCCTCCAAGCAGGCAATGTGTCATCAAAGAGCGGCTCCTCAGAGGAAACCTGGAGCAATGCCTAGAGCGAGTGCATGCTGCCAGCCCTCTGAGAAGCATTTCTGTTATTAAAGGGGGCCAAGGGGCACTGGCGGCCTGTCCTTCTTTTCATCAAATCAATCAGGCACCAAGGAGCAATTCCAGCAAAACAGTCCAAGGTAAACACCGTGATTTTGAGAGGGATAAATGACACAAGAAGCCAAAGGAGTCCTTGAAGAAATAGTGTGGTAATATTTCATTAGACCACCTACTGCCACAGCTAAACAGCTGTACTATGTACAAGTGTAAGGTGATGAGGTCTTGAGAAATAGGGGAGCCTAGCAGAAAGGATGGGCCATATTCTTAAATCTCACTTTAAAAGCAGACAAAAAGTAGCTTCAGAAATCCTGGCCCAGCAGTCTGAAAAAACAAATTATGCGTCAAATTTACCTATAGTAAACAATGCTTTAAGATGAGTGTTCTTTCTGGATGTATGTTGATATTGAATGCTTTGTTGTGTTTTGTGGTTTTTGCTGTTGGTGGTGGTTTGATTGACTGTTTTTGTTTTTCCAGTACACAGCAAACCTTTACTAAGACCATAATTATGATAATGGAATTACTTTCAGTGTCCTACATCCCATAAACAATGCCACTGAATGCAATGCATTACTTTCATTTTTACTATTAGCTAAGCTGTTGTGCAACCTGATGAAAGGGATTTTTTGTTTGTTTGTTTGTTTGTTTTTAATGATACTCTCCTCAAAATCTGCTGAACTAGATTTATTCAGAAAAGTGACACTATTTGAAAGCTAAGTCCTGCATTATAAAATTCATAATTGTCTTGCAGTCCTAATGATTTTGGTTGAGATATTCAACTTCTCTTTGACTGTATGGTGATTTTGAAGGTTATTATGACGTTAAGCAAACAAAATTTACATGTGAAACACTCAAAAGACACATCATTAAAAGAGCAGATTTACCTGGTTCTCCTTTTAATCTCCAGCAAACCTAGAGATTACTTGCAATTGACCACTGCCCTTTTCCTTTTTTTTTTTTTTTATTTTTTAATTTAATTTTATTTTTATTTTATTTTATTTATTTATTTTTTAAATTGTGAAGGTGGGGGGTTGGTTTCCTTCTGGTGTTATGTTGTTGGTTTGTGTGTGTGTTTGTGTGGTGAACTGAAGAAAGTTCTGCATTTTGACAGGAAAAGAAGCGCTGTGTATTAGCACAGAGGATTTAGGTAATCAGCCTTCAGTTGCTCCACATAAGTCTTTATGCCTTCTGGTAATAAAATCTTCCAGGCAACACCTACCCAGCTCATACCAGTATCTACTACAATCCCAGAGAGCTGTAGGCTGGGTACAGTGCTCACAGCTGGGGAGCTTCCCAGGGGCCAGAAGCAGTGGAGGCTCCCCATGGGTTGCCCCAGGGCAGAGCCTGTAGTCAGGACTTGGCAGCAGCAGGACGCTGGGAGCTCCACGGCAGTCCCAGGCCCAGGCACCGCCTTGGGAACCAGGCTGGGCCAAAGCTTGGGCCTGCTGGTGAGGCCCACTGGGGGGCACTGGGGTCAGGCATGGCCTCAGCCAAGACCCAGCATGGCCGAGGGTAGAAGCCTCAGCTGCAGCAGCCCCAAGGGCAGGGGTGTAGCCCCGGTTAGGCATTTTCCTTCTCTTCCCTTGCAGCAGCTCCTGCTAGCCAGATTTCTCTGGTCTTGGCAGGGCTCAATCCCTCCTAAGATTTTAGATACTCTGTGGTTCATACCAGGTCATGAGTTTGGTGGTCTTCCAGTGTGACATGTAAACAGTATTGCACCAGGTTGTTCAGAGCTGCAAAGACCATGTGGAAGATTTCTGTGAATGCTGTAAACCATAGCAGTCAGTTAAAAATGTATTCATGCTTATTTTATTAGAAACCAGAATCAGATGCATAATCCCGCATAGGAATTAGAGCCAGAAGCTATATCTGTTCTCTTGAGCTGCCCTTTTCCCTGTACTGATCCAATACCACACTTTGCCTTCTAGCAGGACAGCAATTGTCCCACTGCATGAATTTCAGCTACTTCTTTGCTGGGGGGTAAACTGGGGCAGGCTGTTTTTAAATGAAACTTCAGCTTTGCTGATATCCCACTACAAATGGTCTTCAGCTTTTACAGGCATGTTATGATAATGACAGACACAGGCTGCTCTGGTGGAGACTTCATCCTTTCCTTGTAAGCAGTTCTGTCAAGAAGAAACACCAATTTTATTTTTTATGAAGTCATAAAAATGTTTTCCCATTTGCATGTCAGTCATCTCTGTGCTTACTGGTGTGAGTTTGGAAATAAAATCTCATTCCTTCTGCTATGTTTGCATGAATGGAGGCACCACTCTGCACCCCTGCTTATCCTTTCAAAGGCTTGCGTGTGAAACAAGGACTACCCAGAAAATGGGTGCAGGTGTGGAACAGTGTTCCCACCATGGTGTCCAGCATATTTGTAATAGGTTCTTCCCAGTGCAAAATATAGTTAATTTTGAAGGCATATATTTACATTGTTAAATTAATACATATTAAGTGAATGATCTTGTAGCATGTGGATGGGAGACTTTTGCCATGACTAATCTCTGTGAGCCAGTCACCACTTATCAATGATACTTGCAGTTTAACATGGTTTTTCAACCTCATCGCTTATAGTTTCCTTTTAATATGGCAAGAAAAGTGCTTAACATGAGCATTGGCAGATAAATAGCATGGTCTTAGATGATAAATTTGTAACTACAGCGCTTTGCAGGTTGGGGTGGAGTTGTGGTTATAGGGACTGAAGAATTAGGTAGGGGAATAAGCCTAACAAGGATAACAGGAGAAGCCTGTTAGAGACAAACATCATCAAATATCTGCTATGTGTAGTTTTTTTATAGCATTTAGAAATCAGAATCATTGAATCACAGAATGGTTTGGGCTGGAAAAGACCTTGAATATTATCTAGTTCCAAGCCCTCTGCTATGGGCAGGGACATCTCCCACCAGACCAGGTTGCTCAAAGCCCCATCCAACTTGGTCTTGAGCACTTCCAGGAAGGGGCATCCACAACTTCTATGGGCAGCTTGTTCCAGGGCCTCACCACCCTCATGGCTGAGAATTTCTACCTAATGTCTAATCTAAAACTACCTTCCTTTAATTTAAAACTATTACCTTTTGTCTTATTGCTATACTTTATCCATGATAAAAATTCTCATTCCATCTTCCTTGTTGGCCCCCTTTAAGCACTGGAAGGCCAGTGTAAGGTCTCCCTGGAGCCTTCTCTTCCCCAGGCTGAACAAGCCCAACTATCTCAGCCTGTCTTTATAGGACAGGTGCTCCAGCCTTCTGTTCACCTTTGTGGTCCTCCTCTGGGGAGTGAAATATATGAATAATAGTAATTAGGAAATATTTAAAATATTTTTCTAGATGCCCAAATGTCACAGATTGGGGAAAAAAGACCATGGTTTTTATTTCTTCAAATAAAATTAAGTTTAAATGGAAAGTGGAGTCAGTTACACATGCTTGCAAAAATTACAGATGCACAGCCACACATGGTTTTAATTTTCATACCAATAGATGTATTTTCAGGTATTTCATACATTCATGAACTTTCTGGGACACGTACACATAGATGTACCCATGTTATTCTATTACATTCCATAAAAATTAATGCAATTTTAAATTATTTAAGTTAAGAGAATGTGTATAGAAGTTAGGACACTGGAAGTGTATATATGGATATATATACATATATATATGCATATATATATTGGAATCGATGTAGTTTGCTCAACATTCTCCACAGGTTAATTAAGTTTCTGAAAAGGTGTATAAAAACACAACAGCAACAGATGTAGTACAAATAAATGATACTTTTGAGTTTATATACACAGTTTAAGCTGTGTTCTATACTACACAGACAGGAAAATGGTTGTTTGACATAGATCTATGGTTGGATTTAGCATACTTTTTAGCCTAGGTCTCATTTTCTTATCAATTGAAAAATCACCTTGCTTACTCTATAGTGTTTAGCCTGAAGTATTCTCTTCTGCACCAGAGCAGAAGTTAGCTCTTGGAGAGCTTGATCATGAAACCAGACTTGCTTCCAAGAGCAGTAAGACTTGGATAGCTAGACTGAGGGTTATCACAAGAAGATGCCCTTGAGGATTTGACAGCTGGAGCAACCACTACAGAAGTACTTTAACAAACTTTCTGGAAATGAGGGGAATGTCTACCTTCTGCAGATACATCTTGTAACTTAACTAATCTTCAGCACTGGGTAGAGAAGAATGGCATGTCTGGGTTTCTGGGGAGCCCTGGAGCAGTATGTTATCCTCCTTTAAAAATCTCTGCTATCATTTACCAGGGCATGCTGAGAGTGTTTTTGCATCATCTTCTTGTCTCAAGGGGATTAAAATTATGTGGAGAACGTACTATGCACTTTTACTCAGTAACCTCCCAAGTTGCTTCAAAAGCATACAAACACATCATAATGCAAGAGGATTGCACAACACTATCCTTGAATTCATGTCAAGGCTGACTAGTCTCAATTTTCATAATCTTTGGAAATCTACCCAGGGAGTATAACCTTTGTAAGACTCGAAAACTTTTTTCTCATGACTAGTGAGAGTTAGATAAACCATAATAGGGTTCTGTTATGTATCTATCTTATATTTGTTTTATTTACTAATTTTTTAATTCACTCCCTTTGAACTCTTCAGAATGAAATGGTATTGCTTAAGTAGAAGAAAAAGAAATGCAAGCCAAGGCTGAAGAAAGAAACAAGAATATTTATAGTTCAGACAATTCTGTTAATGTTTTGTCTAGGTCAAAATGATCTATCAAAGTTTCCTTGGCCATGAACACTCAAATGAAAAATTTGTTCAAGTCTGACTAAGTTTATGCAATAGTGATAGAAGAACTAGGTCCTTCTGTCTGATAAACTCATTCTTCTCTTTCTGTGCATTATTGCTTTGCTTTTTGATGGCATTAAACAGTTCTTTGTGATGCAGTGATGATTAGGGTCTAGAGTGATTTTACTAATAGTGACTGCTCCTATGCCTTTATATAGAATAAGCACAATTTCTAAACCAGGTAAAACGGAAAAAGGAGAGGAAGAAGAGCTTGTCTGAAGCCTGAAATAATGTGGTGTAAATGGATCAGGCATAGGGTGGAACCATGAATTTCAGAACGAGAAAAACAAAACAAAACAACCACTAGCATCTACCCTGGGATCTATTTTTTCCTCAATTAGGGCAGATATCCTTGTTTATAATCCATAATTATTCCTTACATCTGATGACTACAAAGTTGGTGAAAGGCCTGGAACAAAAGTTCTATGAGAAGCAGCTAAGGGAACTGGGGCTGTTTAGTCTGGAGAAGAGGAGGCTCAGGGGAGTCCTTATGGCTCTCTACAACTGCCTGAAAGGAAGGTGTGGGAAGCTGGGGGTCAGCCTCTTCTCGCAGGTAGCTAGTGATAACACTAGAGGGAATGGCCTCAAGTTGTGCCAGGGAAGGTTTAGGTTGGAAATTAGGAGAAATTTCTTTGCAGAAAGAGTGGTCAGGCATTGGAATGGGTTGCCCAGGGAGGTGATGGAGTCACCATCCCTGGGGGTGTTCAAGGAAAGGTTGGACCTGGTGCTTAGGGACATGGTTTATTGGCGACATTGGTGGAAGGGGGATGGTTAGACCTGATGATCTTGGAGGTCTTTTCCAACCTTAATGATTCTATGATCCTATGATTCTATGACTGTGATACTATAGTTTTTCTTGAATTTGGAGTGGAGTGTGAATTAAATGTGAAATTAGGGCTGCACTGCAGAACAATTGTTCCTTAGCACTGTTCCACAGCTCCTTGTCTCTGCCAGCACCATCAGCCTTACCTAACAAATTAGAGTGAGCTGCATGGACCTCCCAGACTGCTTTTAACAAGGTGAGTAATCTGGGTCTCAAAATGTGGGGATCAGTGTGTCGGAGAGGATACTATGGGATAATTCGCCTCTTTGAAGCATCATGGAAAAGCGACTGTGCTAGTTTTGCTTTGTGGTACTAAAGTAAGCTGGGGGAAGCCCAGCTGGTGTAAGTCATTGTGCCACTGTGCAAGGGTATTTATTCATCATTACCAAAAGGGATAAGTAAATAGGTTAGGCCCCGGGACTTAATTGGCTTTGGGCAATCTCTATAATAGTCATAATTTTCCTACTTAGTCTTATAGGCTGTAGCATGGTTATGAAAAAGAGGAGTGTCTTAAAAAGGATTTGATTTAGTCACTAGGAAGGAATTATACTCTGTGTGCACATGGACTACACAAGAAACGTGCAACAACTAGGGAGTTACTTATGTTCCCACATATGAGACTTAAACTGGACTAAGTAGTGTATAGGCCTGATGTATATAACCCATTCTACCAGGGTGGCTTTCCCCTTAGAGATGTTAAGAAGCAGATGAACTGCTTGAGAAAAACATCAGGTCACCTGGCTTTCCTTTGTTGTTCTAAAGAAAGGATTAAACATCTGGAGTTGTGTGGGTGGCTTTGCAGTGGACAATGTATGGTTTTCTTCAGTTACCATAAATCTATCAACAGAATATTATCTCCTCAGTTATTATCTCTGCACTGCATTAAGGTCAAGAATTATCGATTCTGTAAGAGGGAAGCCATGTAAATGAGGCCTTCTAAATAACGAAAAGAAAGCCACATTCCACTGAGAGTCTTCTAAAAATAGCTGGGGCTTGAAAGTTCAAAATGAAAGGCTAGAAGAGAGACAAGCCTGGGGAGGTCTTAATAAAGACATACTAGGAACTTTGGAAATATGTGGGTAAATTGCATTAAATTGCATTAGCTCTACTAGACTATAATCTGGGTGACCAGATTTATTCAGATGTATACATTTTCTGAAGGAACATTTAGCTATCTTATGCCTTTTGATCTGGACTGCTGCTAACTTCACAGAAGTGATTACATGAATACAATAAGCATTCTCTGACATTGTAACACCAAATGTCATTTCAAGTAAAGAAAGTTTAAGTGTATTGTGGGTTTCATACTTTTTTTTTTTTTTTTTTTATATTCATCAGGGAAAAGATAGTGTTATATCCTGACAAAGGTTCTGCATGTCCATTAAATGACCAGACATGTCCTTCCAGAATGATTAAGAATTTTGTAGCAGCAGGACTTTAGAATTGTTTGAATATTCTGTTTAAGTGTCTCTAAATTGTAGATGTGTTGATTGTCTTTCATGAGTTCCAGATGAAATCTTTTCAGATCACGGGTAGAAGGGTGTCTCCTAACTAGCTAAGATCCTTGGAAAACTCATCACTAAATCTAAAAGACTGACTAGGATCTTTCAGGCTCCAGGTTTAGCAGTAAAGATTCTGGAATCACAATTCAGGTGAAATCCTACTGAAGAGAATGTATAGTGTGGGCAGGAATAGAGAAAAGAAACTTTTTAATTTTTATTTTTGTATTTTTATTTTATTTTTTTAAGCAATGAGCTTAGGACATCAGATTCTAAGAGGGAAAGAGTACATCTAATGAGTAGAGACATCAGATTCTAGAGGGAAAGAGTAGATCTAATGAGTAGAAAACTTCTTACATGGTTGAACTTCAGAGTAAAAGATGAATTGACAGACAATTTTAAAATACTTTTTCCTGGCAAGTCTGCAAAAACAGAAAGAATGTTGTAGTGCACAACAGTACAGTCAATTATGCACTGTGTCACAGCGCATAATTGCCAATCAGTGATAGCCTCTTGTAGGAGTTGTAGGGGGAAAAAAATGACTTCAGGAATAAATCAGGTTTCATCTTGTAAAGTGCAGCTGTCTCTGTCATTTCAGAATCTCTGTATTGGCCCTTGAAGACAATAAAACAAACAAACATCCAACAATGACAACAGCAAAAATACCCTGTCTCAAAAATGTTCTGTCCTGGTGTGAAATGCTCAGAGCTGCTAAAAACTTTTGATGATTTCACCCACAGAGACTGCTCCATGTGAAAGAACTGAAGAAGCCTACATTTGGATCTGCCACCCTTCTGATTCACAACAGGAATTTCCATATTCAAAATTGTACCACATTTCTGCTATGTTGCGCCTTTTTCTGGTTCTAATTCCTGTGCAAGAAACATTCTAGGACACATTATGTTTCCTTTGAAATGCTTGTTGTTACAGGCTAAACAAATTGCCTTTGGTCATAGAAGTTCTATCCTCCCGACACTGCAAAAATTCTGTCATGTACACTATGCCTTTTTCTCGGAGTTTTCTATTTTTATGGTTTGCAATACATATGCAAGCTACCAGAAATCGCTAAAGTACAACTGGTAATTTTAAATGCTGCACATGTTGTGTAGGTTTATCTTGCAAGTAGCTGGCAAAGAACAGAAGAGTAAACATGTATCTTCTCTAATGAGATATTATATTTAATTTTAAAATGTTCTTTGGAAAATGGTGTTTGTATCAAATATTTGTAACCGAGTATTTTGCAGGTTTGAAGTCAGAGCCTTTTGACAAATTTTACCTGTGGGTGTGTTCCATGTGAAAGATGCCATGGAGGACAGTGAGCACAGCTTCCTTGTTCATCAGACCTGGTTTCATCACAGGTCCCAGGCTTATAGGTCCTTGCCTCTCTGCCTACCTGTGTGTGTATCAGCATCTCTCAAAGAACAATACACTGAAGTACCTTAGACTGCTTTGTTCATACATACATGTCACTTTGGGGGATGAACTGACTAGCAGTTAGTTCATCTGAGGCAACTGAAGCCTGAAATCTAAATAAAAAGAGTGCTGCACAGCTCTGCCAATAGGATCATATGCCTTGATGCTTCTCTGTAAAACTATGCATTTGTGTCCCAGCTGTTTGCATTATTAATGTCTATGCTAGGGAGCTTTTTAAACAATGCTGGGGAAATTGCCTGTGGCAGGGGAAGTGTGAGCCCATCTAAACTAGCTGTATGACCCACGGCTTAGGAGAGCACTTTTAGAAATATGTGGACCATGGCCATGGTCCAGTAACATCAAAAGCTGCAAAATTTGCCTTGCCCATCTATGAAGCAAAAACGTGTGTAATTGAGATAACTGGGTCTTGAGAATTCCTTCTGAGAAAGATCTGCAGAAGGTACAGTTACCCGGAGTACAGGAATCCCTAAAGAAAGGCTAACGTGTTTGGCTGTCTTTGTTACACAGAAACAAAACAAAACAAAACAACAACAGCAACAACAACAAAAAAAAAAAAAAAAAGGAAAAAAAAAAAAAAGCCTTTTTGGCAGGAGAGAGAGTAAATGTGTCATTGGGTAAGAATCCTGCAGCTGGCTAACACTGTAGCTGAGAAAGTTAATTACATACAAGAAGATGTCAGGATATAGCTCAGACAGCAAGCGGGACTAGAGCAGAGGTTTGGACATGGCAGTCAGCATTCCCTCGGCAAGGATGTGCTGAGCTTGCATGCACAGCCTGGGCAAATGTCCTGGCTGGAGGAATCCAGCCTGTGGCATGTGGGCATGGAGTCTGTGGGCATGTGCGCAGAGCAGTTGTGGCTATTTAGAGACCTGACATGTGCCAAATGAAAGAGGTTGGATCTGGCATTTGGCATTAAGGCTGGCTCTGCTTTTAGTCATTCTAAAGTGCAAACAAATACTTATATACTCAATATTGAAGTGTCCAAAAGTGCAGGACTGCAAAACTGAAATATTGCTTTTTTTTTTTTTTTTTTTTCTTTTCTTTCTATTTTTAGAAGAGAGGATACACTTTCCTCCTGGCACATCAGCATGGCTAAAATCAAGAAAGATCTAAGTAAATCATTCTGTACTATGCTGTATGAGGGTGGGCTTCAGCTCCAGCTTTGTTCAGGTGTTTGTACGTGAACTGGTGTCTGAGGACTCACTGTCACACTGAATAATAAAGTCAAGGGGGCCAATATTGCTCCATTGATTTGGCACTACTGCAGGTACTTCGCAATGGTCAGCTGAATATCTGTAGACTCCATCAATATCCATACAGCTGCGTATGCATGGGCATTTAATGCTCCCAGGTATGCTGTCTGGCTTCCAGTGGCTGCTCCAGTAAGGTCCTTGCAGGTCCTGTGATGTATTTGCCAACCCCATGTAGATCCCTTGGATGCCACAGGACATATCGAATGAAAAAGCCTTTCTGTGGGCAGCAGAAGAAAACCTTATTGATTATATTGACTAGACCACTGTTGACTATATCTAAACACAGCAAGTAGAACATGTTGAGTAGATGTAGCAAACAGTAGACAGCTATTAACTAAAACATTCTTGTGCTGTCTTTGGATGCTAGTTTGGTTAGCACCCACCTCACTTCAGAAAGCAGTGCGCTGAACAGCATATATTAGGAAAGTGCTTAAGTAAGGGCTAAATATTAAGAGCTAAGACTCACTGGTACTTCTGATACCCAGCAGGCCCATCCTGTGGTAGCTTCTGTACTATAAAGCAAGGAATTTCATTATTTCAGTGCATTTTCTCCTTCCTTGAAGAAATGTGAAGTTTGTCCCTTATGAGCTGCCTTTTTTTCCCTCCTTCCTTCCCTTAATCAACTTCTAAATTTCTAGCTGGACAAAGACATTATTTATGACAAAACAAAGCCACAGTTAAAAAAACAAAACAAAACAAAACAAAACAAAACAAAAAAAAAGACAAACATATGGCTAAGCATTTTAACCTTAGCTAAACACTGTAAATTTGTTAGGAGGCAAAGAACAAATATTTATGTTTGCTTCTGCTTGTTGCTGTCACGGAATTTGGTAGGCTGAGTGGGACGTGGCACAGCAACAGCATGGAAGAGCTGTGGTGCAGTGTGGCTGGAGCAGGTCCCATTAAAGGAATGAAAAGGTCCAGCTGCTTGTCCAATCCAGCCTGACACTGAAGTTTAGTCGTCCCTTACCTTCCCTTACCTTACTATAGCCCTGCATTGAGGTCCATAGTCAGAAGTCCACGATCAAACCAGTAACTAATGATTTGTTTTCCTTGTACATGGATCTTTTTGTACCTGTAAATCATAAATGCTCTTCTCCTCATACACTTGCTTGCCACATATGCCCAGCTTGGATACTACTACTCTTGACCTTGGCTTTGTCCAATTTGGATCTGTATTTTAAATGGTATTTAAAATCTACATCTTAGGGAAAACTAGAATGTGTCTCCTACTGTAAAGCAATGTATAGTGAAGAGACACCTGAACTAACAATGACCGGATAAGATTTCCAGATGAAGCAGAATAGCATGGTGCCAATTTTTCAGTTCATGGTTGTCTGCTAAGGGGAGTTCTAGCAACAGAAATGCAGGTTTCCCAACCTTTAAATTAGTATTTCAGAAACTGGAGAGTAAATGCTCATAACTTGTATGAGAGATTATTTGGATTCAAATGGCCCATATTCTCTCTGTAATGCTTTTAGTGTATTTACCTGAAAAGATTTTAAAATTGACAATAAAGATACTAAATCAAATCCTGTCAGTACTAAAGCTAATGACAACCTCTTCTTGACTTTTCCCAGGGCCAGAATTTCACTCATTATAACAACTTTGTTTTATTCCTGTCTTGCTAGCAAAAGTGATATCCCATTATGACCCAGTTAGCATATTTTTCCATCTCTAGAACAGAGAATGTTTATGTGAAGTTGTTCTGGGAGGAGCCATTCTAGGACCACCTCTCCCTTGTGTCTGGAACAAAGGCTTGGGATGCTCATCTGGTACCACCAGTATGATGAAGCCCTTATGTGTGGTCCAGATCCAAGCTACGGGGTGCTTAAGGAGAAGAGATGTGCCAGACTGAGGAGTAAGTGGGCTTGGTGCCATGTCTGATACTGTTTCCTCTTCATGGAAATTAGTGTGAAAAATCTATGTACGTAGCTGTTCTGAATAGCCAGATGATATTTTTATTCCTTTCTGTTCTTGTGGTTAACACTCATTGCTGACTTGTTTGTCAAGTGGAAAACCTCCACATCAAACTTTGATGGTATTATGGGTCTTTCTGCTGCCATGCACTGTGCAGGAGTTGGCAAGAAAGGTCAAATCTCCTGTCTGCTGGCTTATATCCCACAGCTGCAGGAAGTCTCAAATTTTTTACACAGAAAGAATTTCTGACTCCAAAATGATTTCCAGGAGCTCTCCAGTATGGGAACTTTCTAGAGGACAGAAATCAAAGCAGGAACAACAGAAAGAGCTGCACTACATATGGTCACAATCTATACTCTAAGAGAAAAACAAGTTATTTTCTTCTCCAGTACCAGATACAGTAATTGTGAGGGTACAAATTTTACCCTGCTCTACAAAGCAGAGACCAGGCATCACTTTCTTGGAGAAATGAGCAGAAAAGTGTTGTGAAAAGCATAGTATTTATTTATTTATTTATTTATTTATTTATTTATTTATGTATTTATTTTCAGAGCACGTTAACTACTCATACAGCTTGACTTTTGTTTTTCAGGGAAAGAGATCCTTGTTCATATGCACCATGATGACCCATTTCAGAGCCTGGATTTGAAGTTAAGCATCTGATATACAGCTAGTACTACAGATTTGTAGCACTCATTTTACTGGCCTGTTTGGGTCCCCTGGAGGGATGGGATGATTATCACCCTGGAAAGTTATCCAGGCACCAGAGGCACAGCAGCAAGCCCCAGATAAACTGTTTGTTGTTGTTGTTGTTTTTCTTTTTTTTTTTCTTTATTTCTTTTTTTCTTCTGTTCAGTCATTTTTGTCAAAGATTTTCTTTTGAAGTTCATCATGTCATTCATGTTCTTCCTATGTATGCAATTTCTATCCAAAAAGAGACAGAAATTATATCCAAATGATATTCTGTCCTGTGCAGACAGAAGAGACATGAAAGAGATTTTTCTTTCACAAATAGAGCTGAGCTTTTAATCCAGGTATGCTGCAATATTTTAGGATGAAAAGTAGAGAAGTAAGAAGCAAAGAATACTTAGAATACAGAAATATTTTTCCCTGCTAATTGTATTTTCTTGCTGCTTTATGTTTGAAAGCCAAAAAATGTGAAAAGAAAAAATACAAGCAAAAGCCAAATGCTATCTGTCCTAATTAAACAAGCTGCCAAAAAAATACAAATGAATACCCCCAAAAATCCATACTCTGCATTTCCAATATCCAAAAACAATATTTTACCTCATGTTTCCATAATTTCCCTTTACAACTGAAAACTGTGTTTGGGAACACACCAATTTCTATTGTTCCTTGCATAGCATTTATCAAATGTCTCTCTACACTGCAGTCATTCCTGTGTTTGAACCTCACGTAGACATGGCTCTAAGATTTCAGTGAGCTAACCTGGGTACTGCTCACAACAGAGCTGTGATACCACAGAACTCAGCTTGGGCATGCCTACCACGTCTCTAGGTTTTCCCAGGTACATTTATTTTTCACCTTGGATTTTTCTAAAAGTGCGGTTTGAGGAAAGGTAATACATGGCTGACTGGTAGCTTATGTAGGGCAGATGATTTTATCAGACATGTGGAGACATTTATCAGTTCATGTGGAGACACTAGATGTCATTAGTATGTATTGGACATGTATTAGTCATATGTCCAAGACTTCAGGCAACTGCATGCACTATGGTGGCCCTACACAGCCAGCCCAGCACTGTGCGACTGTCCAGGTACCAGGAAACATTGGCTAAACTCCTTGAACATCCTCTGCTCATGTGGCCTGCACATGCATCTGAAGTTATATGCCTCCTGTGCACATCAGATTTACTACTTGTGCACAGAAAAAAAAAAAAAAAAAAAAAACAAAGAAAAAAAAACCAACTGTGTTGTAAATCTGATTCTCATGGATGGGTTGCTTCATTTGTCTGCTCACAGTTTACTGTATTTTGATAAAGTAACATGACTTTGGACTGCCATATAAGTCTATCTGCTTATGATGCAGAGGGGTTCATGCATAATTCACCGGGCATGAGAAATGGGGCAATTGCCTCTTTTCTGACAATGAACAGAGAGCTGAGGGAGACATCCAGAGTCCAAGCTGCCAAAGCGGGGGCACAGCAGGCAGCAAGTCTGCAGCACCGCCAAAGCCCACAGTATTCCTTGGGGCAGCTGCATGCCAGCTTGCATGAGGGAGCCCACCCAGAACTCCCAGGGAGCTTCTGCAAAAGTTGTGGCAATGGAAGAAGCTATGGAAAGTTGCTGGACTGGATAGCAAAGCTGATGGAAAGGAATCATGCTGCGAAAATATGCTGGGTTAGAGGAGGGCTTTGTTTTCAAACATTTGATTTTAATCTGTTTCACTCAGTAGATTTAAGTGCTTTATTTTTGAAAATATTTCTTTTTTTCATTCTAGAAACTGCAAACACTTTTGGTGGCTTTGGTATGCTAAGCTTACAGGGAAGGTGGGACAATTGTCCTTGAAGTTCTGGACTCATACTGCTGTCTGAGAAACAGTCCACTTTTATCAACATACTTGTGTGTAAGTGCATATGTATTTCTGTTGTGGCAATCCAAAGCTAGGACTCCAAAGCCTGCCCAAGTAGTGAGAAGAGTAGTGAATGATTTTCCCATGCCAATTCCACACTGGTCCCTTCGCTTAACTACCATTAGCGCCTGAGTTATTTTCTAGGTTCCCTCTGCAGTCAGTGAGAGGAGAAGGACTGACACAGGCACCAATCAAGCCCTTGGGGCAGCTGACTGAAATAGGTGAGCTAAATCCTTACCTGCACCTTTCAGCTGATCCTTGAGGGAGATGAGATGAGAAGAAAAGCTTAGGCCTTGCTATCTGAACCGTATCTACTGATAGCTGAAATTATGTGAGGTGAGTGTTTTAAGAATCTGCCATGGGTTAGTTCTGGTAGACAGTTAAGCAATGCTTAGCTGCTTGCTCACACAATGCTCACGTTTGTGAATGAAGGACATGATAGAAGGACATGAACCTTCTATCATTAACACTAATACTTCTAACATTAAAGGGAATATCTGTTTCAAAGAGGCTGCACACGTTCTTCATGGTCCCCAGCAGTGCCAGGGAGAATGCACTCTAGGCTACCATGTGCTCATTTGCAACGTGTTGCATGTATGAATGGATCGGATAACTCCAGAGAAAATGGTCAATAGTAATTGGGGGAAGGGAGCAAAAAACTGAGAGGACAGATTTATTAACATTTAGAACCAAATGTAATAACTTGGAATGGAATTGCATTAATTATTCCTTTTCTAATTATCATGCCAGTAGGATAAAATTACTATTTAAATGGCATGTGATGGACTAAAAAGCTAAAGCAAACCTAATAAAAATACTTTCTTGTTAATTTGGTGAACTGTTTGCATAAATGTTAAATTTTCTGCACTAGTCTCTATTGTGCACAATTTCAACATTTGACCCTTACTCCAAAATTTATAATTATCTCTGTGTGCTGTTCTGGCCTAAATACATTTTTCTATTGACATGGTCCAAAAATGTAATATTCACCATAAAATTTGTCGTCTGTAATGTTCTGGACTATATTGCTCTGATCCTACTCCTTTATTTCTTTGCTCTTCATTTTTCAGGCATACATTCATGTATCTCAGGTCTTTGCTTACATCCAAATTTCAGTAGCTTCCTATATACTTTTCTGATACTCTCTGATATTGTTATTACCTGCATTTTAACACAGGCAATTCAGTGATTTAATTAAATGAATTTTCACTTCACTGCAATAATCCATGCTAATGACTGCTTATGGATTCTGATTCCTTAGAAAAAAAAAATAACAGAAATGTTCTCTGCAAACAGGCCTGATTTATAGTGTTCCAAATGGAGAAGCTCAAATAGATAACTAGATTTGGAAACCTATTATAGCAATTCATACTTAACATAAATCTGAACTTTACTGCTTCTTTACAATGTGATAAACCAGGACCAGACCATTGTACTTTCCTATTTTATGATGCAGAAACTTATATAACCATTAATTATAACATAAGGTTTTATAATCATTAATTCTATTAAATTAACTTCAAAACAACATCTGTTAGGGGAAATGATTCATATTTTACTCAGTTCTAACCCTACAGAATAATGAATGCAGCAGTCATAAGTTTTAGTTTCATGTGCCATGTGATGTGCAAATCTGGAAAAATATTTTACATTAAGCCAAACATTTTAAGAATAATGGACACATTACATCTATACCAATGCCTTACTTTTTATTGGCAGTATACATGCCAGAGGCAAACTAACTTTCATGTTAGTCCATGTGAGCTGTGAACAGCAACTGATGGTAAGTTAACGAGATTTCTCTTGTTCTATAGGATTTTCTTTGCGAAGGGCATATTCTTAAAGAGGAAATGAAATAAAACTGCAGAAAATGGATCAGAAACAAAAAGCAAGGAAAAGAAACCATTACAGTAGAACATTAATTGCTAGTGCAGCTGTTTACAAAACCTCTCCTTATTGTTGTTGGGAGAACACTGGTCAATATCAGATGCAGGAATTATAAATAAAACCTTTGAATAGCATTATCACTGTCAGCTGTTGACAATCTGTATTAGTCAGTAATTGCTACATTCATGGTTCACATAGGCATGCTCACTTCAGCTGTTCTCAGCTGGGAAATTTCCTGCTGCAAGCAGGGTGTCTTTTCTCTTCATATTGATCAACTCCTAAGGGAGATTTGCATCTCCTTTTGGTTATTTGTCCAAAATGCAAGCAGAAAAGTTATATTCTTTCAATAGTTGAAGTTGAAACTCTCTCTCTATTTAATATGTTAAATTTATTCAGGAAGTCCTTTTGTCTTAAAATATGATCTTAAATGTAAAGGAGTTTTCAACTTTTTTTTTTTTTTTTCCCAAAAAATCTTCTGATGCTTTTGCTCTGTGATATCTCACAGAAGGCTTGGCTTAGAAATATGACTGTATTTTACTCTCCTTGGTTGAGTTACAACACGAACAAATGAGATTAGAGATGGCTTCGTTGTTCAGTTAATTGTTTGGAATTCAAAACTGTTTAGAAGAACTTGAAGTCTTGACATTTCATGGATGGAAAAGCACTCTAAGAAACCCAGGGTAAATCCTGTAAGGGCTCTGTAGTGTTGACAAAGGAGGATTTTACATGCTTGGGATAAATGTATGTGGGAATTCTTTCCAGATATTTAACAGACTGAAAGGTGAGCTAAATGAAAGCAGTGTTGTTGCATTGTTTTTGCTCCTTGTTGCTCTTTCCTTGGCAACTTCTCTGCACTTATTATTATCAGATAAAACAGTGTATTGTAAACCAAATCATATGTTCTCTGGCATAAATCTTTTTAATGCTAAAGTCTCCTCAGGGCCTAAGTGATAACTCCGGATGTTGACTCATTTGATAAATGGTATCTCATGACGGTGACTGCAGCCCCAGAAACTGACAGCTGAAGTTATGTTCTATCCTTCTAGGTCCTGCTCTATGCTGCATAGAAGCAGTCAACTAATAAGGCCCTGCTCAGGCAAGGCAAAGGGTGTTTTCTAGCATGTCATCTTGTTCAAGGTTATATCTCCTGGTACAGGTGCTACGACAGCAGCGCAGGTGCGTCCTGCCTGGTCCTGCCTGGCCCTCCAGGTAAAAGCCAGTGTACCATCTTTGAAGTCAGAGCGCCTCTGCCGAAGTGCCGCTTCTTGCCTACGTGAGGCAGGTTGTGGCTATTTCTGTCAGACTACAATCCATACACCAAGTCAGTGGCTGCTTCACACCTATGGCCTTGTTGTGCTCCATGAGTCCCCAGCGTGGGTGGGCAGTATAATGTTATATAATATAAATAAATAAATATATATATAAAATATTATTTGGGTCAGAATCATAAGGAAGAGAAGGAAGAGAGACAGAACATACTGTAGCTGCTCAGTAGTCCTTATGTTGGCCACAGTCTGCATAACCATTGGCCAGTCAACTGCTGCTAAACAAATGCAAACCACAGTTTGCAGTTTTTCATTTCCCAGCATCAAATATTTGAAATATTCAATTGCTTCTGAAATATATTCCAAATGTATTCAGTGATGGCCCACCAACTCAAAAATTTTGCAGATAGATGGACATAGTCAGACACATGAATAATCAGCAGGCTAAATAAATAGATAATAATCAATAAAAAAGTAGGTTTTCTGTATGGATCTTACTGATTTGAAGTCTCTTTGTAAACAATTCCACAGAAAGCCTCAGTTTTGTAAACACCTCTATACTTCACAATGTTTGCTCTGGTTGGTAGCAGTCTGTATGCATACGTCTGAGTTGGCATAATCCACTTGTAGGATATTTCAGCATTTTCCACATGGAGTTGAAATCTATCCACAGTCCAATATGAAAACATTAATTTACCTATAGTTCCATTTCCAAGGATCACTTTTGGAAGGGTGAATTTAGTGGACGATTACCAAAATCAGGTGTTCAGCTGTGCGTCAGTCTCTTTGTAGTAGCCCATTGCGATATTTTTTGAGGCCAAATGGAAGGACAACAGGGAATATTTGTCTGAGTAGCTGTTGATTTTCAGTACGCTTTTTACTTAAAAAACATTTAAGAAACTACATTTTGTTCAGGCACAATATTAAGGGGGATTACCTGGCCTCTTTCTTAATTACTGTAACTCTGAATAACATGAGATCGAAATGAATCTTGATTTTCACATTCATCTAAGAAGATGGGGAGAGCTAAAGGGTTATGTAATCTACAGGTTAAAAAGGGAGACTTGGACCTTATTTCTGCAGCTGTTAATTCTTAGTTTAGCTGCTGCCCACCATGTAATTTTGGAGATTATTGGGATTTGTTATTGCTATGTTAATTCATCTTTATTAACTGTCAGGTTATTTTGAGGGATTTCCAAAACATACACATGTATGCATGCACACCATTTAGTACATTTAGACTGTACCATAAATTAAAAAGAACCAAGGACATGGGAACTCGTTCATCTATATTGGTTAAATATTAGAAAAATCCTTGTTATGGATTTGATTCAGTGGAATTAACCATCTCCCAATAACTCCCAGACACAGTTCAGGACCTGGCGATGAGTTGGACATGCACTGTTCCCACTGATTACTTTGGATGCCACTGCTTTATTTGGGATGATAAGATAGTTTAGCAATATGGATGTGGGCCACTCCATATCAGTTGTCGTGGTGCCAGAGGATAGCATATTTAATTTATTAGCATAGATGTAGCCTCAGTGTCCAGTGCAGCAGATATGCCACACATCTGCTGGAGCTGCAGAGTGATCTGAGCAGAGTGCTCAGTCAGTCTTGCATAGCCTCGATACATTCAATTAGTGTGCATGAATACTGATTATGCATCTGTTATATCCAGGATACACATGGACCATGTGCTTTTGCTGAGCAGATGCAGAGTTTGCAGATTTGTTACACAAGCTGCATAGGTGTAGTAAGATGTACCCACACATAACACTTATATGACTGGTTTGAAATGTACTATAAGCGCAGATTCTTTGCATGTGTGCTGTGTCTCAAGGAGACAAATGTCTACTATTCCCCAGCAAAAGGCCAAATTTATGAGTTTCATGTTTGTTTTACCCAGTCAATAGCATCTCTAGGTGGAAACAGAACTGTGATAAATGCAAGTTTTTGATGCCACCACACAGTGAGTGAGGTTCAGGTGTCTTTGCTTCCCTCCTGATCTATTGATACCTCAGAATCATAGAAATGAGAGAAAATGGATATTCCAGGAGACTTGAGACAATCCTGATAGTTTGTAGTCCAGGCCTGTTAGTGGGAATTTACTGAGATTTCAGAGACCTTATGCAAAATATATGTTACTCATATATGGTACCTTGTTCTCATTAGGAAACCTAATCAAATGCAGCATAACTGTGGTACAGTTCATAACTAAACTCACTAAATGTCTCTTAGATTAAATTTCCTAAAATACTGAAAGGAACAAGACTCCTGATTCCCATTTAAAACCACTGGGAAAATGACAAGCATTTAACTTACCTCAAGGAGAAAATGCAATAATCTTAGCTTTTTATAGCCTTGTATACAATGTTTTATAGTTGCAAACACAGTATCATTTCACTGCATAGATTCTGTGTATTCTGTGAAGACCATAAACTGCTATCTAGTATAGTATTTCTTAGCTGTTTGTTTCTTTTGTCACAAACATTTATGGGAAACACAACATACAGAGTGTAATGGTAAGAGTACTGGAAAAAAGTTGTCACAATAGTTGCTGCCAAATGCTTTCTTTGAAAACAATCTGCTGCAAACTTAATGAGATTTACTGCATTTAAAATGAATTTAAAAGCCTTTAGCATTTTACTCCTAGCTAGTTTTGTATAAAATGATAAACCTACTAATTGCTGTAAGAATACAGATAGAAAGAAGTCCCTGAAAAAAATATATATTTTTTTAAACTACAAACCTGTAATTGTAAATGATGTGCCCAGCAGAAGTTCAGTTACAATCTCAGCCTCATTAACAGAGGACTTCATTACATTTATGTTACATAAGAGCTTTCCCTCTGTCTTCCTAGATATTTTTGTTTTGTTTTGTTTTTGAGGATTCTTTTGCACATGTGTGTATCCATCTGCCCAACCACATCCTAAGGGACCCAGAGAGTGAGAGAATGAGAGACTGTTTTATGTCTGTGTAAGCAGTTGTTCCACATCTACTTTTCTCTGCACCACACTGTAACTAAAAACCTATTCATTTAAGTTTTGAAGTATATATTTCAAGCTACATTCATTAGGAATGAATCTCCTTCCCTTTTCTTTACCACATTCTTGCAGGGCTCTTGAAGCCTGAGCACTGAGTTCAGGCTTGGCAAGTGCCCACCCCCCTCTAAGGTCCAGGTTCAAGCTGTATTTGGGTTCTTTTCTGCTGATGCCTGCAAATTCAGCAGGGAAGTTCAAGAGAGGATAGATGAGCCCTAACACTGCTTAGGCCAGGATCCATTTCAGAGCTGAAAGGTGACAAAAAGTGCAAAAGTGAAGTTGGTCCAGGAAGGTTTTAAACAGCAAGCCATAAATTATCCCTTTGCCCCCCTTTTTTTCCATTCCTTCCCCCTTCTAAGAGAAGGCATTTCCAGTAAAAGCTAAAATTGTCTCAGAAATTGGCTCCATTCTTTTCAACACTCTGAAAGCTTTGCTGCTGAGAAGGACCCCTAGTGTTTTTGCCAGGTTTCTTCTCCTTCTGGCTTATGTATGTATATGTATTTCCTACATACATAAATAATCACACACACAGTGCAGGGTCAAGTTTTCCACCCATATGTCTCGAAGTGTGCACCTAATCTATGCTTGGGTTTGCAGGGCTGGCTGTTTCCAAAGGCATACTGCACCGTGGGGAAAGCTGACTTTTATAGCCTAATAATGACTGTAGACATACTGATCAGGAATACATGGTTACTTGGCATACCACTCAAATAGCAAAGGGCTTTCTGCCCATGTGACATGCCAACTCCCAAGGATGATCACCCAGGGCTCAAACTACTTAAGATCTCTAAAGAAAGATATATCGGAAAGGGTCATATACATATTCTGCCCAGTGATATAGGGAATACAGAGAATAATATGATGAAACTTGATTAAGTGCATTATTGAGAGGTGGAGAAAATGCAAACATATTGGGGACGAGACAATTATAGACTGAAGGAGAAGGGAATGAAAAATAGGCATACCTTAACCAGCCTTCTTTTTCAGAAACCCAATCAACCTTTCTCCACAGTAGCATTTTATCCTATACAAACCTCTATCCAGAGAAAAAGCTAAAGAAAGCTGTTTCAGTAAAGGAAAGTTGCTTGGAAGAGTTTGATTGTGAACTCGGAAAAGAGAGTGAAGAGTTGGAAAAAAATGGAAGAAATCTACAGAAAAGAGAAAGAGAGGGGAGAAAGGTATGTATAAAGTGACTACCTTTTGCTATTACTCTCTGGCATCCTTTTTCTAGGAATTTTTAAAAGAAGACAGGTAACATAAATCAGCAAAAAACTCTGTGAACTATGTGAACTATGGTTTTAACGACAAGAAGGTACAGTGGTCCAATGATGGGCTGGTAATTCACCCAAGCACACAGAGGCGTGGGGGCTAAGCGCTGCACCTCCTCCCCCCCACACACACCCCAAGACACTAACAGGGGCTGCACCCTTCCCTTCCCTCCCTGGGGCCTGGTCTACAAATCTCCAGCAGAGGAAGAAGCAAACTGGCTCAGTGGGCTGCTGGGTGCCAGCCTGCAACAGAGCCATGGGACGTCCAGAGTGCCCCCGACACCTTTCTGAGAGGGTGTCTGCAGGACTAATAGCCTGTGACATCCAATTTTATATATATATATATATATATATATATATATATACATATATAATATATTTATATATATATGTATTCATGGTCAAGACATTTGGCTAAATCAGATTTAGATGTGGATTTTTATCCGGTATTTCGTATAGGCACAGCACTAACTGGGCAAGAATTATTCAGAGTACTTAAATGTGCCTTATGTGCCTTATACATGTTTTTTTTTTTTTTGGCTGTTTGTTTGTTTTGTTTTGTTTTGTTTTTGACCTGAGAAAACATGACTTACTTGAAACAGAAACATGCAGAAAGGTTAATTTTGACACTCAGTATATATTACAAGCTGTCAGACTATTTTGACCTTTTTAAAGAATATTTTCTAATGTTCCAATTCAAAGTGTTTTTGTATAATAATGTAGTCTGAAAACACTTAGAAAGGTTGAAATTCAGATATAAATGTATGAAAATTAGCCAAAGAAAATAAAATAGCTCACCAAATCTAATTCAGACATTTGGTTCATATAAATTTCTAATATTATGTTGTCTTCTGCCTGTGTACTACTCCCATTATCTTTCCCCTCTCCCTGCTTTGCTGTTTGAATGGCCATGATTAATGGCTTTCATCCTTAAGATGCTTTCATATGCAGCTCATCTCTAGATGAGAACTTTTTCTCTAATATTTTGATATTAGTTTTTCTTTGTTGTTTGTTTTTCATGAAAAACCTATTTTCTAATCATGACCAGTACCTGCTTCTAAAATTTAACCTCAACTAAAATATAATACTTAAATTTTCAAGGTAAATTTTCAACTTGTAAAGTTTCATCTTGCAAATTTGAGAAGTTTGATATCTTTTTCATTAACTGTGCTAGGATTGTCTCTTTTAGCAGGTTAACAGTAAAAAAAAAAAAAAAAAAGAAAAAAAAAAAAGAGATACACACAATTAACTGATTTGCAGTTAATTTTCCCCAGTAAATATATATTACCCACATTTTACACTTTTTAGAAGTTATTTTCTTGGCCCTTTTATTTTTTATTTTTTATTTTTTATTTTTTAAGATGCCTTAGCACTCATTACATAAATTAGCATGCAAAGGAATAATTAACTCATACCCAGTATAAAAGAATTTAATTGCACAACAGAAAAGTTTTGTTGTTCATTATCCTGATAGACAACACACTCCTGCAACACAGCAAGTTAATATCTACCCTATTTTTCTTCCTAAATCCAAATACATAAAATAGATGTTGGCAGTTTCATTAGAGCTATTTAAAGAAATTTTACTAATTTATCTTGTATATGATCTGTAAGCCACGCTGCTGGAAAAGTAAGCACATAATAAAAAACAATAAGACAAGATAGTGACAATACATCAACTCTTTATGGATATATTGCAACTCTTTCTGCAATTAAGATGGCTCACTAATGGTACAAGCAATCCCTAGCTCTGTTTCTCTTCTGAAAATTCTTCATCTCTCTCCCTGGCTCTGTAAGCTCTAGAACCATTAAATAAATACATAAATAAATCCCTTCTATCTGAGAGTTTTTCTCTCCTGACCATGACAGTTGCACACACTGCAGGATTAAGGGAGGACATAAGAAACAAACAGACAAACAAAAAATAAAAAATCTTCTGGCTGGTAAGAAAAACAAACAAGAAGTAATCACACATCTAACTACATATGGCATATGTACTAAATATTTCTATATCCCGTTGACAGGAGATGGCAAAAACACTTACATCTCTTTGGTAATTAACTCATTTATGACTTATTGAGAACAAAGTAAATGGAGTGCCTGAAATTTTCATGACTGCAGCGTGTGAGTGAGCCAGGTTTCCTCATGAGATAAGCAAGTTTTGTAATCTGCAAGACAAAACTGAACTGGTGATAGTTTGGTTTATTATTCCATTAAGCATACTACCCCAGAAACTGAATACTGCAGCTGGGAGATGCAACATCTATTGAATAACAATGCAAATACTGGGCCATGTTCAGAGATTCACCAGAACCATGAGGAGTTTGGAACCTCTGAAGACTTGAACCAAGCTGGTCCAGAATTAGAAAGAAGGACAAGTGCCCTTCACCACAGAAACACCCTGGAGATACTGATAAAGCTTAAAGTTTATCTTTAGGGGGATGTGTCACACATTTATTTGTTTTCACTTTTAGACAGTGTTTTCTATCTAGATAAATGATTGACTTTGGCATTTTGTGGACAAGCACTTAGGTTAGAAGTAAGAAAGTTAACACTCAGAGCTGGTCTGGCTGGAAGCCTGCATCTTCTTTTACCAGAATGGCTGACGTTTACAATGATAAAAAGTAACTGAAAGCAGGTGAGGAAAGAATAGTGAATATGCTCTTGGTGTTTGTCACCTAGTATATTAAAAGTAACTATAGGGAAATAATTTATACAGCTCTAATCTACTACTGAAAATGCATTTATGCTCACATTTAATCTGAATTCATGAGATTTGAGCATATGCTTAAAGCTGTACACATGATTCCTGGACTGAGCAAATTGGCCATTTACCACTGATTTCAGTGGGAGTTTAGTACCATTAGCATTTTGAAGTGCTCAGACAATTGTGTTACTAGCACTTATATCTCTTTAAAATCTTACCTTAATGGTGTCCATGCCAGTAAATTTAATAGTGTTGGGAAATGTTCTCTGGCCTTGTGGCCAAGTGACACAGTCTGGCCACATCCTTACAGGAAAACTCTTCAAATTCAAAATTGGGTGGCTGCATCCAAACTTGGTAATACCAAGGGCAATCCCCACATCGTAAGGACTGGGGAGAATGCGAACTGGCCCCATGCCAGGGGCTGTTTTAACAGATCAGAAGGCTGTGTTTCACAGCCCAGTAACACTCCCTAGATAGGTTTAGTTTTTACGTACAGCCCTCATAGCCTTTTTTTTTTTTCTTTTTCTTTTTTTTTTTTTTTCTCTGTAAAATTCTTCATAAAAATCAGCATTGGGTACACAAAAGGAAGAGGTTCCTTTCAGAGCAAAATCAGATTGTTTGTCTTTAGAAGCCAGGTGCCAGATGAAGTGCTAATTTCCTTTGCTTATCAGATGGATTGTTGACAAAGTGATAGAAATTTCTAACAGGGTTGGATATTTGGGAGAGCAGTGATGTTATAGCATCCTGCATATCTAATGGAGAACTATTCTTTGCTGCAAAAACTATGCAATAATTTTGCCCAGTTATTACAAGTCCAGCACTTAGTTGGCAAAGATGCTTTGAAGATCCTACAGTCTGTAAGCATGGGTAAACCACAGATGAGTCAGCCTGAAGGAAAGAGGTTCTTCAATGAGGATTTTTCTCTTCCTCTAAGTAGCAAATATTAGCTAATGTCAGAGGCCTAGTTCCAGACATAATGGAAGCATATCTAGTCTTGTTTAATAAATTCTTTATCCTTAGGTAATATTTTGAAGGATATTATTTAAACTTGTGGATTGTCCCATTTCAACCCCATGTTTAATTTTCCTTCTTTTCTTCCTTCAGAAATAGATTGTTCAACCAGCTGATCTGTTATCACTGAAACATGTACAATGGAGAACATGGCTGTGCATTTCCTTGTCAATGAGGCTAGAATAGAAATCAAAGAAAGTGGTGCTGCTGCTTTGTTAGCAATACTTCTAGCCTGCTACTGTCTTTTAAGATATGCTTAGCAGGTGGAGAAGAAACTCTGCTTTGGAAAGTGCCATCATATATGGTAATACTTTCAGCTGGCAAGAGCTAGCAAAGCCTGAAGAAAACAGGACATTTCATCAATCTAACCCAGACCACAGAAAGTATCTGCTAAAGACAGAGAAATCTGAAATCTAAAACCTGAAACAATATTATAAGTGCTCTGAAAAATAGAGGATACAGAAAGCCAAGAGCTTTCATTTTCTAGAGAGCTCTTGGTTTTGGATAGATTAAGATACCTCAGCTCTTTCCTGGAAGGCAAGAACATAGAAAAGATGAGGGAAAGCATGAGAGTAACAGAAGCTGTTATAAGTCTAATGAACATTATTTGACTGAGTCATTGTATAATTTACAAAATTAAAATCATGTGGGTTTTGTCCTTTGCGTACTGTTTGCAAATTTTTTCAATGTGATCACAGAGTTCCCATTTTTTTAAGAAACCTAAGTGCTTTCTCTATGGTTTTCACATTAAACCAAGTGAAATCATTTTACTTTCCACCGACACCCTGTGCTTTCTCTCTATCCTTTTCCAGACCATCTTTTCAGTAAGAAAGTTCCCTCTGACTTTCTAGAGCCTTTTAAAGATCTCTTTTCTTAGGAACTTAAATTTTCCAGATGTCAGAGATTTAAAAACATCCAGTTGTATAGTGATCTGATCAATGTTTTAGTAGTAGTTTAAAAATATTGACATAATATGTAGAGAGAATACATGATGGCACGTGGAGATATAAAGATTTTATTGGCATTAGGTTGCATTGGCTACATTACTCACGTGGTGAAGTCATGAATGTGTGTTGTTATCACTATTTATTATTTATATAGCGCCAAAAATGTGCTTAGCAGCACCTTGTTATGAATATAATAAAACTTTTTTTACAACATGGCCTATCATGTATTTACATTCGACTCTATTTTAGAGATATTTCAGAACACTCTGTAGGGTTTTAAATTTGTGTTGGTTTTATTTTCCAGAATTCTCCCTCTAAATTCTGGCTTCTGTCTCCCTCCCCTTTCTCTCCACTTCCCTCCCCCACCTGTCACATCACATACAAAATTTTATTTTGTGGTATTAAACACTCGTACTTTGCAGTTTTCCTGGGATAAACATTGGTACTTCTTGCTGCAAAGCTGGGAATCTAGATATCTGCTGGGACAGACCAAATATTTCTAGTTCTGAAATAACTCATGCTCCAGAACAGAAAATGCTTTGTAGTACACTTTGGAGGAGGGAAAATAAAATGAAATTCAATTAAAGTAAATAATTTTAAAAAACCTCTAATATAGGAAAAATGAGGGAATAAATGCCAGGGCTTTTCTCTGGAAAAAAAGGGGAGGAGTTTGCTACCCTGGTGGCTGAGCATCACCCGGGAAATCTCTATCAGATGCCTCTGAATTCAGTGCAAGGCAAGGGATCACCACCAGAGAGGGAGCCTCTGAACTTCATCTAGGTTAGCAGGTAAGTTTAGCTGTGATCAGCAAGGCATGAAGTTAGGGCATCAGAGATGAACCTAATTCATTCCCACAAAAGTGGAATGGTTACCCAACAATTACCTGTGTGAAGCGCTTTCCTGGGCCTTGCTGCCCAGGAAATAACTCTGGGAGTTCTTCCATACATATGTGCACATGTACACCTACTATGGTCCATTTAACCACAAAGGCCA
Source organism: Aythya marila (assembly GCF_965140915.1). Taxonomy (NCBI): domain Eukaryota; kingdom Metazoa; phylum Chordata; class Aves; order Anseriformes; family Anatidae; genus Aythya; species Aythya marila. The sequence continues at coordinate 44,210,335 of NC_139044.1, forward strand.
TCTTTTTCTGTGAACATCTTCCTTCTGACAATTTTCCGTATCATTAGTAATGAATATCTTCATGAGGTGTAAAAAAATGGTGAAAATGTAGCGTACATGAAACAGAAATCTCTGTCAGCTCTAATGTGTCAAGAACATAACTGCTTAAAAAGTGTTCCGGACCACTAGTATGCCTGTGAAGGCTTTTCTTTCCTTTAAAAGTTATTTATTTATTTATTTATTTGTTTATTTAGTTATGTATTTTTGTCTGATTTTGCAATAGCAAAATATTTAGTCTGTCCAACTTCAATATCAGTAACTTTTAGTTACAACCAAAACAGCTGTTTTCAGGCCAAAGGCACCTGCTTGTCATCATTTATGTGCCTTTCTCAAGCTCTTTGTACTTGCGAAAATTTATTATCAAGAAAAGACTATTTTGGCAAAAGTAGCTATCTGCATAATGCAGAATTGATGTTACAATTTATTCAGTGTACTAAGAATTCATCGTGATATTTTCAATGGATTTTTTTTAAATTCTAATAAGAAAAATAATAATTCATAATTTGTCTACTTCATAAAGCCCTAGGTCCTGAAGCTACAAGTAAATATTTGACAGCATCTTGTTTGATCTTCTTTATAATACACACCATAAAGTTTCTCTAAAATAAAGTGTGATTAAACTGAAGGGTATCTGTGTCTCTCCCTTTCTCTCTGCCCTCCTCTCACTCAAAATTCAATCTTTATTTTGAAACTGACAGAGAGAGATATAATCCATGGCAAATTGAGGTAATTTGTTCCAGTGAAAAAAAAATATTTAACTGTTAAAAATATGTGCCTTCTTTTTTGTCTGAATTAGTCATGCATCATCTTCCAGCTATTGGATTTAGCTATACTTTTGTCTGCTAGGCTGATGACCAAGCTCATTGTTGAAATTTTGCTGCCTTGGAGGTGTTTTTTTACAGGCTGTGATCAAATCAATTCCTAATGTTTTATAGCAATTGGAATAAATATGCTTTCAGAATCCCTTGACTAGAAGGCATAATATCATCATTTTTTCTTTCCTTGGAAGGAACATTATTCAGTAATTTAGTCATTCTTATGACACTTCTCTAAAGTTTCAGTAATCCATCAACATCCTTCTTGAACCATGGTTCTGAGAGTAGACATAATATCACAGGGGCTGCCACCTCAGGTGCAAGTTCAGCACTGTGGCACAGGCTCCCCCTCTCCTGTTCCACTGTCCCAGGATGTCTGTGCTTCTGCATCCGCTCAGGAGCTTACATTTGTCTGGTAAGAATCATAAGCCAATCACTTTTTCCAAAATGCCATCTGTGATTACACTAAAGATAGGAAGCTAGACTCTAGAAACTCCCTCCATTATGCATGTGAAGGAGATACTCCACAGCACATCTCTTAACCTAACTCAGAATCTGTGTCTTCCTTTTGACCAAAGAATCTAAGGTGATTAAATCCTAAATTAGGCCCTTGAAGCTAAGCAGGGTGAAGACCACTCCCTTCCACATTTTCAATTCTTTTTCATGTGGTAAAACAACATAAACATTATATTCCATCTATACATCCCAACACTGAGTTAAATGACTGCATCTAGCGCGAGCGACCAGGAGCGCGGCGAACAGGACGGGCAAACAGGGCGTGGCGCGTCGAAGGGTGTGGCGCGGCAGTTTGCACGGCATTTCGCGCGGGCAGGGCGAGCGGGGGGCCCATCGTCGCTCTGTTGCAGCTGCCTCTCCCTTCGGTGCTTGTAACCTGCTTGCGTAGAACCTGACCATGGTATCAACCAGGCAGAAAACCGTGGCCTCTGCATCTCGTGCAGCATCTCCAGCCACGGTCACCAGTGTGGCTACTCAGACGGAGGGCTCGGGGAAACACGCAGCCGTCCAGGTCCTGGGCTGCAGAGTGTGCCCCAGACCTTCTGTCGGTCTCCGACAGCAGTGGTGGGTATGCCTGTGGGAGGTGTGCCCAGGTTGAAGAACTGCTCAGCCAGGTAGCGGAGCTCCGGGAGGAGGTGAACAGGCTCCAGAGCATCAGGGAATCAGAGAGGGAAATTGACTGGTGGAGGTGCACTCAGCCCTCTCTGAGGCAGGCTCACAAGCCTGCCACAGCACAGGCATCTCCTGTTATGCAGAAGACGGAGGTTCCCTCCTCCTGCCAGGCAGCGGGAGGAGACCTAGATCAAGGGGGGGAATGGAGGCAGGTGCCTATTCGGGGTGGTAGGCGAGCCCTCTCTCTGCCCACCTCACCTTCTCATCTACCCTTAAATAATCAATATGAAGGACTAGAACAAGACAATCTGAATGACAAAGTAGATAAAAACCCGTCCCCCGTTGGAGGGGGTGCCTAAGACAAGGTGACCTACACATCGCATTGCCACATCATCCTTCAAAAAAGAAAGAAGGGCTATTGTTATGGGGGGCTCCCTTCTGAAAGGGACAGAGGGACCGATATGCCGACCGGACGCAACCCGCAGAGAAGTCTGTTGCCTCCCTGGGGCTCAGGTGAGAGACTTTGCCAAGAAAGTCAAGTGCCTGGTACGGCCCACTGACTACTACCCGCTACTGGTCTTTCAGGCTGGTAGCGATGAAGTAGCAACGAGAAGTCCGAAGGCGATCCAAAGAGACTTTAGGGATTTGGGGCGACTACTTAGAGGATCAGGGGCGCAGGTTGTATTTGCCTCTGTCCTTCCGATAGGGGGGATTGAAGCTGAAAGGCGTGCTGTTCACATAAACTCGTGGCTTCGAGACTGGTGTGACCGGCAGAATTTTGGGTTCTTTGATCACGGGAAGGTCTATGCTACACCGGGCCTGATGGCACCGGATGGGATGCGCCTCTCTCGGAGAGGGGTAAGGATCTTTGGTCAGGAGTTGGCAGGGCTGATAGATAGGGCTTTAAACTAGAGTCGAAGGGGGAAGGGGCTAAAACCAGGCACGCCGGTGAAGACCTAAGGGATGGTACGCTAGAATCAGAGGGGCTGTGTGCCAGTGAGGTCCTTCGGTCAGATCCACAAGGTGCTGAGTGTAAGGAGACGCACCTGAAGTGCTTCTACACGAACGCACGCAGTATGAGGAATAAAATGGATGAGCTAGAAGTCCTGGCCCAGTCCCGCAACTACAACATCATCGGCATAAGTGAAACCTGGTGGGATGAGTCCTGTGACTGGGGTGTTGCGATAGATGGTTACAGGCTCTTCAGGAGGGACAGGCAGGGTAGGCGAGGTGGTGGGGTGGCGATGTATGTGAAGCAGGGGCTGGACTGTGTGGAACTTCAGGTCGGCAATGGCAAAGTTGAGAGCCTCTGGGTAAGGATCAAGGGACGAACGAATAAAGGGGATGTCGTTGTGGGAGTCTATTACAGACCGCCTGGCCAGGACGATAGCACCAATAACTTATTCTTTACAGAACTAAGAGAGGTCTCGAGATTAACTCCCCTTGTCCTTATGGGGGACTTCAACTTGCCAGACGTTAACTGGGAGTGCCACACGGCTGACACGAGCAAGTCCAGGAGGTTCATGAAGCACCTAGATGGTAACTTCTTGGTGCAGGTGCTAACGGAGCCAACTAGGAAAGGTGCCCTCCTAGACCTGTTGCTAGAAAACAGAGAGGGTCTGGTGGGAGATGTGGTGATTGGTGGCCGCCTCGGTCATAGCGACCATGAAGTGGTTGAGTTCAAAATTTACGGTGACAGAAGGAAAAGTGCCACCAAAACCTCATCCCTAGATATGGGGAAAGCGGACTTCAGGCTGCTCAGGGAACTAGTCAGCAAGGTCCCCTGCGAAACTGCTCTTGAAGGCCTCAATGTCCACCAGTGCTGGTCATTCTTTAAGCGATGCCTCTTAGAAGCACAAGATCAGGCAATTCCTAAATATCGCAAGTCAGGCAGGCAGGGCAGGAGGCCGGCATGGCTGACCAGGAACATTCTAATGGAGGTTAGGCGGAAACAGAGAGTGTTTCGCTACTGGAAGGAGGGCCAGGTGTCATGGAAAGAATACAGGGATGCTGTTCATGTTTGTAGGGAGAAAGTTCGTGTGGCCAAAGCACAGCTAGAGTTGAAGCTGGCTGTGTCTGTGAGAGAAAATAAAAAGGGTTTTTTTAGATATGTGAATGGAAAAAGGAGAACTAAAGAATACATAGGGCCACTCCTTGATAGGGAAGGTCTCCTCACAGACGATGACGTAGGCAAAGCAGAGACGCTTAACGCCTTCTTTGCCTCTGTCTTCAATGCCGATGATGGGCTTCGGGACCCAGGGTGCCCTGAGCTGGAGGACCAGGATGGTGGGGATGACAAACTCCCAACCGACCCTGAACGTGTGCGGGATTTGCTACTCCACCTGGATACCTACAAGTCCATGGGTCCAGATGGGATTCATCCACGGGTGCTGAAAGAGCTGGCGGACGTCATTGCGGAACCTCTCTCAATTATTTTTCAACGATCCTGGGAATTTGGAGAGGTCCCGGTAGAATGGAAGCTGGCAAATGTTGTGCCGATTTTCAAGAAGGGTCAGAAAGAAGACCCTAGCAATTACAGGCCTGTCAGTCTCACGTCAGTGCCTGGTAAAATCATGGAGAAGATGGTTCTCGAACTTATTGAGGAGCACCTGGGGAACAAAGCAGTCATTGGTCCCAGCCAGCATGGGTTTGTGAAGGGTAGGTCCTGCCTAACTAACCTGATTTCCTTTTATGATAAGATCACCCATATGGTGGACCAAGGGAAACCAGCTGATGTGATTTTTTTGGACTTCAGCAAGGCTTTTGACACGGTTTCCCATAGGATCCTACTGGACAAAATGTCCACCATACAGCTAAATAAAAACATCATACAATGGGTGAGCAATTGGCTAACGGGCAGGGCCCAAAGGGTTATGGTAAATGGGGCTGCGTCAGGCTGGCGGGCGGTCACCAGTGGGGTCCCTCAAGGCTCCATTTTAGGGCCGGTACTTTTCAATATTTTTATAAACGATCTGGATGTAGGAATAGAAGGTATTTTGAGCAAGTTTGCTGATGACACCAAACTTGGAGGAGTTGTGGACTCGAATGAGGGTGGAAAGGCCTTGCAGAGGGATCTGGATAGGTTGGAGAGCTGGGCGATCACCAACCGCATGAAGTTCAATAAGAGCAAGTGCCGGGTCCTGCACCTGGGACGGGGAAACCCTGGCTGCACGTACACACTGGGCGATGAGACCCTGGAGAGCAGCCTAGAAGAGAGGGATCTGGGGGTCGTGGTAGACAGCAAGTTGAATATGAGCCAGCAGTGTGCCCTGGCAGCCAGGAGGGCCAACCGTGTCCTGGGGTGCATCAAGCACGGCATCGCTAGTAGGTCAAGGGAGGTGATTGTCCCGCTCTACTCTGTGCTGGTGCGGCCTCACCTCGACTACTGTGTGCAGTTCTGGGCACCACAGTATAAAAAGGACATGAAACTGTTGGAAAGTGTCCAGAGGAGGGCTACGAAGATGGTGAAAGGCCTGGAGGGGAAGACGTACGAGGAACGGCTGAGGTCACTGGGCCTGTTCAGCCTGGAGAAGAGGAGGCTGAGGGGAGACCTCATCACAGTCTACAACTTCCTCGTAAGGGGGTGTCAAGAGGCAGGAGACCTTTTCTCCATTAACACCAGTGACAGGACCCGCGGGAACGGGGTTAAGCTGAGGCAGGGGAAATTTAGGCTTGACATCAGAAGGGGGTTCTTCACAGAGAGGGTGGTTGCACACTGGAACAGGCTCCCCAGGGAAGTGGTCACTGCACCGAGCCTGTCTGAATTTAAGAAGAGATTGGACTGTGCACTTAGTCACATGGTCTGAACTTTTGGGTAGACCTGTGCGGTGTCAAGAGTTGGACTTGATGATCCTTAAGGGTCCCTTCCAACTCAGGATGTTCTATGATTCTATGATTCTATGATTAAACATGCTCAGTGCTATCACTGAGTTAACATTCAGTAATCCAAATAATCTGCCTGAAGCTATGTATATATATGACACCCTGTGATTTTTGTGTGACAACTACTCGTACTCTTTATTGCTCCACATTTTGTAGTCATAAAAAGTGTAGGTTTAAAATGTTAAGGTCTGCTTCATCCTCATAATTGCTTTAAATTATTCCTAATGCTTATATTTATTGCTAGGCCTGAGTATACTGCATTTGATAATATATGGCATATATTTATTTGTTTGTTTGTTTATATTTTTTCTCTAATACAGTTGTGACGTGCTGAAGGCTGCTTTGTTTATCAGCATTTAGGATTTTCCACCAGGAGGTCCACATTTAATACAAGGGGTTGGGGGGCAGAAGATTTGCCTTGCTGGTTCTCACAAGGTCTGAGAGAATGGAAGAAGAGAGAAGACCAGCATGACCTTTCTGTCTGGTTCCCTCTGAAATGTGTAATGCTTAAGAAGCTCCATTAATCATGGCATGGGTCTGGCTGGACATTTGTAATTAAGTAATACGAAGACCACAGTGGCTTTGGGTATGAAAATTATATTTTAATTACTTGAGACAGTATATAGTTCAGGGTGAGTGATTGCACAGAAGCCTGCAATGGAATGCTAGACTTGAATCGCTCCCACAAAGCTTGATGTAGTTTTGATTTGGCTCTATATTAGAAAACAGTCAATGTATCAACTTGAGACTCTTCTGTCAAAGTCAGAAGCATGTCAAGCTAGAATTGCCAGTGCCAGCAGACACACACAACCACACACATTCCCATGGAACTCTGGCTTAATGAACTTTACAGCTTCGATCTGCCATGGGAAATCTGAGGTCTCTTGAATTCCTGGAAAATGTGCTTACCTGAACTTCTTTATAACAGTGATTGACTTTTAGCTTACTATGAGCACCTAAGACATTCATTAATAATACATGATTTTGATGATAAAATTATAAGCAAATCATTATTAATTTGGAACTGAAGTGGTAGAATCTAGTGCATTTTGGGGATTCTTTCTAATATAATAATAAATATTAATATAAAATTAATAAACATGAATAATTTTATAAAATAAATCATCGTCCCTGCATTACATAGTGTCATTAACTTTGAAGAAGAGGTTTTATGTCCATTGAAATACTGACTTTCCTGTGAAAGTTAAAGAGTTCATAGGGTTAAAGAACTGTACCCAACCAGCATTTTTTGAACCAACAGAAATTATAGTCACAATAATGGCAATACAAGATTCCATAAACTGGTCCACCAGAGCACTTAGTTCTTACCAAAATGTTCTGGGAAATCACTCACTGTTCACATTACATTTGGAACATCCCCAGGAGCTTAGCTAACTGTTCACTCTAATTGATGTCCTTTTTTTTTTTTTTTTTTTTTTTTTTGATGTGTGCTGGATAGCACATGCTCTGCTGCCTCACAGAATGGCCAGCAAACACCATTCCTTTGCAGGACATGGGAAGTCCTTTTCCTTAAATGTTGATTCAACTTTGAGATAGTTACAAAGACTGCCTATATCAGGAAAAGAGAAAGAAATACTTTATCTCAGGAGTCTGGCAGACAATGTAGAACAAGTCCTATCAATCACATGCAGTGTAGGAATACCACCTCACTTCTGGGGAAATTACTGTGACTATGATGAAAGAGGGTGATTGTAGTAAAACAGCCTCTAAAAAGAGGTGTAGAATTGTCTATTACTTTTATTAGTGAATTGGAAACCACACTGGATTCCTATCTGCACAATATTTAAACATACACACTACTGAAGTCCTAAAGGGTAGACCAATCACTTGCTGGTAATCTTCTCATTTACTTCTTACTCAGTGCACTTCTATTCACAGGTAGAATTTTATTATCTTTGGAACAACTTCATGGAAGTCCTAAGCAAATTAAAATTAATTCTTATACTAGTAAGAACATAACAATATCGTCTCAGACCAAGAGGTTTACTCATCCAGTGCTCAGTCTTTACTTGGACAAGTTAGACTGTCTAGATAAACACAATGTAAACAATTCAAGAACCTCTTCCTTTTTTGTCAAGATAAACATTTACTGCACAAAGATAAAGGTACCACTTACTTTGTACACAGTTCTGTGAATTCTTATTGTGTTCTGTATAGAGAAGAGATTCTCTGAGTGTTAATATCTATCAGACTTGTCTTCTACTGAGAAAGTTCTCCTGGACTGATTTAAGTGCTGTTGTTATTAAGAAGTAAACACCGACTAATCATTGGTATGTCTGTCTGTCTATTCAGAAATCATTTGTGAACATACTGATTAATCTTTTTGTAGTTTCAGTTTTTAAGTTGATTCCTATATCTGTAGATTTCAGCTTTTTGTACAGCTTATCCATAGAATCATCAAATCACTGAATGATTTGGGTTGGACTTTAAAGACCACCAAGTTCCAACCTCCTTGTCATGGGTAGAGACACTGTACTTTACACCAGGTTGCTCAAAACCACATCCAGCCCGGCTGTGATCCCTCCCTCAGAGGGAGGTCGAGAATCACCTCCCTCAGCATGATGGGCCACACTTCCAGGGATGGTACATCCACAACTTTTCTGGGCAACCTGTTCCATTATCCAGTATTCAGACTTCTATTTGTCAAGCTGTTGAAGTGATTTGCAGCAGTAGGACTCGTTAAGCTAGGGAAGATTGTTAGTTGTCTTATGTATGTCTTCCACTCACTTACTTTTTGAACACACATAAACTTAAAGCATTTTAAAAGTTCTATGGTAAAAAGTCACATGCTTAAACTATGTATTATGTAAAGTAGAACCTTATTTGTTTTTCTTTTGAGTATTTTCCAGATAAGCTCTTTTGATGCCTTCTAGTTCTCAGATTGGAACACGTATTAAAAACATTGGTAAGCCATCCTATGGTTAAGTATGTCCAGCTGTCCTAGAGTTGATATAACCAAGTGATTTAACAGTCATTTCCCAAAATTTTTGCAACTACAATGTCTATATACCTGTCTTTTCTTTAGGCTGAAGTCCTGAAGAAAATGTGCTACCTCAATAGGGTGGAAAGGTGAATTAAAATTATAAGGAATCAAAAAAAAAAATAAAAATGTAGGGATGATGATGTATCTTTGTGGTAATTAAAAGAGAAAAAGATAATAATAATATGTATAGGTGACTTTTCTGAAGTCAAAAGATGATGCTACTTAGGACCTAGCACTGATGAAGAGCACTGTTTCTGAAGAAAAAAAAAAAAAAGTATCATAGAAGTTTGATCTGGATAAGGTGATCATGATATGATCTCCTTCATGTAGCACCATAAGAAACTTTTATTATTAAGGCTGGGAAATTTAGAAAGACAAATTTTCATCACCCAAAGCGTGACAGGATCCTGAACAGACCAGAGTTTTTACGTATAATTGCACTGACTATTCATGTATAAATGAACATGCTAAACCCAACAGCCTTTCACTTCTAAAGCTTATTATAACTCAAAATTCAAAGATGACCAGAAACTATTTTAAAATCAGACAATTCAAATGTTCAAGAGGTAGAGAAAAAATAGAAAGTGATGCAAACAAACCTTCCCCCTCTCCACCATGCTGGTGCAGGATAGGATCTTTTCCTACGATGCCTTTTGTTCAGATACTTCCTGTTTGACCAAATTTCTTGGTCCTCTTTTCTAAGGAAGTATGTGCTTCCATCACTTTTGAGGACTTGATTTCCCTCTGGGAAAAGGAAAAAGTAGCAAGGTGTGTGCAGAAAACAAGTGTGGATGTCGCAGCTAACACTGTTCTGAGAAGGCCAACATTTTCAACCAAGTGTAGAGGTATTAGATGGACTTAGTGGCAGGAACGCCACTAAAAAATTCTATATGGATCATTACCACATTTATCCTGGAAATTAGTGGCAGGTTTCCAGCTTCTGAAGAGGGCCTGGACTCCTGTTCTGGGGGCAAGGAACAAAGATACTCTTAATATGGAATTTAATAAGTTTTGGGAAAGTATTTATATAACAGAACTGGAGGACTGATAAATTGATGGAGAATTGAAATGCAATTGAAATATATTTTTGTACTTTCTAGATGCTGTTCTTTGGGGCTACCACTGAAATTGAGAAGTGCACAGGCAGGCTTCCTTCCAGATCCTCTTACATACTTTGATTCTGGGTTGTTCTGCCTTTTCTGTCCGCTGTGCCAGTGTAATCACAATAGGTAGAGAGGTCATGCTATTTTACTGGCATTGAAAACCCCTACTAGACTTAGCTGGACAATCTTGGATGCATTTGCATGGTTAAAGTGCTTATTAAATTTAGGGTCAGGAGTTATTTTTTTCCTTTCACTAGACTGGAAAAATTCTTTGAGAATTGTGGAAGAGAGCACTGGAGTCTACCCTATTTGCTGCATGAGAACAGGTCTAATTTATGAGACCTGTGAATTTCTGTTAACATAATGCTTACTACTATAACCTAGGACACCGAGGATATCCTTGACTCACCTGTCACTTGTTGTAGCATTTAGTCATTCATTCAGCATTTAGTCATAGTGCTTTCATTGCAGCCTGTAAAATTGTTGTAGTCTGCAGAGACATGTATTGAGGCTTAGGGTGTATATAGAAAAATGCAGAACTATGGGGTGGCTTTCAGGAACTGAACATTGACATGCCTGGTTGCCCCTGATTACAGGGGATTGGGCTTAAGATCCAAGGTTCTTCGGAATCAGTATGTCTAAATAAGTGACATTTTTTTGTTTTGTTTTGTTTTCCTCTGCTTTTCTCATTTGTGTATCATTTAGTATTACTTAGTCTGCACAGCCAGAAATATTCTGTAACAGAATGAGGAATACCAACATCCCAGTAATTGGAAAACAGTTAACTATACAAAATACTTTTGCTTTCAAATATATGGTTTAAACTTCACATTGACATAAAAAATATAGAACAATCTTTTAAGGGAAGTGGTAGAAGACCCATTACTTAATGTAAAATTTCACCCCATTTAAATATTGAGGGATATATTATAAGGAAGAGTCATACATTGGCCAGGATGGGACAAGATGACCTAAGAAATCTTTCATCTATAATTATATGTTTATGTGCCCAATGGTTTCCCATAGTTTAGTAACACAACAAACATGCTACTGGATTTGATGCCCAGACAACTCTGTAGCCATTAAACCTGGTATCTATGTGAGTAACAGAAGTATAAGGCACTTTATATCATGGGTAATAGTTCTTATACCCAGAAATGCCACAGTGAAAGAATAAGACATGTTCTTAGTATCATCTAATTTGCCAAGTTCATATTAGTATATATGTAGAAATAATTGATTTAAGCCAAGTAATGGTGCTTAAATCATAACTTGTGCATACATCCAGATTTTTTTTTCTGTACACACACAAACATCCCCACACATCATGCTTGTCATGCTGTTCAACGTGATCTCTGACCTCTATTGTCTTCAGTAAACCCTGTTTCCTACAAGTCTAAACAGAGGCAAAAAACTTGAATTTAAAATACATTTAACAAGCAATACAAGAGCAAAAAGCTATCAGTCACCAGATATCAAATCATATCCTCTCTATAATTGCAGACAAAATTTTCCAGTAGTTCCTTTCAAAAATTTAAGGAGTTTCACCTTTAAAACAAATTAGGTTTCCTATCTCTACTACAGACACTGGAAAGTTGTTTCAGAACTGTGCTTATGGAAAATGACACTCCTAATTTGTGGTGGAAATGCTTTCATTGCTAATGCCTGACTACATGCTCTAGTTGCCTTTTTTGCAACATTTTTTTACTGCTGTGTCACATTCCTGTCTTTCCCCAAAAGTCTGCAGAGGAATCATACCATACTTAGCCTTTGTTCTGACAGACTATGTAAGCTAATGATTTCTGAGTTTCCTTATTTCAACACTTACACAACATAGATTTATCCTTTTATTTACTTTGCTTTGGCATAATTGGTAGCATAACTTTAAAAAAGCATAATATTTTATCAGTGTTAGTAAATTTTTGAACAATACGGTATTAATTTGTTTTTTTTTTTTTGTTTGTTTGTTTGTTTGTTTTTTCATGTTGATGACATTAAGATAACCAACAATGAAGAACAGTGACATTTCATAGGCAAAGTTCAGAAAGTTAGCTTGATTTTGAGTAGCAGTTATTTTAATTTTCCTTAGCTAGAAATAGATAGTTGTGTATTAAAAATGAGTCTGTACAGATTAGGAGAACAAGTTGCTGACTGACCTATGAAAAGTTAGACAAATACTTGGTCATGGTAAAATAATAAAACAGCTTTGTTAGGAGTTGTGTTCCTGTGGCAATGAATCTGTGCTCTTGCTGGTTTCCCATCTGCAGTTGTGCTATAGCATCAATTAAAAGCTTTTCTCACTATGCAGCCAGTACTGCCAGGTCCTTATTCAGTTTTCAAGAATATTTGCCTTCAGTTTATGCTCATTTTATTTACAGGAGAAATTAAAATTTTCTCTTTATTACATTAACCTTCCTTGTTTGCAAAGCCATTTTATTCAATTTCTGTTACTCTTGTGCTCAGGTCTTGTATTCAGCTCATTTCATGTTCCCCTTATTAGTCCATTTTTCACCAGATAACTTAATAATATCCAGTTTAATTAATAAGTTGTCATATTAAACCACATCAGATGCTTTATAGTAGTCCAGATAAATATCTATATTATTGCCTTTTTTTTAAATTAGGTTGGTTTTCATCAAAAGAAAGACATCAATATGTTATTATGTGTTTTATCTCCAATAAAACCATGTTTTTAACCTCTTCTGTCTCCTTATATTTACTTATTTCTTGAAAAAACTGTCTCTAAACCTGATATCCCATGATGAGTTATGAAAACAGGCCTTTTCAATAAATGTACAAAGCTTGCTGCTCACAAACCATATGATACTACCCCATCTTGAAACAATAAAAAAATGGCAAAATATATCCCAATGATTTCCAACAAAGTAATGTAAACAAACAGTCCTAATATTCTCAGGCTCATACATTTTCCCCAAAGATTTGCATTTTTTCTCAAGTAAGATAAAATTGGTGATAGGGAAAATATGTTGGCAAGAAAATTCTAATTAATATGTATTAGCTTTTAGAACTGGATAATCCTTCAGTACTGAATTAAGAACATTCCTTTTGTAGAGTCTGGCAGAATAGACTATACATATCATGTATTTCCTTTCAAGTTCAAGCCTCAGTCTGATGCCTTATGACAACAGCCCATCCCACATCTGTGCTCTGGAATGAAACTTGAATGGGACAGGGTCTTAACTATGCTCTTATGGGTACATCATGTATTCTGGAAATGCTCATTGTTAAAAATGGTATTATCAAAAAACTCTTTTGATTAGTTTTAGAGTATATGTATTGGTAAACATTTCACAACTGGATGCTCTGTGTTATGGTGTTATTAGGTCAAATTCAGCTGTACTTAAAATTTTCCAGCAAGGACTCCAGCATTGTCTCTTATGTTGGAGTTTTTGGCACACCTGCTTGTCTTGACTTGTAGCAGTTCATTTTGAAAATGGTACTTTGTTGCTTTTAGGATGCATGCAAAACCCTGTCTGGACTCACGTCACACAAGAAAAAGCTTTCTGTAACCCAGTCTTTGTGTACATTTCATTTAATATTCAACTTTTGAAGTTTCTTCTGTTTCATCTTCCACAGGTCCTTGTTTTATCTTTTACTTAGTTTTTGTGTACTTTAAAGCTAATATAAATTTTCTCAATTTCACAGTTAAAGGAATTTCCAGTCCTGCAGGCCCAAGATACTAGCAAGAATAATGGAGAAAAACAGTATTTTGTTTGACACATTTTTTGTTCTTGTTGACCTAGGGAAATTTGTGATTGCTTCCAGCTACAGACATCTAGACTCAATTCTACTCAGTCTCTTTGTGCTTTGTTGCTAACTGAAAAACACTTTTTTTTTTTTTCCTAAATTAAAACAAACAAAAAAATCTTCACATAGAAGTAGGTGTCTACTGGTTCTCAGTAAGAAGTTGCTTTACCTTCCTGAGGCAATATTTTAAGTTAAGTGCAAGAATAAGGAGCATTTCCTTTAGTTCACCTGAAGTGAAATATTCCAGTATTGTATCTGAAGTGACCATTTTAGTGTAAAAATTAAAAATTTATTTGTTCTTAACTTGAAGGTAGCTAATTAGAAAAAAAATCATGGAAAATGGCTAATTAAAATGCAGATATCTAATCCTTTTGTTTGTTTGTTCGTTTTCTATAATTCAGAAATTTGCACTTCGGAAAAGTTGCTCTTGCTGAAATATGTTTCTTGTTTTGAAAAGCAGACAGCATTATAGAAAATGTTTCTACTTTGCACTGACAAGTAATTACAGATACTCAGTGTACTCTAATTACATAGTACTTCGAGACAATTACATACATATTGTCTCTTTTTCCACATTCAGAATCTTCCAGTAACTTACTTATCCAATTATTCTTAACGCTTTTACATTTTATATTTTCCAGAGCACAGACTGATATTTGGTGTACAGACCTCAAAGCTAGAAACTGAAACAAATGTTTCAAAATACCAAGTATGGAAGACATATTGCATCAAAGCTTGGAGAGTTTTACAAGTCTGTTTAGGGGGGTCATTTAGTTGCTTCTTTCACAACTAAGAGCTGCTACATTCTCGTGTTGGAAAACTATCCCCCAGGAAGCCCCTCAGCGTCCATTCCATCCTTGGACCACTTGCTTCCCACATTCCAAAAAATTTCTGGATCATACGATCTGCATATGTGTAGCCAAATTTTGATTATTTTAAACCAGCTTTGTGTTTAGAAGAATGAAAACTAGATCAAAACCATTAGAAAATTGGTGTATAGAACAGTGGACTATGATATTACTTATGTACTGTCTCATAAATAAATGTTCAGGTTACTGGCTGGTAAGATCTCTTTTTAGACATATTGTTGCTCTCAGAGAATGACATCTCAGTCACCATTTCTTTAAGTGTTTGTCTCCCAAGTAGGGTAAGGAACATTTGAGGACCCTTATTGAGGAGTTCATTTAATTTTACCTTCAGAAAATCACAGAATTTCACAGAATTTCTAGAATTTCTCAAGAACATCGAGTCCAACCTCTGACCTAACACTAACAGTCCCCACTAAACCATATCCCTAAGCTCTACATCTAAACGTCTTTTAAAGACTTCCAGGGATGGTGACTCCACCACTCTGGGCAGCCCATTCCAATGCCTAACAACCCTTTCAGTAAAGAAGTTCTTCCTAACATCCAACCTAAAACTCCCCTGGTGCAACTTTAGCCCATTCCCCCTCGTCCTGTCACCAGGCACGTGGGAAAACAGAGCAACCCCCACCTCTCTACAGCCTCCTTTAAGGTACCTGTAGAGAGCGATAAGGTTGCCCCTGAGCCTCCTTTTCTCCAGGCTGAACAAGCCCAGCTCCCTCAGACGCTCCTCGTAGGACTTCTCCAGAGCCCTCACCAGCTTTGTCGCCCTTCTCTGGACTCTCTCAAGCACCTCGATGTCCTTCTGGTAGTGAGGGGCCCAAAACTGAACACACTACTCGAGGTGTGACCTCACCAGAGCCAAGTACAGGGGGACGATCACTTCCCTAGACCTGCTCGTCACACTGTTTCTTATGCAAGCCAGGATGCTGTTGGCCTTCTTGGCCACCTGAGCACACTGCTGGCTCATATTCTCCAACTATCCACCAATACTCCCAAGTCCTTCTCTGCCTGGAAGCTCTCCAACCACTCCTCTCCCAGCCTGTAGCTCTGCTTGGGGTTATTGTGCCCCAGGTGCAGGACCCGGCACTTGGCCTTATTGAAACTTCATACAGTTGACCTCAGCCCATCGGTGCAGCCTATCCAGATCCTCCTGCAGAGCCTTCCTACCCTCGAGCAGACCGACACACGCACCTAACTTTGTGTCATCTGCAAACTTACTGAGGGTGCACTCGATGCCCTCATCCAGATCATCAATGAAGATATTAAAGAGGACCGGCCCCAGCACCGAGCCCTGGGGAATGCCACTAGTAACTGACCTCCAACTGTATTTGACTCCATTTACCACAACTCTTTGGGCCCGGCTATCCAGCCAGTTTCTAACCCAACAAAGCGTGCGCCAGTCCAAGCCAAGAGCAGCCAGTTTCTTGAGGAGAATGCTGTAGGAAACCGTGTCAAAAGCCTTACTGAAGTCAAGATAGACCACATCCACAGCCTTTACCTCGTCCACCCAGCGTGTCACTTTGTCATAGAAGGAGATCAGGTTCGTCAAGCAGGACCTGCTTTTCATAAACCCATGCTGACTGGGCCTGATCACCTGCTTGCCCTGCAAGTGCCATGTGATGATTCTCAAGATAATCTGCTCCATGAGCTTCCCTGGCACTGAGGTCAAACTGACAGGACTATAGTTCCCCGGGTCTGCCCTTCTCGTAGATGGGCGTCACATTTGCTAGCCACCAGTCAACTGGGACCTCCCCTGATAGCCAGGACTGCTGATAAATGATGGTAAGCGGCTTGGCCAGCTCCTCTGCCAATTCTCTCAGTACCCTCGGGTGGATCCCATCTGGCCCCATCGACTTGCGCATATCCAAGTGACGTAGCAGGTCACCAATCATTTCTTCGTGGATAGTGAGGATCACATTCTGCTCCCCATCCCCTTCTGCCAGCTCAGGGTACTGGGTATCCAGAGAACAACCGGTATTGCCGCTAAAGACTGAGGCAAAGAAGGCATTAAGCACCTCCACCTTTTCCTCATGTCTTGTAACAAGGTTTCCCCCCACATCCAGTAAAGGATGGAGATTCTCCTTAGTCCTCCATTTTGCATTGATGTATTTGTAAAAAGATTTTTTGTTGTCTTTAACAGCAGTAGCCAGATTGAACTCCAGATGAGCTTTGGCCTTTCTAATTTTGTCCCTGCACAGCCTCGTTACCTCCTTATAGTCCTGCAAAATGATTGCAAAATGTTTGTCAGTGTATTTCTAATATATAGCTGCAAAATATTTGTCAGTGTATTTCTAATACATTTATTCATAAGGATGTTATGTTACCAAGAAGAGAATTTAATGCAAAGTGGCTTACTGGTCTTCTTGTTAACTGTAATAATCAACATTAGATCTTCAGGGAATGCCTGGGAAATTTTTTATCTGAATGTTTTCAGTAGATGAGGTTAATAGATTGTACAGAAACAGAACTGACAATATAAATTAGCTGTCAGCAAACCCACATGCAGTGGGGCTAATAAGAATACAATAGTTGAGTAAGATGAAAAATACTGTGTTGAAACATTCATTTTTTGAGTGTTTTTGAGACTGTGATTAATTTGATAAGTTAACTTTTGCAAGATATAAGAAGCAAGTTTTGATGGAGATACGTTAGAAATTTAGGTTATCTGGTATTTGCTGTATGTTTGTGACTTCAGTCCAAGGGAAGGAAAGGCAACATTGAATGGTAATGGCCTCTTACATGCATTCAGATATCAATATGTGTAAACATCTGTTTCTCCCACTTTTGCTTTTTTTCTGTATTTCAAAACCTATCCATAGAAACTAAGATCACTTTTTAAATACAATGAGTAGGTATTTCAGTTATCACTGGAATCTGACTTTCAAAACAATTACCAGTCATTCATCCTCATGATTTAAGTATTTTGAGAAAAATAAACAAATTATAAATTGAATATATACACATACACACACACATATATATAAACACATTTATTGTCAATAATGGTACCTCTGTTCATATATTTGACTCTAATTGATCCTTCATAATTGATGAACAAAAACATTTCTTAAAAGATTTGTTGTTTGTTTGTTGGATAGTCTGGCTTTTGCATTTTAAGTGTGGATTAGAAAGAAGTAGTATTTTCCAGTTCCATATTGATTTCTGCCTTTTCACTCTTAGGTTACTTATCTTTTCCAAGCACTACAACAAAACATTACTAGTAGATACTTGAAACCAGTGAGATAAACCAGGGTAGTCCTTCTGTAATTATGCACATTACATTACATCACAATGCTCCCAAAAGCCCTGACTCAGCAGTCCAACCAGGTATGCAAGCACATACTCATATTTCAGAAACCACAGAGACTGTGCTTTAAGATTATACACTTTTTTATGGTAGAGATTAATTTTTCTTTTACTGACTTAAGTCCATGGTACTGCACATTTTCTTATACAAAAATACTCAGCAGTGTTATGAGGGAATAATGGGAAAAATCATATTACTAGACCTTTTGTAAAATCCAGTGTAATTCTATTTTTACAATACTTTTCCTTCCTGAAAGTTGTCTTAACCTGACCAATGAGGAAAAAGACAGAAAATAGTTCAGAGGCTTGTCTCACCCAAAGTCAGTTGGAGTAAGTAAATGCATATTCTCCTTCTTCAGAATAGGAAGAGAAATTGATAGATTAATATCCACTGTACCTCATGGCAAATTAGTAGCTGCTGAACTAAGTGATTGAGAAGATTTAATTTCTTGATTTCGTAAAACTGATAGATCTTAGATTACCATTTTACATTTTCTACTGCCTTTTTCTTTCCTCATGGTAAGTAGATATGAAGAATTAGTGATTTTAGAGATGTCCAGTAAGCAAAGTGTTAAGTGATTTTTACTTACAGAAGTTTGTGACTTCATACCCTTTAATCCCTTAAATCAAATATTTATCTAGATTTTTCTGTTTTTGTACTTGATCATACCTCAAACTTACAATCCACAATCAAAACAAGGTGGGCTCTTGGGCAGTGACATAAGCAGAGCTAAAATATTCTGAGTGGTGTGTACCTTTCTGATTTCATGCACATGTACAATTCTGATGTCAATGACTGCTTTAAGTGTCAGGAATTTGGATGTGTGACTGCCTTAATGCATGAGGATGGAGGATTTAAGTTGACAGAGTTAATCTGTTTTCTTTTCTTGGTAGTATTAAATGAATTCAAAATAAATCTGTTTACTGATTTATTTTTCTTACTTTCTTGGGTTTACTCTAGAACATTTGTAGTCTGAACTCTTATCAAAATGTAATTTTAGAAGAATACACATTACCATTATTTGCTCTCATATGGACCATATGGATTTGTAATAAATTTTTGTCTGCCTTGGTAAGGATAACATTGTTTGATCTATGCATTTTATTATCACTGGTTTCTCTGGAGGAAGAAATCAACTGTTTAACTTCTGCCTTGTCGTGGTTTAACCCGACCGGCAGCTAAACACCACGCAGCCGTTCGCTCACCCTCCCCCCTCCCTCTCTGGGACGGGGGAGAGAAATGGAAAGTGAAGCCCGTGAGTTGAGATAAAGACAGTTTAATAAGACAGGAAAAAAAAATAACAAAAATAATAATAACAATAATAATAATGATGATACAATGGTGATAATACGAAAGTAATAATAGTATGTACAAACAAGTGATGCACAATGCAATTGCTCACCACCCGCTGACCGATGCCCAGCCTAACCCCGAGCAGTCCGGCCCCCTCCCCCCGGCTAGCCACCCCTATATATTGTTTAGCATGACGTCAGATGGTATGGAATACCCCTTTGGCTAGTTTGGGTCACCTGTCCTGGGTCTGTCCCCTCCCAGCTCTTACTGCACCCCCCAGCCTGCCCGTTGGCAGGACAGAGCAAAGGCTGAGATGTCCTTGGCTTAGT
Organism: Aythya marila; assembly: GCF_965140915.1. NCBI lineage: Eukaryota > Metazoa > Chordata > Aves > Anseriformes > Anatidae > Aythya > Aythya marila. The sequence goes on from NC_139044.1 coordinate 44,229,869, forward strand.
ATAAGCACTGCTCTGCAACAATTAAAGCATCGGGGTGTTATCAGCACTCTTCTCATTCTAAGCCAAAACACAGCATTCCACCAGCTACTAGGAAGAAAATTAATTCTGTGCTAACTGAAACCAGGACATCTATCCACCCCTTATTCCATACCATTTATGTCATGCTCAGGTTACACTCTTTTCCATACATTCTAATTAGTCACCTATAGTAATCATGGTAGTGATAACATACAGTATAATATACTATTTAACATGGTGCAATTCAGTTCATGGGCTATTCTCACCCAGTATTAAATCTCCTTGAGGTACACACCGGACCTCTCCGTTCTTTTGCATCACCCACCAAGTATATCCAGGTCCCTGAGCGAAAACAATTCCACGAATAGGTTTGCCTTTTCCTGAGGCAGGAGTAGCCCAGACTGTTTTACCCAGCATATTTTTTACATGCACTACAGGAACTTTATCCCCATCTACAGTACGTAACAGGTTTGATTGGGCAGGTCCAGCTCGGTTGGTAGATCCCCTAGTATTGACTAACCAGGTGGCCTTTGCCAAATGCGTATCCCAGTTTTTGAACGTCCCAGCGCCCATTGCTTTCAAGGTAGTCTTTAACAGGCCATTGTATCGTTCAACTTTCCCGGAGGCTGGTGCATGATAGGGGATGTGATACACCCATTCAATACCATGTTCTTTGGCCCAAGTGTCTATAAGGTTGTTTCGGAAGTGAGTCCCATTGTCTGATTCTATTCTTTCTGGGGTGCCATGTCGCCATAGGACTTGCTTTTCAAGGCCCAGGATGGTGTTCCGGGCGGTAGCATGAGGCACAGGATATGTTTCCAGCCATCCGGTGGTTGCTTCCACCATTGTAAGTACGTGGCGCTTGCCATTGCGAGTTTGAGGGAGTGTGATGTAATCAATCTGCCAGGCCTCTCCATATTTATATTTCAGCCATCGTCCTCCATACCAAAGAGGCTTTGACCGTTTGGCTTGCTTGATTGCAGCACATGTTTCACAGTCATGAATAACCTGTGCTATAGCGTCCATGGTCAAGTCCACCCCTCGATCACGAGCCCATCTGTATGTTGCATCTCTACCTTGATGGCCTGAGGTGTCATGGGCCCATCGGGCTATAAATAATTCACCCTTATGCTGCCAATCCAGGTCCACCTGAGCTACTTCAATCTTAGCAGCCTGATCCACCTGCTGGTTGTTTTGATGTTCTTCAGTAGCCCGATTCTTGGGCACATGAGCATCTACGTGGCGTACTTTCACAGCCAGGTTCTCTACCCGAGCAGCAATATCTTGCCACAATGCAGCAGCCCAGATAGGTTTGCCCCTACGCTGCCAGTTGTTTTGCTTCCATTGCTGTAACCATCCCCACAGGGCATTTGCTACCATCCATGAATCGGTGTAGAGATAGAGAACTGGCCATTTTTCTCGTTCAGCAATGTCTAAAGCCAGCTGAATGGCTTTCACTTCTGCAAACTGACTCGATTCACCTTCTCCCTCAGCAGCTTCTGCAACTCGTCGCGTAGGACTCCATACAGCAGCCTTCCATCTCTGATGCTTCCCCACAATACGACAGGACCCATCAGTGAACAGGGCATATTTCTTTTCATTCTCTGGCAACTGGTTGTACAGTGGGGCTTCTTCAGCACGACCCACCTCCTCCTCTGATGATATCCCAAAGTATTTGCCTTCTGGCCAGTCCATGATCACTTCCAATATTCCTGGGCGACTGGGGTTTCCTATTCGAGCCCGCTGAGTAATCAGTGCAACCCACTTGCTCCATGTAGCATCAGTTGCATGATGCGTAGAGGGGACCCTTCCCTTGAACATCCAGCCTAGTACCGGTAATCGGGGTGCTAGGAGGAGCTGCGCTTCAGTACCGACCACCTCCGAAGCAGATCGAACTCCTTCATATGCTGCCAATATCTCCTTTTCAGTTGGAGTATAGCGGGCCTCAGATCCTCTGTATCCCCGACTCCAAAACCCCAGAGGCCGACCTCGAGTTTCCCCAGGTTCTTTCTGCCAGAGGCTCCAGGTGGGGCCGTTCTCCCCGGCTGCAGTGTAGAGCACATTCTTTACATCTGGTCCTGTTCGAACTGGCCCAAGGGCTACTGCATGGACTATTTCCTGCTTGATTTGTTCAAAGGCTTGTCGTTGTTCAGGGCCCCATTCAAACTCATTCTTCTTACGAGTTACTTGGTAGAGTGGGTTTACAATCAGACTGTAATTTGGGATGTGCATTCTCCAAAACCCCACAACACCTAGGAAAGTCTGTGTTTCTTTTTTGTTAGTTGGTGGAGACATAGCTGTTATTTTGTTGATCACATCCATTGGGATTTGACGACGTCCATCTTGCCATTTTATTCCTAAAAACTGGATCTCCCGTGCAGGTCCTTTGACTTTATTTTGTTTTATGGCAAAACCGGCTTTCAGAAGGATTTGGACTATTTTCTTCCCTTTCTCGAAAACTTCCTCTGCTGTGTCACCCCACACAATAATGTCATCGATGTACTGCAGGTGTTCAGGAGCTTCCCCCTGCTCTAGTGCAGACTGGATCAGCCCATGGCAAATGGTAGGGCTGTGTTTCCACCCCTGGGGCAGCCTATTCCAAGTATATTGGACTCCCCTCCAAGTGAAGGCAAATTGTGGCCTGCACTCTGCTGCTAGAGGGATGGAGAAAAATGCATTAGCGATATCAATTGTGGCGTACCACTTGGCTGCCTTCGATTCAAGTTCATACTGAAGTTCCAGCATGTCCGGCACTGCAGCACTCAGTGGTGGCGTGACTTCGTTCAGGCCGCGATAGTCCACTGTTAGTCTCCACTCGCCATTAGACTTTCGCACTGGCCATATGGGACTATTGAAAGGTGAATGAGTCTTGCTGATCACTCCTTGGCTCTCCAATTGACGAATTAGCTTATGGATGGGAATCAGGGAGTCTCGGTTGGTGCGATATTGCCGCCGGTGCACAGTTGTGGTAGCAATTGGCACTTGCTGTTCTTCGACCCTCAGCAACCCCACAACAGAGGGGTCCTCTGAGAGACCAGGCAAGGTAGATAATTGTTTAATGCCCTCTGTCTCTAAGGCAGCAATACCAAAAGCCCACCGGAACCCTTTTGGGTCCTTGCAGTATCCTCTTCTAAGATAGTCTATGCCAAGGATACATGGAGCATCCGGACCAGTCACAATGCGGTGCTTTTCCCACTCATTCCCAGTCAGACTCACTTCAGCCTCCAATACAGTCAACTGCTGAGATCCCCCGGTCACTCCACAAATATAGATGGGCTCTGGTCCTTTATAGCTCGATGGCATTATAGTACATTGTGCACCGGTGTCTACTAAAGCCTTATACTTCTGTGCGCGTGATGTGCCAGGCCATCGAATCCACACAGTCCAATAAACTCGATTGTCCCTTTCCTCCCCCTGGCTGGAGGCAGGGCCCCCCTAATCCTGGTCAGAATCTTCCTCATTTCTGTGTTTGAAGGACTGTCTGCTGGAAGTTGGAGCAGCAAACTTTTCGGAGAATCCCTTTTTCCTGATTGTTTTCTTTTGCAACTCACGTACCCGTGCCTCTAGGGTCGCGGTAGATTTTCCATCCCACTTTCTCATGTCCTCTCCATGGTCTCGTAAGTAAAACCACAGGGTGGCACGGGGTGAGTACCCACCATATCGTCTTCCTTGTGTGGGTGAACGCCTACCCCTGACAGCTGAGACACTGCTTTGTACAGGTGCGAAGGAGAATAATCTCTCTTCAAGTTGGTGAACCTTTTCAGAAAGTTTCTCCCAAGTGTTCTCCTTTGGTCGGTGGGCACTGGTTGGTTCAGGTGGGGAGGACAATAGATTCTCTTCAAGTTGGTGAACCTTTTCAGAAAGTTTCTCCACAGCTGAGACGCAGGCCTGTAAGGAAGAGGAGAGACTTTCTTCGTACTGCCGGAGTTGTTTAGCCGCTTCACCCACTGTGGGTTCCTCATCCTCTTTCCAGGCCATTATTGCCAATGAGCTGGCATATGATGATGGTGCACTCCGTACAAACTTCCGCCACATGGGTCGTGTACACTTGACTTCATCTGGATCTGTGGATGTTTGTTTGAGGTCTGGATCCTCATAAATCACTTCCCGTATGGCTAATTCCCTCAGGTACTGGATTCCCTTCTCCATAGTGGTCCACTTGCCTGGTAGACATAAAATATCTTCCTTGAAGGGATACCTTTCCCTCACAGCTGAGAGGAGACGCCTCCAGAGGCTGGTGGGTCGTGCTCCATCTGCAATTGCTTTGTCAATGCCGGCGTCTCGAGCAAGGGATCCCAGCCGCTTGGCTTCCCTGCCGTCTAATTCCACACAATTGGCTCCAGAGTCCCAGCACCGGAGCAGCCAGGTGACAAGCTGCTCACCTATACAGCGACCAAAATCTTTTCGCACATCTCGTAGCTCGCGCTCGTTTAGGCTTCGGGTAGTTACTGTTGCTCTTTCGGCATCCTCATCTTCCTCCTCCTGAATCCTTGACGGCCCAGCGTCGTCATCATCTTCGTCATCTCTATACTTAGTTTTGGCAGAAGCCTTACCTGGATTGGCAGAAGACTCTCTGCGTTCTAAACGACTTGAATTTCTATACCATATTTTCACCTTCTCTACAGGGGCAGCTTGCACTGCTACTGCTCGTTTCTCTGACTTTGTTACAGGGTCTGCCACAGGGGTTGGAATGCCCTCTGCAGGGTCAACTTGCACTGCTACAGCTCGTTTCTCTGACACGGCCACAGGAGCTGGAGCGGCTACAGGAGCTGGAGCAGTTGCAGGAACCGGAGCTGTAGCGGCTACAGGAGCTGGAGCTGGAGCTGGAGCAGTTGCAGGAGCTGGGACTGGAGCAGCAGTAGGAGCTGGAGCTGGAGCGGCTTCAGGAGCTGGAGCTGGAGCGGCTTCAGGAGCTGGGACTGGAGCAGTTGCAGGAACTGGGACTGGAGTAGCGGCCGGAGCTGGAACTGGAGCGACTGCAGGAACTGGGACTGGAGCAGCTGCAGGAGCTGGAGCTGGAGCGGCTTCAGGAGCTGGAGCTGGAGCAGCTTCAGGAGCTGGGACTGGAGCAGTTGCAGGAACTGGGACTGGAGTAGCGGCCGGAGCTGGAACTGGAGCGACTGCAGGAACTGGGACTGGAGCAGCTGCAGGAGCTGGGACTGGAGCGGCTGCAGGAGCTGGGACTGGAGCGGCTGCAGGAGCTGGAGCTGGAGCGGCTGCAGGAGCTGGGACTGGAGCGGCTGCAGGAGCTGGGACTGGAGCGGCTGCAGGAGCTGGGACTGGAGCGGCTGCAGAATCCACCGTAGGGGTCACAGTGGCCGTTGGATCTGTCACAGGGTTTGGAGTGGCCGCAGGGTCTGTCACTAAGTTGACAGCAGTATCAATGGCAGCTCGATAGGCATGAGCCAGGCCCCAGCACGTTACAATGATTTGTGTTACTTTGGAACTGCCAGAATCATTACACCTTTTTTTCAAGCATTCTGCCAGTTTTTGAGGATTTTGCCATTGTTCAGGGGTGAATTTCCAACACACTGGGGGTGCCAACTGCTCTAGATGCCTGCCCATATCCACCCATACTCCCTGCCACCCACAACTATACTGCCTCCGGGCAGATCTCCGGATGAGCTTCATAAGTAGTTGTTTAACTTTAAGCAGAATCTGAAGTGCATTCATGAGGCAGAACAACAAGACTATGGTATTCTGAGTATTCCAGAAATATTCAATATCTTGGAGAGCTATTGTGACAAGCTCAGGGGATAAGAGGGTGGTGAAGGAGGAAGGCAGAGTGACCCAGGAGGATACAGGGGTGGTGAAGGAGAAAGGGAGAGTAAGCAAGTAAGGAAAAATATCCTCCCCTTTCCCCTCCACAGATTGACTCTCTAATGGAGAAAAACAATAGGTATAATTGCTAATAGTTCCCAAGATGCTGTTTCCAAAGTACAGAGTCCACGATGTTACTGAGTATAAATACCAAGTTAGAGTCATGACCAGATATCTTATCGTCTCATAAGCCATTGCTATAACACTTAGTACCATAATGGTCTGAAACCAGGGCCCAGAGAGGAGAAACAACACTACAGAGAGCAAATACGGAAAATAATGTACTATAATACTCAATTTGGAAAACAGGCGCAGCAGAGTTGTGATTAAAGCAATCAGCATCATGACAAGTGACTATTAAGCAGGTCTAATCCTTCCACCAATTTTAGTTTAACACACTCTGATCAGATCTGCCGTTATCTCAACCTTTCGGGCCCCACGTTGGGCGCCAAAAAGACTGTCGTGGTTTAACCCGACCGGCAGCTAAACACCACGCAGCCGTTCGCTCACCCTCCCCCCTCCCTCTCTGGGACGGGGGAGAGAAATGGAAAGTGAAGCCCGTGAGTTGAGATAAAGACAGTTTAATAAGACAGGAAAAAAAAATAACAAAAATAATAATAACAATAATAATAATGATGATACAATGGTGATAATACGAAAGTAATAATAGTATGTACAAACAAGTGATGCACAATGCAATTGCTCACCACCCGCTGACCGATGCCCAGCCTAACCCCGAGCAGTCCGGCCCCCTCCCCCCGGCTAGCCACCCCTATATATTGTTTAGCATGACGTCAGATGGTATGGAATACCCCTTTGGCTAGTTTGGGTCACCTGTCCTGGGTCTGTCCCCTCCCAGCTCTTACTGCACCCCCCAGCCTGCCCGTTGGCAGGACAGAGCAAAGGCTGAGATGTCCTTGGCTTAGTATAAGCACTGCTCTGCAACAATTAAAGCATCGGGGTGTTATCAGCACTCTTCTCATTCTAAGCCAAAACACAGCATTCCACCAGCTACTAGGAAGAAAATTAATTCTGTGCTAACTGAAACCAGGACAGCCTAATAATCTCTTATAATACAGAAATAACAACCTGAAAATTAATTTCCAGTCAGACCTGAGACTGGTTGTTTATCTTTTCTATTATTCTTGTATGTGGCTTCATAAATCATACATCACTATTAGAGTCTAACCATGGGCATCTCAGAGGGGCATTTCTACATATAGGAAACTTTTCTTAATATTAATCTATTATTAATATTAACTAATATTATTAATTAATTAATATTAATTTTATTAATATTAATTTATTATTATTTTTCTTTAATATTATTTAATGTTTAACATATCCATAGAATTTCTGTATTTTTAACATCAATATATAGATTTTCTTAGTTAATTTTAGTTTCTTAAATTTAAATTCTCTTAGTGCTACAAGACCATCCCTGTATTGTTATTCATCGACACTTACTATGCTTCTGTGTACTCATTTGCATGTTCCCTTGAGGCAAAGTCAAACTGACTTGGTGGAATTTGCTTCCATTTGGGAAGAAAACTGAGAAAAACTTTCTGGCACTATGGATTTTCAGAACTCCATTCATGGAGTATTTGGGATAACCAAGAGAGCTCTTCAAGAAGAATGATGATCAAGAGCAAGAACAACTCAGTGTTTTAGAGGATAAAGAAAGTCTCCACTTAGAATTCACATGTGCAGAAAGGAGTTGCAATATTTAGGTGTAGCTCAAATGCAACAACCTACAGCAAGACCTAGATTTTGAACAAAGACTGATGTCTCAGTGGCAGAGACATAAGAAATGGTGCAGGATGAAGGGTGTAGAGACTCCCTTTGAATTGGCCTAGAGCTCTTTCAGACCTCCTAGTATACAGCTGTGCAAACAGATTTTTCAAGTAGGTGCATAAACCCATACACACAGCATGTAATTTATGCTGATCCAGAATGAAAAAGTTTCCAATTACTTTTGAAAGCAGAGACCTCAACACTTTTGTTCCAGCTTAATGAAACATACTCTTTGGCTGAAATGAAATTGTTCATTTTTTTTTTATTATTATTTTTTTCTTTTAAACTTCTAATAATATTTAAAAATCAAACAAATTACATGTGTTCTCAATACCCCACTTGGAAACAAGCAGTGAAACCTTTCTTACCTTCATTTACAATTATTTAGAGCTTATTACCAAATTAGATATGAATTTGTGAAGAGTTTCAGTGGTCACAAAATTGCTGATTTCATTTTTATTGGATAAAAAATAAATAAATCACAAGGTTCCTATTATAATACTGGACTGCCAGTGTAAAAGCCTGCTCTAGCAGTTTGACATGGGCTGGCCTTCTGTCAAACATACAGTAGCCATTCCCACTGGTGGATGAAAGCTGCTGTAGAAGAATGATTATGATCCATGTCTCATTTTCTGTGTTTAGATGGGGTGAATTATTCATAGGCCATCTATTGCAGTAGTTTGACTTAATTAATAGGCAATCCCCAAACGAATGTGGTTTTCTATGTATTTTGAGACTGCAAAGCCTTTCTCTCTTCTCAGGTGGTGATTTCCCTAGGAACCTACCTGTTCTGCAAAGACTCAGGATTTTTTTTCAAGTGTCATGCAAACTTTTGCTTAGATGTTGCCCAGAAGTAGACCTATTAGACAAAACTTTACAGCAGAATAGTTTACCTTTTAAACAACATCGTCAGCCTTAAGCCCATGTCACTCAGGTACTGATTCAGACACTACTAATTCTGATTTACGTCTTACTGCATTAACTGAATGAGCTCACTAGCAGAATCAGTATTATTTAGTGTAAAAAGTGTGCCAGAATCTAATCCTTGAAATAAGAAATGTTTATATTGTTGGGAAGTGATGTAATGGCAGCTTGAGTTATGTTTGTTAGCATGTGAAAAGCTTTAACAATATATCTGTCTGTTTTCTATTAGAGATTTGTATGCAACAACAAAAAATGTCTATGGATAATGAACTGGAAACTGTAAGCATATCTGGCTAGCTATAAGTTTTCTTTTTCCTTATTTATTTTTCAAACTATTTTTCAGTGACCAGGTTTCACAAAGGTGATGTAACGGGACAATATACTCAAGATTTTTTTAAATAAGAAAATAAGAAGTAACCTGAAATTAACTCTCAATTTTCTGCATATATTGGGAAGTATGGATACTTACCTGAATTTAAATTTTGAAACAGCACCATTTCGTAGTTGATTATTTATATTACTGAAGAAAGTGGGAGCTCTACTAATTACAGACCTCTTTCACTGGTGTAGTGGGTTTACGTGGCAAGATTTTGGTAGCAGGGAGCCATAGGGGTGGTTTCTGTGAGAAAGATCTAGAAGCTGCCCCATGTTTGGGAAGGGCCCCATTGTTTTCCAGATCTGAGCCAATAAGCGATGTTGTTTTGCACCTCTGTGAGAGCATATTTAAGACAGGGAAAAAAACACTGCACCACACAGCAGCCGGGAGAGTGAAGGGAGTGAGAAACAGCCTTGCAGGTGCCAAGGTCAGTGTAGAAGGAGGGGGAGAGGTGCTCCAGGCGCCGGACCAGAAGTCCCCTGCGGCCTGTGGTGAGGACCATGGTGAAGCAGGATGTCCCCCTGCAGCCCATGGAGTACCACGGTGGAGCAGGGTTCCACGCTGCAGCCTGTGGAGGAGACCATGGTGGAGCAGGTGGCCCTGCACCGATGGAGGCTGCCGCCTGTGGAAGACCCCTGCCGGAGCAGATTCCGGGCTGGACCTGTAGCCCATGGAGAGGAGCCCACGCAGGAGCAGGTGACCTGGCAGGAGCTGCTGCCCATAGGGGAGCCAGGTTGGAGCAGTTTTCTCCTGAGGGATGGATCCCGTGGTATGGACCCATATCTGGAGCAGTTCTAGAAGAGCTGCTGCCTGTGGGAAGCCCACGCTGGATCAGTTCATCAAGGACTGCATCCCGTGGGTGGGACCCCACAGCACAGGGGACGAGAGTGACCGAGAAGGAGCGGAAGAGAAGAAGTGCTGTAGACTGACCATAACCCCCATTCCGCTGTTCCCCTGCGCCGCTACAGGTCCATGGTCCACCATGGTCCTCACCATGGTCCTCACCACAGGAGGTGAAAGAGGGTGGATGGGGGGGAAGGTGCTTTTGGTTTCTTTCCTTTGTTTCTCACTTCTCTAGCTTGTTAGTAATGAGCAATAAATATTACTATCTTCGTATGCTGAGTCTGTTTTGCCCGTTACAATAATTATTGCGTGATTTTCTCGTCCTTATCTCAATCCTTGAGCCCTTTTCACATATTTTCTCCCCATTCCTCTTTGAGGAGGGGGAGTGAGAGAGCATCTGTGGTGGAGCTCGGCTGCCCACTCGAGCGGAACCATGACTACTGGGTACTTAGTTGGTGCATAGGGAGGGTGTTTCTTATTTGGTGAGTTAACATTTCATACCCATTTCACTAAAAATGAAGCCTCAGTGTCTAATGCCTTTATGAATCTAGTCATTACTGTATTAGAAGATAAATGCACAACAGATGAAACAGACTGTATAGTTAGAAGTTATTTGCACATTCATGTGTATATGGATTTATAATGTTCTTTTATTGAATTATAGAACTAAACCACTTTCCAGTAGGATATTTGAACACTATCAGCTCTGCTTATTTTTTTTCAGCATTTGCCACTTTTTTTTTTTATAATGTTCTGGTGTTTTTCATTATTTGTTTGTTTGTTTTGAGATAAATAGTATCTAAAATTCTACAGATAATATCTATTACAAGTATCTATAAATCTATATTTTTTGTCATTGATTGTAAAATCTATATGACATGAAAACATATTGTTAATTTATATCTGAACAGTTGTCTAGTTCTCACTACCAGATTGATCTGGGAAAAGTCAAATATTTTAAAGCAGAAAAATTCAACAGAGAAAATCAGACATTCAAGAGAGATATTTCAATTAAAATGTCTGGAATGCTGTTACAGTCCTACTTGACAGGTGACAGAGCATGAGAGATTATGAATTTTCAGTAATTCACATTAAATCTGAGGACTGGAGTTAAATAATGTATTAACTTTCACAGCCAATTTGAAAGAAGTTGATGCTTCAGGAAATTTTCTAAAGAACCTATGGGGTTTAGTATGGCTTTTAACAGACAAAGACCCACGTGAGTGGTGATGGTAAGATCTAGCATATGATAAAGATATATATGTATCTACTAATAACAGTATCTTCTAAATCTTTTATAGATGCCCTGGACAAAGACTTTTGGAAATAACTTTTTATAATAAATATATATTTTTTTCATTTACAGTAATTTCATTAGATGATTCATAAGTACTGTGAGTTGGAAAAGAACTGTTGTGTATTAGAGTCAATGTTTGGAAAAGCTGAATGGGACCAATTTAGATCTGTGATGACTACATAGAATGCAATTAGAATTAAGGATTATAATTCATCTGTAAAAGCAGTCAACAGAAATTACTGTTTGTAAAAGTAAAGATACATACAGGTTCTACAATGTAACGAGAGCAATGGTGATCATCACTTCAGAGACTTACCATCTTTTACAATGGTGTGAGAACTTATTTTACATGACCTATAAGCAAAGCAAAACAAAACAAAATGAATTCAAACAATCAAGCAAACTAACTAAAACCAATAATTCAGAACCTTTAAAAGTTTTATTTATTTTTTTTTTATTTTTTTTATTTTTTTTCAAAATGGTACAAAAGCTTCTGTTAATAATGGTAGGACTGTAGGGAGCAAAAGTGGAAAGAAGTTCACAAATGAGTAGATGAAGTGGTCAAAGTAACAGGGAGGGGGATAAAGCCTCTGAATAACTACCGATAGGTTGGAGGTGTCAACACAGCACTGCTATAACTCCCGCCAACCCCATACCCTGGGCCATTAGCCCACTGAGTCTCAGGGGAGTTTTCTCCGTTGTTCAAAACATCTGTGGAAATATCCCTAGTCAGGATGTGATGAATCAGTGAAGCATTAACTGAGGGATTGTAATGGAATCATGTCTGATTGTTTTGTGATTGAAGCTTTCCCACCAGTTTATATTTGGATTTCATTCACAATTAGCTTATTTCCATCTGGGATTTCTTTGTGTCCTTGAAATGCAAGGGAAAATTGCCTCCTTCAACAATAATGGAATGTGTGTAGAAGACTTAAGAAGGAAAATTTGCCCTACATTGCATATCTCTTAGAAAATTTTCTAATTTGTTCTTATGATTTCTCACTACAGCTTAAATGTCAGGATTATTTTATATGTTCTCAATACCATTCTGAAGCAATTACATCTACAGCTTTCAGGAATAATTCCCAACAACTGGAGAGTCATTTCCTCATGGAAATTCACAGACAGAAACTGTTCTGGTCTTTAAGAATAAATAGATCTGTTCTACAGTTAACTGTAAAACTCCCTGCTTTTATTGGGGAAAACTGTCTATGCAGAGGATGAGATTCTATCAAAATGAATGCACTAAAGTGAATTCAGCAGAGCTACCACTCTGTTAATGACTGTTAAAGTCCTAATGTGTACACCACTACAGGTAGCTGGTTTCACCAGGAAATATTTATAGGATCATTTGGAGAATTCCAACCCCACCTCCACAGCCCCCTCACCCCATAGTGGGAGGGGTTGAATTAGATGGTCTTTAAGCAGAAGTGAAAAACATGCATTTCTATATGCATAACAGACATGATAAAAACAATCTTGTCTACAAGACGTTGTCTTTATTATACAACTGTATGTAAGAAGGAAGTAACATTGTACATACTGACTTTTCAGAATTTGGTTATCAAAGTTGGATATCTAATCTCAGCTATCTAATCTATCTTCTGTTTTTTTTTTTTTTACTCTAGTCAATGGTCACTTCTGAAGGACAATGTGTCAGATAGCAAGGATCATCTTTTGGAAGTTCCTATCTCTTTCTATTGGCTGCCAAAGAAATCTTGGTGACTCATTTAAATACACACTTTATTAGAAAGCATTGATCTTGCCTATTGTGTTCTGCCTGATGGTAAAGAGATTTGTATCTAGCGATCAACTTTTGCTAAGCTGATTCACTATATAACAATCTGTTTGTTCATTATAAAACAATGAGAACAGTTTTGCGGAACATTCACAGATTCTAATATGTGAATATTAGATTTCCTCCATGTTAATTAGGGTATTAAAAAACTATGAGGTGCTTGTATAATTTGGCATTGACTTTCTCTGAAAGTAATGTAGAAATAATCCAACTCCTCAGATGGATTACAAATTTCAGCTGCATTATGACTGCATGGGAAAGCTCAAAAACCCTTTCAGAATTTAAATAATACAAAATTCTACTTTCTGGTCTTGGAAGTATCCACAGTATTTGTTAATGATGAAGCAGGCAGAAAAATGCCTGGCAAATCATATTGACACTGATGAAAGGACTTAATTGAGCCTGACTAGCAGAGATTTTGGTTTTGCTTGAGATTTATCCCTAAAACCTGAACAGACTTGATCTGTCAGGAAGAGAGATGAATCCTGCAGCAACTCACAGAATCAGAAATCCCCCAAAAAGTTTAATTATTGTGAGAGTGTTGATGCATTTTCTGTGTGAGACACTGGACTACCTTGTAAGACCTTCTCTACGGTAAGGTGCAGAGAGACATATTCTAAAAACTGGTAGTTCTGTGAAAATGCCGAAGGGTGTTTTCGTATTGAAAATTATGCTTAACATCAGAATTTTTCACTGCAGAAACAGGTCTGAAATGGTCTTAGAGAAGTCAACAGAGCAATAAAGTCTGTTCCAGACACTGAACTTCCTCAGAAATGATGGTGGATGAAATGTTACCTTTGTATGAGAGACCAGAGTAAAAAGCCTGACTTCTGAACTCACTTGGAACCTCTGATATTCTACCCTATAGAAAAATTAGGAAAACAAACAAACAAGAAAACAAACAAACAAACAAAAACAAAAATTAGAATTCTCAGTTATATTTTTTTTCTTTGAAAGTTCTTGAAGAACAAAAAAAGCTCAAATTATTAGAAGTTCAAAAGCAGTTGCATAGCTTCATGAAACTTCATCCCTCAAGGAAACGGGAAAGTTATACCTGTCAATAGATTAGGAAGAACACATAGTAAGGTTGTGAAAAAAATGAAATTTTCTCCTTTAAAGGATATTTATGTCTGTCCCTCACTTTGTGATGCATAACCATTCTCATGTGTAGAGAAACAGAGAGGGAAATGGAGGAAAGCCTTTTCCACCTGTTGAGCTCCTTTTTTGACCTCTTTGCCAAGGAAAATCAATAAGAAATGTCTCTTCCATATGGTGCCCTGCTCAGCTTAGACAAACTACCTGCTCCTATGATGTCTTCCAAGTGCAGATTGAAGAAGCCCTTCCTCCCACCTGGGAGTCCTGGAGACCTGCCCAACTTCACTGTTTGCAACATCTGTGGCAAAACTTCTAGTGGCATCTATGCATCAAGGGTTTCAACCTAAGTACATACTTTTAAGCACTGAATGCCAAAATTGAATGACATTTAGAACAAACAAGAAAGCAAACAAACAGTTCAAATACATTAAGAATAATTGAAAGAAATGCCAAATCATAGTCTCAAAGTCTGCACCATGCAGGAGACAGAGAAGAAAAAAACAACATATTCCCTAAGAATAAAGAAACTACTACTGAAGTTGGGATCATTATTTAAATAATTGAGAATACAGGCAATTAGTAGAATGAAATGCGAAATACCCAGGAATGTTATTAACTACATGGACTGCAGGATTAACTTGTTCTATGATAAAACTTCTCTTTAAATTTATTCCTTAACAGGTACTAATAAAGTACACTGTAATTTTCTGAATGGATGTAATCATGAATTTTATATTTTTGGCTATATGGAAATAGTACGCTTTTCAATAAAACTCAAAAACAAACAAACAAACAAACAAACAAACAAAAAACCCCTCAGGATTTGTTTAACTTGGGTTCTTAATATCTCTACAACTCTACTGGAATTAGACAGTTTATTGTAAAGTAAATGTAAAAGTAAAACCAGTAAGTAAACCAGTGTTGTTATAAAGAGGGAAGATGGAAAATGTGAGAAAGCACACTTTTCCATAGTGGAATATCTGAAAATAAGTTAATACTCAAATGCAAATTAGTAGTTTTATTGTACTGCAAACATCTGTGTCCTGAAACCAATTTTTCATACAGCCAGTGGAAATGGACACTTCCCATGTGTGCTGGCCCAACACTAGAGAAATGTTTAGAACTGTTTGAGAATGTTGGTATGAAACACTTTCCTTTGGAAAAGGGCAAGTTGTTGAAACTGAAGCTTTTTAGGAATGGGTTGCTTTCAAAAAATTTCTGATTTTGAAAGAAAAAGAAAAAGAAAGAAAATTCTTGAGACTGCCCCCCCCCCAAAAAAAAAAACAAAAAAAAAACCAACTTTTTTTGAGTAGAAAGATTCCATTTTTGTTTCAAATTGGATTCTCATTCCCCTAAATTAAATATTTTATGATAGTAATTAATTAACTTCACATACAAATATCTCAATGTTATTTTAACCATTTACTCAATGTGCTATTGCTACAGGGAGATGCTGTGGCAAGACAGAAGAAATATTGTTTGCATATTTTAACAGAATATTCTAGACAGTAAACTGTCTAATTCCAGTATTAAAAGGAAAAAAAAAAAAAAAAGTATCTGTAAAGACAGCACATAAATATTAATAGTGTTTTACAATTTAAATACTTCATAACAGGAATTATATCTAGCATAATATAAACTAAATGAAAATCAAAAGCAAGTAAATCAAAATCATTAACATTATTTTATTATGTTTGCTGAGTAAAAACATCTTGCACCTTTCCCACACAGCAAGAACACTTACTTTCCAAGCATCAGCATATGCTTCTCTTAATCATTTAAAGAGCAAGTCCTCTGCATCTCTATATACTCATTGTCAGTTTACCCAAGACACCATTCTCTGAATCAATGGTCTAAAATATTTTCAAATAAATTATATTTCAATAGGCATCTACATGGCTGTTTGGGAGTACGCTGGAGAGAGAGATAAAAAAATAAAAATAGAGCGAAGAGTTTCTTTATTTACATTTGGCAAGTGCAGAAGATTGGCAAGTAGATTAGACTGAGGAAAATTAGATTTTTCTGATTTTCTCTCTTTTTGTTCCAGTTCAAAAACTGATAGCTGTCCAGCAGGCAAAGTATCAGATTATTTAAATTGTTTGGAGACCAATTTAATATGTCCCAGTTTGCTGGGCCCTGTGGTGCTCATTTTCAATTGCTCTTGTATACAAATAATGATAGGTATTTTTTCTTTTTCCTCCCTTCTTTCCTTCCTTCCTTCCTTCCTTCCTTCCTGCCTTCCTGCTTTCCTGCCTTCCTGCCTTCCTGCCTTCCTGCCTTCCTGCCTCCCTGCCTCCGTCCTTCCCTTCCTTCCTTCCTTCCTTCCTTCCTGGCTGTTATCAAATGGACCTTAGACATCTTGTTGATGTCAGTCCTATCTTATGGATAGTTGTATGAGTGGAACTTTAAGTTAGTTCAGCACCTTAACTTATTGTTCTCGTTCTTCTTCCCCTAGCATTAACATAGGTTTTGCTTGTTTTCAAAGCATAGGTTTTGTTTGTTTTCCTTCCTGCCTGCCTGCCTTCTTGCCTTAGATTAAAATAGATTTTATTATCATATAATTCATATAGCATCTTCTATGAATGAAATGCCTCTTTGAGTTCATTTTCCACAATTCCTGTCATTACTTTTTAATTTATTTTATTTATTTTTTTTTTATAACAAACACAGTGTTCTGAAGCACTGCAAGCTGACAGCTGTTTGTGTTACGTAGAGAAAGTATGTCCACTCTTACTCCTACAGGAAAAATATTGAGTTAAGCTCAATGTGCTGATAAATATAAAAATTGTAATATTCCAAGGTATTGTGGTTATGACAGAGACAGCTTGTTAAACGTATCAAAGCATACCACAGATGACAGTGAAATGAAGCCAAATGGTTAGGAATTGATTGTGGTTGAAAACATGCTTTCTTTACTTGAAATTTAACTACATCAGTACAGACTCCACCCAAATATTTGTTTGTTCTCTAAAACTCACTGCAGTGATGCATAGGGACAAGAACTAAACAACTTCAGATGTTCAGAGATTTCATAAAACAATTAAACAAGAAGTCATTCAGATTCAGCTGTTGTGACAAGGAAGAGAACAAAATGTGAACCGTGTGCAAAATATTATTCCCCTTCTGTGAACAGCATTGGAATATTTTTTGTCTTGCAGGCTGAATAAGTGACACAGTTACTTGAGTGACACTTCATTTCCAGCTACGTCCTGGCATTTGACTCAAAGAAGTCTTTGTACAGCTGCACTGAACGACATAAGCTCTACTATGGGATAAGGTACAGTTAGATCAGTGCTTTGCGGAATCGTATAAACACCTTGTCTTCCAAGCTAAAGGAGAGATTAAGCTTCCCTCCTTTTTTTTTTTTTTTTTTTTAAGTTTGTACACTCTTGGGTCTTTTCATTTGTTGGGAAACCAAATATTCCTTTTATTTGTTCTAGTCTCTTAAGACTTTAAACATAATGATAAAAAGGAAAGTTTTGAGATTCATGTGGATGACTGAAGGAATGTCAAGATGCAGCACCACATTCATCTATTCTTCAGAGATTCTATTTTGATTTGTTAGTTTTAAAAGCTAACGTGTTATAAAAAGCCTGAGAACTGTTTGGTAAATCACCTAACACCCATAAGTTCATGTTGCCTATCAATCAGAGCAATAATTGTCATTCCAGAAGCAAATTAAGAAGTTGATTTGTTTTTGTAGTGCTTAAGTGTATGTAGAAGAAGTGCTTAAGTGTATGTTTCTAGGGGCAGGGGCAAAGCAAGTGTTCAGAACATATCAGTGGAATATTGAGTAATTGGAATACCCACTTACATCACAACATCACAACATCATTAGAAGGAATATTCAATATATGCACAAAGGAATGGCAGAGTTTTCAACTACTTCCAAAACCTCATTTTCCTTTTGGTTTTTATCAAGACGACACATTTTCCTCACAAGACAATCTGTAACTCCTGGAACCAACTGAAACGAACTGCCAGGTAAAATTAATAGCGATTGCTGATGTAGTGACAGCTACTAATTTAGGATAGAATGGCTTGAGATGGAAGGGATTTATTTATCTATTTATTTATTCTGATAGCTGCAATTTTTTCTTGATATTCAACAATACCCTTAATTTCTGTCTCTCTCTCTCTCTCTCTCTCTCTTTTTTTTTTTTTTTTCTTTCTTTCTTTTTTTTTTTTTTTTTCTTCCCTTTAGGTTTTGAATGGCCATGCATATTTTTCTGTAATTTGATTTGGAAAATTTCTCCTAAGTCACTTAGCACAAAGAAATGAAGCCAGGAAATGTAAACATAGTCTTATACAATGGCTAGATTTTGTGCATATTTTATAGAAAAATGCAATTACATGTTTTACAGTGCAGTGAAAATATCAAAATATTTCAAAAGGAATATTCTTCAAATGGGACAAGTGAATCATTAGTTGTCTTTATTGAGTGCAACAAAAACTGAAAACGCTAATGAAGGCAAAAAGATTATTTTCTTCATATCATTTTAATTCACAATTTTGTTTGGAGTGCTCTTGGGTTTATGGTGCACGCTGTCATATATGCTGTCATTTGTCTAGTGACACTGGAACAGGCCACCCAGAGTAGATGTAGATGGCCTATCACTAGAAGAGTTGAAAGTCAAGCTGTCTGGGGCTTTGAGCAGTCTAATCTAGTAAAAGATGTCCCTGCTCATGACATTGGAGTTATACTAGGTGATCTTTAAGGGCATCTTCTAACCCAAACTGCTTTATGATTCTTTGACAATACAAGACTGGCACCAGAACTATTAAACTTGCAGTAAGATTGTGAGAGCTGATAAGACTATGACTGTTGTTATATAGTAAAATAGCAAGAAAGCGAGAACTTTTTTGTTTGTTTGTTTGTTTCTATGGCTTTATTTTCACATTTATAAATTCTAATTACTTCTTGTACTTTACTTTTAGGAAGGAAAAAAAAAAAAAAGCTTTGCTAGAACAGAAGCACTGAGAAAAACCTTGGCCTTTAATCTCAGAGCAGAGACAAGTATTATAGGTCAGAGTAATCAATTAAATCCTATGTCTCCTAAATAATGTCAGTTGCATATCCAGACTCTGATGCTGTACCTTGTAAGTCTAATGTCTCCTCTACCTATAGGCGGTGAAACTACTAGAACTTATTTCATGTTCTCTCAGTGTAAGATGCCCTGTATATATTTTTAAATCTATCACATATGGCTGAGTGGTTAAAATCTTGCATTACTATTATTTTTGAAATTGCATGAAGGCACTGTATATTATGGAGATAGAAGAAGGTGTATCCAAAAAACTATAGCTATTAAGCGGTCTGAATTCATGTCTATGTGAGCTGTTTATCTACACACACAAAGGAAAAGATTTTTTTTTGCAAAACCATAATTGTTGCAGTGAAACTAAGAGTGTACAGTGTGAAGCAAATATCTATGTCAATTTCTTTCATTTACATTTAAAAATTACAAGAAAAACAGAAAACTCTAGAGTGGTGACAGGAAGAACTCTCTTCTGACATTATTGCAGATAAAACCAAAGGAACGCTTTAGGAAGCATGGGAGGTAAATATTAGATTTATTCATCAATATCAACTGGTTTTGACTGCAATAAAGTTGTGGATAGCAGCTCTTCTTCTGAATAATGATGCAGTACACAGCCGGTGAATATAAAGGCTAACTCTAGCAAAAAACAAACAAACAAACAAACAAAAAAACATTAGCTTTTGGGTCACAAGCAATGTCTTGAAAGAAAGGTTTTTCTTCTATTATTCTTTCTTCCCCTTTCACTTCCCCTTCCCCTTTCATTTTCCCTTCTTTTTTTCTTTTTTCTTTTTTTTTTTTTTTTTCTGCTAATGAATCTATTTAATTTGAATTTGTCTTCACCTCTGTATACATCATGTTATTTTATTTAAGACTAGCTTAAAATTCCATCTCATAAGAGCACCAAGTAAAATATTCACATTTGAGATACATCAAGAGTAATAAGAACATTTTTTGTTAATTGAAAAAAAAAAAAAAAAGTTAAAATGAACTCTTACTTTCAACATGTATATTCCCTTAAAAACTAGATTAAACATTTCTCCAGATTTCTCACTAACAATAACTGCCCACTTGTTCTATACTGACATGTAGGACTGAGGGCATGCTGTCTTATATCTTGTGAAACAATTTGGACATTTCTTTCCATGAGTGATTGCTGGACCACAGGGGTATGATGAAGGGAATGAGGAATGTCCTGACATGACTGATCATATGGAATGAGCCTAAAGAAGGCATTTCTTTTCCTCTTGGTTAGTATTTGAGACTTGTAATTGAAGGCCTTACAATGGTAAAATAAAGAAGACTACTTGCAAATTGCCATTATTCTGCTACAACTGTACTATGATAGCAGTGTTATGTGATAAAATTTACTGACTACCAGGATCCATTCTCTTCACACGATATTCTTATGAATGTTGTCGTTGGCTTGTGGAAGATAAAGATCTTGTCCTAGCCAAAAAAAAAAAAAAAAAAAGTTTCAGGAAACAATAGATTGTTCCCTGAGCAGTTCATCACTATCATCTTTTGAACACAAATCTCTAAAAATTCAGTCATGTGAATAACAGGTTTTGTTTGCAGGGTCTCTTTTCAGTTTCTTTTCCTCCCAGCTGGCAGTGAAAACAGTAATTTTTGCTCTTGAATGGAACACTTTTCATGTTCAAACCACAGGTAATTAGCTAGGCATTACCTGGATGCAAGTATTTGCAGAACATCAAGAAAATGAATAACTATGTTATTTCTCTGTGTTTTATACTGAATGGGTAGCTATAATTAAAAACCTCACAGCACAAAGTGGTCTCCAACAACTTATATGACTAATTTCTCCAGCAGGGGCAAATTTTCAATGATGTTTGCAGCCAAGCTGCATTCTGGCAGGTCAGAACTTTTTCAGTTTTCTTAATAAAATGTCAATATTTTGAAAGTAAATCTCTACTGAATTGTATATTACTTAAATTATTATCAACTTTTATGGGAGGAAATAACTGCTTATCACCTAGCTAAAGGTAAGCAATGTGTAGCAATGAAATTACAGTTTAAGCTCTAAAAAAATATTCAAATTGTGACGTCGTGGTCTGTCTTGTGACATACTGAATGGAAATGTTGGCCCTTAAGAAAGAGGTCCCCTCTGTCTCTCATGGAAAACTCCCAAACTCACAGCTGTTTGCTGAGAATCAAATTCCAACCACACAACTGATATTTGTATATTGCATTTGATTCTGGCTTTTTCTCCCAGGTGCTGACAGCTTACATTGTCAGCTGATAGCTGACACTAGAGAATAGCCAAACACTTCATGGTTATTGGAGAAAAATGCGATGTTTTTTCTTAGTCCTTTTCTGAAAGAGCTTCAGGAAAGCTCTGCCTAAGCAGGTGGGCTTCATTATCTGTTAGTTTGATTTGTTGTTTCTAAAATAAAATCTACCTGAACAACTTAACCTTCTTTCCTTCCTGTTCCTTGCCTGTTCTATTTAAAGCAGATCACCTTTCAAAATACAAGGGACAGATGATAGGACCATGGCCGTTGAATGCAGTGAAGAGTGCATTTGCTGTAAAATTGCCTTTTGATTCATGTTTCATCGCCTGCTTGTGCTTATGTGCATACACACCATCAGGGAGAGATCAGAATTGCAAAGCTTTCCTTTGAAACATTTAAAACAAAACAAAACAAAAGAACCTCACCACTTTTTATTCACTTTTTAATTCTTTGCCAAGTCCCACTAGCTTTGGGATCTATTTAGGCATAGCTTCCACAAGAGACAGTTAAACAACCTTACTCTACCAGTGACACTGTCCAACTCTTTGTCTAACATTTCCTGTGTGGTCTTCTCCAGCCTGTGAGTTTAGCCAGCTGTGTGAACAGAGAGTAGTGAGGCTATTGCAGTTCTCACTGCCGGTTACGTGCGGATGAAGGGAACTGACCCCATATTGCCTGGGTTTGAGTTCCTGCATGCAGTGTTAGCTCTTACAGTCCCATACAGCTGCTGATCACTCACAACTGGGCAGCAGGTTAAGCAACAACCTAACCTATCAGGTTCTCCCTTGGTGTGGGTTGGGGTCATGTGGAGTGTTTAACACTTGTAATGATCTTCTTGTGGGCCCAGGGGAAGATCTTAATTTACACAGGAAATTTGTACATAAATGCTCGGCCTTATTGCAAATTCTAGCTGTAGGCAGCAAGTATCTAAAGCCATAGCCAAAACAGAAATCCATTGTTGAGAGTGATAGAATTTATAAGTAGTAAAGCCTTTGTTAGAGCAATGTACAACAACACAGATGACATGCTTTGAAGACAGCACATAGCTCTAAGAAATAGTACGTCATTTGTCACAGGCAAAGAAAAACTAAGGTGTATTTATGTTTCCCATCTCTGCTTACTATTAATTAAGAAGTGAAATGCACTTGTTGTACATGAAGTATACTAGTATAAAAAGATTATGAACTTACATCTGTTCTTTTATTTCTAACAGGAATCCTGCTGCCAGTTAGGGTTTTTAGCCATATCCTGTGGGTACCAGAAGTGAAATGGTTGTCTGTAGTTACCTCCAGCATCCAAAAATCATGAGTACAGATTCACAATTTTGACTTAAAAATTAAGATACCAAAAAAAGAGCAGAAATAATAAAAATAATTAATATGATGTGATTAATATCAATTATTAGTATAATAATAATAATAATGTGGCAGAATATACATGTATGTCATTTTATATATTCACCTTGAGTACTGTATTCAGTTTTGTGCCCTTCGCTACAAGAAGGACATCAAGGTGCTTGAAAGAGTCCAGAGAAGGGTGACCAAGCTGGTGAGGGGTCTGGAGAACAAGTCTTACGAGGAGCGTCTGAGGGAGCTAGATTTGTTCAGCCTGGAGAAGAGAAGGCTAAGGGGTGAACTTATCGCTCTTTATAAAATTAAAGGAGGCTGTAGAGAGGTGGGGGTTGGTCTATTCTCTTATGTGCCTGGTGACAGGACGAGGGAGAATGGGCTAAATTTGCGCCAGGGGTGTTTTAGGTTGGATATTAGGAAGAACTTTACTGAGAGGGTTGTTAGGCATTGGAATGGGCTGCCCAGGGAAGTGGTGGAGTCACCATCTCTGGAGGTCTTTAAAAGACGTTTAGACATTGAACTTAGTGATATTGAACGTAGTGATATGGTTTAGTGGAGGACTTGTTAGTGTTAGGTCAGAGGTTGGACTCAATGATCTTGAGGTCTCTTCCAACCTAGACGATTCTGTGATTCTGTGATATTCCTTCATTTGTTAAGAAGATAGAAGAATTCTCTCTTCCGACATTGTTGACATTAACTTACTTTGCTAACTAAAAGCTATCTCTTCAGTCTAAATTCATTCACCCCTTTATAATCAATGGGGAGACAATCCTGGGGTACTTATAATCCTATATTTACTATTAAAACAGTAAATTATGCAATGCTTTTCAAGCCTTACTGGCTACTGTAGGGGATCTTAGAAAAAACAACTTGGGCTTGACACTGCTTTCAGTGCCACTTTTAGGAGAGATGAATCTTGGTTAATGCAAAGTGATAAACTCACAGACACAATATAAAGACCTCAACACGATACAATGGAATTGCTCATTTATTCAGATTTTTAAAATATTCTGGAAATGTTTCTATACATTTATTCCCAGTAGAACTTATATTCTTTTATATTGCTTCAAGACTTTTTGTTTTCAGAGAAATAAGAAACACTACAATATATTTGCTATGATCACTGTAGATTCTGATGTAGGAAACCTCAATAAAACCCCAATATTTTTTTGAGACAAGTTGGCATATCCTCAAGCTGGCATATCCTGTTATAAATAGTCCTTGCACTTTTTATTTCTTTATTTTTTTATTTTTATTTTTTATTTTTAATATTTTTAATATTAATAATTAATAATTAGTATTAATAATTAATAATTAGTATTAATTAATAATTAGTATTTCCTTCAAGTATCTCCAGGACACAACAGGAAGGATCAGTTGTGACTGTTAGGGTTTGCTGAGAACGCTAAAAGTGTCATGTCTAGAACATCATTATTAGTCAACTCTTGTAGGTTTGTATCAGAAAAACATCTGCTTACATGACGGGATGGAAGATAATTATAAAAATGACTGAAGTCAGCAAGACCTTTACCTCTGTAATAACTTTTTATAATGGAAATTTGCATTGAGTTTGCAGGATACCTCATGTCTGTAGAGGGTTCAGTCTGTGCTGGGTGTTTGCAGCAGACTGTTGAGAAAGCACAGAAGGGAGCCTATTTCAAATCGGTCCCTTAATGTAAGTCTGTTGCCTTCAAGAGACTGGCAGTATAAGGAAGGCTTGTAGAAGCTGAGAGTCTGACTCTGTTTTGTGTTGCAAGTTGTTCAAGCTCTAACATGTCAGCTGGGCCACAAAAGTCAGGTGAATGGAATTATTGGCCATGTGAATCTCCCCATTGTATTGTGGATATGTGTTACCCGCAAGACTGTTATCCAGTCTTATTGAGAATAAGTTTGAGCAAATATTAAGTGTTTATGAATGTAACACAAAAATTACGTATATATACTGAGATGGAAAAAAAATTAAAAGTTTCTTTCAATTAGTTGTCCTGAGAAAATCCTTTTTTTTTCCACTGACAAGAGAAATTGGTCATTGAAGATTTAAAGATTACCTTCGTTTTTATTCAGCTCTGCTTAAAACATCAATGGCATAGGATGATGATACATTTGCGTGTCTATACAAGGTTTGCTGAGATTTTTGGCTTGCTTTACATCCTCAAATTAAGTGCAGCTGTAACAGCAAACATGGGAAGAATATTGCTAGCTGATCCATTTGCAGATTATTAAAAATATACCATAAATTCAGTAGAAATATCAGAAGAGAGCTAGTGAATGTTAAAAGGCACTGATACATTTTCCAGATCAATTCTTCAATTTTTTTTTTTTTTTTTTTTCTGGGCTAGAACTATGTAAATGCCTAATGGACTAACTGGTGGACAATGCAGAGGATGAGAGACAGTCTGGGGTAGCCTTTATAAAGCAGATATATCTGCTGCAATAAAAACTCAGTATTGGACTTGTATAGGAGATGCCATGGGTGAATGCACTAACAGAAAGTTAGTACTGGAATTCAGAGGTGAAGGAAGCAATTTTCACTCATTTTATTGTAAAAATTTGAGTTAAATATTATTAACAGAGGAGACATCACTAGAGTTAACATTTATAAAAAGTGATGGTCACCTAGAGCACATTGTGCAGGATGGCATCTAGGTGTGTTTTGAATATCTCCAGAGGAGGAGACTCCACAGCCTCTCAGGGCAACCTGTTCCAGTACTCTCTCACCATCACAGTAAAGAAATGCCCTTTCATATTCAGCCAAAAACTCATGTGCTTCAGTTTGTGCCCTTTGCATCTCATCCTGTCACTGGGCACAACTGAAAAGAGACTGGCTCCATTCTCTTGACACCCTGCCTCTTCAGATATTTATACACATTAATGAAATCTCCCCTTAGTCTTATCTTTTCCAGGCTAATGATAAGATAATTCAGATATTATTAAATATATGTGTGTGTGTGTGTGTTTGAGGAGTCACAGAGCAATGGGATTACTTCTATAAATTCGACTTCTTACATGAAAGATATAAGCGAGCATGGTTTCCCATAAATATCTGCAGTCTTTGTCCAGGATGAAAAAACAAAAAATGTGAAAATTAATCTCATTTATTTAGATAATGATACATCTTGGTTTTAAAGAGCTACAGATGAAATTTTTGCTTTTGATATTCTCAGTTGAGGATGGGAAATTTTCTAGCAAGCTATTGAGAAGCTTTCTCAGGAGTACAACTCATCATTTCCTAATACTTTCCAGGTTTTTCCTCAGTGGCCACTGCATTTGCTCTCTGGTCTCTGGTTACTAGTTGCAAAGTGCCAAATCCTCACTGCTGGCATTAGAACAAGGAATCTCGTTAGCAGTGGAGCAAATGGAGCCTGACTTCCATGGATTTGTCTCTTGTGTTGTCAAATAGGTCATAAATTCTACCTGAAGAGACTTCATTGAGTAGGATATCTGTAACAACTCTTTCTCTTGTCAGCTCAATAAGGGTTGGTCTGATGCTATAGACTTCCTCTTGAGAGGATTTTCTCCTCTCCCCTGACACCAGTTGCACAAAATATTTTTGGAATATTAGATCTTCAAGAGTTTTTCCCTAAGAAAAAAAAAAAAAAAAAAAAAAAAAAAGATTTTCCATAAGAAGAAAAGATTCAAAACTTCTTGGGTAGAATAGGCATATGCCAACAAACATGCAACATAATCACAAATACTGTTTCCTTCCAAAATAATTGTAGACACGGTGCATTCACTGTACAGTGCAAACACCAGTGTGCCAGTCCCAGCACTCATGAGCAACTGGGATCATCAGAAGCCTAAAGTCTATGGACAGATTTAACTCCAGCTTTTCACAGCTGAACTAAACAACAGCTCTGATTGGGTTTTCTGTGAAGAAGGGACTTAGACCAGGGTGTTCTGCTGAATTCTTTCATATGTAATTTTCAAACAAAGGCCTCAAGGAAGTTTAGTTCCAGAAACACTTTCCTTCTCAAAGACAGAAGTATTTTGGATATGTTTTATTAATTTGCTTCCTTTTTCTTCCCTAGTTCAAAACATTCAGGTAAAGTGCCATTAAAACAAGAGTAGAAGCACAATAGGTCTGACATTGCAGTGTAACCACTTGCAATAAATTGCTCAGTAGTGCTCTGCTTAGCCTAATATGAAATCAAGACCCATTGAGTGGAAGTGTTTGCATTGCAAGGATTATTGTTGATGAACATCTCCCAAGTCTAGAGATAAAACAGGTTTTCCATCTGGTCTCCATGTCAGAGCTGTGTCAAGTTGAAGTGCAGAGATAAAGAATGGTTGGGTACAATAGTGCCCTTGCATTAAACAAGATGTATCATGAAAACACTTCTCTCTCATCTCTACTCTCCCCTAGGTAATCTCCTAGTGTTTCAGAGATCTCTGTTGTTATCCATTTCTTTCCAGAATGTTCAAAATTCAAAAAGGCCTGAGTTCTGCTGGTTTGAACCAGCAGAAGGGAGGTGTTTTAACTTCTGTATGACCATGTGTATGCATGTCGCCGAACATGTAGCTTGTGCCCTGTAGTCTCACAAAAATACTTATAACCATCTTAGTATGAGATGTATTAGTTTTTCAGTTAGAGCAGTACATGATGACTCTTGCTAGCTGAAGCAATATACCAGTACTGAAAAATAAGTAAGTGTCTCTTAATAAAATTCCAAGCAATACTGACAAATCCACTGGAATGACTGATATCAACCACAGTGATTTAGGGATTTCACTGTTCTTATTCCACTCTTTCCAGTGTCAGCTTTATACACTGACACACACACAAGCATGTATGTTTTCACTTCATGTTCTAGGTCATTCAGAAATACAAAACAAGGTTGCTAATATATTCTCTTGTGGTGTTTTGTTTTTTTTTGTTTGTTTGTTTGTTTGTTTGTTTTTCCAAAAACTTTATTTTATTTTTAACTTTTTTATTTTATTTTATTTTATTTTATTTTATTTTATTTTATTTTATTTTATTTTATTTTATTTTATATATATTTTTTAAATTTTTATTTTCTTTTGCTTCTTTACTTTGTTTACTTTTTCAGGTGTTTCTAGACCAGTTAGAATATTTGTCTAGACAACCAGTTTTCACCACACTGACTGACTAGGTCCCTTCTAAAATGAAGTACAAACTCTCAAAAGTATCAAGGCTGAAGTTCCACGTTTCATACATTAATCATTAGTATAGACAGTTATTTCTGAACCAGCTTTGGGGATTCATTTTATACTCAGTGGAGTAAACTTTATATTTGTTAGTTGAAATTAATCTCGTTTTGATAGAGATATCGACTATATGTCAAATATTGCAAAACTATTGCAGAATTATTCACTTTTCCCCATTTGCCATGGTCCACCTCACACCTGCAGTGTAGATGTTTAACATAGGTTGTGGGTTAATACTTTAACTCACATTCAACAGTTCAGGGACAAAACAGAACACAGTGTGGAGTTGAAATGGGAATGGGAAGCTGTGCAATAAAGTATGATGTTTTAGGTATTGTGGAATATCATATGAAAAGAGGGCTGACTCAAAAAATTTAGTCAAGTTATAACTTTCTCAACCTCACTTTCAGGAAAAAAGTAATCTTTAAGTACTCTGCCAGGTAGGTTAAAAGCTGTTTTAGTAAGATAATTAAGCTGTAAATATCTTTCTTTTCAGAATTACATGTGTCAATGGTGGTCTAGACAAAAGAAAAATTGTGGGGTGTTTTTTGTTGTTGTTGTTTTTTTGTTTGTTTTTTGTTTGTTTGCTTTTTTTTTTTTTTTGTCATGTTTGTTTGTTTGTCCTTCATTTCATTGGCTTTTCTTTCAGTTACCAAAAGTTTGAAAGAATTGAAAAATTATAAAGTGATTAATTTTGACATCCCTGGGATGCTTCTTCTATTAGACCTTTGCATAATACTTTTATTTTTTTTACTGATTTAAAACTGTAGAGCAAAATAATTCCCAAGCTACTAACAGCATAGTCTCTATTGAAACTGTATTTCTGTTAAAACTCTCCTCATCTCAATCTTGATTACTAAAAGGTTGGCACAGGTTAGAATATAACTAGATTGAAAAATACAGGGACAGATGTCAAAAGATACTTTATCATATTAGGTTATACCTTATTTAATGTTTTTTTCAAAATCCACGCTATGCAACAATTATTTTTTTTACACATTGTAAAAATGCAGCATTCTACAAAACTTGAGTCAGCTCCCTTTGAACTCCATGACATTAGCTCAATTGAATTCAAGAAAAAATTCAACCTTTCTGCGGTCTACTTTATTAGGTTTCTGGCATAGTCCTAGTCCCTTTTAAAAAACTGAACATCTGCCTTTGAAAACCTTAAATAGGTGTGATAGAAATCAGAGATAACATGTCCAATGCTAACCTTGGTAGCTCGAATATGCCTTTTCAGCTCATAGATTTTCCATGGCCAAATATTTTTTTCCAGACATCACAGGTAACCCCATTTAAACTGTAACACATGGAACAAGCTTTCACTTTTTCAGCACTCACAAAAAGAAAAAGTTGAAAGAAATACCACTAAAAGCATTCTAGTCTGTTTTTCAGACTTTTCCATGGATTTACTCAGCTTGGATCATATCTATTTTTATGACCTTAAAAAGTTACTGCATTTTCCTTCAAGCAAACATGGCTTTTTAAATGCTTCCTCTTCCTCTTTCTCTTCCTCTGCCTCTTCTATTTCTTCATTTTTTTTAATTTTTTTTTTTGAAACAAGAGAATTCTGTATTATTAGACTTAGTTGTGGCTTGTAGCATATGCCTCCATGATTTTTGTTTTTTTTTTCACTGTATATTATTTGACTTGCTTTCTGGGTAGCCCTGGGCAACAAATTCCTGCTTCTAAATTAATATAATAATTGAGAAATGGATAATAATATAGTTGCATTTGTGCAGCATCACTGACATTCAGCTCTGGATCTTGAGCAAAGTATTGGGATTAAGGAGTATGCAAGCTTCTAGAAAGCAAAAGGAAAACATTTCTCAAATACAAGATTTTATTTTTTTTTGGTAATAAAATATGATTTTGACAATGTCATTCCTCTAATACAGCTAATATCTTGGCATCTGAAGAAAAAATGTATTAACTGTGTAATTAACCTCTGTAACTACAAAGATATTAATTAATTAATTAATTAATTAAAAAAGTAAATGATCTAAGAAAGCCTTATGTGCTTGAGAGGTGTCTTTTTTTTTTTTTCTTTTTTTTTTTTTTTTTTTTCCAGCTACTTTTCAGCTAAATTATTTTCTAAGAAATTATAATATTATTATAAGATCAGTGCTACCAACGATTTCTCTCATGAGAGGTATTTATTAAAATTTTAAATTATATATTAAAAATACCACTATGGGGGAAAGCAGGTCTGCTATTTTGCTATGTGAACACTCCAATTCAGTTTGAAGAGTTACCTTCAGTACAGAGGTGTCCTTTTCAAGACTTGACTGGAAAAGGTGCGAAGTGATAGATAATCTCATCCATGCACCCTTTTCCATGAAACATTGTCCCAGGTGATCTTTCAAGGTCCTTCCACAACTTGGAATATTCTGTGACTCTACGTAATTTAATGTAAATTAATGTAAATTTAATGTAATTTCTAATATAATGTGTGGGGAAAAAGTAAAATCTTGCTTCTAGATGTCTTAGTTCTCAAAGCTCTTTGCTGAGCACAGAGCGCTGGGTGCAAGGAATATCCACAGGGTGTTTGGCTCAACAGGTAGGTCATTCTTTATGTTCTATGTTAAAAGGTCTGGTGGTCACACAGGCTGACAGATCATCCTGTAACTGGGCAATAGATGCACCCACAAATGTGTTCTGAGAGCAAGTCACACATGATATTATTACAGAAATATTACCAGAGCTGTCCCTGTACCAGCCTTCAAGCCACTGTGGCCAGGGGTACTGCTACTATAGGCAGCTGTTACAGACATGGGTGTCACTGCTGTGCATAATCTATGCAGCATCACAAGAGACCAATATCTAGTCCTCACAAGATCAGCCCAGCTCCAGAAACATAAGCAAGTTCAGAGGGAAGAGATTGTGTGGTCTTTCCGTGAGACAGACCAGACCCAGAAACCACAGACACATTTGTTAAGTGCTGCACATTAGTGGTGAGCTGAGTGGGGGCATCTGGGTGAAGTTCTTTAACAAAATGCGAGTTTTGAACGAACCTGAAAATTTCCTTTTCTCTATGGCCTCAAACATTACTCCTATTCTCAGTGTGGTTGAGTTAGTTTACTTATCATTAAGTGTGGTAGTTGTGGTTTATTGCTAAAGCTGAAATAATGGATAACCCCTGACTCGCACTATCACATGTAGCATGACATTGTAGTGGTAATGTACCCACATGAGACATGCTGGAATGCTATGAGACTTGAGACTGGCTGAAGGTTTATTTTCCTTCTACTCCCTGGGTGCCTTTGAATGGTCCTATCACATTGTTTCAGCAATGTTATTTAGCACATTTTGAAAAAAATGAAAATGTGGTGATTCACATTGTTTCTGTTGTAAATTATCAAAAGCAATGAAGAATTTTCAATGAGTTAGGAGGAATGAATGTTAAAAATAAATAAATAAATAAATCTGTTAGAGACTGTGATGATTTATTTTTGTTCTCTCACTCATACGCATCACTTCCCTGGAAATCAGTGGAATTATTTGCAAAGACACAAATCGAGAGAACTGTGTCTACTGGATATATTATATATACTGAATTAGGTATTTGAGTGGCAAAACAAAACCAATATTTATTTAGGAAAATCAAGCGGATTTGTTGGAAACACTAATGATAAACCTTACCTCTTCCAACTGCTGCTCAGCATGGACACTCTCAAGTATTAAGAATAAGTGGGTATGCTCATATCTCTTCTGCTTTACTGTGGTTATATTTTGATCTTTAACACTGAGTATGTTGAATTTCAAGCATTTTGAATGCATACAAAAACTTTACAAGCTGCACAAACAGTTTGGGTAAGGTTTCTTGCTGTGTCCACAGTTATGAGTGTTAGGCTGACCCTTTTTTCCCCTCCAACAGGGTTGCTTTACTGAGAATCTCAATGATTTATGCTGGGAAAGCAAGCCTAATGGGATGTGATGCAAGCTGTACACAAAGTTGTCTATATTTTTTTGTGTAATAGTGTAGGTAAAGAAAAAGGACAGGGAAATGAAAGTAGGAAGTTTCCATTAGAAAATTTCTGGCAAGGAAAAAATAAAACTTTTGCATATTATGAAAAAAATCTACATTAGGAGATTTTTTAAATCAAATTACTGCTCAAGAAATGTGCCAGTCTTACAGACAAAATTCATTATTTTTCCCCAGAAAAGACTGAGAAAAGTCAGCTATATAAGTCTCATGATATTTCTCTTCAAACACACCTTTAAACTTTCCGGGAGGCAATCAGTGAGATATATTGTAACTTATTTTTCCCTATCCATTCATCAACGTAAAATTTGGTATTATTATTATTTGGCCCAAAATATCAAAAGTAGGATGACGTTTGTGACATTGATTCCTGCCATATAGGAACCAACTAAGTCTATCAAATCTACTTTTTACAGGCCACTGATTGGTTATTCTTTAGACTCTGACAAAAGACATAAAAGTAAAAGTTCTGCAAAAATGAAATAAAAAAGTCATGCAAGCATAACCAAGTAGTATCTCTGTGAATAATTCTGTTAGGTCTGCACTAGTACAAATGAAGATAATCTTTATATACACTTCTTTTGAAAACATATGCTGTTGCCAAGTAGTGCTTTACTTTTCATCTAATGATATAACTAGCAGAAAGAAAAAAAAAATCAACAGGAATACTACTTTAAAATTCAAAGAATCCTTGGCATGACAGGATACTATAGACATATCAGTCTGCTATTGAGGGGGTATTAGACATATATTATTCTTTGTATGACATTCAAATTTTAACTCCTACAGCTCTTACAGAGTCTCCAAAAACTTCAGTCAGAGTGTAAAAAGAAAAACAAGGCACTATAAATCAACTTTGTGTCAGTACGTAGTTTACATACAGTGTTGTATATAACGAAGAAGCTTCTTATGAACCAATACCATCATGTCTGTATAAACCAGTGATTCTAAACATAAGAACTCAACTGTTCTTTCCAGCTATCACTCAAACTAAGGAAAGATTTTAGCTCCCTCTATGAACTTAACCTCTCCATTAAGTTCCTGGCAGCTGGCATTTTGCCTACATCTATGTTAAAGACAAACCCACATCCAAATACAATATGCATTAGACTGTTTCTATGTCATGTAGCAGGATAGGAGATTAGTTCAATTAAAAAAAAAATAAATCTAGTGTAACACTCATTTGACACTTTCCACTGTTTATTCTAGAACATGTCAGACTTTGCATACACCTGTTTACAAAAAGATGACTAAGGTCACAAAAAGTGTGTTATTTCCTCGTGTGTTGAAAAAAGAGAGTTGACAGCTGGTTATGTAACCCTTCATATCTAGTCCACCTCTTTATAATTTTACTGGACTATGGGCAGTGCTGTGTTTACAAGTGAGGAATTTCTGCAGTAGTAATAACACGACCTTCCTTCTTTCTCTATTCAGTCAGTATTTCTCCTCATTTAAGAGTTTGTTCCAGTCTAACTGCCCAAGTCAATGGAGAAGAAGTGGCCTACACGAAAGGTGAAATCAGCCAAGCGTTAAGTTCTGTTCTGTAAAAATACTTCAGAAGTATCTTCAGAAAAGAAGATTTGTACAGAGTGATCAGTGTTGTTCTGTTCACTGACTATGGTGTATCAGTTATTTATAACACAGGATAGGAATGTGCATTGTCAAACAAGACTGGGCAGCCCCTATCAAACGATAAGTCTCATGTACTGGTCAGTACATTTTCTAATGAAGTATAGTAGTACAAGCTGAAAGAAGATTGAACCACTAATATTTTTTGTCCATTTTTTTTAATGCAACAGACAAAGCAATGAAGAGACAGGTTGCTTTTATTTTTGTTGTTGTGTTATTGTTGCTTGTGTGTTTGTTTCTTAGTACTCATGCTTTAAAGGCAAGTAACTGTTAGATAACTAAAATGCCTTTAGAAAAAAAGATGGGAAAATTTAAATTTTATTGTATGAAAAGAATGAAATCATTAAGATAGAATTCATATGAAAATAGTAATAATAGCCTTCTAGTAGACTTCACGAACTTGAAGTTGTAGACCAACTTCATTTTTATTACATTTTAAGGTTTTTTACCAGTAACATGCTTTTTGGTTAGACTGAAAATACAAAAATCATTTAAGGTTTTTATCTATATATGTCTGAGTCACAGATGAAATTCAAGATACAAAGGATTTTGCACACATATTTTCTTTGTGGTGAACCTCTCTTCTCCATATATATCAAATAATGTCTTGAAACAGGTAATTCTCAAATCTGCCTCTCCAGACATGCCTCTTCTTTAGTTCTATACTGTGCCCTGCCTTAAAATATGTATGCCAGATGTTAAACCACCAGCTTGAATTCACCGTGGCAAAGACCAAGAACTCTATTTTCACTTCTTACTTGTCTTCATTACCGTTCTTCAGCCTTTTCTCTATCACCTTCTTTTGAAATTGTTTAAATGAAAATGCTTATGATGCCCAGGACCAAAATAATATCTTGCAGTGTATGAGAAGATCTCAATAAATGCAAATTATTCAGAAACATGGGATGATTCTGTTCTTCCCCATTTACAGGGAGCCATTACATTGGCTTTACACCACATGAGGTTTAAATTAATAATAATAATAATAATAATAATAATAACATTATTATTAAATTAATGAGAAGGGAAGGGAGGAGACTTGAGGAGACTCGAGGAGAGAAGACTCGAGGAGAGGAGAGGAGACTCGAGGAGAGGAGACTCAAGGAGAGGAGACTCGAGGAGAGGAGACTCGAGGAGACTCGAGGAGACTCAAGGAGAGGAGACTCGAGGAGAGGAGAGGAGACTCGAGGAGAGGAGACTCGAGGAGACTCGAGGAGAGGAGACTCGAGGAGACTCGAGGAGACTCGAGGAGAGGAGACTCGAGGAGACTCGAGGAGAGGAGAGGAGACTCGAGGAGAGGAGACTCGAGGAGAGGAGAGGAGACTCGAGGAGAGGAGACTCGAGGAGAGGAGAGGAGACTCGAGGAGAGGAGAGGAGACTCGAGGAGACTCGAGGAGAGGAGACTCGAGGAGAGGAGACTCGAGGAGAGGAGACTCGAGGAGAGGAGACTCGAGGAGAGGAGACTCGAGGAGAGGAGACTCGAGGAGAGGAGACTCGAGGAGAGGAGAGGAGAGGAGAGGAGAGGAGAGGAGAGGAGAGGAGAGGAGAGGAGAGGAGAGGAGAGGAGAGGAGAGGAGAGGAGAGGAGAGGAGAGGAGAGGAGAGGAGAGGAGAGGAGAGGAGAGGAGAGAAGACTCAAGGAGAGGAGACTCAAGGAGAGGAGACTCAAGGAGAGGAGACTCAAGGAGAGGAGAGGAGAGGAGACTCAAGGAGAGGAGAGGAGAGGAGACTCAAGGAGACTCAAGGAGAGGAGACTCAAGGAGAGGAGACTCAAGGAGAGGAGACTCAAGGAGAGGAGAGGAGAGGAGACTCAAGGAGAGGAGAGGAGACTCAAGGAGAGGAGACTCAAGGAGAGGAGAGGAGAGGAGACTCAAGGAGAGGAGAGGAGAGGAGACTCAAGGAGAGGAGACTCAAGGAGAGGAGACTCAAGGAGAGGAGAGGAGACTCAAGGAGACTCAAGGAGACTCAAGGAGAGGAGACTCAAGGAGAGGAGACTCAAGGAGAGGAGACTCAAGGAGAGGAGACTCAAGGAGAGGAGACTCAAGGAGAGGAGAGGAGAGGAGAGGAGAGGAGAGGAGAGGAGAGGAGAGGAGAGGAGAGGAGAGGAGAGGAGAGGAGAGGAGAGGAGAGGAGAGGAGAGGAGAGGAGAGGAACTAAGCACTTCTCAGATTTCTGTGGGAATTATTTTTCCTTTCTGACAGGGAAAGAAAGGCTTTTCATATAAAAGTTCCAATATGAGACACATCTGGATTACATCATGTATACGTTCTGTGGAACTGGTGAATCTGAAAGCTTACCTTTGTTTTGTGAAACATTTCCAAACAACATTTTTCAGTCTCTGAAACACTCTGCGTAAGGAGGTCAATGGTACATTTCAGAGCTGCTTTAAATGCTCACCCTTTGGGGCCTGAAAAAAAAAGAGACTTTTTGCCAAATAACCCATATGCTATAGAAAAGGAAGACAACACAGGCTTTCAGATAAGACATAAAGCTGCATTCCTGGATACCAGAGTGAGTCTGCTCCCCTGTCACAAGCCTCCATGAGGTCATTCCTTCAATAATAATAATAGCAGTTAGCTTAATGGAAATCAGGCTTTTACCATTATTCAGAAAATATTTCCGCTGTGTTCTGCATATTGTTAACTAGAATCAACCATAATGGTGGTTGTAAAGATGTAAAGTGTAAAGGTGTTCAGCAAGAGAACAAGAGATGCTTGGCCCTTTTCACAAGTCTTTTTTTTTTTTTTTTCCTTCTATTTGTTTATTTGTGTGTGTGTGTAAATGTACTCATATGAAATTAATTCATAGCTAAATTCAATTCACTTTAACAAAATAAAGAGGCCTGACTCTTTCTCATGCTCAGTCAGCTAAACCTGAAGTTCCTTCTGAATTAAGTTGCCACACAAACACAGGAAATAAGGCTAAAATGTCTTTGAAAAAGTAATATTTACCTTGACACAAATTTAAAAAATGGTTTGTTCCTCCCAGGATGGATTAGAAATAATCAGATGCATTTTGACCAGCAGAAAAGTACAAACAACACCATCAAGAAAATTGATTCTGATAAGGCTCTGTTTAAAATATTTACCTTGGACTCTCTAAAAGTCAGGAATGTTCTAATCCAATATAAACACTGGGTTAATACTAAAATTTCTATCCAATTCAAATGCTGAGCTGACAGAAAAATTTGAGGGGAAAAATAATAAATTAAAAAAAAAAAATCAGTATCTCCTTCATGTGCTTGAAGTCTTGAAGACTTTTTTTTTTTTTTTTTTTTTTTTCCTCAGTTTCAATGGACTAAACTTCGGTTTTAATTTTAATTTAATTTTTTTTCTTTTGTAATTGGCTTTTGTTGAAACATTCTAATAAATGTTACATTGTGTTTTTGATAACCATTTCTGAAATAAAAATCATCTTCATTACATCAAGAAATCCAACAGCTTCTCCTTTTCTTATTATGATACTTGTAATTCTAAATTCTTATCGTAACATTGATTTTCAATAATTCAGATCTTAAAATAGCCAATTTAATAAATATGTGCCTTCTTACATTCAAAGAAAGCCACAGAGAGGTCTTCAGACCATTATAATTGAAAGATTTTCAGAAATTATTTTAATAAAGATGCCATCTACTCAAAATATTTCTAGTTAAAAGTTAGATACTTTTGATCTTATAAAGTTAGATACTTATGATCTTATAATAGACATACAAATTTGAAGATGCTTCTGATCAAACTGTGTTAAATAATACATTTACATGACAACATATGCTATTCAGCTGCTCTACAACTTTGCTAAGTCACAAGAACCAGCTGTTTCTGCAGACTGTCTTTGGCCATGCTTCATATTATTTGACTTTGTAAAAAAATAATTTGCACAGAAGATGTCCAACAATGTATTCACTGTGCCAAAATACAACTGAACAAAGAGACAGGAAGAAACGAGGACCATAGATGAAATACAAGAGCATGGAGAAGCAGCAGTCACTCAGCAGGCAAGTTCTGAAAGTGGCTCACAATTGTGACAGCAACAAAGACACATTCTTTCTAATAATTTGCTTTATCCTAATAAGTATTTCTGGTTGTATCTTGAGTCCTGTCACCCTTTTTGACCTACAGACCCTCCTCTATCCCATTTCTTCTAGTTAGTAAAGTATATGTAGAAAAGGGTAAGAGATGCGAGATGTTTCCACACCAACAACCCAGATAACAATCTCTAAATAAAAGAGAGAGAGAGAGAGAAAGAGAGACAGAGAGAAAGAGAGACAGAGAGAAAAGGAAGGAAGGAAGGAAGGAAGGAAGGAAGGAAGGAAGGAAGGAAGGAAGGAAGGAAGGAAGGAAGGAAGGAAGGAAGGAAGGAAGGAAGGAAGGAAGGAAGGAAGGAAGGAAGGAAGGAAGGAAGGAAGGAAGGAAGAAAGGAAGGAAGGAAGGACGTGAAACCATAAAAGTTCTGACTAAAGTTTACTCATATTCTCCCTCAGAGGACTTTGAACATAAGTCTGAAACTCAGTGCATCTTGCTGTTATGTCAGTGTTGTGTGGGGTTAAGTCTGATTAGTCACGTATCAGTCTAGACAATGTTTCTCTCCAGACAAGTTATATTTTCTCACAAACCATTTTTAGCCTGTTTTTAACAATGACACAGTCATCTCACAGTTACCAATTAACACAGTCCCTAATATTTTTCTCCTGAAATAAGACAGATTTCATTGAAGAAATTAGACTATAGAAGTGAATTTCAATGCAGATATCCACAATGAAATATTTATAGATTTATTTATAGTTTTTTTCTATTCTGTTAATGTCTTTTTATTCAAATAATTATTTTTTTTCAGATAAAAAGTTTTGAAAAGATCTGACAGTAGTTGCATAGTCATGTCAAAAAGTCTCTGTTATATGGACAAAAATGTTAAACTTCTAAAGTTTTTTAAGTAATCAAAGTTACATGGATTCAATCTTCCTAAGTTCACTGAAATTTCCTATGCTGTGGGCTTGTATTAACCACATATGGTAAATAACATAATGTGTTGTGGTTTTTTTTGTTGTTGTTGTTGTTTATTTGTTTTTTTTGTTTTGTTTTGTTTTGTTTTGTTTTTAATAAATATATATTGGAATAACTAAATCACGTAGCTTTAATTTCTAAAATATGTTATTCTTTCTCTTACATAATGATAAAACTTATGAAATCACAGACATTGAGAAATCAGTGTTATTGTCCCATTTTCTGGGACAATAGATATAGGATAAAATCCAAAAGAATTTGCATTTGAGCTTTATTTAATTTCATAAATTCTACACTTAGAAGTAGCAAAACATACTGCATGAATGACATGAATGACACTGCATAGTTTTTCTGGAAATGATCATATCTCTGGAAATCTATATTTCTGTTTATTATTTAACTCACTTTTTATTCTACACTGTGGAAGATATAATATGACTTCTCAAGTAGCACTTTGGTTTTGTTTTTTGATGTGCTTTTTTGTTTGTTTGCATGATTTGTCATGTTGTTGTTTCTTTTGGTGTTGCTAGTTTGTTTGTTTTTAACATGCTATTCAGAGGGGTGTGTTTGATTCTGCAGTATAGTTTTAAAACAGATAATAGTAGCATCTTAGTGGTGATGATCTTGGTACTAGATTGTTCCTATTCTAACATAGGAAGCCGGGGAAAGGGAATTTCATTTAGGCTGGCCATTACACCTTTAACCTTCCTTTTTAATTTGCCAACAAGAGGGTCACATCTAATCTCTCATGACAAGTCCTAATGAATATTTTTCTAGTTCTTCTGGGAACTGAACTGAGATTGCTGGTGAAATTCTGTTGTACTTGAGCTCAGTAACAGAAAGCTGTATGCCAGAATTTTATCCCTTTCAATGTAATTTGCAACTATCTGTCACATATAACAGTCACTCTAAATTATCTTGGAGCAAGAGTCAGTAGGTTAGCAGTAGTGTGTGTTTTGCAGTAAAATTTTTCTGCTGAAGAGGGATGTTTACTCATTTAAAATCCAGCTGAAGGTGACAGTTTAAATATTTGTCAAAAATGCAAAGATACAGTTTCAGTAATAAATTATATTGAACTTAAATGAACTCTGTCTTACATTATTTTTCTGTTGTTGTGGCCTAATATTTTTAAGGCATTTAAGAGATACCTATCCACTTCACCACATTGTACCACAAAGGCTGTTATTTCTGAAGCCAATGAATTACCGGCTTTTCCAGAAAAGATAACTAAATATTTTAGTTCTTGGAGCTCTATTTATCTACAGATTCACAACAAGCTGTTTTCTCACCTGTGTTTCAGGGGATGGGAGGGGAGGGGAGGGGAGGGGAGGGGAGGGGAGGGGAGGGGAGGGGAGGGGAGGGGAGGGGAGGGGGAGGGGGAGGGGCGGGGAGGGGAGGGGCGGAGAGGGGCGGGGAGGGGAGGGGAGGGGAGGGGAGGGAAGGGAAGGGAAGGGAAGGGAAGGGAAGGGAAGGGAAGGGAAGGGAAGGGAAGGGAAGGGAAGGGAAGGGAAGGGAAGGGAAGGGAAGGGAAGGGAAGGGAAGGGAAGGGAAGGGAAGGGAAGGGAAGGGAAGGGAAGGGAAGGGAAGGGAAGGGAAGGGAAGGGAAGGGAATGCATGTGTTGTCACATGCCTTGGTCTCAGCACTGTTGAAATCTGTAGCTATGAAACCTGAATTATTAATATTCTCCCCAGAAAATAGCATAATCAAAAGTAGAGAGGTCAGTACCTGTTCAGTGATTTTTCCCAGGCAATACTGAAAGGAGCAATAGTTTTCCCTTTTTTCCTGATATGAGACCAAGTAGTTTGCAGCAGTTCTCTTTCCAAATTGACTTTTCAGTCAAAAGGGGTTCTCCACATCCTAATTTTTTAATGTGCCATGAGTTTTCAGAACACAGAGTTGAGCAAAATGGAATGAACATTTTTTTAAAAGAAGATAGAGGATCCTGATCTGTAAGGTAAATGAATGCAACAAAGAGGAGAAGATGGCTAAATGGAAAAAATATATATAAATAAAATAAAATAAAATAAAATAAAATAAAATAAAATAAAATAAAATAAAATAAAATAAAATAAAATAAAATAAAATAAAATAAAATAAAATAAAATAAAAGGAGGTTTTGGAATTCTGAGGGGAATTAGGATGGACTTAATCCAGACAAGTTAAAAAATGAGGGTATAATTTAAAAAGGATGAAACAGAAAACAAGGAGAGAGTCCATGAATAGATTTTGAAGTAAATAGCATTGAGCATGTGTAATAAATTTCCAACAGCATAAATATTTTCATCAGACAACTTGGTTAAGTGTTTAAAAATCTTTATTTTAAAAAATATGAAGAAAATATGAAGAAATGGAGAGGGAAAAATACACATGACCTCCACTTTCCATAGTTGTTTTTTTTTGTGTGCGTGTAGTGTTCATACGCACTTTAAAGATATTTTTGTATCCATTGCTCCACGCTTTTCTTATATATACAGTTAAACTATTATAGAGCTGTGTAACATAAAATGCTTGAATTATTATTTCTATATAAAATCTGAAATGAATAAAAATACCCTAAATTTTGCAGCTACATCCTTTATTGCTGCTGCAATAAAGCAAAACTGAGAGAAGAATCTTGTGCCATTGCTGTTCTACCCTACACATTTCGAGTGGTGTCACCTCTAGGAGCTGATCTGTGCTGGTCAGCCACTTGGGCTATGCTGGGTTGAAGTGCATGTCTATGTTCATGCTTGGACTGGGGTCTAAGTGCATGCAGCACATGATGCTGAGTAAACATTTTGTTTTCATAGCTAGCACTTTAAAATGAGCTATAGATGTTGGCTGAAAAAGTGAAGGGGAACAGATTTACTAGGCATTTGGGGAGCTCTAGGTTTTCAGTTAACGTTGGCTGCTACAGTGTCAACACATGCCACTGTGGGTACAGTCAGGAAATACTTTCTTCCCTTACAAATCATGTCTGTACTTATACGAGGGCAAGACCATTCCATTCTACATCCTTTCCTGGAACCAACAGTGGTTAGGCAGGCGAGAGCATTGTTATACCATGCTAAAGAATATTGTCTCCCGCATTTCGTTTTGTTTTGTTTTCTGTATTGTCCGAAGTTTACAAGGCTTACCCTTCCTCCATGACTTTCCTTAAGGAGAAGTCTTTAAGGCCTGATTCATATATTTTGGGGTTGTATTTGTACAGCCCCAGCACACTGGTCTATGTTAATGACCAGAGGAAACAGCAGTAATGTAAATAATAACATCCAGTATGGGGAAAATTCATAAGCCCATAATAACCACTAGATAGTACATTCAGTGACTATCACTGTCTTTGA
Organism: Aythya marila; assembly: GCF_965140915.1. Classification (NCBI taxonomy): domain Eukaryota; kingdom Metazoa; phylum Chordata; class Aves; order Anseriformes; family Anatidae; genus Aythya; species Aythya marila. Next base: position 44,271,577 of record NC_139044.1, read on the forward strand.
TGGCACCTACAAACTCTTCATAAATCCTAGTAGCACCCTGGGCTGTAATTTGGACCCAGTGCCATATTTAATTTGTAGCTTCTCAGTAGGATGTTTTCTTGGATATCAGCCTTTAGGATAAAAATCTCATGGCTCTTTACTGAGAAAGAAAGAAACAAAGCCATTTGCTACCTATCCCACACAACTTATCTAGAAAACATACCTCCCTTTCATCCTTGCCACTTCTCAATACATGCTCCAAATTTTGCAGCTGCCTGAGCACATCTTGCATGAGTGGTGGGCAGGTCAAAGGGAAAAACAGTTTCCATTGCTTCCCCCAGAGGTAGAGCTGAGCAGGTTGCCCCTGCCTCTGGTAGGGCTTGGCATGAGATTGGGAATAGAAGGCATGCATTGGGATGGGGCAAGAGAACAGAGGGGAAACAACAATATGGCAGTAGGTAAAGGCACAGAGGTTGAAGGGGGTAAGGGGTGAAATTGCCAATATTAAAAGAGTAGAGATGCAAAGTCTAACGGAAAGAGATCAAAGTGAGGAAGTTTTTCTCATATAAAAGAAAATAGGTTTAACAAGTCAGGGAAAGCTCCATTTGATGTGATAGTGAAAGCCTGGTTGTAATTACAGATGTAATATATTATCTCCGTTTTCCACACCCCAGATTGAGATTGTTTGCTCATGGCTAGGATGCCATAAAACTAGCCTAAAAAATGTCCCCTATCTCCAGTTAAATATCATTTATGCTTCATCAGCAATTCTCCGGGATAAGAAAAATAATTGTCAGTGCACACTTCAAGAAAACCAGAGCAGTAACCAGGAGTTCAAATTTTTTGTTTGTTTGTTTTATTTTCTTTTGTTTTTCCTTGTAGATGAGTGGATGTTCTCCCAGCTCTTGCCAGCCAGAGGAGAATAAAGCCAAGACTGGAACTGAAATCTCTCTCCTTCCACTTCAAGAAATTTATTTTTATTACGTTGCAAGGTCATTTGGTCCATGGATGTTTGACGGGAAGGAGTACAAACTTTTGGTGAGAAATTTTAATACGCATACAAACATTTTATGTAGAGGGGTAGTAGGTCTATTTGCCTTTAGCTGTTGGATGAGCTAGACAACATGCGCAAAATTCAAAAGTTTCTTCATGAGAAGTGCAGACAACAAATTCATTTGTAATGCCTCTAATAAAAGTAATATTTTTATTACTTGAAGTAATAATTGCTCAAGTGTACTCATACTCTTAATAAGTTCTCTATAATTTATGACTGTGGATGACTAATTCTATTTCCATTATTAGCAGAGATCGTGTATCTGTGGTGAATCATGTATTGAAATTGTTACAAGATGACAAACTAGTGAAAAAAAATCTTTTGATTGATTTCACTTCAGCCCAGAATTTCACCTGTGTTTATTGGAACTACATGTTGGAACTGAAATGGGGCAGTGCTGGGTAATCACTGAGGTAAGGAATAAGCATGGAAAAACAAGGTGAATGGAAAAAAAACAATATTGGGACCTTGAAGAGTAAAGGCAAAGTACAGAATGGGAGCACATTCTCTTTGGGATTTCTGCAGTAGGGTTAGAAATTAAGAAGATTAAGAACATACAAGCTCTGATGTCATGTGATGATCCTACCTGAAGGAAGGATAGAAAAGAAAACAGACTCTTCCCAGAAGTGTGCATTAAAAGCATAAGGAGCAATAGTCCCAAGCTATAGCTGAGAAATTCAGATCAGATGTAAGGAAATAATTTTTTCACAGTATGAGCAGTTCAGATCTGAAGCAGAGTTCCAGTGAGGTGGTGAAATCTTCAGCTTTCCTTTGAAACTTGTCAATATGATCTAACTTCAGAACTGTCCAAGTATAGATAGAGGTTAGCTTCTATGTATAGGGGCTTTCAGGGGCTCCTTCCAACCAAAACCTTCCTGTGAATGGGGGAATGCAATGGATTGATGAATAGAGAAATCACATATGCTTTATAAGTATGGTAGTAATAACATATAGAGTGTAAATGAGGGGGCATTTTTTTCTGTCTGCAAAATAATTTAACTTCTCCATATAAAACCAATTCCTTCTGTGTAGGGAAACACTTCCTTCACTTCTTAACTGAGTGGTTTGTGCAACCCATTCACTTGCTAAGGTATATGAGCATAAAACCAAAGTTCTACCCTGATTTTCTACTTCCTATACTGTAAATCCCATAACTTGACCCATACTGTCCCATAGCTTCAGTTCTGTAAGGCTCTAGATCTTCCAAATTAGAGGAAAGAGCTTGTAGTAAGTCAGAGCATGGATGCACTTGCAAAAGATACGTTTGGCATTCAGGTGGTATGGCAGAAGTATTTAAAAAAAAAAAAAAAGAAAAAGAAAAAAAAAAAAAAAGAAGATAAAAGCATTGGTTAGATTTTTTTTTTTTTTTTCAGAAACTCAAGCTATATATATGTAAAAATAGTCCTTACAGCTTTTTAATCAGGAAAATAATTGTTAGTTTTTCAACTGAAAAATAGAACTATATTTCTTCTAGATTTTCTTACAATTAGCTGTCAAATCATTAAGAGATTAATGCCTAAGAGTAAGAGATTATCTGTGTGAATAGGAAAAAATCCTATGAAAAAAATGTTTTATGGATCATTCTTTCAGGTACCTAGTATTATTGGATCACATTTTAACATATTGTCTTTACTTTCAATGTTAAATTAATTCTCATACATAAAGCAGAACTTTGGCTCTTTCTTCCTCCCAACCCCCTACCCCTTCTCTTTTTTTCCTAGGCTTTTCTCTTCAAAGCATCTTAATTTTATAACCTTTCATTATTAGAAGCCAATGATGACTTTAAGAAAGAACACACTCTGGCTCCCAAGTTTTAAAGTAAACAGTGTTAAGAATTCTCCAGCGAAGCAACATTACTACTACACTATCATAATAAAAGTTTTTCATTCTCAGTGAGTCTTCAATGAACATTGCTGAAGAGAAAAGGAAAAACAGCCTGGACATCATAAACAATGACAGTAATAAAAAGAAATTTTGGAAAGAGTTATTCCAAAATATCCTACAATATCCATTTCAGAAGTGATTATATATGGTAGCATAGATGAGGTGCAAGGAAACAAACATTTTTAAAATATCTGGAAGAATTGTGAATTTCATATGTGACTTTTTTCCTAAGAGAACTTTTGGAAAAAGAATGTAAAAACATTCTAGTGACATTTGCACTGTCTTTCAGTTCAGAAAGATTAATTCAGTCTTCTTTCCACAGTGATTTATTAATTTAATGAAACACTGTTGAATTAAGGAAGCATTCCAGGTCATTATTGTTTTGTACAATACACTATTCTTGAGAGGAAAAATTCATTTTAGTAAATCACATTTTAAACTTCAAACAATTATACACAGCTTTGAAAATTACAACAGGATTAGAAATGAACATACATGCAAGCCATAAAATAACATTTATAAGCTGTAAATAAAATATTAGTTCAATAGATATTTAAAGTTAACTGTCATTGAACAATTAGAATTAATCTGTGATGCAGGTCATAGATTTTGAGATTATACTGTTATGATTTTATATGATTTTATTACTATTTTATGCATGGTCTGAGAGAAAATGTATGTCAAGTAATAACATTTGATGATACTGGTATAAAAAGTCCATATCTAAATGGCCAGCATGAGACTCTTCAGCTCTAGACTTCTGGTGGATTGTTAGATAGGGAAAGGTACCAAACGATTTGATTAGATGAGATTAAATACATTGATCTGTGCTATCAGTAATTTAAGGTTTCAGTAATATTAGTGTGTACATAGCAAATTATCATGACTTGGTGTATCACTCTTTCTTCTTTAGTTCCCTGTGCAGCACAAAACCTCATGTTACAGATTCAGAGCCTGAAAGTGTATATGACTAAGATGAATTTTTATATAAATATATGTATAAGATGAATCGCTATATGAAAACATAAACACAATTGTATATCACAAAGAAATGTGCATGCTAGATTGGGATACAGCTGGATTCATAGACATACAAAGGCAACATTCTCCCTCAACTCATGACATTCACAGTACTTAAGTAATTTAATGCAGGTGCAAAACACTCACTTAAAAGCACTCCCTTGAAAAACTGTGGTTGTTGAATGCATCTGAAGATCTGGGCTGCCAGACTCTTCAACACCTACACAAAACTAACTATTCAAATTTTTATGATGTTCAGATGTAACATACAGATCTGGCATTATTTAAACAGTTAACTTTTCTTGCAAAGCCAAAGAATCTCTGTCCAGGGAAAATATGCGGTGAAGGTCCAAGTACAGAAGCATTGTTCTGTAGGGACAATTAGGAGATTGTAATTTATTGTCCCAAACTGAAGCACTGATTAGGCTCTAGCTGAGGTCAGTAACAATTCACTGTTGACTTCAGTGGGTGCAAGGACTAAACCCAAGTTACTACATGTATGTCTGTAAAATAAGGCATGCCTTGATTTTTGTCCATATTCTAAATTGATTATTTCACCCTTATGGAATAGTTAATTTGAAAGAGCAGCCTCCTTATGAATTTTCTCTTTCAAGAAATGAACTCCGTATAAAAGCACATTATGGATTAATTTATGTTCAATGGGTTTTCCATTGTATTATGACTGATTACACTGAAAACGTATTAAAATTAATAAGACATATGGCTTTAGAAGAAATACACAGTTACAAACTTTTTTAAGGTTGGCAAGGAGAAATCATTAATAATTTCAGAACTGAGCTGTTAAACAGAATTCTAGTTAATTCTGCCAGCTTTCAAGAATTTACACTTAATCTGTCTTCCTTGTTTGACTTCTACCTTTGGCAAACCATTACATTTCAGCCAGTGACCATTTCCACAAATGTTTAAAGTTGCATTTAAGGGTGGTAGAGAGATGAAAGCAAGCAGTGTTTCCAAATTACAAACTTACTAATTTTTGTGAAAAAACAAGGTAGATACCTGAAAAATATTTCAATTTCTTACTGAACCTATATACATACTGGCTTTGAACTTCACAGTTACAGTAATGCAAGCACAAGTCATCTGAGATTTCTGGCCCTGTATTCTCCCATAGCACTAGGTTTTGTTGGTAGAAAGCCAGTGCTGTTCTTTACATGTTCATAAACTGGGATAGATATCTGTCACAAATCTTATCTTGTAGGTTTTCCCGTCACCAGGTAAGAGACATCCATTCTGGTAAATATGTACAGGCCAACACGCAAATATGCTGAAATTAAAGGCTCTTGAAAGACATCAGTCCTCACTGTGCCCAGATCTCATTTTTCTCACGTTATGTTTCTTAACTGAACTTTGCATAATGCATGTGTGATCTGATTCATTTTTTTTCTTCTCTTCTGAGAAACTCTCAAAAATAAGCAGTCATTCTAAAAGAAACTGTGTAGAAAGTATTATTTTCCACCAAAATAATGGATAACAGAATAATTCTTCAGAACTAATGCACGTAGATAGAGGGATGTAATTCCAGATCCCTAAACAAAAGGTAATAAAAAGTTATAAACTCTTATCTGATAAGTACCACAATCAATTGGTAGAGTTGGACATTCATAAGAGATAACATTAAAAAGCCAGCTATAAAGGCTATTTTTTTGTTATTCGCTAGAAATTATTTTCTGAGCTGTTGTGTTTCCTTCATCAAAAACAGATAAATAAACAAAGGAATAAAAGAAATGGAGAAGGCGAGAGAGAGAGAGATTCTGAAGTTCAGCAGTTTTTTCACTACATTGATCGAATCTGAGAAAGTGTAAAATTCCGGGTACCTGCTGAACAGAAAATCATAGTCAAAAACCTTAAATATTACTCATTTACTGAAAGACATTAATGTGAATTTCCAGAAATATTTTCTAGTTTGCACATATTATAAATCTCCTTTGCATTAGGCTGCTTGTGGTAGCTGACTTGAAGCCTTGAATGGGTGTTCACTCCATCTGAAATTAAGGTTTTCTAAGTTTCTATGGGCCAAATGGAAAAGCTATTAGGGGAGTTGAAGCTCTGCCATATCAGCTGATGTAAAAGAGGCAGTATATGTAATATATGTGTATGCTGTATTGGCTGATTCCTTGTTTTTGCTGTTGCCCTAGTCACTGCCATAGCAATCTTCTAACCATTTTAAACAAAAAGCTGTAGTCAACCCCACCCTTATCAAGTCTCTAAAACAAATCTTTGTTGATTATAGTACTTTTGAAAGCATGCTGACAGTTGCTCAGATAGCATCTTTGTGGTTAACAGCTTTTCAACATATTTCATTCTTTCACAACCTATATGCGACAGGTGAACAAATGATACAGATGGTTGCCCAGGCAGAAGAAATTAAACTCTACAACCAATTCCAGCCTCACCCCATCTCCTCACACCACCCTTTTGTTCAATGTGATGTTATCTTGAAGCCGACTTTTAGTTTTGATATGATAACACAATTCTCATGAAATACAGAAAAAGTCTGGGGGCAACAGTTTTGTTTGTTTGTTTGTTTTTTTACTGAGCACTTGTTTCATTCTTTCCCAAGACTACATTTGCAATACAAAATAGTACTGAAGTCTTGAATTTGTTCCTCAGTTGATAAGTCTGCATCATATATATGTACACACACACATATACTCACACATATAGTTAACATTTTAATAATCCAATAATACCATATTGATATCTAAAAACAAAATAGCTTATGATTTGGACTCACTCCTGTTCAGTGATGAATTTGCTGTGATTTCTAATGCGAGTGATTGAATTGATTCTAACTGTCAGTGCTACTTCTTATCCTGTGCCAACCAATGGATAAATAAAAGCTTACATGACTGGACATGACCCGTTGGCTGCTATCTCCTTAATTCAATCAAATGAATTTCAGTAAACACAGGGAAAACAACAACAAAATTTTTAAAGCATGTCATTATCTCTAAAGTATATTAAATATTGATTGTTTCGTATTTCCATGTGAGAAATAATTTTCAAATCCATTTATGCATATAGTTTGAGTAGGCTATTGCTTGGTCTGGATGTAAATTCAGTTTGTAAATGTAAAGTAGTTTTTACTTGCAGTAATGGTAATTTCTTGGGCAAATGTGACCATGGAACTGAATATATTTGAATACTCAGTATATATTTTAAATTCTTGTAATAGGTTTATGACTTCCTTTTACTTTAAAGGTTAATTTTTTTTAAACCATGGAAGCAATCAAAAGCTCTTCAGGACATTTCAAATCAGTCAAGTTTTGTTTAAAGATTATGACAGGAAAACATTCTAGAGAAAGTAACATTTTATAAATTCTCTACTTATATTATTCCTGATAATAATACTAAGGTTAAATTCACAATCTCTACACTGCTTTTATTGTGTATATGTCTCTAATATAGGAACTTAGAACTGGAAAAGACTGACAGAGTCAGTGAACTCATTCCTTTGTTATTGCTGGAAATCATGTATCTCTAGTAAACCTACAGCATTGTAAACTATTATTTCAATGCTGTGGGAGTTTACTCAAAATTTTAGTTTTACAATTCTAAACAAAAGCAATTGGCAATTAAGTTTTTCACTGTAATCACAGCAATGAAAGTTTCTAGTGACAGTTAAAAGAATTGCTCCAAATGGATAGGGATGAAGTGCCTCTAAAACCAATTACCAAGAGAACAGTGCATAGTAGAATTGCTGTGAGTGCTCTGGAACCAATATCTAAATATACACTTCTTGATACTCCTGATAACACTGCAAAGAATTAACCCTAGATTCATTATTACTCACAAGCATATGGCAATCTGGCTACTGCCATTAAAGATAACAAAAAACGTTTCTATAAATACATCAACACAAAAAGGAGGACTAAGGAGAATCTCCATCCTTTACTGGATGCGGGGGGAAACGTAGTTACAAGAGATGAGGAAAAGGCGGAGGTGCTCAATGCCTTCTTTGCCTCAGTCTTTAGCGGCAATACCGGTTGTTCTCTGGATACCCAGTACCCTGAGCTGGTGGAAGGGTATGGGGAGCAGGATGTGGCCCTCACCATCCACGGAGAACTGGTTGGTGACATGCTACGCCACTTGGATGTGCACAAGTCGATGGGGCCAGATGGGATCCACCCAAGGGTACTAAGTGAACTGGCAGAGGAGCTGGCCAAGCCACTGTCCATCATTTATCATCAGTCCTGGCGATCGGGGGAGGTCCGAGTTGACTGGCGGCTAGCAAATGTGACGTCCATCTACAAGAAGGGCCGGAGGGCAGACTCGGGAAACTACAGGCCTGTCGGTTTGACCTCAGTGCCAGGGAAGCTCATGGAGCAGATCCTCCTGAGAGTCATCACGCAGCACTTGCAGGGCAAGCAGGCGATCAGGCCCAGTCAGCATGGGTTTATGAAAGGCAGGTCCTGCTTGACGAACCTGATCTCCTTCTATGACAAAGTGACACGCTGGGTGGATGAGGGAAAGGCTGTGGATGTGGTCTACCTTGACTTCAGCAAGGCTTTTGACACCGTCTCCCACAGCATTCTCCTCAAGAAACTGGCTGCCCTACGCTTGGACTGGCGCACGCTTCGTTGGGTTAGAAACTGGCTGGATAGCCGGGCCCAAAGAGTCATGGTGAATGGAGCCAAGTCCAGTTGGAAGCCAGTCACTAGTGGCGTCCCCCAGGGCTCGGTGCTGGGGCTGGTCCTCTTTAATATCTTCATTGATGATCTGGATGAGGGCATCGAGTGCACCCTCAGTAAGTTCGCAGATGACACCAAGTTAGGTGCGTGTGTCGATCTGCTCGAGGGTAGGAAGGCTCTGCAGGAGGATCTGGATAGGCTGCACCAATGGGCTGAGGTCAACTGCATGAAGTTCAACAAGGCCAAGTGCAAGGTCCTGCACCTGGGGCGCAATAACCCCAAGCAGAGCTACAGGCTGGGAGAGGAATGGTTGGAGAGCTGCCAGGCAGAGAAGGACCTGGGAGTGATGGTTAATAGTTGGCTGAATATGAGCCAGCAGTGTGCTCAGGTGGCCAAGAAGGCCAACAGCATCCTGGCTTGTATCAGAAACAGTGTGACCAGCAGGGCTAGGGAGGTGATTGTCCCCCTGTACTCGGCTCTGGTGAGGCCGCACCTCAAGTACTGTGTTCAGTTTTGGGCCCCTCACTACAAGAAGGACATCAAGGTGCTTGAGCGGGTGCAGAGAAGGGCGACGAAGCTGGTGAGGGGCCTGGAAAACAAGTCCTACGAGGAGCGTCTGAGGGAGCTGGGCTTGTTCAGCCTGGAGAAGAGGAGGCTCAGGGGCAACCTTATCGCTCTCTACAGGTACCTTAAAGGAGGCTGTAGAGAGGTGGGGGTTGGTCTGTTCTCCCACGTGCCTGGTGACAGGACGAGGGGGAATGGGCTAAAACTGCACCAGGGGAGTTTTAGGTTGGATGTTAGGAAGAACTTCTTTACTGAAAGGGTTGTTAGACATTGGAACAGGCTGCCCAGGGAAGTGGTGGAGTCACCATCCCTGGAAGTCTTCAAAAGACGTTTAGATGTAGAGCTTAGGGATATGGTTTAGTGGGGACTGTTAGTGTTAGGTCAGAGGTTGGACTCGATGATCTTGAGGTCTCTTCCAACCTAGAAATTCTGTGATTCTGTGATTCTGTGATATCTTGGATAATCATTGTGTTATGTTTTAATATAAATTAAACAACTGCATGCAAATGAAAATAAAAGTGATTTTTTAACTATTTTTTTAATTTTTATTTTTCTTCAATTTATTGGTTGTAGTTTTACACACCTTTTCAGAGCTCTGGTGGAGAAAGTAAGAAAGAAGATTTCAGCCAGAGGTCTGAAAGGGACTCAAATTACATTTTGCAACCAGTTACAAATGTTACCTCATTTACACACAGAGACATAAAAGCAAGGAAAACTTTGCAATCTAGTCAATCTAGACCCAGATATTTCCAGGTTGCTAATTCAGCATGCAAAATAATCCAGAAAGGAACCTTAGAAGCTGGAAACTGGAACAAGAAATATACTGCTGTGCTGTGTTTAGGTTGAAAGTGTTAAAAATACGATCATTTTCCAGGAGCTGGAGGTTGCAGTTTTAGATACTTCTCTTCCAGAAGGAATGTCAGGAGTTTGTAAATTAGTGTGACCATTTGTATTGACAATTACATTGTATTCCAGATAGACATGATACTTGCCACATAAGCATCCTGGTCCATATTGTCTCCCTAGACATGCTCTGATAATATAAACAGCTACCACTCATAGTGATGGTGATGTGTAAATGGAGGTCTTCATTAAAGAAACAAATACAAATCCTTCTCTATTGCAGAGAAGTGCATGGCCATGAAGCCCATGCAGAAGTGAGGACCTTTGGTCATCCCACTGGTCTTTCTCAAACTTTTCCAGCTCTCCTGCCATTTCTGAATGGGCAAACAAAAGTACAGAAAATACACAGCATACGTATCTCTTTCAATATATAAAGGGGAATAGTGTATTATATGTTTCATCTTGTTGAGTGTTCATCACAGATGGAGCAGATGGATTTTAGAAATCTGTAGATAAGGTTAGTTACCTCTGACCTTAGTTCTTTACAGAGTCTTTACTTTAAAATGGGTATGTTTTTCTGTAAACATTTCCTTCATATAATTATGATATACAATAATGAAGACTTGTAGGATATTTCTGGTTAGATCATAAATCCTATGAAAAACAGTTTATTTTAACTAAAGGTAGGGTTGTATATGATGTTCCAATTTAGTATAGTCAATTTATCAAATTTCATTTTCATTCACTGGAATTATTTTAAAGGAAGAAGTAGATTATGAAGAATATAAGCTTCTCTCTGCTGCCCATGGAGATTTAAAGCTTTTCCTTTTTTTCTTCCATCTGCTTTTTTTTTTTTTTTTTTTTTTTTTTTTTTTATCTTTTAAACCCAAGTCTGTTCAGAAGATCTGGTACTTGAAGCTAATATATATCTTAATGTCTTAAACAAGGAAGCAAAGCAGGAGCAGCATTCATTTTTAATCTCGACTTTTTGATATTTCAAACACTATTTACTGTCTAAATTCTGGACATCAGCTTAATTCACACTGAGCTTTTCCTTAATAAAAATGATTTGATTCCCAAATAACACTAATGTTTCAATAAATAAAGTATCATTTAAGCTTACCTGTTTGGCCAGTGAAAACAAGGAAGATATACTTTGTTTCAAAGAAAAATGTTTTTATGCATTATCCTTAGTTAAAGTGCCTGAATGAAGAAATTCAAGTATTTGTATGCATTAACTAATAACAACCGTTAGCAGGTTCAGATTACTCTGTGCTTGGATTTTTGTTTTAGAGTAATCCATTTACCAGTTTCTTTGATAATGTGAGTTACACTGCAAATATACTACATTTTACATTACTGCATTTTTTACAGACTTAGTTCAAATCACTATTTTTGCATTGTTCCCTTCCAAAATAAATACATTGATACCAACATTTTGTGGGAGTGTGTTGTTATCACTGTCAATGGTAAGCAAAATAGTTCATACTAAAAAATGCCAAACTGTAATTCTTTGTTGAAACATAAACTTAATACATCACACTTTTTAAGTTTATGGAATTACCTCCTGTTCAACCTTTCAGTAGATACAAATTAGCTCCAATTTTTAGGAGTGTCACTCTTTTCTTTGTTCAGATGTTAATACTGTCTCTGATTCAACCCCAAATATAAAGTCATATTATACAAAGTTAAACTTCAGTCCAATTTCTCGATACTGGAGCTATCACACAAGCTTTGGATAAGCTTAAACTGACCATTCTTCAAAACAGAGCCACAAAGCCCATTGAGGTCTTATCATCAAGTTGCAACACTTAAACTAACCCGGATACACAAATCACTGTAGCTATTGCTACAGGAACACTTAAAACTGAAACACAGATTTAAAATATTGAACAAAGCTAACCTTTTAGCATATGATTTAATCCTTTTCTAACCACCATAATCCTACAACATCTGCTTTACACCAACACAACAATAATATAGGTGCATAATTATTCTTCTTAATCTGGTTGTCTGAATATCTGATTCATTCAGAGGAGCTTTGGATAAACATTTAAAGAGTTGTGCCCTGAGTGAAATTAAACTGGAATTCTACGCCATTTGGCACACACCCATCTGTGTTGGAAACTTCTGGAATAGTTTCATTTAACTTGAGAAAGCAGGTAAAAGGTGTCATTACTTTCATTTTTAGAAATTTCTTCCTTGAAAGCAAGAAGCCATGTAAATAAACATGACTTCATGTTTGTGTCCAAATAAATAAATAAATAGAAAATAAGGTTAGATTACATTTCTTTTAATTGATTTTAATTTGTTTGGGTAGATGTCATACATACAGTGTACAATAGCCCTGACAATGGCTCTCACATGAAGAATTTTAGAAGTTTTAACTAATGTTAATGCCACTCTGTGTCTATGTCTCCATGACCTTTCCTCAAAAGACCTATTTTCTTTCCATGTACACTCCCAGAAGGTTGAATATCATCCAGATGTGATTTTGTGATTTGAAAGTTAGATTGTTTCATTAGGGATTGTGTTATGTGCGAGTAAGACTACAAGCCCTGCTGAAAACACAGCACCACATTAACAAACTTGCACAGCTTTTGAATCAAGGCTGACTAGTGTTATTTTTGTCACTTAAATACTGTGGGGCTGTGTCATGTCTTATGAATACAATGGTGATATTCATGCCAGTGCACTCCTTTTGGCAGGAAAGTTCTATGAAAAAAAATCTTTCAGTGCTGCTTGAACAAATACAGTAGCATATTAATGGTCTGATCAGTAGGAAAATATTTATATCAGAAAGGACAGAGAACACTCTAAAACGTATGCGTAGACTACACACATACAGATGCACATGCACATGGATGTACTCACAAATATTGTACAGAAGTACATTTCTTTCCTGTAAATATAAATAAAATTGTGAATATAAAGAGCATTAAAGTAAGAATTTAGCAAAGGTGCAAAAATTAAGGATAGAGATTTAGTGTTGCTTTTGTGAATTTAGGCTCCAGTCCAGTTAAACACTTAAGCATATGCAGAACATCATATATGTGAGAGACATTAATACTTACTGCTTGAAGTTATGCATGTGTTTAAGTGCTTAGCTGGATTTGGGCCTTATTGCAGTTTAGCTTTAGCATGTCTTTTGTTTTTTGTTCAATTACCTTTATATTGCCTTTCGGAGTAGTATTATTAGGATTGGTATTATGTAATCATTTTAATATACTACATTTATTATGCAAAATATAATTATAGATGTTATTTCCCGTGTACCTATTTAGAAATAGAGATAGATTCAGAACTTTTCTGTGGGTAAACAACCATCCCAGAACCATATCTGAAAAATAATTCAGATCATTCACTTCATATTGCCTACTCTAACTACTACTCTGTGATGCCTTTCATTCCTGTGAAACTTTTAAACAGGTTCAAAATTACATCCCAAATTTGGCAAGCAACATTGAATCTGAGGCCATGTCAAGGTCTGAAAATTCTTGGTCATCTATTAAAAATATATTTCCACTTCTGCTTTTCCTGGTTTTAAGTTGGAACTAGAAGTGGAACTCCTGAAATTACATCAGAGCAATTGCCAAGTGTTTTATGAATATCACTTTTTAAAGGCAGGAGGCAGTTCCTATTGTGATTTGTCGACAGTTCTAAATAATGAGGATTTACTTGCTCTGAAACTGTCTTGGTGTAGCTGAAATCAGGTTTCTGCAACAGTTGCTCACCAAAAATGAGCCACAGGTTGACCATAAGTGTGGAACACAGCTTTTCTTTAAGTCCTATAGATTATGCGTGCTCCACATTGAACTTTGATGAGCAGAATTCCTATATTTTCAAAATATCCAGGAAGAATGTAAAGGATTATAGCATTTATGAATGAAAGAGCAGGGAACAATCCTGCCCACCCACACTCTGGGGTAGTTACAGGGTTGGATCTGAATGCAGACCATGGAAAGAAATACTTCAATCAAGCACATAAATGAAATGTTTGAAATGGCTCCTGCTCACTGTCTTTCAGGCACTCAAAATCTGTTCTGAGGATGGCTAAAATGCTTGGCAGAAGAACCATAGGTGGTGTGGTTCTTGGCAGGGGTGGATAGGTGGGGGACACCAGAAACCATGAAACCATCACTATCATATGAAATTAGAGACCACTGCAAATTCTGCCACTATTTTCTGCAGCGTGTATGAAATATGCTTTCTCTCACATATTTGTATAGCAAGTTGATGATATTGAGGGAGCTCATCCGCACTGTGCTGTGGGAAACCCTCAGCCACAGCTGACACCACTTTCCTCGATGACTTCTCAAGCTTCTCTCGCCCTTGGTCTTCCTGGGGTTGTGTTGCAGTCTTGCTCCTGTTTATTCCTGACCTGAACCAGCTGGCTATCTTCCTGACCTCACCTTGGCCCTGTTTCATCACCTGTTTTACCAAACTTGCACGGTGACCTGGGCTTTTGCCTGATCCTTGTTATTTTCACACAATGTTCCTCTGAAAAAGATATTTCCCCAAACAGACTGAGCTGGAGGAGCTAAAGTACATGGTTGCTGAAGCCAGAGCTGGTTCCCAAACTGCTTGTCTTAACCAGCTTAAAACAAGTCATTCCATCCTGCTGTTTAAGCCATGCTTTCAATCACCTGTTCTGATCCCTCCTCTGAGAGCTACATTTTTTGTCTCTAATGTGTGTCAGCACACTCTTTGGTCATTTCTGCAACATCTCTGTGTCCATTCATTCTTAAACCTGGAAACCACTTTTCTGGGGGGGTAAATGAAAGGGAGGGCAATATCTACCATCTTATTGCATCTCACAGCCCTTGGGTGCCCCATCCTTCTCCAATGCTAGGTGATAGACAAAGAACAGTGCAGCGTTGTAAAGGTGATATCTGTGTTGCTTACCACATCTGGAAGGTGGTGATCTACCAGGATCATGAGGACTGTAAAGAGAAAAGGAGGAAAGAGTTCTGATGGATACATTGCAATTCCCAGGCCAACCTGTTTCAAACATCTGGAAATTCAGTAAGAGCAGATTTTCTTGTGGTATTTCTTCAGCTCAAGTTGGAGTGCTGTCTGGAAATGGGAAAGTAATAAAGCTTATGCAAACATTCCAGTAATACAAAGAGAGGTTTGGTTCAAGAGTGGTAATGAAAGGGGCATGTATTTGGGCTCTTATTTTATTCAGGTTGTCTTTCCCTTTTTTTACCATTTGAGTGTCAATTGATATATGTTTATTTGTCTGGTGAGAGTTTAAATAGTGATCACCTATTTTTTTTCATAGCAGCTGCTCTTTAAACAATGGGAGATGATAGTGACTTTTGTATAATGTCAGAATTAGATATATCTGAGCCAGTGATCTAGGCATGAAAAATATTCAGTCCCTTTACCACACAAGTAAGACGTTTAGTCTCTTAGGTCTGTGTACTGTAGTCTTTTCCTGACTTCAAAGATCACTGATAGTTATCTGTTTACTCAACAAAAATAAGCAAATGATTCTTTCGGATGCTTACAGTGGATCTGGCACTGGTGCATTGTACCTAAATTTACTGTATGGGACAATAAATCCAGCAACTGTTTTTGGTATGAACTTCAAGGCATACCACAGTGCACCTGAATATGATGTATCAAGTCAAAACCAAGCAGGGAATCTCTCCTGACAGGGTCCAGGAACATATGTTTTTCTTCTAAGTGACATCCTGCATCATGGGCCAGAGGACAGCATTTTTGTGATTAATTAATTAAAAATGCAGGCCCTTTCTTGATGCATTTGGTTTATTGTCCGAGTTCAAGGTGTGATATTTATTGGCTTAGATGTCTGTGTTATTTCAAATCTTGGAGCAAACTACATTCTCGACATTAAAATATTTCAAAACCATGGCTATAAATCAAAGTAAATGACAGTTCAGAAATAGGCGCAGATGAAATAGGTGTGTTGTTCTATCTTAGGCATAGCCCTTCATTATTTCCTTTCCATTGCAGCTGGCCAACTTGCTAATTTAATTACTTTTTCCTTTCCTTTCCTTTCCTTTCCTTTCCTTTCCTTTCCTTTCCTTTCCTTTCCTTTCCTTTCCTTTCCTTTCCTTTCCTTTCCTTTCCTTTCCTTTCCTTTCCTTTCCTTTCCTTTCCTTTCCTTTCCTTTCCTTTCCTTTCCTTTCCTTTCCTTTCCTTTCCTTTCCTTTCCTTTCCTTTCCTTTCCTTTCCTTTCCTTTCCTTTCCTTTCCTTTCCTTTCCTTTCCTTTTCTTTTCTTTTCTTTTCTTTTCTTTTCTTTTCTTTTCTTTTCTTTTTTTTTCTTCTCTTCTCTTTTCTTCTCTTTTCTTCTCTTCTCTTTTCTTCTCTTCTCTTTTCTTCTCTTCTCTTTTCTTCTCTTCTCTTTTCTTCTCTTTTCTTCTCTTTTCTTTTTTTTTTTTTTTTTTTTCCCCTCTCCCCAAAGAGTAAAATCTATCAAAAAAACAAGGTTGGTCAAAGGACCCCTCTCCAAAGCTAAGAGACTGAGTGGGTTTCTTTTACAAAGGAAAAGTGACAGCTTAGTTGTAGGGCTCATGGTAGATTGGTGGGGGCCAAAGCAAATGCTTAAATGTTGACCTCCCACCTACATATGCATGCTTCTAGCTAAGTTAGCCTAAGGTGTCTCCTCTCTCCCCCGTAGTCAGAATTAATATTGATCTGTTTTAATGCTTAACACATAAAAAGGCACATCAAAACATATTATTTCTTAAAACTAAATAATGTCCATTTTTATCAGGTCAGAAATGAGTGAGTATGGTTTCAGTCTGTTTTATGTGCAATGAATTAATAAGCCTGAGCCTGTCCATATATGGTAAGTCTAAAGAAGATAAAGAAAGGCTAAAGAAAAAAAGAGTTAAATTCAAACCACCATAAAGTTGCATATTTTTGTTTGGATGAATCATATTTCCATTTCTGAGGTTTGAAAATACATATTAATTCAGTGTTCAGTTTATTGCTCCTTAGCCTCTATGGAAATGGTTCTCCTTTAAGATGATTCTCCTATCTGGATAGATAGATGCATATTACTCTTTCAATTTTTAAGCTGCTTTGTATTCAGACATAAAGATCTCCATTCTTGTGAGACTTGTGTTCAGTTTCCATACAAGAGAATTTCAAGGACATTTTTCTACAGCACCTAATGCAATACTTTCTAGGTTATTATCAGCTATCAGGAGGCAGCTCTTGATATTCTTAACTGAATGTGGAAAACCAGTTTTGAGATTATTTTAAAATAATATCAATAACTCAAAATAATATCAAATCAAAATATCAATATCAAAATAATATCAAATATATTTGATAAGATCTTCCCCCCAAATTTCCTTGTTCCTGTTTTTCTTTACTGTATGGATGTTTCAGAAAGTGTTATCTCCTTTGCCTCTCTTCTCTTTCATAAATCTTCACCTAATGGTAGACAAGATCAGGTTAGCTATTTAGGGTCTGAACAACAACCTAACAAACTCTCTGTGGCTTCATTAGAGTTTGGAGCAGTTCTTAAATCCAAATTCAACTGCCAGGCTTTAAAGTTTTCCTCAAAACTTTTGCCCAATCCAGTTTGAAACAGTTAAGGCATAAGTACAATAATACAAAAAAGAGAGACACACACTGCTTAACTTAAATTGAACCAAAATCCCTTCAGTCTTCATCACTGATGCAGTGCATGTTGTAGTAAAAAATAAGATTGCGTCTGGAAATGGAGGAAAACATGCTTTTCTTAAAGGAATCAGGATTGCGTCAGTTAAAATTCAGTGAAGAAAATCTCTGACTGCTTGCCTTTAGGAATTTCTATGTGATGCTGGAGCAAGAAGCTACAAACAGTAGCTGCCAACCTGGCTGGGATTCCTAGAGCAATCTCCTGAGATCAGTGCTCTGACAGGTCACATCCTCTGTCTGGCACCACCATTCTCTATTTTCATTAAGACTTTCTTTTCCATTTTTTCTTTGTTCTTCTTGCGTGAGCCAAAAGAAACAAGAGGGCAGTAAAGAACAATTTTAGCTGAATATGAGTTTTATCATTTTACCACTGCATTACACCACTTACCAAGTATTTAGGTTCTGTTCTGCTAGGAAAAAAACACATGTCAGGATTTAGAGGAAGGCTGTGCTAAGCTTTAGCACACAGACTATAAAGTGTACATGTGAATTATTATTCCTTCAGTTTAAGCAAATCCATATGACATTGTGACTTCATATAGTCTTCACCAGTTCTCAGTGGAAAACATCATTTCATTTCAATTCTTTGCCTCTTTATCCGAACTGGATTTTTTAACAGATCAAAAGTAATCTTTAAGGTGAAAATTTCTGTGAAATCTTCATCTTCACGTAGGAGAGAAATCAAGATTTGAGACTAGCTACTACAATCACAAAGCTAAACAGAGTCTTAGAGCTAAGTCACGAAGGGATTTATTTAATGTAACTCCACTGAGATCCTTTTTTAATTCCTTTATCTTGACTTGAAAGTGATCAGCCTGATGGCACCCAGATCTAAACCTACACTTCCTCATCCTTCTTCTCATGTCCAGCCTGGGAGGCAGCCACTATGCAGAGCCCACCGCTTTTTGGCCCACACTGAAGTTCTTAGACTGCAACTGCCCATGAGAATATGAAGGTGTTTACACTGGAATATTCAGTTATAAGACTGATGTGGGCAATCTATTCCACAGCAGCCATTATAATTGGAATGATGATGAATGGAGAAAGATGGTATAGAAAAGTCCATCTAACTACTAGTTGCTGTTGAAATGGGGTCTTCCTACTGTCCTTTCCTATCAGTGAGTTCCCACTATTATTTTTTATTATTATTTATTTTGTTTGAAAAGGAAAAGGCATTTTTTGGATCTTTTAGGTATGAGCTGGTTCCAGAAGCCAAATTATCGTGAAGCTATCCCTGAAAAAAAAAAAAAAAATACATATGCCCTTCTGTCAATTATGTCCCAGAAACTGGGTCACTGTCGGATTAAACAAATTGCTGCCCTAAAGAAGGGTGTGGTGGGAAACAGAAGGGGTAAAGAAGAAAAAATGAGACTTGCTCATTTGATGGAAGCTTGATGTTAAGTCAGCTAAGTTATCCATGAAACTCTCCTTCCTCAGGGATATTCAACCCACATCCAAGCCAGTCTCTGCAGTCTGCCTGATGTAAAGAATCAGGCAATGCCAAGGCATGCTTCGTCTCATCCTGCAATACCAGTCTAAAGTAGGACAAGTGATCTGTGCCAAAACAGTGTTTTTTTGCTGCCTGCTGAATGCAAGGAATACAGAGGATGACTTGGCTTAGATGTACCTTTCTGCCCTTACACAAACCAAAGCCCACCTATAACATTTCAGATTACAATGAAGACCACAAAATAGCTCAGAAGAGAGAAGAATTTTAATAAAATTATCTTAACACCACTGAAGATCAGAGGTACTTTTGCAGATAGTCTTGTACTTGGCCCAAATACTTGACGTTGTGTAGAGAGGGCCACAAGAGGACTGAGGACAGCTGTCTACTGTAGCAGCCTTATCCAGCTCTGGCGATTCTTCTACCAGTACAGAAGCAAGATCATCACTGAAGACTAGGCTATAACATGCTGTACCATCCATGCCAGCTCCTTTGCTTGTCAGACTAGCATGAATGGAAGGATGGGAAGAAAAAAAAACACCAAGAGGCAACTGAGCCCATGCTCAGTTCCTTCACCTCAAGTAAACTTCACAGGACAGAAGAGTACTAAGAAGTGTAACTTACTGACAGTTTCTTCCAGTCACAGGGCAAAAAAAAGGCTGGAGTCCCAGACTCATTCCACATTCAACAAACTAGTTCTTATAACTGCAGTGATGGTGACAGAAATCCTATGACTTCTCATCTCCTCCTGTCAGAAGAAAAGGAAATTACTGCTTTAGAGCAGGAAGGGAAATGATTTGCTCCTGAATTGGTCTGACGGTTACATGGTTATGACTATGTCTAACAGATCAGATGGAAACTTCATAAGAAAAAAGACTAGTGTTCCATAATCATTAAAGAGTGTTGGGAGAGATTAATAGCATACAAAGTTTATCATTTGAAAGAAAACATCTAATTTTATAGCCTTCCAACACTTGGTCAGACTAGCTGGAGAAACAGGGCAGATGGAGAGAAATAGAAGGCTGTTGTACAGGCAATACACGACAGTATTTTATGGAACAAGTAGCAATACAAACCCAAAAAATCTGATACCATTCTTTGAGACAATTGCTGTGTGAGAGACCACAGAATGAGACCATTACTGTGAACACCATGCCTTATGAATCATCCTTGCCAATAATAACATGGCATCAAGCACAAGTACCCACTCTTGCCATAAAAAATAAATAAAAACGGCACAAACAATCAGCAAAGTAATGATAATAATTTGAAACCATAACTTACAGATGAGAAAGTATTTGCCACCCCTCAGCTCATCTGTAGCTATGAAAGATTGCTCCCAATGCTATGATCACTAGTAATTTGCACAAGCTAAAATCAGCCAGAAAAATTTGCTTTACCTTACAAATATTTTTGAGAAAGACTTGCAATTCTCATGCTTCATCAAGACAAGCCCTTTTAAATACAAAGCCTGACTACAGCCCAAATATTGGCACACATAGTTACAGGGTATTCTCCTGCTGTCTTTTATTTTGACCAGAAATTTCAATCTGGAGCAAAGAAAATAAGGCAAAGAGGCAAGGAGGGAATAATCTTTTACCTGTACACCCAGCTTCTGGAAATTAGCAATTTAGACACATCCTGAGGCAGAGTTTGAATGTGAACTAGCAGGTTTAATATTCCCTAGTGAGCCTAACCTTCCCAAATTTGTATAATACCTCTTTTGATATTTTTGGCTTCAGCCACTTTCTGTGGCCAGGAATACATCAGTTAGTTAAGTGCCATGTGAAGAGTATTCCTTTTGCTTCTTTTAAACTTGATCCCTGATCTTTTCACTGAAGACAAGCATTCCTCATTTCATTTCTCTACACCTTTCACAGTTATTCTCCACCAGTCATGTCTTTTCTATACCAGACAGTCTTTGCACGTGTAAAACCCACGATATGCATTCATACCTCTCACTGTCCTTGGCATTTGTTGGCAGTATTTAAAGTTCCATCTGACCTTTTTTTTGCTGTGTTACTACAGATCTATGAATTACTTAAGACTATGAATCTAAGATCTATGAATTACTTAAGATCACTTTGTTTACTGGCAGGAGGGTATTTTCCATACTGTTCTGATTTTCTTTCTTAATAATTTATGTTTGCCTTTTAGACCATCATTGAATGTGGGGTTGATGTTTTCAGAGGACTATCCACAGTGAGACCTCCATCCATCACAATGATAGTAGCACTCACATCTAAAATTATTTTTTCCATCATTCTGTTCCAATGCAGTGTGAATCCTGAAAACAGACTGCTAAATACCCTTTCCAGATCCTAAACCCAATTTTTACAGGAGTCTCAAAAATTACTAGTAAATCACATGGACCAATATTTGAGTTAGTTTGTAATGGAAGTCTGCTTTTCTAATGGAGAAGAAAACAATGACACAGATTTCTGTAAGTCTCCTTAGGGACAGTGTTTGATTCTGAAGGTGTGAGTGATTGCTGCTACAGGCCATACAAGAAGATTACACAAGTCGTTAACAGGACCTAGATATTCTTGGTGTAAGCTGTAGCTGCACTTCAGGGGCTTAGTCCTTATTAGTCCTTGCACTAATAAGTTTGGAATCAACATTTCTTTACCATCCTGCCAGGGGGGAAAATAAATAAATAAATAAATAAATTTCATCAGTTCAGATTCTCTACTTTAATGTTGCCTGAAAAACTGTCTTTCCTGAAAATACTACATTCCTGTAATGTTTCTGTCCCAAGTTAAACTAAGAAAAGCAATAATATATACCAGGTGCATTGTCTTACTATCTAAGATAAAATAAGTAAAAGGATTATGGCTGAAAAACATCAATGTCCTGGACAGGCTTATTTGCCTCAAATGAAATATAGCATCTGGAAAAAAAAAAAAAAATGAATAAGCAAGGGTAATGAATATGTATGCTTTCTGCAAAGGCAAATATGTTTTTTTTTTTTTTTTTTTTTTTTTTTTAAGGAAGGGGTCATGTTTTTTTAAAAAGATCATCTAAGGTTACCTATTCTGGAATTACAGAGAATGTTGCTCTATGGAAAAGCAGTGATCCCACTTAGGTGTTGTCAGGGCAGCACAGTTGGCTCCCACTGATTCAAGAGCAGGCAAATCTTAGTTATGTTTATATTTTCCGTGTATCCCAAACCAGAAAATATCCATTAGCCATGAAACTCAAACAGAAGCTCAGAAAAGGATGTTCTTCTTAAAATCTGGCTGCTCTTGGCTTGGACTGGCGTATGCTTCATTGGGTTAGAAACTGGCCCAAAGAGTCGTGGTGAATGGAGTCAAGTCCAGTTGGAAGCCAGTCACTAGTGGCGTTCCCCAGGGCTCGGTGCTGGGGCCGGTCATCCTTAATATCTTCATCAATGATCTGGATGAGGGCATTGAGTGCACCCTCAGTAAGTTCGCAGATGACACCAAGTTAGGTGCGTGTTTCGATCTGCTCGAGGGTAGGAAGGCTCTGCAGGAGGATCTGGATAGGCTGCACCGATGGGCTGAGGCCAACTGCATGAAGTTCAGCAAGGCCAAGTGCTGGGTCCTGCACCTAGGGCACAATAACCCCAAGCAGAGCTACCGACTGGGAGAGGAATGGGTGGAAAGCTGCCAGGCAGAGAAGGACCTGGGAGTATTGGTGGATAGTTGGAGAATATGAGCCAGCAGTGTGCTCAGGTGGCCAAGAAGGCCAACAGCATCCTGGCTTGCATAAGAAGCAGTGTGGCCAGCAGGGCTAGGGAAGTGATTGTCCCCCTGTACTCGGCTCTGGTGAGGCCGCACCTCAAGTACTGTGTTCAGTTTTGGGCCCCTCACTACAAGAAGGACATCAAGGTGCTTGAACGAGTCCAGAGAAGGACGACAAAGCTGGTGAGGGGCCTGGAAAACAAGTCCTACAAAGAGTGGCTGAGGGAGCTGGGCTTGTTCAGCCTGGAGAAAAGGCGGCTCAGGGGCAACCTTATTGCTCTCTACAGGTACCTTAAAGGAGGCTGTAGAGAGGTGGGGGTTGGTCTGTTCTCCCACGTGCCTGGTGACAGGACGAGGGGGAATGGGCTAAAACTGCACCAGGGGAGTTTTAGGTTGGATGTTAGGAAGAACTTCTTTACTGAAAGGGTTGTTAGACATTGGAACAGGCTGCCCAGGGAAGTGGTGGAGTCACCATCCCTGGAAGTCTTCAAAAGACGTTTAGATGTAGAGCTTAGGGATATGGTTTAGTGGGGACTGTTAGTGTTAGGTCAGAGGTTGGACTCGATGATCTTGAGGTCTCTTCCAACCTAGAAATTCTGTGATTCTGTGATTCTGTAAATCAAATGAATGTATTTGATCTGATTCTCTGATCAGTAAAAGTTTCATTTTTATCACAAGTGAGCTTCAGGGTTGTATTACATGCACTGGAGTTTTGAAACACCCTCTTCTCTCTTTGTCAAGGTTCAGAGAAGACTTCTGTTCTGTGGGCAAAATGCAGTAAGGAAAAATCTGTTCCCATTTTGGCTGCTAAAGGAGCAGAACAAAAGCCTAGCTTTATTCTGAAGTGTGAACTGTCTGAGTTGTTCAGGCAGGCTGTTGTGCAGGTTTTGTAGATATTCTATAACTAATTTATCAGATCTTTAATGCCAAGCAGCAATTTGTGTGTACCTCAACAGATGCTGAGAATACATTGGCTGAATCCAATGTGTAACTAACAAATTCAGAGTTAGAAAGAGAGCTACTTTTTATGAATTGATATTTCATTGTGTCATTATGCTTATTTTTTTAATATCTCTCTCATTTTAGACATGCTCTGATTCATATAATAATTAGAGTCTGAGAGTGGTAAAGGATAGACATGGTAAAACTGAACAGCTCAAACCTGTAACACTCAGAACAGCTCAAATTTAGATTGGCTTTTCCACATTGAGGACTCTGCGCATGTGGTCTCTAAAAATATATTTCCTCTTGAAAATGAAGGCTAATAGTTGTTCTGGCCAAGGAGAAAGGATATGTGTTATATCAGTGCAATGGCAGTTCTGCAACTCCGTATGCAATGTGATAGAAGTAGTGGGGCCAGCAGGTCTAGGGAAGTGATTGTCCCCCTGTACTCAGCTCTTGTGAGGCCGCACCTCAAGTACTGCGTTCAGTTTTGGGCCCCTCGCTACAAGAAGGACATCGAGGTGCTCGAGTGAGTCCAGAGAAGGGCGACGAAGCTGGTGAGGGGTGTGGAGAACAAGTCTTATGAGGAGAGGCTGAGGGAGATGGGCTTGTTCAGCCTGGAGAAGAGGAGGCTCAGGGACGACCTTATCGCTCTTTATAAGTACATTAAAGGAGGCTGTAGCAACATAGGGGTTGATCTATTCTTCCATGTGCCTGGTGACAGGATGAGGGGGAATGGGCTAAAGTTGTGCCAGGGGTGTTTTAGGTTGGATATTAGGAAGAACTTCTTTACTGAGAGGGTTGTTAGGCATTGGAATGGGCTGCCCAGGGAAGTGGTGGAGTCACCATCCCTGGAGGTCTTTAAAAGACGTTTAAATGTTGAACTTAGCAATATGGTGTAGTGGAGGACTTGTTAGTGCTAGGTCAGAAGTTGGACTCAATGGTCTTGAAGTCTCTTCCAACCTAGACTGTTCTGTGATTCTGTGATATCCATAACAAAAAAAATATGGGGAGATTGCTGCTCATGCTGTGCCCTGCATGGTGCTTCCTGGACACACCCTTTCTTCTGTCTGTCTTATCTCGTCTTTTCCAGCTCTGCCTCCCTGTAGCTCACCATGACAGCTCATCCACTTTGGCAGGAGAAGGACACCACTGTCCTGGCATCTTCTCCATGGGAGCCCATTTCCCAGATGAGCAGATCTTCAACCTCCTCATGGAGCCAGTGGGAGCTACAGGTGTCATGAGGTTGGGGGAGGTTTCCCATAGACCTCAGTGGTGGAGACAAAGGGGTCCCTGCACACCCAGTATCACCCTTCACAATGGGAGAGAGCAGACTCTCAATATAATTGAATTAACCAAGAAGAGACTAGCTACTAACAGAAACAGTGAGGAAGAGCACTTTTCATAGCCACCTTCCTCCAAGCTCCATTAAAACCATGTTCAAATGTTGTCAGGGTACTTTCTTAGTTTCAGAATCACAAATGATTCAAATGATCTGAATTCTTCAGCTTAAACTGTGTGGTTCAATTATATTTGGATTGTTTTGTCTACAATAGATTTTGTTAACATAGTGTTCATTTAATAGAGCTTCTGATTTATATTTTTTTTAAATAAACAATTTTGCTTAGGACTTACTACAATATGCCAAATGCCTGAAGCTTATACTTCAGTCTCTAAAATCTCAGCTGTAACACACACACATAAATGTAATGGAATATTAGAACATCTGAAGCTATTAAAGTTATGGGAGATATCAGTAAATAAAATCAAAAGAGATACTTACTTTTCACTAATTTTAAAAGTGTTCACAGGGTGTTATCTTGGTTTGCCAGTAATAGAAGCTTCCTGAGGACAAAGAGGACTTGACATGTCTTGACACATTCATTCTGCACAGGCTTCTCAGACACTGTTATATTCATCTAAGATAGACACTGGTTAAAACTAATGTGCAAATATTACCAACTATCCATTGCTCATGTGAGAGAGTCTGAAATCCACAAATTTCATTAACAGTGATCCCTCATTTCATCAGCACAAATAAAATGACATTTGGAAGATATCAGCTTTAATCCTGAGAAGTTCTGCAGAGCTTGAATTTATATTCACAGTCCCTAAAGAGCAAGCAATTTCAGGAAGACTGCAGAACTGTTTTCTCAACAATTAAGTGATCTTCAGGGATCATTATCTGACTTTAGTGATCACACAGGTGGATTTTACTTTGTAAGCAAATACTAGAAAAGTATCTTCTGCTTCCCCGCCCTGTTCCTCTCTTTAGAACATAAAATAACAACTGAAGTCCTAGATCCTAATATCCTGAGTCAAATGATGGAGATTACAAAGTGTTTCTAAAACCAAGAACAAGCAAAGCAAGAGGTTTAAAATATTGGCACTCTAGGAATTTTTAGGGACTTAATGAAGTTTGTCTGCAACTTGTGTTTAATAAACTCTTGGCTGACTTTCCTTCCATTTTTTGTAATTTCAGGTAATTCTTCACAATCACTTCTTGTAAAGGAAGAACTCAGTGTGGGAATCTCTCTAAATTCCTTCCCCTTGAGTAATAACAATAGCCTAGTTACTTTTTCATAAATGGCCTTATCTTTTGTGAATCTTGTTTTTATGTCTCTGTCATTTACCAGTCCTGATACTCTCTGGCAGGCTCTGTCTCTTCTGTTTAAGTATCTTTATTCATTTTTGTTTAACAATTTTTTCCTCAAAATCTGTTTTTATCCTACCTTGGGACAGTTTTACATTTAAATTGTGAAAGTTTTTTGGGTCTATTTTTGTTTTTCTATTTTATTCATTTGAATACAAGTTGAAATATTGAAGGGTTTTTTTTTGTTTTGTTTTTTGTTTTAACATTTAGTTCCTCAGTTAACATTTAGTTTCTTTTACTCTGAAGAAGTTTAACTTTGATAGAATTTCTTGATTGTAGTACAGTATGTTTTTTCATAAAGAATAGACATTTACCTTGAGACTCCAAACTCCATTCTTTTGATTGCTTCTTTGAATTTTCTTTCAGCAGTCTTTCACATATTCATCCTGATGCCCTTTTAGAAGTTGATATTATTGCATTTATTTATTTATTTATTTATTTTTATTTATTTCTGTGTGGAGAATAATTAATTTCCCTAAGGACTTTAACATGTTATGATTGTTAATACAGTGATGCTCTTTATAGTAATGTGTTGTTAGAGGGTCCGTCATCATCTGGTTGTCAATTCAAGTGTTGATCTGTTTGTCAGACCTGCTTCCAGAATTTCTCCTGTGCCTGTGTGTTCTTTGACTATTTGGCTCTGAAAATAGTTAGGTACTATAGCTCAAAATTTACTGTTGTGTTATGCCTTGTCACAACATTTAACCATTATATGTTTGGGATCACTGAAGTTTTCTGCTCCTGCTGCTTCCCTTTCACTGTTGCTGCAAAGGGACCCACAGCTGCCCAGAGCCAAGCCAATAAGTGATATTGTTTCTGCCTCTGTGAGAGCAGATTTAAGAAAGGGATAAAAAACTGCTGCACAACAGCAGCTGGGATAGCAAGCAGTGAGAAACAGTCCTGCAGACACAAAAATAGTGAAGAAGGGCAGGAGGCACTCCAGGTGCTGCAGCTGAAGTTCCCCTGCGGCCTGTGGAGAGGCCCCTGGAGGAGCAGGCTGTCCCCTTGCAGCCCATGGGTTCCACATGGAGCAGATCTCCATGCTGCAGCCTGTGGAGGAGCCCCCGGTGGAGCAGGTGGATGTGGCCTGCAGGAAGCTGAGGCCCATGGAGAGCCCCCACAGGAGCAGGCCCTGGACTGGAGCTTCAGTCCATGGAGAGGAGCCCACACAGGAGCAGGGGTCTGGGGGGAGCTGCCGCCCACCCGTGGGGGACCAGTGCTGGAGCAGTTTGCTCCTGGGGGATGGACCCCGTGGTACAGAGCCATGTGGGAGCAGTTCTTGAAGAACTGCTGCCTGTGGGCAGCCCACACAGGCTCAGTTCCAGAAGGAAGGCATCCCGTGGGAGGGACAGAGAGTGACCATGAAGGAGCAGCAGAGATGAAGTGTTAGGGACTAACACAGCCCCCATTGCCCATTCACCTGCACTGCTCGGGGGGAGGATATGGAAGAGGGTGGATAGGGGCAAGGTGTTTTTAGTTTGTTCACTTTGTTTCTCAATGCTATAGCCTGCTAGTAATAGGCAATAAATCTTACTGTCTCCCTATGCTGAGTCTGTTCTGCCCGCCACGATAACTGTTGAGTGATCTCCGTGTCCTCATCTCAACCCTTGAGCCCTCTTCATTGTATTCCTCCCCTCCTCCCCTCCCCCCCCCCCCCCCCCCTTTCCCTTTGAGGAGGGGGAGTGAAAGAGCTGTTGTGGTGGAGCTCAGCTACCCACCTTAGTAAAACCACCACATCTACCCATGAAGTGTCAGAGGCATCTGTTCTGTGATTTAGTAGTAATCATTCTAGTCTACCAATCTTGTTGTACAGATTTCTAGTGTTTGAAAATAGCTTTGTAGTAGGCATCTCCTATGATTTGATGGTAGAATTTGTATTTGGGTTTTACCGATAACTTCCTGGTTCTCACATCTGGTATATACTACATATACTACCTAATTCAAGCAAAAGGAATTGCTCCAATCATTTGCTAGATTCTTCTATGTTCTTAAATAAAGCAAATATATACTTGTTCACTGGAACTAGCTCTTTTTCTCTACAGGGATGTATGATAAACTACCATTCATGCATGCTGTCATTGAAAAAGACTTAAGAATTCAGACAAGAAATGTGTGGAAAAAGTGATATGTAATAAATGACAGATCATGTGGATTCAGGAGCATGTGCCAAAGTCTATAGCTACTGTTAAGACTTCTTTAATGACACATCTGTAAAATATAAAGCAAAAAATGTACATGGAAAAGGCACTTCTAGTCCTCTCTGTCTGAGACGGTGGTGGGGAGTGTTTATTGCTATTCATGGAAAATCATTACTAATTGACAAGCCAAAAAACATACCATTTTTTTCCAGAAAAATCATTTTTAAGCTGCCAATGTCTCTCTTCCGTGACTTTGCTTATGAAATGTGATTTGGATGATCCTTTACCCACAGTGAGAAAATAACAACCAGTTTGAATAATTGCACAGGTGCTGCAGCAAAGGGGAGTTAAAAAAAATAATAAAATTAAAAAAAAAAAAAAAAAAAGGGAGCTAAAACACCTCTGTGTGAGGGGATCTAGCTTCTATGCTTTATATATATTATTGCCTGTGTTGAACTGTTTGCAGATTTTTTATTATTATTATTTTTTAAATCTAAATGTTCTCTCTCCTAACAAACTAAGTCACATTAACATTAATATATTTGGTTAGAACCTCACATCTGTTTTTTTAACTATTAGTGAAACTAATCTTTCCTTGTGTTTTGTCATATCTTGGAGCAACCTCTACCGGCTATTTAAAATAAATTTAAATGGATCTCAACTGAAACTACTAATTTACTGTTGTACAATATATAGTTTATCTGTACTGTAACAATAAACTTGCAGTGCCTAGATGTCCAGAAAATGAATTTAAAGCCAACAAAGGTCAGCATTTATTAAGCTGTTTGCAAGTTTTCACAAAGGGTAGACTGGAGATTTATTTCAGTTTTGCTTTAAACAGTCTCCAGCAATTCCATTCCAGGCTTTCACACACTGCCCAGTCCAAAGCCCAAGGATATCAATTAAAATAATTCAGTATATTTGAGAGAACTTTGGACCTAGCCTCAAGTTTAGAACAGACTGACAGGAAAACAATTTATTTTAATGATTTATTATTATTATTATTATTATTACCCTTTTATCAAAGATGTAATACCAATCAAGGGATTGAATAAAGAATACTTTATTCAGCGAAACTGACCTACTAAATTGAGAGTATAGTTAGAGTAAGGTGATATACAAAATGATATATAATGTACCCCATAAATTTTGGCAAAATAGGAGGTCTATTTTCCTTTCTACTCCTTCCTCCATCTCCACATTAAAATTATTCTTGAATTAATTTAAGCCAGCTGGAAAGGTTTTTTGCTGTAGAAAAGTAAACCTGGGCATTTAAACTCAGATTTAAACCCCTTGAGGTGTCATAATAACAATGTAGTCACCTACTTCAAGAGCAAGCTCTTAAATAATTCAGTGTATATATATTGAAATTAAAGCAATGGAAATATTTTAAAATCAGAACTCAACATTTTCATGTATCAGTATGATATGAAGCCTTTTCTGTTGAGGCCAAATGAAGCCTTTTCTGTTGAGTATTCAAGCCTTGTTTTCAAAAACTGGAAGCTTTTCAGAAAGAATACTTTATTTCACCATGTGAGAACTAACCTATAATTAAGCACAACTGATTGCTTAGTTTATTACTAACTGGGTAGGTATATTAATGTGATGATCTGGATATATAGTTCCTACCATAAGACTAAAGTGACATTAAATGAAAAATCATTGAGAACAAAAATAAAGCTTCTATACCTTCTTGAAGTTTTTAAAATTATTCTGCCTCTGAAAACTAATTATTCTGAAGGGGAATTCAAAACACTGGCCATTTTCACTAGTTAAAATGTCAATCTGTTATCTAACTCCTTTTCCATCATTTACCAATAAATAATTTTATGCTGTGTAAGTTTTGTTTATGGGTGAATATAGATTAGATTTTATATAGTTGAACAATTTAAAATGTAATCACAGTAACTACCAAGGTTTATAACCTAGTGCTCCTATACAGAAGCCTTGGTCTCAGCTTCTTCATCCAGAAAACTTGAATGCAATGTGCAGACTTGAATGTAAATGCTGGATCTGTGGAAAGAAAGACCTCACAATTCTCTTCAGAGCTTTAAACCTATAGCTGGTGTATCTTTCCACAGCAGAGCATAAAACCTATAACATGAATATTTGAAGTGTCATAATCCAAATTGCAGAACATTCAGCATTTTCAACTTGCATTTTGTACTCAATCTGTGCTTCTTAGTATATCCAATAGAGCGTCATCATCAAATTGATTTTGCTAGACAGTCTCACTGTCAAAGTAATTTATAAGGATTAGAAACTACAAAGAGACAATGATCTCAGAAAAAGAGATTGATTTTCTACATGGTTTATGAAATACCTGACTGATGGATCATTCCAAAGCTCTCTAATTAAACTCAAAAATCAGCATAAAATATGAATAAATTGCAAATTCATTGCTATAACAGAGATGTAAAAAATAAAATAAAATAAAATACAATACAATAAAATAAAATAAAATGAAATGAAATGAAATAAAATAAAATAAAATAAAATAAAATAAAATAAAATAAAATAAAATAAAATAAAATAAAATAAAATAAAATAAAATAAAAAGAATGAAAACCAACACAGAATGGTAGCCTGGTGAATGTCTAGATTTAAATTTTTCCAATTTTGGTGGCCTCTTTAAAATGTAAATAAATAGAATAAAATAAAATAATACATTTCTCAAAGATGTAAAGATTATCCTCCCTTGATACACTACTTTTGGCTGGTAAGTATCTCAGTCTGTATCTCTATGCACTGTAAGAAAAACAGTCTTTATGTGAAACCTTATTCACTAAGGATTCATTCAACAGCTCACAGGAAATAAGGCATGCAATAATGGGCGTAAAGGAACATGACATCATCTTAAGGATCATCTTAAGTGTCAGTGTTGGCACTGACTGAGAAAGAAATTAGACATGTAGAATTTGAGAGAAGATAAACATCAGCTACCAATATGAGAACAGTCCTTAAAGGTACCACTTTTGATTTCAGAATAATATAGTCTTACATCTAGCTTTGTGAAAGGACTAGATACAGCTGTGTTGTCCAAAAACACTAGAGGAAAAATGTCTTGTAGAAAAACACATTGTTCCCCTGTCTACTTTTCTTTCAGGGAAATAACACTATTTGCTAACTGATTAAATGATAAATAAATATATATGAATAAAATTATTTTTAAAATTTAAAGAAAAAAAAAAACAACTTGAAAATTTGACATATTCCCCCTCCCCCCAAAATTATAGTGAAAGTTCCATGATATTCTGTTCTTCTTGGTCCAAAATGCAGTATATTTGCATTTTAAAGGCTTTTTAAAAAAAAACAAAGTTTTGTGGCATTCAATATTTTTTCAGCTACTGATGGGATATGTTGTTCATTACTCACATCTTTCTAAAGTATTTGCCAAAATAACAGAGTAAATTAAATTAAATAATGAAGCTATAGCAGGTTTCCATGAACACACCAGAGTTTCCAACTGTTCTAATGATAATTTTGTATCATTAGCTATGTATGCATCTTGGGAGGTCAACATGAAACAAAAAGATGAAATGTGTTAAACTGAGACTAAAGACCATGCTGAGAGATCTTTTGGAGGATATAGCATTGAAAATCAAAATGTAGTCAACTTGGCAAGTATATAAAAGTTAAGAAAATATTCGAGTTGGGCAGGAATGTCTGAAACAGCTTCTTTACATTTTCTTTTTCTGTGCAACTATGCAAAAATGGATCAGATGCAGAGAAAAGTATTTCATGAGGCTGTTTTAGGGAGGAGAGTTGAGGTAGGGAGAGGCCAGGGTACTATAATAATTAACTTTTCGAGTATCCATTTGTTAAGGAGAAAAACACAGACCTGAATGAGGTGACAAGCAGTCTCTCAGTGTTTCCTCTGAACAGCACGGAGCCTAAGAGTGAGATTTGCAGTAGCTAGCACTCTGAGCTCTGAAGATCTCTCCATCCAGCTCTCTGTTTCAATGTCAGAATTATGGCCTTACATCTTAATCTCCTCTGGCTTTGCTTGAAGTTGTCTTATGGAATTTGAAAAGGTTCCTTCCTCCCCCCCCCCCAGGTGTTAGATCTATAATAGAGCCTCATTGTCATGCTATAAATTTTAGTTTTGTAACATTTCACAAGCTATTTAAAATCAGATTTATTTATAAATTTGGCTTTGTTCACATGAAGAAGAAATAGAACTCAAAGAATACCCGGTTAAGTGAGAAAGAAATGTAATAACATTCAGATTGTTTCAGGTGGTATCAGTATAGGTTTCATAATATCCTTCTTGATCAAAGCCTTGCCTTGACTCATCTTCAACAGCTCTGATATTCAGTCTAACAAAAGTTTGCTAAAGAAATCTCTCTACCCATAAATTTTTTCTAGAACCCTCTGAGTTAGTGCTCAGGCTGTATCTTCTTGTTCATTAAAACTGTTTTTATACAAAGGACTTGAGCTCCTGTAGAACCTCCAAATATACAAGGCTTTTTATCACTAGGGAATTCTGAATTCCAGCATTAATAATAAGGAAAAAAGTATCATTTTCACTCACATGTACTCTATTCTGGCCACAAGCTGGAAAACCATCTCTGTCAAACAAAAATTATATACACCATTTTAACACTGTTCAGGAACCTGCTGACCCTGTAAGTTCCCTTTGCTTTTGCATCAAGATTTCACTAAGGAATAATATGATGACCTTGTATCGAAATCTAGTTTTAATTTCACTACCTGAAAAAGCACTCATTATAATTCTGATTCAAAAATGTTCCTGAACTCCATTTGAACTGATTCTGGAAATGCTCATGCAGCTTTAATTAAAATCTAGCTCAGCCATGATTTAGAAACCTTGAGAACTGCCTATCCTCAGCCTTTAGGACTCACTAAGTTTGCAGCAATTTTGCCATTAAGTATGTTTATTTGAAACATCGAAAAATACTTGAAATGAAAAACTACCTCTTGAGATCAGGGGCAGGGAGAGCTATAGAAGTCATTAAGTACTTTTATTTAGCTCCCTTAAAATAAAGTTTCTTACTCACTCCAGTGTTTCACTTACAAGCACATCTCTTTCAAAGGAACAAGTCAAGCTCTTATAAAGATTTTATGGTGGGAATCATAGGATTTACAATGGACAAGATCTGGATTTATTCCATAGTGGCTGTAGAAAAATGAGTACATACAGTCTTAACTGCTGCTTTTCCTCTGTGTCTTGAGATGCCATTGAAGGACACGGCTGTTCCACCCCACCTGGTTGCTTGCAAGCAAGCAGGTCTCATCACCTCTGGCATTCTCCTGCCTCCCTTTGCAGGCATCTACATTTGTCTGGCCCTACAAGCAGCCTTCCTACCCTAGCAGAAAGGGCAATATTTACCTACCTGTGGGTAGGACTAGTTTCCTCCTGAAGCAGAAAACCAATGTTTCTCCAGTTCACTCTGAGGTAAGAGGGTGCCAATACCAATGTGATAGAAATGGCACAGAGTTATGGACAGGGTGAAGGAAGTATAGAGTGACTTTTAGCTACAGCAAGATGTGGGCTTGACTCATACCATCAGCCCACAACCCTGCTCAGCTTGGTAAACCCTCTCCTGCTCCCTTCAGTCTTCTGCTTAGCATCACTTGGGAAATGTGCTCCAGTGGATGGGACCTGAAGAAGGATCTTTTTTCCCAATTCTCCAACCAATCTGCTTCTCTTACAGCCCCATTTTTCATCTCTTGACTGGTCTTAAAATGAAGCCAAATTTTTTTATTAACTTCTGCTTATATTAACATATGCACATAGAAATTCATTAATGAAGCTATGGGGATGCAGCAACTCAGATGCTGAAATGATTTGGACTTATACAGAATCTTGCAGACTATTGATAGAAACCAAATATACCGTGTCCTCAGAGACATGGAGTAAAATAATTTCCATAATCTTTGCAGGGCTTTCCTACAATGCATTGTAGTATTGTCTGAAAATCTAGTATATTTTATGGCCAAAAAGATTTCAGCTTCCCCCTTCCCTATGTCTAAGACTTTGTTCATTTTCTTCATAGAATGCATAACAAGGGTGAAAGTATCACCTTCAAGGGCTGAAGGAAACTTTAGACTGTTTTTGTTCTATGCACCAAAGTAATGATATAATTCATTATGAAAAAAAAAAAAAAAAATCCCATGTAAAACAGCATAAAAATAGAAGATTGAGTTGACATTATTAAAGCACTTCATGGCTTTAATGCTTACTTAATTTTGTTGTAAAATTATTGTTATCTATTGTTATCTATAACTATTGTTATCTATATATGTTAAAATGTTGTTATCTATTGTTATTTGGAAGATATATTAGGACAGAGTAACACACAGCACTATTTCTATCTTGCTTAGGTAATGTTACAGTGTAAGGTGAAATATACACTAGTACTCAAAATATAAATAACATAAATGCAAGAAATTCATATTATGCTTCGGTATTAGACATACTTAGATACACAATTTCTCCTACACAAACCACCCCAGTGGCATCCAACAATAATGCTTTGTAATAGTCATTTGACTGCAACACTGTTTACAGTTCCAGGTCAAATAGACACAGAAATAATATTAAACTGACACATAAGTTTTATCTTTATAATTATTATTATTATTATTATTGCTTTAATGACATAAATGTACTTGCAGAGTTTAAATGATTCATGAACATAAACGGAACACTTCTGTATTCAGGATGGAAAACGATTTGTTGTTTACTGTTGTTGATGTTTTTATTAATATTATTTAGTTTTAGAACAAATAAGGAGCATAATCTCACTACTAACGCTGTTAATCACTTTAAATTGATTATAAACTAAACTGTTCGTGAAACTACTCAGTGACTTCTAAATATCCTAGTGGCAACTAAATATCCTAGAGAATGTTTTCTTCAATCTTGAAAAAGTCTATTATTGGTTTAATCTAACATTAATATTATTCTTTTTGACTGAAAAATATTTATTTTTCTCTGCTGTTTGAACATGTATATGATGGCCAAGTGACTTCAGTGTTGTTAGGTATTTGGAAATTCCTCTTTCACCTTCCTGATAAAGGAGAAACCCGACTCTTTGACTGTACTTTTGAGTTCAGAATAGGACATAAAAGGAAACATCTGTTCCAAACTCTGAAGCACCAGCATAATAGTGAAGACTAAACTTTTTTTTCACCATTACATGCTGAAATTTTTTATTCTTATTTTTAAGAAGAGACCTCTCTTCTCTCCGATCAGCTTCCCTCTTTCCTATAAGTGCCCTATTCATGTAAGGGGCTTTGCAAATTCCATCTCTCCTGACTCATGCCCTTCTCTAGATGCAGCTGTGCAGTTTCATTATCAGACCACCTTAAAACGCTCATCAGGACTCCCACTACTTCTTCTGCTTTTCTAACAAAATAACTCTTACAAATATTCCCTAGATTTTTCCAGTCAAACTGATCTAGAGCTGCTGAAGCTATTTCAATATGTTGTCCTTGCCAGTTGGCTTATTCAGACTGAAGTAGAGCAGGGAGTCATCACACTTGATGCTTGATTGGCAGATCTGCAGACGTGGTGATCTTGGATAATGCTGTGCAGCTGACATTGGGCTAGTAACAATAAGGTCCTCAGGCAGCACAGCTGGAGCAGGAAGAGTGTGTGTATCCAGTACACTGGTGGATGAACTGAAAAAAGCAAATATTGCAGTTATAAGATTTATTTATTTAGTTAGTTAGTTAGTTATCCTGTGAAGGCTGAGGGAAGACTACGATTTGGGCTACATATTTGAACAACAGTTTTCTTTGGTTAGATGAATAATAGTGGAAAAATGTTTTCCTAATGCTTGAATTTCTTGGTGAGTAAAGTATCAACACGTCACCATAGGAGCTCTGGACAGAAGTACCCTGTGGTGAAGAAGGCTGCCTTACATTGCCTTGTAACCTACAAAGTTATGTAGTTTTCATACACTTTGTCTCTCCTTGGCAATCTAACATAGCTACCTTCTAATGGGGAAAACATATTTACTGTGTCTGTAGAGACATTTACTTTCTCCACACAGGCTGAAAATAAGTACCTTTCCTCAGACACTGGCAGAAAGGTTGAAAGAGGAAAAGAGACTACAGGAGACAGAAGTAATGCTAAAACATTTCATCCACTTCATGGTAAAGACAGTGAGGTGGAAAGGGCTTGAATTAAGAAGCTTGAGAGCAACCACATCTCTATAGTTCATGTTTTGTTTAGTTTGGCATCTTGCTCTAAAGTGTATAATCTGTTCACTTTAACATTTTTTATTAAAAAGAGAAGAAAGTCAGGGACCTTTGGTTTGTAAAGATTTGGCAGTCAGGTTGCAAATGTGATCTCTTCTGGGGACATATCAGGTCCAGCTCTGTTAACTTGAATAGAATTGGTTTCAGTTTTATGCTAGGGGAAGTGAAGAAAAGAAAGGAAGAAAGGAAGGAGGAAGGAAGGAAGGAAGGAAGGAGGGAAGGAAGGAAGGAAGGAAGGAAGGAAGGAAGGAAGGAAGGAAGGAAGGAAGGAAGGAAGGAAGGAAGGAAGGAAGGAAGGAAGGAAGGAAGGAAGGAAGGAAGGAAGGAAGGAAGGAAGGAAGAAAGGAGGGAAGGAAGGAAGGAGGGAAGGAAGGAAGGAAGGAAGGAAGGAAGGAAGGAAGGAAGGAAGGAAGGAAGGAAGGAAGGAAGGAAGGAAGGAAGACGAAGCCCTTGAGTGCAGTAGAAATACTATTACTGCTAATAATAATAATTTGAGAGAGAGAGAGAATAATTCTATATTAACTGGAAAATATTTGAGCAACCATAATAGTCAAAATACTAACTGAATGGTTTAAAATCAGTTTGTTGGTCACATCTTATAGTAATATATCACACATGGAGGGTTTTCAGTCTGGTTTTTCTAGTTCAGACTGACTATTTCAGGCTATTATTTCTTAGTTCAATAGCTTTTCGTTTGTCTAGCTTGTAATATTTTACAATGACCATTTTTCTCAAGAGGTGACTGCTTAACCTGGAAAGAGTATGGATGTTCGTGTTTGTAAATAAGGAAAGGCTTATTGCAGTCCTGCTGTAACTAAGTAGCATTTTTAGGTCCCGTTGAGGCCAGCAGCGTGGATTCCTGACACCCTCTGGTGGATGGTCTTATTCATAGGTACAGAAAAGATGGAAAAAATTTAAACGGTTCGGAGTGTTTGACACAGCTGGGCAAAGTTTCAGAAAATTTATAGGAGGACGTTCAGAAACTAATAATGTTTAAAGGATGCCTTATACCTAACTTTGATAATTTCCTTTAGTATCTCCTAAAATGCAAAACTAGACTGTCATATTAGGATGTATATTGTGTTTTACCGTGTAGGAATGAAGAGAGACAGGGTGTATATGTTTGTTTACTATCTTAAAGTGGTTATGAAGTCTAGAAAGACAACATGAAAGGTCAGGCAAAGCATTTTAGTTGTCCAATTATATACATGCTCCACCATTTCATTCCAGACTTTGGCAAGTTAACAAAGCAGGTAGAAAAATTTTTCCTGGTTGAAAAATACTGAAGAGTTTTGAAGCCTTGCCTTCAAAACAAGCAAGTACAAGCTACTCAATGTCATAAGATTCTTATTTTAACTATTTCTTACCAGCAGAAGAGAACAACATGTGTTTCTGAGGGGTTCACAGCAGAAAGCATTTCTTTTGGTCTACTGCTGGAGCTGTTTGCCTATGTTTAATAAGTAGATGAAGTAGCCATCACATGTTCTTCACCTTGAACTTTCTGTCATGGTAGCAGTGCACACTAGCAAACATAACAAAATAATGGAAGTTGCTACTAAATATATTAGCTGAATAAAATTTTGCAATATATAAAACACCACCAGCAGAAGCTGTCTCTCCCTCCTGAAATTCTAGACAGAAAAAAGAAACAGTTGTCTGATAGCTGAATATGATGTACAATTAACTTGTAAATACCAGCACTGTAAAATCTCTTCTCATTAGTTTTGGCTGACAAAACATTTCAAACTAAATGAATTCCTAAAATCAGGCAAAATCTCCCCTGAATTTAAAAATACTCAGTTAATTTATTTGTTATTTCTCTTCATCTAATTATTCCAGCATAGCTTTTAAAAAGTAGTAGCTAAATATATGTGATACCAACCATTTCTGATACAGTAGGACTTGGAAAATTTTTCAAGAAATTATGTTGCTGTGATGACATCAGTCTGTGTTTGTTAGATTTTGAATTGAGAAGTTTGGATTTGTTTCAAGGAAGCACTCAAGTTTTTGGCTTCTTCTCCAGATATGTAGACCATGTTGACACATAATGCAATCTCATTTTCGTGTGATCTCTGTGGAGACATCTACTCCAACCAAACACCTAATCAACAAAGTCATTTATGTTACTGTTGACAGTTTGTTTGCTGTATAACTTTAACAAGCCTATTGCTTATAAGGTCACTGAAAACAAGCATGGGCCTCAAAGACATTGACATGACTTGGCTGGAGTGTTACTACTCCTCATGTACACATTCATCACAGGAAATGTCGCTTGCAATTCTGTTGGGACTACATAATGAATTGTATTTCTACAAGCAGAGAATGTTCTTTGATTAATACTTGAGAAGACTTCTGCTGTCAATTTTCTTGGATTTATTTGATGCTGTGATGAAAGGGAGATTCCTGAAATGTGGTTGGTTCCTCCACTTCCTGCCACCTGGCAGAAAGGCAGAGAGAAAAACAGCTGTAAGGAGATGCAGCTGACTGTCTCCAAACTAATCATGGGAGACTGGTATAAATACAACCTAATTTTTTAACTTAATAGCAGGGATCTCAAAACCTTTCAGGAAAATTGTATTGCTTTGTACAGTCTAAAATAGTTAATTAAACAGTGTCAGGGAGTGTTCTCGACAACCTGAGTAGCTTTAGCTGCCACAATAGTTCCTGGCTTGGCCCTGGGCCAACACAACAAGTAATCTTCAGTCACCTGGGGGTGGGTATGGGCCATGAACCATTCCAAAAGGCCATTTTCATGCATCCAGCTCTGTTTGGAGACTTAGAGGATTTAACAGTATGGAGGTAATCAAAATCTGCAAGTTAGCACAGGGCTACAGAAAAGCTCCTGTCTGAATTATTTATCAATATCAATGCTGACAAATGCATTTTGTGTTTGTTAAAGCTGCCTGAACTCACATTTCACATGACTTCAATTTGATAAAGAAAATAAAGTAATTCTTGCAAAGGCAAGGTAATATTCTGGTTAGCAAATTAGAAACAGTTACAAAAACAATACAATAATGTATGTGCACTGTTATGTTTAAGTCTGTAATTAAAAATAGAATTTTTCTCTTTTGGCTGATTTTGTGGTTTAGCCTTTTCTGTAATCTTAGTGCATATTCATTGCTTGTCATGTTCGCTTTACATTAAATTACCCTGCTTGCTTTCTGCACCATTCCTAAGGTTGTTTCAGAACTTTAAAAATCATGTCATATTAGAAATATTCTTGTCAATGTATCTAATATTAGGCTTAACATCCCTGGTTTGCATTTTGGCCTTCCTTGAGATCACACATGACATACTGAAGGAATACAGATGACAGACGTAGAAGTTACTGCTGTCATTCTCTACTACATTCCCAAATACAGCACTGGAAACTGGTTGAAATAACAATAGCCTATTTCCAAACCAGCGTTTTGAACTATATCGTGTAACCTTTGTGTCTCATTGGTGTAGCCTCCCTTTCCACCTCTCCATAGTCCATGCTCAGGGTTGAAAATACCTGTTGATCCAATTCCACCTGCAGGTTTTCATGATTTCCACAGGAGCTGTTGGTGTTCTTTGGACACCATTCAACTGTTAGCATATTGGAAAGGTCTTGACCTCCCTGGTATCAATAAAGAAGGAAAAATGGTTATCACCCTACACCTTTTTATTGTGTGTATGATAAGAATATGAGCATTATTGACAAGAGTAATCTGCACTAGTTTGATCTGATCCAGGCTTGTGGTGTTTTTTTTTTTTTTTTTTTTTTTTGTACTAATGTTTTTAATTTTCTAATCTCTCATATTTTCCTTTTGAGGTAAGGGTGAGTCAGGGGAAGAGAAAATAAAAATGCATTGAAGTTATGTGCTGAAGTTGTGTTTCCTGATAGGAAAATAAAATAAAGTAGGAAGAAATAAGCCAGGTGTCCTATAACTATCTGTTGAATTCATAAGGCTATAAAGTTAAAATGACAATTTCAAGGTGAATTATGCAATAAATTATTCCAGGGTGTCATAATGAAACCTATGTGTGTGGAATACACAGTACCCTGGATCCCTGAACTTCTATGATACAAAACTAGTCCTAGTTAAAATTTTAGATCATCTTGTGTCTTCAGAGCCAGGTTCTGCATCACAGGGCAGTCATTGTCGCATGTATTTTAGTCACATCTTTTGCAGAAAGTATGCACATCAGATGCAGATCTGATGATACTGTGTTTTTCTTCCCTTGGCAGCTTTCAGCCTGAACAGGGTGGTTGACATCTGTGTCTCAGTGTCCTAGAACTGTCTTCAACCACAGAGTTTAGCTCTTGGGGATTAACCCAGGAACTGTAGGAATGGAAGGAATGGAATGGAAGCTGGAACTGTAGGTTTCAGCATTACCTTTTGGTAGGAACCTTGAAGTGGTGTTTTTGCTTATTTGTTTGTTTTTCCCCCACACTTGTATGCAAGTAAGTGCTTAACATTTTCTATGGTGAATTTTCACATTTGCTTTTGCTGTTGTCAAATTTTGTGCTGAGTTTCCTGCCAAAGGAAGCCCCAAGATACATTGAGAGAGGAAACTCTTTGCTGTGCATCCTCTGAGGACCAGGTGTTAGTTACACCATGTTTAAAAAGCCCCAGAAAAGCATTTTTTAAGTCCTTCAGGATCTGTAGCATGCCAGGAACATCTGAGAAAGGATCTGTGCCTCGAACCCTGGTCTAATGTATCATTACATTGCATGCAGCCACAAGATACTAAGGAATCCCCCTTTTTCTCCCTCTCTATTCAAGGTGTTCCCTACACAAAAGAAAATCTTCGGGAGATATTTCCCGCTTTACTCAAAACTCAATTTCATGTTGAGCTGGAAAAAACATGGTGTGCAGGATTTCACCAGGTGTGCTTCAATACTGGTAAATCTACTCAATCATCTTGTACATACTGTTGGGCTTACATGGGCTCTGGAATAACCTACCTGTCAGAAAGATGGAGAACACAGTCTCTTTTTCATATGAGTAGAGTCACAGGTTATACAGGCATCAGAGAGTCTCTTTATCATTAAAAGGGCCAACAGTTTAATCCCAAATATAGAAGTAATGACTACAATTTTTGGAAGTTAAGGTTTAGCATCTTGAAATGTCATTGCTACAGCATATCCATGATTTGATTTCAGTAAGCACTCTCCAGTACATGTTAGCTTAAAACCAAGACCTTAAACCCACAATTTTTGTGCATCTACAAGTAGAGATTATTAAAAAGACTAAAACTACCATGGAGCAAAGCCATCTTTTCTGACTTGCATCAGCAAAAACATTACCATATGCAGCCAACAATCCCACCAACTATTCTGGAGAATGATTGTAAAAGGCTTATAATGTTGAGGAAGACTGCAAAATGGCCCTGAAAA
Organism: Aythya marila; assembly: GCF_965140915.1. Lineage (NCBI taxonomy): Eukaryota > Metazoa > Chordata > Aves > Anseriformes > Anatidae > Aythya > Aythya marila. The sequence continues at coordinate 44,313,720 of NC_139044.1, forward strand.
CAGGGTTAACCTGGCCTGTTCCAAATTGGGTCAGTGACAGTGATGCTATCTGAGCTCACCTGCAGCTCTTTTTCTTTCATGGTACACTCCCCTCAAGTACAATTCCCACTCAAAACCTATTTTGTGGATCATGCTTCTAAGTGCTGTAGTTCTTACAAGCTCATTAGATACCTTAGCAGTTTAAGTGGCCTCTGAATAATTTAATGTGCATAAGCATCACCCAGCTTTTCTACAAATTGAATGAAAAAGGAAGTAAAATCTACATTAAAAAAATATATATGTATCTTTATTTAAATTAATTTAAAAGCATCACCACACCTGATTGTGAGGTAAGAAAATGTTATCACATGTTTTTTTTGTTTGTTTGTTTGTTTGTGGGTTTTTTTTTTGTGCTTAGAAGAGACATGCCTACTAAAGAAGATATAATATATTTTGTAGCCTGAAAAATAAGTCAGAAAGGACTAGAAAAATGTATAGAGTTTTATCAATAAAGAGGTTTGGAGAACTAGCTAGTTGAACTGCAAAATTGTAAGAAAGTAAAAAAAAAAATAAATATTTTTTTGAGACCCAAATATTTTAATAGAATTTGTTTTTTCTTGTTGTTATTGGGTTGCATATTTATTGTTGTCGTTGTTGGTTGTTTGCTTGTTTTTCCAGTTTTACCTTTAGTAAAAGCATTAGATTACACCTGAAATAAACAAGACTGAATTTTCATTATATTGATTATATACTAAAGAAAAATATGTGGACATGTTGAGAACAATACTCGGTAGCCTGTTTTCTTTTTTGCTGATCATCCAGATGTGAATACAGACATATCTTGCTGCATTTTTATCACGTTTATAATTCACTAGAATTTTCACCAATTTCTTAGCAAATTGCCGGTAGGTGGCAGAATCGGCTTATATATTAAACTGAGCGACACACCTGCTTTTTGTATGGAGAACTGTAACCTTACAGAAAAACAGTATTTGGGCTATGGTGCATTATGGTCTGCTGTGTGGGTCTGAGTGACTGTGTGCCCATCTGTTTTGAAGTTATTATCGTTTCCATTATATTATTGGAACCTGAAATACTAACATATGCTAGAGTTTGGTTGTTGGTCTCTCTCTCCCTCCCTCCCTTCTTTCAGTCTTTTTCTTGTTGCAAAGTACAAAGTAAAAAAGACTGAAAAGACTGATAAAAAAGACAGAAAAAGACTGATTTTCTTAGAAGATGACACTTCTAATATCAATGCAAAGTGGTAGTTGGAAACCCACTGGTATTGAGTGAATCTTTAAGGAATGTTAAATATTTTATTTCTAAAAATTATGAACAAATAAGCAAATGACAAAAACAGAGACAGATTTCATTAGAAGCAGATACAGTAGCCAGTGGTACAAAACCAATGTGAGAATGGAAATGCAAGGTGTATGCTTGAACTTCTTATACTTAGTGTAAGAGGGGCTTAAAAATGTGATGAAGAGCAATATCAATCTTCCCCTGCCTTAATATGTAAAAAATCTGTAATGAAGTCCCATTTTGCCCAACTTCTAGCTTTACCTGTAGCTACAATTCCTGTTGACATGCACTGATTAAATATATTTGTATCATGTCTGGAGCCTGATTACTGGAAGCTCTGCCCGGGTAACAAGGATACTACTTCAAAAAGGAACATTTGAAAGATCACTTTGGTTCATTCTACAGGGAGATAAAATTAAAACTGAAGAAGGCTGACAAGATTAATTCAAATTGAGAAATCAAGAAAGTACCTTATCCTGTGGCTTTTAGCCTTGCGGATGAAGTAAAATGTGGTATAGAATGTCCAACTTCATATTCCTGTTCCATCTGATTTATACTTGGCCTTTGGTTATGCTGGACTGGATTGATCACACTTTGTTGTGTGCTTGTCTTCTGAAATTCTAGCCTGTTCATAAGAAGCATCAGCTGAAAATGTTAAAATTGGCATGTGTCAGTCTCTCAAGTGCTGCTCACTCTAGTACTGATCAAGGACAATCTATTTCTTGGAAAGGTTCACAGTTGAGAACTAAGGAGAGAAATGTACTCTCTCTGTCTACTTTGTTTATCTCTGAGGTTACCATCTGAACATTGTTGTGTTTTCTTGTTCCAAAGGACAACAGTCTTTTTTACTTGTCATCCCAGAAATTCTGGCTTAAAAATCCAGTGTTTCATGCCACGTAATTTTAGCAGAATTAAGGAGCAAGTTCATTTAATTATTTATTTGAGAGAAAATCTGCAACTGAAAAAATATGATATTTTATGGGAACTTTTATTTTAGAGGTCTTGAAAAATTGTTTTTCTTTCTTTATATTTACTTTAACTATAGCCTTCTAGACTTGGTAAGGTGCCAAATACATAGACATTAAAGCCATGAGCTGAGTTGCAAGTTGATGATTTTCTCTCAAAGTAGAACTGTTTTACTGAGTAGTAAGCTGATGTTTATTTAAACCTAATGAGTGAAAATTGCAATATGGTAGGGCTATGAAAAGGCCAGATTATAATCTCATTTAAAAAAAAAAAAAAAAAATAGAAGCTTAAACTATTCCAATATTAAATAAGATCAGAATCTGGCTCTCTGTTTTCTATTATGGGTTGAGGGCTAGGTCCATCAGGATTTGCATTGTAATACTGAGATTTTGAGCACCTAATTGGGATCATAGTAACATAACAGAAATGAAATATTCCTACAGAATCACATGATTGCTAGTGAATCCCAAACAAGCAATATTATGTCACCATGCACAGTAGCTGCATGCCTACCAGGCATTTAAGATAGGATATGTATAATATCCCACCATGCAAAAGCATCTTGAAATCTACATGGGGATGTCTCTGCTCTCTTGGGAGTCCCAGTCCTTACATCTTTTACTGTAAATTATGATGTGGTGTAGTCAGGCTGCTCTTCTGTTTTACATAATAACTCAGTGTTTACTGCAGCAGTTGCTTAAAGCAAAATACAGAAATTATATTGGCAGCAGGAAAGAGGACATGGGGATTTCCCCTGACATATTCTTTGCTTTTTTCTCTCATCTCTTTCTATTGCATTAATCATTATTTCTTTTCTGTACAGTAACATAAGTTCTCCAAGAGTTGTAAATATAATCTTTACCAGACACAGTTCCCACTTAACCTGAAGAAGGACTTGTTCTTGGACCTGGGACGTAGGATTTCAAATTCCTTTGTATCTGCAGGTGTACTCATATAACACAATGAGAATGCAAAGCACTCATACAAAACAAGAGTGCTCTGACTAAAAGGAATTAACAAAGACAAGAGTATCTGTCATGGTCAAATGCATTTACAAGATATGATCCTGAGTGGGTACCAAACCAAGGCCAACAGTCTAGAAGACAGGCCACCTCTACAGTAATAAAGGAAACAATGCTGTGAAATGGCCCCAGTCAGCTGTGAGGATTGCTAAACTGGTAACACGATCCACAGCACCATTTTGGCTTGTGCCCAAGAAATATCCCCATGCATAGCTCAGAAATATGAACATTTGAGTGGCCATGCCCAACAAGTAGCCTTCCTACCCCAACAGGTCTTTGATCCTAAGATGCCACGTGATGACACTCAAGATAATCTGCTCCATTAGCTTCCTTGGAACTGAGGTTAAACTAACAGGCTTATAGTTTCCTGGGTCTACCTTCCAGCCCTTAAGGCCTTTACTGGGCCTAGCACCCAGAGTTTAGAGTCCTGTTTGGTAGTGAGACTTAGGCAACAGCTGCAACAAACAGCAAAGACTCAGTGCTGGTTTTCCCTCAAAAGATCTCCAGCCTTCCCTATCCTTCTGTTTTCCTTAGCAGAGAAGAGAAAGACAAAACAGGCAGTCAGAGTGCAGCTACATATCCATGGGGGGTAAAGCTCTGAAGTCCTTGATTTCCCTGGAGGAAACTTCTTTCATTGTCAGCAGTTGGGAAGAGGAAGCTGGGGGTGGGGGCAGACCACTGAGGTCTGCTTTGATGCTGGCCTGCTTGTTTGCTTTCTGCTTCCTGGATCCCTACCCAAGAGGACAGACCCATCAGCTGTGGAATAAACACAACAGGATGGCCATCAGCAGCCTGCAGACAAGAAGGCAGCAGATGTTGACAAGAGGAGTGGGTGGCACCAGCATGAGGCAAACCAGGGAAAACCTGAAAGGATGAAACTGGGGAGTGAAGGAAGAGATAAAGAATTGTGGTAGGGTGGCAGGTGCTTGTGGTGAGGCTGTGATGGCCATTTGAAGGAGGAAGGCATAGGATGGAGACTAACAGGGGTTAGTCTAGCAGGGCCATGGAGTTGTCTGAAAACTACTAATTTTTAGTTCTGACACAGGCCAGGTTCACCTGTTCCTAAGTGAGGATATTACATGCCAACAGGATATGGCCTTGCAAGCTTTCAGTCAGCACAAGGCTAGTGGGTGCTTAATAGCATGACTTCAAGGACATTCATGTCAATGTGGTGGGTACCATGTGGGCACCGGCCCACTTTGGCCATGTTTCAGGCAAACCAGAAAACATGACAATATGTTAGAATCTTTGAAAAGTGGCAGAGGACAGGCCAGGAGTCCCTGAAGTATTTTTCAGACCTTTGCTTTTTTTTTATTCCTTAACAGATTATATTTTATGGTATCTCATAGCTGAGAAAAGGGATTTTAACATTATAACAAAGGTAATCACTCATTAACAGGTAAGAAAAGAGCTCCCAAATATGGATGTAATCAGGTTATTTACAGATCCACTGGGGTCTTAAACATCTGTTCTAACAAAAGAGAATGAAGATTAGTTCCAGATCTGGTCAATCCAGTCATTTGTACCTTTGTTGGTCAGCCGGCATAGCCAGTAGTTTAAGATAAAGGTAGGCACTAATGTAATGAAGTGTAAGATGAAGTGTAAAGGCATCAAAAAAAAGTTATACCCAAATGTTTCCTGCCAGCACTAATTTCCTAATCACAGTAATATGCTGTTATTGAGCACCCTTGGAAAGACAGCACAGGTTACACCATGCTGAGTGCAGAGATGCTATAAGACACTTTGGAACATACAACCTATTTATGTTGTAGAATCTTGCACATGTATACCTATAGACAGTAAAACCGGTCTCCTTGGCAAAAAAAATAAAATAAAATAAAATAAATCTTTCAATACATGCAGTTTGACAGGCAACATATAAAGTGGTCCTTTTTAGTATATGTTCTGGTAGACTGATGACATTCTGAGATGGTGCATATCTTTAGACTGTGTATTTTACAGATGAAGGGACAAAACATTCCTTTTTGATGTGGATGCTGGAATAAGTCCTGATGACAATATTACTTGTAGTCAGAGTTACACTGTCACCAGCCTGTGATCTCTTATTGAGGGAAGTGGAACAGCTGTTTGTTCTAGCAAGGCAGAAGGGTTGTTTGTTCCAGGCAGAAGGGCTGAAAGCTTTAAGCAAGAGCACAGTAATGGTCAGGGAAGCTTAAATGCCATCAAGGATGGCTGGGTAGCCATTTGATCTCATCTCTCATGTTTAAACAGAAGAGAGGTCTATATGTTAGGCTTCCAAACCAATTATTCAAAATATACACAGGACAACAGACGAAACCATACACAAAGGTTCCTGCCAAACACCTTTCGTGCTACATACATTAGCATACACTGTTAGCACAGCTCAGGGTGGGGGGGCTCTACGTACATCTACCATAGCAACTCTCAGTGAGAATGTGGCTAAATTAATCTGCCAAGGACATCTTCTTTAGTGTTTAGTCTCTGTGAACTCCCAGGCTTGTAGAAGGGGTTTAATAGCATACAGATATTTCTGCTATGCAATTTATGTGGTACCTTGCCATTTGTATCAAATTTTCTTCAGCTTCTACAAGAGAACTTTTTTCTTACCCATCTTTTAAACACCCTTCTCACTATTGCTCTCTCAGGAATATGCACATGCAGACAAACAACACTTTTCAAGCCTCTTTTCAAGCCCTGTCTGCTATCAGAGATCCTGTCTTGACTGTAGGCAAAAGATATGATGAACAGTGTGTCTTTGGAAAGGTTTCTCATCTTTAGAGTTGAAAAAGCTCAGTTTTGACTCCATCAGAAAGAGGGAATCTTTATGTATCTTTTGTCAGAAATTCATCAGAAGGTGTACTGTATATCTGGTAACTGAAATACAGAAATTAAGTGGCTGCATTACTCAAAACATTGCAAGAAGACTTAACTGTTGTCATGAAATCATAGCTACCTCTGCAACATGAAAATAACTTTTCTCAAAAGGTAAATGAGACAGAGAACACCAGAGGGCACTGTCTAATTTTGCTATAATATCTGGTTGCAAAGTCATGTCAAAACAGGAGTTATCTGTGGTATTCATTCTGTTTCCTTTTTTGGTTTCTCCAAGCTTCTTACAGTGAGCTTGTCTACTTTTAGAGAGAAATAACATTAAATGGCTATTTTGCCCTGCATACAATTCAGCATTGCAATAATTAATAATGTGTAGTATTAGGCATTAGGACAAGTCAGATCAGAACTGAAGGTCCAGGCTATTCATCACACTCTGCAGGCATCTGAAAAATGAATGTTCCTGTTTACAGCTCACCATGAAATGATTAGATATAAACCTATTAGTAGGATAGTGGGGGTTGCAATGAGATTAGGAACATGATAAAAACACATTCTGGAGCTATGTGTTTATGACAATGTTTTTAGTAATGCCTTTTTGGCATGTTGATCAGGAATACAGGACTTAAAATTAGTAAGAATTCTGGACACCGCGTGTAGATGCCTGATGGGGAACACTCACTGTGACTTCTATTGTTTAGATGAATTAATAGGGTAAAGTGATAGTCTGTAGGATGGGATGGCTGAAAAGAGATTAACCCATTAGGAAATCCACTTCCCTTTAGCAATTGGTCATAAGGTAATTTAGCACAATAACAAGAATAAAATCCACGTATCAGTCATATCTGTTGTCAGCAGTCTGTTTTGTTATTTATACAGCAACTGTAAGATCAAACTCTTAGATCCTTTGAACAGAGAAAAAAAAAAGGTATTGATAAAATTTTAACAGCTAAACAGTTTTAACAGACCTTCTAAATCATATAATCATTTTTAAATACTTAAAAAATAAATAAATAAAAATAAATAAAAAATAATAAAATAAAATAAAAAATAATAAATAAAAAAATAAATAAAAATAAATTTCTACTATGGGGTCTTGAGGTGAACCAGACAGTATTTGCATTTACAAAATGAGTAATTGCATACGCAGACAAGGTTTCTGGATTACTCAGTTTGTGTGGTCAACTAGCATGAATACATAGATCCAACTTGAGGCCACCAGACTGACGCCTCTAAATTCTGATGGAAAATTAGAGATGTAAAGAAGTTTAAATAAGGACCAATGCAGATCACCCTATAAAATTCAAACCAACCCAAACTGGAAAACAGATGGTGGGAAAAGATAAAACTTATTATGTTCCTTTTAAATAAGCATTTCACAACAAAACAAAGCACAAGCCCCAAAACTCTTTTACTTCTGGGGGTTGGGCAAAGCTGAAATAGCTGAAATAGAAGCTACAGAACAGCAGAGAGAAAAGTCTTTTTTTATTATTTTTTTTTTAATATTTTTTTTTCCAGAATAACAGAATTGAACGGACTGTTTCCAGGCTCACACTGTTAAAAAAAAAAATCACACTGAGCCTCCTCAGTTGCATTTTACAGGAGAAGGACCAATGTGTTTGTTGCTTTTCTGACTTCAGCTTCAGAAGTTTTAATGTGCCTCAGTGTGTGTCAACACACTGCACTGAGTTTTACTTGTTACCACGTACCCTGATTGTGTGAATGGTATATTTCAACTGTGTCATTAAAATGGCACACATGCCCAGATTAACCATCTGGACTCTAGTCTTGTTTAAAATCTGTCCACGGAAGTCTGTCTGTCTACATACATGTATATTATTAACCTCTAAACATTAATGCTGTGGGCACCTTCAATAGCTTCCCTTAGCCTATATAGTGAATTGTTTGAAAAGGTGTTATATTTTCTGACCACAGAAACGTTAAGGAGGCCTTGCAGTTATATTATCTCATCTGTCATTATTCAGCTGCAGAAAATCCCCTTTTCTATGATACAGTTGGAACCAAATTTACCACTTTCCAATTAACCACCTCTGTCAGTTTTCATGTGGTCTGTTGCTTTTACCTGTGCTATTTTTTTTTGTTTGTTTGTTTGTTTGTTTGTTTGTTTTTCATGTATAGCCAAATGGTTAACCAAAGCTCAAGATTATACAGGTATAGAAAAAAAATATATAATCATGTTTATGTACAAACAAGTTATACATAACCATATTTCCCTAAACACAGTAAAAATGAAAATCGGGCAGCTCATTTTCTCAAAGTATGTAAGAAGTTGCATAATATCAAATGTTCTAACAGAACCCCTATGCTGAAAATAGTCTTCCTCTCTGCTTTCTCGGCAGTGATATTCATTTCACTTCATAGAAAAAACATGACACAACAGGTTTCCTGTACAGCAGATTAGGCTCATATTCTAGAAATAAGAGCCTGAAAACAAATCCCTACCTCTTAAACAGTTTGTTGCCCTCCACAGTACTATTAAAGACAGGTCTTTCCATGTTGGATAAAATTCACCCATGTTCTGAAAGACTATACTTAACAAAAATTCATGCCTTGCATTAGAGATTTAAAAATGTAAGAGATGCCTAGGCCTCATATTGGCTCTTTTCACAGAAGGCAAATTTTATTCAATATGGGATTTTTTACTGTAAAGTCTAGTTTCAATAATTGATCTTTCAGATTGATTGAAAGTTCCTGCTCTACTTCAGTTATTAATCACTCTCAGATTTATATTATTGCTTCAGACACTAGAAAGCAGGTGAAATAATTCTTTAGGCAATGATAATATTGTATATCTGTTAAAACTTTGGGGAACACTGTACCATCACTGTCAGTGGTGTCCTTTTTCTGTTTCCAATCTGGAATCAAGTACCATGAGATATGGGATTGCAAAGTAGGTCAGGAGCTCACTTCTGCCTTGAGAGATGTTTATTATTATTATTATTAATAATAATAATAATAATAACAACAACAACAACAACAACAACTTTGTGAAAGAGTAGTTTCTATGGCCACATCTGGATTTTCATTTCTTTTGAAGCTGAGTTTCAGTAGGTAGAGTAATATACAATATGCTTATTCCATCTTAGCCAAGTCAAGCACTTTAAAAAACAAAAGAACACACCTTCTTCCTATGCTGCTAATTACATATTTTTTCTGTTTTCACAAATGTGACCAAGCTTAAAATAAAAAAATAAAATAAAATAAAATAAAATAATTAAAAAAAAAAAAGTGTAAAAGTGTAATCTTCTCTCTGCTATATATAATAACCAACATATGACTTTACTGGTATTGATGGTGATACCTAGTATATTAGAGATAAGAATTGCTTCCAGATATGATAACAAAAGTCTTCTCTGAAGGTAAGGTAACAAATTCATATTTACACAGGGAAAATCAGAGACAGAAATACTGAAAGAAATCTAATTTCCATGCAACAATCTTCCTTTCTTATTTGCTTTTTTGTTTTGGTCCTATATCTTAATATAAGTAAAACTTTTTTTAAAGCTTTTTTTTTTTTTTTTTTTTTTTTCCCATGTGACAACATTATTATGATTTTTATTTCAATCATCAGTCATTTCCTGTTTATTGTATGGGCATAAGAAATCATAAAAGATTAAGAATCTGAGCAAAAATGCTTTCAAAATACTTAGGAGCTGTGCAAGCTTTTTGAAGTACTGGGAGGTTCAGATAAGGTTTTAAGAAATCTCTTGTTCTGTCCAGTTCCACTTCAGTGCCAACAACTGAAAAAGACCAGAATCTGTTGTTCTTCCTGCTTCTTCCATTTATATATCATGCATCATGTAAAACTTATTTTTTTTTTATGTATATATTTTTTTTCCATAAGAAGTAGTCTCCAATCATTCTTGCAGTTATTAAACTGCAGCCAAATTTTGGCCTGAACTTCTCTGTGTCTGTATTATACACATTTATCAAGCCATGACCTCTTCTGATTGTCCAGATGAAGTTATCAAAAGCTTAATTAAATATGTTTCTATGAAACATAAAATTGACTTGAAGATCTTATACTTCCTTTCAAGACCGAAGTTCAGACTTCCGCTATTTTTATCTTGTATTGACTGAAACCTTATCTATTGCTACATGTTTTCTATTAGCATACCAAGTAAAATCCCAGCATCCTTCACTTCAGACATTGTGTTATTTGTGCCCTACGAAACAAGTTCTGGAAGCAAAATAAAGGAGGAAATTGACTTATTTGGTCTGAAAATGTGTGCTAAATCCAGTCACATCTCCTACTGAAATCAAAAGATAGCTTTTGGTGCATCTCTACATGATAAAAATATTTATTATTGTATTTTATTTTATTGTTATCCATGTAACATGATTATCCCAACCATTAAAATCATGCGAACATAAGTCTGGAACATGGAGAAGAGGCATGATCCAAAGCCATGCCTGTCTCATGTGACCTATATGGCTGTGGTCTCATCATAGAATCACAGAATCACAGAATCACAGAATTTCTAGGTTGTAAGAGGCCTCTCGATCATTGAGTCCAACCTCTGACCTAACACTAACAAGTCCTCCACTAAACCATATCCCTAAGCTCTACATCTAAACGTTTTTTAAAGACCTCCAGGGATGGTGACTCAACCACTTCCCTGGGCAGCCCGTTCCAATGCCTAACAGCCCTTTCAGTAAAGAAGTTCTTCCTAACATCCAACCTGAAATTCCCCTGGAACAACTTTAGCCCATTCCCCCTTGTCCTGTCACCAGGCACGTGGGAGAACAGACCAACCCCCACCTTGCTACAGCCTCCTTTAAGGTATCTGTAGAGAGCGATAACGTCACCCCTGAGCCTCCTTTTCTCCAGGCTGAACAAGCCCAGCTTCCTCGGCAGCTGCTTCCTCCACACCAGCTTTGTCGCCCTTCTCTGGAGTCGCTCAAGCACCTCCATGTCCTTCTTGTAGTGAGGGGCCCAAAACTGAACACACTACTCGAGGTGCGGCCTCACCAGAGCCAAGTACAGGGGAACGATCACTTCCCTAGACCTGCTGGCCACACTGCTTCTTATGCAAGCCAGGATGCTGTTGGCCTTCTTGGCCACCTGAGCACACTGCTGGCTCATATTCAGCCAACTATCCACCATCACTCCCAGGTCCTTCTCTGCCAGGTAGATTTCAACCATTCCTCTCCCAGCCTGTAGCTCTGCTTGGGGTTGTTGTGCCCCAGGTGTAGGACCTTGCACTTGGCCTTGCTGAACTTCATGCAGTTGGCCTCAGCCCATTGTTCCAGCCTATCCAGATCCTCCTGCAGAGCCTTCCTACCCTCGAGCAGATTGACACATGCACCTAACTTGGTGTCATCTGCAAACTTACTAAGGGTGCACTCGATTCCCTCATCCAGATCATCGATAAAGATATTAAAGAGGACTGGCCCCAGTACCGAGCCCTGGGGGACTCCACTAGTGATTGGCCTCCAGTTGGATTTAAATCCAATCACCATGACTCTTTGGGCCCAGCTATCCAGACAGTTTTTAACCCAATGAAGCGTATGCCAGTCCAAGCCACGAGCAGGCAGTTTCTTGAGAAGTATGCTGTAGGAAACCGTGTCAAAAGCCTTACTGAAGTCAAGGTAGACCACATCCACAGCCTTTCCCTCGTCCACCAAACGTGTCACTTTGTCATAGAAGGAGATCAGGTTTGTCAAGCAGGATCTGCCTTTCATAAACCCATGCTTACTGGGCCTGATTACCTGCTTACCCTGCAAGTGCCATGTGATGACACAGAAGATAATCTGCTCCATGAGCTTCCCTGGCACTGAGGTCAAACTGACAGGTCTTTAGTTCCCCGGGTCTATCGTCCAGCCCTTCTTGTAGATGGGCGTCATGTTTGCTAGCCGCCAGTCAATTGGGACCTCCCAATACATTGTTTGAGATACATCATAATACTTACTAATCTTTAAAGCATTAATCTAATTTTATAATCTTAATGCATTAATCCTCAAATGTATTCATACATGTGAGGGGAATGTAGCAAGTTCTATTCATGGCCAGGAGGTAAAGGCCATGGAATGACTTTCCTGCAGCCGCAGCAAATGTTTGGGACAAAAGAGGGACCAAAAGACAGATTTGTCTATATATTTCTGGCTAATATGCCTACCTGCAAATCACTCTTCTTCTTTGTTAAAATGTGACAGAAAATCTGAGATACATCCTCTCAAGACCCTGCTGAGTATGCCACATGGCATCAGATATGTGTTAATATATGATACAGAAATAGGAGGACAGATTATAATTTCCTAGTTTTGGCTGTCCTTACTACTGTTGTACACTAATGCTGTTCTAAGTCTTTCAGTTCAGGCATTACAAAGAGAGAGAAGGAATATTTGCTAAGATGTTTTAATTACTGGAAATAAATATACAATGTTGTAACCAATACTTACAGTGTTGTGGGACTGTCGTGGTTCTGCTCGAGTGGGCAGCCGAGCTCCACCACAGCCGCTCTCTCACTCCCCCTCCTCAAAGAGGAATGGGGAGAAAATATGTGAAAAGGGCTCAAGGGTTGAGATAAGGACGAGAAAATCACGCAATAATTATTGTAACGGGCAAAACAGACTCAGCATAAGAAGATAGTAAGATTTATTGCTCATTACTAACAAGCTAGAGAAGTGAGAAACAAAGGAAAGAAACCAAAAGCACCTCCCCTCCCATCCACCCTCTTCCACCTCCTCCCCCTGAGCAGCGCAGGGGAACGGGGGAATGGGGATTATGGTCAGTCTACAGCACTTCTTCTCTGCTGCTCCTTCTCGGTCACTCTCGTCCCTTGTGCTGTGGGGTCCCACCCACGGGATACAGTCCTTGATGAACTGATCCAGCGTGGGCTTCCCACAGGCAGCAGCTCTTCCAGAACTGCTCCAGATATGGGTCCATACCACGGGGTCCATCCCTCAGGAGAAAACTGCTCCAACCTGGCTCCCCTATGGGCAGCAGCTCCTGCCAGGTCACCTGCTCCTGTGTGGGCTCCTCTCCATGGGCTACAGGTCCGGTCCGGAATCTGCTCCGGCAGGGGTCTTCCACAGGCGGCAGCCTCCGTCGGTGCAGGGCCACCTGCTCCACCATGGTCTCCTCCACAGGCTGCAGCGTGGAACCCTGCTCCACCGTGATACTCCATGGGCTGCAGGGGGACATCCTGCTTCACCATGGTCCTCACCACAGGCCGCAGGGGACTTTCTGCTCCGGTGCCTGGATCACCTCTCCCCCTCCTTCTACACTGACCTTGGCACCTGCAAGGCTGTTTCTCATTCCCTTGACTCTCCCGGCTGCTGTGTGGCACAGCATTTTTTTCCCTGTCTTAAATATGCTCTCACAAAGGTGCAAAACAACATCGCTTATTGGCTCAGATCTGGAAAACAATGGGGCCCTTCCCAAACATGGGGCAGCTTCTAGATCTTTCTCACAGAAACCACCCCTATGGCTCCCCGCTACCAAAACCTTGCCACATAAACCCACTACAGGGACACAGTGACCTTTGTATTATATCTGGGGAATATCATAGTCATATGCATCAGAGATCATAGGATGTCATATGCATTAGACAAATTAAAGTTTTCTCGTTTGAAGATGGAGGGAAGGAAGGGCACATCATACAAAGGTAGGTTGTAGAAAGAACTAAAGGTGTGAAAGAGACAGAACAGGAGGAAGGAGATGGGTCAAAATCTTGAACACCAGTGCACAATACTTTGTTCAGCAGATCATTTTCCCTCCTCAAGCCTCACTATTTCCTGACTGTCAAAATGCTCATGATATCTAGTGGCAAGCCACATGTTAATGCAATTATCAATTACTCTGTTAGCTTTTGTATCATTTGTTTATGCATCAGGAATATTCTGAAAATGATCTGAAGGTTTCTTCTGTTCAGAATCAATGTGGAAGTCAGTACAATGCTGAAAGTAACTTTTCAGTCTGATCATTTTAAAATATTTTTTTTCTAAGCCTAAGAAAGAAATTGGTGCACAGGAAAGACTTGCTCCAGGGATACATCAGGCTTGTATTATGAAACAAAAGGATCTTGAAAGCTCTCTCTTCATTTGCTTGGAATCATAAGTTGGCTGTCACAAAGATGTACTCCATTAAGGCAGCTGATGTTATGGGGAACAGCTCTCACCCCTACCTCAGCCATGACCATGCTATGTAGATTCATAAACCAAAAAAATCATTGGTGGTCATCAGTTAGGCAGTATATATAAATACATATATTTAAGATGTACATATGAAGAAAAAGATCTGAGCATTCATAACAACAGTGCATATCAGTTGGAGTTGTTGAAAGAAATGCTGCATAAAATGATAAAAATTTAGTCTGTAGATACTTTGGGCTTGACATGTGAGATTAATGAGTACTTCTGACCTTACCCTGTGCAGGTCTCATATCCTTGTTTGTAAAGCAGGGACAATACATAAATATATACCATGCCTCACAGGGAAGTTCTGAAGTTACCCTAAATAATGTTCACAGAGTATTTGCATGTTTTAGAGTTATGAGCACATAGAAAAGCCTAAGAGAACATACATAAAAGACACAGTGGGAAATAATACCACCACTGAAATAGCTGCTAAGTAAATGAGAAATGCCTGTTCCTTGCACTGGATGGAAAAAATGCTGTAGAGTACGACATTAAAAATTATATTATAATCCTCATATGAAAAGACACAGAACTAAGGTGTTTTTTTCCCAACTTTAAAATTTTTGACTTTTCAACTTTACTCTAACCTTTTAACATCATCTTGCTCTGTTCCATAATAAAATTACATTTGGTTTCATTTGTACTATGAAGTGCATAATCATGTCATATAACAAAAGAATTTTACAGTCATTCCTACTACGTTATGGTCATTGATCACAGGAAGCAAATACCTAAGTGAATTATACAGATCATATTAAATAAATAGAAATAAAACCTTTCCACAGAACCACTGTGCACTCTCTTCACAGCTCACTGCACAGATCATTTTTAAAAAACTTGAATGGATGTGGTAATTTCTAAGGAACTATTCTTCAATCCCCTTCTTGCAAAAACAGGATTAGTTTTTCCTGTTTTGTCTAGTAAGATATTACGCCTTAGGTGCTGTGGTTTTAGCTGGAAGAATAATGTGTGTGACTGGCATATGGTCTAGTCTGTGGCCTGTATGAAAACATCCAAAGCCTCACCTTAATTAACAAGGCAACTCTGGGATGAACACACCCAAATGTGCTGCTAGGAATTTGCTCAAAATGTCATGTGTCATGTCCTGTAGTAAGTCAAAATTTCCTATGTCTGTTTCTCATATAGTACTACTTACTTACTACAGGTCATCACCTTATACGGGAACTTAGGAACTGAGCACAATAATTCAAAGATACCTACTTCCAACAACCAGGCCTTCAAGCAAAAGCTTTTAGGAAAAGCTGTCATATTTCTCATAGAAGAAGAGGGTGGAGAATATACACACATGAAGATTCACAACTTTTATTTCTGGCCTGCTTAGGTCACAGACCTCTGTGATAACCCCAGTTACCAAAACAGACCAGGGTCTGCTCCTTCCCACCTATATTGCCCTCCCCAGATATCCAGCCCTTCCACCCCAGGTCTCAGATCTGCCAAACCACCACCTCAAGCCCCACCTAGCCCTCAGTGACCCGCTGCTCCAAACCCCCACATCCCAGTGCTCATTGACATGGAGCTGCCCACTCCCATACCCACCGTGTTGTAAGTCCCTGCACCCCTCTTTTCTGACCAGCACTTCCTAGAGCACCCACCTGTCTGCAGGCTATCTTCCACATCAAGCTGCAGAGGCACAGAGGAGGGGGCACAGCCTGCCCCAATTCTATCTCTCTGCTTTGTCAGCTCACTTGCATGATGGTTTCTTGGTCTGTTTCATGCAAAAAGAAGCACAACTGATTCTGAGCAATGGTTTTGGCAGAAATCAGGTCAGGAGCATAGTCCTGTTGGCTCTGACAGCAGATATGAAGGGGCAGTATGCCCTGGGAAAGCAGACACTGGGATGAAGGCATCATCATGCTCTGTTGCCATCTCTACTTGCATAGCATAACCCTGGTCATACCAGCCATTCTGACCTCTTCAAAGAGTCAAGGTGGTTTTGTGCTCCGTCTCAAACCCAGCAGCTGCCTTGGCCTCTCCAACCCCTGAAGCTGGTCAGTAAGTCTCAAAAAGCTCCAGGCATCATCATGCTCTGTTGCCATCTCTACTTGCATAGCATACCCCTGGCCATACTAGCCATTCTGACCTCTTCAAAGAGTCAAGGTGGTTTTGTGCTCTGTCTCAAACCCAGCAGCTGCCTTGGCCTCTCCAACCCCTGAAGCTGGTCAGTAAGTCTCACAAAGCTCCACGTGTAGGTTTGTCTTACAGCACAATAGCCAAACACAACTAAATTTGTTTGAGTTAATGTATGTCGCCAAGTGCACTAAGATTACTCAGATTCAAACAAGTTGGTATCTTTGAAAAGGATATCCTTGGTATCCTTGAAAAGAATACCAATAGGTGGCGCTTAGGCTGTAAAGTTAAACAAGTCTGAAAACAGTTGATAGCACCTGGGATAGCTGAGGCAGAACTAAGCAAAGTTCAGCTTCATGAGAAAACAAGAGCCATTTTCATTTTATGCCTGGTCAGAACAAAAGGTTAAAACAGTAGCTTGACACAACATGAGGAGATTGTCATTCTGCCACCTGAAACTCATGAGTGCTGCAAAGCTCAGATTGGTGTCGTGTTTTACCCTTTCTCACTGCCTTTCCATAGTCTCAGGTTTAAAGTTACTGTTGTCAGGTTATTAAAGCTCTGCAGGCATCTTCAACATCTGTCTGCACCTGGAAAATCCTGCATTCTCCCCCTCAAATAAATCCTTCTGCTGAAATGTTGGTTTATATATGCTATGCACTCAGACTTAACCTTACAGTCTTAAAAAACTCTTGGCTCACAAGCTATACAAAGGGGAAATTAAAAATGAAAGGGAGGTAAACAGAGAATAATTAAACTGACTAAAATTAATTAGTTTTTTTTTGAAATGTGCTGGTGAACTGAAGAGAAATATGCCTCTTTCTAAAACCTTAACTACACATGAGATGTATTTTTCAATTTCTCTGTTTTTTGTCTTCTGGTCATTTTGGTCATGAGTGACATCCCAGAGATATATCTATCTATTCCAGATAAGCATCCATAACATTATTTGCTTATCTGAACCTCATCCAGATCTCTTTTTTGAGAAATCAAACCATAATTCAATTTCCTTGTGGTATTCCTAGGAATTATTTATTGTTGGCTAGCTGGGAGATATTGTAAAACAGTCTTTCTTGTGGTATTTTTGGAATTTGAGATTATAGCAAGATTACTGCAGGCTCCCAAAACAGATATGGACACACATACACCATACACACACACAGATGCCTGGGAGGGGGGGGGGGGGGGGGGAGGGAGGAGGGAAAGAAAAATAAAACAAAACAAAACAAAAGGACCCACCACAAAGTGATATAATTACTTGTGAATTGATCACTTTAAGACTGGGAGAGACAAATTCAGTTCTCTGTACTGGTGTAAATCATGAATGATACTCTTCACTGAAGCTATTCATAATCAGCCACAGTTCAACTAATGTGATATTTTAATTTAAAAATACAGACCAAAAAACAAACAAAGAAACAAACAAATCCCACTTCAGCTAAAAACATAGGTTTTGCCATCTTCTATATTGGTGGTGGTGTCTGAAGGAAGCCTCATGACAGTGATAGAATAGGCTTGTGTTTTTTTACAGAAAAAATAAGAAGAATAAAAAGCTGGATCCAGAACTTTCTCTTGTGTCTCAAAAGTCTCCTAATAATCTACATAGACTTTGAGGTCAACTGAAGTCAAAGATTATGCTAAAATGAAGTAAGTTTTTCCAAGGTAATTGCATGCTATCCTAGGTTGAAACATTACCATTCCAAATATCCCATGCATGAGAAGAACATTTCCCCCCAGAGAATTTGACTGGAAGAGTATTTTCGTTTAGCAGTGGAAGCTGATTTGTAGTGGCTTGTACTGAGCATGTTTTCAGTGTCCACAAATTTCTCTAGCTGATTATGATGTATTTATTTATGTAGGGTAATTTGAGATTATTTGCTTTGTGCTGGGGAAGGTGGTGAACCAGTGGCTGTGCAGAGACTCCAAATTATACTTTTTGTTTCAAACTGTTTTTTCAGAAAACAGTGTGCTGTACTCTGGAAAAAAATGCTGGGAAAGCAGTAGCAGGCATAAAGAATCAAGAGAGTCTTTCTTGTAGCTTATTCACTAGTCTTCAAGTTTGAGAATATAAGTTTACCTGCCTGGAACTGAGAAGATTGTTCACAAATGACCCAATACTCATTGTAAAAGGCAACATGGGAACAGAGCTTGCTGGAACAGAGCTTGTTTGCCAGACACAGTTGGGTCTGCTTCAGGGGAAGTGGTCTAAGATATGACCATGATCAAGAAGGGCTAGAGAAGGGTCATGGACCATGCTATACAATTCAGTTAATCACTGTATTAATTACACAGTTCATGAGCTACAGTAGTATTTTCAAATGAAAGCAGGAGAAAGAAAGGAAAGAAAGGGAAGGAAGGGAAGGAAGGGAGAAAGGAAGGGAAGGAAGGGAGAAAAAGAGAGAGAGGGAGAGAGGGAGAGAGGGAGAGAGAGAGAGAGAGAGAGAAAGAGAAAGAAACAGAAGGAAGGAAGGAAGGAAGGAAGGAAGGAAGGAAGGAAGGAAGGAAGGAAGGAAGGAAGGAAGGAAGGAAGGAAGGAAGGAAGGAAGGAAGGAAGGAAGGAAGGAAGGAAGGAAGGAAGGAAGGAAGGAAGGAAGGAAAGAAGGAAGGAAGGAGGGAAGGAAGGAAGGAGGGAAGGAAGGAAGAGAGAAAGAAAGAAAGAAACTATGCAAGCTGTTAATCTTATGAAATAGCAAGGAGGGGAGGAGAGATGGGGAGATACATGGAAGGTGGGAAAACAGGCAGGAGAAATTTAAAATCCTTTGCTTTCACTTAACTTTTATTTCTCAACCACTCCTTGGGCAGGAGAACATCTTGGGCAGATGCCAGTGAGGGTTCGTGGCAGGGAAGTGGGTTTGTGGCTTAAGGAATCCCAAGCTGGTGATGTAAGACTGCTTGCGCAGTTTCCCTAATGGGTGAGGTCAGGAACAGTCCAGGGTATGGGAATATTCTTCAGAGAAGATAGAAGTTGGAGATGTGTGTAAACTTCATGGGCAGAGGAAGAGATGAAGAAAGCAAAGAAAACAGGAGACACTGAAAAGCATACCTGCTGCACTCTGTATTTATGGTATTTATATAACACAGTCAGGTTAAGCTCAGCTTTGAAAGCAAGAAAGTTAGAGTAAACATCTGGCCCTCTCAGATGTCCCAAAAAGCGTCTGACTGCAAATTTCAGGCAAACTCTTATAAATTTCCTGAACTGACAGGCATCCTGAAGCAGAGAAAACTCCCTAGAGAGCCACAGAAATAGCTCATTAATATCAGCATTAATTTTCCCTGTGAAGAAAACAATGAAGAGTGAATTTCAGCAGGCTGAATGGTGATGCCTGCAATTTGGACATCTCCATCACAACTCGCCATTCTGTATTCCTGCTATAGTCAACAGAGTTTTGGTCAATTAAGTTCAGTCCTGATTCATCTAAACCTCAGTCAAACATCTGAAATTGCCCTGATGAATCATATCCTTGAAAAACATATTTCTTTCCATTAGGTGTGAAAGGAATTGAGGGTGACTAACTCAGAGAAGAGCTACACCCAAAAAGTCAAGTAAAAAGGAAAGAAACAAAAAGAGAGGTTAAGGAAAATGAAAGCTGGAAACCTAACGATCCTCACTGTGGCAATGATGTACCTAATGAAGACCAGAACCCTGAATTTTATTACCATAAGAAGACCAATTCTGCTGTGGATGGAGAGGGGCAGGGAGTTCCCACATTAATTCTGTTCCCACAAAGAAAAGCGGGATTTGTCCTGTTGCATCGAAGTTTGTCAGCATGAGACTTCGAAATCCTTTTGAGTTTTAAAGTCTAACAATATATTCAATTCTGATTTTGCCATTTGCTGAGCTGTTTTATCTTCACAAATCCATATGCTCTTCTGTTTCACAAAAGATACACTTTTCCAAGCATAAATATCTTCAGCTGTTAAATCACAACGAATCTAAGTTCAACTACAAGATAGACAAGCTACAAAACAAAACAAAACAAAACAAAAACTAAAGTTTTTTTTTCACAAATTTCTTACCTTAAAAAATATCTAAACCTTTACAGAAGTCATAAACAGGGAAGGAAATGGAATAGATGAGTATTTCCTGGGATGCTATAATACCCTGGGAAAATATTTACAGGGACGTGGATTTGAAACCAAGTGGGGTTCAGTGATTTATATGGTAATATCCAGAATACCTCACTGCCTCCCAGTGTGTTGCTACTCCTTTAAATATATTCTTTTTAACATTGAAATGCATAATTATGATGTTTCACAGAGCATATGTATTAAGAAGACAATGGAAATTAAAATGTTTTGTGTTAATCAGAAAAAATCGGAAAGTAATTTTCCTCAGATGGAGAGGCCAGGCTCAGCCCCTGAGGGCCCCTTAGAGAAGATCCTTCCTAAAACTTTAGGAAAGGGGGTTAGCAGTGCCTCACATAAAAGATCTCTGAGTACCAACCAGAAGGTTGAAGTTAGCCTTGTAGTGGAAAAAGGTGCATTCAGAGGATCAAAAAATTCCTCCTTCTGTTAGTAATACAGAGATTATCTGAAGGATGCAATGCAGTGTTGCACCTCTCCTATCATGCATCTGAATGGTAAATGCACTTTCCTTCAAATTAAGACTGTTAGGATAAGGAAATGAAACACCCAGTCTCCCACAACATGGAGGCTGCTAAAGAAGTTTGTCACATGACAATGTGACAAAATTAGCTTTTGGGAGGTCTCTTCTGGATAATTGTCTATTTTTAGTTTTAATGTGGCTTTCAGTTCTAACTCAGACACACCACTTATTGAAAGCAATGCAACTTTTGCTGGACTGGGGCCTCTGAGAAATGAAATAAGACTCACAAAGTCATGAATATAAACTGATAACTCCCAAAAGAGTTTAACAAAAACAAAACAAAAACAAAACAAAAGAAACAACACTCCCCTCTTCTCTGGTACAAAATTTCACCAACTTGAATGCCTCTGTTTATTTTACTGATTTTATGGTATATATAAGATATAGAAAAGAAGCTAAAACATGGCCAGGAGTGGTGACCAGAAAAAGAAACTCTAAAGAAAAGTGGTATCCATGAAGAATCTGTGTAGTTTGTTTTCCTTCTTTGTGCAGGTAAAAGTCTTATGTCAGTTCCCATTTGTTGTTACTGGTTTTGTTGTATCCACCATACAACCCCTTCAACCCCTTCAACATTACATAAAATTGAGCTACTGGTTTCCTATGAATCTTAATAAATCTGAAAGAGAAGGTGGCAATATACAGTTCCTGTTCCCTTCCCTTAGTTGGCAGACACTGAATTTATTAAGATATACTCTATGTACACACCAATACTCTTTTGCCTTATGAATTCTGTTTCCTGCAAACTAAGACTTAGCATAAATTACCAATTCTATGTGATGAGACTTTCAATTTATTTATTTTTTATCATCTTTATGTTTTAGAATATGTTGCTCTTGAACCAGAATACAAATATAACATAAGGGGAAAAAAGCACTGTAATTAATGTTATTAAAATGAGGTTTTGTTTGTTTGTTTGTTTGTTTGTTTGTTAATGGATTTTCTAGGATTTTATTTTCATATTAAAATTTCTTCAATTATCCAATTGAGTTTTTAATGTTTTTTAATGTTGTGATTGGTCTTTGCACCCCAAAATCTACAAGATTCTACCCATTTCTACCTTTTAAACTAAAAAACACAAAGAAATTCATGAAGAGAAAATTTGTAAAACACTGCGGCTTGTCCATCTTGTAGATGAGGCAGATGTCTTTAGAACATTTAGTATTTTGAAAGAACTGAGAAGTCCTGCACTTAAACTAAAGTAGAATGCACTGCAGAGTGCAGAAGACTGTCATATCTATGCATATGTGCATTAAGGATCATTAATAATTTTATTTGAAATGTACAGAACCCAAAGGAATGACATGAGGCTGTGTCAGGGGAGTCTCAGATTGGATACCATAAAAAGGTTCTTCTTTGAGAGGGTGGTAAGACTCCCCAGGAGCAAGGTCATGGCACCAGGCCTGCTGGAGCTCAAGCGTCTGGACAATGTTTTCAGACTTATGATTTTATTTTTAGGTAGTCCTGTGTGGAGCCATGAGTTGGACTTAAAAGATCCTGTGGGTCCCTTCCAATTCAGAATATTCTGTGATTCTTTTTGAAAGCTCTGGAAGCCATTTGGTATCAGCAAAGTGCTTGTTCAGTCATCAGTAGAGGGCTTTCTTGGTCACCATGTCCATGCTGGACTTTATTAAAAACCTTCATAGAAAAGCTAAAGTGGCCTGGGTATAAAAGCTACTCTCCCTTTAACAGCAGATGTTTTGATCCTGCTTCCAATATTGATCACACACTTCCATAACCATTTTTTCCTTAATCCCTCAACATCACAGACCCACAATGGGCAATTAAAGAAATCTTGTAGATATTGGTGACCAAACAGTCTGTATGTGTATGCAGGGAAGGAATTTAATTTTAGTCAGGACTATCAGCACCGAACCTTTCCTTAACACCAGTTTTAAAAGGCCCTCTTTTTTTGGGGACTATCATATTTGTGTACATGAGTTCATGAGTTAGTTCCCTTGGTGTTTATGTATGAGAGTCACAGGGAAAGGTGTGCTTCCATGTCAGGTAGGAACTGCTTTGTGCTTGAAGGATCACAGGATCACTTGGGTTGGAAAGGACCTCAGGAGGTCTCTAGTCCACCTCCCACTCAAAGCATAATAATCTCTGAGGTCATACTGGGCATCTGAGGATACTGTGCGTCTGCTCTCAAGTGTGTTCCATGCTGCCTTATCTCCAGGCTGACCAAGTCTAGATCTGCCTTTCTGCAATAGGCAAGTGTGCTTTTCCCCTGACACAGTTTGTCCATCTTAAAATAATCCCAGGCAATTTCAGTTGAATCAATTGTATACAGTGCAATACAGTGAATGACAAATCGGAAGGGTGGGGATGGAGGGGTGATGTCAGGAAGAGCATTCCCCAGAGCACTTTCCCTCTGCAAGTCTCCTCTGCACAAATACCAGCAACAAGTAGAAGCAGACAATTTGAAATTGCATTTTTAAGTGTCTGTTCAGGCAGCTCCAAGGACTAAGATAGAGTAAATGCGTGTGGGCCAGGAGTGGTCTATCCATTTTTCCTTTCCTCAGTGGGGGAGTGGCAACCACTGTTTCTTGGCATTCACTCAGCCCTCCTGCTTTGACATAATCAGGAGCTGGAAATGTACCATGACTAAGTCTCTTTTATATCAAATCCAAACATTCCTGTCAATGCCAGGATTCAATTTGCATTTTCAATGCCAAGGGTCAACAGAATAACTCTACACTCTGTGTATTAAGTAAATCCCATGGATGAAGGAAAAGACCTATTCAGCTTAATTTAGATTACTGAGGACAGTTCTGAGACATGCTACGTAAATTATAGTGAAAATTAGTGTAAATTATAGTGAAAAACTATGGGGAAATACTTTATATTTTTAATATGGGGAAATATTTTAATATGGGGAAAACTGTCCTTTGTGTTTGTTTTTGGAAGAAAGATCTGCTGTGGAAGCAATGATTTGAAAAAGCAATTTTTACATTCAAACATGAGTTAGACTATTCTCAGCAGTTTCTAAGTGGAAGTCCTAGAGTAACACCCTACACAAACTTCCACTACCTCTCAAGGGTGAATGGTGTAACCATTGTAGAATGGAGAGATTCAAAGGCAGTGTAGCCAAAGGAGAGGTTAGCAGGTCAGATTGCAAGGATGGTCAAGGAGGTGTTTCCTCAGAAACATTAAGACAAAATACAAACATTTAGAAAACATATAAAACAAGTTGTCAGAAATTTGGGAGCATTTATTGATTGCATTAACTGCCAACCTCAACTTTATCTTCAGTTTCATGCTTAGCAGACATTTTTGCCTCTCTCCCCACCATTTGACTTCCCCTCTGATGCACTGCATGCCTTCTTGACACTCTCCTTCTGTCTTCTGTTTCTTATCTTTGCTCCTGACTTCACCTTAAGGAGCAGTTCTGGAAGAAGGACCATGACTTTGACAACATCCAATGTATATGTAGCTTTTTTTTTTTTTTTTTTTTTTTTTTTTCCTCCTCCTAGGCAAACCTTTTCTTACTCACTGTCATACTTTTTGCTATCATGGGTTGACTGAGCCTTCTCTCTTCTATTCATTCATTTCCCTCTCTCCAAGATTTTGACAATTTGTTTAAAGGCTAGACAGACACTTTCTAGAAAGAGCTCTCTATCCTTTATCCCCTTTTCCCTGCTGTCTGCTGTATGAGGTCCAAAAGCATCTCAGATTCCTTGTATCATCTGTATCCCTCTGTGTCTGCCAATTTCCCTTATTTCCTCTTTGTTGTTGTACAAGTTCTTTCCTTTCACACTTCAGTATGCTTCATACTCCCCCCAGGCATCTAAGGAAATATTCCTCTTGTGTACAATCAGTCAGTCCACTTTCTTCTCCCCAAATCAGCAAGCTAAATCTTTAAACAAACTCCCATTTTCTGAAAATGCTTCTTTTATTGTGCAGGCTCCATGATTTCTCTGTGATTTTTACAACTGATGGATGGTCTGGTCTCACTGATCTTTTCTAAACTTAGTATTTTCTCAGTGAATATTTTTCTAGTTTTTTTTATTTGCTGACCTTACCTTTATCATTAAATCTAAATAAGGTTTTTCATTTCCTGTGCTCTTTAAACTATATCTGAAGTAAACTTCCTTCTTCTGGTGGATGCTGCTGTCATGTGGTGTCAGGATATTATTGCAATTAATACAAAACAAGGACATAGGGATGCTAAGCTTATAACATTAGAAATAAATAAGCCCAAAGGAACACCCACTAAGTAGCATTACATGAGTTTACACACTTAGTCTGGAATGAATGCATTACAATTTAGCATGCCTACACAGATTAGGTGGTCAGATTAAAAGAAGAAACTGGATCTTCCCAATGGGACAGTGTTGCTGTAACAAGCTCACTTAGAGCCTTATAAGCTCTCTGGTCAGGCATTTGCATCATCTGCTACAGATCTACCTACCTGCTGAGGTTGTACAACACTAGCAACTTGAATAACGATGGGTAGTCCAAGGCTAGACTCACATCAACTATTTGGCGTGGGATAAAGACTGGATTGTTAAAACATGGTAGAGGTGCCATACCCCACTGAGAAGCAAAAATTTCCATTCCCACTACCAGAACAACTACCCCTTCGCTCCCTCAAGCACTATAACATATATCACAGATTGTAACAGTTCATTCTCTTCATTCATATGCTTTTCTCTTTCACCTTCCCAAGGAGGATAAGGTAATGAATTTCCTTTTCTGAACAGCATCTGTTTCCTAGGGAACTGGAGATGAACAGGGAGAGTTGGGTATGAAATGAATCGAAGGTTTGGCTATATTCTGCAGATTGTCTTTCACAGAAATAAACCGAGGCAGTGTTGTGTATTTTGTGACTTATTTTCATGACTTTACGTGAGTTTAAAATTGGAAATTGATGCTGACTACAGATATGAGTTAAGATTCCTCATGGCAAACTTAATGTCTGCTCTGATGTGTTTCAGCCAGCTCTATTATGGTCATTTGTGTATATAGTCTGGTTCTACCAGTTGACTGAATATCTCTGCTTTAAGGCTATCATTACTCTACAATGGAGGATTTCTATACAGAGTATTTTTTTTAAAGGAAAAAGAGTGACAAGAGAAAGAACAGAGAAAAGAGATAACAACAGTGAGTGACCTGAGCGTAATCAAAAGCTCTTCCTCTTGGATGGATCTGGAACTATCTGTTTGGGCTGTCTCTATCTGAACCAGGGATAGGTAAAAGCACAGGAACTTGTAATGGCATTCACAGTGTCATGCAACTCCATATCCTCTCTCTGATAGTGACCAGCATCTGCAGGAAGGTATGCAATACTCTATTAAATACTACATAGTCACAAAGTGGATTGATCCTGGATTTAATGTCCAGATAGATAAGGATAAATTTAAGATAAATTTAACATTTATCTTAAGCTTGATTGTTTTGGCTCTGGATATTCTTATGGTTCATCTAAATGTCCAAGTTGATGAAAACAAATCCTTCCCTCCTCTACATTACATAGTTTATTCTCTCTTAAATAAAAACACCACTGTATAAAACGTGTACCACAAATACTGAGGTCTATGTGTAAATTACTGCAGAGCAGATGACATGGAGATTTGCTCTTCAATAATGCTGCCTCAGTACTGCAAAGCTGCTGCCCTGTTTTCATGGTATCATCCTTCTGAGGCCAGGATCTGTACAAACACTAGCCGTAATTGAAGAGAGTGGGCTTCTGGAGGGGTACCCTTAGATTATTTTTTCTAGGTGCCAGGGCTGAAGCCAGGGCTGAAGTGTCTCAGAGGAAATTGTTTCAGGCTTCAATCAGGCTCAGCTTTCTGGGGGATCAGTAATTTTAACATATGGAGAATTTGTGTCTCAACATGTACTTTTTGGACTTGTGTCAAGTGAAGACTTCAGTGAAATTGGTAACTCACAACCTTCCTCAGATTTGTCAACCTTGCTGATGCAGCAGGTGTAGCTTGCTGGCTTGGTGCCATGTTGCAGGTTTGTAAATTTTGCTGGCTGATGTGAAATCATAGATTCCTTAGTGAAACGCCTTAATCTCACTCTTCCATATGTACTGTTCTCCTGGGCAATTTCACTGCTTCCTCCATGTCTGCTTTAATGTCTAAGCTACAATTTTGCAATCTAATTCTTCAAATTCAACATCTTCCTCAATGCAGATTTTTCCTGTGTTCCTCCCACCCCTGCTCTCCAGCTCCCAACCCCATAGTTTAACCAAACAGAAGGGAAATTCTTGTCTTTCCTCCAGACCATTTTCCATGCCTTTTTTTTCATCACTGTTGACAACTCTTCCATCTTTCAAGTCACTCAGATTGACAACCATTAAATTATTTTTCACTCCTCACTTTCTAATATCCAGGTTCCTTCAAGTTTTGTCTTCTTTGACTCTATAGTCTTCTAAACTTGCCTGTTTCTTTTTCTTCTGTGTCACTCATCATTTTGTTCTGGCATACTGCAGCCTCCTTTTCTCTGCATTTTCTAGCAGTTTCCCCACTTAAACTGACCCAATACTCATCAGCCAAAATAACTGCTTCTCCCACAGCTAAATCCATGTTGTTTGCTTGTTGTTGTTTTCTTTTTGTTTTGTTTTGTTTTGTTTTGTTGTTGTTGTTGTTCTTTGGTGTTGTTTTTTTTTGTTTGTTTGTTTTGTTTTTAAGTTTCATCTCTTTTTCTCTTGCTTTTTCTACATCCAGTTCAAAACCATTGTCAGAGGTTTTGTTTCTGTAGTACCCTCCTATCTCCAATACTATCATGATTGCTTGCCCTTCCCGTTCTTCTTCTTCCTTTTTTTGTATACTCCTTTCCTATCCTTGCATGTGATGTTTGGGTCATACTTCTAGGATGTGTCACCTGTTTTATTTAAATCTTTATTGGCATACCACCTTCACTGGTTTTGTAAATTTTCTCCAAATATGCTGCTTACTGTTCCTCACGGGAACAGTACATGCTTCTCCACATAAAACATCACTATGTGTGACTAGATCACTAACATTTAAGATTGATGCTTGATGTAATTTCTCTTATATTTATCTCTGTCTTGTATTTGTTTAAATTCATCTTCCTTCTCCAAAGTGAGTTTTTGGTAGACGAGAATGTTATGTTATGTTATGTTATGTTATGTTATGTTATGTTATGTTATGTTATGTTATGTTATGTTATTTTTTTTTTTATTTTTTTTTCAATTAATGGGTATTTGTCACTGATGTAGTTGGCAGTTCCCAGTCAGAATCATTACAAAAGCCCTTAAATCATTAGGGAGATGACAAGAAGAATAAATATTTCTCTTCAACACTCTGAGCACAACACCCAGAGCAACTCTACCCCGTTCCAGGCACATTTTCACTCCCATGCATTTTATGCACTCCTCCACACATCTAAGTGCATCCTTTGTTGAAAATATAGACATAAATTTGGCAAACACCTTTCTGCAAGGCTTGAGAGAAACACTTCCAGAAAATTCAATGCTTTAGAAGTTCATGTTGTATGTACAAGCATTTTGTCTTGCAGAGAAAGTCTTGCAAAGAATGTCTTGCAGAGAAAATAGAGTAAGTGTTTGGTATTCATCTTTTTCACCATTCCCCTTTAGTAGTAGTTCCCTAAGAAAAATACTAATGCTCTTTTCTTTAAAAACCATGCATTATCTGATGTGTATATTTCATATTTACATAATTTAGGGAGAATAGCCAGTAACAGCTGTTTTCCACTGATGAACTTGCCCTACGGTTCAAGAATCTTATCACTGTGTTGGCTTTGTTCAACAGCACAGACCTTGCTATTCAAGAAATTAAATTAAATTAAAATATACACTTAGTAGTACAAGCTATTCCCACACAGCTGTAGCAAACATAACCATTAATGGCAGCAGCTACAACCTTCATAACTTAAATTAATTTACAATGGATGCAATCTGTTTTAATTATAGATCTGGTACTAGTGATAGGACTATTATTTTGGAATGGCTTTGTTAAACAGAACATCTCTCTTTGTAGAGGTTTTCATTAAGAAATCTGCTCTTCAAGCCACTAGAACTCCCTCTAGTCTAAAGAGAAAACATTATAGTCTGCCTCTCAAGCATCTAGCTACATAGAATTATAGAAAGATTAAGGTTGGAAAAGACCTTCATGAACATCTGGTCCAACCATCACCCTAATACCAATGTCACCCACTAAACCATGTCCCAAGCCAGGTCCAACCTTTCCATTGTCCTCTGGGGTTCTTATATTTCTTCATTAACTAGCAGGAGCCTAGACAAAGAAGTCATACTAGAACCCTGTTTTCAAGTCTGTTGAAACTCAATAAGACAAAATTCAACCGATGTGATACATACATTCTTATATACGTATTTATTTAAACATCTGTCTCTTTTGCAAAAGAATGAGTTTGGTCTGCAGTTCAGAAATCATTTGGGGCAATATCATACATGGCTTCAAGTATTTCCTGCTTGGGTTTCAGTCCTTTTCATGTGTGTGGCACAAGGATAAGGGTAAAAATATTCCATTTTTTAGTCACACTAGTCAGAACAAAGAAAATCAATCTGTATTTAAGCCACTTCTTACTTTGCACTTATGCTGTCTTTGTAAATATTATTTCTACTTTGGAGTCTGCAACAGTGCAAGGTAAAGCACATAAAGTTAGTACTTTTCAGAACTGATTTCTGAATATTCATACTGTGAGTGTTAGCTAAGACATGTTTGGTTCTCACTGACTTTACCTGGAAGTGTGAGTAATTACTCATTTTTTGTGTTCAGCAACAGCGTGGATACACTAAGGAAAACCTCAATATTCAAAAACCTCCATGGAGTAAAGAAATTAGGCCCCTTCATTAATGTCAAGCCTCCATGGAAAGACCTTGCATGCATCCTTCTTCCCAGATACATCAGTTCAAATTTCATCTTTTGTCCCCAAAAGATAAAATTTTGGCGTGATACTTTTCTTACACATATCTTGAAGTATATATAAAGTAACATGTATATGTGGTCTTGGGAAAAGCAGTTATATTAAAGAGGAAAACAAATATCCATAACCCTATGGGATGAGAGCAATTGGGAAACAGTGGCTGTAAGGAAGAAATGTAATGCAGACGTATTCTTTTCTCATCAGATTATTGTAGATTAAATTTTATGGTTCCACAAAGAAAATTAGAAACTATATAAAATTGTTTTTTGTTTTTTGTTGTTGTTGTTTTTGTTTTTTTGTCTTGTAAAAAATATTTGCTTTAGGAATAAACTCCTTAAAACCTAAATGTTTATATTGCCACAGTTTAAACAAAAACATCTTTAAGACAACTTGGCTTCAAAGATCAATTCTGTGTGTGGGAATAGAAACTCCAGCAGTGGAATCAGATTGTCTGGGCAATTTTGATTTATAAGCGATTTGTAATACAGGTTTGCCAAGTTTCTGTTCCCTATACAGTGCCAAGGTCCAAAACCTATTTTGGTGCCAGTCAGCCCAGCTCTGGTGTT
The DNA here is from genome assembly GCF_965140915.1 of Aythya marila. Classification (NCBI taxonomy): domain Eukaryota; kingdom Metazoa; phylum Chordata; class Aves; order Anseriformes; family Anatidae; genus Aythya; species Aythya marila. Next base: position 44,344,100 of record NC_139044.1, read on the forward strand.
TACAGACTTGATGAAAATGAGCCAGGGATGTATCTCAAAGAGTTCCTGGAATAACCACTCTCTACTTTAATAATTAGCATGTAGTATTCCAATGAGAAACTTTCCAGATTGGTACACCTAAGATGTGTCTCTGACTGTGATATATTTTATTGCACATGTATGTTATGCATCAGTGTTGACATGGGTGTGCTCATTTATGAATATAGGTTTATATAAAGTAATTGGGCCCAGAGGGGTGCAATACATGTTTGCAGGAAAGATCATAATATGCACTGGAGTACACATTCATTGCACAATGTTATATTGCTGGCACCAACAACTAAAGTCCAAATCTAAAGTAATTCCTGATCCAATGGCTTTGTGCCATATATACTATAGTCTTCCTAACCTGAATCTATAAAATTTGCTGTTAATTTTAGGTGTCAGTTCCACTTGAGGACAAATCCCTATTGCCCTGGCTTGAAGGGAAAGTGGAATTTAGAGATTTATCAAACACAGAACTGAGACATATACATCATGGCCGTGCTGCTCTGCAACTGCTTTCGTATTGTTTCATGAATATTGACACAGTAACATTTCATGTGTATAATATTAAGAATTCGATTTGGTGAGGCAAGCATGCATCAAGCGTGAAACTGTTAATCTGATTTTGTGGATTATTGATTAATACATTCTCGAGGGATTTTCCACATATGAGCTGTCAGGATTTTTTTGATTAAACATGCCTTTGCTGATTTCTTGAAACTGAAAGTTTTCAGGAAGAAATATCATTTTTTGACAATATTTTTTAAGGAGTCTCAGGTCCAGAATGAAATTTCTGGTGATAGAAGAAGAGAGTATTCTGTGTCCTACACTCTCAAGTGGTCTGAAGTTTGAGGTTCTTAGGTTGTGAGGATCCAGAAACTTAAGGAAGCAGCTTTTCATTATCAGACTTCTTGTTTTTCTTAGTTTCAAATGAAAATAAGTAGTAGTAGTAGTAGTAATAATAATAATAATAATAAATTCAAGATAGCCCATCTTCTTCCTTTAACAAAATAAAACCAAATGCTGAAACTTTGTGTGCATGTACATGTGCGTATATATTCTGCATGATTGTATGTATTGTAATTCTTGTTTTCCAGACATTACTGCCACACAGTTGATGTATGGTCCTGGCATAATATTAACTTTTGTGAGGTTAATGTTTTCTATGGATACATCAGCGGAGGCTCATCTAGCTTCTGAATATTCTGGCACTTACATACTCTGTGAAACAGCTGTGATACACTTTGCATTAGGACTGTTTTCTGCCAGACAAAGCTATTTTTCACAAATTCCTAGACACAAGTGTCTTGTGAAGACAAAAAACATCCAGATGTAAACTGAAGTCCATATTCTCAATTGGGATAAAATTGGGTATCCCTGACTTCAGATTTGCATGCTGAAGTCCATGCAACTCTATGCCTTGTACTTGACCTACCATTTAGGAAGTACCATAGTGTTTAGTTGCAGATCCCCTGAATCAGTGTGGATGTTGTGGGCAAACTGAGGAAATTTCTATTTGTCATAAGGCTGCATCTAGAAAGGACACATTTCCATTTTCCAGTGAAGAAAACTGGCTTAGTGAACGTTCTGGGAGAATTATAGTTCTTAGGCATTTGGTTAAAATTCCTTAAATTCCTTTGAGAATTAGTAGCAGCCACTATGCAGATGTTTGCATGTAACTTTCCAACATACAAGTATGAAATACCATGTGCCTCTGATATTGGGCATATCTTACCAATGAGTATGTTGGGGACAGTACTTTTAGTTAAGGGAGAAGAAAGAAACTTTCTACATAACAGAAAAGTTGTCCAGCATTGTTGTTAAAAATGAAATCTCACTGTGTAAATTTTCCAAATGCTTGGTAATGTGTCTTACTGAACTCTTACCTATTTTTGCTGTTGTTTTTTAATGTCACATTTTTTTTGTTTTTTAATAAAAAATAAAAAAGGAAGATTGAAATTTTCCTGGCTGAATTTCATTGTGAAGCTTGTCATTTTGCCCACCTAACTAAAGTAGGTGGTGTAAAAATGCTTTTCATCATCCAGTTGTAGTTGTGACTTGACAAGACCTGGTATTAAAAAGATCTGATCATTACCTCCTAAAGACAGCAGAAACTTTGAACTGATTGCCTTCTGTCAATGTTATCAATGTAAATATTAATGATTTTTTTCTTTGTTTTCCCAAAACTAGACAAACTGCAACCTTCTCCTTCAATGCAGTATTAGAACACTGAGGAATTCAGTGAATATCTGAGATGCCTTCCTTGAGTGATAGTCATATCCCACAGGCTTCTCATAATTATAGAAATGTAACACTGCTGATCTTAGGATAAAGCATAAATTCAATTCTTATTCCTCTTCCCACATTGTTACTGATCGTTTTGGGTGACCTTAGGGAAGTTGTGTCATTTATGCAATGCTTTAATTTTCCTTGTTGTAATTAATAAATAATGATATTTTCTTTTCTTTGGTCAGTCTTTATATATTTTTCAATTAAGAATACTATGTGGTTGCAATCTAGGGAGTATTGACCTCAGCTGAAAGATTTCTGCTAATTTCAGCTTGCATATTTTATCAGGCCATCTAAGAATAGAGTTATTAAATGTTGCTGATGCATTAAAAAAAAAAAACAAAAAAAAAAAAACAAAAAACTTTCACTCTGAAATGCATCAGGTTCCAAACACTGTTTGCTCCTCTGGGGCTTACAGATCCTAGGATGATTTTTCTTCATAGTTTCCTAGTGTCTAAAATTCTTTGAAAATTCTTGCTGTTTCAGTTCCACGTTAGCCAGAAGCTCCAAGATGACCCTGAAGCAAACTCTTGCAAATCTTCTGAAATCCAACAAGAGCCTCTGAGGCTGAAACTCTATTTAGTAGATGAGGCTTGTGTGTGATTTTCAGATTTATAGCAGAGTTTCCCACAGTTCCACTTTTATTGTCTCTTAAAAGTGGTCTTAAAAATGACTTTAAAATAAGTGAAAGAAGGAGAAACAGCCTAATGACATAACAAAAAGCCTGAAGAAGGTAAATAGCCTGTGATTCAAGACAAGGCACTGTAGCTTTAAATGCCATATCAAATTGTTGAAATGAAGCCAGACTTCAATCAAATTTGCAGATTTGAGTTTAAATAAACAGTACTGCAGTAGCAAATGGAACATTCTCACTTCACTGTTTACATTTCAGAAAAGCCAGCTCTCGAGTCCAACTCTGTGGTGAGGAATAGTTTCAGATTCATTTTGTTCTTTACTTGCTTCAGATTTGGGCATAGAGGTAAACCACTATGTGTAGTCAGGCCAATTGTATGACCTGAAATTCAGTATGTGCTGCTCATGATGGTATATGACACAGCTACAACATCTTTCCAAAGAAGAAATTCTGTTTAAATATGGTAATAATTTTCATGAGAATATATGAGAGACTTTGGGGATGCCTAAATATGTTTGCCATTTGTCCCCTTTTCTCTTTCCCCTACACCTTTGTGCTGCTGCCTTCTTATATATTGGTCAGAAGCTAGACATGATAAAAACCTAGTCTTCTGTTGGAGACTGATGTCCTGGGAGGATTTGCTTAGCTCTGTGCCATGGTTCTGAAAAATATTTCCAGCTGTATTTGAAAAACACAGTTAAATATGTTGCAGTTCAGATATATAGGAGTGAAATAAAACTAAGCAGGGTGCTGACAGAAGGTGAACCAAGAACCTCAGTAAACAAGTATCACCCCACCATTCTCTGCAAAAATACTTGTGGTTGTACCTGCTCTTTGCCAGAGCTATCTCTTATTTACTAGTTGGTAAAATGGATTTCAGTGCTCTCAGAGGTGATAACCCATCATTCATAACTGAGACCACACTTGGTGGAATATTGACCTTTTCCACATAGTTTAGCTGTGTAGACAAATACAACCTGAAAGGAGCAAGCTTGTTTAGCATACACTTGTTTCCAGCACATTTCAACAACATAACAGTCATAAATAATCTTCCTTTCCTTTCCTTTCCTTTCCTTTCCTTTCCTTTCCTTTCCTTTCCTTTCCTTTCCTTTCCTTTCCTTTCCTTTCCTTTCCTTTCCTTTCCTTTCCTTTCCTTTCCTTTCCTTTCCTTTTCCTTTTCCTTTTCCTTTTCCTTTTCCTTTTCCTTTTCCTTTTCCTTTTCCTTTTCCTTTTCCTTTTCCTTTTCCTTTTTTCTCTTTTTCTTCCCATCTTCTCTTCTCTCTTCTCTTCTCTTCTCTTCTCTTCTCTTCTCTTCTCTTCTCTTCTCTTCTCTTCTCTTCTCTTCTCTTCTCTTCTCTTCTCTTCTCTTCTCTTCTCTTCTCTTCTCTTCTCTTCTCTTCTCTTCTCTTCTCTTCTCTTTTCTCTTCTCCCTTTTCCTTTTCCTTTTCCTTTTCTCTTCTCCCTTTTCCTTTTCCTTTTCCTTTTCCTTTTCCTTTTCCTTTTCCTTTTCCTTTTCCTTTTCCTTTTCCTTTTCCTTTTCCTTTTCCTTTTCCTTTTCTCTTCTCCCTTTTCCTTTTCCTTTTCCTTTTCCTTTTCCTTTTCCTTTTCCTTTTCCTTTTCCTTTTCCTTTTCCTTTTCCTTTTCCTTTTCCTTTTTTCTCTTCTCTTCTCTTCTCTTCTCTTCTCTTCTCTTCTCTTCTCTTCTCTTCTCTTCTCTTCTCTTCTCTTCTCTTCTCTTCTCTTCTCTTCTCTTCTCTTCTCTTCTCTTCTCTTCTCTTCTCTTCTCTTCTCTTCTCTTCTCTCTTCTCCCTTTTCCTTTTCCTTTTCCTTTTCCTTTTCCTTTTCCTTTTCCTTTTCCTTTTCCTTTTCCTTTTCCTTTTCCTTTTCCTTTTCCTTTTCCTTTTCCTTTTCTCTTCTCCCTTTTCCTTTTCCTTTTCCTTTTCCTTTTCCTTTTCCTTTTCCTTTTCCTTTTCCTTTTCCTTTTCCTTTTCCTAAGTTTAGCTAAACAAGACTTAAAATACTCCCATTCTTTATGCTTTTAGAAAACTACATCTTTTGCTAAAAGTAAGATTTTTTATTTTTTATTTTTTTTTATGTGACAGGCTAAGGAAAACTGTTTTAACTGCACCTTACTACTAGGGTGAACATATCAACTGCCATGACAAGCATGAAAACATCATTGAGACTGCATGTTCATTAAATTAGACTTCATGTTCATTAAATTACACTCAATTTTGCAATATATTTGAGCTAGTTATTCTCATTACTGATCATTTTCATATAAATTACATAGTCATGAATGAGTGATTGCTGAAATGCTCTGTTTATGTCCACATGAATGTGCACAACCCATTATACTTCTAACCAGACATTTCCCGACACACTACATTTTCAAGGAATCTTATCTTTCAACAAGATTTGTAACAGGCAGTTCAAGTCACACAGACACTCATATCTTAAACATCCTTTTCCCTGACCTTGACAAATGCAATCTTGCCTGGTCAGACTCTTTCAGAATGCTACTTTAACAATCATTTTCCCAGCCTGTTGCTTTGATCTTGGTATTCCTCCCTTCTGTGCTCAATTGGCTCTTCATCTCCCCCACCAAACTAAACTGATTTCACTTCCAGGACACTTCAGGACTTTCTTCCACCTATCTGTCATTTATTATCAAGACATCATCTTCCACCTCTGATTGACCAAGATATTAACTTTTACTGCTGTTTGTTGCACTTTCAAGGAAACACCCTTTTGCACTTGATTTCAAGTGGCCCCTTATATTTAGGAGACACTTTTTAGGGTCACAAAGACACTTATTAGCTTTCATCTGAGTCCTTGTTTAATCATTTTTATGCCTCCTGCATACATCATAGGTGTTTTTTGCAGTTCCTGTAGTGGGAAGTTCTGACCAAGAAGTGTCCTAGAACATGATAAGAGCATTTGAGTGATCCAATAAAACAAATCAAAGTAGAAAGTATTTTTTCTGTGTTAATTATGTACAAATCATTATATTTTTCCATAATGGTTAGTTTTAAAAAGCAGGTATTTCAAAAGCCCTTCAAGTGGTCCATGCCTAGCCTATGAAGTTGCCTTGAAATTGCCTATATTGTGTGCTGTTTTTTGTTTGTTTGTTTGTTTGTTTTTATGAAAAAAGATGCATTCTCCTCAAACTAATGCTCTTATGCTGCTTATGCTGGCAAAATTATTGTCATGGACATTACTATTCTGCCAGAAGAAATCTTTGTCTTTGGCTATGACTTTAAGGAAGGTAGTTTAAGTACAGCCAAGACATATTCTTCCAGACAGCAACGTGTGCATTGTGTTTCTACTAAGGAGTTTTATAACACAACCAGGATAACAGAAATGTTTCTGTGCAGAGAAGGGCTTAAAAACAATCGATAAGCTTCTAAGACAAAGCTAAGCAGTGACTCCCTAGATCCATTGATATCCATGGAAATTTTGTCATTATCATTAGTTAATCTAGAATTTCACAAAAAACATTAATGAAACATCATAAATGGAGGACATAAACTGGAAGCATATCATAACTTCAATCTCTTTAAATGCTATGAATGTGCACCCACATTCTTTTAATAATGTATCAGAAGTAGGTCAAAGTCAAAGCTGATTTGAGTACAAAAAAAAAATCTGCATTTATTCTTCAGTAGCCTGCTTTAGATTTCCGACTTTGAATAAAAACAAACTCTTTACAGACTGCAGTAAACAAATAAAGTAAAGAAAATCAAAACACCTTTCCTTAAAATTCAACTGTTAGGTTGTAGAATTTCAAGGGAAATGTGAGACAATGCAAACTCAGCCAGTTACCTCAACCAAAAGAAGTTTTCAGACCCTGAGAAACTAATTTTGTAGGTTTTATTCAGACACCTAAACTGGAAATCTAAGAGATTATTTAACTCCTCAAATCTGGTTTTGTGATAAAAGTCAGACCTGAAAAATGGCCAGACCACAGGCTGTTTCTGTGAGGTGACCTGTGCATACAGGAGATAAAACTAGAAAAGAGATATTTGAGGAGACTAGGAAGTCTGTTTAAAACATGAATATACAATAAAATAATTCACTTTTTTTTTTTTTTTTTTTAATCGTAGATAAATAGTAAAAGCATTATTGTATATGGGCAGCGTGGGATATGAGCCTTTTTTATTTTTTTAGGTTATGTTTTGTCTGGGGACATCTCACTTCTGGAGAAAAATCAATGTTGTGTTAGAAAATATAGAAGGAAAGAGAGTAATCATTGTTAAAGCAATGATCCTTTTAATGATTTCTCTCTTAGCTGAAGTATTTTGTTCTGTGCTTCATTTGTTCCAGTTTTGTGCATAAAGAAGAAATCTGAGTTGGGATGGTGGGGGGGGGGGGGAAATCACTGGAGTGAAATTAAAAATAGAATCTTTTCCAACTTTGCATGCTGATTTTTATTTTAGCAGGATACCAGAACCAGGGGCTTCTGAAGACATTCCAGAAGAATGGCCTTTTAATTATTCTACAGTTACATTGCTCAATTATGAATCTTTTTGACTAAGTGCAAAAAGCTAAGAAAATATATTTATAATCTTTCCCTACTGTCTTCTCTCTTTTCCTTCTCTAAAGCATGTGTGGGTTTTTTTTGTTGTTGTTTTTTTTTTTTTTTTTTTTTTTTTTTTTTTTTCTCCCATATTGGAATAATAAGCATTGGTATAATAATGAGAAGGTGCACAGAATGGTTCACTAATGAGATGAGGGAGTTGAAGGCAAAGACTGCATCCAGCAGTAAGGGGTGCCTGTGAATTGAAATAGTGACTTGAAAGCAGGAGTAAGACTACTTGTCTGTTTTTCCTTTTTTAGTACAGATTCTCTTGGCACAATTACTTCAGTGGTATTCAACTATCTGTTCAGGCTCTCTGGACAGAGTTTGTCATTGCACTGTAGAGCTTCTGAATGTCTCACTCCAGAGGGAGAGCAGCAGTGTATGCATTGCAAGTACCACACAAGGACAAAGTAGTGCTCTTCCAAATTTCAACAGCAAATCCAGTGTGTGTCTAGAATATGGCCTTGCACACTCATGTAGGTCAGCTGTACAGGACAATTTTGTTGAACCAGAGTAGGAGAAACAGAGAGGATTGCACATGACCTGGTGTCTCCACCATGTTCACCTCCATTAGTCTTGTTTTACCTGCTCTGTATAACTGAGTGGTACCAGGGCAGAAGTTCCAGAGAGTCCTGGACTGACTTCAGGGAGGTGTTAGGTGTATTATGGCAGCACAGCCAAAGATGAAGTTTAGGTTAATACATACATGTGCTTCCCATTTATTCCTGATGGGGGGGACAAAATATCCTTAATCTCTTCTGCTAGGATTTCTTTTTTTTTTAATTTTTTTTTATAATCTTACTCATGTTTGAGTTCTACAGACACACAGGCATTATATTTGTGGTCTGGACTATTGACTACAACATGAGCCATTGCAATCAGCTGAAAACTCCTTTGGAATTTCCTTCACAAGGTTTATGTGGTTATTCCAAAAATCAATTTAATTTTAAGCATTACAGTTGCTTTTGACAACCCCATTACCTCAACCAAAATTGCATCAGAGAGTGCTAGGATTATTTCAGACAGAATTAAAACAAACAAACAAACAAACAAACAACAACAAAAACAAAACAATCAAACAAACAACAACAGAAAGAAAAACTCTCGTATCTTATAAGCACTATTCACATTGATGAATTGTTACTCTTGTTCTGGGAGTTACCTTTTAATTTTCTATCTCTTTACTCAGTAAAATATCAATCAAGCATATTCGAGTAATTATTACAACAAATAAATAAATAACCAAATAGTATTTAAATCAAATATGGTAGCTTATCATATTAGCAGAGGCTCATTTCATAAAGGGCAGCAGATTAAACACTAGTGCGTCTCAAATATATTTTTTCCTTTCAGCTGGAACAGAACCATGTGTTAAAGGTGATATATATGTGTAGCTTGAATGGGAGCTTGTGCAACTATACATGTATATAAAATGCTGATTTAGCAAATGAATAAAGTATTCGTTGATATGCAGCATATATTTTTTTCACATTGCTATAGATTTAACAAAAGATTAATTGCAACTGTAGCATTTTGCTTAATCAACCTGGACTTAGAAAAGAATCAGAAGAGGATGTAACTAAATGCTTCTTTACCAATCTTTAAAATATTTCTATAGCCACTGATATAAACTCTGTTGTAAGGATGGAGATCTGTCATATTAGTGCTTGAATCTCTTTTGTTCAGTGAACTCCCTTGAACTTTAAATGCCTAATGACCTTACAAATATTTAAACACAAGTATGATCTTGACAGTGTTTGCCTGTATCCTGTCTTATGTGTCAGTATAATAAGAGAATAAAAAATAACACCCCAAAATCTGATCTTTAGACAAGCTGACATTGTTTTTCTTCAACACTAGAGATTTTTTCCTGTTTTGTTTTATGGTAAAAATCATTGTTTTTCTCTTTGCTTTCATAAAAATGGTTGGAAACAGTCAGTTAATCTCTGAAGCCAGAGAGAGGCCATTCATTTTATGTATTTATCAGCTTAGGACATATTTTTTTCCAGTTTGCTTGCCAGCAAATTTCATTCAAATTCATCAGTGAAATAGGTTACATGGCAATGAATAATTTTACAGATCCTGACCATATTCTGTCCTTGCTTTAGATTCTGCCCTTGTCTCACAGATGGGATGCAGGAAATTAAAAATAAATAAATTAAATAAATAAATAAATAAATTGTCAGAAGCAAAAATGCCTTTGTTAAAAAGAGGGTTTATTATTATTATTATTATTATTATTATTATTATTATTATTATTATTATTATTAAGTGTTCTGAAAGTCTGATGGGACCTGGAACACAGCCTCTTTCATCTTGTAATCTTGTAATTTATACTGGCTTCAGCTGTAGTTTTCTTCACATTTATGTAAGATAGAAGCTTTGGCTTAATGTTTGTAAACTTTCAGGTTATTCTTCTCCAGGGAGTCCTTTGCAAATCCCAGCCTTCAGTTTCTATTTTTGCCTTTGAGGTAATTTCTTTAAAGCTTATCAGTCCATGAAGTTCTGGATAAAGGTCATTATGCAAGACAATTTCTTCAGCTTTTTTTTTTTTTTCTTAACAAAATCTCAATCAAACCTACTGTAAAGACATACACCTTCCCATGTCCTGAAGTCCTGAGGCTTGATATTTTATCTTTTTCAATACAGAATTTATGGTAAATTATATGCCTGATAAAAATTAACATTTTTCAGCTTTTGCTTTAAAAGAATATTCCAAGCACTGATAAACTTAACTAGCAGCTTAGGAAGTTTCTGTATGTGCTAAAAACCTAGAAATAAAGATGTAGTTTCTTTCTGATTTTCTTGTAAAAATAATTGATTAAACTAGTTCTGATTTTGTTTCATGTACTTCTTTGGATCATTCATGATGGACAATATTAGCTACTATTCTTATTAAGTAATAATAAACAAGGAATCACAGAATGGTTTGGGTTGGAAGGGACCTTAAGAATCATCATTTTCCAACTGTCTTGCCATGGACAAGAATAAATTCCACTACTCTAGGTTGTTCAAAGTCCAGTCTAACCTGGTCTTAAATGCTTCCCCACAGGGATGGGACATCCATAGGTTCTCTGGGAAACCTGTTTCAGTGCTTCACCATCCTCTGAATAAAGAATTTCTTCCTTATATCTAATCTAAGTCTACCCATCTTTTAGTTTAGAACCATTACTCTTTGTGACAGTGTAGTGACTATCACTATACTCCCTGATAAGAGTCCCTCTCCAGCTTTCTTGTAGGCCCCTTTTATGTACTGGAAGGCTGCTATAAGGTCTCCCTGGAGCCTTCTCTTCTCCAGGGAGAGCCTACAGTCTCCTGATAATATATTATATTAGAATAGTAATAAAAGCCTCAGAAATATACAGAAAGTCTTAAAAAATAAAACTTTTCCTGAAATTCATTTAATTCTATATTCCCCTTCTGTAGAGCAGGTTTTGACAGAATGCTGAGACATCAAGGGGAAAATTAAGGAAGTAGCAAAAATTAAGAAATAACTCACTCTTGTGGTATTTTCATTTCATTGCTATGAAATACTGGAGAAGCAACCATATTTTTGAAAGTTTAACAAGATAAAATCTCTGACTGTTTTGCAGTGTTTTCCTTACATGTAGTAGGTTCTTGCTATGCTGAAGGATGGTAAAGCAAAGATATATTATAAATTGTAGTACCTTTCAGTCTTTTGGAGCTGCATTATACTGAAACTAGGGTATTGCAGGTATTACCTTTTCTTTGCGTGGTGTCTTGGGAACACCTGACTGCAGGCTCCTGGAACCTATGAAGTGGTCATCATGGTAACATGGAGCCACCATTGGAAGGACATATGGAAGGACAAGAGACAGCACACATGCTGAAAGGAGAAATTCATATTGGATATAAGGGAAAACTTTAATACCATGTGGATGGTCAAGAAGTGGAGGAGGTTACCCAAAGAGGTTGTACAGTCTCCATCCTTGGAGGTTTTCAAGACCTGACTTGCAACAGGAAACCCAACTGGGAAGACCCTAAACAACATACTCTAACCTCAGAACTGACTGTGTTTTAAGCAAGGGTTTGGACTAGAGAAATTGTGAGGTCCTTTCCAACTCAAATTGGCCCATGATCCTACAATGACAGGCCACAAGAAGAATTAACAGTCACCTAGCTCATTCTGTTCCTTGGAAGGGTGCATGCAAGATCTTAAAAATACAAAATAAATAAGATTATTTTCTTAATGCCTAGAAACAGGTGATGACTAGTATACTAGCGGACAGCATACAAATCTCTTGCAATATGGATTAGAGTTAAAATCAGAGAAAATAGTGCCTTCTGGCACCATTTCTTACTAGGCTGCCCAGATGTTCAGATGCTTCCCTCTTCTTTCACCCCTGCTCACCCCACTGCCACCTCTTCCCTTCCAGCTATGGTCCTTTCCATCAACCCCTGCCCAGAGCAGATTCCTTTCAGAAAAGAATTCCACTTCTGAATTCTGCTTACTTTCCTCTTATTTCAAATAATTGTAGCATTGTCTTTACTTCCACCAGTATTTTCCCTTAGGGGAATTTTTCTAGTCTTAACTCCCATACCACCCTCTTTCAAATAGCTTAAGGTTTAATGCAAAAAACCTGTTCATCAGCTTATGTTTCCAGCTACAGTCATTTCTAGACAGGGCGTTTAGGAAGTCTTATGCCTCCCTTTGCAGATAATAAAGTTGTGGGTTTGGCCTCCATGAAATATTCTCAGTGTCACTTCTGCTTTGCCTAGAACTGCCCTTTATCAATCCCTATGAGTTTATATTGGAAAACACAAAGCTGTGTTTTACCTTTCTGAACATCTACAGCTACTTCTCTGAAGTTACAAGTGCTAAGAAAATCATCCTGAGCTATTCAATTCAGTATGCTTATTGCTGGGGTTTCTGATTTATGGATCCTATTTTCATTGGACTCTTCATACTTTTTTCCTGACTTTCTCCAGTCTGTCTTTGTAGGAGCTGTTTGGTAGATGCTTTTGCAACGAACAGGGATAGGGCCTTCTGCCCACTGCTTTGCACCTGAATAAAATCAAGCAAAAACTTTAAATGAGTGTCACTAAGATTTATTCACTGAGTAAACTAGCAATTCCAGTAGCCTTGCACCACAACCTGTTTTAAGATCTCAAGTTTCCTTTCATCAAATTTGAGGCAGATCTCTGAAATTGTACATGTATTGCTTTCTGCTGCTGTAAACTGGACAGAATATATTTCAAACTAGTGTTCAAATAAACCCGAGTAAATTTGTATTTGTTTTTATGAGCCAAGCTTGTCAACAAGATGGAAGATGGAGAGCGTGGAAGATAGCTTCCTGACACAGCTGGTTAGTGAACCTACCGGGGTGGTGCCCCGCTAGACCTTCTCTTCACAAACAGAGAAGGACTGGTGGAGGATGTGATTGTCGGGAGCTGTCTTGGGCAGAGTGACCACGAAATGGTGGAGTTCACTATTCTTGGCGAGGCCAGAAAGGGGACCAGTAAAACCGCTGTATTGGACTTCTGGAGGGCTGACTTTGAGCTTCTCAGGACACTAGTTGGTGGAGTCCCTTGGGAGGCGGTTCTGAAGGGCAGAGGGGTCCAGGAAGGCTGGGCGCTCTTCAAGAGGGAAATCTTAATGGCGCAGGAACGGTCTGTCCCCACGTGCCCAAAGACGAGCTGGCGGGGAAGAAGACCAGCCTGGCTCAACAGAGAATTGTGGCTTGATCTTAGGAGAAAAAAGAGGGTTTATAATCTTTGGAAAAGTGGGCAGGCCACTAGGGAGGACTTTAAGGATATAGCGGGGCTGTGCAGGGACAAAATTAGGAAGGCCAAAGCTCATCTGGAGCTCAATCTGGCTACTGCCATTAAAGATAACAAAAAACGTTTCTATAAATACATCAACACAAAAAGGAGGACTAAGGAGAATCTTCATCCTTTACTGGATGCGGGGGGAAACTTAGTTACAAGAGGTGAGGAAAAGGCGGAGGTGCTCAATGCCTTCTTTGCCTCAGTCTTTAGTGGCAATACCGGTTGTTCTCTGGATACCCAGTACCCTGAGCTGGTGGAAGGGTATGGGGAGCAGGATGTGGCCCTCACTATCCATGAGGAAATGGTTGGTGACCTGCTACGGCACTTGGATGTGCACAAGTCGATGGGGCCGGATGGAATCCACACAAGGGTACTGAGAGAACTGGCAGAGGAGCTGGCCAAGCCACTGTCCATCATTTATCAGCAGTACTGGCTATCGGGGGAGGTCCCAGTTGACTGGCGGCTAGCAAATGTGACGCCCATCTACAAGAAGGGCTGGAGGGCAGACCCGGGAAACTACAGGCCTGTCAGTTTGACCTCAGTACCAGGGAAGCTCATGGAGCAGATCCTCCTAAGAGTCATCACACAGCACTTGCAGGGCAAGCAGGCGATCAGGCCCAGTCAGCATGGGTTTATGAAAGGCAGATCCTGCTTGACGAACCTGATCTCCTTCTATGACAAAGTGACATGCTGGGTGGATGAGGGAAAGGCTGTGGATGTGGTCTACCTTGACTTCAGCAAGGCTTTTGACACCGTCTCCCACAGCATTCTCCTCAAGAAACTGGCTGCTCTTGGCTTGGACTGGCGCACGCTTCGTTGGGTTAGAAACTGGCTGGATAGCTGGGCCCAAAGAGTCGTGGTGAATGGAGTCAAGTCCAGTTGGAGGCCAGTCACTAGTGGCGTCCTCCAGGCCTCGGTGCTGGGGCCGGTCCTCTTTACTATCTTCATAGATGATCTGGACGAGGGCATCGAGTACACCCTCAGTAAGTTTGCAGATGACACCAAGTTAGGTGCGTGTGTCAATCTGCTTGAGGGTAGGAAGGCTCTGCAGGAGGATCTGGATGGGCTGCACCGATGGGCTGAGGTCAACTGCATGAAGTTCAACAAGGCCAAGTGCTGGGTCCTGCACCTGGGGCACAATAACCCCAAGCAGAGCTACAGGCTGGGAGAGGAATGGTTGGAGAGCTGCCAGGCAGAGAAGGACCTGGGAGTGATGGTGGATAGTCAGCTGCATATGAGCCAGCAGTGTGCTCAGGTGGCCAAGAAGGCCAACGGCATCCTGGCTTGTATCAGGAACAGTGTGACCAGCAGGGCTAGGGAGGTGATCGTCCCCCTGTACTCAGCTCTGGTGAGGCCGCACCTCGAGTACTGTGTTCAGTTTTAGGCCCCTCGCTACAAGAAGGACATGGAGGTGCTTGAGCGGGTACAGAGAAGGGCGACGAAGCTGGTGAGGGGCCTGGAGAACAAGTCCTACGAGGAGCGGCTGAGGGAGCTGGGCTTGTTCAGCCTGGAGAAGAGGAGGCTCAGGGGCGACCTTATCACTCTCTATGGGTACCTCAAGGGAGGCTGTAGCGAGGTGGGGGTTGGTCTGTTCTCCCACGTGCCTGGTGACAGGACGAGGGGGAATGGGCTTAAGTTGCGCCAGGGGAGTTTTAGGTTAGATGTTAGGAAGAACTTCTTTACTGAAAGGGTTGTGAGGCACTGGAACAGGCTGCCCAGGGAAGTGGTGGAGTCACCATCCCTGGAAGTCTTCAAAAGACATTTAGATGTAGAGCTTAGGGATATGGTTTAGTGGAGACTGCTAGCGTTAGGTCAGAGGTTGGACTCAATGATCTTGAGGTTTCTTCCAACCTAGAAATTCTGTGAAGATTGAAGAAATGAGATAAACAGCCCCTGTCAAGCATCACATTCCCTTTGGGTCATTAGATCCTCCTTTTTGTCTTTGAGCCTCAGAACAAGCCAAGAGCTTGAGATGACACAAACCAATATGGTGTCAGGACAATTTTGCCCCAGCTACTGAAGTCTGGTTACTTTCAGAAGTTATTGAAGAAGCAAACTCCAAAATAACCTCTTATAAGCAACCAGTTATCCTAGGCTTTGCTTAAAATTCAGTCTCTACAGGTGCTGAAAATGCTGAAGAACTTCTAATATATTAGAGCCATCCTCTAGGTTTTAGGCTAAAATCTTCCCCATCCTTCAAGTCTCATGTTTCATGATTGCTAGTTGCTGGTACAAGTACATGGTTCAGAGTATTCCTACCTGCAGAGGGAGCAAAACACCTGTATGTGCTTCAGTCCCTCTATGTAGCCATGAACCACTGCTGTTGTGTATGTCCAGGCCAAGATAAAGAGCAATCTTTGTCTTGTTTTCCTCACTGCTCATGTTACTCTGTGTTGTGTCATCAAAAACAGATGTGTTTTTCATCTGTCACTGAAAGCTAAGTTGAATAAAAATGAAATTCTTATAAATTTATCACAGGAAAAAAGACCATTGTTCCCAACTATTTCTCTGCAATTTGTTCAATTCTTTCTGTCCATGCATATCCATAAATCTTCATGACGAATTGACAGCCAAATGTTTTCTGACCTGTACCAAACAATGTCAAATAAATTATAATTCTTTTGATGCACTACTTTACCAAAACTGAAGCCAGGTGTTTCACAGGTGACCTGACAGAATACCATTTCTTCCCAATTGCCATAAATAAAAGGCAAAGCTGTCACAAAGAGTGTGCAAAGATATATCATTCCAACATTCCTGAAGATTTAACCCTTCCTGACCAGTCACAAATTGACCATCTGAGAGATATTCCTGGCTTCAATAATTAGGAAAAAAGCTATCCTGAATTTACTGCTTCTCACTTTTCTCAATATTTAGATACTTCAAATTGAGGTATATAGGAGCATTCCTGTCTTTTCAGAAACTACAGCTATCAAATACAGACAGGTAGACAGACCTGCAGCAACACTTAAAAGCTATGTAGAAGGTAAACTTTTGCATCCTACTAGGCTCAATGAGAAGATAAACAGAATAATATAGCCATTGTTACATGAGTAATGATCCAGAAGTCTTTCCTGCTACAGCTTTTTCCTGAGTCAATTTGTTAGTTAGTATAATAAAAGCTCTAAGAGCTTGCACTTTGTATTGCTCTCTGTAGCATAAGCTAGGATATACAAGTATTTTCAAAAAAAAAGATAGTTTCAGCCTCAGACATGGGTTTTACATGTTAACACAGTCTATTTCTCAGCTTATCTGTGCTCATTACATACACATTTCTGGTAGTGTAGGTGTAGGTAGGTAGTGTAGGTGCTCTCAATGGTGGGACATCTGGTGATTTTACACTAAATTAGTCCTATCTCTATTAAAAATGTTCCTACATTCTGAAAAAATAAACTCTTAACCTATGATGGTGGAAAAAATGTTTCCAGAGACCACTGAAGTCATGGATTACCTCATGGACTTTCAACTAGATGCAGCATACCCAAAATATTGAAAGAATATCACACCCTAAGAGACTCTTTGGAGTGTCTACACTAAGCCTACAAGATTCTTCAACTCTGTGAAGGGTGAGTTCTGTATAAATAATCATAGAATAAAGACATGAGCAGGAAAATATGCAATTATGTATCACTCTGGCAATTCAGTTTTAGAAGTAAACAAAGAGTATGAGAAGCAGATTTCTGAGGAGTAACCAGATTTAGTGTTTAAGAGTCAGATGATAAAATTTGGTGAGTAGTGCAGCACCAGCTGGTGAAAAGGCAATTATTAGCTCCATTAATGACAACTAGGATACCATCTGTGATGGATTTTTCAGCTTAAATTCCCAAGGTAAAGAGGTGCATCATTGGTATGTTAGATGTATATGATCGACATATAATTCCACCAAGGAAAACAAAGATTCCTCCTCTCTGTGAAGGTATCAAAGTTCCCAAGGCCAACAGATGTTCATACTTTTCCTACTGGACATCAGTAAAGCTGCACCTATCCTGAGGGCAGGAAATGAAATAACAATTGATCCCCAGACTGCCAAAAGAGATTCACATCTACAGTCCTCTTTGGTTACCCTGACCAGGAACTTACATGGAAGATGGAGGTGGGCATACCTGCATTTTTGTCAGACATGTTTAAGAGCCAATGCCCTCCTACACACTATCTGTAAGAACACTCAGATGAGTTGTTGGAATATCAAATCTTTTTGTACAGAAGGAAATTTAAGCTTCACATCTCCCAGCAATATAATCCAACTGTAGGATTCTGTCTTCCTCATCTGGAACTTGTTCTAGTTTGTATATACAAGTCTTTTAGCACAAGGACTTGAACATTGCTGTCAGACATCTCAGACAAGTTTTCTAACTGCTGGGATACCACATTAATAACTTGCTCTTATATAGCTAACTGAATATTTATACATTTTACAGAAAAGTGGAACAACTTCTGACATCTGAATGAGGGTGGGCCACTCAACATACAGCAGCACCCAACAATTGAGAAAGTAAAAGATCTGGTTTCAAAGCAAACAGAGGAAGGAACAGGATCTTCTCTTTCTCAAACACAAGTAAATGCTCTGGGTAGGTGGTGAAACTGGGGAAAAAAGAGTGATACTACCTTTACCTCCTCTGCCCTGGAAAGGTTTGTTCAGATTTCCAGTTTTACACTAGGAGAAAGAGCACGGCTGTGAACTCTGAGCAAATATTGGCACTTGTTTTTCATAGAGAGTGGAAGAGAGACTTTCAGCCTCATACTTACCTCCAGCTTTTCTTCCCATCTATTTAGACACCTCCCCAGTTACTGTGCTTCTTTTCAGCAATGCTAATGTGGAACACTTTGTTTCCTGTAAATTTTTAGGACAGGTGGGTGACTAAATGTATTGCAGTGACCAATAGTGTACAGATACCTAGATGTTAGGCACAGCTTTGGTGAGTTCAGCCCCATAATTTATTGCAGTCTTCCCTTACTAGTCCCCTTACTAGTCCCCACTTAGACTGATGGACAGGTCTGTACTCTCTTGAATATACATAGCCATTTTCTATGCTGAGCTTTTAATAAGTAGCTAAAAATAACTGCATTTTTAGCAAGAGACATAATAGTCAGACCATGGAAAAGTTCCGAGCCCTGTAATCCCCCTTTTGAATGGAAACATGAGTAGTCATGAAGTGACATGCCACTCTGCTCCCCAGAAACACACAGCTCCAATGCAGACACAAATGTGCTTGAAAAAATACCCTTAATGACGATGAAATATCAATATTCACTGCCATTAATATTAATGCCCTGCATTTGAAAATAAAAAAGCTATTTGGAGCAAATTATGTAGCCACAGAAAAAGGATTCTGCCTGTGTCTACCTGCTTTGAGACGCATTAGGCACGGAGGACAATTCACACATAGACAGAAGTATTGTTACTAGCTTTATCAGGTATTGTTCATGAAATAGGAGACTCCTTTATGGCTTTCTAGCAGTGAAGAAAAAATAGTCCAAGATTAGCTGCAACTGACCGGATATAAACCATAACAGGCATAATAACAATAAAAGCAACAACAACAAACCTTCCTTTTCAGTCCAAATGTTTGATTAGCTTCAGAAATACCTGCAGCTTTTCTGTCACCAGAGGGGGACAAAGAACCATAAAGTAGAAAACTTGCTTATGTTTTAATTTCCCTATATCCACAAAACTTTCACTTCCCTGTCTTGTTCTTGTCAAATTCTGACTCACATTCCTGCTCCTAAACAGTCTATTTCTGTCATCTTTTCTGTCTTTGTATAGCCTTCTTTTATCCCTGTAACTTCAAGTTACAGGGATATAGACTAATTTTCAGGAATGCACAAAGCCAATAAAATGAAATCCTCGGAATAGGAATTTGAGATTTCTGATTTTGTTCCCACTAACACAATATGATATTCCTAATGATTTTTTCTTTCTAGATGGAAATAATGCTATCCAACTGATCAAACAACTCACACAAAAATTCTTGCCATGTTCATTAACATTTCATGAAAATTTCAGGTACTGGCAAGAAAAGAACTAACATCATGAGGCAAAGAGTGCACGATGCTCCATTAGTATCCATTAGATGCTCCGTTAGTATTAGTATTAGCAGAGTTTCAAGGAAAAGAAACTTCTCAGAAAACCCTACTGATCCTGAAAATTAGGAAAGAAAAGATACTCATGCATGAGAATATGAAGTGTATGTATTAATGTATGCCATGCAATTGTAATAGTCCCTGGGAGTACAGCTGGAAACTTACAGCTGTACCTTACAGGAGTGTATGCTTTAATTCTCTACCACTAAGTGAAAATAACAACCACAGCATGGAACAATTCTTAGCACTTATTTTTTTTTATTTTTTTTTTTTTTTTTGGGCGGGGGACGACAAATATACAGGGTCCATCTTTCCTCTCATTCTCATGCACTTTTTTTCTAGGGAATGAAGCATACAGAACACAGAACACAGAACAAACACTGAGCTTCCAGAGAACACAGGAGATTGCTCTGTGCAACCAAATAACCAAGGTTTTTTTGGCTCTCTGAAGCTTTTTATACAAAAAGCTAGGGAAGGTGTTTCTCCCAGTAAACAACAACAACTAAAACATATGTTTCTGCTTTTCAGTAGATTACATCCTGTGACTATCTTGTTTGGTATCATGCACACATCAGTTGAGGAGAATGACTGTCAAAGTGTCTTTCTGTCTTAATATATATTTATCAGAAGAAAGGACAGCATCATCATCATGCCACCTGTTATCTTCAGACTTATATCAGCTCCACTGCATAGCTATTTAGGATAATGCATCATGAATTATTTGGTATCTCTTTTATTTGTATGTCATTACCTAAATACACATACTAAATTCTCAGTGTTTTTCAGACTCTCAAAGATGCAATTTCATGCCTGACAACTTCATAAAATATATTAGATATTTTCATTTCTTTTAAATTTAAACCAGAAATCTGGCTTCAGTGGATATTTCAACTGTTTTTTTTTTTTTTTTTAAATCTCTCCAAGCTTGTGACATTTGTAACTGTTCAGATGTTAACCCAAACCATTCACCCATTCACCTTGGTAACAGCATACTTTTGGTTTTTATGTACTGGGCTAGACATCAAAGACATGTTTTTATTGCAGAGATTTTACTAGCCAAGTCTGGATTCATAACAGACCCCATTCAGCAACAGCTGAATTGTATAGACAGTTTTTGGGGGGAGATAAAAACAGGTAAACTGTGATCAATCGCTTCCTAAATTGAAATCTTCCCTCTGTCTTTGTTCCCCTCCCCCACACTCAAATTTTGGCTGGGGAAGTAAACTCTCTGGAAATAAATGCTTTATTTGTTGCACATCTTACCATAAGCAGCCTCAGTCTTTTATGTTTCTGTAGGAAGACCAGCACATACACATGCACACACAGCCTTAACTGTATTCTTCCAGTGAAGACACTCAGGGGCTCTATAGCTACCTTATCCAAAAAGAACGTGCATAATGATGGATGCATCAAACAATTTATTTATTTATTTATTCATTAAATTATACAAACCACTTATATGGTATCTGCCATCTCAGAGCAATTTACAAATGATACTCATGAAAAAGTTACTCTACCTATCCCTGAAATGCTTCAGTCTCTCAGCTAGAGGTTATGATCTGAACAGACAATTGGCACAGAGCAGAAAGGAGATCAGCAGAATTTTGGCTGAAAATTAATGAACTTAGGAAACAGCATCTCAAATGGAAAAAATAAAAAAATAAAAAAATAACAACAACAAAATAACTGATGTGGGATCATTAAGGTCTCCATATGACAGAGGACTTTGGTAATGTCAAAGAAAACTGATTGTACAGAAAGATTCTTAGGACTTAATTATCTCCCACTTGAAAGATGAGAGAGCAAATTTAGCCAGATTGTGAGAATACATTGCCAAGGAATATCTGTAAGCCAAGTATACATCATGCCTTTCAGGTTAAAGGCAGAACACTAATGTACTTGAGAAGGATGGTCATTTGTATATGGATCTGATTTTATTTGCATGCATTTTCAGTGCAGCACACACAATTGTGACCACACTCCCTTCTCAGAAGATGATGCCCAATTACAATGTATGCTGCAGTGCCTGCTCTGAAGTTTGTGATGTAAGCTCTCATAGAAATACCTCTTCCAACATTTGGGACTATCGTTTGAGTATATCAAAGGAAAAATGAAATCTATACTCTCCCAAACAGAGCTGTTTGATATCTTTTTACTTTGTCATTGTTTTGGTGACTCAAGCTAGATCTAGGTTGTTTGCAGCACATCAGTGATTTGCTGAAGAATTGGGGAATTCTTTTTACTATTTTTCATCTATTAATTTTAAATTTATTACCAGCCAATTAAAGACAAACAACTAAGTGCTTTTTTTCACTCAGTGTTAGGGGAGATGCAGACTTACAGTGTGGACAAACAATTTGTTCAAGAGTCTGTCAAACCATTCAGAAGGTGTGCTCTATAACTCCCTTCTCAGTTTTCCACCTCGCCGACGAGTAGCTTAATCACTGCTTTCTAGATGGTTAAGACACTTTCATCTGAAGCTAAAGCATGGTACACAACCATCTCAATTGCATTATTATTTGATGAAAAATTACAACATTGCCAAATAGACACTATTAAGTGTCTAACCCATAGCATTTAACTATGATGGGCCTTTAATTTTGGTTCAAACCTGACTTTTTCCCCCAGTTTCACCCATTAGTAATTTTCCCAGTGCAGAATTTTCCCACTAGCCTTCAGGCTCTGGGAAAGTATTCAAGAAAGAGAGGTGATAAGGGAAGAATGATTTGAGAATAAAATATCCGCAGCAGAAAGAAATGTAGCTGTGCTTCAGTGTGTACACTAGCTTTGGCTTTGAAGCAAACTCATTAGAACAGGTTGACAGTACAAATGACAAGTGAGGGAACTCCCCACAGGAACATTTCTCATGGTTAGAAATAGGGCAGCAGGTTAACCCTTTACTGAAGGATTAACTGTTCATCACTTATGTGCTGACGTGTCTGAAAAACATTTGGCCCCTCTGTCTACGTTTCACTTAAATTCTGTCAACCCTTTGTAACCCTGAAACGCCTAAGATTTCTGTCCTTTCAGATCTCTTCAGACATGACAGATGATTTGATGAGTACTGTGGCACTAAGCTTCTCTATGGAATTTACTGTTGGTTTTGGTAGAATATCAGCTTGAAAAGTAAATTTCCTCTCTGTAAAATAGTTCAGTCTTACCTGTTCTACTGTAATCTGCTCTGAGGGACCACTTCTGAAAAAAAAAACATCAGAGTAATCATGAACTAATGTACTTGAGAAGGAAGTCAACCAGTTGTAAGCTGAATTCTGATACTGAGGGGGAAAAAAAAATAATTCTCTGATCTAAAGTGGTAGTAAAAATAATGGAGAATGGAGATTATAGATCCCATTCCTCCTCATCCATGCCCTGAAGAAAAGACATATAGGAAAGGAGTGCTATCATATACCACTTCACTTTGGTCAGTAGTTAATGGTCTGAGTAGCTAATAGTGGAGATCATTTTCTCTTGTTCTTTACTTCTCTAGTTTTATTTATTGGTATGCTTGCCTTTTACTTCTTGGTTGGGGTTTTCTTGTTTGTTTGGCTGCTTGGTTGACTGGTCTGAGGCTTTTTTTTTTTTGTTTTGTTTTGTAGCTTTCCTTTTAAAAGTTGAAACATGAGATAAAATACAGGAAATATGATTCAAATTATGAATTTTACTGAAAGTTATTTCCTATAAAGATTACAAAGCAGTCAGTACTGTGAAAGACACAGGGCTTTCTCATTTATGACGAGCTGGAACCTTTATAATCTGTGTGCTGAAACAGAGCCTGGAGGAGATCAGAACAGAATTCATACTGGTCAAAGAATTTCTCCATTACACTAGCTTTTTAATCAGACAACTACACTCCCTTTTCCCTCATGTCCTGAAAAATTACCTTGCATTTTGCAGTGTCTAGAAATTCCTCTTATATGAGCAGAACTGAGACAGAATAAATCTGATGAGCATGGTAACCAACTTGCTCAGAATGGATCACTTATTATCTGGTTTTGACTGACACTCTTGCAAGAATTCTCCAAACTAAGTGTTGTTAACAGTCAAGTAAAAGGTGTAGTGCAAGACAGGTAGTTGAGACTCATCCTGTTGTTGCTTTAGGAGTGTAACAAGATTCCTAGCATCCTCACATTTGCTGCGTATGGGCCATCACAGTACAAATATGGTTAGTTTGAGGGATGCTGTTTCACTGGAAAGATAATTTTCTGCTCAAAATAAAACAACAACAAGAAGAGAAAGAGAGATTTTTTGCTGAAGATGTTTTGTGAGTAATGCAAACATGCAGGTCTGCTGCTATCTAACAGGGTGGCCACTTCAGCAGAGATAACAAACTTTATCTGAACTCAAGCATGCTTGTTGATGAAGTGGTCAGTACAGCTGTTAGGTGATATTTAAAACAGATTTAATACAAAAATAAAAGGTTTTTTTTAATTATTGTTTGGGTTGGAAAGCTGAGAATGACTTTAAGCCAAAGACTCTCAGTTTCTTGGGATATTTAATTAGAACCATGAATGTGCACAAGTAATTTCTTCTAATATTATCTCCAGATTCCCTGTGTATTAATTCACCAATTCAATTAGAATGCATGTGCATTCTGATTTCAGTATTATAGCTCCTAGAACATTGACCAGTTTTGTTTCATTGGTTGGCTTTGTGTGTTTTTTGTCTGTTTGTTTGTTTTTGAAAGGGCAAAAATCAAACTTTTCCACAATGCTTCTGCTCATCTCAGTATTCAATATACTTTTTTTATAAGGAACCTGTGATAAATTTGTTTCAAGATATTCCCTCCTAGATTTACTGCCTTTCCAAGTGTGTAAACTAAAGAATGGGTACAATAATCAAATACTTAAATGTGTTCCTGCATGAGGAAAACCTTCTTTTATTATAAATATGCTTAGCAAAGAGTAAAGACTCCTTCATTTTTATTGATGACAGGGAGAGGTATTGTTAACTACGCCTATATGAATTTCTATATATATATAATATGTTAGGACGCGGATTTGCAGCTGTTTCCATCCCCTAAATTCTTTCATTCAATCTGTATAATGGGCGATGCTTTGCTCCACAGTGATGGGAAGTAAGTTGAAGGAATACATTACCTATTCCTCTTGTCTGACTTCCATGCACAACACAACACTACATCAGAGCATTGAAAGATATGAGTCCTTCTTTGGTTGCTACAGATTTTGAGTAAAGACCTAGATAAGTAACAGAAACTTCTCTTAAATCTTCATCATCAACAGAATATTTATTCCAATCAAAACACTAGTACCTGTACAACAATGTCATTCTCTTAATGAAGATGCCCTCCAATAGGCTAGAGTAGTATTGACTTGACTTAGCAGTTTCCATCCCACCCCCAACCCCCTTACCCAGTGCCCAAGCAGCTTTAACTATCTGCATTAAGATAAATTACTCACAATTTGCAATACAGTACCTCTGCATAATGTTTCTTTCTTTTTATATTTCTGCTTTAGGCAGCTAGAACTTGTTGCCATCAGAAACTGCTTTGTCTCTGCTGTGAAATCAAAGGTACTGGTAGTATTTGGGCTTCCGTTTTTCCTTCTACTTGACCATCTAAAAGGGATAACCAACCCTTATTCTTTCCTGTTATTCCTTCCTTTTTCTTTCCTCTACGTTACACTAGCAAGTGGACCTCCAAGTGAGTAAAAAAGGTTGAAGGAGTTACTTATACATGCTTATACACTGTCATTCTTCCCAGAAAGAGTTCTCCTGTGAGTAGTGTACAATTCTGCTAATTAGTGTCCAATTTCTGCTAATATTAGTGTTAAAGTGTTATTAGTTAAAGTGTTATTAGTGCTATTACTGTCAGTGTACAGCTCTGCTAATATATTTTAATTCAACAAGAAGTCAGAGCCTCTATCACTTTTAAACGGTGTAGATTTCACTAGATTCTGGAAGTACTGAGGCCAGATATAGACTGAATTTTTAAATTATATGGTCAATGCTCCAAATTTCACATTTATTCAGTCCTGTGCTACTCTAAATACTAGAGTAGTATTGTATCAATACTGTATCAATATGTATCAAAGCATGTAGCTACAAATAAAAAGGGCAGTTTTTGAATTAACGGATTACCCTTTTTTACATAAAAATTACACCAATCTTTCAGCTTCATTTATTTTAATTGATGTGTTTTTTTATTCCTCCTACACATTTCATGTCTTTGAAAAAGCTGATGCTAAACCTTTCTTATCAAAGACTCAAATTATTCCTGATCTTCTGTTATTTCTTCACAGAATATCCGTTTTCTGTGTTACACTTCTTGTTCTTTAGCCCTCACAAAATCTACACTACTCTAGTCATGTCAAGTTGCATAGATCTAGAACTACTTAGTGGTGTTTTGTTTGTTTGTTCCCATTTGCTTGTGCTTCTTGTTTTTGTTGTTGTTGTTGTTTGTTTGTTTCCTCTCACCCCCTTGAATGTATCAATAACTTTTTACTTTCTTTGTGACTGGTCCTGAAAATGGCTATATACTACAGGCTTCCTTTTAACCTTACATTTCTGGGGCTTTCCAAAAGGACTTCAAAATCCAGTTTGCAATTCAACTCCAAAAACATACATCTACATCTTAAACTGCCTAGAAATCAGCTATACATGCTCAGGCCAGTGTTTATGCTAAGCCTGCTCTTTCTGTCTTTTGTTAGTAGGAAGAAAATAAACATAAAGAAGTTATCTTAAAGTGATCTGCTGCAGTTCATCAAAGTAGTCTTTTCTTGAAGGACTCTGTCATGAAAATCACAAACAGCTTCCGTGCACTAAACAACACCAAATGCTAGCCCTGAAGCTCTGAGGAATCATGGAAACAGTTCCTTAGTGCATTTCCCATTATTGATCCATATGAATTTTCATGCTCCCAATTTTGTATAATTCTCAGGTTGAAATGAACTCAGAGCATGCAATGTGAAACACAGCCAGGCATTCTGCTTCCCATAATTCCAGCTCAAAGTCATAACATTGCCCTGACTTTCCCTCAAAGCAGTGTTCACAAAAGGCATGCAAGCATTGACTAACCCCATGATGTATTCCAAGTTTGTAATATGTTTTTGGTTTCATTATAAGGATTTTGTATATGTTTGGTTTTCTATATTAAAGTGTTTTGTGCAATCTTCAGAAGGGCTTGAATAGGGAAAAAGAAAAAAAAAAAAGAAAAAAAAAAAAAAAACTCTAGTATCAATAAGTCCACTACTTTATTTCCAGACTTTGGACCCTGAACTCACACTAGATCCATAGCTCAATTCATATATTGAGGAATAGTTTAGGAAAAATCTGCAGTTGATCTTTCAGGTTTTGCAGCAAACATTGAACACTATAATTATAGCACTATCATTACAGCACTGAGCCCACAGCTGCCCAAGTATTCATGCAGAAAAGGTCCAGAGAGAGGGTATCTTCCTTGTGGGCTATGGTTTAAGGACTTCTTAAAATAAATCTTGATACTCAAACCATATGGATGTAGAAAGAGCAAAATCACCTTCTAGTCCAGAAATTTATAACCAAAATGTTATTAGAGAGGCTGTTCCTTTCCTACAGTTTTAGCCAAGCTGCTTAACAGCTTGCAGCTGCACCTACAAGTATCCTAAAGAGCTGAGAGCTACTTAGACTATTTTTGCTGTGTCCGCTGTTTGCAACACTTAGAAAACACATTAAAGACTATTTTCTTTGACATACACCAAGAACATTCAGACTATTGGTAAAGGGGATCTCTTTAGCCATTTTTACCAGCAACCCTACATTTCTGAGAGCAAATCAAAGAGGTTTGCTTGACCTCTTACTGGTTTTAAATGGATTATTTCACTTTTCAGTGGGGAGAATAAAGTCTCAGATAAAGCCTCACCCTGAGAGTCTGTTTAAGAAGCTATCATATCTCAGCTATTAGTTATAACCTTCCATGAACTGGTAGTGCTGGACTATGATATACTTTCAGGCTCATCAAAGTAAGATTAAGGTTAGGCCTTACCAACATATTTATGTGGATACCTTTGCTACTGTCATTTCTGTCAAATGTGAGTATGAGTACAGATCAGCATGAAAACCATGAACAGTAACTGCTTGTGAATTTTGTATTAGAATATCCAAGACTCATTACAACATTCAGAAAATTACTAATGTTTTTTGGAAAAGGGAGGATGAGGAGACAGAACAACTCTGATGCAGGAGGACAACAGAGAACCACAGGTAGCATTGTGGAACACAGTCATCACTCCTGTACTGACGGTTTGTGGAGCTTTGAATGCATCTAGGAACTGCTGCCTCTCAAAAAATATGATTTTAGCAATCCTCACCTTACGGCTAAGCACATGGGTCTTGCTAGAAAGTCATGGTCTAATTCTCTGTCCTGTGTTGTCCTGCCATGTAAGTACTGACACACTATTCAGCCAAGCTTTGCTGCGTTTCTGCCTTCTGTAGAATGTAGATTCAACTCTTCAGGTGGAAAAGTGATACTGTGAGGTCTGACTGAAATTTGTCCCAGTGTTTTGTTATTGATAAGTGGTGTTGCAGGAGTGTGAAGTGGAGCTAGATATAACTCTTATACACCTCTTCAGAACTGGAGAGGAGTTTGGGGCTAGATATCTCTAGCTATCTATTAGCTTTTCAGTATTTATTCAAGACAGAGTTAATGACTCAAGGTTTTAAAACAAACTTTAGAAGAGGAAATTGGACTAAGACAAATAAGCAAATGTATTTAAAATTCCCATAGTGAAGGTATTAAGGAGAAAAAGCTGCTGAGAAGGAAGTCTCTTTTTCCCAGCTGTGCATTCTCATGTCAGGTGAATTCACACTCTGGTTTGACTTTAAGTGATCATAAAACATCTTTAACATAAACAGTATATTTAACAAAGATAGAAGCAGTCTCATTAGAAGTGCAGTATTTTCTCACACCTCATCTCATCTCAGGGAATGACTGGTAAGTTTTTACAGTAGATGTGCTGCAGACACATTCCAACTCTCTGATGTCAGCAGCAGCAGCACCGAGAACTTTGCTGTTGTATGGCACTGCTAATTTGCCAGGGCTTGTAAAACAGGGAATTAAACATACTTCAACAAGTATGAATTATTCTAATCTAAATAAAATCCTCTTGTACTTTTATGCAAAAATTCCGTTGAATTACTTTTTTCTTGGTTCTCTTTGCATGCATTAGGCTAGTTTTATTTCAGAGTTGTATAGGCAATAATGCTATGCCTGTGTAGCTGAGGAGAATTGAGTTTAGAAGATTTACCATTTTTTGTCAATTTTCCTCTAAGAAGTGACTTATTCAGTGGTTTGCACAAAACTGCAGACCACATTATATTCTGTTCTGTTTTCAGATGAATTATACACATACACTGAAACTAAGCACTTTCAGATTTTTCAGTATTTAGTTTTGTAGCCATGGTACTTTCACATGTAAATCTACAGTATATTTTAATGCTTCCTGTCAGTTTGCAAATGGTTTTTTGTTTGTTTGTTTGTTTTGTTTTGTTTTGTTTTTGATGAAGAAATCCCTGCCTTGGTCTTCAGAGCTCTAGTTGCTCAAAGTTTTCTCCAGTCACTGTCCTCTTTTCTAATTATATCAGGATTAGATGTCTTGTCATCTTCTTTCAATCTGTCCCTAAATAAACATCAGCCTCCATGGTCCAAACTGTCAATTGACTCCCTCAATGCATTTTCTCTCTTTCTGCTATGCTAGATTTGTGAGCACTTCCAGTTCTTTTACACTGCACTAAAACATGGAGTTTTCATCTTTACTTTTAGCATTTTGTTGTTTTCCATAAACTGCAGATGTTTCAAAGAAATCGAATGAAATGAGGAGGGGAAAAAAAAAAAAACATTCTTTTAACAATTCAGGATAAAAAGGAGGTAAGTGAACAGACAAAATTCTCAGAACCTGAGAAAATTTTAAGACAGGATCAACTTTCAACATTTCAATCATTTTTAATCTCAGATGTAAAGCAAAATCCACCTGAAATCCCCGACTTCAATATGCAGACCCTACTCATCCAAGTCATGTTTTTCTAAAGGGTCCCAGTTCTTCGGAGATATGTTCCAGCAGGTTAAACCTTAGTTGATGCATTGCTAGCTTTCCAGTAAGCATGTTATTTGAACAAAACCTGCAGGAGTACTTTGATATTGAAGTTGGCATACAGTTTGTCTCAAACAGCATAGAATATCCCTTTTTTATTTTTTAAAAGAGAATACAGAGGTGAAAAGCAATAAGTCTATTTGAACTCAAATTAACAAAAATTCTTATGCATGATCATAGAATCATAGAATACCCCGATGAAGCTTTCTTTGTCATGATTGCTTCCCTATGCCTGTTTTAGTGTGCAGTCTCATGGCAGAGGGAAGGGTTAATCTTAGACACTTCATGGTTAGTAAGGAAATGGGAACTATGTACCAGGACCATCCCCCTGCCCTGGGACACTAACTCCTCTTGACCCATTTGGGAGTGGAGAGAAAGGCAATGAGGAATTGGAAGTGTCAGAAAGAGAAAGAGAGAGGGCATGAGTTGGGGAAGGTGTCTGAGGAGTGGCTCCCCTCCCTGAGGAGTGGCAAACCTGAATTTGTAAGATTCTAAGCCCTAGGCTTTCTGAGTTTGAGAATTGGTTTATTGTACCTGTAACCCAAATAAAACTAACCTACCATTGCAAGAGCAGACTTGCCTTTTTTTTTTTTTTTTTTTCTTCCCTACTGGATTTCTGTTTGGCAAAAGATCTCACCTGCAAGTACTTGAAGGTGCACTGCTGAGACCATGGAGAGTGGCTGGGATTCTCTAATGCCCCAAACCCTCTCTGTGGGTACTCAAGAGCCCCATATTTATCTTGCTGTAAGACTCAGCCAGGAGAGCCCCTCACTATCTGAGGATGAACGAACACTTGAGAAGCAGCCCAGCATCACACAGCAAGATCCTTATCCACAGGGATAAATTATGATTTGAAGCTAGCATTTTATTTCAGCCATCACTTTTCTCTTGTTTTCTGTGACTCCAGTCCCTATTGGCCAGACACAAAAAAATTTTGGCCCTGAAAAATTGATGACATTCCTGTAAAAGCAGGTTGGTTGAAAGAAACACTATCAACTCCAAGAAATAAACAGAAAAGTATTATTAAGAGAAAAATAGTCTTTAAGAGAAACAGATTTAATGATTAACAGCTCTACTTTACCACAGACAGAATTCCTGCGGTGATATATGGAAACCCTCTGGGACTCTCAACTTTTACTAGATAATCCAGCCTGAATGTTAAAATACAGCTTTATCCTCTGCACATCACCTTTTGAACTACTCAGGCATTTTACTAATTGACCTCAAGAATAACGCTGGCCCAGATTGCCTGACATACGTTGCTGCTGACTCCCAACAATAAAATAAGAATTTGGAGTTTTCTTTTCAGTTTTTGATTTGTTTTAAATTTGTCTTGGAGGAAACAAAGAAGGAAAGGAAGAAAGAAGGTGAGAATTAGTATCTGTGTATCATAAATATTCCATTATTCTCGATTGTGATATTACACATTGTATTATGTATTTTCATAGTCACACAATTAACATTTATTCACATTACATTCCATGCATAAGAATCAAAGGAAGTCTAGACATTTTAAATAGCATGAATTGTTATCAATTTCAGAAGGTCTTTTATAGTTAAGGAAAAAAAGAAAAAAAAGAAAAAAAAGAAAAGACATAAAAACATACATGCTTGTATACACACTTCTAGAAGTCAGATTCTTACAATGAACACATTCAAGCAGTGGTAGCTGTTAAAGAACCTTTACTCTTTGGTATTTCTTAGCATAGCTCTGTGAATTTTTCCTTAACAGAAATGAAATTTTCTGAAGCTTCACATTTAAGTATCTTGAGCCAGCACAAAATTATTCACTGGAGAGAGGCTGAAAAATTGCTGTCAATACTTATGAGAGCCACTATATAATTAAAAGAGATTATCATGTTCCTGGAACGGGGAGATAAATGTACTATCCCCCTCTTCCTAGGAGAGTGAGAATAAAACACTCCAGTTTATTCAGTTAAACTAATTAGTTAAAGCCAGAGAGTAAAATTAAGGCAGATGCCTTCTCCTGTGTATAGTTGTGGTTGACATTTGTATAGGTGGAATTATTTATACTCCTAACGCAACTGTGGACCCAAACTGGGCCAGGCACTCTACAGAGCAGAAGCGAGTCTGTGTCTCAATGAATTTGGAACGGGGGGAACAGTGGGGAAAGGAACAGAAACAACAAAGGTAAAGGCCAATAACCCTTATATTTTTGGTTCATAACTCAGGTGCAGGAGTAATCCCTTCTGCTTATATATGTAGCCTGTTTTCAGAAATCTCACATAATAACAAATCTAACAAAATTACTACCAATTTTCTTTACTTATTTATTTACTTATTCTCTTTAAAATTTATCCTCCAGAAGGCATACAAATAAATTGGAACTACATGATGACACCACAGCATATTGAGCCCAGCTGAGGGTTTTTGTCCACCAGAGTGTGTCATGGCTGAACAGTACTGGTCAGGCAGTAGGGCAGATGCCATACAGGGTTGGTCGGGACCACTAAGCCACAAAACACCCATTTTTCTGCAACCTATTATTACCATCTGCTTTTCATCTTACAGATGATAAACAAAACATAACATGGAAAACATAGGCTGGTTGGTGCTATTGTTAAATCTTTGTCACATTTAGACTTCCAGAGTTCATATCTTTGCCTGCAGTATTTTGGATGACTGCCTTCTAAACTACTGTCAAAACACTTCTTATGACCCTGCTTCCTATTTGTTTTTGTTTGTCTTCTGAACTCATTGGAGGAATACACTGCCACTACATAGAAAAGCAGAGCAATAAGAATAAGACTGTCAAAGCTGTCATGTACACAGTAGAACAAGTGCATATGGTCAACATGTGACCTGAAGAGGTTTTATAAAGGTGCCAATTTGTACTTTTCTCTGATGGCAGGCGACTGGTTAGTAACTCTGATATCTGACTGATGTCTGATGTGAAAAAAACCTAAGATGTTCCTAATGGCAAATTGTCAGCAAAATAAACAACCATCTATGTATGTACCCCTTATAAACACTGTCAAAAATGCCGAAAGAATTCAAGGAATGAGTTGATAACTGTGTTGCGCTGACCCTTAGTCAGCAAGACTGATCCAGTATCAGGACATTTAGCCCAGAAGTCTGCAATAGTCAATAGTTCTGATGTTAAGAGAGAAAAGAGAAAAAAGGAGCTATTTGATTTGTTTCTAATCCCACACAGCAGAGTTCAAAGATATGGAGGAGCTTTCTGCTTGTTTGGAAGACCTCTTACCTGCATGTATCCTACAGAGACAAGAAAATCCTGTCAGACTCAACTGCAGCTAATTTAATCCTGCCTGGGAAAAGATTTGTGAGTGTGGGAAGAGGCAGAGAGGTTACAAAGAAAAGACATTTTCTCGATATAATGACAATCAAGTGCACTTGTGCCTGTGTAGAGCACAGCTGTTTGCTGCAGAGCACACTGATCCTCAACCTTTTCACAGGTTGTATTTTAAAGTGTTTCTATTAGTATGCTGACAGCATCTGAGCCCTGGCTGCTATTATGTGGCTTGCAGATTTATGTGCATGTGCCTGCACTGCAGCATGTCCTGCTATCCATGTTGCAGCTGAACTACTAACCTGTCAAACAGGAAGCCATCTGATTGCTAATCCTGGGTATTTTAATCTTCTTTCTTCCATGTACTTTTTTTCTCTTATAGGGTGCTCTTCTCAAAACATGATGCAAGCTGTGATCAGCGCTGTCTTCTTCAAAACACAGCAGCCCTCATCCTTGGTGTTTGTCCATTTATTCTTCATCTTCACTGAGAAGAAATGTGTTGCAAATTTGTGCTGGGCAGCTTCACTTTCTGATTCAAACCAAGTGCTCATGTTTCAAATGTCCCATGTCTAGGGTTGCATTTTGATTGATTGTACAAGGCACTGTAGAGGCAGTAGCCTCAACCTGTGGAGCTGTGTACTTTCCAGCTCCGGCTGCCCTGCTCTGAACAGGCTACTGCCCTTGGCTCCTTTTGTGGCCACTCAGAAATTCCCACTGTGGACTTCTACTCTCTGTGATCTGCCTAGTGAGCTGCTTGTGTGAGTGCTTTCTGACATGCCTAAATCCAAAACAGGTTAGTCTATATCCCATGTCTCTATAAACACATCATCTTCTGTCTACAACAGGTTAAAGGATGCTGATGCAACAGTATCACTTGAATTTGTGTGATTGTCAAGGCACAAGGATAAGTAAAGATGGGTAGATGAATTCATCTGCTGACACAGTCAGTCCTGAGATAGTTCTTGAGCTCTTCAGAGGTCAGAAATCTCTGTGGTTTGATAGTGATTTTTCTTATTCATTTAAACTGACCTTTCATCTTTTTGTGGGCAAAGATAAAGGAAACTGCTGCCTGGGTAATGTAATTAGAGGTACATTTCTACACACACTTGTGTGTCAGGTAATTTAATGCCTGCATGCTTGGTATGAAAAGCCTTCAGTATGTAGCTGAAGATGTATGGTTTCTAACAAAATTTGCCTGAGCCCCTTACTTTCGTTGTTAAACAATGCATTTGTACTCTATCCTCAGTAGCTACATGGTATGACATCCTCTTTTCCACAGTATGACCCTGCGTGTCAGGTAAACCCAAGCTGTTGTATCGCAGATTGATCAGTAGTCCCTCCCAGAGTACAAAGAGGCTATAGCTCAGTGGTTGCAGCATCTAAAGTGGTAGAGCTGAGAAGGAAATATGTGATATTTCCTCGGAGCATAAGTGTTTATAAGCTTACTTGCAGATCCTGGGGTGGTTGTCCAACTTCTCTTCATGCATAGAAGAGAAATATCAGTGTTTTTCTGGATTGGTGCTTCAGGAGCCATCAAAATTTTAGATGCATGGAGATAAATAACACACTGTAACACACTGATAAAGACCATACTATGAGAGGTGTAGAGGGGAAAAAAAAAAAAAAAAAAAAGGAAAAAAAGTCCTTGTTTCTAAGGGTGCAGCTGCCCTTTTCAATTAGATACAGAAAAATCCTTTGTGTTACTGACAGACTGAGGAAAATCTTCCTATCTGGAGGTGTCTCAGGAGAAGCTCATAGGATAAATAAAAGCTATCTAACTTGGTATGTAAATATGGATTTACAGTAATGAAAAGCAGTATGTTTGGTTGCCTGTGCCAGTGACACCTAACTTCGAGGATTCTTTTAAAGTATTAGGTGAAAGAAAAACTCCAATAGACATACATTTCGACCTGGCCAAAATACAGATCTTGAGAAATGTTATTAGATATCATTAGAAAATAAAAAGTAGGTTATGAATTAAGTTTCTCTTTCCAAATAGAGAACAGAGTTACTAATTCAGAGCAAACATTGTCACAGAAAGAGGGCAAAATGACTTCATGATCCAAGTCATGAAATTCTGATCCAGGCTTGAATATTCAATGGCCAGAGAATTCAGATCAGTGATCTTTGTTATGGAGATAATAATATACAAAACTTTGTCTGGTTGTACCTTAAAATATTGATATTATTTATGTTATAAAGGCTTGTTTCATCAGTTTTTGATAGCAGACGAAATATTTCATTTGATTTGAAAGGGCTTTGCATCAGATTCAAACACAAACAAACCAAAAAACAGGCATAAAGTTCCTTATATGATCTGTTTTTTGATCATCATAAACTTACATCTTACTGTGAAGGTTGTTAGGTTGTTGGCTGGTTGGTTGGTTGTTTTTTTGTTGTTGTTGTTGTTGTTGTTTTTGTTTGTTTTGTTTTGTTTTGTTTTGTTTTGTTTTGTCTTTCAGGCTCAGACTAGTTACTAGACATACTGTGATTAAAAAAATAAGACATTATTCTGCATTATCTGTCGAACTCTTTAATGTAATCTGAGCAACTACTTCTCACAGTGAAAAGACTTTGTCTTTCAGTTTGAAGTTCAAAGTATGTAGAAGGATTTTAAACTTCTATACACCCTGTCAAATGCTAAATCAAATGGAATAGCCTTATGTATACATACTTTACAATCCTCAACAGCTTTCTGATCTCTTTCAGGATAAAGTCATAAAGCAAACAAAAGTTGCTTTCTCATCAGAGACACTTTCTAGTTTGAAGAGTTTCAACTCTGAATTCTTTTAAACACCTGTCTCCATCCTCCTGTAGTTATTTATACCTTGAAGGTAAAAACCTGGTTGTTGAAAGTTTCAAAGCAAACAACGAAATATTAGAAGATTGCAAATCCTCTTGTATGGTCTTATAGGATTAGGAAGTTGTACAGAAATATAAAATATGTTTCTGTTCATTTCTCTGTTTAATTTATATATGCAGTGAATACAAATCTTTAATATTCTATTTTATTCTGTATGTAGCACTTCTATATGAAGAAAATACCCATATTTGCTTTCTGGCTCATGACAAGCTAGCTTTTAGAGCTTGCTCCATAAAGTCAGCTCATTCCCCAGTCATCTCAACCTAACACTTCTTCATTTTCCTTATCCAGTTCTTGTACCATATAATAAACTTGTACATTTCCATAAATGTTTATCTTTGGGGACCATTTTTGAATTTCATTTCTGTCTAGCTCAGGGGTAGTATGGCTTTCTCCACAAGTGAGGACAGAGGCACTACTATTTGCAGTCTGTATCAGTAATCTTAATTTTGTTACTGGCAACAGAAGAAACAGCTCCTGCTGATGCATGTCTTCATGGGCTAAGGACAGCTCACAGGTGCCCTGGTGTGTTCTAAGAGTACTGCC
Organism: Aythya marila; assembly: GCF_965140915.1. Lineage (NCBI taxonomy): Eukaryota > Metazoa > Chordata > Aves > Anseriformes > Anatidae > Aythya > Aythya marila. The sequence continues at coordinate 44,380,261 of NC_139044.1, forward strand.
TTGTAGAGAGGTGAAGGGAAAAAAAAAAAAAAAAAAAAAAAAAAGGTGAGAAGATGTAGATAATTTTCATGACTGTCATGACTGAAGTGCGATGTTTTGATGACTGAACAGCTCTTAGAGGTCCATCCCCCAGGGAAGAGTTGCTTTCTTGCACTGCTGGTGCAGAAGTGCAGAAGATTCAGGGATCCCTCTACCTACCCAGCAGCTTTACACATTTACTCCCATTTTGGTGGCCCTACCAGCTTTCCACTCTGTTCTACTCTGCTTTGGTCATTGCACATGGTTTTAGCACGTGCAGAAATGACAATCTGATGGTACCCATAATCGAGTGACCTGCAAGGCTACAAGGCTGCAGCAGGGCTATGGAGAGAGAACACCCCCAGACTATCTCTCTTTTCCTCAGCCACAAGACCTTCTTATCCTCATAAAACATATATATTTTATTTTAAGCTGTCTATATTTGCCTAAGTAATATTTAAAATATGTGTTTTTCTTGTCCTCAGTGTTTTATTTGCAGATGAGTTTAATGAGTTTCAAGTCTATGAATATAATGTGTATACAAATATGACACTTAGCTCTGACTTCAGAATCATGACCAGTAACTTCATAATATTCTACATCAAATATTGAAATAATTTGGAATTAACATGGTATGTCTCACCAACTTTTGGCTGCACAGTTGATGAAAGCTGGAGTCTTTCCCACACTGTAGGAGGTTTTGCTCTTTTGAAGTTCATTTCCATTTATATATCACCTGTGCTAAAATGTAAAAGGCTTAAACATAATTCAAGCAGTGAATGTTGTGTGATAGAAAAAGAAAAGCTGTTTCAATCATCATGAAACAGTAACTCTGTGAAACTGAAATGAAAGATTTCAACAGCCATGTCTTGTTACAGTATGTCAACATCATGCAATGCCACTACTTCTGACATGTCTTCTTAAATAGTAGTGAAATAATACTGTCTCAAAAAATTCATGAGCTCCTAAATCAATAGCAAGTTAAAAAAAAAAAAAAAAAAAAAAAAAAAAAAAAACTATCAGGTATAATTTTTCTTATTTTAAAATGGTCTTTGCGGATTTTCAGTGAAGTTAACTGAATTTCATGAAAAAGATACTTCATCAAAATAAATTTTTCTGAGGAGAAAAACTAAAACTCTCAATACTGCTATACTGACTAAGGTATAAGTTACTCAAAGAAAAGAATTATCAGCATATAATTAAAAATGGCATCTGCAATGTAATCATAATTCTCAGCTTAATTCATCTTGTAATTATCAAATATCTACATCCTTACCCAGGGTAGTCTTAACATTTTCCGTTTGTCTTAGTTTGATGCACTTTGGCAATATAAAAATTGCCCCTTTTTTTTAATTATTATTATTATTTTTAATGAGTTTTGGGGGAAAACTGAAAACTTACTTTTACTCAAATGCTGATTTTTATTCCAAAATGTCATCAATTTTGACTTTATATATATATAAACGTATATATATATAAACGTATATATATAAACGTATATATATATATATATATACGTGTATATATATATATATATATACACATGTAGGCTTGTTGTGTTGTTTTATAGGTCATTTTTTGCTTCAGTCAGTATTGTTGATCTGGTTTATGTAACTCAGTAAAAGATTATTCATAGCTTTATTTGATTTACCAGAAAAATTATCAAAATGTTTCATATCATATGAAATAAATATGTCGTTAGCTATCTTAACAATCTTTCAGTCACATAATATATGGTAAGGGCAACAATGTCATGAACTTTGAGAAGTTTGCAGAATAATGGCAATGTCCTGTATATTTTGAAAGGTCTCTTTACCCCTCTAGGTCTTGGGAAAAAAAAAAAAAAAAAAAAAAAAAAACATGATCTGTAGTACTAATATTTCATATTTAACTAGAGAAATATAAGCATACATGAGAAAAGTTGGCAGATTTTTTTTTAAAGTACACTTAATAAATTTCAGTATAGAAACTTTGCAGAGAAATAGAGAAATTAAATCAGCTAAAGAATTATATTTATTGTATTAAGTGTGGAGATAAACTACATTTGAAAATGCATGAGACAGAGATTTTGATGCAACTTATGTTGCCATTTAAAAGTTGATGCAATCTATAGTAGAAGCATAAAAGACCTGTACCTGGCTTATATAAGTCATTTTGCATTCATTAAGTAGATTGGAAGGAGTAAGCTGATTTTCATCATATACATGTACGTATATACATCATATATGATATTGTACTGGGTCTGGCTGGAATGTTAACTTTCCCGGCAGCAGCCCATACAGTGCCGTACTCTGTACTTGTAGCTGGAACAGCAGTGTTATCACACCAGTGTTGTGTCTACTGCTGAGCAGCAGTGGCACAGCGTTGGGCCTTTCTCTAACCCTCCTAGGGGGTGGGCAAAAAAGTGAGGAGAGAAACATCACTAGGGCAGCTGACCTAAACCAATCAAAGGGATATTCCATACCATGTGGTGTCACACTCAGCAATAAAAGGTGGAAACAGGAGGAAGAGGGGAGGGGTGGGCTCTCGTTGAGAAGACGTCGGTCCTCCTCTCGAACACCGGCTGCGTGCGTTGAGGCCTTGCTTCAAGGACGTGGTCAATCATCGCTCATTTGTGGGAAGTAGAGAGTAATTTCTTTCCTCTGCACTTCCATATAGCTTTCATTTATTTTGTTTGTTTGTTTTCCTCCCTTTTCCCCTTTCCCTTTTATTTTCCCCTTAGTTAAATTGTTTAGTTCATGGTAGTCTTTATTTAATTATTATAATTATTTCCCTTTAATTAAATTATCCTTATCTCAACCCGTGAGTTGTTCTTTGCTTTACTTCTCCCCCTCCTTATCTAAAGGAGGGGGAGTGAGAGAGCGGTTGTGGGGTTTAGCTGCCCAGCACAGTAAAACCACCACAGATATACATAGCATGCATTTTGTATGAAATTGTGTATATCTGGTCTCATAATGATGCATGGCCACACATGCAAGTAATCATCAAAGTCATTGTCCCGTGCCTAATCCCAGAGGGGAAAACTGTGGAAAAGGAGCAAGGCACTGCCCTTACAAGAAGCAGGGATGGTGAAAGTCATGAGAGCCAAAGGAGGGACATGGGAAATTAAAGCAGAAGTAGGGGGGTTACTGTTAACTATTACTTTACATCATTATTAAGATGTGTTTGATTTGTAGGGTAAGAAAGCAAGACTTCTGGCATACAATTCTCTTATCAGGCCTGAAACAGAATCAGTAGTCTTCAAACCAAGAAGTACACTAAATAAAAGAAGGGTTGTCTGATGCTGGAGGTATCTCCAACAGACTTAATTTGTGGTGGTTTTCATACTAGCAGAGTGAAGGATGTATGAAAACAAAAACCTCTCTCATAAAGTAGAACGCAATCTTTGCAGATGTATCTCATTAGTTAAAGGTACTGATAGCTGAAATTAATCAACTAGGATTAAAATTTTGAAATCAATCTTTTACCCAGACCTCAAACCTAATGAGAATGGTGGTCACATTAGAGTAATTCCACGGACTTCAGTGGAACTATGCTGATTAACACAAGTAACATTTTTTGACCCTTGGGTGTTTTTTGTGTGTGTGTGTGTGTGTGTGTCTTTTTTTTTTGGGGGGGGGGGGAAGGGGTGGTATAGGGAGTTTCACTTGCATTTCTCTTTGTAAGGGCTACTAAAATGTATATTCTGTGGATTTCAGTAACTTATAGCATACTTCTAACTAAGAAACACTAAAATCATACAAGCAAACTCTCCATTCTCTTGCATGTCACATTGTCATATATGCTTATATAACATGAATACAATATTATCATAAATAACCATCAAATTCAAATCATATCTAGTTTGTATGTTTATGTGTGAATATGTACAAAAAGAACCCAGATTAAGAACATGTTTCCTTTAAAGAAGTGTGAATGAAAACATGGCCTATTCTAAGTATTTTTGGAGCCACAAAGTGTGTGCAAATGTCTGTGAACAGATGTCTAGAGGTTAAACCAGATATGGACCCTGTGGGTATGGATGGCTACTAACAGCAAAGTGATATGGTTCTGGTGAAAGCTTCTTTGTCTGGCATGTGTAGGAGGCACTGGAGATACTAAACAGCCTTGGCAAGTGGAGTAAGCAGATCTGTGGTGGGGTGGATTGAAATAAGCACCTAGCCTCAGCCGCTTATGATTTTAGGCTGACTGAAAGTGATTATCTAGCTGAATTTGAAATATTGAACCTAAGCTAGTCAACTGGGCTCTACCTGTGACCAAGGAGAAAAAAGCGTTTTGTCAGGGCCCACCCGTTTAAACATACAAAAGGCTAGATTCCATGAAATGATATGTAATTTTTTGGAAAGGTTGTTTTTTTTTTGTTTGTTTGTTTGTTTGTTTGTTTTGTTTTTGTTTCTGTTTCTGTTTTGTTTGTTTGTTTGTTTTTTGTTTTTTTTTTTTAATTTAGTTCAAATATCTTAGGAAAAAGAAGAAAAATTCTACAGCCCCTGAAATGATGCAGGCAAAATTCCCATTGAATTCAGACAGGTTGAGGACAGACTGTGGGATCTGGTGAAAGTAACAATCATTCAAGGAACTGTTATTGATGAAAATATTTGCAAACACCATCCCCATGGCTTGATCTATTTGTTTTTGCATATTGTAAATTGTAACCATAAGAATAAGAAACTTGCCGAGAAAAGAAAAGAAAAGCAGTGTGATATTTTGCCTTGTAGACTCTTCAGAGCCCCTTACAGATACAATGACCACTCAATTTGACTTAGAATTCCTTTATTCATGAATTTATCTGACTGATTCCATTATTGGCAATGTGAAAGTTGGGAAAAGAAAGAAAGAAAGAAAGAAAGAAAGAAAGAAAGAAAGAAAGAAAGAAAGAAAGAAAGAAAGAAAGAAAGAAAGAAAGAAAGAAAGAAAGAAAGAAAGAAAGAAAGAAAGAAAGAAAGAAAGAAAGAAAGAAAGAAAGAAAGAAAGAAAGAAAGAAAAGAGCTATAAACTGTATAAACTGTAAGGTTATTAGTATCCAAGATATTTTTTTCAAGCTGAATTATTCTGCCCTGTATCTGAAGTAAAAGGCACTTGCAATCTTTAAAAACATTACTACAGACTGGCCATTTTCATTAAGATGAATTCACAATACACAAGATGCAAAGCATAGAAACACATTAAAATATATTTGCTAAACTATTCATCTATTCCAAGAGATCAAGCCACTTCTCAAGCTTAAATTTTCATCTGCACTCTCCTAAAAAAGAGATGCAGATATGGAAATGACTGTCGTATCTCTTCATGTGGGAATTCAGGAGCTGGTGTCAGAGCTGAAAAATGCTCAGTTATGTATATTAACAGAATTTTCAACAGATTTAAGTGATATATATAAGAAAAAATAAGTTTTGGAGTTTCTATTTAATGCAGCTTTTTCAGATACAACATATCTTCATGCCTTTAACTATGTGACATTAGTCACATTATTTAGATTACATATAGATTAGGAAAAAACTTGTTGTTGTTTTGTTTTGTTGTTTTGTTTGTTTGTTTATTTTTTAATTAAGTGTAAATAGTTGAATGATATATGTACAGGGAGTCATGACCAAATCATGACATCTTTTCTCAAAGCAATATGACAGTTCACAGCTTTTAAAACATGATGTATTTCTCTTAACATGAACATTTTTGGTGCTGTAATATCATTCTTTTTCATCAAAGCTCTGAAAACTTTGGCAGTTTGGAATCCCCAAGGTTCAATATATTTTCCAGTTTTGTTTGTGTGTGTGTATTATTTAATGTGGGTTCACACACTCACTGAGTTCAACTTTGAGTTTCTGGGTTCATGTAAACCCAAAAACTCTAAGCAATACTCAGCCATAATCATGAGTTTTGTATGGTTCGGAACAAAACAGTAAACTTCCCATGCAACTTAAAGAGACAATTAACTTGACAGTCAGTCTATACTTTGTAAATTCAGCCTAAGTTCACTTGAAGGGTTCGCAAAACTTGGAAAATCTTTTTGACAAATCTGGGACAAATTGAGGATTATAAAGACAACTCAAAACATACCCGCCTCAAAAAAGACAAATAATCCCTCCTGCATTTCCTTTGTCCCCCCAAAAGCCTCTGACAAACCAGTTGCTATAGAAAGATGGAAATTTCACATGGTTGTGAACTTCATAAAAAAAGTACCAACTCAGATGAAAAAAGATAAATTATTTTTATGCTTTTTGCAGTTTAATTGTTGCATCTGCCCTAAATTCAGCTTAAATACTTTTAATCTAGATTAATTTACATTAAAAGAAATTCAGGCTTATAATTCAATGCCAGTAAAATTCTATAAAGTCTCTCAAACAAACATCCTTTTTTTTTTTTTTTTCCATATCTGAAGGCACCTACCTACATTCAAGTCATTTTATATTTAAGTCCAGATCTCTGAATAATTACCCTAAGTTAAGAAAAAAAAAAAAAAAAACATATATATATATATATATATACAGTCTTTCATTATTTACATACTTAATGTTTTTTGATTCAGAAACCACAAAATAAATATTTTCTTAAAAAAAAAAAAAAAATGTAAGTATCAAGCCATATATAAATACTCTACAAAACGATCAGTGTGCTCTCACCAAAAACAGATGCCTTGAAAACATTTGGCCTGTTTTTAAGAAAAACACTTAAATCATTTTTTGAGGTCTAGCCATCTATACATTCAAAGAGCAAGTGCTTTCAGAAGAAATACTTCTAAAATGCATATTTATATACGTTTCATATGTCTATATGAAATAGCAAGTCTTTTAGTTAGAAAATCCACTGTAGTGCAGGTGTATAGGGTTTTCCAAAAATGAATTTGTAACAAATTTTCCCAAATGGCCCCTTTTACAGTGAAATTCATTCTGCTGTTTGCAGTGTCCCAGAAGCACAATGAATGCCTTCGAGTTCCCAGCTCCTTCCAAGAAATGAAATATCTCCAAAACCGCAGGTCTGGCCATGCCCACAGCGTCCTGTGGTAGGAAGGGGACATGAGGAGATCCCAGCAGTGCTCAATTTCACCTCAGGAGACAAGGCTGGGACTGTGCCAGAAAGAGGTCATCCCAAATTGCAGTTGATCTTTCCCTATCTGGGGAAGAAGTTGGGTTTGTTTCAGTGCTTGGCCAGCATAGCAGGTGCCAGAAAATAAAAATGTGTACATGCAAGCCCTCTGATTGGTAATTGTTTATCTGGGTCAGCTGCTAGCTGAGGAGTCCAGACTTGGACTTGGCACCTGCCATTAGAGCAGTGTGAGTCTGTTCCATGCAGCTTTGCTCTTACTGGGAAAAAATACATTTCCAGTAATTTAAGTGTGTTAGTTTTTTTCTACCTCTGGCTTAGCTTTCCCTATTTTCCTTAGTTTTCCATGTGTTAGGAGTACTTGCTGATCTACATTGGAATGTGTACTTTTATTTTTATTATCTATTATATTTGTTTTTGAGGTATCCATTTCAGATCACTTGTCACTAAGCTACAGCACAACCAACAGGCTCCTTATCCAGAAACACTCACTGTCTGAGTTAAGAAACAAGGACAAAAATCACAACTAAGTAATTGTAAACAGATGAGGTGGGATTCCCCCTCCTTAATCCGACAGTTTAAAATTTAGATGTCTGGTCTAAACTAGTTCATCCAGGCTCCTTCTTCCATCAGAGGAGAGAGTTATCCTTGTCAAGTGAACAGCTTAAATTCACTGTAAGTTGGGCATCTAAAATACATGGTCCTTTTAAGATGTCTCTGTATCCATTTTCACAGGAAGCCTAAACAACTAACTGAATCTAGATGTGTCTTCTACGTGAACCTAGGCCCACCTTTGGTATCTGCATCTAAGATGAACCTGGCACATTCAACATTGTTTAACTGGATGGTTTCTTAATAGCTCTGCAAGGGACAAATACTCATAGCTGGCTAACAGCAAGCAGCCCTCCACCACACAGATTTTCAGCATACTTTCAGTTACACATCTCCTCAGCTGTTGTGAAATATATGACTGTACAACAGAGCAATTATAAAATGGCTTCCATGCACAAATACAAATGTGTAAAGAAGAGATGTTAAAAGGAAAAACAAATGGATTCCTCATGAAATAATTAGAACCAGATCATGCTACAGTGTTGTTTGGAAGGAGTGTTGTTTTTTTTTTTAACTTGGTTCTATTGATGTATTGAGGCCCACAAAGATCTTAAACATGGAAGAAGCTTCCTAACACATACTAAGTTGCAGAAAAGAAACAAATAATAATAAAAAATCTACTGCAGTTTCAACTGAGGACATTGTTCTTTTTCAGTATTTCTCCTAATTTAAATCAAATTATGAAGCATAAACAATACATTTTACATAAAAACCTAATGGGTATGCAGAATTATTTTTACTGTAAAAGGCACTGTGCCAGTACTTTCAGTGTAAAAATCAGAAGGTCTCTCATCTAGTTTTGTCAGCAAAAGTAGTTTTAAACATGTACCAGGATTTAACCACATTAAGTTAAAACAGTCTTTGGCCCAACTGCACTAAAGTCAATGGAGATTATACTTCAGTTCCTTTATTCTCAAACTCCTTTGATACTCCAGAGGACAGTTTATTCTTCAGATCTCCTCTTCTGGAAATGAAAATCGTATTTTACTGCTTCTCTCACCAACATGACAGTTAGTGCTGGATTGCCTTTTGTCAGCACTCAGTTATACGTGAGGCAGGACCCTGTGCCTTTGTCTATGGCTGATTTTGCCCAGTGTGTTTTATAAGTCTTTCATTCCTAAACATTATGCAATTATGTACACTTAATTCCAGCCTTTGGGTAGAAGTCAAACGTGAGAGTTTCTGGTCAGAAAACAGGCGGGATGGTTTCCTGGCAACTTAATGCCGTTTGGCTTTGTACTTAAAGTTCATAATATGTAAAAAGACTCTTCCGTAGTTTTAATTACATTCTTAGCAAGGAAAAGATAAATAAATAAAAATAAAACAGTCTTAAATACTTGAGTTAAATCCAGGAAGTGGACAGTTCTAGCAATGTGCTCTATAATCTCCCAAAAATAGGTGAACAGTGGAACAGAACAGTGTAAGGAATATTATCATTTATTTGGACGTGGTTCCTTACCAGAATTTGTGATGTGTTACATGAAGAGCCTAAACCGCACAGCACACACAGTCATTTGTAGAAAACTTTCCACTTCATGCTCTGAAACTAATGGTGGGCTGAATTCTCATGAATTTCAAAAGGAAGTAACAGCTGACCACAGATTTGGCGCAGAGATCAGCTCTGTTTTTACATCAGGGGCCATTCTCTTCTAGAGGGCAAGTAAACAGTTGCACTGGCATGAATGGAACTGGACACAAGAAGATCTGGGCCATCACTCAAAACTGATTATCTGTTAAGTGAGGATTGGAAAGAAGAAAGGCTATTTTCCTCATTGCTAATATGATTGAGTATTCTTATATAACTGAAAGGATTTCTTTGCACTAAGGAAAGACAATCCTGCAAAGAACTTTCAAGCTAAGTGAGAAGAAAGACTAAAACAGGAAAATCTGATTTTATTCCCCAGTGTCAGCTGCAATAGGAATGACGGCCAGTCAAAACTAAATTGTTTTATATTATGTATGACTCAGGTGAAATCACCACCTCATTCTCCTCATACAAGTTTGAAAAGGCCTTCTTCCTTGTTGACCCCGAAATTCTCCAGCCTTTCCCCAAAAGAGAGTTTACTATGATCAAAAGATTAAGATGAAATAGCAGTACCATGAAAAAAAAAAAAAAAAAAAAAAAAGTATCTTTAAGTATAAAGTATCTTTAAATGTTTTGTTTATATCAATCTAGTTAAAACAGTAGGTATTTGAAAAATATAAAGATAGGTGGCTATACTGAAACCTAAGATGGATACAGCTAATAAGCAATTAGCTGAACTGATTTTAAAGTATTAACTTAATGTTTGTATCAACATTTTGTATTATGTAGTTTGTACTATGCTTGTTCTAGGCTTTTCTGACTCCTTTGGCAAGTCTGGTAATTGAGAATCTTTTAAGTAAAATCAGTAGCAGTAGTGACATTCCTAATTGTTTGATGTTTGTATTTGCGGACTCAGACATGGTCAGAAGATATACATGTTGGTCACTCATTTAAAAATTAATAGCAAAGGCAACTATCAAACATGAAGTTTGTATTTATTTTCTTATAGAATATGCAGTTTCTTAAGATCTGGATGCTGCAACCTTTATCTAGACAAATTGCTATATAAATTAAAGGTAATTTTGGTCTTGTTTTGCCAATAAGAAAAAACAAGATGTTTATCTGTGACTTTTTAAGTGTAGTATTAAAACATAAATACATTGCAAAATGTAATCCTTCTATCTTTTATCCTTTTAACCCAAATTTATACAGTAAAAAGTATTTCATGGTTTTATAATGTATGTGATTCAGTCTTAGCTTTTAAACTCACAGAATGACTTGGCTTGTAAACACACTTGCTGATTTCAGTCAATTTTGTCAGAAAAGTTTGTATCCTACCCAGAGACTAATGCAATCCTACAAGTTCTTTGAAATTGGTGGCTTTGTAAATATTTAAGGAATCATTAATTTAGCCAAGAGAGAGACAGGAGACAGAAAATACGATTCAAGCAATGATAGTGCCCTCAAGATAGAATATAGATGTCAAATAGCTTGAATACTGCCAAAACTATGGGGGTTCATTTGACCTGTCATGTGTAAATTGAAAACCAAGAAATGGCTTTAAATAGTCACTTCTTTGATCTTGAGGTTCTGGCTTTACTGATGCCTGTCTCTCACTATCACATCTAGTGTCTATGGCTTGTGTTCAGGCAGTGAGGCTTCTTATTACAAACTTCACCCATCTCAGCAAAAAGAGAAAAGTCATCCCAGACCTAAAGGCTCTGGAGGCTGGGTGCTCTTATAGCTGTATGAAAATTTCATGTTAAGCATAAGGAAATTTTACTTCACCTATTTTTGCTTGAAGATGTTTTCTCTTCTGGGAGCACAAAAGGAGACAACATAGAACAATGTCTCGTGGAAAAAAAACAAACAAACAAACAAAAAAAACTCTATAACTGAGGTCAAATTTTCAGGCCTTACAGCTGCTAGGAACCATCAGATTCAAGCCATGTTCTTAAAACATTGTAGAAAAAGTCCTCTTCTTATACTACACAGTTTATACAATGTCCCTCCCCTCTTGTTTGTGTGATTCAGACTCGGTTGCTGCCTTTATGGGTGGCATATCCATGAATTCTGTGGGAAACAATCCCACGCAAGCAGAGGATAGATGAGATGACCTAGTACTTTTAGTTTTTTGTTTTTTGTTTTTTTAATTCTAGCTGTGCTGGCTGACATCATTTGTGGTACGACTCTGAATTCCAGACTCTCGATATACGAGAAATAAGATGACTGTACAAAATGTTTGGTGGACAAAACACAAAGGCTAACAGCAGCTAAAGACTGTCACCTTAGGATCCCTCTGTAGTACATGGAGAGAAAAAGGCTCCTTTGGGGGTTATCTGAAGTAGACAGGTGCCCTCTGACTGTGACATTGCCCTCAGGGAATGGATCTAGGGAGACAAGCTTCCAGGGCTAACATTAGGCTTTAATCATTGTTTTGAGTTCTTTCAAGACATGGGAATATTTTACTCCAAAGAAAACTAGGGACATCTGACCTTCTAAAAACTGCTGTTTGAAGGACTGTGGGTGAGCACAGCCAGAGTGCCCAGAAGTTAAAAAAAAGTGTGGCTCTCTGGCAGACAAATGCTTTATGTCCCATGGAAATTCCCAGAGCAGCATGCAGAAATGTATTCATCATAAAAATCTGAAAAATAGATTTTCAAAAAACAAATAGGACTCAGGTAAGGAGCATCATATGCCACTAAACTGGCCAACCTGGAGCCAGACAGCATCATCAATTATAACTTTCTATAAAAGGCAATTGAGTTCAACCAAATGTTTTCAGTAGTTGACGTATGCAAATTGCAATGCAATATTTAAGTCCCATTAGCATAACTGGGCTAACTCTGGGAAGTTCTGAATAAAACTCTTCATCACTATTCATTTTTTTCATGACACCATGTAAAGTAGGTGTATCACTGCCTCAGCAAGCATAAAGTGAGAGGTGCACAGAGGCACATGGCTCAGTGTTTCTCTCATGCACGCACACACAAAGTAGGTGTCAAGGTATTAAATCAAATAGAGTAATACATATGAAAAAATTCCCCTCTTCTGTAGTGGGAGGAGAATCAAGCCTTGGATAAATGCTCCAATACATGTGAAACATGCAAACTAATTCACAGAACTTCATCTGTGTATGTAGTCATCTGAATATGTTTACCATGTGCAGCTCTGTGCTGTCTGGGTGGGAAAACTCAGGAGAATTAGTTGTGTTAAATGATTGCCATTCTTTCTTCCTTCTCAGCACATCTGAGCTCGTCAGAGTTACAAATAACAAAAGTAAAAGTCTTCCCTGAAATGAAAAATAAAATACTGTTTTGGAAGAAAAGTGACCTTTTTATTTTTGTTTTTATTTTATTTTATTTTATTTTATTTTATTTTATTTTATTTTATTTTATTTTATTTTATTTTATTTTATTTATTTTATTTTATTTTATTTTATTTTATTTTATTTTATTTTATTTTATTTTATTTTATTTTATTTTATTTTATAATTTTCTTTTATTTTATGGTCAAAAGTATACTTCCTTTATTCCTTTTATCTAAATCCATCTCAAACACAAATCAAAACAAAAGGAAACAAGAAAATGTATTTTACTATCTGCACATCTTTAGTCTTACATTTTGAATGTATTTCACTGTACTGTGGCTTGCTTGAACAAGTACTCTTCATTGTAAACACTTTTGATTGTTTATACAAACTAAATGTCAGACAGTGCTAAATGCAATTGCAACAAGAAATATACCAACTCAAAATAACAGCAGATGTATCTCGGGCAATATTAAAGGACTTTAAACTGCAACTGTATCCAAACCAAAAAATCTACATCAAAGATAGAAACACATGGTTAATCTGTCACATCTGTTTAGTTAAGTGATAGCCTTAATTACTTTTAGTCACCCATGACTCTCATGAACAGACTATTTTAAATTTAGATTCAGACATTTTTCCATTTCTCTAATTAGGATTTATTCATGTGTAAACAAGCTCAACACTGACTTACCCCCACACATTTACATTTTTAACTATGTATTTGCATGTTTTATTCATATACGTACAGCCAGTCTCATCAACCCCTGTATAAATTGTAGCAATAACTCAATATTGCTATTGTTGACTAGTGATTATTATTTTTTTTTTTTCCATAGGTAGGCTTTGAAAGGAATATCTGTAACTGAAATTTTGGTTTGCAGAACCATTTTTCCAGTAGATAGAGAGTTGTTCTTTCTCACGCATCTCTTCTTGTGAGTATCAGGGAGTGAGTATATGTCTGGGTTATTTTTTCCCTCCCCCTCTTTTCAACATCGTACTTGTAATGGATGGAGCATGAAGATTTCAGCAGGCAAATGAAACTTCCAAAGTGTCCCATGTGACTGTGGCTGGCCGCTGACATAATAATCAGCATGAATTTCATTAAGGGTTACACATTTGTGGATATGGTCTTTTATTCAGCTATCTCCGGAATGATTTCTTTTAAGCAGAGAATAAAGCAGGCTGAGCACATTCCTCCAGGTTTAACCCTTAAACAATCTAGATTAGACACCTAATAATTATTTGGTGGAGTTAATGCTACCAAGCGTCATTCAAGATAACCTTTTCCAGGACATGAAAAAGAGGTTTAATCATGCTTTACACTGTTATCTCAGTGTCCTTTGTTAGCAGGCAGAAAAGATTTTCATGAACATTCACATTTTCTGTGTCCCAGAAATGTGATTTACCATGTGCTCATGAGTGCCATTATTGAATTATAGAGGAAAGAATTAAAAAAAATAAATGGTTGTCCTGTAAGCTCTTGGCTGTGTCAAGGACTCTACGATATTCCCTTACAATGGTGAAAGCTGATGGAAGCTTACACATTAAGGCTGGTGCCACACCTCATATGGCACTTTGCAGTTATAAGCAAATGTTGTAAGCAAATAAGTCTGAACGTGTTGTAGAATTTTTCTCATCTAGTGTTATAAAAGTCAAAAAATTTTTACATTTGCTGTCACGTTATTTACATTTATCTACACATTTTCAGTATAATGGAGTATTATCTCTAATATATATACAGCATACCTATTGTAGAAACTGTACCATTACATGTTGTTTCAAGTAAACTAACAAAACATAATAAGAATGCTTTTCCTGATAATGTGTTTAAATGTTACTATAATAAATGATCAAGAACAACAAAAGCTTTATCCCATGCGAAATAATATCTCCCACTTTCTGTCTTTTGAATAGAGCCTTGCTTAAGGGCTACCTGTAAATGTAGTTTAAACAGATGGCCTCTGCTTGCTAGAGCCAAGCATTATTTCAACACAATTAGAAGGGTTCAAATTTAATTATATTGACAATAACTGTATTACATGCAAGACAAACTGATACAAACAGATTGAGACAGTTTTCTTTATAAAACATCTATTTACACCTGTAATCCCTCTACTGTCACGAGACTTAGACCATGTCTGTAAAGCTGAAATTTACAATTTAAATTCAGCTACTATGCTATTTTTTTAACTACTGCTAACAAATAATGTTTTCCACACCATCACCATCTGCTCATATAGCTATTAATTCAGACCTAGGTACATCAGCTTGTACTAAGCATTTTCAAATTCAGCTGTATATTTGCTGAATATACTGCTGAACTTGAACTTGAATATTGTGTCCTCTGAAACTCCACTGACTGAGTTTATGAGATAAGAACAAACCCAGGCTATAAGAAAAATATCCATTAAATGTAACACGTGGTGGGCATTTTATCTGAGTACAATCCCTTTAAAGTTTGCTTAAGGAATGGAAATGAAGTGATAATATACATCTTACTAGCTCTTCTCAAAGTATTACCAAAAAGCTCTTGGTAAGAGAAAGGAGGAGCAAAGACAGTTGTGGTTACCTTAGCATCATAATCTGTTGTGCAAGCACTTAGCAGAAAAAGCAATTCAGGAGGGCTTCTGAAAACATACAATTTAAAAGGTGTTAGGAAAAATAAGAGAAGATAAAGCATTTAAAGAGCTGAGAGTCATTAAAAGAAATGTGAGTAGTGTCTAACTAAAATATTTTATTTTTTGGCCAAGGAGGAGACAGAGGCCTTTCTCCTGACATTGTGACAGAAGATTTTAAAGTAATTTATAAACTAGCTTAGCCCATATCAAACTAGGACTGCTTTCAAATTATAATCTTTGTACTCCACCAGAGTCTTTCTTAAACCAGGGAGAAAGAAACAGCAAGCCGTCACAATATGCGTTGCACCACAGAAGGAACAGAAAGCAAATACCTGAGTTTTGGCTGCAGGGGAGGGGGGGAGAGGGGGGGGAGTATGACCACATTATTGTCAGAAAATCTCTTATCAGATATGAGAATAAATTTAAAAAAAAAGGGGGGGGGGATTTAGATTTTTTTTAATTTTTTTCTGCCAGACACAGCTAATACTGACCTCCTATTTCAAAACTAAAGAAAAATCCCTTTCTCCACCCTATGGCTATGACCAAACTCAATGTACCTTTTACGCAAAGAAGTCAAAGCTATGTTTGCTGGGGAATGATTAACAGACTTTATTTTACAGTGTCTTTTGGTGATCTGTGAACATTTACACAGGACATTTTTCCACATTAGTTCTCAGAAGACTGGTTCCTTCCACATGTTCCAATAGAGGTATGTGATGATCCTTTCAATCTTTCTGTGATTTTCCTGTGCATGTAAATTATTCCTCCATGTTCCTTCTTTCTCTGAAATGAGATTTATACTATGGGAGGGGATTTTTGATTTTGTTCTGTTGTGTTTTTTGTTGTTGTTGTTTTTTTGCTTGTGTTAGGCCACAAGTC
The DNA here is from genome assembly GCF_965140915.1 of Aythya marila. Classification (NCBI taxonomy): domain Eukaryota; kingdom Metazoa; phylum Chordata; class Aves; order Anseriformes; family Anatidae; genus Aythya; species Aythya marila. The sequence continues at coordinate 44,396,264 of NC_139044.1, forward strand.
TGACTCCTCCAAAAGTGGTTCTGAGCATCTGGCCTTGCTTTTCTACCATTTTTCTCCTGATCAAATCATCATGTATATAGGCCTGAGTGTACTCTATACAATGAAAAATGTGTTTCATTTTCTGGTGAATCACTGTGCATGCCAAACACAACCCAAATGGCAGTCTGAGGAACAGTGTCTCCTAACAGGAACAGAGAATGTGCAGAAATGTTTCCTTAAAGCACCTGCCAGAAACCTGCTGATGCAGCAAGTGTAGGAAAATATTTGGCACCAGTCATTTCTTGGGTAGTGAGAAAAGTTGCCTTTATAGATATTTAATTTATTTAGCCTGTCCATAAAAATGCATCAGTTTTTCTTTATATCATGACCAGTTAGTTTACCTACTCTGTTGATTCTTCTAGTCATTTTAATGACTTTTGGGCAAAGTTTGCCTATTTATATTGTCTCTGCTTTAAAATATAAGAATGTTATACAAGGCAGGAGTCATGGGCTCCTAGTAAAGACTTTGCTGAAATCTTCCTCAATACCTCACAGACATCCTGGCATTTATAATTGTTGTTTTTTTCCTACCCCTTTCAGTGAGTGTACTTTTTGGTATGATCATTAGATCAATGAATTAATGGACAACTGTTTCCTTAATAACTATCAGTGAAGATAAAACAATATGCAAAATACCAAAGAATGCTTCTTTAGGTGATAACAGTCTATCCTAAACAGGCAGGACTTGTTAGCAGCGGTGCAGCACTCCTGGCGTGACCCACCTGGCTGGTTATATATGCCAGTAGTGTCTGTCAGGCTCTGGTTACCTACTGCACCTTCTACTGCACCTAACAGCAAATCTGGGCCTCTCTCACCCACTCATTCAAATTTGTTGCCCATAATGGAGTGTGATAAAGGGTGGCCTAGTGCAAAATGTCTTGAGTTACACTGGGTGAAATGTAGGTAGGGACAGTAGCAAATGATAGCATAACTGATATTTAGTTAATATCTCTCTGCAGATAAATTTAGTTTTATATTAGGAGAGATCCTGAATCTTCAGCTCATGGCTGGGTATGGTTAAGATGTATTTCTAATATGCTGCCACTTAAGGTCACAGATTGGTATGAAGAAAAGCACTAATGAAGGTTCAGAGGATTATCCATTGATCTGAATAAGAATGACATTTGCAATTACTCAGGCTGGGACAAAAATCACAAGAACCATTACTCCTCATGCTTCAGGACATAATTGAGCAAGAGTTGGAGTCAGGAATAATTTTCCTCTATGACAGACCATTGCACAATTTTGTGTTTGGGGTTTTTCTTTTTCTTTTTTATTTGACTTCATTTCAGATGGCTGGCACCAGCTCAGTTGAAGACAGAAGGTCAGATTAGATGGTCCTCCAGTTAGCTGTGCAGCAATTATTGTGTCCATACACTTACACAGTTGCTGTAACAATCCCAAGATGTCTCAGGCATCATGTGGGTGTTAATGGCCGCTTCTTCATTCTCTGATTTCCATCTGTTTTGGATAGCCTGGAAATTAATACCAGTCAAGTCTGTGGTTGAATCCTGTACTGGCAAGTGGCAAAATAAGGAGATTATGGAAGTGCAAGAGGCTATTTAACAAATAAACATCTTTCACATCAGCATGTTTACCTTCACCAGTATTCACTAATTAGCAAACACCTTCTATTAGGAAGATGCCATCCCCTCCCCCTCCACAAAATAATAATAAAAATGTTTCAATGGCTTTAGCATCACTTGAGTTTCTGACTGTGAAGAGATGTATTTCTATGATTAGCCCTTATATGAAGTGCAAATCAGAATTTTCATGAACCACAAAATGGACAAAACAATGGGAATGATAGAAATGACAATTTAGACAAGAATGAGTGAATCTCTTAAATATAGCAGTTAAGAAGGTTTAATTGTGGACTCTTCTCAAAAGAAACCCTTGATAATTTTGGTTATTCAGCTAATTCAGTATACAGCATTGTGTGAGTTAGAAATGGAAATTCATTACAAGGTAATTTTACTAATATCGATAATGCACAGAAATCTGAAAAATAAGTATAGAGATAAATAATTCAGTCTCTCCCATGTATTTTCAAGTTTTGTAAAAGTGTGTGGCTTTAGGATTTATATTGCCACTCTTCCTATTACAGGAGAGATACAGCCTATGATGAACACTAGCGGAGCAGGGAAATTTTCAAAACCTGTCTCATTCCAGGATCATCTGTTGAACACCTCCTTTAGCCTAAGCCTGTCTTCTTTCTTTTCTGTCTAGTCTGAGCAGTAGCAACTGGACTCACTCATTGCCCAGTGTAAGCGCTGAAAGCCTCAATGAAGTCAGAGAAAAGCTCTGTAATCATCTAGTATAACAGCTGCCTAGACAGTCTTCTCAGAGTTGATAGTTTCAGTCTCTACTGTTGCTTAACTGGTTGTTGTTTGGCTTTCATTCTGCTTTGTAGAGATAAAATTAAACTCTGTGCAGATGGTAGAATATCTATAATAATAATAATAATAATAATAATAATAATAATAGTAAAATGCCTCCAAAGCTATTTATTCTTTTTATAGAATATTTACACAGAGGATGACATTATTATTTCTGAAGAGGTGAATTTTAACATCTATGAAATAGCAATAGCTATGCAGAATATACTTATATTGCAACTCCTGATCATGGTATCCCATGCCAATCACACTAGATGTGAAAGTTCATCTGGCTTTAGCACTTGCAAATCTTTTCTTTAGGATGTAGAATTTGTGATGTACTGTGTCCTTAAGGAAATTAGTGAAGGAATTTAAAATAATAATTTTAATATACACACATCTGTAAACATCTACCTTCCTCCTTTTCCTAGATCAGTCTTTCTTACCTCACCTCTCCCTGTTATGTAGTTTGGCTTCTTCTTAGCCCAGTGACCTGTATTTTGCATGTCAAAGAAAGCACCTCATTGTTGAAATCAGATAGCTCTTCTCCCTGGTGCCTTCAAGCCTGTTTGGACTGGTTTGAGTAGACCACTGATGACTGAGAGCTAGGGTACAAGTCAGCTGAGATGGTACTCTGCTTCCTGCATGCCAATCCCTCCTTAAATTAATCCCAATGATAAAAAGCATCACAAACAGCAACAGCAAAAAATTGCACAAACATATGGAGTAAATGATATTGCTAAATTAGAGGAAATTCAGAACTAACCTAATACACATAAACAAGACATCTTTTGGAACATGATAAGTAAATAGGAAACCACTGTATGGAAATCATTCATGTGCCATTGAACAATAACCCTGTTTGGAGTCAATAACATGAGAGTTATATTAGGACTCATTTAGATTACAGAAAATCAACCAATGAAAAAAATTGAGTCTTCACAACAGAGATGTTTGGGCTTACTATGACAGGAGGTCTGAGGCATGTTTCAGGAGACCGATGCATTTCTCTGCTTAAACTAATACACCCAAACAATGTTTAAAAATTGTTCAATTTAATTAACTCTGACTCTGAGTGTATGTGCTTCTTCTTTACAAAAAATATAGTGCAAGGTTGAAAAAGTATGTAAAGACAATTTAATGAACTCTAGCTTGTACTTCACAGCTTGCTGTTGCTCTACGATCATGTCCATGCTGAGCATTTTTAACTGTGTTGTCATTGAACAGCACTCCTACAGCTGCCCTGCTGGTAGCCACAGTGAAGGCATTGGTATCCACAAGGTAACAGGACTTTCATCATGTCTTCAGCTCAACCTGCTCAAACCAAGGCTAGAAGACATAGTGGGAAGGAAGAACAAAGATCAATGTTTTCATGTCTTTTCCAGTATCTCCACCATTGCTTTTACAGGGAGTGCTGCATTTCTAAATTGGACGGATAACTAAATGCAGACACAAAAAAGTTGAAATACTCACATACATGTATAATATCTGTGTTATTTGCTGGACCTCTGAGCTGGTTCTATGTTAACAATTCCTGTACCGGAAAACATAGCCTCATTAGTACATCACTGTTACCATGAGCCATCGTACAGTCAGGCATTTACACTGTACTGGAGCTAAAGCTGACATGTGCATACAAGTTTCTAGGCTTTGTAGAAGGTCACATCAGCAAACAAATCCAAATTTTATGGCAGAGTCCTAACCTGCCTTGGTCTTAGCCAAACTCTTGACCTTGGCTGTATTTGTACAAAGAAACTGAGAACTAAGACATGGACTTAATGCTTTTTTTTTTTTTTTTTTTTTTTTTTTTCTGCAAAATCCAGGTAACTAGGACAGAATAACCCACAATTTTGATGCAGAAAAGGAATTAGGTTCATTTATTTCTTGGCCATAGCTCTTAGGAATAGTATGTAATGTAAAGAGGATGAAATTTGTATACATATTGATTCCGGGTTGTGTACAAGAGGAAAAAAAATCAAAACTGTACTCTGTTTTACAACCAACTGGCACAAATTTCACAGTTTCCAAAAGTAATTTAAGTTAGTGATGCATAAACATATTGAGAATAGTCTGTGCTCTGTTTATTTCTGGTAGAATGATGAAAACCATTGAGGGAAGCCAAGTATCTATCTTAGTCAGCCACACTGTGGTGAAATAATTGCAGCTTTGTTGATCCAACTCAATCCACCAGTCACGTGTACCATCCGGGTAATTAAGTATTTAACAAGCTTTGTTCTTCTGCCACAAAAGACTATGGCGAAGCAAATTTGGATCAGGCTGCCTTGGAACAGAACAGAAAATATTTTTATGATTATTTGCAAAAATGGATTCCTTATTTTTGTAAAACTCAATGAAGCAAGTATGTATTTCTGTGCCACTGCTGAAAATGTTGCACTTAATTTTCCTCTGTTCAGTGACTCTTTTTTTTCTAAGTTGGCATTTTTAAGTGTGAATTTCTGTGTAAGGTCTCTTCCTGTCTATTGTGTTGTGATTTTTAAAATATTGGAGTATGTAGGGTGGAGGTAATAGGATTCCCTGAACAAGGATAACTACCAGACAGCAATATTGTCTAGTGAGAAAAGTGATGGAAACCCCAGTGTTGACTGTAAAACTCAAATGGGTATATGGGTTTATGGCCAAGAATATTTGAGTGGAGAGATCCTTCTTTCCAGGTGTATGGGCTAGATAACAAATTTTTCCTTTGGTGATATTGAAAAGAGTTACTACAACCAGAAAAGCATTTTGTTTCTTTTATTATATCATTAGTCTTTTTTTTTTTTTTTTTTTTTTTTTTTGTTGTTGTTGTTGTCTAAACCTTGAAGTGTTCAAAATATCCTTCACCACAGAAAAATTTTTCTATGAAGAGATGGCCAAACCAATTTATATAGACTGGAAAACTATGAGTAAAGGAATTAGGAAGAAGCTACAAATAGATTATGTGAAGCAAAGTCAGAAGGCTACAAAAGTTATAAATAAAATAAAATAAAATAAAATAAAATAAAATAAAATAAAATAAAATAAAATAAAATAAAATAAAATAAAATAAAATAAAATAAAAGCTCTATAAAGTGAAAGGAAGATGGGAACTGGCTCCTTTGTAGAAGAGAACTATGAGACAGACATTAAGAGTCTTGGGAAAGCAAGCCTAGGGAAGATGAGAGCAAGCATCATCTGCAGGTGTGTGAAACTCAGGTAGGTTTACACCAGCAAATCTCAGCAATGCCAGTGAGGAAGCAATCCTGGGCAGCTGCTGCAGCTCAGTCTGCCTAGGTGGGAGTCTGGGAAACTGAAATCACAGGGAAGACTTGAAACCACTTTTGACTTCAGTGGCCTAGCCTGAAAGCTCCTTGCTTTCAGAAAGACACAACTGTGTTTGATGAGTCACAAGGGTGTAGACTTGTGTTACTTGAACAGTTTTGTTGAATACTATTGATTCATTTTTTTTATCTGGACTAAGATAAAACACATTTTTAGTAGTAAGACACAAATTTCCCTCTTGTTTTTCGCTAGCATTGAACATGTGCTAATGGTTTGAACTGCACTGAGTCTCCTTATGCTTCATTTCCTTTAGAAATACATAGGAGACTTAGCTACATAGGAGACTTAGCATGCGGAGTTAGGAATCTTGTGTCAGTTACCAATTCACTGCTGTTCTAGATGTTTCCCACTGATTCTCCTAATATTCAGATATAACCTAAAGTAATATAAGCCTCCTCCAGAATCTATGAGAGATATGGAGGTACTTACTCAGCACATTGCTTTTTTAAGAAAAGGGTGAGTAGAGAGGTCCTTCAGTTCTGATGCTCATATTCAATGAAACACATATTTATCTCCATTTCCATTTCATGAAAAGAGAGTTAATTGCTCCATTCCTTTGTCCTGGACCACTGCCAAGATTTGTTTCCTGGATTGCTGTTATAATCATAAAATCATAGATTGGTTTGGGATGGAAAGGACCCTTAAGAATCATCTAGTTCCAACCCCTCTGTCATGGGCAAGGACACCTTCCACTAGACAAGGTTGCTCAAAGCCCTATCCAACCTGGTATTCAGCGCTTTCAGGGATGGGGCATCCACAGCTTTTCTGGGCAACCTGTTCTAGTGCCACACCACCCTCTGAGTATTTTTCCTTATATCTAATCTAAACCTCTTATATCTAATCTAAAACTCTTTTAGTTTAAAGCCATTACTCCTTGTCCTATCAGTACACTCAGTCCCTCACCAGCTTTCTTGTAGGCCTCCTTTAAGTATTGAAAGGCCAGCTACAAGGTGCCCCTTGGAAGGAAGGAGCCTTTGCTTCTGTAGGTTGAACAACCGCATCTCTGTCATCTTGTAGGAGACAGGAGAGGTGCTCCAGCTCCCTGATCTTCCTCATAGCCCTCCTCTCGACCCACTCCAACAGGTCCACATCCTCCTTATGCTGGGAGCCCCAGAACTGAATGCAGCACTCCAGGTGGGGTCTCACAAGAGCAGAGTGGAGAGGTAGAGTCACCTCCCTTGGACTGCTGGCCACGCTTTCGTTGATGCAGACAAGGATATGGTTTCTTTCTCAGCTGCAAGTACACATTGCCAGCTTATGTCAAGATAAACACAGAATCAGAATCACAGAATCATCTAGGTTGGAAGAGACCTCTAAGATCACTGAGTCCAACCTCTGACCTAACACTAACAAGTCCTCCACTAAACCATATCACTAAGCTCTACATATAAATGTCTTTTAAAGACCTCTAGGGATGGTGACCCAACCACTTCCATGGGCAGCCCATTCCAATGCCTAACAACCCTTTCAGTAAATAAGTTTTTCCTAATATCCAACCTAAACCTCCCCTGGTGCAAATTTAGCCCATTCCCCCTCATCCTGTCGCCAGGCACATGGGAGAATAGACCAACCCCCACCTCGCTACAGCCTCCTCTAAGGTACCTATAGAGAGCGATAAGGTCGCCCCTGCATCCTCTTCTCCAGGCTGAACAAGCCCAGCTTCCTCAGCCTCTCCTCATAAGACTTGTTCTCCAGACCCCTCACCAGCTTCATTGCCCTTCTCTGGACTCTAGAACCTCGAAGTCCTTCTTGTAGCGAGGGGCCTAAAACTGAACACACTACTCGAGGTGTGGCCTCACCAGAGCCGAGTACAGGGGAACAATCACTTCCCTAGACCTGCTGGTCACACTGTTTCTTATGCAAGCCAGGATGCTGTTGGCCTTCTTGGCCACCTGAGCACACTGCTGGCTCATATTCAGCTGACTATCCACCAATACTCCCAGGTCCTTCTCTGCCAGGCAGCTTTCTAACCACTCATCTCCCAGCCTATAGCTCTGCTTGGGGTTGTTGTGCCCCAGGTGCAGGACCTGGCACTTGGCCTTGTTGAACTTCATACAGCTGACCTCAGCCCATCGGTCCAGCCTATCCAGATCCTCTTGCAGAGCCTTCCTACCCTCGAGCAGATCGACACATGCACCTAACTTTGTGTCATCTGCAAACTTACTGGGGGTGCACTCGATTCCCTCATCCAGATCATCGATAAAGATATTAAAGAGGACTGGCCCCACAGTATCGAGCCCTGGGGGACACCACTAGTGACCGGCCTCCAGCTGGATTTGACTCCATTCACCATGACTCTTTGGGCCCAGCTATCCAGCCAGTTTTTAACCCAATGAAGTGTACACCAGTCCAAGATATGAGCAGCCAGTTTCTTGAGGAGAATGCTGTAGGAAACTGTGTCAAAAGCCTTACCGAAGTCAAGGTAGACCACATCCACAGCCTTTACCTTGTCCACCAAGCGTGTCACTTTGTCATAGAAGGAGATCAGGATCGTCAAGCAGGATCTGCCTTTCATAAACCCATGCTGACTGGGCCTGATCGCCTGCTTGCCCTGTAAGTGCCACGTGATGACTCTCAAAATAATCTGCTCCATGAGCTTCCCTGGCACTGAGGTCAAACTAACAGGTCTTCAGTTCCCCGGGTCTACCCTCCGGCCCTTCTTGTAGATGGGCATCACGTTTGCTAGCCGCCAGTCAACTGGAACCTCCCCCGATAGCCAGAACTGCCGATAAATGATGGAAAGCGGCTTGGCCAGCTCCTCTGCTAGTTCTCTCAGTACCCTTGTGTGGATTCCATCTGGCCCCATTGACTTGTGTACATCCATGTGCTGTAGCAGGTCACCATTTCCTCATGGATTATGAGGTCCACATTCTGCTCCCCATCCCCTTCCACCAGCTCAGGGTACTGGGTATCCAGAGAACAACTGGTTTTGCTGCTAAAGACTGAGGCAAAAAGGTATTAAGCACCTCAGCCTTTTCCTCATCTCTTGTAACTAAGGTTTCCCTTGCATCTAGTAAAGGATGGAGATTCTTAGTCCTCCATTTTGCGCTGATGTATTTGTAAAAACATTTTTTGTTATCTTTAATGGCAGTAGCCAGTTTGAGCACCTGATGAGCTTTGGCCTTCCTAATTTTGTCCCTGCACAGCCTCACAACATCCTCCTGAGTGGCCCACCCTCTTTTCCAAAATAATGCTCTTCTGTCTAAGAGCAAGACCAAGGGCAATAGTACTAATATAATGATACTCTATAGTGTGGGAAAAAATATGGAAAACACACTTAATTAGTACACTTCTAACATGCCATGTCTAATATAGTATATGTTGCAATATGGCACAATGGTAGTTCTCAGTTATTTATTTATATAATACAGCCACTCTAAAGGTTATTTTTTTTCTACTTCACTACATCATCATATCCACTCCATATATTTTTTTTATATGTATGTATGTAGGCACTTATGTATTCCCATACTTTCAGCAATTGACCAACATGTTATCAAATGGGGGATTTGAATTCATGACACTTTCCGCATACCCATTTTTCAGAAAATGCTGAGCATGTTTGAGGCTATGGAACAAAGTAATAAATTCAAGACTTAGAATTGCCAGTCACCTCAATGTAGCCATACATTACCAAAACAAAGGTGGGTTTTTGTTGTTGTTGTGCTTTTTGTTTGTTTGTTTGTTTGTTTGTTTTGTTTTGTTTTCATTTTGTTTAGTTTAGTTTTTGACTGTTAAAAAAAAAAAATCCTAAGTAATTCCAAGCAGGAAATGGACATGTTCACTTATATTTGAAAACATCAGGGTGAGAAAAATTATACTTATTAGGGATTTCTTACAAAGAACTGAAATTTAGAAAATGTTTGGAACATCTCTAACACAGTTAGGAAAGGAGTTTTTTGAAGGGCAATTTTTTGTTTTCCATTTGTTTTTGTTTTTTGTTTTTCACTGAGTGAATGTAGAAAGAAAAACTGACATATTGATTCATATATCCAAACAGTAATCCTGTTGTGTATGCCATTGTTCTTTTCCAGATATATTTTCTCACTGGAGGAATAAATATCTGAGTTTAGGCTGATACTTACACACGTGCAAAGAAAAGTTGCACACAATCTCTCTCCTGTCTTTGAAATAGGACTTTAAGTTGGTCATAACCTCATTGTGTACCCCCTTTCTTCAAGAAGTATTTTTTGTATGTGGTGTATATTGGTAGGAAGACACAGTATATGCTTTTTCAAGATTTAAGTATGAATTTCTTTTTCTGGGAGAATTTGAAACAAATGAATCCCTTCCCTTCCCTTCCCTTCCCTTCCCTTCCCTTCCCTTCCCTTCCCTTCCCTTCCCTTCCCTTCCCTTCCCTTCCCTTCCCTTCCCTTCCCTTCCCTTCCCTTCCCTTCCCTTCCCTCCCCTTCCTTTTCTAGAAACAAGTTCTAGAAAAGAACTTGTTTCTAGTTCTTTTAAAAATACCATATTAAAAATAAAAACTAACAATAATAATAAAAAAATGGAGGCAAGTTATATCACCATTTCTCATTCTGGCTTTTGTTTTCTTTTAATGTCTTCTGACTGGGAATATATTTCCATGTATAGCAAGGATATTAAACCCATGCCTGTATCTGTTCACATGTGGATCCTGTGACAGGAGGAGATGTGGATTACATGTGGAACGTGGCAGGAGGTAAAGCCAAAGAGATGGCTGACTGGGTAGAGAATATGACCATAGCTGAATAGCCTCTGCATTGAAAGACAGCAGGGTCATAATTTAGACTGCTTATGTTTCATTTGTTCAGTGTTTTTTCCAGGCAGGTGAGCACCTCCAAGCTCACAGACCCCCACAGCCTTTCTGGCTCTTGAGGGCCTCAACTCAGACTGAATCATACCTCTCTACCAAACTAATCTTGGGGATTAGTCCAAGCATTGAATAGCCACAGAGCTGGCCAAAGAGCAAAAAAATAAATAATTATTTCTAATAATGTACCTAGAGGTATACTTCTGATCCCTGGAATACCAGAAGAAAAAAATACCCAAGTTTTGTTCTCTTTTTATTGTATGTGTATCCTGGCAATAATTGTAGCATTGCGACTACTTTGATGGCTGGATGGGGTATTACAACAGATACAAGGTGGCCTTAAAAACTCTGCATGACTCTGCATTATGGTAACCATTAAAGAGCTAACAGTGCCTGTAGGAACAGACTGTACTAGGGCAAAGGTTCCAGAAACCAGAGAGAAGAGTAGGCAAATGTGCTCATTCCTACACAATTTTAATTAACTGTTTTCAGTACTATCAATACTGGCACTTTCAGTCACAGGCCTTCTGCTTTGGGTTTAATTTCTGTTCCACATATTTCATTATTCTTGTATTAGGGAGTTGCAAACTACAAACAGAATTTCTTCAAGCAGCAATGCCAGTGCAATGAGGTAGCTTCCTCTATACTTTGCATCTAAAGCCAGCTTTTCTTTTCAGTTGCATAAGAAACAAACAAACAAAAAAAAAATCTGGAGAACTTTCATTTGTGTTTTTTTGTTTTGTTTTGTTTTGTTTTTTGTTTTTTCTCTCTTCAACAAAATATAGTGTAACCCAAGCATTATTTTGGTGTTGCCGCACATTCACCAGTGACATTTTCCCAGATTGTCCTCAACATTATGGTTCTCTGCTTTGCAGTGAATATTGTTTCCTTCAAAATTTGTGGCTACTGTTGCCCAAAGACATAATCCTTTTAAAGTGATACACAAGCTTTAAGGATGAGCATGTACTGTATAGGAAGAAAAGGTTATATTAAAAAAGGGAAGAAGATCTTTGGTTTGAGCATGATGAAATTCCGCAGTAAGTTATTAACAGAGCATCCTGAGAATACTATACATTCCACTAGCACATTCAATTTTATATAACTATACAATTCCAAGGTCAAGAAGTTAGGAGAAAAATCTATTCTAATCTATTATTCTTGCAGTACTAAAAAAAAAAAAAAAAAAAAAAAAAAAAGTGCCAATTCAAGCACCAAATACCCTAAATACAGGTGCAAATAGAATAAATAAATTCCAAAATGTGTTTATATGGAGTTAATATCTTTATACTACTAAATTCAGAAAAGCAATTTTGATAAGACCAGCTTGTACCCCAAAATAAATAAATAAATAAATAAGAATAAAAATAAGAACAGTAATTGTGAATTTTTAAGAATATTTTCACCATATAATATTTTGGTCAAAAAAATGCAGTTTTATAACAAAAAAGGAAGGTCACACATATTAATTACAAAAACAGCATGACTGAGACTGAAAAATTAAAGCAGATATTTAAAATAGATCTACCTATTTGAAAATGAGGTAAATTAATGGAAATGAATGTAAATCAAAAATTAAGACTTAAAATTGATTAAGGAAACTAAAATTTGTAATGAACAAGGAGAACCAATATAATATTAAACCTTTTCTAGTTGTCAGTGGGAGAATTGTTAACTGCAGTATGAAAAGGATAGAGCTGTTCAGGAAATATGCTATCAGATAAAGTTGAATAGGATACTAAAAGGAGAATTTGAACACTTTTTTCATGTTCACTACATGGGGGGAAAACAGAGGTTCTATTCATACTTTATTGATATCATAAAAATATGTAGATAGATAGGTAAACATCCTGATGTGATTTTAAAGAGGTTATCAAGTCCATTTCCTGACCCCAAAGTACCTTTGTCTTTTATGACAGCTGTTTGTCTAATCTGTTTTTACAGACCTCCAGCTCTAAAAACTCTGCTGCCTATCTTGATAATCTATTCTAGTGTTCTGTGTTTTCTTGTCAAGTCATTTTCCATCTAACCTTTTCAATATTTTACATTTTTCACTTCAGAGTAAGCCCACTGCTTATTGTCCAGTTCTCCATTGTCACTGAGAACAGTTTATGCCTTTCATCCTTGCAAAACCTTTTTATGTATATTAAAACCTTTTATGTATATTAACACTGATGTTATGCCAACTCCAACTCCTGTCATCATAGGTTATGTTTTCTAGACCTCTGATCATTTTCATCTCCTCTGGATTAGCTCCAATTTCTTCATATCTTTCTTGAAGTGCACTGATCAAAATTGAGCTCCAGCTGAGGCTTTACCAGTGTTAAGTGGAGCAGAAGAATTATTTCATACGTCTTGTCTTGTTTATACATCCTACTGTGATGTTAGCCTTTTCCGCAACATCAGAACATTGCTGACTTGTGTTCAAACTATGATTCACCTAAACCCCCAGATGAGCTTCCAAAAAATGGCTGTCATCCTGTTTGTTGTTGTTGGTTGTTTGTTTGTTTTGTTCTGTTTTCCATCCTGTATCTGCGTGGCTGATTTTTTTTTCTTACTCTTGTTACTACCGAATATTATGCAGTCCTTTTTAAAATTTCTTCTTTTTTTTTTTCTTTTTTTTTTTTTTTTTTCTAGACAATTTCCTCATTTCACTAAGGTGCTTTTGATTTCTCTTCCTACCTTCTGCTCAGCTGTAAATATAATCAGCATCTTTTCTCTTCCCTCCTACAGGTCAATAAGTCACAAAAATATTAAGCACACCAATATGAAATTAAGCACGCCAATATAGTGAATAGCAGCGTGGGGCTGGATATGTCCTGCCATATACTGTGGACCATTGCAAACAACTGTCTAGAACTGCTATCCGTCTGATTTTGCACATAGTTTATATTCAACAGAATATGTTCTAGGGATCCTTGTAAGATGGTCAAAAACTTCACAAAATGAAGATGTAGAACAACTCCTGTGCATTCTCTGTTCTGTTACTGTGTTACAGAAAGAAATTAGGGATGGTTTGTTTTTTGGCCAACCCCTATTATTTCTGAGTCTGTTGAAATATTTTCCACTTTGACAGAAGATACTAAACAAAAACTACTAAAACTTGACATTTCAACCAGCAGATAAAGGTTAACTTGCATCCAAGATTTCAATAAGTGCTGTTTAAATTGTTAATATTATTTGCCAGTAAGTTCGGAAAGAGTAGGGACATTCCAATAGAACATGAAAACACTAATGTCATGCCAGTATTCATAAAAGATAGATAGGGTAAAACAGTTATTATCCTGGTATTATCAAACATTTGTTCTGGTCCAGCTAACTAAATATCTGATGAAGGAGTTCATTAATAAAGATTAAGAGAATGTGATATAATAGAAGCCAATTAATATGTCTTTATGATAAACTGTATTTTCACAAACATATTTTGTATCTTAATGATAATAACATTGACTGATAAATGTGGAAGAATCCATACAATACTGGTGAACCTTTTTTAAATACTTGACTTGTTAATGTGTTACACTTTATTAAATGAAATGAAATGAAATGAAATGAAATGAAATAAAATAAAATAAAATAAAATAAAATAAAATAAAATAAAATAAAATAAAATAAAATAAAATAAAATAAAATAAAATAAAATATAGAAAACCAAAACAGAAAAGTAGTTAATACAGTCATAAATTAAATGTAACTGTTCACAGGAAATCATTTCTGAGTGGGTAAGTTTCTGTGGTGTTCCAGAGAGGATAATCTGGCAATAAATTATTTTCCATGTGTATTGCTTTCCTGGGGAAGCATGTGAAGTCATTTCTGATACATTTTCTGGTGACAAAATGATGACTGGAGTACTGATAAAGAAAGAGGGGGTGCTGCCTTTAAGACGGGTACAAGGAAACCTTAGAAGTTTTTAGATGCCACCTGTAATATATGTTTAAGAGAAAAGTAATGTATCTCAGAATTTTATCATGGCAAATGTCTCATAAAGTCCAGACTTTGATCAGCCTGAAGCCACAGTGGGTAGCAGTTCATGCTGAAAGACTACAGCATGTTCCATAACTGCATGAAGAATGTATTGAACTGAAGTAAAGAAGTTTTTATATCGTTTAAAAGAATTCCTGGGTTTTTCACAGCTCCAGAAACATTATGTCTGATTCTGTGCATTACAAGTTTGGTTAAAACATGGCAAACATAGTTTGTTAGGATGTCAAGAATCTCCACCTATTATTGCATAGAGATAATTAAGAAATAACTCAATTGGAGCAAAATTTTTTTTTTTTTTTTTAAATAAACATTTGCATATAGTGGTAGCTCTGTAAAAATCTCATTCTTTGATTTTTATTTTTTTTCATGTTTCAGGTGTTAGAAATGGCAAAAAAAAAGAATGAAAATGTGTGAATACAAACTGTAAATATGTAAATACATAATTAGAGTGTAAATACATAATTAGAGTGTCTGTATTTATATTCCCTAAATTTTTGTCTTTTAGTACACATACATATAAAAAGAAATGCCTGGCTTTTAATCTCTTCATACTGGGAAAAAAAAAAATATATATATATATATATATATTTTACATTTTTCTCCACAATGCCTCTCCTTTTTTTTTCAGTGAACTCTTACAGTTTCTTAACAACTTTATGATATTTTCTTTTACTTTTTGTATAAATTGTCACTGATTTTTGTTTGCTTGTTTCTACAGTCTTTCAGACATGCCTGTAAAGAATGGGATAAAGCTGACCAAGACAAAAGCTGATTTAATGTAGAATTTGTACATCATGAGCCAGAAATGTCACTAATGCATGTCTTGCATGATCTCACACAGGGTGTGAAATCAATTGGAAGTTGATTTTTAAGTCTGCTGAGAAATAGACTCTGTGCCTACCTGAGGGGGGAAAAGAAAAAAAGAAAAAAAAAAAAAAAAAGAAAAAACAACATAGGGATGAATGGTGATGGTATTTGCACTCATCCAGTTAGCTCTTCCAGACAAGAATGAACACCATCTCAACTGAAACCACTAATAGTGCAGCCCATTTGTTTCAATGCACCACAAGAAGTCACATAGAGAAGTGTATTCTTCAGTAACAAAAATGAGCTTGCAGATTTTTCTAGCCTTTTGCAGACATAAACATTAGTCAATTTCTGAGATTTTCCTGTAATCTATCCTAATTATATTTGTACAGTATTTTTTCATCATTAGGAATGTGAACTTAAATGCATAGAGGACATTTCTAACCTGCCAGTACTGAAACAAAACCACATTGATATACTGGGAGTGTTTTCTCTTTTGAATTCTACTTCAATGCTCTATTTAGGAGAGATGTTTTTATTAACTCTTACAACTTGCACAGCATTTTTGTTGTCCATTTGTCATTTTGTTCATTCATCACTCTTTCCTTCAGAATTCAGAACTGCATCAGTTGTCAATTTTTATGGCTTCTATCTCATCCGTTTTCTAAGACTTAATACACCCAAAAGATACTTCTCTCATTTACAGAGAGAAAAACTAATTCATTAATTATTTTATTTTATTTTATTTTATTTTATTTTATTTTATTTTATTTTATTTTATTTTATTTTATTTTATAGAGCTCCCAAAGGGCTGCTGCATTTTCTTTAACTCTGGTAACAGGGAATATCATTGAGTGATTAATCCAAAAGACCAACAATGCATTTTCACAGTAGAGATAATCCATTTCTTGGAGTCATGAAAGAGGTATTAGGTTTTATTTTCAAAGACAACTGAAAAGCAGATGAAAGGAAAATACAGGATTGGGCTGACTGACAAGATGACAGTATTTCCTGTGCTGTTTGAATAGCATCTCATAGCTGTAGTGTTAATCCTGAGAGATGCCTTCAGTAATAAGTTCACAGTAGAGATGACAACAGAGTGCCAAATGCATATTTTAAGTCAGGCAAAACCAACTGAAGCTAGTTATTTTTTTCGTGTGTGTTTTCTCTTAATAGTACATCATCCATTTAAAAACTGAAAACCATCAGCAAAGAAGCACTAGAGAAGAAAAAAGTGTTGATGGGAAATCTTTCATTAATCAGGAGTTACCCACTGGAGGAGATTTTGTTCTCTGTTTCTGGTTGCTTCTGTATATATTCTATACAAAGTCCTCATTTCTTACAGTAATGAATAGCTCTTGAAGTTACCAAACGACAGACCTAAGCAAAGTTCCTTGTTGTTGCTCGACTATTTTCCATCTATTCTTGCCAAAAACTATTTTGAAAATTCTACTAGTTTTCTAGTTGTATTCTTTCATATGCTACAAGCACAAAGAAAAAAAAAAAAAAGTAACAACACAAAGACAACATAAAAGTTTTTGTTATTTAATGAGGAATTGAATTTAGACAATAATGCTATGACAGTTATATAGTGTGTCTTTAATACGTGCCTATCCTGGTATATCCAGTATACAGTAATAAAGATCAGTATATTGTATCAATATTTTTTATTGATCAATATACAGTATAATAAATATCACTAGTAAGTTATAACATAGGTTGAAAAATTAAATGCTAGAAAGCTAGGAAAAGGTAGCTTTACACATCTACAGAACCTAATTCCCTTCACTTGCACATTGGAGGCACATAAACATGTGGCTATGTAATCAAGTCCAACATGTAATGAGTATGTCTACAGTGATAATACTGACTTGACCACATTGGTCGGGGGGCATGGATCAATACCTCCACATTGTGCCTTAACGATATATTAGTTGCAGTTTGTTGCACTCTTTAGTGTTCTTCATTCTATTTAGCATTTTGGGATTCTCATTCTATTGCTGCTGCTCCTGCTGCTGCCTTAAAACTTTGTAAAACACAATTCTGTTACTGTGCTGTGTTCTCCAGGAGTGGGAAATATATATATATATAGCATTGGGAGCTTAAGATCAGTCTTTACATAAAAAACTAGGTTAAAAATGTGAGCAGTAAAAGGGAGATGGAGTGCTCTCTTGCTCTCTTGCTCCAGGAGCTTCCATCTCAGAGCTAACTCACTACCCTAACCTTGTCAGAATGACTTCCCCCAGGTCTGGTGTCCATCAGACTCCAAAACAGACTACTATGTCAGACAGCAGCTCATCCATCAGTACAATGAGTTTATAACACATCCCCACCTCCTTAAGACCTTTTACTTGTCAGAATTTTTATTTTTATTTTCTTTTCATTTACAGAACTGTTAGTTTTTAGAGAGCTCTTTCCTGCTTTGCTAAGCTGTCACCTTGGCAAGACACTTAATTAAAAAGAGGAAAAAGAAAGAAGTCAGATGGCAAATGCCTCCTACTGTTACTGCCATCCCCTTCTCCAGCTACTGCAAGCAGCACATTTGAATTTTTGCTGTTTGCATAGCTTAAACATCACTCCAATTTGGTTTATTCACTTTAGATTGCATATCATTATTCCTCTCCTCTCCTCTCCTCTCCTCTCCTCTCCTCTCCTCTCCTCTCCTCTCCTCTCCTCTCCTCTCCTCTCCTCTCCTCTCCTCTCCTCTCCTCTCCTCTCCTCTCCTCTCCTCTCCTCTCCTCTCCTCTCCTCTCCTCTCCTCTCCTCTCCTCTCCTCTCCTCTCCTCTCCTCTCCTCCCTCCTAAATTATAAAAATAAAAATAAAATAAGACAAAGGTTGGACTTAGAAATAAAGCATTGTCTTTAGCTTTATATCATTGCCCTTTTTTTTTTTTTTTCTGAAAGATTTTTTTGTGAACTGAAGCAAACACTACACCTTGAAAAAGACCTCTTGCACCTACATGGAGGTCTAGATGGCTAAAATAAATTTGTCAACATGGTATTGTAAAGTGCATTCCTGGAAGCTGTTGGGCCCTTAATCCCATGATTTAAAAGTAGCTAATTGTAGGGATGAGAAGAGACCTGAATTAGACATTTTAATGTTGCAAGGTTTTAAATCACTACAATCTGAAGTCCAGCAACTCAAGAGAAAATGAATCATTCAACATAACATTTACTGCAATGAACTTCAATATTATCTATCAAAATGTTTTTGTTAAAATTTTTGCTTTCCAGTTAAAAAGTTAGATTTTTTTTTATGTGTAAGATTTTATTTTATTTATTAAAAATAAATGCATTTTTCAATAGTCTATCTTCCCCAAAGCAAAAGAATTTCATCCTAAAACTGTAAGGGATGTGGGTTTCTACTGGATCAAATTCAATTTGCCAATAAGAGATGTTTACTTATTCAAAGAAAAAAGGGAATAGGAGGGGTAGGATCAGCATGAAAAGCTGAAGAGAGGATAGATGGGAGGGGAAAATGCACACATCATCTGAAACAGGGCTCCTTTAGACTTTTCACAACACCTGAACCAAATTTTATAGTTTTACAGAATTGGCAATATCAAACAGATGCCCAAGTAAATCCCCATATTTGATTACTTTTATGAACTTTTAGCCTGTGTATTCAAAGTTTACAGAATACTGAAGTCTTCTATGATCCAATTTTGAATTTTGAGATCATCCCTGATTATTTTCCTTTCCTTGCATTTGAGTACTTTGAGATTTTGGCTGGGAAAGAAGTGTTGAAATACCGTGACCAAAACTAAAATTGTGGTATTTTTGGACAGAGTGGAAACAGGAAAGATTAATAACCTTACAAAACAGCCTTTTTCTCTCAAGACTTCCAGCTTAATTTTGTAGTTCCAAGGAGCTATATCCTTTTCAGCCTGAAGATATACAACATGACTATTGAAAAGTTATTTCACGTAGCAGGCTAAAGTGATGGAGTTTTGTGTAGAACAATGCAAACATGTAGGTTCTTACATGCCAGGGAAACATGGCTGTATGTCAAAGCTTTGAGAGGTTACATCTCAGCTCTAATATGAGAGCACATGCTACAGAGAAATATTCTGGGCTGCAAAAAGATGACCTGATTTCACAGGATTCTCAATGGAATGCCACAAGAAGATGAACTCTGCAGAAAATCTGCTTCCTCAAGTTTAGGAGATGTTTGGGACTTCTTCCTCTGGAGCAATACTTATTTGTCCCAATTTGTTCTTTTAATTCCTGGGTCATGCCTGTACTATGCAACATTCCATTGTTGAAAGCCATCAGGATCTATCTGGGAAAAAAAAAAAAAAAAAAGTGAATTTGCTAGGATACAAGTATAAAAGTTTTCCTGAGTCCAGTCCTTCCCAAGATGTGCTGAAATCCACAGCTGTCATTCTAGTTTTCATACACTTCTCTTCTTCTTTTGGTCCCAACTTCTTGATTAGTTCTGTCCTTACAGAACCCAATTGAATAATTCAGCTGATATGTAGCCAGCCTTTTTGACCAGAGCAGTCTGGTTTGGCATGGCATGGCTCGATATGTTTAGACACATTTAAACAGACAGAAACTTGAAGATCTTCTTTTTCACATAAAAAAACTTTTGCAAACAAAATGCTTTTACTTCTGGGCACATTTAGTGAAAGCCAAACATACAAGCTGAAAGAAAAATAAAGCGCTGATCACAGAATGTGTTATCTCCCTTTCCTGCTTATGTTGCTCCCAATAAAGAAGTCTGATTTCATCTTCCATTGCTCTGTGATCAAGAAGAGGCATATTTTTTGAACCAAGGCCTGTCATGTGCTTGCAGAGTGCCTTTATCCTGGGCTGCTGATGCTATTCCACTTAAATACAAGATGAAGATGTTTTGCTTAGGTTTGCGCGACTATGAGCAACAGCATTCTGATTGTTAGGATATTCTCTGCTGTTAGGAAGACCCAGTTTGGAGTCCCTGATCCAGACAATATCTGAAATTGTACATCCTTTTAAAAACAGATTACTAACAATACTTTAATGAAGAAAAAAAAAAAAAAAAAAAGTTTACTTTTGCATGAAATTACTTTTATGGATCAAATACATTTCTTCTTATCCCAATTTCATCTGAAGACAGAACCTTCAGTAAAAGCCCTCCAGTCTGCCATCTTAATGACTATTTTATTTACCTGGTCATACAACATACCTGATGCCTGAAGTCACTGGAGAGCTTGCTCATGTGAGAATCGATGCAGTCTTACTGTAGCTGGTAAGGAAGAGCTGCCTCAGGCTAAAGGGCCCCAAGTACCAAGTTATCAACATGGTGTTCCATGTTGGCAGGTGGCCCCAACTTGTTCCTTATACCAAGATTCCTCCTTGCTACTCTAAATCACCGAGTTAAATGCATGTGTAGCTGTATTTAATGCAGTGCAGCAGCTGCAAACATGAGTTGCCAATAGCATGAGACAACAGCTCTCTGCAGACTACTCCTGGTGAGCAGACCACAGTTTGGAAACCACTGAACTAGCCAATGTTTACAAAGGGCTCTGAAGAGGTAATTGCTATGTAAGTGGTAAGAAATATTATTTCTAGCTAGCAAAAAATAAAATATATAGAAATGATATGATATACAATACATCATACTATGGAAACAAGGAAAACCTTGGTTTTGGTTACAGTTTTGTGGAATCGGAGATGAAGGGGAGTCATGTTGTGTTCAAGATTAACACACAACTAGTAAAAGAACACATATGAAAATGTTTGAAGAAAGAATATTTTTTAAAGGTACCAGGCCAATATTTGGATCCTACTGACCTGGCTTTTCTTACAACAGCACACGTCCTGGGGCATCCTCCATATTCACCTGCACCATAGCTCTTGCAGATAAAAGTAATGCTCAGAGAAACATGAATCTCTCTCTCATCATATGGCTGCTCCTTAGATTAGAAACTGTGACAATCACATTTATAGGTATATACTGGTGAAGATATTTTTGCCAGTTAAGTTAGTGACTTCTGGATTCCTGGTTTTTTTTTTTTTTTTTTTTTTTTTTATTATTATTTCCAGAGGATCCCTGCACTGCTGTGCTTCATACCTCAACCCTCCCCTGAACTATGTAAAACAGGGATGGTCTACAACCCCTGTTTTGCAGAACAGAAACTGCACCACAAAAAAGAAGTTCAGATTTTCAAATGAGATTGGATACCTCATTCTTTGCTGGATTTCTGTGGGTCTTAGGTGTTTATATATCTCTAAAACTTGCGTGACAGACTGGGGATCACACAGAAATCTATTGGGACCCCTTGAAATTGTTTCCAGCTTTCCAAAATCCAGATTGAACACTTTAAGTGGCAGGATATGTTCACTGTTCCAAGCTTCTGATCCTATAACATTCGTATTTGTAAGCTTTTATTTGCAAGCAATAAAGACAAGGAAGTCATTGGTTTTGAAGGTTGACAGCCACAACTTTACTGTAATCACAGCACTCCATGCCCCCATTCTGTAAGGAATACATTAAAATGGTACGATCTGTGATGAAATAATTAGTGTTGGCTCTGTGGTGAACATACAGGGTGAGACCAGAAATGCTGGTTAAATGCTGTTTGCATATTGAACCCCTTCTTTAAGCCCCAGCCTCTAATAATATATCAGAAGAAGGCAAGTCAGCATACAGATGTCTGATATTTAGTTATTTTGTGGGTTGTATATGGTCTTGCTGAAAGTGTGTCCAATCCCACATATGGCAATACTATCTTTGCAAGTAGAGTCAGAATCTATTTGCAGATAAGGGCAGGAGCAGTCAAAATGGGTTCAAGTTTTTATGGTTATTTAAATACCCAACAAAGAACCTGTAATCCCAGTCCTGCAATTCCACTCACTTGAATGGAATTCAGTAATAATGCCTCATTCTTAAAGGATACTTTCTATCCTAAGTGTATCCTGAGTGGCTTTACAAATGGATATGCATATCTTTACCCTTTTTTGCAAGCTGAGAAACCAATGCACACAGAGATGAAATAATACAAGCTGGAAAGCCAGCAATCAGACAGGGATAAATCCCAGGCAACGTGAATCCGATGTGCTCTTCAGTGAACTGGGGGAGCTTTGAAAGTACATGCAGGAGTAAAGTCATGGCTTCTGCCTTCAAAGACAAAAAAAATCCATCATACTTGAAATAATTTAATTCCTCACATCTCATATGGGCTCATTTATATCTTCAGGAACTGCTTTTCAATTAGCAGTTGTGAATGTATTTTACCTGACTTTTTTTCAAAATCTGCCTGTGGAAGAAAACATTTATAGTTAAAGAGACACTGAAAGTGGAGAGACCTGAGCTATGCCTTCCCTTACTCTCAGTTCCTGATTCCATCCACATACGAATAACTTCATACATGAGGAGTCACAAGCACTTATTGAGGTGTTTCATACTTCAAGCTAAATCAATATAGAAATTGGAAAGATTATTCTTATCTTATGCAACATCGTTAAAGTGTTTTTGAATTGACTCAGTAAGTTAGAGGAACAAGATCTATGGGAATTTGGAAACTGTGCCCATAAATGCTTTGCAATTATTTGTGTGTAAAAAACCCACCCATTATTAAGTACAAGGCAGAAAAGCAGGAATCATTTATTGGAATTATGTTGTTTCTAGTGTGTAGAGTAGATATGGCTTGTTTTGTCAAAGAGATACTGAAGAGTCACTTCTGAAAATGATGTCCATCTCCAATCCACCCCCCCTCTCCCCATCCCAACATTACTAGGATTTCTTCCAGTTGTCATTGTAATATCTGAATGATCAATCTGGCTTAAAAATAAATAAATAAGAAAACAAATAAATAAATAAACAAACAAATTTTTAAGTCTTGGCAAAGTTTTTTAATGGGAGCTGCATGGCTCAGATTCCATGGAAAATCTAGTCTTGCTAAAGTACTTAAATTACAATCTCTTCTCAGACTTGGAAGCATTAGTTCTGACCCCTTTCCCATGAAACTGGAATCAGCTTTGTCTTGCACTTTTACAGTGCCATCCAGTCATCCCACGTCTCTTCTCTGCTCAGTATTACAAACACAATTTTTTAGTGATGGACACCTTTCCATATCTGGCTGCATCTGTACTAGCTCCATGGGTCAACTCGTCCCACTCAGAACTGTAAGCCCATTCCACTTGTTTCAGTTCTCTTCCAGCCCTTCCCATTTCTCCTGCAACCAGCTGGAGGTTATTGCTACACCTAACCTGTCACCAGAGCTACTTGAAAAAAAAACTTATAAAGAAAAATGAGCCAGTCTCTTAAGCAGATGTGATCACGTTCTTTGCCAGTTCCTGACTGAAACAAGACACAGGGCATTTACACTGTTTTTAGTACAACTGAGGAGTAATTGAGTGGAAGCAGCAATATATATATATATATTTATGTATTTATATATATAATTTATATATATATGTATGTTTCATATAGAAATACATAGTCATAAATATACATATATAATATATATATATTACTGTTTTTTCAGTACACCAGTCAGGAAAATCAGTCACAATAGAATTGTCTTTGTTTGATGAAAAGGAAAAAAAAAAAAAAAAAAAAAAGACTTGAAAGAGATCTAAATTGCCAGGCTGAATGGAAAATCTTTTCATAAGACAACACAAGTGGAAGTCCCCAAATAAAAGGGTATGTTGCCAGGAAAAACTACCTTTGAGCCAATGTAACAATGACAACAACGTGCAGAAACCAGTAAGAAAACAAATACAGATAGAATAAAAGAAAGGCTCTAGAAACTCAGAAAGAGTAAGGGTACAAATGGAACTGTCAAACTAAATGCTGTTTTATAAACCACTGAGATGAATAATAAAAAGGTAAAATTGATAAAAAACTGCAGATGTTTTAGCATCAGTTCATTAACCTCTCCTTCCACACATGGTTACGGAATTGAAGCTGGCCCCCTAAATAACATGAGTCTCTTCAGCTGCAGAGAGTATACTGAGAAGATACAGATAAAGAATAAAGCTGTGGTCAGAATCAGCATCTTCTCTGTAGGCTGAAGGTAGTTTGTGTGTGGGACATGTCAACTCAGTCACCTTGCAGAGGTCTTCAAAACAGGAGCGTTGCCCATGCTCAAAGACCATGCCTGCTCAGAAAGAGCAGGGTCCATTGCAAAAGGGCGAAATTCCTATGAGCCCCACTGGGCTCATACCCAGCCAGACACCGCAGAAGTCTCTCCACAAGCATCTGGGCTTTGGTCCCAGTGGGCTCTGGGGAATTGGTCTGGAAGCAAGTTTAAAAAATGGCAATGTTGGCAAAGAAATTAAGATGACCTCTTATCATGGTGTGCTCCCTTCTCCTCATAGGCTGCAGTTTGCCAAGCATCCATACCGGCATGTGAACTTGAACATCATGCTCAGGCCTGCAAGATCCTGTATGGTCTGGAGGGTGTATTTAAGCCTTTCCCTGCACAGACTATGGGTCTGGGCAAGGCAATTCTGGCCTGTCCCTGCTATATTAATTTTCTTTCTTTGTGCTGTGAAGTCTCCCTTTAAGGGTCACACAGAGGGTCAAGAGAAGTTCAGAAATATTGAGGGAATCTTGTGGAGGGACACAAAGGCTCAAGAGGAAAATTAGGCACTAGCCGGAGCCAGTGAAGACCAGCAGCTGCTGGCACCTCTCCCCTGAGCTCCAGTAATGACTCTAGAATTTCCATCTTGTCTTCTCCATGATAAAGCAAACACCATCTCTCACAGAAAATTCAGGAGAAAGACCCTATATTCTATATACCCTATAGGGTAGAATACAAAGTTTGGTATTCAAATTTAGCCTGAAGAATTGTATCCTTATCCAAAGCTTTTTAGAAGGGTATAATACTCTTTTAGGGTATATACTCTTTTATGCCTGCACAAATGAACTGGAAATCTCATCATCTGTTTTTTTCATGAAAATGTCAGGGATCTTTGCTCCTTTCAGTCCTGCAAATAACACTGTTTCCTCATAAAACTGTGCCCTTGCATATACAGAATGCCTCCAAACCTCAAGAGCTACTATTGGTTTGGGGCAAACTTCTTAGGGATGAAAGATGGAAAACATTCAGTTTCTAACCTGAATTATCTCCCCATCAAATCCAAACTTTCCATGGCCTTCATGTGCCATTTGTTAAGCACAGCTTGCCTGTATCAATGCCCAGTACATCCAGATTATTGTTATTTTTTGTTTTCCTTTTTTTTTCCAGGTTTATATTCCTCCTCTTCTCTTAACCATACAAGCAGACTTTTTCTTTCATGTTTTGGCTGGCAAGTGATGTGAAAATCTTGCACACCCAGATGCTTCCAAGCAACCCTCCAGGACAGGTTGTTACTGCCGCTAGTATTCAACTGCTAATGACAAGTACTATAGCAATGCCCGAAGGACAGTAATGTGACAGAAAACCTTGCCTCGGGAAGGTGCTTGACATTCTGGCCCCTGACAAATGCGTGTGTTTGTGCCCTCATAGATCAAGGTCCTGCAGAATTCTGTGTTTTCCTTGGAGTCAGATTTAGGAGGGATGTCTGGCTCCTAGACTGATCCAGGCTTGTTTTCCAAAGTTAACTTCATGTCATTTGGAATATATTATTCACAAAATCACTAGTCTGAGAGAAAGAGAGCCTGAGAATGATTAAATACTTTAAATAAAAGAAGACGAATAATGTGAGAAACTACCACTAGCCTAATTTTTACTGTCCATTACATTTCATGTTGGATGATTTAATTAATGAACTTGTCTGCAGCTAGTTCCATACAGAAAACGTCATGTGTTTCATTATTTATATGCTCATTGGTGTGGTTTCTTTGTTTTGATTTTTTGTTTTGTTTAATTTTGTTCTGTACCCCCAGCTCATTGAAGGAGAAACATGATGTTCAAAAGACTGTTTATATTAAAAAAACAACAACAACAAAGCAACAGACCCAAACCACAGTCCTGTGCTTGTCTATAGCTAACAGTTAATAATAGATAAATAGGGTCTAATAAAATAAAAGTCTACATGGCCACTTGCCCAAAACACAGAGCAAGTTGGAGGTTTGGAAAAGCTGAGTTGTTTATTCCCTGGAGCACACCTCTGGAGCTAATACAGTCAGTAAGGAAAGAAAGTCAAAGACCACATTCTGTAAAGAAAGTCATCGCACAGGATTCCTGAATCAGTCAGGCAAAAGCAGAACTGATTACCAAGCATACTAAACAGTGGTCAAATTTCTGCTAAAGAAATTTTTATTCACTCTTAAGAAGTATTTTCAGAAGTGACTAAGCCTCAACTGCAAAAAGGCAACCTGTTAAAGATGAAAAATAAGAGTGAAATCTTCAGGCCTAGCTGTCTAATCTCTTCAGACCTGTCTTTTGAAAACAGCACAAAATTTTAAGAATAGATGCCTGTGAGTTTTAGAAATAGAAATATATAACCTGTGAGGCCTATATAAAATCTGAATACTGATTTAACTAAATCAGTCTAGAACTTGTCTGTATTTGGAAAGTGATTAAAATAATTTTTGTGTTATAATCCAATATGAAATCATTTCCATTAGAAATGCTATTCTGAAATACAAGTCTCTTTATTCCACCATCATTACTATGCTGTTGAAGTGGTAGGTTCTGGTTGCATTCCTCAGTGCCAATAAGCACTCAAAAACCTTACTTCAGAATGTTCAAGAGATGTGAATGGGGACAAGTGGCTTATTGTTGAAGGTCCAGAGACAGATTGCAAGTGTCATTCTTTACTTGCTTATTAGCAGTTAATTTTCTATACAAGTATCAAGACAGTGAAAAAAAAAAAAATGTGCAATTTTTTGAATAGCTGTGACTTCATGGAATTGTTATTGAGATAAAATTTTACACTTCTCCATCCTTAATACTAAGCCTAAATTGTTTCATTTCTGACTTACATGAAATCACAACAAACATGTCTCAGAGATGCATATCAATAACAGGAAACAGTTTATAGTGCTGTTTTCACCAACATAATTAAACTGGTTCTAAGCTGTTCTGGTTCTAATCAGGATGGTTGCTGCTGTACTAGGAAATATGTAGTCTGTTTCTCTCACTGCTCCTGACTTGCTTTTGCCCATTCCACTAGCTTGCTCTTCTTTGGACTTCTTCATATCACAATCTTCCCATTTTCTAAAAAGGTACTTTAGTTTATGAAACGATTTTAAATTGCAATAGGAAAAGTATGTCTTTAGGTAGTTGATATTATAAAATCTCTTAGTAACAGTCTAGCCAAATGTCCTGAGAGTACTACCACTTTTTCTTATTATTACACATGGGTTTTGAGAGGAAGAAATTTCCTTCTTAGCTCTGCTTATCTCAGCATTTCTGTTTCAATGCTACCTTGAAGCTGAACAAAGGTGGCTGTGAGCCAGGGATAAGTGAAGCCAGACACAGACCATGGACAGTAGGGCAAGTCATGTCAAAGACCTGACAATTATAAATGCAGGAGAGAAGGAAGAGGAACTAGTGTGGTCTAAAATACTTTACAATCTAACCGTAGGCATGTATACAATTTTCTCTGCAGTGGGAAACACTGGGACTTCTATCATGTCACTTCTATCTACAGTTTCCTATTATTGATGTATTTGCAGGGATAGTTTCTGAATGGTGTAAATTGCAGAAATTGGAGAGGAAAGAAGAAAAAGGACATGCCCTTTACTTCCCCTTTAGATGATATTTCCACTGTCATTTTATGGAGGTCCTGCCTTTCTGTTAATTCACGTTATTTTTCATCTGTAGATGACAGGGAATAGATTTTCCCAAACAAAAATATGTAGAAATCATTATATAGTTCTGCTGTGTAGAGCAGGGCCTATATTTTAAACTGTAAGGTCTAGGCTGTATACAAAAGAGAAACATCATGAGTTTAGGTTTCAGAACAAAGATATACTTAGTAAGCTCTTGGTGTCCCAGTATGTCACTTGTCTTCTAAGTTATAAAAAAATCATAGTTAAAAAGACAATTGTCATCTTTTGCATTTGAACTAGAACTACTCGGGGAAAACCAATAGAAAAAAATATAATTGTAGTAAAATATATTGTATATACTGTGCTGGAATATATTGTGCTGAATATATTGTGCTGGAAAGCTGAAGCAAAGAAGACAAAATCTCAGAGGAAGAGAGAGAGGCATATCTCATGTCATATTCATTGTATCACAATAAAAAGCAACATTCAGAAACCAATGAGGTTAATCTAAGAGATACTACTTATGGATATAAGTAAGAAGAAAATATGCTTTGGACAAATAATACTAATACTGAGTCTACAGAAATCAATACTAAGATTCTCATCGTCTTACAGGGGCTTGTATTTCATCCAAAGCTATATTCCATATTTTCTGATGTGCAAACCACTTGGGCATGCAAAGAACACTGAATTATCAGCCTGTCTTTTAGCTTTATAAAACTTATAGTTTTGCTGAAAGTGAGAGACAGATAAAATGAGAGGAAATGGCAAGTAATTCGGGAGTAAGAATTAGTGACAAGTAAGGAGAAGAAAAGGCAAAATGGAAGAGGAACATTTATTCAAGATTTATAACTACCCTTTAGAGATAAGGAGCTCTTGATAATGAAACAAACTGTCTGACACAAAATCTTCACTGGTAAGAGAAAAGTCAAATGTGTGTTCAAGTTATCCATTAAACCATTGTATCCACGGTGCTTCTTTCATAATGCCAGATTACAAAAATATTGAAGTGGCTATGTCTAGAGCTACATCATGTTCTGTCTTTCAGTTGAGCCCAGTAGAAGCAAGCATTGCCATATAAGCTTTCATCTGCAGGCATCAAAATGTAATCAGATCTTTTCTGAGTCCTTTAGCTTCACATATTTCTTTAACAGCTTATAAATACTAGCCTGTACATGTGGAGGCCAGGCTTGGGAATGAGGAGTGAAATGAATGAACTTTAGTAATTCACAATAATCTTTAGGATCAGAGAGCTGCCTGTGGTGGAGATGACACAGTTCCCAAATCAGGGCATTTGCTCACTGCCTCTCTCACTGCCTTTCAGCCAGAGTTAAGCTGGCTAAAATTACTAGACCAATTTTGAGTAAAGCCACTGTGCTGGCATGTTTTCCTTAATTCTGGATGGGATTTTCCCAGGAAATTTCACTGATCCACACAAATTTGCAATACGCAAAGGCCACATATTAAAATGCCTTCTCAAAAATTAAGATTATGCAAAGGGGGAGAGGAAGAATAAAGATAAGACGTACTTTGTCCTAAATTTATCTGTATCTGGGTGGGTGGGGTGTGGAGAGTGAAAAGCTGTCCAGAAAAGGCCAACTATAATTCAAATGACAAGCAAAACAACTAATTATAGCAGCTGTTGGGATGAACTAATAATTTCTGTCTTCCCTGAATTCTTCCCATCATTGCTATTGATGGTTCAGCTCCTCTTGTAAGAGGTCTGAAATAGATGTATTGTCAGGTTACTAAGTGTCTTAGAGGAAACAGTAGCAAAGATGTTGAAGCTCCAGGCCCAGCTAGTGCTGCATCTACATTAGTGCTCCAACGGTAGCACTAAAAAAAAAGCCCTTACCTTACATAAATGCTTGGAAAGTTCTGCAATAATGGCATTTAGATGTGGTTCTGGAGACAAAGTCAGCAATGCCAGCCCTCTAACTGAACCAAATACCATTAGACAATATGTTGCAGAAGCTGGAGACTGGGAGGAGGGGGGGGATGGAGGGGTGGAGATAAATTAGATAAACTTATTCAAGAAGAGAAAAATCTCAACAACTTCCAAAAGTTAAACTCTAACCATCTGAAATATTTGAAAATCAAACCAAATCAAATCAAATCAAATCAAATCAAATCATAGAGTGGTAGGAAAAGAGGCTGAGGGAGCATGAGCTCCATCCCCTTGCCCAGGTGAGAATCACAATTCTGATTGTTGTCTACAACAAATATAGTTTGCTCTTTAAGACCCCAAACACCTGCCTCTTCTGCAACCTTCTATAGTGTTTCACTGTCCCTGCTATTGGAGAAGTTTTCATGGTGTCAACTCTGAATCTTTCCTGGTGCAGTTCAAACTCTTCATTTCTGTTCCTCTCCTTGGTGGAAGGCAAGAACATGCTTTCCTCTGCAGCAACCTTATTTATTTATTTATTTGTTTGTTTGTTTGTTTGTTTGTTATTTGCATAAAAATCATTACAGTGCCTAGACCTCATTTGTTTTTTTTTCTAGTTCCACAGGCACCAAATACACATAACTCTTTCAACCTGGAAGACAAGTTGCAATCAAACCACTTTCATTAAAGCATGCTGTAAGTAATTTCAGGTACTACATTCTTATGATCTGCTTTTTTGTTTGTTTGTTTGTTTGTTTTACAATCCCTATTTACAATCCCCAATTTTCCCTATTGAAAAGTAATACAAGAATAACAAACCCCCTCTCCTTGTAGACCCACACAGACAAAAGAGTCTAACTGATTATTCATTAAAAACAACAACAAAACAAAACAAAAAAATCAGTTCAGCTGACTCATTAAGTACTGTTGAGATGTTGAAATTAGGGGAAAACTCTTTAAAAGCTTTTTATATCATTTAATTGTTTCAAGTGTGCTTCAAAATATTGACTTCCCAGGTCTCTCATGCACAAGCCTGGACAGCTGTAGCCCTGTTGCCTCCAAGCCTGCCTGTGTTGCAATGGGCAGCCTGGTTGCTGCCAGACACAGCAGATGGAGGTATCCCTCCATTTCCCTTTGACAGTTCAAGCTAGAAATGCCCAGGGCAGTAGCATGAAATTTTGAACTTTTCAGTGGAACAGAGTCCCTGGGACACGGGAAAGCCATACTGCCACTGTGGTATTTAAACTGTCTGGGTCTCATACGCTACCCTGGCACCATATGAATTACTAAAATCTCCATTTCCGGCCTTTAAATGTCTAGTTTTCAAAACCTGTTTTCTCCCTCAAGGTCCATATGTACCAGCACAGCAGAACAAGTTTGCGTGGCTTTTTATACCATTTCATGATTGTATTTTAAGCATCCTCATTCTCAGGTCTTTTCAGACTGATTTTGATGTGAATATTCTGTTTTTCTTTCATAAACAACTCTGATTTGTCCCTTTCCTATTTACCAGTATTTATCTGCCATACTACAAGCTGTCAAGTGATAAAAAAAAAAATCCTAAAAACTCACAGAACAAATTCTGAAGTCTGTAGCATTTTAAAATAGATGTTAACAGGTAGTGGAAAAGTTGTATTAACATAACTATCTAACTCTGTGCAAAAGGCTGTGACAGTTCCAACTTTACTGACTGCTGCAGAACAACTGGCCAAATATCTTTCAAGTCCTCCAGCTCCTGGCCCCATTAACCCAGTTGGCAGTCTGTTAAAACAGCAGTCAGTTGAAGAACAGCTTTTGGCAAGTGCCAGTGCCTTTGCTACAGTCCAGTAATTGCACTTACCAGCTTTCAAAAAATGTTTGGCTTTATGAACAACTGCTTCACTATATGCCTATAATTTCTCTATCTGACTTTGGGTGGAAATACATCTTCGCACATGAACTGTCATCTCACATGGCAGGTCAGAGCCCTACATCATACAGAAGAGAGCTTTGTTCGGAGAAAGCGTTTTCCACTGTACTGTGCCCTGGATGAGGTTACCTTGTAATAAAAGTGGTCGAGAAGAAGCACTTCCATTAATCTTACCAGCCTCTGTTACTATCTGAGCTTTCAGTGGACCTTCTGCAGGTAGCTGATAACTGCTTCTGGTTGGTTTTCTTGGTTAAAGTCTTCCAGTTAAGCACACATGTCCCTCTTTGAAAGCTGAGGAAAAACAGTTAGCAAATCTGGTTTTAGAGTTTTGTGACCTGATACTGTGGACAAGACCATATCTGAAAACATCCAAAGTTCATTCTAAAGCTCAAACATGAGCCCAAAAAATGCACTAATAACAATAGCAATAACAATAGCAATAATAATAATAATAATAATAATAATAATAATAATAATAATAATAATAATAATAATAATAATAATAATAATAATAATAATAATAATAATCAAAAGTAACTGTCCTTTTACACCTAGTATCAAGATAGCATATTTCATAGTATTTTTGATTTGTTTCTGATGCAGTGAAGGTTTTCTTATTTGGCCAGAATGGAAACCAAGTTTAAACTGAAGCAGAACAGAATACGCGCAGACTGTGAGGCCAAAAGGCTATGTTGTCTGACTAGGTTTATATGTTTTCAACAACAAAATCTGGTCTTCTGGGAGAGTCACACAGGATTCATTTGAATACTACTGAAATAGAGAATATTCTGCTGCCTTGAGTTGTACTGGTGCTGGTCACTTATGAAAGCATTTCTTTGGGTCAGCACCTCAGGCAGCTCTGACCTGTCCCCTTCCACACCTGGGCTCCCCCAGGCCCCCACCTCAACCTGGGGCTGTCAGCCCCTGCCCTAGTGAGGCTGTAGAGGTGCTGGGCTTCAGCTACCCACAGCCCTGCCCAGTCATGGGCCTGACCCAGCCAGGCCCTCACATGGACCTGTATTCTGTCCTGGCCTGGACCTGCCTGGCCTGGACCAGCCGTGAACAGTCCCCAGCCCCAGGGCTGAGGTGCCCCAGGGCCTCCTGCTGCCATGCTCCTGATTGGGCAGAGGGAAGGGCCCTGGCTGCAGGCCCTGCACATGGGGAGCCCCCATTGTCCCTGCAGGGCCCTGACACTGACAAATTCAAGTGATGTGGTACTGGGCATTTTTTCCCCAGAAGGACACACCATGCTAGTTAAATTGCTTCTCTTTTGTTTGATTATCTAAGCATATTGCAGTGTTTACATTTTTCCTTGCAAGGTAATTTTATAAGCATTTGGTTCAAACACTTCTCTGTGCCCTTTCCAGTTCTGTACAGTCTTTTCAAGGACGTGAATATTCAAACAGCACCCCTGTTTTCCTACTGTATGCTTATCAGAAACACAGGCAATACTACCTCTCTGTTCTTCACAGGTATGAGACCAAAGGTCCTTTTGGAAGTAGCTTTACCCAGGGGCTCATACTTGCCTCTTTGACCATTAATAAATGTCCACCCTGATGTTTGCATATGCTAAGCAGTGTGGTTTAAAAGACATATTGTTACTTTAAAAGGTGCATTTTGCTGTGGAAACAAGGTCCAGAGCTCAATTCTCAAGTCTCTTTTATTCTGATTATGCCTTTGTTAGCTTTAATGGTGATGGCCTGGGGCTCCTAGACCTGGCAAACATGAACAGCTTTTCATCTTCATAAAAATGAGCTGAGATCCTTCACTGAGTTTTCCATTGTTTATCAGCCCCAGTAAATATTTGTGGGTGTCTCTATTCATAAACTATTTTGTATTTGCAAAGGACCCTTTTCCAAAAAAAGAAAAAATGGAGGGAAATATCTGAAATGCCAGCGGTAACAGCAGCCAGTGCAGTGAATGCCAAGAGGACTTTAAGGTCCTCTGTGGTGGGTCTGTTGATCCTTCCAGTCCCATTCACATCGTCTTTTTTGTCTCAAAGACAACATTGCCAATTAAAACAAAGCATTTACCTTGCAGCCCTATTTGCAAACAGGGTCGAGTTAAGTTTACTTCTGGAACAGTTTAAAGTAGGCAAGAAACAGACAGGCAATCCTGACTAGTAGATACTTCTTAAAGAAAGGCTCAGAATCAATTTTTCTTGGCCGGGACCTTCACATTATGTAAAGGAGAGCAAAGATGTTTCAAAACATGCTCTTGTTTGGTATGGAGATTCCTGAGTAAACCGTTCATACTCTTTCAGTTTCCCATGGAAACTGCTGTCTCTGCCTTTGCTGAGGAAGCATCCAAATTGTCCGTCAAATCTATGCTAAGGTCTTTCATACGGATACAAAGGGATCATAGAGTGAACAGAGCCAATAAATAAATAAATAAATAAATTAATTAATTAATTAAATTGCTCAAAGCTTTGATGCCCAATTTGGTCCAGAAATATAGTAAACATGATATATATTGATATATATATATATATATAATATTTTCAATGTCTTTATGTACCATATTTGCTGTTTCATATGCTCTCACCATTACTGTCACTTCATAGAGTTCTGTACTTCAGACAGCATCCATCATCTGTGCTGCGTCCCTCTTATTGGCCAGAGAAGATCAAGGTACTAGAACTGCAGCACCTATGTAACAATAACTCTAAATCATATCTCACTGGATTTTTTTTCTTTTCTTGCCTTTAATAGGAAGTTCAATTTTCCATGCAAAACAAATGCTTTTCCTCCATCTGCTCCAGATCACTTTTTCTCAAAAATAGTTCTGACAGAACATTTTCAGCTAGCCTCCACACTGCAAAAACGCTTATGCTTATGCTTATGCTTATGCTTATGCTTATTCTTTTCTAGAAAGTACAGCTAAACTTTGGGTATTTTTTCCCCATTTGTCTTTTTTTTTTTTTTTTTTTTTTCCTGTGAACATTTATGTGCCATTTCTTCTAATTTTTATTCTACCTTCTTACTTATATGATGACACCACAAGAATTCATGAAGCTCATTATTCTAGTCATTTTAACTCCTGGGTAGTTATTAAATTATTATTACTTAAATTTGTTTTAATTCATTTTAATAAATGTTAATACGTACTGTGATCCACACAGTAGATATTAACATACTACTGCTACCAAATGCTTGGTAGTTCATGTAGTTGAGGTTTATAATATTGCATAAAAGGCATTCTTCCTTCTTATATTGTTCCTTCTTACATTCTTCCTTCTTATATTGTGCGTGTTGAATTGAGCAGTTTTACTTGATGGAAGTGCTGTTTTCAGTTTTCTTGTACTGAATAAGAAGAAGCAGGAGATGCATATGCAAAAAAATATACACTCAGAGAGTACTACAAGTTGCAGTTATTATTATACTAATATATTATTATATTCATCAATTAATTATTGCAGAATTAACTTACTAGCTTGTGTGCTGTCCTTCTATGCATACATGCATGTGACATGGTTTTGTACAACACACAGCCTACTTCATGTAAATCTGTTTTTACCCACTGTGCAGACAGCAGGACAGAGGAGAACTTAGTGAAAAAAAAAAAAAAAAGAAAAAAAAAAGTATATATGCATATGTAGGTGATATGTCTTATATAATGTATAAATATTTATATTTTAAAGCATTGGGTATGGTACTCAGAAGAATAGGGTTCTCTGGCACTCCCACAAATGTCCTGTTCAGCAAGGCTATAATAATGCTAGCATTTGAGGATGTCAGATTAGCAGGTTGCATAACCATGGTATTTCCTGTTTCTTGCAGTCTGTATGTGGTACTAATGCTTGACAATTTTGTGTGGTTTGGAGGAAGGGGGAGAGGTGGGAGAGATATTGAGAGACAAAGTTTTACCAATATGTTGACAAATTCAGGAAGGTAAATATGAAAAACCCAGAGTCGCACTGCAGGTCAGACTGGGAATAAAACACATGAATCTTAGTCATCTTGTCTCTTTTCTCTTTATGAAACAAATCCAAGTCTCACCTCTAGCTGCATACTCTGCCTACTTGGGAATATAAATTACTGTCACAGCTTATGTTGGCTTAATATACATTGGTTGTTTATGATGAAAGGAGTCCTTTTAAAGAAGCCTAGGTAATTCTGTGTTTTCTTTCATTCCATTCTCCTGCAATCTCTTTCCCAAGGTGATAATATCTGTAATAGAATAGTTGTCATTCTGAGCTTTTCATTACTTCCCTTGAGATAGCTGTTAATGAAAACAGCCAAAAACATGTAGCAAGAAACTACATTGCTGTTCTCCAAGAGATCCCAATTTACCAGCATGTGGTTCTCATTTGGAAAGATTGAGGAGGAGCAGTGTTCTCATAACAGCTCCAAACAAAAAACATTTACTTGAAACTAAAGAGTATAGTGAGAGGTGATGTCCACAGGAATATTTTTTGTTTGTTTTTAAGCCAAACATGGTACAAAAAGATGCATTCATTTGCCAGCCTCATTACCTTACCATGACCTCTGTGAATTCAAGAAACACAACTGAGAACAGGAGCATTTGCATTAGTACATCATGGGTATCATGTTGAATCCATCTCCTGATTGAAAGTAAGAGTATTTAAAGCTCTGAAATTTTAAAGCATTATTTAACATTTTCTAGGTTGCTACCACATAGCAACATGAAAACTATACTCATTATAATATTTCCTACAACCATGAAGTCACTTAGAACTTCCCTTAGTGTGACATAACTACAAAATTAACTACAAAATAATAAAACACTTTACCATTTGAATATGATCGATCAAATTTGACTTTACTAGTTATATATGAAACATCAGCCATAATTCTGAAACCTGTGCAGCACTAATGGAAGGAAGGAAGGAAGGAAGGAAGGAGGGAAAACAACACCCTGTGTTAAATGATTTAACAAACTTTTCTTTTGAAATAAAAGAAAATTCAGTGAAATTTCCCCCAGTTGGCCCAAATAAGAGAGATTTAAAAAATCTTAATCCTCTTCTAAATGAGAAAATTGTTTATTCTCCTATGTGTCTTCTTCCATATTTTTATTTTAATTTTGGTAATTTTCAGTTCTTAGATCATTTTTAAAAGGGCAGAATTTCAGCTTGCACAGAAATCAGAGGCTGAAGTGATCATGTTGTTATTTTGTTATTATTGTTGATTCCGCACCTGATTAATCCAATTTTGCATTAGAGTAGATTATTTCCTAGGACATAGCTTAAGGTGGGGACAAAAAAGAGCTCCTAGAAGCCTTCCTGAAGATGACAAAGTGCAGATTCAAAGGTATTGCACACCACTGAGATTATTTCATCAACCTCCCAGAGTCTAGTATGTAGACATTGGATTTGAAAAGGTTTCAGGGGAGTTAGGCTCTGTGTTTAAATTAACTATAACATACATGTACCTCTAAACACTATAGAAGAGATGTGAAAAAAATAAATGACTATGAATATGAGCACATCCAGAATCTCAACCCTTGGATGGATTTCTTGATCATTCAGGTCATTTTGCTCTTAAGGGTTGCTATAAACAGTGATGAACATGCTTATAAAGCATGTTTTTATTACTGATTTTTCCTTCAGTGTCTCACTGAAATTTACATCATGATTTTTTTTATGTTTCTGACACTCCATGAGACAGTATACATGCAGTTATCCTCATGGCATACAAGAATGGTTACAGAAGGCACGGACTTCTAGGCAGGTACTCAGCAGAAGAATCAGGACAGAAGGAGGAAGAAGTATACATGGCTAATTACAGTAATGATAAAAAATCAACCCTCTGCATAGGATCCACTGGGAGGTAGAATAGCATGGGGTGGGAGTGGCAACAGGGATTTTTGCCAGATGTGAAGAGCAGAGAGAGGACAATACTGACTCACTGCAGGATGCCTGTTTTCCTCCTACCAGTTTTGAATGACTGCCAGCAAAAGAGTATACTTAGGAATATCTCTCCCTTGAGTGCCTGTGTTCCTGACAAGTACTAAATACATGCAGAAGGGCTTGGCTATACCATCAAAATGTGAAGTAGAACTACTCAGAAAGTTTGAGTGTAATTTTTCTGCTAGCAAAGGGTTTGTCCAACTGTTATCATGAAAAATTGTTTGTTTTTTTTTTTTTTTTTTTTTGTCTTTTTTTTTTTTTTAAGTTTCCAACAGGAAGACAAAATATCAAATCAAATCTCAAGGACTCCAAAAGTAAAGTTGTTTGTTGTTGTTGTTGTTGTTGTTTTTTCTATTTCTTTTTTATCATTTTATTGCTCATTAAATTAGGTATTTTTCTGTTATTTTTGCCCCACCTTTTATTTTATTTTATTCCCAAATGTGATTCTTCCTCTCTTTTGTTCTAATAGTGTTCTAATAGTTAAAACAGCAAAAAAAAAAAAAAAAAAAAAAAACAACAAAGTAATCCAACTGACAGTCAGAAAGACTTTTTACACTACCTCCACTCCAAAAAACCTCAGATTAGAAAATAATGTTCCATTTTAGTATTTGTAATTTTTTTAATCAGAGAAAAACATCTCCCTAAGGAGGCAATGTTCTGACTAGAACAAGAGGAGCCAGGTTGTCTGACACCTCCTAATATGTAAAGACCCTGCACAGGCTATCAGTGCTGTTGAGCCATTGGGAGGGACTAAAAAAGTGAATGCAGCCTCTTCCCTCTCTCACACTCCTGCCACCCATGGTGCAGTT
This sequence comes from Aythya marila, assembly GCF_965140915.1. Lineage (NCBI taxonomy): Eukaryota > Metazoa > Chordata > Aves > Anseriformes > Anatidae > Aythya > Aythya marila. Next base: position 44,434,700 of record NC_139044.1, read on the forward strand.
AAGTTAGGCATCTTCAAAGAGAAAAGGTTCAGACAGAGGGACCATAAATCTACCTGAAACTGTTCTTGTGGCAGTAGATTGTTAGCTTGCTGGCATGCCACTGGCTCTGGCTTTGTTTAACAGCTTGGCATTCTACAAAAAAAATAAATCAGGTCTTTAATTTAGATGCTAACTTTATGCCTTCAAGTTTGAATATTTGCATCCAAGACATTTAAAATGTAACAAGTTTTTTTTTTCACAGATCACATAATCAGATAGTAATAATAACAATAACACCTAATTGACTTTTCTTTTGGCTAGAACATATTTCTCTCATCTTAATGATTACTATAAAATATGCCAGTTGTTACACAAGAAAAGAAAGAACTTTATTATGACAATGGAGTTTTGTTCCTGCTTAGGTACAAAATTATTTGGTCTGACATAAGTTTCTGGAATAGAAGTTCAATGTTGTCCCAATCAAACAAAGCCTGTCATAACTTCAGCTGAACACTGTTTTCAAACTGGGTTTTATTCCTTAATTGACTGGGTTTTATGCCTTTGAGAGCAAATGTGGAGCAATGGTTCCCCTGAACTATGGATCTCTGTCTGGATCCCACTCCCAATAGATTTGATATCCATGATTGCTATATCAAACCTGAATCTTTTTGTAATGAAAAATATCAGGCTCTGTGCTATGTGTGAATAATAGTCCTTCAGTACTGGGTCTCTGTTCCCCATATAAGTATATTGTATCTTCATAACAACCTAAAAATTCTTAGAAGATCGTTAATGGGAAAAAAAAAAAAAAATGTTGTGCATGAATCCCTGTCTAAATGTGTCCTGGGAGAAAGTTCTGTTAGTTAAAAGAAAACACATAACAGGAAAAGATTGTTATTAGTATAATACCAACACAGCTGGTATCTCTTCTTCAAGAAAATGCTATGCTCTTTACATCACAAATGTAAACAAAGGTTAATAGAAAAATTTAATTTATTGTATTTCCATTAAAAATAGTAATAATAATAATAAGCTTAGCAAAATCCAAGCAGAACAGGAACACAAGAATTAGAACAACTATTCAACACAAAGTATAGAAAGAAGGTATGGAGGTCTCGGAAACAATCATTTTGTTCTTTGCTGTACTGTTTTCTCCATAGTTGATATTTTCTAGCTCCACTTAAATATTTAAATGTAATAAACATAGGCAGGTGGGGAGGAAGTTAAAGCAGACAAAAGAAAGCCAGGTTTCCATTTCATGGTGCCAGACTTTCAGGTAAATTCCATGTCTATTTATTCTTTGTCTCTGTACAGAACATAGGTATTCTTTTCACTGAATTCTGTTGAGGTGCTGCAGGGATTAATTTGCTACAAAATTCATTCAGGTTTTCTGATGGTGTTGCATAATGGCATATAAGAAACTTGCTTTGGAAATCCACATAAATACATACTCTCAGCTAACATGCACTCAGCTGCATTAAGACTGAGACAAAGTTGGGAGTGAGGTAGATCCACCTCTTAGCAGACTACATGAAAGTTGCACCAGTCATGTCTGAATTTGGTCCACTGTGTGCACAGACCTTCAATACGCTTGGCAAAGTGTATTACAGTATCTTAAGAACAAAACCTTGTGTGTGGTATAGAACAGACCCACCTTTTCCATATTGGGAGATACTGAGCCAAATTGTATTTCATAAATATATCAAATTTTGATATATTTCATAAATATATCAAATTTATATTTGGGGTCTAGCCATACCCATCTGACTCAGATAAACAGGGCTTGCTATGATTTATACTTGACCCTTTCTTCTGGGTCAAGTTTGTTGGTCTTCTCATGGCAGCTTAAACATGGCAGCTTTGTGGAATAGGTTGTCCTAGTGTTCAGTGATGGAGTGAGGCTTGGAAAAGAAAAGAGAGGAAAAAAGATTTATTTATTTGTGGTGAAGAAACCCTCATTAGGCAATTCGTGCAGTAAAGTTATATGTTTGGTTGTTTTTTTGTTGTTGTTGTTTGTTTGTTTGTTTGTTTTTTACAAAGTGTTATAAAATACTTAACTTTGGAGCTGAAATTGACATGTGTTTGTCCAGGCAACAACTCATGCCATAAGTCTCTTTGAAATTGCTTCTTCTGTGTAGCCTTCTTTCCTTCTCTGGCAAATTATGTTCTCAAATAGTCCTTAAAGAAGGGACAAACATGAAGTGCAGAAACTGTCATTTAAGAGAAACGACTATTTTCTACGGAGAGGCTTCTCTCTCCACTGGAAATGAGATATTGCTAGAATGGATCCCAAGCATAGGATCTATTCTTACTGGTCGTGGAAGGTTGATATTTCTCATTACAAATTGAATTAGATACAGAGGTGTGATCAAGTACTCCAATTAAAAGTAAAGCAAAATTAGTTCAGTAGGAGGTAAATCACTGAAAACCTCAGCTGAATAGCTCAGTTCTGCTGCCTTTAAGTGGGTAGAAGACCATGGATCATCTCAGGTGAAAAAGTTCCTCTTGTCACTGGCACAATGTGTTTAGTTAAAACTATATTAACACTGGCTGAACATTTCCCAGAACTTAGCTCTTAGGATGTTTTAGAATGAAGAGAAGGTGATCTCTAATATCTTATCAGCCTACTAGGAAACGTAGCTGGCAGCAGTACTCTAGAAATGCTGTTATAGTTTATATGGTCATCGATTTTTCAGGTTTGTAGGAAAACAATAATCCACTAGCCTAAAAAGATGTGAGAAGGGACTCTTATCTCAAAGTGTTTACAGATTAACACAACAGAAATATACTTGGAAACTGCCTGAGAACAGCTGTAGCTGAAGCACATAAATGCCATTTCCCTGATGAGTTCATTCCATAATTAACACAAGCAAGATGAGATGGTAGATCTCACTCTCACTGAAACCAGTGATCAATCATTTTCTCTACTAACTAAGGCACTTAACACAAAATTAGGACATTCAGCCAACAAGCTGAAATTCAGTTTTCTACAGGCCAGGTAGAAGTGCTATGCATAAAATCTCATTAAATCCTTATGGATTCTCATGAGATCTAAGTTATATATGGGATATGCCTCCCATGAGTCCTGAAATCCTTGTCTCAGACAGAGAATCAGTCTGACTCTCCTGGGTGTAACACAGCATAACTTTATAGGTATGAAAAAAAAAAAAAAAAAAAAAAAAAGGACTTGCTTCCATGAAAGTAAAAAAAGTTAGGTATCTCATGCTCCTTATACATTTCTTCAGAGTATGACAGTGACAAAACAATGCTGCTGAGGTGGCTAAAGCCCCTCTAGGGCAAAGCACTGTGTCGTGGCCTCATAGCTGCCATTGGAGGGAAATGGAATATTCTATCAGACTATTGGATGGATATAAAGATGTCCCTTCAAATGATGCATGTAGAAAGTACACATCTAGGATACATCCATCCTTGGAGTTTTAGCACTGAAGATACACATAATACAGTCAGTTTCTATATTGCAGGGGTAAAACAAACAAACAAAAAGTCTCCAAAGTAACTGCAAAAACTTTGCAGATGTTGCATTAGACAAAGCCAGAAAAGAATGTTTTACTAACCTAAACTGTTTATCATGTATCAGGTGGCATGGAAGAAAAAGAGAAGAAAAGAAAATTTAAGTGTTCTTTTTTTTTTTTTTTTTTTTTTGTGGAAGAGTAAGACATTGCATATTAATATTGATTAAGAAAATATGCAACCACAAATTTCTAAAATAATATAAACACCTCTGCAAATCTTATGTTTTAAAATAACAATCTAAGGAGCTTGAAGAGAGACTGAATTCTGAAGAACTGCTGTGTTACTATTCCCCTACAGCACTAAAAACTGCAACCTAGAATATAATGCCAAGCCCAGCTCTCATTTAATAGTCCTGTTTGAGAAATTATACTTAATATTAACAAATGAAACAATAATCTAAAACACAACAGACTTCTGGTTTCATTTTAGGCAAAAAAAATCCTTTGTGAGCTAGTGATAGCGCATTTTATAGACAGAATGACAACAGTGGGGGGACAGATGCTTCATCTGGTGGAAAGCTTTCAAAGATGCTATTATCAGCACTCTCTGGCTAGCTGAGCTTTGATATTTTCCAATAAAATCAATCAGTGAATGTAAGCCATGCTTTGGAACAAGGAATTCATATTTTTGTAGCTAGGCACCACAAGGGATTTGATTTTTTTAAAAAGTACTAAATTATGTGTTTGGTAGAAATGGTTAGAAAACCTGAGCATCAGAGCAGCCTTTATATAGTTGTTTTAAAATATCTAAGTTTGAAAATCTTTGTTCCTTATGGACTGTTAAACAGGACTCCTAAGCAAGAGTGATTGATGTGTTATTTGTATTCGTATAAATTTTGAACCCTGTGGACAACTTCAGGATAAAGGAGTAAGGATCTTCAAGATATTGTTTGCACAACTCTCTTAAAAGTTATTAAATACCAGGAAATTCAATCACAGATGTCAAGCCATCAGAAATCAGGACCTTCACATAAATATTTTTTTATTTGAGTCTCTTTTCTGTACCTACCTTGTTCTATGTCTTGTCATATTTACATAATTAGCTTCATGAAACTTGTTTAAACTTCTCCATAAATGTCAGGACCTCTTTGCATTCCTAGGAAATGCATAAACAAATTAATGTGAGGTCTTGGGCAAGATTCCTACCCGGCCAAACATGGGTGAGTCAACCTCTAGGACCTCAACTGTGACGTCTGTGGGCCCTGCCCAGAGTCTTCCTCTTAGCAAGTGCTTCAGTAAATTTCTGTTTGGTATGCTGAGTTGCAGCAATAGGTAGCTTGCAATGGGGTCCTGTACAACTTTGACTGTTTATGGGCAGGGAACAAGGGACTAAGTGACGTTTCATTGGTTAACTCCATGTCTGTCAGTTGGTGGGTCCCATGTCAGTTTTTCAAACCTTTCACCACAACCTATGTTTACATATCATAGTTCAAGGGCAGACAAAATGAGAAGAAGCAACTCCCAAAATTCATAGTATCAATTGAAACAAGAATGGCTAGTATTTTTTTCTCCACTTCTGGCTTTTAGCAAACAAGGAAAAAATTGCTATTGGGTTTTGGTAGCAACTGAGCGCACAAGATTGTGTGAATTATTAATCTTCATTCACTGTAAAGAGAGGATAAAACATGAAATCTAAAGTAACATGCCTGAAAATATGTGTTGGAGCCAATATTTCCCTCTGGAAAACAAATATTAGTAAAGTTTGTCAGATCTGTGTCCTACGAGAAAATCTTCCCTCTAATTAAAATTTATATTAAAAAGTTCATTTTAAACAAGTGGTATTAAAGGCACTTCCCCTTTCCTCCTCTATATTATACATACCTGTTTTGAAATTCACAAGCTGTGAAATCCAAGAAGCCATAGTCTGATCTCCTGCCATGTGGATGTGCATAGACCCTCACTCAGTTACTACTGCTCCAGGTCCAGCAATCTGGAGGAGTCAGGAGAACATCAACCTTGATTTAAAAAGTGAAATTCTGTCCCCACAGCAGGATACAGAAACTCACCCCCAGATCTTACCTATGTAATTACTAACTAGTTTGGCTCTGGCAGGCTTTTAGCAAATACAAAGTACAAAGGAACCTGGTGATATATACTTTGCACATCTCCATGTTGGGAATCTGCAGTGATGTTATTTGATGAAGCAGTTGCTCTCTAGACCTCTGAGTAACTTAATTTTATGTGACCACAGGTAGATTCAAAATGACATGCAGGCTCTAAACTAGGCAATTGGCAGCACTGGTACAGATACCAGAACACAAAATAGCAAATTTACCAGGCTGTGGCATCAGATGATCTGCATACTGTGAGATATCAGATTTTCCAGTATAGCTTGTGGCAGAATCAATTATTTTCCAAAGTACAAGGATGTGCATTAGCAGATGAAAATAATTTGTATTGGTTTCACAACTAGTATTATCCATACCACCAGTGTTTTCTGACTACACTGGTGATGACTACACTGATAACAATGATGAACTGAATTTGCTCATGGTCCATGTGGATTCTGAGGAATCCACAAAAGGTGGTAATTAAAGATCTATTGTCAGCTGCTTGTATTGACTCCAGTGAAGAAAACACCTTCAAAAAAAAAAAAAAAAACAAAAAAAAAAAAAAAGAAAAGAAAAACAACAAAACAACAACAACAAAACAAAACACCAACCAACTAAAGAACAACAATTACAAGAAGATTTACAAATTGAAAAAAAAGCTAGAAACTAGTAATTTAGGAGTGTGTTGTCCTGTTTCCTGCATTACCAAATTAATAGGACAATTGACTACTGAAAGAGCAGACAAGCTGAGACAAATGGAAGAGAAATAGTTGCAGATATAATAAATATATAAATATAAATAATATATAAAATATATGTAAATATAATATATATAAATATAAAATATAATATATAAATATAAAATATAATATATAAATATAAAATATAATATATAAATATAAAATATATATAAATAAATATAAAATAATATAATAGTTGCAGATTTAACAAAGAAACAAAAATATACACATAGAAGGATTACAAAAAAAAAAAATACCTTCACACCTGCTGGCAGAAGGATGTTGGACAGTAGCCAAAAGAATCCTGTGTGTGGTGTTGGAAGTGTTGTATTGAACTATATTATGTCCCATGTTTAGTGGTCCTAGTGACCATAGTAGGTGGGGATTGCCTTATGTGTGGAAATGTAGATTATTGCCTTAGCTGAGGGAGATAGATTAGCAATAAGGGTGTCAGTCTGTTGTCCAAAGTGGTAGAATTGGCAAGTGTAACTTCTAACTTGCAAAGAAAATACATTTTCACTGCAATACATTGTCTCTGCTTCATTTTTTTTTTTTTTTTTTTTTTTTTTTTGCATGTGTTGCTTGCATTCATAACCTTGTTTAAAAAAAATTCCAGTGTTTTCCACAGATTTAAGGTTTCACCCCAGTTCATGACCTGGGAAGTTATCTAGAATTTGCTGCTATATATCTTGTATTTTGGTCACTCCCAGACCACAAGAGGAAAATATAACCAAACATGAATCTCCCCTGTGAGATATCTGATTGTCAAGTGGACAAACAAACAAAATTTGCTTTGAGCCAATTGAGACATAAACTAATAATCCTTCAGTTTGACTTTCTGGAAACATTTTTTTGCCTTCTGCTGGCAAACGCTCTTTGTCAAATCTGACCAAAATTTGTGTAAAGCCTTTCTGGGGGTGGGTTTGCTATTCATCACAAATTTCGTGCCAATTTTAGTCCAGTCAAATAGATATTAGCAACCTTTCAGTCTCTCCACATTTGGTGAGAATTTCAGTATGGTATCTGTTTTCAGGGTAAAAATAAATAAACACATAAATGAAAAGCTGAAAGATGCATATTTATATGTATATGTATGTATGTATTTTTTTCTTCAGTATCAGTTCCAAAGGCTTTCTAGAGCATATGTAACCCAGCTTTCTGATGCAATCTGTAGATTTTCCATGCACCTGGAAACAGATGTATGTATAGACTAGACTGCCAACCATGTTTTTTTACTGCAAAAGAATTCTAAGACTTGTACAAGGATGGTAAAACTCAGCTGGGATATAAGCAGTGCACATAACTTCTATGGCTCTATTTATCAGGACAGATTTTGTTCTGTATTAGAAACACCTAATATGTTGATTGACCCTTTAACTTTGGATTATGCACTTGCTTCTGACTCAACTTTCTTAAGATACTTCAATATGAAATGTACAATTTGCTGACTTTTCACAATACATGGATCAACATTTTTTCTTTCTAATGATGGCCTAAACCATTACATCAGTACAGATGTCTGGATTACACATTAGATACTTTTATCCTAGCTTCACCTATGAGAAAAACATAAGATTAAACTTGAAAAAATACATGTATGTCTGATCTGTAATACTAGCACCGCCTTGTTCTCAAAATCCCCACCATGGATTCACATACTTATTACTCAGAAAGTCAGCCAATAAGCCCAGATACATTGCTTTGTATCTGGGGCCAACTATGCCCTAGTCTGAGGTCTTAGTGTGAATTAAAGTTGAAGTTATTGTTGCCCTAACTTACTGCTGGCAAACAACCATTTCTCCTCCCTGTTCATGGAAGCCAGTCCTTGCACACTTCTTGCAATACAGAGTAGGTCCCATCTGTTTCATCTGTTTATTCATGCCTGTGCTGATTAAGCCTGACGGAAAGGCTGCTGTAAGCCTGGCACTGTTTGTGGGGATGGCTCTTGCTGGGGCTTGTCTGGAGTCTCGCTCAGCAGCTGAGCCCACAAAGCCGTGTTCTAAAGTAATGGCATTGGAGCCCTGCTTTGTAACGTACCCAAGCACCACATTTAAATCTGGTGTCTAGACAGCTGTGCATTTAGTCCATCACAGCACACAGTCCTAACAGGTTTTTAAGGCAAAGAGCATGGCTACTCTACAGTGTATGGGCTATGACAGAGTAACACACTGCTTGCACTGTAGGATGAGGTGAGAAGGGAAAGGGTAACTTCACTTTGCAAACGTGAGCTCAAAGCCTGCATCCATCACACTGTCAGCCCTTGCCTTCAAAGAACTGGGCATATTTGTATTTCAGAGTACCTTAACTCACTACCTTTGAGAGCATCTACATGTTAACTCTCACAGGAACACAACATGATAAATTGATGTTTCCACATTCTCCTCTCAGATCTTCCTTACTCTTCAAATCTGCTTACTGCAGCTGATCTGGACAATGGTTCAGTGTTCCCAGTGAACCAGCACACAGCTGATCTGCACAGAGTTTTAAAGAAAGGTAGAGATCTTTTTGTGGTAACAGAAATCTTCCTGTGAGTTATGTTGTCTGCATAAACATAGGTTTTGCTATTAACCACAGCACTGACTGTTTATAGGAGGCAATTCACAAGGGATATTATACAGGGGGCATTATCTTCTTATGCAGAAACATTTGTATGCATCTTCCTGTAGCAAATGTAACATCACTTGATATTAAATGTTGCTCTTTAAAAAAAAAAAAAAAAAAAAATGAGTTGAAAGTTCACCAGAAGGCAAGTTTAAGAATAGCACAAGAAGGCATTTTACAGGTTTCCACATGTAGGTTTGCCTTTACAATTCCACCTGGATCATTTGTATTCCACTCCTTGCTATCTTCAAACAAAGGCTGTCAGCCACATCCAATTATCTCATAGTTCTATGATGTACTACAAACACATGGGGGTTAAGATGAAAACAGTCAACTCCCTTATATTTATGGCAGACACTCAAGAAATGGGAACCTTCTTTTGTGAAATCATGTAGCATGACAGAACCACATAGTAGATCAGTGCAAGACAAATTTTGCTCCTAGAATTGTGTGTAAAAGATTATGAACATTAACAAACCCTGCAATATAATTACTTCACTAGCATAATGTCATGCCTAAATTATATATATATATTTAATCATTTTCACTGTTTCTTATTTTCAAATACCAATTGAGAGATCTACGATATGAGCTAAATATATTTTAAGTGCATGACAGACAAAGCATGAAAACACCTTCAGCAAAGCACTATCACCAATACATTAATGCTGGAGGAGCTGACCTGTTAGGTTTCTCTCCATTGTGTTTTCTATTAGTTTCTATTAGCACTATTCAATATAGACAACAATTGGTACAAGTGGGGTGTTTTGTGGTGTGAAAGACTTTTTGGAATCCCACAAGAATAAATAAATAAATAAACAAATAAAAAGATACACTATCAGTTGCAATCAGCCAAGGCTATGATTGTGCCCATTACTGGCTTCACCTCTGTGACAAGGCATATATTTTCTGTTTGGAAACTAATGCCAACTACAGCAAGAATTATAAGTGAAAATATCTCTCAAACTGAGTAGTTGCTGTTAGTTTCATTTCTATGGCTCAGACTACAATGACAAATTTCTTAAGCAAAATCCATCAAACGTAATGTTGAAAATTAAAAGAAAAAAAATACAAAGTTGGAAATAAAAGGAAGAATGTGATGATTGAATCCCTACACTCCAGTACTCAGTTATGGGTTTAGCTACTAGTCAGTGTTTGTCAATGCCACATTTGAAAAGTAGTTTTTATTGTCAGAAGGCACACTTTGCAATCTTAATACTATTGTGGAAGAAAAGCAGATATTTTGACTCTCAGCTATAGAAATTCTTTCACTTAAAAATAAATACATAAAAAAAAAATAAATATGAGAAGGATATGAAACTTCTGATGTACCACAAAAGTCAGCATATTGCCTGGCTGGGAAATGCTTAGAGAGGTGTTTTCTCAATGCTTCTGACTCAACAGATGTGGCATTTGGACTGTATGAAACTTGCTCACACTGGTGCCTTGATCTCTGTTTCTCACTGTGAAGAGGACACTGAGCACTGGGAAGTTGCATGTCATAGATTTCAGGAGATAAATTATTCTTTCTTTCTATTTCAAAAAGATGAAATAGAGCAGAGACTCTGGAGACTAAAACACATTTCTTTCACACACACACACACCCTCACGTGAACTCCAAGCAGCTGGTGAATCAGTGCCCGTTGTCATTTTGTGGCAGTACTGCCTGGCTTAATGTGAAAAGCTTCCAGGCAGAATTTCTTCTGAGAACATCAATACTGACAGGCTATGCTGCTTGCTGCAAGGATGCATCCTTCTTGACAGTTAAGAAGTCTATGGGCTTAAAGGAGTGCAGCAGGAACTGTTTGTAAACCAGAATGGCTGGCAACCCTCAGGGTCATCCTCTTCTTCACCTGATCCTTTCCCCCCAGTCCACTTATAAACTCTATGTCAGCATGTAACTGGCACTCTCCTCTCTCCCAGCTGCTCAGGGTATGTCTGTTTCTATTTGCATTAGGACAGCATATGATGAACATGATCCTTTACCTTCTCTACAGCACCTCTGAAAATCTGAAATGTGAGGCACTTCCTCTCATTAGCTATTATCCAAGTCATTTTCTGGATGACTATTCAAGTCTAATGAAATCAAGCTGCTTGTCATCAGGTCATCATGACATTTGGTACCTTGAACATAATTCCAGTCTGAACCTGTTACATTTTCCATAGACTCTAAAGTTCTCTTGAACATATTTCTTTCACTCTTTCTCTGTCTTTTTCCCTCTCACACACAGTTACAAACCTTCAGAGTAAAGATTAAAGATTTTGAGAAGTATTTATATAATTAGTTTTAGCCACCCCAAGAGTGAACATAAAGGCAACCACAAAAAAAGACAATGAGAAGCCAGCACTCTCTTGTAATCCTTTGCCATCAATGTGCTGATTAAAGAAAAAGTTGAACTGTAGGGTATCAGCCAAGCCTGTAGAGGATCTATTGGTACAATGAACAAAATAAAATAAAATAAATAAATAAATCTAATTACACTTTGCTTGCATCTTTACTGAATAAGAAATACAAAAGAAAATTTATCTTTGTTGTGGTTCAGATTTCCTCATCCTTCTCAAATCTGCTCTTAATTTAGAAATATGCTGGTTTCTGCTTTCACATTTTCTTTAAATGCTGCTTAGACTTCCTGGATCTAAAGAAAGCCTTAGGATTGGTCATGAAAACAAATGTCTCTTGGAACAAAGAACCCAAGCCACCAAGATACAGAGGACCAAATTCAGACCTTATGTATTGACAGAGAAGTGATTCAAGGGCAGGCTGCACCTTCTTTCTTGGTCAGAAAGTGGATGCGCAGTATCTGAGTGACAAGCTGTCTCCAGAAAGAGGGAAGTTGTGTCCTTTTCACCTGTGTCCCCTTTGTTCTTTTTTCCCTCCAAGCAAAGTCCCTCATACTTTCTCTTTCCGTATCCATATCTTATGGGCAGTTCTGCTTTCTTCTGTCTCTAGCATTTCTATGTGTGCTTTGTTTTCTTTCTTCCCTCTGTCATTTCTCCTCTTTTACCTTCTCCTCTCATTCCTACCAACTTTCTCTTTTCTTATTTGTTTAGTCTCCTTGTCTGCTCCTCCTTCACTCCCACATGTGCCTTTAACACACAGCTCTGGCCAACCTTGCAGTTTCCCTGTGGTATCTCCATTATCCTCCTTCCATTCCTTTCCTCTCTCTGTCCCTCTACTTCATTTTTTCTTCTCTCTCTCTTATTTTTAGTAGTCTTTTATTTTTAAACTGTATATCTCAAAGAAAGAGTGTGACTCTTTCTTTGTCTTTCACTTCAGCACCTCATCTTTCATATATTTTGTCTTGTAAAATACTTCTTGAATTCTATATAAAGCAGCAACAGTATGATTCTGGCTCTTGGGAGAACAGTGAGAGAGGGCCTATAGAATAAGCTTCCTCACTCAATGCTAAGAGTTTAACACAAAGAAATATGCTACAGACTGAGAGAAGCATACTTCCCATCTGCAGAGCATTAAGAAGCTGGTGTGTGCAGAGGTTGTTTCATCATATGGTGCTGTAAAATAAAGAGGAATTCTTAGGTGGGAGTTAACTGAGCATATGCATTTGTTGAATGGGTGACAGGGTACTTCTCAAATACCCCTTAGCTGAAACTTGCATTGACTCCCCACAGCTGAAGCATGATGTTCTGGATTGATCTTGATTGTTCTGGATGGATTTGATGGATTGAGAAGCAAGTAGTTAGGGCTTGTCATTCATGATACAGGGCAGGGGTTTTCAGCCTTTTTTTTTTTTTTTTTTTTTTTTTTTTTTCCAGTGGATATAACCCACCAGGGTAATAAAATCTCAGCTATGGAGTAATATCCTGTAATTTACAGTTTCTGTCATTGTGGTTTTTCTTGTATTCTTTGTTCTGGTTCTTAGTCCCATTGATGTCCCAGCCTCAGATTTCAGACGACTGAACCCAAGCTGTGGGTTCAGGAAGACTACCTTGGGAGCTGCATGCTGACAGAACTAGAGCTGTTCCTCAGGTAGTAGTCAGAATGGGTTTTTGCAAGCATCAAATTTAGATGAATTGTCTGGTAAATGATCAAGATATGCTAGGATATTAATTTAGATTTAAGTGTGTTTGCATTCAGTCCCACAGCAGACTTATTTTGCAAAGCAGGATAGTACCATATATATTTCTGCAGGTCACTAAATCACACTGCCATGGCTTCACTGCTTCAACTGTGTTGTGCAGATATAAACTGGGATAAATACCCGTACCCATATTACGATTTTCTTCTTCTGAGTGCATAGAGAGCTAAATCCATCTTTAAGCTCTAAACCTGTTAAATGAAAATGTAGCATTTCTTTGACTCATACAGGGATAACAAAGTACACAGAGACTGTAAAATGAGACTCAGATGAAGCATGAGAAATGAATGGTCAGAAACCTGTCTTTTTTCAAACAAAAATGATTTTTAAAAATAATCTCAAGTTCAGAGGAAGAATAACAATGTTGCTACTTTTCACAACCTCTAATTTTGGGATAAAATTCATGTCAAAATGCCCCTTTTGAAGTCCACACTTCTTGCTTTTTAGATAAAGGAAGGGACATGTCAACATAAAAATAAACTCTAAATCAAAAACAAACAAACAAAAAAACCTTTCTAAAGCAAAATTTTATCCCAATCACCTCAATCTTCTGATGTTGGCCAGTCATGGTTTAGTGAATATAATGATCATTCACTACCTTTTTTTTCCTTTCCCAAGTAACTGCCTAGAACAGATACAGGCATCTTCATGGATGTTCTTCAGGTACTGCGTGAGCTTTATGAATGTTTATAAACTGTTATTTCTGGTGTAATATACAATTGCAGCATTCTGCCTACGATCTCATAGACTTTTATGAGTTATTTTCTTTATAAAGTACTCATTCCAGATTGGAACAGATTCTATGTCAGTATGAAGTATTTTGTATTTGATAAGAAGTAAGATATTCTTTGTATTGAATTAATGTCAAGAATAGAGACCCTACGGAAAGGATGCCTCAATTGACTGTATTTTATGGAAATATTGTACAAATGCAGAGAACTGATTCTCATTTTGCTGTCTTCCTTTCCAACAGGCATTGTGTTCCAGCAGCAACATTAGTAAGAGGACAAAGCATATGACAAAACAGGGAAGGTGAGTCAGGGGATAAAGCAAATGACAAAACAGGGAAGGTGAATGTAGAAAAGGCAAATGATTGCAAATATTTCTGATGCTAAACCAGATGAAAAACAGGCTTCTCTCCCTGTTACCCCCCACATTTGACATTCTAGAGAAATGTGTTGTTCTGAATGCTTTCCACATACGCTTTTGTTTAAAGAAAAAAATAACATGCAATATTTATGCTTTTTAAACAAAGGGCATATTTTCACTTCTAAAACTTGAACTGGAATAATTAAATGGGACAAAGAGTACAGTTTGTATCAGTAATTTACTATAATCATTCTAATGTTTCAGGCATCAATAAATTTAGCTAGTTGCTATTTAACGTCAAAGTAATTACTCCAAAATGACATCAATTTGCCATCCCAAAGAAAACAAAAGTAATAAACCTTTCACTTTCGACATTAAAGACTCTTTCACACCAGTTTCTAACGTAAATCCTAGTTATACAATACACTAACGTAAATATTTAAAAGGGATAGCTAAATTATCCTTGCCAGGGAAGATTTCTTAACCCCTTTTAATCCACCTTTTATTACTACTATTAAAGGAAACATTACCTAAAACTATCAAAGCCTGCACATACTTAAATATCTTTAATGAAGCAGTTTATATTTTTCTTCCTCCTTACAGTTTTCTAGGAATGTCTGCTTCTGCAGTGGCTTATGGCACTTATGAAGGTCAAAAACCTGGTCCCAGTGAGAAAAGTGTGAAGTGTAACACTTGATGTATATGCAGAGAAAATGTAGTTTAAGTCTTCTCCCTTATGCTCATATGAACTGATGGCTTTTTGCTCTCTTCTACCTTTGTTATCTGAAATTATATTAGCAAGAAATACTGTAATTCCAAGTACTCATATGTTGTCCAGTTCTACAAAATGAGGGTCTGAAAGCTATACTGGAAGAATGAGAATTAAGTGATTTTGGTAAAACTGGAACTATGAAGTTGGCCTACTTCTAGGGGTGGGACCAGGATGAGAAAGTTATCCAAAGTGTTGACAAAACATGGAACATTTCTTACTGTGTGGCCTGTTGACTAATGGACATTGCAACAGACTGGACAAATCATTGAACACATAGACATTTTACGAAGTTAATAGTCTTCTACTTACAACTTTATAAAAGCTCTAAATAAATCTGTTCAGCAACAGCTGGAACTAGAACAAATAATAGTCCATGAGAACCAGAACATACATTGTGTTTTCAATAAGAACTGAATTAAAATTGCATCTGAATTGTAGCAATTCTTTGAATGGGGAAAAAGCTAGAACTAATTAATTATTGTGGAACTAAATAAACACTGGTACTCTGGTGTGAGCCTGAGGGCCTATCCACATAGATTACTTTTTGATATCAAGGCCATGCTTCGCTACAACTAGAAGAGCCAAGATTTCTCTGAGTTTCACTATACACACAGGTGTGTATAAAGGAGATATAGGAACTAAAAGCAAATTTACCAAGCTCTCAAATGTGTTCCATTTAAGGATCAGAACTCTAAATAGAACTATGAGAACTAGGTATTGATTGTAGCAAAATGGTCTAATCGCTAAAATATATGGACCATAAACTATGTGACAATACCAAAACATGCACAAAGATGACATACTTTGAGCTTCCATCACTGTTGAGTCATCAAATGACTCAATGTTACAGAAGTCCTTGGATATCCAAGAGAATTCATGTAGCATTTATTGTGATTTAATAAGCTCTTAAGGCTATTCTTTGAATAAGGAAGGCTAGTTAAAATTTGCCTCCCCACAGACCTTTCCAGTTTAAATAGGCTGCCACTTCAAATTCATGGACATAGCATTCATCTTCCATTCACAGACAGCAAAATATTTAATTGCACACATCTGTATTGTGTCCAAAGGCCACAGTGATAGAATTAGATGATTCTTACAAAATCTAAAATTACAAAATGCTGCTATTAACTATTCAGGTATTGAATATTCCTCATGTTTTGCCTGTTGAGTATTCCTCATGTTCTGCCTTTTTCTGCTCATCATTTCCAGTCTGGTTGAAGGTTGCCCGGCAGTTTACAGTTACACCGAGGGGAAAAGTCCCACATTGAACTTCACTAAGAGGCAAAAGAACAAGCTGAAACTATATAGAGATGGCAGCAACAAAGAATCTGGCCTCAAAATCACTATTTTGAGAAAGTAGTGGTGTAAATAAGGTGTGAGTTTCAGGAGAAAATAAGGTATGAACCTAAGGAAAGAAGACAGTAAGGGGTCAGGGAACGAACAAAAGATAAGTGCAATATGAGGTCATGAGGTTTCTTGTAAACTTATTGCAATGGTGAAGTCATAATTGTATGTACCTGTTTCCAAAATTCTCCGTGTCACAGAAGAAAACCACTAGCATAGTTTGATAACATACTGAGCTTTAATCTATAAAGAAGATTAAATTCAAAGCTTAACATCATAAAAGAATAACAAATACTTTTTAAAACAAAAATACAAGATAACACACGGTTCTAACTTAGTTCCTCCTGTTACCAAAGCTTAGAGTACATATTTTCTGGGGTACAATTCCAATGCATACAGTATTTCCTATCACCTCAGCATATATCCATATGTTGAATTAAAATGAAACATTTTTATTTGCAACATAGCTTTTCCAGGTAAAAGCTTGAGCCAGGGTGCTACTATGATTAGTTAGTCACTTGTCAGATCCCACACATTATTTAAACGAACCAAAATGAAATCACTGCTTGTTGCAACGTTCCTTTTTTCCATTTTTCATGTCATTTCCTAGATGCCAGCAGTCCATCTACCACTGCACTGATCAACCCAGCTCCTTGTAACTCACAGCTGTTTAAGAGCTGAACCTTTATTTACTTGGGTCTCCTGCTCACACACACAAGTTCTTATTCACCTCAGGCACACATACAAAAATGTTGGGAGCTGGGGGGGAAATGATAGAGAAGGTATGAAAACTTGTGACAGCTTCTTTCAGACAGCAAGAAGGAACCCTCAGGCAGGGGTGATGTGAGTAGCCCCTCCTTAAGGCAACTCTTCATAATTTGTTCAGCTTTACCTCTAGTGGGCCCCAAGGCAAAGCAAAGAGTTGATGGGGAGAGCCAGGTGTAGAAAAAGAAAAGGTTGACAAAACCGTTTAGCTTTCTTGGTCTCTTTAGAGTTAGATTTACAATTCTGATCCATATCAAATCTTCTATGCTTTTCACAGAATCATGCTGAATCAGACTTTAGTCACATTACTATCCACCTTACTTGTTCTTGGTTTGCTGTGTTAAAAAAAAATAAAGGGGGGGGGGGGGGGGGGGGGAAGAAAAAGAAAAAACTACTACAACTTATATTAGCAGGCACCTCAAAAAAAAAAAATGAATAAAAGGATACATTTTGATACATTTTTGTACAAAAATCTTAACTGTAGAATAACTGCTTTGAATCGGTTAGTGGTTGCATTCTCATTGCATGATCTTTGGTAATAATAAACACTACATGAAACAAAATATTGCCATGGGTGAAAAACTCTGTTTAGTTAAAAACTGCAAGAACAAGTCAACAGCATTTTACACACTTCCCTCAGTTTATGGAAATCTGAAGCATCCAACATTGCTTGGACAAAATTGAGAATACAGTAGACTTTTCAGCGTAACTCTACTTAAATGACAGTACTGGTTAAGAAAAACAAAGTATACTGTTGAAACCAAAATACATAGAATCAGGTTTCTTTGCTAGTATTTGCCAAAGAACTACTAAAAAGAAGAAGAAGAAGAAGAAAAAGAAAAAAAAAAAAAAGTTTAAATGCAAACTTTTACATCTCCAACATGTTTTACATATTTCAGACAACAGAAGAATCCACATACATTGTATGTGATAATTTTTCAAAACTAGCCATTACATTTTCACAGATTAAAAAAAAAAAAAAAAAAAAAAAAAAAAAGTCTGTTTAAATATTTCATTTCTACAAAGTGAATTTACATTTTAAGTACAAAGTGCAAATACTACAGTTGTTCTTATTGCCTTTTGGTGAGGAAATCTCCCACATGTCAGAGATCTGCCTTGGATCAGTAAGCTGTTCACCCTTGCTTCTTAGAAACTTGCTGAAAGACAGTTGAAAAATTTTTCATTATTAATGATGTCCTCAAATAATCAAGCATAAACATTTCTCTCTTTGTATTTCAGCAGTATCTACATGCTACTGTCAGGACAAGAGCTCTGCACACACACACACACATATATATATAGGAAATACAATGATGCTGCCTTGTAGGCTTTCATGGCATATATGAAGGGTATGAGCAACATCTTTACCATTTCTTACCTATGGCTGCTTTAAATGTATACATATCAAATGCACAGTTCTAGCAATTGCCTAGGCAAGTCCCTGGTGCAGTATAACCTTCTATGGCATGCGATGCATACGGAACGGGCTGCTGGCCAAAGTCTTATGAACATTCTCTAGTTTCCTTGTAAACTTTAGGCTAGGCTGCAAAAGATCCTTTGGGTCTCATTGACAGTATGTGAGTACATGTGTGTGTTTGTTGGACAGGGTGGAGCTGAGAAAGGGAAATACACCTGGCTGCTGCCTCAGTTGGGTCAGATCCATCATGTACTTGACCTCATTTAGAACAATAACTGCTTCTAGTACATTAGTACATCTATATCTGCCTTCATTCTGTAAGCTTCAATGTGCCCATATGTTAAAAAAGTATTCAGCAATACATGCATAAGCACATATAAACATATATAACAACTACTATAATGCACTAGTCGAAAATGAGCTTTTGAATGCCCGTCTCCTGAATAATACCAATCTGATCACTCCTTCTCAGATGAGTGGTTTCTTTTAACCAGCTTCCCAGTCCAGTTTCTTTCTAATAACTTCCTTTCAAGTGAAAACTTTTGTGATGAAAGCCACCTTCTGTATTTGCAGCCTTGTATTGTTCAAGTATGAAACTGGCAACAGATGGTTTGCTGAGCCAGCCTTAATTCAAGGCTATCATTTGTCAGCAACAGCTTTTAAAATAATTAGTGCTGATTCAGCAAAATTATTGGACAAAATTAAAAAATAAAAAATAAATAGAAGCTCTAGGACACTTTTATTACAGATTCTGCAAGTCAGGATCAGATTACAAGAAAGGGGAGAGGGCTTGTCATGCTTCAAGTGTAATGCACGTGTGCCAGTAATTGCCATTATATAATTAAAATAACCCCTTTGAATGTTCTTCAGTTCCGACAGGATAATTGTTTTCAGGCTGCTTTGTTTAAAGCGTAAGTGATTTGTGGAGGGAACTTGAAAAGTTAAGACCACAAACATTTGTTTAAACAAACAGAAACTTATCACATCCCTCAAGCTGCGAGAACATTTTATATTCCTTCAAAGGTATGTAGGAGGTCTTTGGTAAAACCCACAACCAATGTTGAGCTTGCCTTAGGAAGTGCAAACCTAACATCAAACAAATCAGAGACAAAGCAAGTAACAAATTGGATAGCAACAATGACAGGAAGGCTTTTTTGGCTTGTGGGGAGGTTCACCCTGGGTTCAATTTTTAATAAATTAATATAGCTTTCTGATAGATGGGAAGACATTGACCACAACTAATGAGGTATTTTTAACCAAATTCCTATTTTCCCAGATACAGGATCACCTGAGCTGATGTTATAATACACTGTAAGAAGCATTTGGACTGTGCACAGTCATATGGTCTGAATTTTTGGGTAGACCTGTGTGGTGCCAGGAATTGGACTGGATGATCCTTATGGGTACCTTCCAACTTGGGATATTCTATGATTCTGTGATTCACTGATGTTTTTGTGGGCATTAACCATTTAATTTCTCTAAAGAATACAAAAGTGAGGCAAGAACAGTAAGAAGTTGATTATCTTACTAAATTATTAAAATAATTGGCAGATTCACAAGTCTTTCTTCAGACGCATGTAAAAGTGTCACAAAGTTGTGCCCATGTTGTCCAGAAGAGGGATTAATTGTAACAAAAATAGATATAAAGAAGACATATGAAGATGTTTTTTGTCAGTTTTGTTTTTTAACTTTCTTCCTTATCTTCCATTTGAGCCTCTCTTTGTCAATGTCTAACTTACCTTGATTTAAAAATTCTACTTTTGTGTCTTTTTAGCTCTGAATGCCATGTGTAACCAAAACTCTATGAGTGAAATACACTGGTGTTATTCAGAAGGGCAAGGTAGAGTCTTTATAGAAAATTGATGCAAAAACAGATCATGGATTATGTTGTCAGGGCACTTGACATTTTATTTGTTGCAATCATTCCACAGACCAAACCAATTTTAGTTTTAGCATACATTATCAGACTGATGCAAATCCTATGTTCTCTAGCATCATTTTACAGAGTCAGCAAAGGTATTTCA
Source organism: Aythya marila (assembly GCF_965140915.1). NCBI lineage: Eukaryota > Metazoa > Chordata > Aves > Anseriformes > Anatidae > Aythya > Aythya marila. The sequence goes on from NC_139044.1 coordinate 44,455,112, forward strand.
AAATGACAGCTATTTTCTTTCTACTAAGATCTTTAAAGGTATCTAAAACCACCACAGAGCAATTCAGTGGTGTTCACAGAATATATAGATTTTCATAGGGTATGGGAAATACATGGCGTGTTGCACAAAGAGTAATTTCAATCACTGTAAGTTTGCATCTATAGTATGACACAGGAAAGTTAACAGAATTCAGTTAAAGCAAAAGGTAAATGAAGATAATGCAGGACACTTTTTTAAAAGTGTGTGGGAATGCTGTCATTCAGGAATGCAGAAGACTTATGTGAAGGCTCAGTTACAGTCATCAAATTATCACTAGCCTGGATGTCATTGTACACTTTACTAGGAACATCCACAGGCAGTCCTATTCTACTTTGCATTTTGGTACATTTACTCTGTACCTGTAGTTGACTGAATGACTTTTCTTAGATAAATACAAAACCAAGATTTGTTAATTAGGACACAGATCTGTGTTTTCTTGTAGAATGGCAGACTAATGCATTCTGAAGCTACAATGATAACAGAAATAGAGATTTTGCTCTCCTCAATACTCACCTGCCTGCTAGGTGAAGTGCTCTCAGTGTTGGTTTTAGGAGCTGCTAAAAGAAAGAAAACATCATAAATATGACTTGCAAGTTATATGTAGCATCCTAAGAACTGAAAAAAAAAAAAAAAAAAAAAAAAAAAAGCAATTTTTAGAGCAGGGTAACTGCAGTTTAAAAAAAAAAAATCTTTAATTGAAACATTTATTATTTTTTTTTCCCCTTTTCTCAGTCCCAGCATTGCTTCTTTCATATGAATGCTGAATGACAGCATTTCTAGCCAGCTAATACACGGCATTTGCTTTGGACAGACTGCACCTACTCAGTATTGAGTATTTCAAACTTATTAAATCTTTAGGGGTAAATATAGCCTATTATACCTGTGGGAAAGAAGCATGTAAAAGCAAAGACTGTCTGGAAGTATTCACTTTACTTAAAGATATTGCACAGAAACAGGTCTAGCAGCCAAATACGTTGTTCACATTTAATCTGTAAAACAGCAAGATTATTGCTGCTGGTTTTTAAGTTTCTGCTTAGTGTCAAAATCCAAGATACCCTCTAAAAGAAGAGAGAAATAATAAAAATAAAAATTGATAAAAGTAAACCAGTTATAACAGTCTGCTGATTCATTCAACTTCACAAGCAAACTTGGGAGGCTAGGGCAGAACTTAGCATCTTGGTTTTCTGTGTCAGTTTGCTAGCCTGCATTCAGACGAAGACAAACTAAAGAGGACCTTAAAAAATGCTTTAGAAATTACCATTCCCCTGAGAATATATGTTTTGCATCTCTCTGTCTTTTACATTGCTTCAAATGGTTCTCACAAGACACTTGGGTCTAACACAGAATGACACAGTTACCTCCTTATCTCAGCTTTCACACCTCAGGTGACAGGGTCTCACCTATTCCTAGAAATATAACTCTAGCCCTAGGAAAGTGGTGATTAAATCCTTTTGTTTGGAATGGAATCCCCAAGTGAAAGGATTATCAGTAAGGAAATTTTAACTACCAAAGCAGGAGAGGGAAGAAAAAAAAAAAAAAAAAAAAAAAGATATTCTAATAAAAGCTGTTTTATGGTCTTGTCTTAAAAACATGCATTGTTAGGAAGTCAAACAAATGATCTAGTTTAGAAATGTTTTCCAACTGGATACTCTTAGTGCAAAAGTATTTTTTCCTTCTTAAAACAAATATTCTTATATTTATGAGGTTTTTGGGAGAGAAACACTGTTAAAAATCTTGCATGAGAATTATTATTGCTTCAGCAAAATGTGTGTGATCTTCATATAATTTAATGTATTTTAAAACTTACAATGATGTCAGACCCAATTTCACCTAGTATAAAAGCAAAGAGTGCTGGCTATGGCAGGATAGAATTGTTTTGAGGTGGATGTTAAAATATGAAGTGACTATAGTGGCCTCCATTTTAAGACACTGGATTACCAAATAGTCTAAATGAAAAAGAAAGTGTTACATTTATTTTTTCCACCTTTATAGAACAAAGACAACAATATTCAGCCACCTTCATATACAGTATTTTACCTTTGCATAAGTGAAAATTGCAAGGTATTATTATTAAGTCCACAAAATATCAGAAAAAAAAAAAATCTTGATTTCTTGTTTGTTTTGAGAGATCCATTTCCATGAGACATGAACAATTTATTAGTGCAACATAGAGCTGTTCCTCCTTTCTGCAACACAACCTTTCTAGACTTGAATATAACCATTTCCCACTTGTCATGCTCTTCATTTCCTATGGCTCTTTTATTTTACTCTCCTGGCTTCATTTTAGTGTCCAAAGCAAACAGAACAATTTGCCCACATTAATTTTCTACAGCTTCTTACAGTATGGAGTTACTGTATATGTTCTTCTATTGTTTACAAAGTATTTTAGATTCTTCTTTGTTTTCAGGAATTGTGTGACTGAATTCTGCAAGGACCATTATACACTGTAATTAATTGTTCCTCTTTCTATCAGTTTTGCAGCAAGTAACTGGCTGTTAAGTTTTGTAGCAAGTAACTGACAATTGTCCCACCTGTTTGGTAGATGACCACATTCCTCACATCATCTCTAAACCACATTTGAGAAATAAGTCATTAGAAAGCTCAACAATGTTTTTTCCTCCCAGCACGAATCCAGGGAAGCACAAGTGTGATACTTGCACTCATTCAGAACACATTACAATAATGACATTGAACAGGCTTTTCAATGATGATATGATGTCATGTCAATGGCATTGTATCCTCATGTTTCCTGCTCTAAATGCAGAAGCATATTTCCAACAAACAAGCATCTACTGGGCTGGAAAGCTTTTGTTTCTCTCAGAACAAAGAGATAATTTGCATACCCAGAAGCTGCTTTCCTGTCATCTGCCCTAAACAAAAGCTATGGGTTGAAAAATCTAGACAAAAAGATATAAAAGGTTCTTACTATGGCGTTTCTTTGTTTCTGCTTTACCTTCTTCTTTTGTTACTCCCAGGCAACCCATTAATTCTTGAACTGACAAGGACTTGTCATTGTTCACATCACAGTATTCCACAAACTTCTTCACACATTTTTTAGGTTTTGATTTCTTTCTTAGGAACCTTTTGAAAGGCTTAATTTCTTTCTTTCCAATGTCACCACTAGAATTTTTATCTAGTTGTTTGAAATACCAGTGGACTACTCTCTCTTCCAGAGTGTGATTTGGATCAGGTTCTGAAACCCTGAAACAGAAAATAGGTGTTAAGCCTTTATTCTAATACAGAAACCTTGGTTTATTCCTTTGCTTCTGAATAGTTAAAGCATTGTTAGATGTTTTGCTACATGAGCCTCTCTGCTTTTGGCTACTAGTTTCTTGCAGTGAATATTTCTCTTTTCAGTTTGGCCAACTGCATGCTAAATTTTACCCAAAGGGCTATAATCTCCTTTTAGTTAATTCTCTTAAGCTGTATTGAGGTCAGCACAGTTCTCAGAACATTGCGCCTTCTCCTTTCATTTCCTTAAACAAAGAAAACTGAAGAGAGAAATAAATGAAAGACAGACATGGCGGGAACATGAAAACACATAATATACATAACTGAAGTATGTCAACAGTCAACATCACCAAATACCTAGACTCAATTACAACCCATGATGGATGCTTTCAGATAAAACACCAAAATGTACTGAATTACAGGGTGAACTATAATAATAAATGCCCCCTCCTTTCAGGTAGTAAGCACCTGACCTGCAGATGCCCAAAGTTTGCCAACACTTATGTGTTTTTAATTATGTATTTTTAATTATGGGTGTTGAAAGCATTTATTTGTTTTAGTAGCAAGTAGGCAAAACATAAATCAGGAAGGCAACACATATTCATCAAGCAAAGGCTGACAAGAAAAAGAAAGACCAAGGCACAGTTGCACCAGAAGCTACAGATAAATTTAAGTTCTGATGATGATGAGAACTCAGCCATCAGGTGTATCTCTGTTTAGTGGACATATTCCACAGTGGTAAATTTGAAGTAAACTATCCTAGACAGATAGATTCTTGGAAATTTACCCTTTGTGAAGGCAGGAGAAGAATTACTTCTCAAAGTTTTTAACAATTCATTCACCACTGCCAGAGTCCTTTTAAAGACAAAAAAAAAAAAAAAAAAAAAAAAAAGGATCTGAAACCCACCGGCTAGAAGACAATGATGGATCAGAGACTGCATGCACCATATCTGTGGACAGTGCATCCAAAACACTCGTCAGGAACTCATTCTTCTTGGCCCCAGGACAACCTAGAAAAAACAACAGTGATTTTTTGTTGTTGTTGTTGCTGTTGGTTTTTTTTTTGTTTTTTTTTTTTAGTCTCCTATTTTTATGACATTTAACTTCCAAGAATCTTTCAAAGTTAGAGATAGATGTGACTCATGTACACAGAACTCCCATAAATGGTGCACAAATTTAGAACCTAATCCAAAGAAAAGCACCTAAATTCAGGCATATATCTGTATCATAGAGCAGGAATAGAAAAACATCCCTTTACATCCCCTTACATCTAGTAAAGTGGTTTGTATACCTTGGAGTCCTCTTTTTCAGATGGGGCATTATTCTTACCTCTTTAAGATGCTTTATCCACGTTTTCCCATTTTGAAAAGAGCAGCTTTGAAACAGCAGAAGTTTGTCCATCACACAGAACATTTGAAACATAGACTAGAAACCCACAGCACAACACCTTTTCTTTTTCCACCTTTCCTTCTCTGAACTACCAGTGGTTTTCTCAACATACATTCTCTTAGTGTATCATTTTTCTGATATTTAAAATGGCAATCAACTCATTTCTTCTTTCGCTTTTCTCTAGGGATTAATTACCACTATACAGTACTTCACAAAATAGGATGCTGTTAGATGGTTCTTTGGATCATACTGTGGGAACCTATGGTGATGCTAGACCATTCACATAATTACATTCCTTATGCTACAAAACTCTCATCTGAAAGAAACTGACAGCATATTTCATACACATAATACATTAGATAAATATATACTGAAAGATCCACTCTTAGAGCAGTGCAGCTGGAGCAGATAAATCCATCTGACAAGAGAATGGTTGTTGACACATGGAGATATGCTTATACAGCACACCTGCTTCCTCTCTTCTTCCCTATAGCCCTGAGCCATACACCAGGTCTTCACCTAGCCCTGTAACAGCTGAGATAAATTCTAGCATGATCCATGAGCAGTGACACAGACATCACAAGCTTGAAGCTGGAGGCCACCATTCACAGGTGATTCTGTGCTGGAAGCCCACTTATTCTTGTTGGAAGCGAAAAAGGAAAATGCTCTGAAGGGTTGTGGGAAAGGAAGATAAGTTAATCAGAAGGTATTTGTTATTTTGTTAAACTTCTCAGTGGCCTCTGGAGCAGGTAGTAGAATTATCTGTGCCCGAAAAGCCTCATCTTGCCCAGCAAATTATTTTTTAATACATCCAGTGTTGATACAAGGAAATGAACCTGTGTTATATTAGCACTAAGCTGTGTTACAGTAAGAATAACTCAGCTATTTTGAATACCAGCAGCAGCACCCACTACATGTTATTGTCCAACACATTCATGAATTTATGAGTTCCCTGTCTCTTATGAGTTAGCCTTCTGCACCAGGGATATTTTATTGAGTAACTATGAAAGGCATATGACAGGAATTCAGTGAAGCAAGTTCTACTGCGCTAAAAGTACACATCTGAAACCAGATGTCATTCTCCTAGAAATGTTCCTCTTCCTTTAGTCTTTAACCAGGGTTTTGGTGGTTTTTGTTTGTTTTATATTGTTTTCTTGTTTGTTTTTTTGTTTGTTTGTTTGTTTGTTTTTTTCTGCTACAACTGGAGTAAAAAAGGACAAAAATAACCAACCAAAACAAAAACACACACACAAAGACATTGCTATGATTACAGTCCTAAATTTGAGTTCAGTGAGACAAGCTCTTGAGCTATCTCTGTCAGCTACATAAATGACAAAGGTGGCAGGAGAGTAATAGGGAGGGACAGAGGAGTGTACCTACAAACTCCTGGCAGTATTCAGTACATAATTCAGAAGTATATTCTTTTAGAACAAAGAATTTTCTAGTAAGTAAGGCTCAAACTATGTTGCGCACTGTGATTTAAATGAAACCCTGTAACTTTGAAAGACACAAAAACCCTTCCACCCAAAGATGAACAGACAGAGCCCAAACTGCTCCAATCCAGAAGGCATGTCCAGCCATGCTGCATGGCAATGTGCCTGAATAAAGCAACCAAGTCTCTAAGTAATCTATTGAGTTCAGCCCAACATCTTGCCAGCACAGATTCTCTGCCGGAGGACCAGAGCTGGTTCTCTTCAAAGCGCAGGCAAAAATTGGCTGCCCATGTAGAACTGTCGTGAGTGATACAAGCTTCATCCATTTCTTGCTGGGGTTGTCACTGTCATAAAACAGAAGCCTGAATCCTACTCCAAACATGCGTTGTGAATTGATAGAGGGCTCTTGGAAACTGCAGACAGTAATACCTCAGTATATAAGAATGCGGGACAATATGGAGACAAGATAATTTGACTTTTTCTTTGTTTCTCTTTCCTTTTGGGGCTATATGATAATGTTAATATCCAATTTGATTTAGGAGCGCCATCTGACATTTTCATGTCAGTTATTAGTGTATTCCTGAAACATCTGTAAGAAACAAAAAAGTTTGCTTTGGGTAGTTTCCATTGCTGTCCAGGGAGCTGCTGTGTGTACATATGCTACAGATGTAGAGATCAAAATCATTATTTAGCTTAATATTTATGAGGTACAGTTAGGTAGGAGAAAGAATTAACTTTTCAATTTACAAGAAATCACAGGGGGAAAAAAACACACAGTTTAAAGCCGATCTCTGATAATTTTCCCTAAGATTAAGAAAGGTTTCTAAATGTGCTTTGCATAAAGTTGAAATAGCAGCTGACAGTAACAGAAATCTCATAGAAAAGAAATCTTGCTGTTAAAACAAACATTATCTGTTGCTGTGAAACATTCCAAATTATAACTCTACTATTTAATGTAAAATGACACCCCACAAAATCCTCACCAGTTAAATACAGAGAAAATATTCAGTTTCTCCCAATTATAATTTTTGCTGATGTGTGGGCAATCACACAGCAATTTACCTCACAGTGAAATCTCTGTTCTTTGCAGGTGTTATTAACTCAGAATAATTCTCTGGAGGCTTCATGCTGAGCTTTAATTTTCAACAAACTTGCAGATGAAATGGCAAGACTAGGGGAGCTTTAGCTTGATTATAAAGAATAATTCACTCTTAGTGGACTAAATAGAGAAAGTGAAAGCATAGTTTGTTATGGGAGCCTTATGTTTCTTACTATGGTTTAAGTGTTACAAATTTTTCTTGTGCAGCTGCTTGTCCTGTGTGGATTTCACAGCTTACATAAATAATATTTGTTGTCAAAGTGTTGAAGTTGAAACCACATGAAATTGCCCTACAGGTTCAGAGATGTAGCATAGAATCGAGTGTTTGCTTTAAGGATAGTTTTACTCAGAGTAAACCTTAGACCAACAAATGCATACCACAAATGGAGAGAATACACAAGCACCTCATTTCAACTACAGCATAAAGGCAATCAAAGAATCTTCATTATATTATTATATAACTCATATTTATATATACATGTCTGTATAAATCTATCTTACATTAATATGAATAATAGATTTTTGGAGTTAATCGGTGGACAGGTACCTGTAAGTCTTCTGAAGCTGGAGCTTCCTGCTTGGTTGATAATAATCTATTACTACCAATCTTGGAAGAATATATTATACTGAACATCTGAAGTTACAGCAAGAAACACACGTTGTTCTTTTTTTTTTTTTTTAATGTTCATACAATAGGTAAGATTATTCATTTTAAAAGGGAGTTTACATTAATCTTCCTGCAATGGAGGAAACTCTCTTGAGTTGGTCACTCATGTAACTAAAAGTATGGCAACTTTTAACTACCAAATCTAAAATTCCCCTTTCATTTCCTCTTTGTTTATATGAAAATCAGGCTTAGCAGTCTGCTCAAACACTGAAATATCTCTGTAGATTATAAATAAGTTTTGATCTGCCTGAAATCAGAATGAACACAACTACTGATATTTCCTTTGCAGCTTGGACTGTACTGTAAGAGTGGTATAAGTAAAAACTGAATTTAACAAGATTTTTCAGTGCTAATGGTTATGCTTGGATAGCAGAAATTGCAGGAAAAATACTTTTTCTTAGACTATTACTCTATAAAAATGTATATGTAAAGTTCAGGACTTTATTTCTGTTGACCTATATAAATCACAAAAAGTTTGTGTTTGTCTAGTTATGCACAGAGCCCTCCTCATTTTATGGAGGACTTCCTGAGCTATGCCTGAGCCCTATTCCAGAAGGAAAAAATAAAAAATAAAAGCTTCCAAAGATGAGTCTGGGAACTGAAATTTGTAACTCTGCTGGAGACTAAAATCATGACCTCAACAGAGTCAGTGGTTTTATAGCTCATTACAGTTTTTTCCCTTACTGCACCTCTGGGTAACCTCTCACAAACAGTAATTATCTCCCTTTTACTCTCTCTATCCTACAGGATTTGAGGACATCATCATTTCTCCTTGTTAACATCCCTCAGGTATTAGATTTTGTTGTTGGTGTTTTTTTTTGTTTGTTTGTTTGTTTTTTTTCTTGAGTACTCTTACACATTAAAAGAATTAAGTTAAACTCAGAGCCAAACTCTCCCATATCTGTGCTTATCCAAATTTTGTGGTTCTTTTCTTCCAAATGTATTCTTTTGGCCTAGCAATGAGATATCACCTCTCCCTACAGCTTCTCTTAGCCTTACTTCTAATTTCTTTTTAAATTGTCCTGTGCTTCAGAGAGCCAAGACAAGGCCATTCTTATAACCTTAAGACTGACCAGAGATCTTGCTGATGGCAAGTCTTGAGGAAGAATACAATTGTGTTTTTTTTCTGTAGCACTGTGTTCAAGGTTTTTGTGTCCTGAACAGACCAGCACAAAAATAATAAAGTAGGACAGAACGGATGTTAGCTGGAAGGGATGTTAGCTACAGGTCTGTTGCTTTGTAGCCACAGAGCTGTAAGTCTTAAAGGGAAGAAGTATTATTTCTGTAAAAGCGCAGGTATCAGATTTCAATTCTCCATGTTTATTTATTAACTTTATTTTTGTTACTATTTTAAAATGATCTTTCTGTTTGAATTTCAGGGCTGGAGAAACAGAAGAGTCAGCAAAGGATGCTCTTTCAGGGCCCTACCCTACAATCCCAGACATTCATGTCATACCAAAGTGCAGTGAGTGGGATTTGCTGAATTTATGTCTACTGAAATGAGATGTCTCACCCATAACCATTATCTAAGCTCAGTATAAAGGAACACATTCAGAAGGCATTCATCCCATTAGACTTCTTCTTAGAACAGGATAGGATAGGATCTCCCTCAAAATGTATCTCTTCTTCCCTACAGAGGAAGCCTAGACCACTAACCTATGCTCTCAGATGATGTAAAGGTGCTTGTGATTAATTCTGTATGTCTGTTTTGTAAGTTCACTTAGGATCAAGCTACTCTTATTTTCCAGGTAAATGTTGTGGACAGAAGGGATAATGTTCATAACAGAAACAGATCCTATAAACAGTTTTTGCAGGCAACTGAATAACAAAGTTGGGCTAGGGTGACAGGAAAAGCAGCTCATTCCATTTATTTCAGTTCTTTAAATATTATTATTAAACAAGGAAAAGAAAATCAGAATGTCATAGCATAACACAGACAATATGAAATGACTAACTTTTGACTACCACTTGTTAATTTGAGTGTTCCTCTGTAAGAGTTTGAAAGGGATTTAAGAAGCAAATTTCTTGCTTCTAACTGTTCAGGGATGTCATTGTGAAAACAGGAAGAGATGAGCTGTAATTCTCTCTAATGCCATGCAAAATACAAAGCAGAACTTGAGAAGGTCTGTGGATTTTATTTGCCTTTTTAAACATTTTTTGTGGACTTCTACCTTCCTAGTTTTGACTAAGTCCAGGAAAAAGGTCTGAAAACTCAAACGATAAGAAGGTCTTGCTTCCTTTGCTGCCTATCTGGACACAAAGCAGATGATGTTTTTATTAAGTAGTCACTACCTATACACTATCTATGCCAGTTTAGGAGGCCAAAGACATTTCAGTATGTTGAGGAGAATTTGAAATTATGAACATTTATGTTCAGCTTGAGCCAATGTAAACTCCTAACCTTTAGATGCTTGTCACCTTGCCACCAGAACATGATCTGCAACATAGCTGTGTGGATCCAGTTCCAGCGTACATGTAAGAAACACAGCGTATTTGGATGGTGTTTGCACCATGACACAAATGCACCATGACTATCACCCATTGATTAGGACACAGACAGAAGAGCTTCATGATTAGAAATGGGCACCCAAAAAGGTCAAGAAGCAAAAAACAACTGGATCCAACTTTCAGAAAAGTTTGCCTTACAAATATGTAATATTTCATGACTACCTGTCCCTGAGATATACATGTACAGATGGTATTTCTGACTGCAGTAACACTTTCTACTATAGCTTATTAAATTTAAATATTTTGAAATCCAGTTTTGTATAGTATGGTATGGCATTTGAATCTCCACGTTATCACTCTGAGAGTCTTAACAATTAACAACCAATATTACTCATGGATTCAAAATGTAATCTTTTTTAACAGAAATTTACTACTTCTAATTTACCTGTATTTTTATGGTGCTGCTATTACCTCTCAGGAGATGGGTATAAATAACCATATTTAATTACATCTATTTAAATATCTATTAAAAAGGAAAAGCTATTACAAAAGAAGTATGTTGTTGCAATTATGGAAGTGACCTCACAAATAAGGTGCATGATTCTGGTCTCCTGCTGGAAAAATTGAACTATGGGGACTTACTTAGTGGGGATGTTTTTTACATTACTTAATTAATCTAAGCAGCCTGCTCCTTGGAAATGTGCCTGAAAAACAGTCTTTTCTACAAAACTTTCTGGATATCTCTTACTGAGACTGTTATCATTGGAGGCATCAACTAAAAATTCCCAAAGTATTCATTCTCAACTAATGCCACAAGAAAGCTCTCTATTCTGATGCTAAGAACATTAAAGTAAAATTAAAGCTACGGTCATTAAAGCAAAAAGATGAAGGAAATTCAGAGCTGAGTTAAAATTCAGTCAGCCGAGAAGCACAATTTTTTGAGAGCTATTTTTGAAGAGTCCCTTCCCACAGTGTGGTACCAGGTGTTCAGAGAAAAGCAAAGCTTTCATGCTACTCTGCAGTCCTTATTCTGTCATAACATGAGGTAGATGGAGATGTAAAAGACAGCACTCCTTAAAGACACCATTCAACACCTCAAAGGGTCATACATACATGATAGGTGCACCTCTGAAACACTGCTTTGTTGCCTTTTTTTTTTTTTTTTTTTTAATCCAATTGTAGACATGATAAAGAGCAACCCTACCTGTGGCTAACAAGTGTGAAGTCCTAAAGATGCAGTGATCTGGTGTGTCTCTACCCTGGAGATGAAAGCAGTGACAGAACCACCAATTATCACCATTTAACACTGCTACAGGGGAACAAAACATATTGTTGTAAAAGGAGACAGGGAAGGAGGTAACAGAACGGAGGCAGAAGATCTAGATAGATTGCAAGCAGTCAGGTGAACTATCAGAATCTCACCCATGCTAGATTTTGCTTATACAGAAACCTACAATAACTGAACTTGAATTAGAAGTAAATTTTTCATCAATTATTTGATTATTTTTCTCCCTCACTTCCACAAATTGCAGATAAAAGAATTAGAAATTGGATTGCAAACACAGAGGGGAGCTGGGAATAAGGAGAGGCAGGGATGGCTATTTCTTGGATCATTAATTATATAATAAATTTGAACTCAGAATTTATTTATTTTTTTTACAGCAGTGATTAAAATAGGTTTATAAAATGGAAATTCTGGAAGTAACTGAAGTGAAACAAGAGTCAGCAAGAACCACTAAAGTATTACTTGAACACTATGGAATGAACCGGTCCTTGGAAACCTGGCATCACAAAAATCTATGAATTTTCTTATGTAGTATTTAATTTGAGATTGGCAGTTGTTATTTTCCTGGATACTCTCCATTAAACATGGCAGACTTCCTCTGCAAATAACATTTCAAATCTCACTGCCTCATCCTTTGCTAAATAAAAAAGCTGTAAAATGACTAATACAAAAGCATAAATGCATCCTCACAATTGCTCAGTATGAAATTTTTACAAGGTATGGTATTATGCAAGAATGAAACACCCTTAATTCCTGCTGAAGGAAGTGGGGATACTATGACAAATTGCAGGCTCAGACCTTAACAATTAGACTGTTCATTTAGTTTAAAAATGAAGATCCACTCCTAATTCACTGTTACCCAGCTCACTTCTCCAGGACTGACAGAGAGCTCTTTACCTCTAGCAGGATTGCAAACAAACTTTCTTTGCAAGTTGGCATCTGTTTGGAATGGATTCCCCAAGCCAAATATAATACTGTGTCCACCGTTAAACCACAATAAACTAATATTCAAGTAATTATGAGCTTGACTTCATCCCACCAAGAGTAGGGCAATTCAGAGTTAAAACCGATGCCACGCTTAATTTGCCATTTACAGTAAGCATTGAAGAAATGAACACATAGTGCTTGGTAGCAAAGATCTTGCAATGACAGAAGCACAATGGAGTAAATTAAATATGGAGATGAATGTAATTATGGTTCTAAAGTGTCTGCCAGGAGGGATGCAATGCAGCTGACTTCATGTAAAATAGTTAGCGGCGTTTGGTTTGATTACAAAGTGCCTTGGGTCATCTTACACCATGGAGATCCAATTACATGATAGCACTCCATTATGGATTATGAGGGTGGTTTCCTCACTGAACTGCTACACTGTACGCTAGTTTCATTGTGTACAGTGTGGTCTGTTTCCCTTGTGTACTGCACATCCTAGATTTGCTTGGGAACCTAGCTGCAGCCTTGTCAAGGCCTGGATTTCATTACATTTTGTGCAGAAGCCCACTCTACAACCTTTAGCACAATGATAATCATGTTGCCCATAGTCAGTCATTTAGTATTAGCAAGTAATATCCAATAAGGCTGAAAAGAGAGAGTATTGAAAACTGAAAACCTTCTCAGGCTTACTAATTGTGGGACAAAGATACAGAGACATACTCTCCAACAGACGGAATTGTTCTGGAAAAAAAATGACCCCATTTTATTCACAGGCTGACATGATACGGACTGTCTGGAACTGATGTAACATTGAGCATGGGTACACAAGTATAGGAACATGTGTGTCTTATTTCTGGAGCAGACTATGAAATCTCATTTGTTGACAACACAACAACAGCAACATAAAAAAGGGGTTCCCTGGCATCTTGATATTTGCTGCTGCATAAATGCAGACAGATGGAAACAAGACAAACATGATTTCCAGACGTATTTTGCAACAGCAGGTGCCTGCTTATGGGTGAATGGAACTGAAATAATGTCTCTGATTACAATTCATTCATTCTACATTTCCATTCTAACTCTCCTGTGAATACTTCTTCAATATAAATGTGTGTACTCCAATATTGATGTAGTAAGTAGTGGTAATTTTCCATCTCAAGTGAATGAGTGCACTCATTCAAAATCAGAGGTCCACATGCCATGCTTAGAGATATACAGCACTGCAAATTCTAACTGATAAAGATGTTATGTCCATGAACTTCATCTGACTAGAGTAATTAAACCACGTATAGATGACTATAAAAGGGTTGAAATGCTAAAGTCTCATAAAAAATATTTATTTTATTTTTTTAAAAAAGGAAGAAATTCTACTGCGTGTTTAGAAATGGAATGCAGAAGATAAGGTAGGGAGAATAAAGATGTTTAAACCTTTAAAAATGCCTAGGATTAGATTAAGAAATTCGATATGTGTGTGTGGATTACAAGGACAAGATAAACCCATCCATTTCTGTCAGCTGATATGAGCACAGTCACAGAGGGATTTGTGCCAGGGATCAACCACACGTGCCATTACAAAAAAATTAAAATAAAATAAAATAAAATAAAATAAAATAAAATAAAATAAAATAAAATAAAATAAAATAAATAAAATAAAATAAAATAAAATAAAATAAAATAAAATAAAATAAAAAATAATTTTAAGCAAATTTCTTTGCATGAGAAGTTCAAAATTTAAGGGAATCAGAAGGATGTGAATATATAGAAAGGGCAGTGAAAGGAGGAGACAAGCACAGAAATTAGAGAGAATCAGGTAGAAAACCAAGGGAGAGAAGAGAGGCACAGAAAACAGTGGGGGAAATAGCCGCTTGAAGTTTCAGGTGAACTCTCATAGACAGCCTGTGCCCTGACACAGACACCCCCATTGCACTGATGCTGATAGAAGATAAATCCTCCTCCACCATTCTCCTCCAAACAAAACTGTAGGTCACTGAGACAGCTCTGGCTTTCCATGAGGATGCTTCTGGTGGTTTTGTTTTTCCTGCTGCTGCCAAAGCCATGTAGATAATGTGTCTGAATCTCTTTGCATTTAGCTGCATTTGCAGAGACAAAGAGGTTTTATATCTTATTGGTTCTGGCTCCCCCAGTATGTGACCACAAAGTCTCTCTCTCTCTCGGCCTGGCCAGAAAACAATTCCATCATGTGGAAAGCGTCAGGATTGGGTAATTTGGATTTTATTCTGGTGCAGAATTAACTTTTTTTTTTTTTTTTTTTTTTTTGTAAGAGCAAAACACCCCATTCCATTGGCCAAATAGCTTCCTGATGAGGGCACACAGCTGAGATGGGGGAGACTGAGGTTCAGCTCACTGATCCAAACCAGACAGAGCAGGGGGTTGAACCTGGCTTGCTGTTATCCCAGTGGAACACCCTAATCTCTGACACTAGAGTCAGGTTCAGTTCCCTGCTCTGTCTGGTTTGGATCAGTGAGTTGAACCTAGGTCCTCTCCTCCTCAGCTGAGTGCTCTAATCATCAAGCTATTGTCTGTCCACAGAAGGGTTCCTTTTGTTGTGAGCAAACTTCTCAGAACAAAGGCTGTCAGAAATTAATTCTACTGCCACATTAAGACATTTTCTCCAGAAAAATAACAATAGCTTCAGACTGGACACCATGTTCGTTAAGTTATGGTTTAATCCTGTGTGGTGTAGAGAAATGCAACAAACATCTTCCAAAAAACCTGGCAAGTAGAATAACAGAGTACTCTCACTAAATCAGATGAAAGCATAAGCTTAAAGACAAGCATGTGTTTCAGTGCTTTGCTGGATCAAAGCCCCTACACTTTACACTCTGATGAGTTGAATTCTCAGTAATTATTTTGCCTTGCATGTTTTGGATTCATGATTTCTGCCTTACCAAACAATAGAGGTGTGGGAACTGACAATTAAGCAGGACTTTTTCCTTCTGTAAGACACTTTTTAAATGTTGGGTTTTTTGTTGTTGAAGTCGTGTTTTTGTTTGTTTGTTTGTTTGTCTCTTTCCCAGCACTGCTTATTCACATGAGAAGCCTGTGTGATATAGGAATTCATAAAGTCTGTTGGATTTAATTTTCTATCTATAAATACATTCTATTTAAAACTGAGTATTTAACTTGTCTATTATTCAAGATAAATGTTACACTTAGGAGACATAAAGAGGAAAGAAAACAAAATTTCTTTGATAAAATAAAATTCAGTGGAAAAAATATGGGAGCTGGAGAGAACCAAACATTCAGACATCAAGGAAAAGAACAAAAAAAAAAGATCATTCATATAACCAAAATATAATATAGGGTACTTAACTGGTGAAGTCTCAATTTGACAGGTATGCTTCCATTCAAAACACATAGTGTAATCTTCATTTCAGCTGTCTTTCCTCTTTCTTGTCATGAAATATGTTCCATTCAATTTACTAAATTTTAAATGAAAGGAGAACTCAGGGTTCCTACAGAATACCTTCACAAACTTCACCAAATGTTATGTTTAATGACATGGCTTAGTAAAGTATCTAGGATTTTCTTGAATATTAAGTGCATTTTAGGTTGTTCAAATGTCTGTGGTCTTCTGGAGCAGGACCAATATGGTTTAAGCATTTCATGGATATATAAACATAGAAACTATTATCAAGAAAAGAGAGGGTAGGAACTCCAAATTTCACAACAATTTTTGATGACCTTTTGTTTTTCTGTTTTCCTGCATTAAAAAATTATTACGTTTAATCTCTCATGTACTTGAGGGATTCTATTAATACTGACAATGTGTTCTGGTTATCGGGAAATGGTTATCAGGAAAAACCCATCAAGAATGGAACTGTATGGCTGTCAGTACAGATTTTAAGAATGAATTGCAGTGGTTTCTTTTTATGACAAGCATTTATCTGTAGACTCTACTGAGAATATAATGAGTATAGAATGTCCTCACTTTATCTTTCCTGTTTTAAAGCATTCTGGTTTATCTGTAAACTGAGATAAAATGTAAACCAGGCAAGTGGGGACAGCAGGGTTGGGAAATGAATACTTCGTTGTTGAAGAAAGGAGTTCAAATTTTGGTTAAGTTACAGACAAACCCAATTAAATCCTACTTGTCCCCAAATTACATATATTACTAAGGGAAAGTGCTGAAGTTAAACAACTGACTGGGAAAATTAATCTGTGAGGAGAAACTTGACTTGAGGTTATGTACCGGGACGTGAATCCTTGATTTAATAAATTTGCAAACAAGTAAATAAATGCATTCATCAGTATTATGACTGAAAATACGTTCACTCATGAGTGTCATCTGACATATAAGAAATAAAAGGTGCCCTTATCTTTCTGTGCACTTGAACAATTTTGAAAGTCCATTGTAGAAGGAGGGAAAACCTCTTCCCTCACTGTGTCCCACAGTGCTATATATCACTCATATTTTTCTGAATTAAGAAAATAGCATAATATTACAATTAGAATCAAATCTAGCATAGATATTTTCTTTTTTTCACCCTCTCTCCAGAACAAGTTTGATTTGGAATGAGGAGCCCAGGTTTAATAGACTCATTCATTTAATCATTTAATAGTTTTACGATAAGAAATGCATGTCTCTCTTCTCATAAAGAAAAAAAAAAATGTTTTTGACCTGCTTCCCAGAGTGACTTTCCTTGGGCCAATTGCAAAGAATCAGAGCAGTGTGTATCTGCTCACATAACCCCTTCCCCCTCCAACCTTTCACACGAGGCGACTATCAAGCGAAGCCTGCCCACAAGATACCCCACAGCTAGAGATGAACGAGAGCTAGCAACAATAAAGCATTCACCCAAATGCTTAGCTAGGTCTGCAAGCTTAAAGCACAAGCAGCGGAGGAATTTGACAAAACAAGGTTTCACTGTAGAATAAACTGTACAGTTTTCACTCTCCCAGAAGATTTCCCAAATAACCCTAGTTTCACTGAGCCACCTGCCTGTGTCAAGGAAATTAATGAACTTCAAAAGTAAAAACAGCTCAAGATGAACAGTGACCCTGTTTTTCCAAACATCGGAAATGCCAGCACCACAGCAGTATGACTTCTTTTTCACCAAGTCATATGGGGAACTGTAGATTAAAGCCTGATTTCTAGACCTTACATGTCCAGCCACTGTACATTAATCTATTTGCTTGATTCACTTGCCAAGTTTGCAATAAGATTGTATGATATATGCCTTGAACCACAAGCTTGGATCCAAGAGAACTGTGCACCCTTTTAATACAGGGGTCAAAATATGTATCTCAAGAAATTGATTTTTTATAGGAACTTCAAATGAGTAGGGTTTTTTGTAATCCCTACTGAAAAACGCATCTAGTGAACAAAATCCTACAGAGAAATCCTGCACAGCTCATAGAAGTAATGAACATGTGAGAACATGTGAGACACAGATGTTGTGGCTCAGTTTGCCTTGAATTTTTAATCACGAAGCATGAGCAAGGGAGAAAGAAGCACAGTAGACAAAGGATGAAGTCAGTATTGTGTCAAAGTGGGCATTCAAATCAGAGAATATTATTTCAAAGAATTCATAGCAGGCTGGCATTTTAGTGTTTGAAAACAAACAACAACAACAAAAAAGCTCATAATTTTATGAAAATAATAATAATAATAAAAAAAAGTAATTCAGGAAACAAAAGTAATTTCTATCAGAGACACTAGCTTCTTTTGATTCAGTAGGAACTGAACTAAGTTCAGTCAAAGAATGATTTGCTTCAAAATCTGACATTGGGATTGTATATCTAATATGAATTATTTTTATCCATGACTTTGTTTCAAATTGATACAGCCATATCAGTGACATCCAGAACATGAACTCTCTGTAGGTGCTGTTTATGTAGTTTAGATAACTTCAGCCTCTGCAGCCCAGCTGGTCTTCTAATTACACTAAAGTATGCTTTGCACAAGCAGATCTGAAAACTTGGATTCTGCTAAATGATTAAGGAGGAAAAGAGATATTTACCAAAAGTTCTTAATTAACTAGGAAAAAAAAAATATTGTATACAGAAAGTAGTCCTTTGAATTATATACAGCATAAGATACATCAACCATATTTTTTTCAGAAGCAATTTTCCTGCCTTTTTGTGAGAAAAGATGTCAAGACAGTTATAGTTGTAAGGGCTGAAAAGTTACATTTTCTCCCATCCTAAAGTAGACTCCAGTTTGTTAATAGGTCTGCATGAAAAATCTGGAAGATAAGTATGAAAAGCTGGTACCAAAAAAAAATAAATGTGGCCCAATCAGCCATTTCAACAACTGTACATGGTAAACTACCACTTAACACCTCCAAAATGATTGGAAATCACTGATAAATGGGAAGTGTGGGTAGACCCAAGGTATCACATCATATATGTAGTGAACCTGACATCACCTGAGGCTGTCAAGGTCACTAACACAACATAGGGGAACTCCATCCCCACCACAAGGAATGGGTCACACCGCAACCTTTATGCAAAAAATGAAGGCAAATACATGTGCCTGTGGGAAATGTAGGCTGGCCCACGTAATTCACTTCTGATAAAGGACTAGTTTAAAACCCCTGCTAGGTCTCACAGCAGGAAAAGATTTTTTAAAATGTCATTCAGCACATCTTCCCCCAACCCAGCCTCATGCCTGAGCAAGCTGGCCCCTGCCACGTGGAAGGAGCTAGCCAACATATCTCAGCACAGGGGTGCAGATGGATGATGTCACTCTGGCCTCATCCCCTGTAGCCCCTCCAGAGTCTGGCATCTGAGCAGGGAGCAGATATGGAGGAATGACCTCCATTCAGACTTCTGGAGAGCAGAAGACAATAACACCCACAATCGAAGTCCCAGCACCACTCTCCAGCAAAAGTCAGGGTTAATGAGAGATCCATGGTTTGTAACACTTGCACTTCTGGAAACCTTCTGACAATTCTTGCTACTGAACCTCATTTATTTCTTCCATTCTATGAAATAAAAATGCTAATAAAAATATCAGAGTTCTCCAATTCATATCAAGCTCTATGTAGGGACTGGTAGATGTTCTGTTCAGTTTTTTTATCACTGTCATTTATTCCACTTTAAACCCTGACTAGCCAAACAGTTCACAGTGAGAATTTTACAGTTTTCAATTCAAAGCAAGGAATTAGGGGCAGATTTTGATCTATAGTATTATATATTAAATAAAATAATAAAGCTTCTTTATAGCAACTACCAAGCATACCAATAAACCACAATTTACCAAGTCAATTACAAGCTATTTTCAAGCAGATACCTATACAATCATCTGGATAATATCAGCTAATATTAGAAGAACTATTAGCACTGTATTCATCTACTTGTTTTTCTAATTCTTAAGAAAATGACAATTAACATAGTAAAAAATCCTGGTAGCAAAACCACTAATTTCTTAAATTTGAATAGTACAGTTAAATTGAATGATGCTAAATAAAATTTTATTTCTCTAAAGTATCTCACAACAACTAATGACAAGCAGCAAAAATAGCATGCAGTTTACAGAATTCAATTAGATTTAAATCAGTTCAATTCAATACATGAGAAAACTCTTCACTGAGCTGACTTCAATCTATGCACAAGTAGAACATGTTTAAGACCTTTCCATAGGAAGGTGAGTTGAGAGGTGTAAGAGAATGTGTATGTGTGCATGTGCAGGTTAGTATAAATACAGATTTAAATACAGGGCCATGTAATCTATTGTATAAAAGCTTTTAATCTGTGCAAATCAGAATCACATTATTGCTGAGTGGTGAAATTACAAGCACATATCACCCCAAAGAAATTTCAGTAGAAACTTCATAGCCCAGTTCACATTCACAAATGCTGTGTAAGCCACATGGTGTTTGTTTGTTTGTGGTGGTTTTTTTGTTTTTTTTTTTTTTTTGGTGGTGGTGGTGATATTTGTTGTTTGTTTGTTTGTTTTGGGGGGGGGAATCCAAAAGTCTTTTTTATAAATATTTTAGAGAGTTTTAAACATTTTATAAGAACTATTTTTATATCCTTCCAGCTCTTTCCTCTTTCTCTGATACTGTGAATTTGCCTACACAGATCTCAGTGCAAGAAAAAAAAAAAAAAAAAAAAAAAACTAATAAAATACTTCTCTAAATGACTTAAAATTGACTTTCTGCATTCAAAGTCTAATGGATCAAATAACAGATACTCTGAAAAATTTTCAACAGTGGAAATATATGCTGTATATCTTAATGGAGAGACAAGAATCTTCTCTTTTCATTGGTTCAGAGATCTTGTTTCATGACTATTTAAAAGTAACCTCTCTGAATTTAAATTGTGAGGATGGAATCTCCAGCATACATGGAATGGTAACTCTTTTTAGTCACTGGTGATTTTTTAAATGTACAAACATACACAACCATAAGCAACTAATGGAGTTTATTTGCTTTTTATGATTTCCTGTTTGAAATGTTGAAAATTCATGGGAATAACAGCAAAAGGCAAGTGAGATCATAGAACTGAATCCCAAATGCAATTTATCACTTACATACAAAATGCAGTATATTCTTTTCACCACTACTTATATAATACATATAATACAGCTAAATATACAAGTGAATGTGCCACTCAATAACTATGCCTAAATGCTGCTTTTTTCTTCAGTTAACTTTTTTTTTTTTTTTTCCCAAACTTAAGGTTTTATTTTCTTTGAACAAATCTGCCTAGCTCTAGTACATATTTTCTATTGTTACTGTGGATGGCCATAAAACCTACAAACTCTTTGCTTATTGGTGTTTTTAACCATTGTAAAGTTCACAGTATAGAGGGTTCTATAGTGCTGAATAAATCATTCAAAAGTTTATGAGTATTCTTTCTGATTTATAGATGAATTGGGTTTAATAACCTTTGTGTTGCATTTGTTTTGCTGTGTTCCAAAGCTGATTTCAAGTTGGATCACAAATCAGCAAATCTGAATTATGTACTCATTCAGATTCGTATGGGTGGATTCTGTTAATCTTGACTTAGGGAATAAGAATGGTACCCAGGGACTGAAAAATCCTAACTTTCTATAGGTTCTGAGTGCCTGCATCTCATTTTGCAATCAGAGACTACATAGCATGTCGAATGTCAAGGGTTATGGAACCAACCTAAACCTTCACCCTACAAACTCTTATGGCTAGGCTTAACTTTACAACCACATGTAAAGGTTCCTTTGATTTTAACGGGACTAATCACAACAAGAATGTGAGTAAGTTTTTGCAGGATCAGGGTTAGGCAGACCGTGAATTGTATTTTAGGAATATTTACGGTGAATTGCTTGTGGGTGACATACAGAGCAAGAGTTTTTACCAGAAGAAATTTCTAGATAGCAAGCAAATTCAAAAACTTCACACGCATAAAGGGCAAAATTAGTGAATAATTTATTTCCCAAAATTATTCATGGATTTCTGCCATATGCCAACATCAGGAATCTATAACAGTAGCACTCCTGCTGAGCTATAGAGAAGCAAATTTCTGAATCTTGTGAAGCATTCTGAATCCTTTGAAAGAATTCCCAGATGTTTGTATGGAGTAATTTTGTTTCCTCCTTGAGGGCTCTCAGTTGTGGGAGCCTACAAGTTGTACGGAACACAAGCAATAACATTATATGTTATGAAACCAATGAGATAGTCTTGCATACATTCATCTTTATGAACGTCTACATCTCCTCACTGATTCCAAATAAATGCATTCTCTGCTGTCTAAATACCTGATGCAAAAAGGGCTCTGGCGAAAAGCCAGCTGGCTTAAGCTGAGTCAATGTGAAATAGAGGTGACGCATGTTGGCAGACTGAAGCACTTTGAGGAATTGGCAGGAACTTTCACTGCCTCTTCAATTGATGGCATCTGTCCACCTATTGTCCAAGTGGCTTTGCAATCAGATGGACTGTAAAATTTCCAGGGATCATTTTGTTGTTCTTTGTTTGTATAGTGCTCAGAACACTGGGATCTCTGCACAAGGCATTCCTATAAAATACTGTGGTACAAATAATTAACTATACTAAGCACATAGACTTCCCAAGCATTTTTCTGTTCCCAGGTTCTCCATATCAGTAGTGGCAGGTATGCCTTCTTTTATCTGTGGCTGTGACAAGGCTTTAAGCACTTCCTTACCAAGATACAACACATACAGTCAATTGTGCCTTTGTAACTACATGACTAGGAGGACATAACCTTTGAACCTCGGCTGCAAACCTAAGCTTGATATTTTGCTTTCTAAAGTAAAGCCAACCTCGGTGACAACATTCAACACTTATTTTGTCCCTTACACTGCTAACCAGTTCCACTGTCAGGAAAGCTCAAAACATGTATTAGCATTCACAAATTCATTTCTAGTCTATGTCACAGGAATAAAGTGTGCTTTTTCTCAGTGTCCCATTCTGATACTTCAGGTAGTTTCAAAGATATATTTAGAAGGGAAAGACTGTCAGCAACAAACTCTTTCTGGACAGATGGGTTAGTGTCAAAGCAATCTTCCATTAGGACCTAGGTAGGTCCATGGATAATCTCCATCAGAGTACATGCAACATACAGATTTGTCCTAAATAAATCTTGTAATCACTAGATATTTGATGTACTGTTTTATTCTATGTCATATGTTGGACTTCCTCTCACAAACTGTCACTGGTCTTTCCATGCAAGCCATGCTAGTGTCTAGAAAACACAAACATTGAATATACTCTTTGTCAGAGACAGCCTTTTCCTCAAAAGCAAGTGAACAAAAAAGATTTATGCAGCGGGCTAAAATCTAAACATTTGCTTCAGAAAAAATATACATACTGATCTGAGATCAGAGTATCAAAAGTTTTGACTTCATCTTGTTCATTTTCCTTGTCAAGTGAGCTAAACTCACTGCTAGACACTTTCAGTCATTACTCAGAAGCCAAAACTGATGTCATTTCTGTATTATACATCTGCATTATAAATTACACAAAACATTAGGAATTGGGAAGTCTTGTACTGGCTTAATATTTCATAAGCCCTAACCTCATAACTCTGCCTGGATTTCAGCAAGTCATGGTTTGATACAAAACACAAAATTACTAGGGTGGTTCATTATCAGTACAGGATATTTGCAAAGTTTCTGGGAACTGAAAATCCCACCAAACTCACTGAGAACTAAGTACTTATTCTGTTTCAAAACTGTAACATTTCTCCAAGTGACTACATGCAAGGAATAAGTGCCCAAACTTTGCTATCCCTTCTTGAAAATATAGCTGTAGATATCCATCTATTCAGAAATGAAAATATTTATTTCTCCCTATCTGCAGATTAAGCATGAGAGCTGTTTCTGCTGGATAATCAAGGAGGACTTGTATCCAAAAATGAAAACAAGACAGTGCAAGACATCCATTTTACAGGGAACAACCTTACAAATCAATGGCATGTTTTCATTCAGTATATACTCTATCAGATGGAAAAGGAGAAGGCCCATACCATGCCTCTTAAAGGAAATAATACCTTATTATGTGACTCCTACTCACTGTCACGATAAGGTTCAGGTGTCATTTTTCATTATGATTACAGCTCTGGCAGACTAAAAGATTTTCACCTTTTCTGTTCAGTCATATGAGTTTTTTTCCTGCCATCTGTCAGATTGCAAAATGATAACTGCAGGCATTCTGGTAGAAAACACTGAATTTATCTTCCCATCAATCTTCCCATCTTTGTGTGTTGTTTTTTCTACTCCTCACCCAAGAATTGCAATCCAGTTGCCCCTAGTTATTATGAGATACCTCTCCCATGTCTTCGCTGTACCAGAAATTATATCAAGATTTTGTTAATGCATTTCTTGAAGCTTAGTAGCTTTAGAAAGACAGTGTCAATGTTTGTTTAATGAGGGCAAGTATTTTAATCCCTTTCAGGTTCCAATGTGATCAAAGGTTCACTCTGGTTATGCTAGGATTTTATACAGAGCACGGACAATATCTCAGTATCTATAGTCATGTATTTACAAGCAGCTGCTTTAAAAGGGTCTGAGGTATTTTCATTGTAAATTACAGACTCCTTTTAAAAGGCAAGAACTATCTTGACTTGACTCAGATATATTTTCTGTGAGCCCTTTCTAAAAGAAACAAATCTGTTTAACATACACTGTTTACACTTTCAGATATTAAACTTGAATGGCTGCATTGAAATATTTTGTAAGAAAGTATTTCCCTCTTTGTCTCTTTGATTTTAGAAAAAGGAAAAAATAAAATAAAATAAAAATAGTTAATGTAATGTTAAGTAGAAAGAAAGGGCTCACAGCCCTTGATTCCAGAGCATCTCTGTTACCCCAGGGAGGGCTAAACACCGTGTGCTTTTAAGCACCTGATCACTGATCAACAGAAAGCTCTTGAAGTACAAAGCATTTATCCATGCAGCTTGGGTGTTTGACAACAGGAAGCAGGTCTGAGCAGTCTATATGAAGTGCAAGTTTAAGAAGAATGAAATTCAAGACTTCATCAGACTAAATTTGTTTCAGGAGGCCACTAGTCATTGCTCCTTCCCTTACCAGCCCACTATATCCACAGTGTAGGTAAAATTCTAAATACTTCTGTTAAATGAGATAAAGGAATATCTGAAAAAAAAAAAAATGTTTTTCAAACAGGTGCTCTTATAACCTACTAGTATTTTTTAAACTTATTTCTGTGCTAAAAGTACTTCCGGGTAGAACAGCACAAGAAAGAAATGTTGCAGCATGATTTAATCCTAGCTAAATACTATCAACCACAGTACAGACAAAGCCAAATTGTATCTGACTGGAGAAAAGCACAACTGTTCATTTTCATGAACTGCTCAGGTAAAGTGTGAATTACACTATTTAATTTGAACTATCAAAGTATATTCAACTACTGATGTTGCTCATACATGCTCTCTCTACAGTCAATGGAAATTGGCATTTCCAGAAAGACATCATACAACCAAAAAAAGATACCAATGGGACATCAAGACATAATTCTATTATGATTGTATATATATATATATGAACTCATTGAATATTTTTATTTAAAAATCCCTAATATTCTAATTATAAAAATGACCATTTGCTTGATGGGGAAGATTTAGTGCTGTGTGGGTTTCTTTCCCCCTCTTTGGTGTGATGACTACAAAGATAAGATAGATTTCCCTACTCTGTTTGCTAAGTGTGGTTTGACTAGTAATGTATTCTGAGTTTCATCCAGGAGGGCTGTATACATCTGCTTGTTACAGGCTAATCTACTATGGCATTACCAAGTCTGTCCAAACTTTCACTGTCTTGCAAGATAGCATTTCCTTTTAGGTAGAAAATTCACTGTTCTGATTTTTGTTAATGGGTGGGCTCCTTCCTATAAACATTTCAGAGATATCCATGCAACTGTGTGAAGGTAGAGGACTGCTAAATATAAGCAGAGATTTATAGTGGTTAGAAATTTCTCAGTAAAAGACAAATAAAATATTAACCCTCTTTAAATTAGCTCTAACCATGATTTATTTTTTTTCCAGATGTTTCAAATATACAGCTGTTGGGTGACAGCCCTCAGGGAAGCCAGTCAAACACAGGAGAACATTCTCTCTCTCTGGAGGGACCCCTGGAGGTGTACTGCTCCAGGGTCTTTCTCATCTTCCACTGAAAGCAGGACCCAGTGGCACAGAGCAGCACAGCAGGCATGGCTGCTGCACTTAACAACGGATTTGGCTGAAAACAGAGGATAGCAACAAGTGAGGTGAGAGACAGAATTTATATTCTTTGGCATAGCCTCCAGCATTTTTTTTAATGCTGAGAAGCAAATTAAGTCAGTGTTTATCAGTCCTAATATAGCCCTTTAAAATAAACATTAAATTATAGGTTAATATTAAATACAGCAATGAATGAAATGCTATTGCTGAGCCAGTAGCATCACCTTTAATTAGCCAGGTTTTCTCTTTTGCTAGCTGTGACACAGCTGTGTCTTTCACTGGTACTTTACTAGTAGCTCAAATGTTTCCACTGTAATTTTTTTGGACAAACTCACTCATAACTGGAAGCTAAGGCTGTTCTTTAGTTATGTGTTTGAGCTTTTTTTTTTTTTTTTTCTTCCAGATACTAGTATTTGTTTATTAATAATTTTTAGGTTGGGGGGAAGACATTCTTTCATTAAGAAATAAATACAAATTGAGGCAAGAATAAAGAAATGTGACTAACTGTTACCAGACCATTAGTAATTAAAGACAGGATGGGGAGATGGACAGAAGGGACTGTACAGGAAATAAATGTGATCTGCAGAGCCTTGAAAAATAACTCACAGGCCTTCTTTCCTCTGGAACAAAGCTGCCTACTGGGAGACTACAATATAATCATGTAGTCAGACAATAGGGTAATAATATTTAAGTTACTAAATCCAAAAGCCCAAGAAGACTGTTGTAGGTTAAAGAGACAGAATCCTCTGTGCTCTGCTGCTCTGAAGTTATTGCAGTGGTGTCAGCAAATACAGGACTAATTACAGCAGAACTCCCTCTTCACAAGGAGGTCTGACCAGTAGATACACACAGTCATTAAAAAGTCCTGCCTTAGCCCAATGTCCTCCCTAAGCTACCACTAGTCATTGCTAAATAATTCTTTGTGTTACAGCGTGGGTACCCTTACTCAGTCAGCACATGCAATACCAGTCTGTGCTTTGTACCCCTCACCCCATCCATCGGATGCCCTGGTGTTGTATGAACCTTACTGCTCTACAGTCACTCAGATCTCTTCTTTGACAACCGAATCTTTGCCTGGTGAGCATCCCCCACAGATGATGCTCAAGCTTCCAGCACAGGATAACTGTAATGGACTTTGATATGTGGAAAGGGTCTTTCACCGAGCTGTCACTGACCTAAATGAAGCCTCTGGTAGTGGAAAGATATCTGGCCACTCCAGATAGCTTAGGCTATCTTGAGATGCAGGAAGAAGTTGGGCTTCCTCCTACAGCCTCATACCTTAGAAGACATGGCTACTGCTTTGGAAAGGGAAGTAAGCATTCCCCAGCATTATGGGAGCAAGGCTGGCCCTGCAGCACCCCTCAGCATCTCAAAGTTAAGCATCACCTCTCCCACCCTTGCTGCAGGAGGAGCCAGGCTCCAGGCAGACCTTCATCCATGTGCTTACTCAGTTCTGCCATCACTGCTGTGGAGGTTTGCACCAGCTTTGCATTGACAATTCCTGATCACAGTTATAGCATTTAACTAAGCAGGTCTTAGTATAGAGCGTTTTGGGCAAGTATCTCTTAGTAAATAAAGCTGTAAAGGGCTCAGCATGATAGCTACAGACTCAGCCAAATCAGCCAGAAACTTCAAATATTTTTTTAACTCGTGGACTTCAGACTAGGCAACCCAAAGCTTAAATATCTGATAACAGAAGGGGATATTTTAAATATTAGCTCATCCAGCCAAAAAGATGTTTACATCATAAAAATATAATCCATTTAAATCTCAGCTCAGTGGAGAAAGTTACATACCAATTGACCTAACAATTTGAAGCTCATGGGAAGGAAGGCATATAATCCATGTTATAATCAGAAAAACTCAATTATTTAATCAATACTTTTAAAAACAAGCAAATTTTTAATAATTTAAGCATCTAAGAATGTGTGGTAAGATAAGACTATTTTCTACTCGGTACCAGCACTAGACTCCATAGAGGAAACAAAGAACAATATGAAACTACAGTAAGCAAGATCAGGTAGACCAGCAGTGGGACCTCAATATTTTGGCCAGGAATCAGTCTGGTACTTTTCAAAATCTGAGGTGCTCAGGTCAGAGGCAGAGTAACTGTAACAGTATAGTGAAACATACCTCAAAAGGAAAAGCAATTTAAGCCTCTATCACTTTCTTTTTTTAAAAGGATGTCTTTGAACTAAGTCACTTTATATGATAGCTGTTTGGCTGTGGGTCTTGCATCATCGTGGTTTGAGCATTTCTGATTAATTCTCTTTAACTTTGGAAAAAGAAGACGCAGAGCCAACAACCAAAAGCAAACTGTAATTATCCACACACAATTCACCCATAATTTAAATCATGAGTTTTGCTCCACAAAGTATAAACTGTTCAGCGTCAGTGCTGAATATCCCATTGGAACAGTAAATAAAGCCATTACAATAAGGAGAAAATTGAGCAGTTAGAAAAACTGCCTTTCTCTTAACAAACACATGGATGTGAAATAAATGATATGAGTTAAATAGCTTTCATGCATGATTTTTGGGAGCAAATGTTTAAATGCAAAAATTAAACTAAGTTTATGAAGATCCATAGGACAAAACAATAGCTGTGAACTGAGTCAGTAGTAGACTGTGAAACCAGAAAAAAAAAAAAAAAGAAAGAAAAAAAAAAAAACAAAAACTGTGAATTCAACAAAACTGTATTTACCCAAGAGTTCTAAGGGATTTTTCTTGTTCATAAGTAAATTGACTGACTGTACAAGAGACATACATCAAGACATTTTAATTAAGTAAAATCTTAAAATTCATAGCACGCCTTAAACCACAGACCGACAGAGTACAAACACAGTGATCGGCAGACCTTAGGCACTGGATGTAAAGCAGTTTTTTGGTTTGGTGTTGCAAGGAGGAAGGGCAGTGATCCATACTTTGTCCAATTCGAGAATTCAAAATCTGGCTCACAATGCAAGCAAAGATGACAATTTTGTTAATTTGGACACTTATTTTGCCACTGAATAAACCTCAACTACTAAAAACAGAAACCTTTCAGATACTTCTTAGTGATATCAAAACCCCAAAATACTCATCTTTTTACAGAAATGCTGTAGGATCAAAAAAATTAATGTGAAACATCTGAAGTGAGGCTTTTTGGAGAGCTGCAAAATTACCAGGAAAGAAAAAATAAGAGTGAAATGCTAATCTTATTTCACCAGTAGAAATCTACTGGAACTTCAATGCAACTGATGCTTTTTGCTGGATTCTAGCTGGGTTAATTGAGAACAGCATCTCAGGAAAAGAAAATATGTAGAAGTAAAGATTTATTTATTTATTTTTTAATAAAAAATGACATTTTCAGGACTCTTAGTATATGGACTTACTGAGTCTGCACATTCATCCAAGTCAGTAGATTGTAGTAGATTGTATTACAGTTGTAGTGTATATAGCACTGTCATTTCCAATCTACAGTTTGCCCTCCCAAATTATCCTTTTGTATAGAGAGGAAGTATCACAACTATAGGAACTTTAAAAAACATACTGCAGTAAAGAAAACAAGAAATTTAAACAAACCAAAATGAAAGATAAACAAAATTAATGGTCTGACATAAAGCCACAAAACCATAGAAACCCAGTTAAGACTGAAAATCCAGCTTGACATTGTGTCCCTCTTTCATGCTAGTGTGTCTTCCAGTCATTTGGGTTTCTTTATTTTTGGTTCACAAAAGATAATGGTATTTCAAATTAAAGAATGTTGTGGTGGCAAAATCACATTTCCCATAATACTTTTCAATTTTTTTCACTTATATTTCTAATGTCAGGTCTTGGTAACAAGAATAATTCCCAGGTTAACAATACACTATAACTATACTAAGGGTTATCCAAATTATAACTATATATCCTTATATAACTATATAAGGATTGTCCAAAGTTTCTCTGGCCCTCACACACAGTGGAGTTTAAAATAGATCTTTCTTACATTTGATGCATACTTTTCTAATAAGAAAAATATTTGCCCTTGAGGCAAATTAGCTGAATAGTCTGTCACGCTCCCTTTACACTATCATGTCTTACTCCCTTGCATAGACAAATCCCTTTCTTCCAGGTGCTTAAAACAGAGGCAAGACTAGCTTTATGAACACATAAGTTACCCATTGTCTAAGGCAGTGGTCTCCAAAATGCTGTGTGCACTCCCCAGGGGCTTTGCAAAAGAATCAATTGGGGTGCAGGAAAAAAAAAATACCACTAATAAATATATTTTTTTTAATTGAAATTTTGTTTATGTCATTTTAATCTCATCCTTCTCTAATTTCTATTTTTGTGTATGTTTTTGTGTATATTTAATAATGTATTTAAATTTGGAGAACACTGATCTAAGGTCCCTCTAGGAGGGCTAGCAGGTATGAGAACTTCACTTCTTACAACCTAAGTGACCTCACAAGTCTCTCTGTGGTCAGGATCTGCCTTCTGCAAAGACTGGTCATGGTCAGGAGCCATCATCCTCTTAGCCTACACCACCCTGAGACAGAACAGAGTCGTACCTTACTTATACGTATGGGCTCCAAAACTAGAGATTTCCCTCCTGGGTACAGAAACATTCATATGCCTACATGTTGTCTGTGGCACTCAGTGAAGAAAACACTGAAGTATGTTACCTAGAATACACTTTAAGTGATATGAGTTTAAATGCTTGACTTCAATTCCCTCTGCCTAATTTTGTTGTGTACCTTGCTAATTTGAGGCAGACCTTAGTTTGGAAGACCCAATCTACAGGGAAGTCATCTGCTCAACACGATTCAAGAATTTCAAAGTTTGATAGAATGACTAGATTAAGAAATGCGTTACTTTTATGTTGTACATATTATTAAGAATTTAGAAATAAACAGTAATATAAAATGTAACTCCCAACATATGGAATCCCCTAGTGTTCCCTAGGAGAGACCACCCCATGCACATGGGAAAGTCTTCTCACAGATAGTTTTACATGAAATTTGCATAAGAATTTTCCTTATTTTTTGGCAATATCCCACATCTTCTCTCCAACAAATACAATACATGTTACTAAATTAAGCAGAGAAATTAAATAAACACCAGATGACCTGAAGTACAATTTTAAATTATTTAGAATTTTTTGCTCAGAAAAGTCCATCAGCTTCACTAAACTGATGTTTTCCTGACATTATTCTCACCTATTAAAATTACAGAATATATATAACTCTTTCACCCAGACAGTATAGATTCAGTTCTAAAAAGTGATATTTCCCCAGCTTGGCAGAATTTGACCTACTACTACTTACGAGTTCATAAAAACACAGCAGCACCTACATCTTACTCCATCATCCTATAGACTTAGCTTTAACTAGCCTTCATAGTATATCCTTTTAAATGCTCTCAAACAGCTTCTGCAGAAAACTGATTTTCGGTTTAACACACCAGTCATTCAAAAGTCTGAAATAAAGCATTAAAGATTACAGATGAATATGTCAGCTCATCACATATCACAATATGTCAGGCTCATCACAGCTCATTCCATTTTACTGTATAACACAGTGGAGAACAAAAGGTCAAAATAGAAACATTTGAAAACACTGTGAGAAAAGTAAAAAAACTTGTCCAGTGTGAGACTTTCACTATACTCCTTTCTGAGTTCATTTTCATTATCTAAGAATAACTAGTTTCTAAACAGAACTAAAACCACAAGTAACGTCAGCTTTATCAGAAAGAATCAGAAAGATTCTTTGGCTTTAAAATAAATAAATAAATAAATAAAATAGGAAAAAAAAATAGAAGACTAGAAATCTTATGGGAAGAATTATTATTATTCAACTTCCAGCCCAATCTAACAGATACAGGTGGCTTGGATCATTCTTAAAAAAACATTAGATTAGCCTTCAATGTTAGATGTTTTATATTAAATTGCTCTCAGGATGTGAGGATATACTCACAACTCAGTTTAAATCAGTGGGAATTTTGCCATAAACTCCAATGGGCCATTACATTCTACAATTTTGCCTTAACAAGGTATCAGTGTTTGCAAAAAACTGCACTGTGTTTTATTTGCAAATTATTGCTAAAAATATTTGGCTTAACATGTAGGAGGTTCAAGTTTTCAGGTGGTATAAATTAGTGTAACTGCAGAACTATGCCAATTTAATCCACCTGAGGATGTATCATTGTATCTTATCCTATTTAAGATCATTCAGACTAATAAAGTAATTATTTCAAAATCTTTCTAGTTTTACACAGCAAGCAGTCACAGTGGTTTTACCCAGGGCTACTACATTTTTGTGGGTATAAGCTGCAAATCAAACAAACCCATCCTTTCAAAAATGTATTATTCCTTGAAAGTCAGCACACGGTTAACCTACAAATTTTATTCAGTCCTGGCACCACTCAACAATTAGATGCTGTACTTAAATGTAGACAACACAAATGAAAACATGCCTTTGCAACACTGCTTAAAGTAAAGAAACTTTGAGCAACAGTGGTTCATTCCTATTAAAAAGTAGAATTGCCTCAACCATTTGTATGATTTTACCTGTTACTTGTTAACAACTAGCTATATTTGTGCAAGATCCTCTTTCCACATCCTCTTTTCAAAATAACTATCTAAGGTAAACTCAATTCATTTTTACTTAATGTAGTGTTTGCATTTTATGCTGATAAGAGAGAAATTTGTCAAGTGAGTGATGACATCTTGAGTATTTAATAGACTAGCTGAGAGAGGGAAAAGAGAAAACCTTAAGAGAGTGAAAGAACAATAAACACATCTAACACAGCTTCAACTGTGAAGCAAGCTCCTCCTTCCATTACTTCTATAGGTACGTACTTTTTGCTGCTGCAGTGTAGAAGAAGGTTTTTCTAGATAGCTCCTAACTATTTAGGAAATGTTAAGAAATTTTGGTATTTGCTTTATTTTAAACTAATTTAAAGCATTTGGAAGCCAAAGGTTATTCGAGGGTAAGCAAACTAAAAACTAAAAAAAAAAAAAATTTGCAATAAAATCACTTTGGCGATAAAATCAGTATCATGGATAAAATTTATGATAGCTATTAGCTCACACTGCTGCAAAGGTTTGTTGGACTAAAGATCACATAGTGCAAAATACTGGAAGTGAAAAGAGATAATCAAAAGACCATTGCCTAACTTAACAAAAATGAAATGATCAGGAAAGAGCTTACAGCATGGAAAGTTCTTGTTAATTGCTTCCTCAGTAAAGTATCCTGACTCGGGATAAATCTTTATTACTGTACTGCTTAAAAGCACTATTGGTTTGGATAAGAAGTAGGTGTTTCAAAACACCTACTCATCTTCACCTTCCCATCCTGCCTCTGAGAATCAAATAAAATCAAATACTTTTTCAGGTGTTTTTTTTTTAAAGGTAGACGTGACCAACAAGTCATGTCTTTTACAGAACTAAGTGCCAAACTTGTTTCTTGAGTTTTGACTCTGTTATACTCTCTTCTGAGTCTATGTTCTTTTCACACAGAAAAAGGCACACGTTAAATCAAGTAATTATACTAGCCTATAACTATACAAGTGCTGTTTTGACAGAAATTGTTGGAGGTTACTAGAGTACGTAGGAAGAACAGGCCTGATCTTATTTCCACAGAAATTAGTGGTCAGCTTTGCATTGGGTTTCATGGAGTTAGGACTGTAAAATATATCCCAAATTATCCCTGAAATACCTGCTAACTTCTCTGATGTTACAACAGCAGTAAGTAATTTCAGTAAGCAAGTACTGGCTGATGAAATGGTGAATAAAGATCATCAATCTGACTGTCAACAGAGGTGTATTTACCATTAGATTTCACACATCTGAGGATTTATGTGGTACACATGGCTCTTGCTGAACTCTGTGAAGAGCTAAACAGCACAACTGCATGTCAAGCATGTTCAGGCTCTTATTTGCAAATGAAAAGAAATTGAGACAGTTTGGAAAGATCTGTGAAATTCATACTCCCAAGTCAATTTTTAGGGTAAAGCAGCTTTTCATCTCTTTGCGTGTATATTCAGTATTTTAAGCAATAAGAGACAATGCAGAGCAAGTATCTCAGCCATGCCCCTCTCCTTCCCACTGCCTCTCTCATAAACTGATCAAGAGCTACCTAAAACGTAACCAGAGTTTCTGCCCCATTACTAGTCCTTTAGAAGACTTGCCTCACTGCTCTAATCATTGGAAAACACTTTGCAATTTCCAAGTGACATACGTTCAGTGTAGTTTGTACCTATTTGTCCTTGTGCAAAGTTGTCACTGAGGAAAACAGCTGTTTGTCTTCTTCATGGTCTCAGAGGAACAACAGCACCTCTAGACCTTGCCTTGTTTATCTAAACAAAGCAAAGGCTTTGTTCTAGATGAAATCCAGAAAATAATAGGTGTGTCTAAAATTGCATGAGTGTTTCCTTGTCTATCTTGACAGTCCAGTTCCTGTCTGTATGTCCCATCATACCTAGATAGCTATGTCTATGGGTCATGCTTGGCATTTTTTAATTGATAGCAATAGGATGGCTTATGGCTAATGCTATGAGTGACTTATTTCTGCATAGAACACAACATATAACTATATATGGTATAATAACACATCTTTCACGTTTCTTACTTCTTTTCATATTATCCCTTGTAATTACATTTGTTTCATGACAGAAAACATTAACGTCTGCTTCATTCAAGATGAGTTTCAACACTAGTGGACATGATCAGTTCAAAATTATTGCCTATACATTCCTTTGGGTGGCTAAACTAAAATATTTCTCATGACACATAAAATCTGCTGAAATCATTTGCTTGTTTCTGATTCTTTACAATAGCTGACAGTGAGTCATAATTTTCTCATTACATGCAATATCACTAAAACATACTAAACCTCATTGGCCTTAAAAGACCAATTCAAAAAAGAATCAAATCTACTGACTTCTATATAGCTCAGCTACCCAGAAATAAGGTGTCTCACAGTCATAAAAAGTCAGAAAAAAAAAATCTCATCAATAAATAGTGTTCCTACAACAGAGAATAATAATAATTATTTTTCCTGAGGTAAATTGAAGGGTTAGCTCTTCAAAAACTGTAAGTAGATACATATTTTACATAGATCTGAAGATAAAGGTCGATTTCTGAAGGATTTTGCTGACTTTTCTGGTGTGAAAACAGTAAGAAATAATGTGAGTAGCTGTGACTGCCTTTTAAACACTAAACTAAAAAAAAAAAAAAAAAAAAGTTTCTTACTTTCTCTGACAATATCCTAAGACCATACCATTCCAAAGCCAAAACCTTCAGTCAGTGGCAATTCAATTTAGCAATATCTAAAAGATAAACTGTTTAGATACAAGGTAAGGAATTGCTTTATAAGTTACTGCAGTGACAAAACAAAACACTGGAATGCATGAAATCAAATATATCTGTTTCACTGACCTTGAAGCTGGCGTCCTTTGTACAAATCCTTCGTTTTGGTTGGGTTAGCTCTGGCACTGTTATCACACTTAGGTTGTTCATACCTAATGAAGAAACAGGGAGAGAATAAAAACCAGCCATAGTTAACTTAGAACTAATTTATTTCCAATTTTGTAGTTCAAATTAAACTTTTTTCCTCCTTTTTTCAGGGAAGAAACTGATTTCTTATTCAGAAGAGGCAATGCAGATTTATCTGCCTGTTTTCCACTTCCCTCAAGGAAGCCAGAACATGTTTATTTTCCTATGGTTGATACCAAACTGAGTAATTATTATCTATTCCAAAGTCCGTTTTACAGGGAGAAAAACTGAGGAAGAAGAAAACTATGGGGGATTGCCATAAAATAATATATAATAAAAATATAATAATAGTAAAGATGAGTCTCCTCCCACGTGCAAGATCAAAAAGCTATAAGCAGCATAATAAATTTTGGCATCTGACTCACTATTCATTCTGTAAATGTAAAACACCACAAAAGCAACTTCACAGCAAGGCAGGTACTGTAGTTAGTTAATACTGCAGCACTAAGTGCATTTACCACTGTATCCTCTCCAAAGCGAATGTTAGTTTAAGAAGGGCTAACTGTGAACAGCTAACATTTCAAACAAGAGGAAAAAACTGATAGGGATTCTGGAAAGATGTGAATTGGACTAAAATAGCTTGAAATTGGTTGTGGAAAAGACTGATTCTTCACCTGCTACATGAGTATGCTGGTTCCTCTCTTCTTCGTATTATGTTTACTTAAAGCTAAATTGTTAGCCTGTAACAAGAAACCCTATATTTGTTGTTTCAAAAAATATTTAGTATCAACATCACTTGCAATTTCATTCTTGCAAGACTGAAGGCATAGGAGCATTTACTGCTGAGTTTTTCTGTTTCTTACAATCCCACTATTATTGCATGGTAGTTTTTCACTCAGTTTAACACAATCTGAGATGTTATTTTCTCATTCTTCTCAGTAGCTTGAAGGTGCAGAATTTAATGTACAGCATTTTAGAGAAATTTCAGGCCTAAGTTAATATGACTTGTGTCCATATATATGCATGTGCACATACATACCTATTAATTCAATCTAGGTTCTTTCATACCTTATGTAACTGGTCATCTTTCTTTGAAATGCTCCCATTCTAGATTCCCCAAAATCATATTTACTGAGAGGCATACTAAAATGTCTAATCAAAATATACTAATGTGATTTTTTTTAACAATATATTGTTTTTTAAAGTGTTAGACTGTGGTTATGTCTTGGGGTTAGACCAGACTGCCCCTAAAAACAACACGGAAGTGTTCAGATTTTAATTACCAGTCAGGATGAAAACTTATCTTTTTTTTTCCTTTGAGTGCTTAATTTTTTTCCCACTTGATGAAACTGCCCACAGCTCCATCTAATTTTGGCTGCTGCAAGAAGGTATGGTGTTGTTTCACAAACATGAGAGCCACAGACACTTTCCTTTCCATAGAGAACGGTGGAAATAGAAGCTGCTTTGATAGCATGGTTGGGATTTAGATACCTGATGGATGACCACTTCAATCAGACAAGAAAAGAGTGAAAGGGAAATCTCTGAGCAATACTCACTAATGCAGTATCTGGCAACCAGCCTGGTCCCTGATTAATCTGATACCTAACTCTGCATTCCCCTTGTCCTCTTCCGTTGTTACTGCTCCATGCCTACGCTTTATTTCATCTCTCCTCTTCTACTCTTTCAGCTTCTATTTTTTTAGATACAGATGTAGCTCACCATATATAAAATAAATCTATTAAATCACAATACCTGCTAAAGTGCAGTAATGTAAAAAGTATGCTTTTAGTTCTTTGAAGCAACTGAAGAAAGACAAAGTGAATCATCAGAAATTTGCCATGCAGACACAGCCACACTAAGAACTGATAAGAAAAACACACTTGACTCAGTTTTCATTGGGAAAGAGTGGGAAAGAGATTGTGTATCAGAATGGAGCACTGTCAGGTAAAAATAATGTAGTCAAGACATACGAAGTTCCTCTTTAGAATTTTAAAACTCAAAAACTCCCAAGCACCAAATATGTATCTAGAGTTAGCAAGGGCTTATGACAGCTGCTTTATACCTCTGACCAGTCTGCTTGGAAGCACTGAGAGTTACTGAGGCATGCATAATAGCAGACAATCAAGCAGACAATTCCACAGTGTGGGCAACCTTATAAAGTAGCTGATTTGCTTTTTTTTTTTTTTTTTTTTTTTTTTTTTTTTTTTTGAGTCTAGAGAATCTTGTGCAAGTGGATTGACAATTATTTTGCCTATGATCCTAGTTGCTCAAAAGTCACAGGCAAGAACAGAGACTCAGGGCCCTGTTGAGGCTCTTATGTCCAGAAAGTATTTGGAGCAAGCTGGTAGAGATCCTACTAGTAAGATTTTCAGGAAAACAGTTGTTTGTATCCTGCATGTATTCCTTTTAGTCAAATGAATATTCCCTCTAGACATTCATAAAATCCAGCTTTATACCATATCATCACATATTTCTTTTATGTTTCGCTGTTTTACACGTCCTAGAATGGTTCTTCATTCACATATCTTTATTTTAACTCTAGAATTATTATTTTTCTCTGGAATATCTTCACTGACAAGTGATTTATCTTTGCCTCAGATCACAGGGCATTAGAAGGTCAATGAATATTAATAACTTCCCTTCATTTTGTGGGTCTAATTTAACAGGACTACTTATTATTGTGGTATTCATAGCCTGATTATATGACAAATTTCATCCTCATGAATGTTTTCAAAACAAACAACATGCAAAATGCTAAGCTGTTCTGGCAAGAGTTTCCATGATATGTGCATTCTTTCATTGTTGTCCCCTAGTGATTCAATACAGATTTGCAGAACAAAGATTCCAAGATGCAATGCATCCATCTTTCTACCATGAGTACTATCAGATCCTGCTGTAGAGTTTTAATAGCTACTCATCTAATTTATTTTTTTGCAATGGGAAGCTGGAAGATAGCATACACCACTTTGCCCCTGAGACATTAAACTCGGAAAGACTCACATGTTCATCTTTTCTATGAATTAAAGAAAAGATAACTGCTTCTTTTTCATCATATTCTGATCTCTATCTCCCCTTGCTAGGGGAGAAAGTTTAATTTTATCAATACGGATATACTGAAAGGAACTTTTAACTAAAAAATAATTAATGGGATTCCATCCCACATAAATCTTGCCTAGAAATGAGATCTAGACACTCCTCTTAAACTCCAGACAGGAATCCCACCTGCTTGTTTACTAGGACTGTAGATGACAAAATTTACCATGCATTCTTTTAGTATAAAACTCATAAAATTAAGCACTCTAGTTACCCATATAATTCAGCACTTCTACTCAGAACTTCATAAACTCTCCATTGAGGACTCCCCATAAATCTGGCAAAGCTGAACATACTAGAAATTATCAAGGCCAAATCATCTGATATTTTCAGTATAAGCCATGAGGCAAAAAGAATTGTGTCTAAATCATGAGATTGAATCCAACTTGCCAGTGTTCTAACTTTGAAGATAGGCAGCACAGTGAAAGAATCTCTGCCACCTCTTCTCCCTCATCTGAGATACTGTGTAGTTCCAGAATCATAGAATATCCAAGTTGGAAGGGACCCACAAGGATCATTAAGTATGCATCCAGCAAGCCAAGTGAGGTGACCTTTCCCCTCCACTCACCGTTGGTGAACCACATCTGGAGTGCTGGATCCAGATCTGGGACAGCCAGACAAGAGAGACAGACATACTGGCATGAGTCCAGGAAAGGACAATTAAAATGATTGAGACTGGAGCATTTTACACAAGAAGGAGAGTGGAGAGTCTGAGTGAGCCTGTTCAGAGACTGTTCAATCTGGAGAAGAGAAGGCTCCGGGAAGTTATACCAATGTGTATCAATATTTGATGTGGGGAAAAGAAAGAAGCCTGAATCAGACTCTCCACAATGATCTCCAGTGAAAGGACAAGATGAAATGGACACTCCTAAGAACTGCAGAAGTCCTTTTACTTCACCAGCAAAAACGGATGCTCAACTCAACTTAGAGAATGAGAACTAAGGCTCCAAAAAATGATTTAAATTATAGTTCAAAGAAGGATCACTAAAAACAAGGAACAGTAAACAAATGTAGGAGTGGAGAACAGAGGAAGAATAGAAATGAACCTCTGGAATCTCTGTACTTATCTTAGGTTTTCTAGACCAATTTTATAATATTTAATTTTGACAATTTACGGATCTCAGCTTGCCAGAAACAGTAGATTACTGGTAACTATTCCATGCTCATTTAATCTAGTACTGTAATTGGTATAGACTATGGTGTAAACAGGTATCAGTAAGTAAATCAGCACTTGAAGAATATGTGAAAGCTCCTTCCCAAGAATATAATAAATTGCAGCAAGTGGCTTATGATAGTTTTCATAAATATTAGGCAAATGATCAAAAATGATTTTTACTTAAGATTGAAAAGATTTGTAATTGCATCAAGATACCCATACTGCCCACCAACTTTGTATGAGCTTCTATAACATTACTACAAGGGCCAAACCTCAATAACCAGCCTAAATAACATCCTTTGGAATCTGATATTTGCCTTGCCTACATCTGCTCTATGTGGCTCACAATGCTTTACCATGCATCCGGCTCAGCCGACATGACTGAACTCCAAGTTTCTATTAATAACACACTAAAACGATACTTCCTCTCTATGGGTTCCCAGGCAATTGTTGCATCAAAGCAAGTCATATGAAATAGTTGAGGAGGTTGCTGGAAAAATAACTGAACATTTCTGAGGCTGGATGTGGTTCCTGTCATAGACCATCTTACTTGGTTCTTCCATGTTCAGGATAAGGGGTGTGAGGTTTCCTCTGGGATGATTCATTATCTGCTTCAAGCCTTGGCTTCCCAGCATAAAATAGCAAGAATGGAAAGTAAAAATATAAAATAAAGGATCTGGGGAGCATACTGCCCATGGCATTGCAGTGTGTCAGTCTTTGGCCATCTGGACTTATGGCCAATGGATCTTAGAATTATTTCACTTCAATCTTTATAGTGGAATAAATCTACATGATATCATTCAATTAGCAATAGGAAACTACATATTACTACATGCACATTAAGGCATCTACTCACTGCAGGTTTGAGCACTGAACATGCATTCCCTTACCTTGTTGATGTACCAGGGATGGGACGTCCTGTATCCACGAGAACACACCAGCAGTAGCCTGTAGAAGGATGGCACTGCACTGGTTTGTAAAGGCCACCCTGAGCACACTCTGGAATGAAGACATTGTCTTTCTGGGGTTGTTTAGCTTCCTCTAGAGCTGACTGAAGTTCTTGATCACATGATGATGCTTTTGGAATGAAAAGAAAAAATACTAAACAAGCCATGTGGAAAAGACCTACTGGAAATATTGAACAATTTTTTAGTTTTTATAACTTTATTTGATTTATATAAGGAATGTATTTGAAGAGGCTTGAGATAGCCCAAGTTGGTTTATGCTGTATACTTTTAGGACTTTTAGTTTCCTTTTCATACACCTGCTACATAATACAGTCATAAGACTATCCTGACACCCCAACTCCTACACTAGATATAATCTGTAAATAGCCGAGTACTTTCTCTGCCATCTTAAAAAATTCTCCCCCACTCCACAGTTCCTAAACTACTGATTCTTTTCAGAGGGAACAGTAGAAACCCAACTTCTTAGGATTCCTTATAATTCATATAAATGTTTATTTTCTTTATATTTTGGAAAAACATATTAGTATGGTGAAAATTCTTCCACTTCCTTTCCTGGTATTTCTGGTATTGATGATATATCATTTGCTCTGGAGGCTTAACACCCCAAAGAAAAAGTAATACATTTTTATCTCTGCCCTACCAGTATGCCTCAGATCTCTTCTGAATGCGGGAAAAGCTTATATGTATACATGTTCCTGGCCTTTATATGAAACTGAAACCAGGGGCAAAGAGCAGAAGCCCCAGGAACTGAGAGTGCCAGCCATTTCACACCAATTAGTAAAACACCTCTGCTGATGAATTTTTATCACTCTTAAACTGGTATATGTGGCACTGTAGGAGATAAAAAATTAGGCGATAGACTGTTTACTCAAGCTATTTCTTTCTCCAGGATTTTTAAAATCAGTCTCCTATCATGTGAAACTTAGATGGTTAATAAAACAGTGTTTGCATAATTCCAAAGTACTCTAGTGAACAAAATTTAAATATTTGAAAAACTAAAATGTCGATAACAATAACCTCTCTACAAACACACACGA
Source organism: Aythya marila (assembly GCF_965140915.1). Classification (NCBI taxonomy): domain Eukaryota; kingdom Metazoa; phylum Chordata; class Aves; order Anseriformes; family Anatidae; genus Aythya; species Aythya marila. The sequence continues at coordinate 44,496,978 of NC_139044.1, forward strand.
ATGACAAGAAAATCTCAAGTTATTGGAATTTCAATAAATAAGAAAATCTGTTCAGTTAAAACCAGATTCTTGCAGATGTGGTTGAGCAAATACAGTAAGATTTCTGGTGCAGTGGAAAAGACGATGGAAGTTAATCACCTTCATATTTTAAACAGCACATGACTGCATCTATACAATAGCCTGGTTTCTACAACATTGTATTTTATTCCAATATATGTAAAAATGTATGTTAAAAGTTTAAAAAACAAGCTAACTTGACTATAAGACAATTTATTTATTTAGTTAGTTAGTTCTTTAGTTGATATTTTATTATTATTTTGTTTCATATGGTAGGACAGCTAGACAAAATGATAAAATTTGCATGGTTTGTCTTTGTCTGCCCCTGGACATAATGAGAGATTGAATAGTTCTCAAAACACTAGTGTTTACATAATAAACTATAATTAAAGAATCAGTGTAGTGAGAAAAGATCCTTTAATAAAGACAAATAGTTAATTATTTACATTAAAACCTTCACATAAATAGCTATAGTGTCATAAACTGGAAATCCATAGCCAACGTCCTGTTAGAGTAGCCAAAATAAATAATTTCTTTGGTAAATCTGGATTATGATTGTTACTGATTTACAAAATAGAACAACGCTGGAAAGCACATAACTTTTAACTTGATCACTTTTTATATTTTGTATATAATCAAGCAAAAGGGAGCAAAAAAGGTGAAACAGCTGTGGTGAAAGGGAGGAGGAAATCATTACTCCTCTTTAAAATCCAGTAAATTCTTTTCTCATTCACACTGATAAACCTTGGTATCATCCCATCAGCTCCTGAGACCTTTTCTCATTTTACATCTTTGTAAACTAGCAACGGAATCTGGCAGATGTTCATATATTCTGATTACCTCTTGCTAACCCACAGGAACAATACATTTTCATCCTCTCAAACTTGTTTAGAAAATTTGGAGGCTACATAGGCAGATCATCCAGATAAAAGTGTAACAGAAAGCACAGAGACAGTGTGATGGAGAATTCCCAGTGCAAAAGCAGATAAGGACAGTTTCAGCTGTAAGTATGTACAATGCCACCTAATTTATGGGCAACTCCAGTTTCTACTGATTGAAACAACCAGAAAAAAATTGCTGATTCAAAACCAGAGTCATGGGCCACTGGAAAAAATCTGCTTTGTGGTGATTTGGTAACAGGTGTTACAGACCTAGATAAATGGACTTCATGCTCCTGACTGACTTCCCAAGGAGAGTTTTCAAGAAGCTACTGCTCAAGGTAGAATTTTAGCACTAAAATAAAAGCATGAAGTCTTTATTTTTTTATTTTTATTTTTTTTTCCTGGTTGTTTCTCTGATTCTAAGTCTCAAAGGTAGAGAGACACAGTAATATGGGACAGATTTCAGAGGCAGGTTGCAAAAGTGGCTTATGGCTTTACAAGGGACAGTGACAGTAACTGAAATGGAAGTTTTAAGATTAAAAAGGCCTTTATGGCAGAAATCTTGGAAAGAACAGACAAAAAGGCAGGATTCATACCAAATACTAAGGGAAATGCCTTGTAACTTGGAAGACTTTAGTGATGAAAAAATATGCCTTTGAAGAGCAGCAGCAGCACAGGCATTCAACACCAAAAAACATATAGAGGAACCTATGGTATTTCCAGGAAGGACTTCCCCTTCTTACAACCTTTGGTTTCTTACCCTTCTCCTACAGATGGAAGATCATACCAAGAAGAGGAATTTATCAGTAGTCCTAAATTACTTTTCAGAAAAAATTAACCAGACAAAAGGTAGATTATAATAGACAAACTGGAAATAATATAAATCAGTGTGATGGACAGTAGGCCTGTTAGTTTTGTATATGCCAAATGACAAATCTGCTGAATCCAGATTGTTCATTTTATTCATCAAAAGTGCATAATAGTTTGTTATTTCTCTTCCTTACTCAAAGGCAAACAATCTTCAGGTCAGCTATCAGCCAATCTGTTTACTGACTGATCAAGAAAGTTATTTCCTCAGATTTAGTATTTTTGTATACTTTTAACACAACCATTTGTGCCACCACTACTATTTCCTTGTTTGTTTTCATTATGAGAATACTGTTCTTACGTAAAGTACTGCAAAACAGTGTTTACCTATAATCCTGCTTGATTTTTCCAGAAACAGAACATTAGTCCTTTGTGTAATTTCCTCTCTGAGAACCATTCAAACTTTTCTTTCAATTATTTACAACAGGAGCACTGGAAAGATTCAACTGTAGCCTTGTGATGGTTAAGAGCTCTTATCACAGAGCTACCATACTGTTGCGAATAATTGCCTTTGTAATGTCAGAAGAATCATGGTTAACCAACGTTCATTTCCCAAGAGAACCAGTGATAAATGTCATTAACTTAGAAAATGCCTGACAGTTTGTCCAAACAATCTGAAAACTATGATCTGGAACTGTAACAGATGGATGCCAGAAGTTCATAAAATGAACAGTATGGAAAAGGATCTATGCTACAATAAAAGCAGAATAAGTACAGCGGTTATTAAAATACGTCAAACTTTCTATGCACTACCTTCCTCCCAGAAGCAGGAAAGCACTGATGCTCTAGCTTCTTCTTTTCACAGACTATGTTTACGCTCTTGTTCTTACGCACTTAGTTATTTTATATCTGTCTTGACGGCAATAATAAATAAATAAATAAATAATGAAATTTAATATTAATAATAATAATAAACAACTTTTTTTTTTTTTTTCTGTGCTTGTTCGTTCAATAGAATAGTTGAACACGGCTGAAAACTCCTTTCAAGATAGTCTACCATGTTCACCAGCCACGCCGTAGCTCACCTGGGATACTTTGTAGGTTGATAAACCTTCCTACAGTTTCTATCCCAAATTCTATTTTATTCCAGGTTCATAAGCTGTAGTCATTCAACACGCAAATTTCAATCATGTAACAAAATAAGTATATTTCACAGTTTTACAAGACCACCTACTTACTTTGAGAAAGTTTTTTTTTTTTTTGAAAGACAAAGTTAAACTCTTGTTCACCACAAAGAATGAGTTTAAAAACCTGCTTCAAATATAATATACATCACATTGTTATTCCATTTCTTCCCTATTTCCTTTAAACATTCATTTTCAAGTATACTTTCCCATTCTGGTTCAAGATGCCTTCACAGTCCATTACATATAACCAGTGGAAATATTTCATCTTCTGTCAATTGGAAAGGTACTCCAGCTAATGACAAACAATGTGGAGAAGTTTCATGTTTTGTATAAAATCCTGAGTCAGTTCTTGCTGCTAACAAGCAATTCTCCCTGAAAAAAAAGGTCTGAATTTCAATGACTCAAGTTAATTTTCATGAACAGAAAAATACTTAAACAGTAGAAGGGTATAATGCTGCAAACCATTATTTATGAGAGAATATGTTTATTACTCTCTGATGGGCTATTTAAAGTGTTTATTAATGTTTACTAGGTGATATCCTAGAGGAGAAAAAGAGGTGGCTTTTCTGGGAAAATCATATTGAAAACAACTGCATACCTGTGCATTTGTCTGTAGCATATCTAAAACACCAAGCACCACATTATGTAAGTTATAATAATAAGTGTGTTAGTGTGGTAACAGGAGATGTTTTAGCCACTTGTTTCACAAATTCTGTTAGTTGTTGTGCCGTGTCTTATCACAACTTCTCCCAACATGTGGATTTTTCAAGATTAAAAATAATTTTGATATTTTTATTTTGCTTAAATGTGAATTGCTGTTTCTTCAGTGTGTTCTACAGAAACAAGCTGCCAAATCTGCAGAAAATTACAAAGGCTTCTGCTCACTACTTTAACATTTCCTGCCACTACATAAACATTTCTTTTCAATTTCCTTAACTCCACAATATCTATATCAGAAACAGAATCCATAAAAAAAAAAAAAAAAAATCTATTTTCAGTTGATTCCTTCTCTGTCCTTTTCTCATTACCATAATGAGGCATGAAAGGACAATTTAAAGGGATCTTTTATCAGACCTCGAGGCTCAGCATACTCTACAGAAAATAAGTAACAAGAAGCTTTTGAACAAAAATACTCTGAAAAGTGATACCCATGCTTTGGAGGACTGCAGTGTTTCTAAGAGGATATACAGATAGAATATATTCGTGTCCAAATTTCAGTTTACAGAGCTTTAACTTCTGTGACTATTTCTGCTAATCAAAATGTTATCAAAATCATCAGTCTGTTCTACTTAATTTAGACTAATTTAGGCACATTTTCAGAACACTTCAAATATTGATTTATAAAAGTTCTCTGCTAGTTCATTTCAAAATCATAATAATTAGTATGGCTAAATAGTTATCCTGTTGACTTCCTGCAACTCTCCAACAAATTCACATCTCATGAGGATAAGAATTTAATTCTTTTGCTTAGGGTGAACCCTCCTACAGCCAGTGAACAGGCACAGAAGAAAATGATTATAATGTGTTTTTGTATTTTCAAATAGTGGTTTTTTTTAGTATTCAAGTTTCATTGAATAGATTTCCACTTACACTACACCAAATTGTATTTCCACATATAACCAAAACGTTCACTTTGGAAAGGCAGTAGTGAGTGTGATGATCTCTATTCAAGCTAACTCCAATCTGCAGAAGAGTTTACATTGACTGGATGGCAGATTTGGAAAACAAAACAGCCTATCACAGCAGTATTCTTACCTCTAGCAAACATGCATCCTCAGGGTAAACTAGCAGGTTATTTACCTGTAGCTGACCAATTTCATCACTCAAAATCCATGACACCTGGTTCTGCTATAAAGAGAACAGCAGCATCCAAGGAAGTCAATGAAGTATGTTAGGTAATATAAATGACAAACATTATCTAAATAACTTCACCCTAGTGAAAAAGAGGTAAGTTCCCTGGCTTCATGTTCTTTTGGGGTTTACAGCCTGCATTGAGACCTCCTCTAGCACAACAGATTCCTTCTGTGAAGAGGCACATGAGGTTTTATAATGGGGTTTAAGATGACAACTTCATACCCTTTAGGTATATAAAGTTATTTTTCTCATCCTTTATGGCCATGGTATGGACACCTCACACTAATCTTTCTTAAGAAACACTGCTCCTATAAGAATTTATAAGAATTTTAATTTTTTGCTTGCCCTCTCTTGACTGTTTCAAATAAATTCATATCTAACAGAAATTAAGTGCAACTCAGTGAAACAAACAAATGAAGGATCAACTTTTCTCATGCTACTAGTGTCTTATAGAGACTACTCATAAACCTAAATCAAAAGGGAAATACGTCTGTCGCCCATCTTCCCCCAGCAGAAATCCGTGGAAAAATACCCGCTAAATTCAGTGAACAATACATCAGGTCTCAGCTGAATATACTCCCATATACGTATGTTTCCAGTTAAACCCAATACTTGCTTATGGACCAAGTACTGAATGGAAGGAATAGGTAACGTTAATATCCAATCAAACTTAGTCCCAACATCTAGATTGCAACCAAAAGCTAAGACTAAATTATGGTATTAGTACTTATCTGGCGCCACATGTTTTGATTTACATTAGGTTCAGATACTCATCAGCATGAGGGTTCTCAAGGCCTGAAGAAAGCTGGCAACACTCCTTCCCATACTCATTCTTGTTTGTGAAAACTTGTGGGAACCAAATATTTCAGGCCCTTGTGTGTATTTGCAGACTACTCTCAATGTACTGTTGATCACTATTTTGCACTTTTGGAGTCTGAGTGGATGACTGTGGCCAAACACAAAGCCCATGGCTTCAACAAAGCTCTATGGATTAATTTATGTACTTCACTCCACCAAACAAAGCAGGATAAATCACCAACAGATGCTCTCATTTATCTATGTGGTTTCATACGCAAAGACACTGCAATAAATAAGGATGATCATCTGGAAATTCACTGAGTTCATAGAAACAAAAAGCCAAAACACAGAGAGCACCAGACCCATTTAGCTTTACCTGAAAAGGACACAGCCACAGTGACTCCAATCTACCTGTATACACCGGCTTTATCTCCACCTTTACCCTGGGTTTGAGAACCTATGTAGCACAATGTTAAACCAAGACTACACAAATTCTGTTTCTAGAAATAGGAAAAAAATTGGGTGCCCATAAGAAAAAGATGTCAGATTTAAATATGGTGACTTTCTCTTTAATCAAAATCCAGACCCACATGTCTACTAAAACTTTTAACAGACCCCACAGTTTCTGTTTGAAGGAAGGTTTCACACACACCTCTGCATTTTTTTTATTTTTTCCTTAAAATTTGAAAAGCGAATTGAAAAATTTGCATTTGAAAAGCAAAAAAAGTACAGTGAGAAAGGTTGTTGCTACAATACTGTAAAAGTAAAAGAACTGTTTTGCCACAACAGCCTGCTATTTTACTGTTTGGTTTGTTTAATTGTTTTAATTTTTAGTCCAGCTTCTTGGTTAAAGAGATGAGAAATATTATGTAAGTATTCCAATTTATCCTGCCACAGAATTACAGTTCATTAAAATTACTCATTTTAATTATTCATTTACACCAATTTTTCTCCTTCACTGGGTTCTCAAATTGCCATTGTACAAATTATAAGGGCCCAAACTAGCTACTTGTTTTCCTACAAAACGTAACTCTAAATTTTGGTATTCTTATTTACTTTGAATAAAGCAGTAGTGTGAGATCTGTCCACCGAATTGATGAAAACTTACAGAGAAGCTAGTCTTCTTCTACAAGTGTGACAGAATCTGGCTTTAAATGCTTAAGTATTAGCATTTAATTCTCCTGTAGATAAATGACAGAGCAACATGAAGTCAATATAAATTAGATTATAAATCTGAGTTCTTCCAGTGATGCATTTAGCATTAGAGCCTAAATGTTATCCTGAACATCCTGAGTCAAACATTTATTATACCATCTATGAAACGTGAAAGAGCATTGAACCGAGAGTAGCACATTTTTCTTAAAGCTTTGACTGCAGAGTGTAAAAATAATAGCAAACATTTGCAAAGTAGATTTCTTTAGACAGGCTTAAGCCAAGGATTTTTTATATACTTTACACTCCACTCTGGATTTTTGAGTGCAACCTTAACACAAATAAAAAAAAAAAAAAAAAAAAAAAAAAGATAAAAAATAAAATAAAAACTTTTAAACCAATGGTTATTCACATGACACCATGTTAGGAGGTAAGTTCCCTAAGCCCCTTTTGCTTAATGAGTTGAGGTTGTACAGTAAGTTACAAGACTGCACAGAGGATGGATTATCATCTCCAACTGCTTCTGCTTGACTTTGATGACTTGGCTTCCCCAACATGAAGAGAGACATGGCACAAAAGACTGCCCTATTCTGCAAAGACATAACTGAAAGCAGCATTTGCAAAATAGGGTGAAACCTGATTTTCCTCTAAGCTGAGACATAAGGGAAATATCAGTTCCTATTATTGTTAGGTATGACTGCATCACACTGTCAAAGCACAGCAGCACCATAGCCTTCAAACTGCAAAACCAACCAAACCAAAAAGCCACCACCCAAAATTATAGCACATGAAAATCACTGACTTCTCAAAAACACAGTGGCTAGCTGGCCAGTCTGCTATAGAAATCTGAAGGCTCATTCATTAAACAAAATTGCACAAGGCTACCATTCTTCCTTTATGAGTATATTGACCAGCAAATGATATTTTTCTGCCAGTGGAAAAATCTCTAATTTTTTAAGAAATAGTTGAGGTGAAAACAAAGCTGGTTCACTTTTTCCATAGAGCTGTGAAAACAAAAATCTTTGCCAGGTGAACTGAGAGTAAGCACTTGTTTGAATGGCTTTATTAAAAATTACAAGACAAAATGTGCAAACTGGGTTGCCTAAATTCATGTTTTGGCAGTTAAAAAAGCCAGCAGCTTACAGGAATGTTTATCAACCAAGTGTTTCCCCTCAGTGAAACAGGAGTGATTTCTGTTCACCATTTGGGAAACTGAGAAGCTTACATCAGTGCCTGGATATGACTTTGGGTACTAGACCTTAGGTACCTAAATAGTTCTAATTTCAGAGGTTTCCAGTGGCATTGCTGCCTGCAGTTTATGTCAGATTCCTGCCATTGATCCACACGGCTAATGCTGTTGGCACTGTGCAGTGTTTTCCAGCCTTATTAGCCTTATTGCTTAACTCCTTGCTGAGACGGCTGTGCTCCATTTATGCTCTATTTTCTAAGTATCAGTTTATTTCCAACTCCCTTACAGGGAATTACCCTGATGGACAGTTACCCTGGAGCAACTATGTCATCTACCTGGACTTGTGAAAAGCATATGACACTATCCCACACAACATCCTTGACTCTAAATTGGTGAGACATGGATTTGATGAATGGACCACTTGGTGGGTAAGGAATTGGAAGGATGGACACACTCAAATTGTTGCAGTCAACAGTTTGATCAAAGTGAAGACCAGTGACAAGCGGCATTCCTCAGGAGTTGGTACTGGGGCCAGTGTTGCTTAATATTTTTGTCAATGACATGGACAGTGGAATCAAGCACACCCTCAGCAAGTTTGCCAGTGACACCAAGCTGTGCAGTGTGGTTGACATGCTGGAGGCAAGAGATGCCATCCAGAGGGACCTGGACAGGCTTGAGAGGTGGGGCCGTGTGAACCTCATGAAGTTCAACAAGACCAAGTGCAAGGTCATGCACCTGGGTTGAGGCAACCCCAAGCACAAATACAGGCTGGGTGGAAAATGGATTGAGAGCAGTTTTGAGGAGAGGGGCTTGGGGCTGTTGGCTGATGAGAAGCTTAACATGAGCCAGCAATGTGTGCTTGCAGCCCAGAAAGCCAACCATGTCCTGTGCTGCATCAAAAGGAGTGCAGACAGCAGGTCGAGGGAGGTGATTTTCCCCCTCTGCTCTGCTCTCATGAGACCAAACTTGGAGTACTGCATTCAGCTCTGCAGCCTTCAGCATAAGAAGGACATGGACCCCAGCATAAGAAGGCCAATGAGTAATGGCTTTATACTAAAAGAGGGCAGATTTAGATCATATATTCAAAAGAAATTCTTTACTGTGAGGGTGGTGAGGCACTGGCACAGGCTGCCCAGAGAAGTTGTGGATGCCCCATCGCTGCAAGTATTCAAGGACAGGGCGGATGGGGCCTTGAGCAACCTGGTCTAGTGGGAGTTGTCCCTGCCCATGGGAGGGGGGCTGGAATAAGGTGATCTTTAAAGGTCCTTTCAAATTCAAACAATTCTATGGCTCTGTGAAATACTTAAGATGTAAACAGCATCAACATAAGGATGAAGCAATCATCTTAAATCATGTTCTGTCATGCAGTAGTACATGACAGAAGTTATCTCCCCCTGTACTCCCAAGGCACCCAATTACTCAGGCAAATCCTGGAAAGGCATAAGCAAAGTTGATATTTCTCTGGCAAGGTTTCTTCACAAAAAGAAAGGAGCATAACCCTAACTTGAGCTAGACCTCCCTAGAGCCCCCAGTCATGGGGCTTGTCCTGTGCAAGCTCTTTATGAAAACAGGGCACCCTCTGCAACCTCCTCATGTACTCTGCAGCCTGCCTATGTGTACCCCCCACACTGTCTCATTTCATAGGCAGCAGAAGAAGGTTCAGTGACAAATTACAGTGGGACTTTTGATCATTATATTCTCAGATTTCACTGCAAGAATCACAGGCTTGAGGGGCATGAACCCTAGTCACTGCCACAGAAGCCAGGAGGAGATGGGAGGACTTTGGGCTGTTTTATGGCAATGTGGTCTGAGGTGGACACATAAGAAGTATTCAGGTATATTCAAAAATAAGATATTATTTTGCATCTAGTAGTTCTCCCCTGCGTATCTCAATGTATCTTACAAAAATGGTAAATATTTGGTAAACCTCTGCCTGTTTATAGCAGACCGGATGAGCATTACAAAATGGTAAGGATTTGGGCTTCTGAGACTGAGCAGAGATTAAACAGAGATTAAATATACTGTTCAAATGGAAATTCTAACTTCTTGTGAGTGCTTCAGGGAGTGCTACTCTGACAACCATAAAGTGAAATTTTATGCTACTATTGTTCCCACTTCCTCTTCTGTGGCTAAGTAGAATGATTCCAACCCTGGGTCTCTCAGGTACATATCCTTCAAATCTACTTCATCCCAGCATTTAAAAATTGTACAAATACTGTGAATATATTTACACCATTAAAATGACAAATGAATCAAAACTGGTCACTCTTATTCTGACTTGCTCTTCACTTTGTCAAAGAGATGTCAGGAAGCAGGTGGAAAATGAGCATGCATATTTACTGCTCATGTCTCTAATTAAAGGTACTGTGCTGTGCAATGAAAAGTCCTTGAATAGACCCAGAAGCAAATTCTGTAAAGTGCTATCATCTGTTGAGTCACACTGCTCCCAGAATGCATTAACTCTTATTCTCAGCATTAGATTAGACAAATAATGTGTACATGAACCCTATTCTAAAGGTAACTGCATTGCTTTAACCCCACACATGTCTGAATCTCATGTTAAACTAAATGCTGTACAGGTCTTGCTTTGACTCTCAGCACATTATATCTAAAACACACTATAGCACATAGGAAGTCAGTATTCATAGCAGGAGAGATACAGGATTCTGATAGAAGACTGCTTACTGATTTTGGACAAATTTCATGTGCAATAAAGAGGATGAGCCAAGGAAGAGTAATAGCCAGTAAGAATATTCTAATACTATTTATTTCAGCTCCAGAAACTTTTTAATATAGTTTTATGTAGCTCTTTTTTTTTTTTTTTTTTTCTCCTCATATGGCTATGGTTAAAAGTCTCAGCTTTGTGCTTTGGTTTCAAGAGTAAAGCCAAATCTTTGGCTTGGCTCTACTTTCAAACTTTGGAGAAAAACAAGGGGAATGTGAATTAAAAATAAAAATGCTAATTCCACCCCACTTTCATCTCTGTTTTCAAAATGAAAAAGTTCTCTGAAGTTTATATAATGCTAAGTATAGTGTGATTGTGAAACACCCTTATGCTTTTGAAAGATAGAAAACTCCCTAGCATATTGAAAATCCCAGGTCATAATTTCTGGTCCTGTAAGCAGGAGCCATTCCACTGTACACAGGAGGGATCACCAACAGAAAAGTTGTATACACGGATCAATTTTAAAGGCTTCTTAAATGACACATGGTAGCAAAGTCAAAGGTTTTCTGAACAAGTAAAATTAAAATTTTAAAGTGTGACTAATTTAATCCTTTACAAAGCAGTGTCTTATGGTTAATCAGAAGTATCTTATGTCTGATCAGAAGATGATTAGTTTTAAGTGTTCAACTTACCACAAAAATGACCCATATCAATGGAAAAAGCCTTACACAAATACTTCTCAACAATTTATTGTGTGTGAGAATAAAAAGCTTCAGAAAGTGTTATTTTTTGGAATGTTTGCTTAGTATATTTCCCACAAATATTGCCATCCCTTTCAGAACTATTCCCCACACACACACTCATGCATATCTACCTCAAGCCTCATTTATTTTGGAGCTCTCTATGACAAACAGAGAAAATCCAAAGGATAGGCTTTGGCAGAACTGTTCAAATAAAACAGATTCTAAATATTTAACTTTTCTAGATAACCAGCATCACAGGAAACAGCAATGTTGGCATTCAGTCACCTAATAAGGAAACGTTTTTATTATAGCTTGTGTGAAGAAAGTTCTGCTGTTCTTTCTACATATCGTATGCTTTGTTTTCTTTTTACTTTGTTACTTGATGCTTGAAAATAATGCAAAATGAAGCACAGTGCATGATGCTTCCAGGAGGCTGTGAAGCTGCTGTAACTGGAGCTATCGCTGATTAAATCTGTCTATAAAGCATTCTGGGCCAAACCAATCAACCACTGGCATAATTAATTAAGTCCAAAAGGGCCTGTAGTGGGACTGTTTTCATCCATCAGGAGAAACAAACACAGGCTAATGTGGAGTGGACAAGCCTGTGTATTTACAAACCTGTTTTCCACGTGTCACTGTTGTGAATAACTGTGGCACAATCCCACAGTAACTGGCACGTAATTTTGGCTCATGTAAGTAGGTTCATTTAAATAGGGATAACGCAGGGGTAAGTTTTTATATAGGCTCTCTTTTACACCAAAGTCATGGTTATCCTTTCTCTTTATCTGTGCTCTACATACATATTTATTGCAACCATACAATGGCAGGTACAGTTTGCAGAAAGACAGGGAACAATCTCTGAAGTTTCAAATCAGTTGAAAGGAAAAAAAAAGAGTGAAAACCCAATGGCACGATTTACATGATTGGAACAAAGAAAGCAAAAAAAAAAAAATAACAAAAGGCAGGAAGTCTAGATGCAAAATCGAAACTGAGAAAAAGGAGTTAGGCTGTGGCTTTTCATTTACAGAAATGCTACTATTTCCACTGGTCTGCTTATTTTTCTTGATTTCCACCTCTTATACTATATTAGTCCGTAAAGCTCCTGACTGTATTCAGCTGACCTGCACTAGACACTATCTCAAGCATATCTCTGCTGAAACCTTTGCTTCTGTTGGCACTGATCTGTCCAGACTACAGCAGGCCTCCCAGAAGCAGAGTCAGGGTTAGAGCCCTGGAGCCACTGGCTAGCTGCCATGAATGTAAGCAATCAAGCCACGCTGTCTCTGTGCTGTAGCTGACGTCAGATGCTTTCATATACAATGCTTTGTAGGCTGCTCACATCTCCCCAGTGACATCCTGAGGAAGTAAAATTGGCACAGAATATAGGCCAAGAATGTAATAACACTAGTCATTCAGACTAACACCATTGATGTTCTGACACTTGCAGTGAGTTTTATTTAAAAAACAGAAGATTCCTTCCCAAGACAAACAACAAACAAAAACCCTTACAGCCTTGATTATGGATAATGCTGATAGTGGATAATGATTGATTGTGGATAATGCTATAACAATAAGCACGTACTCTACTAGCTTCAGGATCAAACACCTAGTTTGGCATCCTTCTAGTATGCAGTATGGATACCACAACTGCTGCACAACTCCTGATCCCACAACTGAATAAGGTACTCCTGAAATGGTCTCTGACATCTTACGTAGACAGATAATGACACTTTTCTACGTTTATTCCATCTAGGAGTCAAAGTATCTCTCCTATCCATTGCACTGCACTATTCAGGTGGTTGCTCATAAGACCTATCAGCTTGTTTTTGATTGCAAACTTGTAGCATGACCTACATCCATGACCTACCTATTCCATGGTATCCACTCTTGCCTTTAGCTGCAACAGTCAAAAAGAGAAGGTAGAAGAATAGAAAGATGAGAAATCTGTTTTGGAGGAGAACTCCAAAACAGCAGCATTTGAGATTGAAGAATGATGCCTGGGCAAAAATGGAGAAATTCACAGTGAAGTTGTGGGTGGAATCCCTGCCTATGGCAGGAGGGTGGAGTTAGATGATCTTTAAGGTCCCTCCAAACCCTATGATCCTAGGATTCTATGATTCAAGATCAGCTATTCACAGAAGACAAAACAGGCAGCAAAGAAAGGACTGGAAGCAAAACAGTAGATTCTAATTGTTTAACCAATGGTGAGGATAATTAATTATACTAGAGATAACAAAGATGATGAAAAATTTTCATAACATTCCAATAAAGATAGATAATGAAAAACAACAAATTAAGCTTAAAGGTAGTATTCTGACCCACAAATTTTCTTACTCACTTGTAATAGGGAAAAAAAGATCCTAAACAAGGGATGTTCTATACAAAAGTGACACAGGCTCATTTTGAAAAACATATAGAAAATGTAACTGCACCACAACATCCTTGAGGCTAGCACTATTGTTACTTATGTGATATTATATATGCTGCATTGTCAGCAGCTACATCAAACCATAAACATCACAAAGCCTTCTTAGATGCTTGTTACTATACAAAATCCATGAAACTAAAGTTAAGCACCAACCCCTGATGATTAGAGGCTCAGGAGCAATAGTGAGTCTCTGCACAACTAGACCCTTATATGGCTCCTCATCACACTGTCTTCTCCTTTGCAGATTTGCAAAGTTTTCTACATATCCCATGTGCTGGATAAATCACATACAACTAACATAACAAACTTCCATTCTTCTTTGGCTCTTTGCCACTAGTATGATGAGAATTATTGACTATTGTTAACCTTGAGTCTCCCTAAAAACATGGGACCAGACAGGAAACCGTAAGTTCTGACCCAGTTACCTCCACTCATGCTGATGTTAGCAGCAACTGTGTGGTATTGTTAACAGGATTAAGGACTTCTTTTAAAGGAAGTCACAATACCATTAACAAAGTCTTCTAAAAAATACACAAGGCTGTTCCTGAATATTCAATACTCCCGAATAAGACTTCAGTGTACCAAAATCACCTCGTCTACAGAGAATAAAGTTGTACAGCAAAGCAACAAAGAGAAAATACTAGGCTTTGTTCACTCTTTCAGCTGGCAATGCAAGTGGACTATCAGCTCTTCCGCTGACAGTACATCCATTAAAGTCGAGAGGAATTCCAGCTATGCAATAGCAGCCGTATTGGGGTAGACCATCCTTTTATCAATGATCTGGCAGACAGATATATCACATACTAGCTACTAAATGAAATGTGTAGGCACTGTATTTCCAAGACAGGGAATAATAACATCAACAGTCCTGTACCACTAATGTCCCAATTTAGAGGGGGAAAAAAAATATAGGCCTGATTCCTGATTCTCTTCTCTCCTCATCACGCTCCCAGTGGCATTGCCCATCTGGCTACGGTGGAGTTACTCCTATGTACACTTGTCTAAGTAAAAAGATGCTTCATGCCTGCTAAAACTAAAGCATATCCTCCTACAGTCATTTGCTATTATTATAATGAAACATTTAGTTTAAGGGATGAAGTACAGGATGTGTGACTACATTAGAAGTCATACTTGGGATGTTGGTAGAGAAAGAGAAAAGTGACCTTTCAAACCACTGACATTTATACTGATATTTTTGGCTTTGCTGCTTCCCTGTTGAATCAACCCAGAGGCACTAAAAATAATGCCCTAAAAATGATTTTAAACTGTTTTTTAAAACCTGATTAGAAACTGCGACAACACTAAGATCATAAGTCTTGTAAGCTGGGCAGGACTTGGCCTTTATTCGGCCAAACAGGAGGGCAAAGAGAATAACTCTTTCGTTACCTTTTTCAGGCCTGTAACAGCTATCAAGATTATGGCTTCAGCTAGACAGTCAGAGATTTGGAAAAAACAGACAGGAAATGTCCAAGATCAAAGTACTTACATATCTTCTCTCCGAACCAGTTATGTAAGTAAAGCAGAAAGGGTCCCCACCTCCTTGCCAGCCAGAGTAATTGGTCACAGTGCTTTTGTGCAAGCAGGGTGAGCTGTATGATGACAAAGTGTGATGGACATGAACCTCTACAACTAATCACACCTCTGCCTCTGTTAGGAGTCTACATTGTAATGGAGTCTGTGGGTAGATTTATTAAATAACAGGGAAACATAATCAGATAGGATCCACCCTGTACATCAGTGGAAGCTTTCCTCAACACAAATCTGAAGATTTGGCCTAGTGACTGAGGGGGAGAACTGCAGACCCTCGACCTATGATTTGAACCTGAACAGGTCTTGCAACCTTGAACTAATTTCTGCTTTCTTGCAAAAACTGTATCTCAGTTTCTGGAGGCACAAGTGGATTTAACTTGACTTTATACTCCTCTGCTCCCAGATGAAACACCAATCAGTCTGATGCACTGCTCTAACTAGGTGCACTTGGAAACAATTCAAGGGTATTTCAGGTCATTACCTGTCATGTAAACACAGAAGCATCCTCCTGAACAACAACAACAACAAAATATCCTTTCTGCTCATCACAGGGGACAGGATATTGTAGAAGATACTGTGCTAAAGGAACCTAACTACATATTAGCTTTATGGCTGCCTCAGTGCACATGGAGCCTAGGGTGAAAAAGTGAGGAGGGATGAAACCATGATTTCTAAAGTAGTCACAGATACCACAGATCATTCCTTGAACTAAACTGCTCAGTGTTTTAATAGCAAATGACCATAGGACAGGCTGGTTTGGTTTCAGTGGGGACAAAGCCTCTTTTCACTCACACCAATGCACGTAATGAAACCACTGCAGTCAGAAGGGGAATGCCACTGGAAGCTTGATGAGGAGAGAGGAAAAAGTAAGGAAGTCATCTATTCAGTCACCTTATTTGCTTGCGTAATATCACCAGCTCTTCCAGAAAAGACAAGAACCCCTAATTCATTCTGGTAGGAAGAGAAAGCCTCTTGGTTTTGGTTCCAAATGTGTGTTGCAAAACAGGGACATGTCCAAATGGATTCTGATAATGGTTTAAAACATAAAGATTTGAGGACATTATGTATTTATTATGCATTACAGTCCAACAAAAGCTACATTTAAGCAGTCATCAAAATAGAGGACAATAAAAGTCCTTCCATTTTGATAAGCTGTCTTTACTCACTGAGGGATGGCAAAAATGGTAAGTTTAAATAGCACTGGAAAACAATGGAACAAGGTAACTCACTGTTTTAAGTGTTGATAACAATTTTTTCATAGCTTGTTATGTTTCATTATGACTGCCTGATGGAAAACCAGGTATTTGAATTAAAACGTTTTTTATGAAAAGCATTTACTTTTCATAAAAAAAAAAAAAAAAAAAAAAAAAAGTGTTTTTCAATGAGAACAGAACAAAAACAAAAACCCAAAACAATTGTTTCTTTGTGTGGAACTTCCCAGGGAACCACATGATCCAAGATGTCTATAACTCCTCTAAGGTATCTCTGCATCTTTTCTAAAGGGAGACTGTTATATCCTGATGTGTAGTAAGCCTGGAGACCCCAGCACCACCAAAAAAAAAAAAATATATATATATATATATATATATATATATATATATATATATATATATTCAAAATCACAATTTTGAGTTTTGTGACAAAACAAACTGTTCAGCTATTTGAAGGTATGCTTTTATGATTTGAATTTTCAACTTGTAAATATATTTTTTAGCTAAAATGTGCATTTAAAAAAAAAAAAAAAAAAAAAAAAAAGTGCCCTAAGAAGTCAGATTATTTCCAAAGAAGGCTGAGTTTTCAGCTAGTTTGGGATATTTAGCTTAGCTCTCTCTTTTTCTCTTGTGTTTTGTAACACACCAAGAGAATCTAAGATCTAAAATTTAATTTACAGCCTTAATCTTATTTAAACACAGTTTTATTTGTGGTTGAATGCAGATACTTGGCCTGCCGCTCTTAAACTAAAACAGGTATTAAAAATAGCTTAATGAAAAACAGTGGTCTGTCTCTTCAACCACTGCTTCTTCTCCAGTAACACAGAAATCTAATGCATTATGGCAACAATACCTAATGCTATTTCTCAGCAGTGCAGAGTACAGGAAAAACATGGTGTCTAGCATTTATCTGGAATAGTCTATTAGAGAGAGGACAGAGCATGACAGACAGAGTGGAGTGAAGAGGGAAGCAAGCCAGTCGTAATATGATACTTGAGGTATATACAGCACCTTATAGATTAAAAGATCTCAAAGTAGTTTGATGTACTTTAATAATGCAATTTGACTGGAACAAGTTCTCTCATGCCAAATATGACCCTTGGTGTAGCTTTGCTTGGAAAGGAGATTCAACACCAGTCACAAACAGAAAAGCCATTGCATAAGAGCATGCTTGGGGAAAGGATCCATGGATGATGGCATCAACCTGGGCCCTTAAGTGCCTATAAAAGTAGATGCTGTAGACAAGTCTTGTTCTGATATAATAGCTGAATTGCAGATGCATGGCCAGCACACAGGTTTTGAGGTGAATTCTACTCCTCCCACAAAATTCCCTGTAGAAGCTGAATTTCTTTTGCTTTTATACCAAATGGAAAATACTAGCATTAGTGATGAATCCTCAGAAAATGTTTCAAGCATTAAAAAAGGAAAAAGGCAATAATTTAGTTTGAAAATAATTAAGCAGTTCATGAACTGTAGCACAAGCTGTCAATCTTTTCAGGATTTTTGTTCAGACATACTTGGCTTGGCAAATAAGAAAGTTGGAAGTTATACGTGATAAATGATCTCACTAAAAATCCCTCCAAATTTAAACCACTGTGACTGCCCTTAACTTGATCTACAAGGGAACATCTAGAAATGAATTTAGCCTGTCAGAAACATAGATGTCAGGAAAACTTGGCTACAACTGCCAGGGCTGATTCATGTTACATGGCTACCAGTCCTTTTATAGGCAGTATTTCCATTAAAGAATTTCCATTAACAGCAGTTAAAGCTCTTTTGTACAGAACAGCCAGAACATACAGAATTGCACATTCACATAAGATATTAACAATGGTGTATCTTGTTGTGAATGTTTTGGGCTTTTTTAAAACATTTTTTTTCACTCAATTAATGGTACAGTTAGCCACTTGACTGATCCATTTGGAAGAAAGTGAAAACTGTTTTCCTCAGAACAGTCTAATCTGCTTTATAAAACCAGAATAATCTTGCCAGAATACTGGATCACTTTGATTAAAATTAGAATTGAAACTTAAATTTTTGTTATACCGTAAGGTTAGCGTTTTCTAGAGGTTTTCGTCTCAGAGATGAATCACAGAATCACAGAATTTTCTAGGTTGGAAGAGACCTCAAGATCATCGAGTCCAACCTCTGACCTAACGCTAACAGTCCCCACTAAACCATTTCCCTAAGCTCTACATCTAAATGTCTTTTGAAGACTTCCAGAGATGGTGACTCCACCACTTCCCTGGGCAGCCTGTTCCAGTGCCTCACAACCCTTTCAGTGAAGAAGTTCTTCCTAACATCTAACCTAAAACTCCCCTGGCTCAACTTAAGCCCATTCCCCCTCGTCCTGTCACCAGGCACGTGGGAGAACAGGCCAACCCACACCTCGCTACAGCCTCCCTTGAGGTACCCATAGAGAGCGATAAGGTCGCCCCTGAGCCTCCTCTTCTCCAGGCTGAACAAGCCCAGCTCCCTCAGCCGCTCCTCGTAGGACTTGTTCTCCAGGCCCCTCACCAGCTTCGTCGCCCTTCTCTGAACCCGCTCAAGCATCTCCATGCACGTATGGAGTTTTTAGTCTTGCAAAATGTGGTAGAATTCCATGAATATACTTAGAGCAATGGAATAACTTTCTTTACCTTCTGTATTCCTAACAGGGTTTCTTCTTGTTCAAGAGCATAACCACAAATTTACTGAAGTTTTGAAAAGATGACTCTCAGGGTTCTCTGACTTTGCTTGCATCTCTTTCATTTGTTTTGTGCGTTGTTTTTTTTGTTGTTTTGTTGGTTTATTTTTAACCACTTCAACCTCAAGAGTATTGTATTCTTCATATTTCAGCAAAAATCAAGACAATTGTTTTGAAGCCATTTTGTAGGTTGAAATGCCTAATTCTATGTGCTCACCCCTGTCTCAAGAAAATGCAAGCGAATCAATAAAAAGTTGGCCTCCACCACACCAACAAAGGTATGCAAATCTTACTGTCTGTGCCCATTGCTTCAAGGGTTATTGACTGTGAGGAGTCAGGGAAAGGAAGGTACCTCTGCATATAGCTTGAACAGCATTTCCTCATAATTATATGATTATTGGGATGATGATGGAAAGCCTGTCATCTCTTGCTGTTGACCCTTATGGACTTCTAGTTGCCTGAAAAATTTGGAAACCACTTAAAGGCTTATCTTATACATATACTGCCCTGCAATCATAGCACAGCCAAAGCCAGATCCAGACTCTCTAGGCTGGAAGATTTATCCATTTCCCAGAAAGATTACGTCTTTAGATATGATCTAGTCCAGCGTGTTTCTCTGCATTAACATGATTTACTTATTTTCTATTTTTTTTCCTCTTTTGTTAAAATATAGACTGTTAGCCTGATGTCCAATATTGGATTTATGGAGCTTATTGATGTTTTTATGATTATGCAATCTGATGTCTGGTAAACTGTGGAAAGCTATGTGTAGGTGGGGGAGTGCATGTCTGAAAATTAAAGGAGAACTTCAGACATGACTGTTGTGTCATTTACTTTCTGCAGAAAGTAATATGATATAATTAAAAATGGGGAAGATTAGTATCTTTTGGCATCAAATTTTAATACATGCAGTAAAATAAAAATTATCAACCTTGCATAAAGCAGATTTATTTTATTTTTTTTTTCACAGTGGGGGTCCAATAAAACCCTGGAACATCCAGAGCATAAAGAACATCAACTGGATGTAAAACAGAACTCTACTTTTTAATGGTTTAAGATGGGAGGATCTTTCCCTGCAGTGGGAGTAAAAAACTGAAAATGCCAGAACTTAATGTTTATAAAAGTTTTGTACTAATATGTAAAATTAAAATAAAGATAAATGAAAAAGCTTGTAAAAAGGATTATTAAAGATATGACAGTACTATTACAAATATGATCCAGCAGCCTGGAAATTAAGAATGTATTGTAATATACAAGCACTGTGGGGCGGTCTGGAGAAGTTTATCTTTTTGGAACAGGCTGAAAGAACAGACAGAAAACAGTAATTTTCCTTTACCAATTTAGGTCTTGAAAAAATGAAGCAGAAAAGTAGGAAGAAGAAGAGGAGGAGGAGAAAGAAGAGAAGGAGGAGGAGGAGAAAGAAGAGAAGGAGAAACAAGAAGAACAAGAAGAAGAGGAAGAAGAAGAAAGAAGAAGAAAGAAGACAGCAATCAAAATGAAACAGAGCAAAGGAGGACCTAAAGATGATGAAGAAGATGAAGAATACTGTTTTCTCCTTCTGTAATTACTAAATCAAAACTAGGATTCATTAAAGACTGCTTCTGAAAAGTAAGAAAAAATTCACCATTAAGAACTATGTCTACCATTTACTGCTTGGCCCCAGTGGTGTGGACCATCATGAGTTCCAAAGCCACCAGTTTTTCAGCTGCCAGGGAGCATCTCGAAACCATCTCCTAAAGAATTCTGTTCTGAAACTGTTTTGATTCTTGACAGAAAAATAGCAAAAAATGGAGGAGGAAAAAAAAAATAAAAAATAAAAAGACAGAACTACTTCCTAGTCTTCAAAAGATTTAAAACTAATACAATAAGTGATATATTGAGACGTGACAGTATCTCTCATTTCTCCATCCCAACAGTTTCTTAACAATGCTGTTTTTATAGTAAAATGCAAACCAAAAATTATAGTTCACTCCAAATAATTGTGTTCATTCAGGAACTCTAAAACAAACATTTAGTGAGTTAGCAACCAGAGACAATCCAGAGAGTCTGAGGAGGTTATAATACCGTTAGCCTGGAAGCTTCCAGTCTTCAGCTATATCATGTTTTCTTACTCAACATCCTCACACTTTCATCACTTTTTATCTTCCATGCACAACTTTTTGGAATAACAGGACAAACAACAAATATTCTACCAGCTGATGTCTTCCAACACCCACAAGTTTCACAAGACCTAAAAGCCAGGCGTGTGGCCATCACAAAACATTCATATTTCATCTGTAGATGTCATACTGAAAATGCCAGTGCCTTTTCTTGTATAGGGAATTAACTCACAAATAAGCCCAAGTTATACAGTTCACATTAATACCTGGATGTCAACTTGTCCAAAGCTGGGCAGAGACTGCCAGTGGGGATTAAACTAATTTGTAATGGACTGAGCTACCATTGCCAGAATTCTTGTGTGGACTTACTAGCAAATTGATATGTTTGAAAACTTATTTAAAATCAATGGCTTTGCCTTCTGCTTACCTTTCATGGCTTGAATTTGGGTACTTTGGGCTCAATTCAATGTCATTCCAGGTTCTCTGCACTATCAAACCTACATGCCAGAAGAGAACAGACTTCCTTTTTTTTTTTTTTATCTCCCAGTCCATGCAGATATCTCAGATAGTCTAGACACATGAAAAGGATTTAGATGCCTATGTTTTAGCATCTTATTCCCATGTTATTCATTTCTCCAGCAACAGCTATGGCTGTATTTACAATGCAGTCTGGGAATGTAAGTCCCATATTTGGGTGTGGCTGATTCCTTCACCAACCATTGCAATGAAATGCTGTCCTTAAGACTGAAATTAGGTGATAACAGGGAAGAAATTCTTTAATTCTGTGGTTTGCCATGAATGAACCACTCCCAATCAGGCTATTTTCCTGTGCAAATCTACTTGATATATTCATTTAAACACAATTTCTGTGTCCAGCACAGGTGTAAAAGCATTCAGAGTGGGTATACCTCTTTGCTCATATCTGTACATATTGCTCTAGAGTCCTCACCTCCCCCTCGTTTCATGATGAATACAAGCAAAGTTGAGAACAGAATATTGGCCAGGCTACTGCACACTAGCACACAACTTGCTAGGAATCTCAGCTTTAAAAAGGGAAGCAACAAACTTTTAAGACACTCTCTTCCCCCTCTTGCCTGTGTTCTTTTCTCTATCTTTTTTTTTCTTTTTGTATGTGTGTGTGTGCATGTGATAACCTTTTAATCCTAACTGGATTAATACCTCAAATCTTCAGATTGGAAATTTAGACTAATTCAAAATAGTTTTAGAAAGCTTCTAACTAGATTGTAAATACATTTGTAACCAGGAATGTGTAACGGATCTTATTTTTTTTTTTCTTGCTTGCTCACACATCTTCAACAGCACATAATTTCTGTTGAGTCAATATTAAGAGCAACATCTGGAAAATGCAACAATAAATGAGAATAAATACAAAGTCACTGAGCTGTTACTCATTTTCCTGTCTGTAAGTTATTCATTTTCCTATGCTGAGAGAGGAACGGCTATGAGAACTGATGTGATCAGGCACACACACAAACTCTTACACTAATTTCCACTGCAAGAAAATGCATGCTTTTTTCATGCAGACTTTAACTTTAGAACTGAGTTTTGCCAGGATAGGCACTGTCCAGAGACATTATCCAGGTTTGCTTTGTCATGAACATGAGCACTACAGTGTGTAACAAGATTTGTCTTTGTCCCTTGCAAGAAGGTGACTTTCAGAGAATGATCAGGGCACATGGATCCCACTGGAACAATTGCATTTGAGAAACAAAACAGCTAGCAAAACAGAAACCTCACTGGCAACCAACATAATTTCCATGTGAGAAAACTCTTATGTACAAGTGCTTTAAAGCAGTCTGATGAGGCGGCAATAAAAACTGTGTTCAAATATTAGAATGTTCAAATATTAATCAATCTCACTGGCAGAGTTTGTCAACAGATTCAGACTGTATGGGCAGATAAATCACAGAATCACAGAATTTCTAGGTTGGAAGAGACCTCAAGATCATCGAGTCCAACCTCTGACCTAACACTAACAAGTCCTCCACTAAACCATATCCCTAAGCTCTACATCTAAATGTCTTTTAAAAACCTCCAGGGATGGTGACCCAACCACTTCCCTGGGCAGCCCGTTCCAATGCCTAACAACCCTTTCAGTAAAGAAGTTCTTCCTAACATCCAACCTGAAACTCCCCTGGCGCAACTTAAGCCCATTCCCCCTCGTCCTGTCACCAGGCACGTGGCAGAACAGACCAACCCACACCTCGCTACAGCCTCCTTTAAGGTACCTATAGAGAGCGATAAGGTCGCCCCTGCGTCCTCTTCTCCAGGCTGAACAAGCCCAGCTTCCTCAGCCTCTCCTCATAAGACTTGTTCTCCAGACCCCTCACCAGCTTCATTGCCCTTCTCTGGACTCTAGAACCTCGATGTCCTTCTTGTAGCAAGGGGCCCAAAAATTAACACAGTACTCGAGGTGTGGCCTCACCAGAGCTGAGTACAGTGGGACAATCACTTCCCTGGTCCTGCTGGCCACACTGCTTCTTATACAAGCCAGGATGCTGTTGGCCTTCTTGGCCACCTGAGCACACTGCTGGCTCATATTCAGCCGACTATCCACCATCACTCCCAGGTCCTTCTCTGCCTGGCAGCTCTCCAACCATTCCTCTCCCAGCCTGTAGCTCTGCTTGGGGTTATTGCGCCCCAGGTGCAGGACCCGGCACTTGGCCTTGTTGAACTTCATACAGTTGGCCTCAGCCCATCGGTGCAGCCTATCCAGATCCTCCTGCAGAGCCTTCCTGCCCTTGAGCAGATCGACACACACACCTAACTTGGTGTCTTCTGCAAACTTACTGGGGGTGCACTCAATGCCCTCATCCAGATCATCGATAAAGATATTAAAGAGGACTGGCCCCACAGTTTGGGATGGAGTCAAATACCTAATTTGCTAGTTACATTAAACACTTTCAGGATTTGTATATTTCCTATTTTATTATTTTAAGAATATCTTCACAGTAGACATTGTACTATTTTCACTTGTATGTGCAGTCATACTGTGCTAAATTACTGTATGTGCAATCCATACATGTGATGTTTTGAAAATGAAAATCCTGTTGGATCAAGCCCTCTTGAGCTAATTGATAATACCTTGTCATAGGTATTTTAATATATTTGAAACTGATGGTCTATAGTAAATTGGGAGCAGTAAAACAGTACTCTGCTGTGTTTAAAATTTTAAAAAGTTCCATGTTGCTTTCACATGTGCACAGCCAAAGCCAAAAATTAAGCTAAAGATAATTCTATGTTACTGGTACATCCAGATTCAGGTGTAGTGTTGACACTCTCAAAGTCAATAAAGACATAGTTTGAGGAGGCAATAAATTCTGATTTAGGATTATTAAAAAAAAAAAAAAAAAAAATCATAATCACATGACCCACTACTTTTTGCACAGATGTGTTAATTTTAACAGCTGGACTCTGTGCTGACCCTATTTTATGCTGGATCACTTACAGATTGTTTTTCAGCACCTGCTTAAAGATGATAAACATAAAGCTGGCACAAACACATGCCAGCTTTATGATAACACATCATATGATCACGTGTCTGTGCCTGATCCAGATGAAATGTGAATGACTGGTGTACTAGTAGCATGAAGACGAAGCATGAATGGTTGTGGAACCATGGTCTAGAAGTTCTGCCATGGATTGCCAGGGGTCCTCAATTTTTATTCACCAGTTTCGTGTGTTTAAAATTTATCACACAAATCAGAATCAAGTTTGGTGAAGTATAAAAAATGTGACAATTTCTTCCTGTCTTCTAGGTCATACCAGACTATCAACAAAACAAATCCCAAATTTTTCAATCACTCTTTACAATGCTCATTAAATAAACTATACAGATAATCAATGAACACACACATTTTTAGTGCTAGTAATGCCACAATAATAATTTTTTGAGGAAACAGCATACGACTGTAATACATCTTAGCCAACGATACATTACTTGACCCTTTCTCTTTTAATTTGAATTATATTATCATCAGAATCATCTTAAGCACATATGTAAGTATATTCCATATTATGGTTGAGTTTTTGCATCCTGCATTTGCAAGATTTATGAAATTTTATACTGCCATTATTTATTCTCATTTGTGTGGTGGACAGATTTGTAATTAGAAATCATCCAGTACTTTAAGAATTTTCTAAGCACTAACATAATTGTAAGTTAAACTCACCCTATTTGTTTTCAATGGAAGAGATACCACAACAAACTGTTAGAGAAACTCCTTAGGAAACCGTATCCCCTGTTAGGTGATGGGAAGGTATCTGCATTGCCATGTACTGCATTGCCTACACCTATGTTCTGGCTGCTCCTAGCCTTGAAGCTAATGTAACTGACAACTGCTGAATCCAAAATGTCTGGTTTCTCCAAATCCAAAGACCTTCTGTCTTCTGTTCTTTACAAAATACAAAAGCTCCAAAAGCACACTACCTAGATTTTCAAATGATATTGTGGTGGTATATATAAACAATATTTAGTTCATCTGAATGTAGGTGTTATTTTTAACACCTTATTTTTAACACTTCTAACACCTTAACACCTCCAGTTTATTTTTGATAGCTGTTGCTATAATTCTTATTTTCGTCAATCTGATGTGGCAAAAACACAAATATCTTCTGTGAAATGGGTGAAGAAATGAGGAGTGTAAGATTAGAAAGAAGTCCAGAAATTAAAAAATCTTAAAATACCTTCCAAGACAGAGAGGCATATGTATATATGCATAATATATTCTCCACAAATACTGTATTATTTTAGCAACCAGTATATACATTTTCTAATTCTGAAAAGACCAAAAAGAAAAAAATAAAATCTAAATAAAAAAAGTTTTAAAACAGAGAAAGTCAGATGTTTACAGCCAAATCCACCACTATAAACAGAGCTATTTTTGGCCCAACAATAATGTTTTTGTTTGTTTGTTTGTTTGTTTTCCAGGGGTAACATTTTGTCATCAAAATCTGATAGGTTAAATACCACACTGTACTTTTACTTAGCTTTACTAAGCAGCAAAGGTCTGTTTCTCTGAACCAATAAACACAATATGCACCAGAAATCATTATTCAATATTGATATATAATCCAGTAATTTCATGCCCTTCATCTGTACATTTTCCAAATGTCATTTCTCTGTACTAAATTATTTTTGGTTGATTTAAATCAAACGGAGGCAATGAATAACTAATATAAAGTAGAATTTCCTGAGCTATTATTTTTTACCCTTCAAAAATTAAAATCTTACACTAATTTTATTGTTTCATTATAATTTATAGGTTAGTTATAGAGTTGCAAAACCAAACTACTCCAGATGAGTGCAATAAATGCAATGTAGTCATCTGTGATTCTTAACACACATACACACACACACAAAAAAAAAAAAAAAAAAAAAAATCTAAGAAAACTGATTTCTCAAATCTAGACAAGTTTCTTTATGCCCATACCTTATGGATTGTGACATCTTAGGACATGTATTCAGATTAAAAAAAAAAAAAAAAAAAAAAGTAAGAGCAATACAGACTAATGTAGGCAGTTTTAAATAGGATATTTTTAGTTTGCATGAAATTTTTAGCATTATCATCTTACGTTGCTTATTTTTAACAGGCAGGGCTAAATTACTGTGTTAATTGGACCAGAAGTTCTTTGAAAGCATTTGGATTACACTAGAAGAAAAAAGGAAGATTACCAATAAATTGGGTTTCATCTTTTGTTTTATAAACATATTACATCCACAGATAAATTTTCCTCATTTTTCTCAGACAAATACATTTAAAAATCTTTCTTGTATTTGTATATCCACACCTGAATTGCTAAGCAAACTGAGTAAAGAAGACATCTGTATTTATTCCTTGGATTGGTATCGGATACCTAAGCCTAGGTATCTGAACGTGGTTAGTTTACAACCCACTGTATTCATTCATGGGGTCCTTCCTATTCTACACACATAGCAGCACAGAAATCTTCTCTGTGGATGTTCCCCAAAGCCTTGGAACCACTCCGACAGGTAATAAGGAGAAAATCTAACCTAATGTTTTCAAGACCTTAGAAGACCTGATTACAGAATATGTGAGGTTCAGCCATCAAAACAACTTATATTGCCACATGACTCACTGTATATTTCTGACATCCATGAGAGAGATACTGCCAAGCACAACTGATTAACACATTGTTTTTAGCATTTAGATTCATATGGCTTGATAATGTCGTATTAAATACGTAAGAGAAGTAATGGAAGAGACAGTGGTGAGCCCTTCTGGAGTACCAGATATGCCTACAGACAAAAGCAAGTCTCACTATGTAGTGTCTGCTGACTTCTGTGGGTATAGCATGTGCAAACACTCCTGAGATCTTACACTTGTTGTGAGCAAGTCCTATTAGCAAATACAATACAGTCATGCTTTTGATGTTAATGGACCATATAGCTAGCAATCATAATACAGACAGACTACACTACTGGTCTCTTCTTTTGTAAATATGTCCTTAGGTAGATTGGAGGTTACAAGTTCCCAGTAATAAAACCCACCTTTTCTTTGTTCTTTCCCTAACATTTTATGCATGTCCACGTTTAAGCTTTCACTTCCTGCAGCAGCACTGCAAACTCAAGAACTCTTGCTTTAGATCTACCTAATACATCTAGCACTGTAAAAATGAAAGAAACGCTCATGTAAGTTACATATTTCTATGCACCTATTTTACAGACAGAAATCCCAAAGGAAGTATGTTCTTGCTAAAACCAGCTAAGGAAATGACAGAATACATCCCCAGCATGGAAAGCGTTTGCTTTTCTTGTCTATAATCTGTTTATAATCCTTATCCTAGCTGCCTATTAGAGCATCAAGGAGAGGGAAAGGTATTAATAACTATGGCTTTGTTGTTAAAACTAGCTTAATAAATGAATATATAAACCTCTTAGTAAAAATGTCTTTCTTATGATTGTTTGACGTTTAGTAATTTAGCAAACTACTTAAGCACAGTACTAAAGGTAAAGCACAGCTTCAGTTTCCACTGGATTTGAAGTGTGCTTTTGGGTGATTTAGTGAGCAACAGTCTGTATCATTAATATTTCCTTTCAAACTAAACTTTTTTTTCCAGAGGCAACATAATTCATCCACACTAAACTGGTAATCAGTTTGTAAATAACAGATAATTTATGTAAGCAAAACACATATAACACAATCTTTCCGATTTCCTTTTAACTGATAACTGGTTTCTGATGGGAGCTTACTTCTTTTCAGATTTGCCTCCTAAGATTTAGCACCAAATGTATGTAACTTCCACTGTCCATTTCCAAGTACACACCATCAAAATAATAATAATAATAATAATAATTAAAAAAATAAAAAAGAACAATGAAGGAAAATACAAGTAGGTGATAAAAATACAGATAATCAAAGAGGAAAAGAAATATAAATATCAGATCCACTCACAGATGCATATAGTTGTGAGCCAGAGACCTTTGTGGAATAATGGCAATTTACACCCAGTAAATGTTGGCCAAAAATGTTTCCATACACAAGGAGTGCATGCCACATGAGCCTACAAAATCATCATGATTTAAATCATCAGTCACTAGCATATGATAAGAGTGGGAGCAGAATGGTTACTCAAACAAATTTTGCTTAAATGGCTTCAGCTCTAAAAAGGCTTAATGTGCCTCTTTACAGGACCTCTGCAAAGTAAGGACACCACAGCTTCTTACCTGAGCTTTTATTGGTTTTGTTTTGTCTGCTCTTTACTTGCTCAGTCCATAATGTAGGATAACGAGAAGCTATATCTAGAAAAAAAATACAGCAGAAAAAAGTTTGTAAATGTTACAGTTTTTTAAAAGTTACTAGCAGCTGAATAATATTGAGTTATCAGTATTAAAGATATGTGGATTTTAAAAAGGGAGAGGGTATACTGATCTGTATTAGAACAGGTAAAATCTTTATTCATACAAAGGCATAAATAGTTCATTTCTTATTCCATTCAAACAAAAGTTTGAAAGATCCAAAATGTGTAGTAACTTTAAATCAGTGAGATATACGCTGGGTGGTAAGATAGTCACAGTATAGAACTACCATTGCATATGGGCTTTGAGCTTTCTATTTGTAGAGCACTGAATTTTCCCAGATCCAAATACGCTTGTAAAAGCACTAACCTTACATTGCTAGACAATATGCTGAGAACAGAATTTATGCTTTTAAATTCCTTGTTTGGTCATACAGTTTTAATCTGAACTGTGGCTCAAGTTTAAAACCTGTCTGTACCCTGAGTATTCGCAATAAATTAGCTACTGTTAAGAGTCCATAGCTGAAGTGTCACCTCAATACTACCCCCATGAAATTCATTGTTTTTAAGTTTTAAGACTTGACTGTCTTCTGTTTTTATCCTGAAAAGGGTACAGACGTTTTCAATTTCTTGCAATTTCAGGAAGTCTGATCAGCCCCAGCAGGTGCCCTAGTTCTAAAGTAGCATTTGATGCTGTGGTATATTGCCTATATTGCATTAATTTAATATCGCACTGTTAAAATTCCTGTCGATGCTTACCTTCTTCATCACCTTGAGGCTGAGTCTCCAGCGCGGGAGCTGAGACATCATCTGAATTCAGAATGGAAAAGATTTGCAAGGAGACTACAATTATGAGAGTAAGCTAAATAAGTGTACATACGTGATTGATGCTAATGATTTGCACATAGCCCCGGCCGGTAAACAAACAATAATTTAAGCATTATTAATATGTACTGTACAGCATAGACATATTACGTCTGCACACTATAGATTATAAATGTATGGCTTTTAAGATTATGGCTGATGAATTGATTGCAGGGTCTCTGAAGAGCATGAAGTGATCAAGTTGTTCCCCAGACAGTAGTTCTTCATTTTAATGATTCCTATAGATTATAATTGAACAAATAAGCATTCATAAAGAAGAAATTCAGTAAATGCATCAAAGGGGTAAGTCCTGTGAAAGCAAAAGCAGTCTGAGATGGAAGTGGTTGCAGATATGTTGACACCTTAAAATGAAAGGAAAGTTTCTTTTTGTACAGCAGAATGTATTTAGCAATCAAGATGATTTTATTGGTAAGATTCATAAAGAATCAGATTTTTCTTTGCATTATCCTTATCCTTTAGTCAGCCATCTCCATCCATTCACAATCAACCATTACTGCAAAACAAGAGGGATGAAATGATAAAAGAATGTGGATAATTTTAGTAAAATATAGTAGAAGCAGCACTGGAAAAGAAAAATTCAGTATGAAAAAAATTCAAGTTAGCAATCTGTGAGAAAGACAGACCCACCTTCACCTCATTATGGTTTTGTTATTTAAAATGATTTCAGATACTGAGTAAAAATGAGCTAGTACACCTTTTACTTATTTTCTAGCTGCTGTTTCCTTTAGAATGGAGCTAACTCCAAGTTACTCTGTGGTAAACAGCATCTTCTGTGAAAGGGTTTTATGAACATTTCTTGCAGTTTCACAACTGGATCCCAGACCAACATAGTTTCCAGGTTGTTTTTGTGACATTTTCACAGAAGCTAGAAATGAAGGTAACTTTGAAGCTTTCTTTTGCACATAGAGGATTTGGAAGTACTCTGACCTTCCCCTTTGGAGGCTACAGTCTAATTCATAGCAAATACTCTGGAAAATTTTCATGCATGCTTTCCACAAAAGCAGGGCAGCAGCAACAGAAACTTGTTTTCATTGCAAAATATTTTAACCAAACCATAAGGAGACTTCTTTTAAGAATGTTCATTTTTCATGTCCATGCAATGATAGGATACTTCGTTCGAATAGCATGACAGACTGTCACTTCCCATTAGTTCTACTAGCAATTTTGTGTTGTCCTCTGGGTGGTGGAATAAGATCATTAACTAATTTCAGAGAGGACATCAAATATCCCAGCATATTAAAAATGAAAACCTGCATTTAGATTAGCAATTAGTATGTAATTCAAAAAAACTGACTTTTAGATTGTACCTTCAGATGGGTAAATGTTGCCAAGAGCTCTGCCACAAAATCAGTTTGGGACTTAAGTGACATTGTTCTATCATCATCTTTCTGTATACAGTTTGAGTTTGTCATGCATTTGTTCTTACATTAATAAGTGAAATACAGATAGAATGCTGCAATTTTAACAATTATCAGCCCAATCAAAATTATCCTCTTGACAACAAACTCTGTTCGTTTAAACAGCATTTACTGCACAACTTTTAAGACACAGTTTATTAATATGAATATATATTCTAAAAAAAAAAAGAAAGAAAAAAAAAAAGGTACCTAACAATTGAATCGTAAAACTGGCCACAGGTCCTCCAGGAAACAAAAAGAAAGAGAGAGGTTTTCTTTTGATCTCCATCAAATCAAACATTTGGTGTGGGAAATCTGTATTAATTTAACTTCAGAACTGGAGGAGCTACAACAGCTCCTGACCTACGCTTAATCTGAAAGAGGACTATGGCATTAATTTTCTCTGTGAAAGTGTCTTCTCTTTTCATAAAAACCTTTTGTATTAAGTATGAAGAAGCATGTAGAGGTTTTTTTGTTCAAAATCCAATACACTGCCACAACTACATTGCAGTACATCTTCATTTCAGGTATTTCATATGTTAACTTCATAGGACTTCCTGGCCAGCACCTGCATACCACTACATACATACATACATGTAAATAAACCATTCCATTATCAGAGTTCCATTAAAAAGAACACAGTCCTGCAGTCAGCTAAGAAAAAGGGGCACAATCCCATGCCTAACACTTATGCTTTTCAGATAGTCTGAATACTTTCTCTGGCTAGAGGTGGGAACTGTGGCACAGGGAAAAGATATGTTAGGAAGTATCCTTTAAGCTTTGTTGCTGTTTGAGTTCATATGCAAAGTTGCAAACAAACAAACAGTGCTCCTGACATCCAAAATCTGTG
The DNA here is from genome assembly GCF_965140915.1 of Aythya marila. Classification (NCBI taxonomy): domain Eukaryota; kingdom Metazoa; phylum Chordata; class Aves; order Anseriformes; family Anatidae; genus Aythya; species Aythya marila. The sequence continues at coordinate 44,529,176 of NC_139044.1, forward strand.
ACTGGAAATTTTCATTGAGCTTTCATTCATTGAGCTGCACATCTCAAACAGATATGGCCCTCTATGTTACTCTCTCTGAGTATGTGTGGAAGAACTGTCTTCCACACTGGATGTCTGTCTGTCTTTACCTTGGAAGAAGAGACTGCCTCAGGCTACGTTTATACTGTCTCTTGACAGTATAGTCACCAAGACCACTCAAGTTTGGGGCACATCTTCTGTAGCTTTTGTAGCAGCAAGAATGTCATCAACTTTCGTAAGCTTGCTGTGTTACAATATCAGAACCCCAACCTGTGGCACCTCCAGTTAGTCCACAGCAACATGAAGAAGGAAGATGGGCAGGAAGGGGTGCATGCTAAATTTATGGTTATTCCAAAAGCTACCTCTGTGCCCTAGCCACATGAACTACAAAATATTTTTACTACATTGACAATGAGGCAAGAGAACAGATCCTTAACTCAAATAGCAGATCAAGTTCATTACTCTGTGATAGTCTTAAAGAGGTTGTGATATCACTGACAATATTATTTTATTTAAAGCATAAGGCAGTGACTTTGAAGGGTGAGGAGATGTTAGCAGTATCTGAGAAGAGCCAGGAACCACCTGAGAACCAGGACATCGGCCCTTTGCACTGCAGGCTTGGGCTGGAGAATAAAAACAAGGCATGAGTGAAATACAACTGTGTCATTTTAGACACAAATATATGTGATGCAAATATATGTGATTTCTTGTTCTAGGAGTGTCTATTCAGGCTTCAGCAACTCAGCCCCCACAGTCAAAAAAAAAAAAAAAAAAAAAAAAAAAAAAAAAAAAAGAATTCCAAGACCCAGACAAGTTTTATATATGGGATAGTTCATATAGTTCAAAGTTGAAAATGAAAGTCCTGACCCAAAGCAAATTTTCCCAGAACATAATGAGGTTAGTGGAAACCACAGTTTGTCCAGAAAGACTTGAAGGAACAGTTTTCCACTGCTGATTCATGTACCTTGTCATTATTAGCCTTTAAAGAAGTACTGATTTTCTTAACCTAATGGTGCATTAGTTTATTTAAATGTTCAGTATATTACAAAGCTACAAAAGTTACTGTAAAACTTATATCAATTATATTTACAGCAGAATAAACTGGATAGTCATTAATATTAGCACAAATTTGAGTTAGCTTCTTTAAAATTAATTTATCCCACTGCAACTGGCAGAAATATTTAGTGTGTTATTTTCAGATGAATCTAATATTCTTTTAAGTGTTTGGAGAGCATGAGCTCTAATTTTGTTTAAAGAACAGATATCTCTCTCATTTAAATCTACCAGCTATGTTGGAGTTGCATCAGATTTTGTCCTGCCAACGATATACGCTATGATCTATCTCTAAGAACAACAATCATTTGGCCATGAATGTAACCCATTAGTTGAATTAATCACATTATAGAAAAAAGTGTTGGGTCCAAGATGACTCAAGCACTGGCTGCTATGGACATAAAGTGAGGACTAGAGTTTCCAAGATTTTGGGACTGCAGAATGCTGGCTTTATCAAACAGACAGAATAATCTGTCCTCTAACGCAAGAGAGAGAGCAGTATGGGAAAATAGCTGAGTACTGCTATGGGAAGCAAAGTTTATTCCACCATTCATTGATAATTTAAACCTACAGAAAATCATGGTGGTTTATCCCACAGTACACACAGTATACTAAAATATATTTTATTTTCTATCTAACGGCCATCTAAGATATTTACCTGTTTTTCCTGCACCTTCTCGTTGTGGCAGTTTCTCACTCACTGAACCTGCAATTACAGAAAGAAATTAACCAGAAAACTATTATTTTCATTTTTAAAACCTTTTATAAGAAGCACAGTTTAACTGTAATGATTCATCTTTGTTTATTGTAGAAAAAAAAAAAAAATATCAGGAAATTTCTTCCTTTGCAAACCAAGGATTTTAGCTTTGCCTGACTTCTGCATTTGTGTACCATCAATTTATAGTCAGGTGCTACTTCTTGGCTACCACAGGACCTGAGAAAGAGATAACATTAAACACTACAGAAACAGAAGTGCAAGAACGTGTTTGTGTGCAGCACACTCAAAGCATCCCTTCCCCACCAACCTAGGAAGGCCAGGTCCTCCATGAAGTGCATCTCTCCAGTACTACTCCATTGAGGTTCCTTGTGAGGGACAACAGCCTTCCTACACAGTCTTGCTTATGTACCTCAGCGTTTCTGTGGGGCTTCTTCAGATTGAAAGGTGTCCCCTTCTGCTTTAAAAACCTCATGCAAGGCTCTCCAGAAATATTATGCTGGTATAGAAATGTGTGGTATGGAAATGAGGAAGCCTTACAAGCCTGAACCTGCTTTGGTTCCTCAAACCTGGGGCCCCTGGGAAAGGAGGCAGCAGTGGTGGGAAAGGAGTAATCAAGTCTGCAGGAAATGGGTTTTAACAGCTTACTGTACCAGCATGAATGCCAGTCTTGATTTAAAGTCATCAAGAAATGGAGAGTCCACTTGTTTTCTTTGTAGTTTTTACAAGAGATATTTGGCCTTAGCTTTTACAGTAGAAATAATGCCTTATTTCTCATTTATATCTGATTATCACAACGGTTTGTATGATTGTAATTCCTAGTCACTTCCTGTCATCATATCCATCATATCCATGTCTCATGAATTTTATTGCATCACATTTGAATTACCAGAAATTCAATATATTTTGTAATGCATTGGCATTAATTCAGACAGGAAAAAAATGCCATTATCATCAAAGGAAGTATATCCAAGAGTGTTTGGGATAACTTGCTCTAAGTGTACTGCAATACTCATCCCTATTACTCACCATGAAGAGGAGGCAGATACTTGCCTTAATGCTATCTGAAGCCTGAAGGTCTGAGCCTTTGGGTGCTTGACTTGAATCTCCTGACAGGCAGCTTGAATTTGAGCAAGATGTTTCGGTTTTAGAAAGTACTGTGTATAAAATTACATTTTTTTCTAATTGCACTAAAGACCAGTGATCTATTCTTTTCTCAGATTTCATCCAGTTGCAATTAACTCTGTGGTTTCTCAATTTAATTTTTATGTACAGGAGTATAATTATAAAATCTGTTGTAAATACTGATAGTTTATATCTCATTCTCATACACACTAAAGTGATTTACAACAATTTGTGAGTACAAATGAAGTCTTGGCATGGGTGGGGTACATGTGATGAACCTCTACCAATAGCCCCTTTGCACAACAGTAAAGAGTAAAGCTCCACTTTGAGAACAGTGTTCTGTCTCTATGTAAATTCAACATCAGATTTGATTTTTTTTTTTTCTGTTTTACTTGTATTTACTCTAAATTTTGAAGGAAAGATGATGGAGGAAGATAGTGGCATTCACAAATGTTAACTTTATCATAGTGAAATTAGTTTCATTATGAAATTAAAACATTAGGAAAATTAGGTTCTGTGGGCAAACAATTTTTGTAGTCTTAGGAAACTAACAGCAATATTCACAGAACTTCCTAAAAAGGGAAATCTTCACCTTTCACATTTTTTTCACTTAGAATTTTCAATTTATATGTCAAAAACTTTGTTTGTTCTAAGTTGGAGGTGGAAAGGTTGTTGAGCTTATATCAATATTTTTCTACCATTTTCTGAATATATTTGAGCTTAAAGTACTGTGAGGTGATAGGAATTGCATTTGAAAATTTCTAGGAAATTATGTCTTCAATACTCACAACAAATGTTCACATTTTCAGCCAGGCAAGAAATAGAACTAGCAACATCTAACTTTTGTAAAAGGGAATACAGTCAGGTTCCAAGTTTTCAGTGCATTGTAAACAAACAAAACACCATAAAAATACATTTCAGGAAGGGGAGAGGGAAAGGAGGCATATTAGACTTAACATTATTTTATCAAGATGAAGTTAGTACCATTCTGGCTTGTGTATGATCACCCCCTCCATTCACTCAACAATTGATCCACTAATGATCGTGATGATCCTTTTCTTAAAGAAATTGCTTCCTCAGCTTATTGCAAAACCCACAATTCAGCCCAATTTCAGTCACACAATTTCTGAGGCACAATAAATCTTCCATGGAATGTAATGAGAGTTTTGTGATTTATGATTTTAGCATATACATTTCATAGAGTTCTGATCATATGTGACTGGGCTTTAAATCACATATAATCAGAAAAAGAGAAAGTGAATGATTACTTATTTAGCTTATATAATGATGTCTCATCTCCTGCTAACAAATACTTGATATATTATCACTTAATGCAAATAGCAGGAAACAGGAAAGTAAATTTATCATGCTGCTCTACATTTTACATATCTGTACATCTAGCTGTGTACGTATAGAAAAAATACTACATATGGGGACAAAGAACTAGATAACTTGAGGATGGATAATTTTCTCAACTAACAAGAACAATGCAGTACAAACTAAAAAGTTAATTGCCTTCCCCAATATATTAATTTTCATCATATTATCTGATGATAATATTATACAGATAGGAAGAGTCCTGAATTTTTAAAGGTACTTGATTTGGGCCTTAAAAGAATATAATGGCATTTTAAATATGAGGTAGCAAAACTACCTCACAGAACAATAAAACATGTGGTCATACTTCTGCAATCTTACTGGCAGAAGCGCAAAAGAGTTAATATGGCATAAAAACCCCACAGTAGGAAAACACTGTGTTTTCCAATGACAATTTAACACCTGCTTCTCAATTTCTGCACCATTTCCCAGGACTCTGTGTGTATGGAATTTCTGCAGTTCCCTGCAGTGCTGATAACAGACACAGGGAGTTGTAAAAATGTCTTTTTTTTTTTTTATGTCTGGTGTTCTTTAGTGAAAGGATTGGAGGACATTCATCATTTTTAAGGAGCTTTCTTTTTAATGCTCTCATGGGAATGTGTTTGATTTACTCTCCTTCTCACCACTGTTCCTGCAGCAGTGGAGATTATTTCCATGGAGTGGAATGGCATTTTGAGATTTATCATGTGTTTTTTAGCAGAACCAAGTGTTGGTGTGGGAATAACTGGACAGGATGGAAGAGGAGCCTCTTTCAGGTAAAGATGTAGTAGCTAAAGTGAAGGTTTTACATGAATCAGTTGGAGAGTCCTGACTTTTTAATGCTGCTTATAGCCTTCATGCTTCCATACATTTTGTCTCTAGCATAAAAGACATCTTTGATAAGAGCAACTGGAACAGTAGAATGAGAACAAAATTTCAAACAGCTATTGTAGATACTTAAAAAAATATGTATGTGATACTTTTCTATCCCAGGACCTAAGATAACTTTTATGCAGCTAACCAATATTAACAGTTAAATAAAATTAGACATTACTTTTTAAAATTGTTATCCAATATCGCAATCATGGGTAGTAAATGGAACTGGAAACTGCCTGTCCTAAATTTTATTCTGTATTTCCTCTATTAAAATCCACGTTTTTCCAGGCTGTCATGCTCTTCTTTCCTATATCTAGATATTCACCAAAGCCAAAGGTGGTTCTACTTGGAGAAATGAAATGCAAGATATTATCCCATAATTTAAGAACTGCACAATTGTTCATATTCATATTCAAACCAAATCTGACATTACTGCATAACTAACCTGGAATTGAAAAAAAGCACTGAACATTTTCATTAAAAAGAGATTTTTTCACACGCTGTACAGAATCACATTTTCTGTGAGAAAATCTTTCCAAATGAATGTTCACAATTGATTCTACCTGTTGTCTTGATTGTCTGTGTACATCCTACTCTAAAGAGAAAAGATCAAAAAGTGATCCTGAGAGAAAAAAGGTTTGATATATTCAAACTGAGAAATATGTATAAATGTCTTTGAAATAGTTATAGCATTATGCCTGCAGAATACACAGAAGTGAAAATACATAAATGTGATGCTGTCAGGATACTACTGCTACGAGATCTGCCTGTGGCATCAAGGAACAAGACAGTGCCTGCAAAGAGGCAAGTAACCACACAATCAGACTGAGTAGGGACTACAGTGTTGGAAGTAATGGCATCCCTGAAACACTAGTTAAGCTAGTTAAGATAGTAGTACATCTACTCAGCTTCAGTATACCCACTAATATTTTGACCATAATTTTTGTGCATGGTGGAACTAAAGAGTAAATATAAAAGGGGATCAAAAGTGATCTGGAAAACATCAACAGTCCTTCTGGGAAAAAAAAAATGTTATCCTAAACAGATGGCAATTTTGAACATATTCTGGGAAATGAAAGAGGGATGCAGGTGTGCTTGAGGCTTTCAGTCTACAATGTAAGAGCAAATGTTTGCCTTATTATACCACATAACTTTCTGGAATAATCTGTAGCTGCCTTCTCTGCTGAGTGAGATGGTTTCTCCAGACTCTTCATGACAGAGCTCTTAGCCACCACTACTGAAAAATCCCCTAGCTTCTCAAATCTATTTCTGAACTCTGCTGTAGCTGGACTTCTTTCCTGAGAGACAAAGGAGAAGTGGTCAGCAATGAAACATAAGAGCAGCGATACAAGCAGGGTAGGAAATCTGCAAAGACAGTCCCAAAGGATCTAAGAACACCTGGAAAATTACCCATGATTTTTCATGGAGCAGAATAAGACTACATACTCACCTGGACCCTGGAACAGTCTATTGACCTCAGAGCTACTAGACTGAAGCTGAATGTTACTATGACCTTCTCCTTAACATTTCTGGAAAACTAACTTCCCTTCTCCAAAATAAACTGAATCAATCTGGCAGTTTATTTGCTAGGCACATGAAGACATTTCAGAGAAACTGGGGTTCGATTCCTGTAGATGTAGGATAACTCTCACATCAATCTATTAACAAAACTGGAACTACATTGCAGCTTCTCCTTGATATTACAAAAAAAAAAAAAAAAAAAAAAAAAAAAAGTGAATATACAGTAACTAAATCAGCAAAATTTTGAGCCAACAATAATGCCACTTGTTGTGATACAGCATAAGTATAGCCCTTTTTCACTGATGTTAGTGAAAGAAGATGAAAGGAAGCTACAAAGCTTTATGACACACACTGATATTGTAGAAGAAGCCCAGAGAAGCTGTGAATGCCCCATCCCTGGAGGTGTTCAAGGCCAGGTTGGATGGGGCCCTGGGCAACCTGGTCTTGAGGATGGCATCCCTGTCTATGATAGAGGAGGTGGAACTAGATGATCTTTAAGGTGCTTTCCAAAACAAACCATTCTATGATTCTATGAAGCAACGAGAGCACACTTTCAGAGAAGCCCTAGCTAAGGACATTCAAAACCACCACAATCAATAGTACATTGGAACACATAAATACTATCCTAACCTACGTCTTATGAAGATATATTCAAGCTATGAACAATAATTATATTAAAACAAATGCATGCATTAATGTATTTTAAACCTTTTGAATATTTATGTTAATTTTCATAATTCACTGTCATGCCAGAGAGACTTCTCAGACTGGATCAAACAGATTAGTCAGAAAATTATTCTTTCTGGCTGAAGTTCACCTACAGGCAACATGCATGGAAGATTCTGCAAACCACTTAAACAAGACAGACCTTAAAAATGAATTAACTTTTTAAAATCTTTGTTGAAACTTTCATAGTGGTATTTTCCCTCCATGTACTTTTTAAAAATTTCATTACTCTGTTCAAACAATGGGAGTAGATAAAGCCTGGTGAATTCCCTCAAAGATCTTAATCACTTCTTTCAGCTTTATCTATACTACAGTTAGCTTTTTTTTTTTTTTAAAAAAAAGTTTTAAGTTATTCTTTCTACTCTCTGACAGAGAATGGTGCTGCAACACAAGCAGAAATGCAATACATACAGCTCGAGTATTTTTTAGAGCTATATCTGTCAAAAGGGTGCAATTATGCCAGCTTCAAGCAAGGTGAACAGCAATTCCAGCAACTGTCCATACACTGGCAATTCATCATCTTTGTTATCAACATAAATGAAATAAGGTCAAAAGTAAATTCCTGAAAAACAGGTAATTGTTCTGATGAAAGACAAGTGAGTTTGATTTGCCAATTAATTTCTACAGACAATTATTCCATTATGTTCTTAGTGCTTTGTTTCATTTTTATTTCATCTCTGGATTTGGCCAATCATGAGATTTGCTGTGGGAGTTCTTTCACTGGACTATGTTACAAGTCAGTGTCATTATTTTCGATTGGGAGTGGTTTTTTGTTTTGTTTTGTTTCTGTATGCCAAATACTTAAAAAATCAAAATGGCAAAGCCCTCTGGAATTTCTGAAACTCTGCAATGAGTTTACAAGCATGAAAGTTGCAATATAAAGAACTGCCTCTGCAAGTCTGTTGCATGGTTTCACAGAGTGAATCATAACTATCATACAAATAACCACTGCAGAAAAACATTTCAATAGCTAGAGAATAATACAAATAAAGTAGACTGATTATAGAATTACAGAAAGATTTAGGTTGGCAGTGGCCTTGGAAGAACTCAAGCAGAGCTAGCTTAAAAGCTAGACCAACTTTTGTGCAGTTGAATTTTGCTAATCCCCAAGGAAGAGAGTCCCTTGCTTCCACAAGCATCTGCTCCTGCGTTGAACATCTCTGGTGAAGATTTTTTTTCCTTAAGTCTACTCAGATGCCTCAACTAAACTCTAATATTCATAAGACAATGTCATAAGCCAGTCAGCTGAACAAATCTTACCTGGGCACCGGGGAGTTTTGTGGGCCACAGCAGTTCCACTGATAGGACGACCATTGGGAGTGACACACCAGCAGTATCCAGTGTAACTGTGGCACTGAACCTGTCAGAAATGACATGAACCACGTGCAGTCTGTCAGACATAAGTCTATCATCCTGCAGCATTCATGACATGAGTACTGTGTCCAGCAAACTATATTGGCAAAACCTAGAATGACAAACCATAATGGACCTTAATCTCCATCATACACATGATTTTTTAGCATTATGAAGAGCTTCTTTCAAGCAAAGTGAGGTAGGTCCTTCAGAATCTAATGGAAGAGAAAACTATTGAAATATCCAGTTGTTTATGTCCTGTTTCAGGAGAGTGAGGTGCAGGTGTTTTGAAAACCTCACAACAAAATTCCTCAAGGGACACACAAACTATTCATGAAGCAAGCAGTCTTGAGCTTTGTCCACACAGAGAACATATTGTTCCACCCACTGAAAGTGCAGGACAGAATGCTTCTGCCAGCATTATTCATATCCCAAGATGTCAAAAAGGAAACTCTTGGAATTCCTCTTAGAAATCAATTGCATTATATGCCCTGAGGGCCAATATCACTTCCCTCTTAAAACAAGAAGGATGGTCTTCTGCACAACTCCACAACTGAATTGCAGTACAGTGGCAGCAGAAGGCAACCTTGACCAGAATATATATCACAGGGTAATCACCTAGCTGTGCCCTTTCCAAATTCTATAATCTAACCTAATTAGCCTCACACCATATACTTGTGCAGAAATTCAGCTGAGGATAGGGAAGAATCCTGTATGATTCATGCTATTAGCATTAATATATGGACTCTGGTTACAAGATTTCTGGTTTAGATCAGTAATAGATCAGAAATTCCAAATATTTTACCATCTGATGAGTATTCAGGGGGCTACAAGAATGACTCAGCTGCCTCAGCCTAGAAGAATAGGGAGTGTATCACATGCACAACAGTAATGTTTGGCTCTTTTGCTGGCCAACTCTGAAAAAAAAGAACAAGGACTCAGCTGGCACAAAATATTATTTTTTTTCTATTTTTTAACATAATTGCTAGTACAAATTGCATTTCATTTTGAAATCAAATTTCATTTCATTATATTTGAAAGACACATATTTTAATTTTCCAGACACGCAAGATACTGAATTAAAAATTTTCAACCTGACTATATGTGCCATCATCATTGCATTCTGGAATAAACACTTGTTGAAATTCCTTTCGAGCTTGTTCTTGGGTGTACTTCCTTTCAGCCACACATCTGGAAACATCTAGAGAAAGGGAGAAGACAAGTCAGTTGGATGATGCAATGTAAAGAAAATATAAACAATAACCTAAGGTGGGAGAGGGAGAAAGGAAGAAGGCTTCCTTTGTAAATGTAAAGAGATCTGGAATTTGGGTATTTTGAAGCATAGTAACGCCCAACAGCTTTGGGCATTAGTAATGCCCAACACCTGTAAAGAGGTCCATGTAAAGAGATCTGGAATTATAATCAGGGAAAATTTAACATTAGTTGCATTATTTCTATGAAACAAAGAAAGAAAACCAGTGGAAGACAATAATTTAAGGGCAATATTGTCTTAATTCGCCTAACATAACAACATTTTTGACATAATTCATATTGTGCTAAAATTTAGTGCAACAGCTTATGATTTAGACTTGGCGCTAGTCAAGCCAGCCTACCACACAGGCCTTTTTTGTCCACTGTGTGGTTCATTGCACCATCTCCTTGATTACCCGGTACTGGTCTCCATCCAAGACAATGCAGTAAATTAGCCAGCTTTAATTCAGTAGTTTCTATTGCCTAAAATGCTATATTGTCTAATACAGATATTATATTTCAATTAGGCAACCAAAGGCTGAGAAAAGACACATAACATAAGCTTTTGTACCTTTTATTGTCTAAAGCCACTACAAATTTTAGCATGTTGCTGATGCAGAATCAGTACTTCAGCATCTGCTTGAGCTAGGCAATTTCAAGACAAATGAGAATACCAGACAAGCTTAAGGAAGTATTAATGATTTCAAGATGTGATTCAGAGATCATCTGAATTAGAATGATCTCAAGCATACAAACTGAGAAATTTGCTACTTCTGATCTCTGCTTTGTTTAAAGATTGTTTGACAGTAACTGGCCAGTTCCCTTCTAGGATGAAAACTGCCCAGCAATTACAAAGACATGGGCATTGCGTTAATTAGTGAATGTCTGTATAATTCTTATAAAGTTACAGGACAGGTTTTCTAGTGCATGCAAGTTGTAAATTGAACAGAATCTGAACGAGGCAAGAACATTTTCCATTCCCGATTAGACACCAGTGTATCTTGACATCATTAATCATCTAACAGTCCCCAAGAGTTACTCTGTCACATACAGGTGAAACAGCTAAGTTTCATTTCCCCTATGCACCTTGCCTCCCTATGCTAGCATCATCTAGCCATGCATGCACAGAGCCAGCACAGAAGCCTGGTGCAACTGCCTGGTCATCTCCACCAAGTTGTGGACAACTCACCTGGCAACTTTAACACACACACACACACACAAAAAAAAGAAAAAAAAAAAAAAAAAAAAAAAACCTCCTTTCAGGTCCCAGACAATCTGGTTGGAAAGTGTAGAATTATGGACAGAAACTAGTCCTCAGTATCTGTACCCTGAACACAGAACTGAGCCCCCTTAATTCTAATCTTCTTGTTGATTTCCTTTCTGGTCTTGGACTTGTGAGCATTACTTCTGTGGATTAGTTTATTCTTCTGTAAAGTAAGATGTTATTTATCTCTCAGGAGCGTTATGAGAGTTATACTGTTCATGTTGGTGAAGTGCCCAAAGTACATGTTGTTTCACTCTGAAAAATTAAGTTTCAGTCTTAATTGATCTTAATCATATTATGCGGTTTCAGGAGAGAGAATCACAGTGATATGCCATCACCTAAAACAGACAGAAATGTTCAACCATCTAGAAATGTGAGAAAAAATAATAAGGAAGTCAATTAATTTGTTCTCTGGTATTTCAACAACTTGTTTCATCAAGGGAAAAATTACACTCAATGTACTGTGCAGCTCAGGTAAAATCTGTTAATGCATGCACTGCCAAAGTTTGTGGTAGAAAAGAAAAGAAAAAAAAAAGGAAAAAAAACATTTTAAGTAAGCTTTGGTGTCGTAAGCCTTATTCTGAGCATGGTTTGGTCATACAGTACCTAATAACATGTGGTTTTAATGTAGCTAGTATTTTAACTGAAAATAAATCACTTTGTTGGACCTCTGTCCTCGTTTTTCTAGAATGACATGTGGTTTAAATGTCTGAAAGGAAAAGTGATATAAATTCCATCACATAAGGTCTCTGCAATAGTACCATCAGGGTTGTAAATTATCTCCAGTATATGAATTATCCTAAAAACATGCCAAGGCAAAAGAGAAGTTCTCCAAAACTGTCCACCACTTGTTTCTAAGCAGCTCGATGTTCTGAAACCCTCCTATTTTTGGATGATCTAATATGCTTTAAAATCAACAATGACCACATTTAGGGGAATATAAAATTCAGGTTTGAAGTATTGTTTTGTGTTATATAACCATGGAAACATTTTAAAGCTGTTGGGCATTACTATGCTTCAAAATACCCAAAAATAAACCCAGGAGGAAGCTCTCTTATCAAGCTAAGCATCTGAAATTGTATCTAGCCAAAATATTATTCCAAATTCTGATTTTTTATTTCACCAAGGAATTACCATAGGAGAATAACTATGAGACATGGAGATGCAGTCCAAACCTGACAGGAGAAATGTAATAGGGTTGTCAAAATAAAAAGACATATAAAATATTTTTCCTCAGAATATTAATGAACATTAGGTTATTAATTCAGAGGAGCTAAATTCATTTCAAATAAAATATTACTGAAGCCAGAAGAAGTTATGATAGTTTTTTTGATGATACATTTGCAAGATTATAGTATCTGATTATCTGATTTTCTGTCCTTGTTGCAATATTTTCTGATTTCAACCAAAATTTTCCAAAGGAAAGGAAAAATTCAAGACACTTAAGGGTTAGATATTTATATAAAATAACAGGTGAAAAAAGGACAAGAAAATAAATTTTGCTGTGACCAGAAGTAAAAATGAAACATGAGCTCACATTAAAGCATCAGACAAGACAGATGTTGGGAGATCTTGCAGATCCTAAAAGGCAAGAGTCAGTGAGACATTAGACCATAATCCATAGGGAAACTAAACTGCCACTTGGCCATTGCTCACACTCTTTCAGTAAAGCCAAATCCAGGACTCACTGTGCAAAGTCCTATGAGCGCATCCAGCCAATTCTTGCTGAAGATCCCCTCTGTGCCCCTCACACAAGTAATAATGAAAATAATGAAGATGACTCATAAGCATATCAAAGTAGTAGAATAGGCAGAAGTGGCTTGTTGGAAGGAGGCTTATAGGAATACTGACAGCTACGGGGATCCCAGTGCAGTCTCTCACATAGAGATTCAACTTCCCTCTTTATCTACAAGTGGAATAATTCAGAATGGGATGGACTCTGATCTGCTTTGAAATAAAGACCAAGAATGAAAGGTGAGGGGGTTACTTGGTACATCTGTGCTGATTAACCAGCCCACAACTTTGGTTTTGGTCATCACAGAACCTGGCCAAATCAGGCTGAACTCTTTCCAAGTAAATGACATCACACTGGTGACAAACAACCCGAGAGCAGAGGGGTCTCCAAGTCTGCAAGGTGTTGGAAGAACAACAAGCACTGGGCAATGCTGTGCACCACTGGAACAAGAAAGACTCATTTCATTGTTGTTATAATGGATTTCTACCTCTAAAAGAAAATAGAGAAAGAAAAATAAAACATTTTTCTCTTTAAATATGTTTTTGTTTAAACTTTTGGAATCGTCTAGTGGTAGAATCCCCCCTATTCTGTATTTATTTCCCTAGTGTAAGAATTAATATTGAAGCCAGCAGGCTCAAGCAGGAATGCAGTGAATGACATGGTGAAGAGACAGGTTCTAAGACCTGTGAAAAGCCTGTTGAAATGCGACATTATTTGCCTATATTCAGACAAGGGGAAAAACTAATTTTGCAGATATGTATGCCCAACTGTAATTCTGAATTATGTTCATGGCTAAGTTAATGAGACTTTATCCTCTTACCTCCAAGCAAATGGGTCTTTACATCTTAGAAGCTTGCTGGAAAAAAAATTCTCCTGGCATAGCAACTGAGCATGAAGATGCAGGAGGTTACTTTAAATTAGCTCACTTGGACATTATTAGCTGACAAACAGGGCTGACAGAAAGCTTTCATCTCAGAAGTGGCACCAGTATGCAGCTGCAGCATCCAAAACCAGATTCTGGTGTACATCAGTGCTAGGAACATAGGACTTTCTGAAATAACACTAAAGGTGATCCAAAATTGGAAGGGAAATTCTGAAAACAGAATTAGCATTACAGGCAGCACAAGACTGACTTGGAACTTATCTAATTTTATGTTTAATTTCCGACAGTATAGCACCTAAAACACTAAGCTTCAATAAATAAATGAACAAATAAACGCAATCCCTCTACTTCAACTCTACTGGCTAACCCTTGAATAATATACCACATAGAAAGAAGTTTATTACTGCAGAGTAGAAGTTTATCTTTAAAACAATGACACAAAATCATCAAGGGTGTAAACACCATCTCTAAAGTAACATTTAATACAACTGAATTTACAGCAACTTTGGGGCTCCACAGGGAGATCTAACCCAGATTCTCTTATGGAAAAGTAAGCAGCTTGCCAGAAGAATAGATAAATCTCCGGAAAAGATTTTGATTTAGCTCATCCAGTATTTCTTGGTTTGCTATAAAGTACCTTTCCCAATAGCAATACACTGAAGCAGATGTCACATACTTTAAAAGAGATTACTGTGTGTGACACAGGCTTCTTAGGTATTTATGCATAAAATACACTCTACATTTTATTTAGTTATTTTATTGTAGCTGGAATATGCCACTGAACAGTTCAGAAACATTTACCACTTTGTTAAAACTACTTATAAAGTGGTTAAAGTTAATTGTTTGAAGAAAATGTTTCCCTGAGGGCTTTCCATAAATACTTAGCTGTTCCTAAGGTATAGAGAAAGCTTTTCTAAAGTCACAAAGATTTGAACAAACAGACCTAGTTTAGACACAAGTAATTTCAAATATCTCTTGATGTTTCTCCATAGGCTTCCCTTACTGCCCCTCCATTATGCCAGAATACCTATACACATACTTAAATTTAGAAATACACAGTGCCTCAAGGTGTTTAAAGTTAGCTATCCAGCTGAGCACTTTACTGGATTGTCCTAACAATTAGTGAGCTTTTTTCTACCATGTTTCTTTCCCGCTATATCCTTTTGCTAATAAAGATACAATAAAAATCAAATAACCTTCATTTGTAGCTCATTTAGCACCTTTTTTTTTTTTTTTTTATTCAGAAAACAGTTTGGTTTCTAGGGCACAAACAACTCATAACATGAAAATTTTCTATGATATTTGATTTAAATCAATGCATATTTCAAAGAACTGATCTTGTCTGTACTAACAAAACATATAAATAGCAGTAATCTCTAGTGATTGGAAACACAACAAGCTATATGTGCTCAAAGTTTCAGTTTCAAAGATAGAGATTATTAGCCTCTTGGATTAGAAAGGATGTCAGCACAGACATGTAGCCTGACAGCCATAAAAAAAAAAAAAAAAAAAAAAAAAGGCTTGCCTTGTGACAAAGGCTAGCTGACTCTTTCACTATTTATTTTTATTGCTGCATTCTGGATTCAAACAAAACAGCAAAGCAATCTTGGCCTGCACTCTCCTCTGTTGGCATCCAACAGTGGCAGGCAGACAGTGTAGCATTTTTGTTGACTTTTTTATTTTTTTTTTTTTTTTAATTTTCCAACTACCCAGTGATTCGGATGGCTAAGCTTTAAGATAAAATAAGGAATGTCATGCTGGAAGTCTTCTTAGCACAATAATATTTCTCCTGATCTGCTAACAGTCACATTTGGAGAGATACACTCTGACTAGAACTGAATCAAATATTTGCAAAAAAAACTGAAGCTACAGATTTCTGATATTTTACATAACAAAGACCAGACTAGGCTTTCTGAACAGAACGCTGAGTTGATAAATACTTTCACTAAGCCTAATATGGGCCAATTTATAATTCTTGCACTGAAAATCTGAGCCTTGCAACTATTTCTGGTTTCAAATTTTCAGTGCAGTATTATTGCTTTAGCACTACTTGTTTCTACTTCACTTGTTTTAAGATTTTCATTTTATATTTATTTAATTTTATATTTTAACAGAAAATTAAATTGAAATTACATGATTGGAAAAAGAAAACCTTTGCAAAATGAAAAAAAATATATGACTTTGCATTTTTTTGTTTTAAAAATTCTTTTTGTTCTAAAAAATCTTTTTGTGCCCAAGAATGCTCTTTTATGTTTTTTTTTCTGTACAGTCTGGTTTTGGCACATTCCATTTTGAGAAATATAATCAAGAAAAAATTCAGTATTTTTATAAGAGATAAATTCCACCTCCAACAAATTTTGGATAATATTTCAGTGCTTTTTGTCTTATTTTCCATGTGCCAGTAGACACATATAAAAAGCAAAGGATATTCCACAAAAATATTCCACACATACTTAAAACTTTATCCACCCCATTTTAAATACCTCCTAGAAAGCAGTATCAGAAGCCATCTCCTCTTGCTTTCAGTGACCACATAAATCATATCTTCTCTGTATAGATACATTTTGTTCACCAAGATGCTGAGTATTTCTTCTTGAAATAACACTTCACTACAGTAGCTTGATACACAGCATAAATGAAGGCTCAACAAGCTATAGTGAGGTTAGAGTTGAACAGGGTTTGTATTAGCAGGACTGCCAGCAGTGCATCTGGAAACTTGCAGTCATCCTACAGATTAAATGCAGTATTCACAGTGAGAAAATAGGTCTGGAAAAGGAGGAGACAGCTCCTAGTTAAAAGTATTTTAAGATAAAAATCTGCGCCCAGAACTTTTTTTTCCTAAGGAAAGGGTTTATTTTGGGGAAAAAAAAAAAAAAAAAAAAAAAAAAGTACTGATATTACTGATATCACTTACAAATTTTTTCCTCCTTTTTCCTCAAAAACATTAGAAAAAAAAAAGAGAGAGAGAGAGAAAATGGAGAGCCGAGGAAAACAAGTGAAAACTGTTTTGCTTTCAGTATGCAGACTGTGCAAGCTTTCACTATATGTTCAGGTTTACTTCATAGATTGACATCTTGGTCCAGTCCCACTTTCACTGGAGGTAGGGAAAAAAATAGACCTAGTCACTGTGACTTTCCCTCTCCAAACGAGACGTCTCAGGAGCACAGTCTGGCTCCCAAATGCAGCCCACAAGGCTTCCTTCCAGGCAGCAGGTGGGCTGGCCGAGCCAATGTCTCTGCCCACACGCTGACCTAACTGATGTGTTTGGACACTGCAGGCACACGTCAAGTTCACACCTGGCTTGCAAGCAAACCTGAGCTGGAAGAAAGACTCCAAGGGAATACGAGATTAGGTGTGCACTCAAAAACCATGTCCAACATTCACAACGCAGTTCCTTAGCTATGAGGCAACAGGAATGTTTCCACAAAGGATGCTTACATTCGTGAGTTATGGGACCGAGATTTATTTACAAGCTTAAAACAACTGTAATCCTTTCTCTTCAAAATGGGAATATCATATCTGCATATTTATCCAAGGACAGAAATGTCCTTGGATATTTAATTCATATCAATTCATAACATTCAAACATATCTTTAATTCATTCACCAAACTAATAATTCAAATGAGTGAAACTTTGCATTATTGCTAAAAGCTCTGTTTTAACAAAACAGAAATGCTGGGTGTTTCTCTCTTCTAAGTAAAGCAAATAGTAAATAGTAAAATACATCTTTATGGGAAATTCCACTCATATTTTGATGTGCTCCAGTTCTTTATGTGAATCATGAGAATGAAGATAGTACCTTTTGTTATGCCTATGGTAGCCCATAAAAGAATGGCATTTTTAAACAGATAGGCTCTTTAAGATACCATAAATAAGTTAAGCTAAACATAAGCTATCTAGGGTTTCCAATGGAGAAAGAGGGTCTCCATAGCTATAGAATACCAATAATGCTGGTGTCTGTGACAGCTATCCTTGGTGCTCAGGAAGCAGCAAAGATTTGTTGGGGCTACCTCTGAATGCATACCCTGTGTGCCAGCCAAAATAAATGCCAA
The DNA here is from genome assembly GCF_965140915.1 of Aythya marila. Classification (NCBI taxonomy): domain Eukaryota; kingdom Metazoa; phylum Chordata; class Aves; order Anseriformes; family Anatidae; genus Aythya; species Aythya marila. The sequence goes on from NC_139044.1 coordinate 44,547,105, forward strand.
GCTACTCACAAGTGAAATTATCATTCTGTGTAAAGCTACATAAGTTCCTATTTTGAGTATGAGCCACTCAGACATGGGTCCCCAGGCCAGTTCAACAGTTCCCAGAAAACTCAGGTTGCTGCTACATGATGACAGTGAAGTAGGGAAATGTGATGCAAATTGGCAGTTGCAACCTTACAGTGAGGAACAATTTATATCAAACCTCTAGCCATTACAGAATTATTAAGTATTGGTAAAGAATCTAGAAATGTTATGGACAACAAATCCAAGCTCCTTGGCTGGAATGTTTCAATAAGTCTAGGTTAGGGCTGAAATATACTGACAGGACTGTACATATAAACTTGTTTTTCCACTGATTACAACATGAGAATACCAAATATTATTACTGAGCTACTTACTGAATAGATTCAGAATAATGGTCTCTAATACCCCAATTGTGGGCATGGTACATTCACTTAAAAACAAAGGGAACAAGTTTTCATTACTGTTATTTACAGAATAAGAAGAGAAAAGAAAAAAAAAAAAAAAAAAAGGAGAAGGGAGAAGGAGAAGAAGGAAAAAAGATATTGTGCATCCATTATCTTTCAGTGCCCTTCAGGGCAAACTTAAGCAGGAACTCCCCTCAGCTAACTCTAAGAGGGAAATTTCCATGGGAGATGGAGGCTTAGCTGTTCAGGCAAAAAATTCTCAGTAGCCAAAATGAGAATGCCACAGACATCTAAAATTCAGTCACAGGCATTGAATACGCTTTTCAGCTGCCTCCTGACAAACTGCCTAAATCTCAGCACACATCCATGTAAGTAACTTAAATGCTTGAAGTTCAAACTACCCAGATGAACTAAAGTGCTACTTCTTCCAATTCACCCTCACACCATCAGCAAAACTGCCAATTGACCTGCTGCTGGCAGCTAGTCACCATTTTTTGGTGATCCAAGAGAGAGAAAAACTGTGTTCTCTCCACCAGACATTCCTGTTATAGATAGAGCTTGCTTTGAAGATGCAGTCAGCTAATAGAATTTGTACACTGGAGACCTGAAGTTGCTGAGGTGGTAGGTGAAAGGCTGTGCAATGGAAACTGAGTTATTCAAAGTTCCTAAACTCTGAAAAACTCCATTGATCCCAAATCTTCCACTAACCTAGCTAGGACTAAGTTTGTTGTTATTTAAAATAAGTAAATAAATAAAAATAAAAATCTGGGAAAAGAAGCACAGGGTTTTGTTTTGTTTTTGAAAAAAAAAAAAAAAAAAAAAAACCTTCAGTCCCACTCAACTCCACCCAGCATCATAATTTCAGGTTTAAAAGTTAATACACATTATTCAATGTCATGGAAAACCACTTGAAAAGCCTAAAATTACTTGAAAACTGCCGCAGGAAAAATATGAATTCACTTTTGGAAGTTCACGGGTAAAAAAACTTGTTCAGTTTTGGGAATACAGAGGCTAAAAAAAATATATATATATATAGAAAAAAGTCTATTGATTTTAGCATTGAGGAAACTGACAAGAGTCTACGAATTATTGACGCATTCTCTTTTTTTTTTTTTAATCTATAAAGCAAAATTCTCATGACAATAGAAAATTTGAATTTTTTTTGTACAATGGCATTCTACAGTGATGAGACTAAATTTTACAGAGTAATTCTAAACACAGGGGAAAGAAAAAAAAAAAAAAAGATTTTTTTAATGGAATATACAAAATACTCCATGAAAAACAAAACCTAAACAAACCCCCTGTTTCAGGTAGTCCCATATCATGACTTATGACACACATTCAGCCTTACATTTGTCAGATTAAGAAGGAAGTCCTCACTGAGCAAAGTACACACTAATTATGCGTGTAGTTAAGTTTGAGTACATGCAGTAGTTACCAAGACTACACCTCTGTGCACATTCAGGTTTGTACTATCCATTCTGTGGCTCAAGGGCCTTATTTCATATGTGTCAGTCCCTAAACATTTGATGTGTTAATTTATTTCTTCCTGTATGTTGTTGATGGTCTGAACTGCACAGACTGTTTATGCAAAATTTGTTGAAGCCAGTATGTTCTAAAACTTGAGAATTTTCAGAAGACAATATGAATTTTCTTCTAAGGTTCTCTGAAGTTTCACAAAGCTTTGTTCCAAGATGGTAAGTGGTATGTATAGAAGAGTTGAGTTATAACCTCCTTTGAGGTGAGGTGGGTTCAGGAAGGCCTTACTTCACATCCCCTGTTTTCTTAACTGGGCAGTACTTCTGTCTTCAAGAAGATGGGAATTAACCAAAGCACAGCCTCAAAAGGACACTCAAACTCTAGCTGTAGCACAGTATGTGTTTGAGCACCAGCTAAAATGCACATAGCTTGTAGGGCATTACTGTCTAACCTCAAGCTTTCAGGGATTTGTTAGTCACCAGAAAGCCAGCCTCAAAATAATATTGAATGAAAAGGGTGACAAAGATGAATACCTAAGCAGTATGTAAAGCATACCTAAGCAGTATGAAAACAAATCAAAACTTAAATCAAATCAAAACTTAAACTTCTGATGTCCATCAATGCCATAAGGATGCCTTAAATAGGATGAACGTATTATTCTGCGTTGTCATTATCATAAGGCAAAACACATTTATAGTATCTATTTGTTATGAGTTTTATTTGCCTTATTTTCCAATTTAAAAGATAAACCCAAGGAAAAGCAGTGCTAGGTCAGGCATAATGATACAAACCTCTGTCTGGACATTGATGGAGATGAGGTAATCTGGACTCTTCTCCTTCCTCCATCACACCCCCACTCTGAGGAATTTTTTATGCCATGACAACCTCTCCTACACACCAGACACTGATAGGAGATAGAGGCAATAATAGTGTGTCGCCTGGGCCCCACTGATTTCCTCTTCAAGGATCCGAGATGAATTTTTCTGCAAAGGCTACAAGGGGTCTCCAGAGCATACGTCTCCTACTTCTGACGGGAAAGCTGTTTTTAGTTGATATCTTCTGTGCTTCAGCTTCCACACAAGCAAAGTCTTCTGGGGTAACCTCTGCCATGTCCCAAATCTTGTAAAATCTCCGTTAACTGTAAGACAGTAGCTACTGGTCCTACAGGCAAAACTCTGCTCATAATGGGCAGCTGCATCATTCAGGGATATAACTTAAAGGAGTTATTTTCTTTTTACTGTTAGAACCTTTTTTTTCTTTTTTCTTTTTTTTTTTTTTTTCTTCACAGAAATGGTTCTTCTGCATGATTGGTTCTATTTTCAAGAGTAAGAAACTTGTCTTGTAGTTTTCACATGCTCTGACAAAGAGTATTGAAGGCTCAGCTTTCTAACTTACCAAGCCTTCCTGTGTGACATCCAGAGCACTCCAGTCCCGTCCTCACCAGTAGTAGTGGAGGGAAAAAGGCTAAGTGCTAAAGGACTCGTGCCCAAGGTTGTGCTAGCCACAGGAGTAGATCTACCCTGACATGTACCAGGGCAGTCCAGTAAAAACAGCTAGCTTAGTTCTCAGGCTGAATTGCCTTAAATCCTTAAAAGAAAGTGATTCTGTGCATGTTGCCTGCCTGGGACTGTCCCTGGCCCATGATAATTCCCAAGCCTTGTAGATAAAGTCTTGTGGAAAACACTAGCTGGCCCATGCTCAAAGTGCAGCAGGAATCTCTTGTCCAGTTTACCAAAGAAGACAGTCATACTGTGTCCTGGCAATGTTTAATTTAGTAGTGTGGACATAGCCTCTGTGTCTTTCTGAACTGTATAAAAGCAAGCACATTGCTCTCTCACTTCTTGTATGGTTTGTTTCTTGGGGTATGCAGGGACAGATTTACTGTGAAGCATTTGTGTGTGTGGAGTGGTTCGCAGTCACAGGTGATACTTTAACAGTCCCCCAAACACAAATAATATTTCTCAACTGTCAACATACATTTATTTATTAGATTCATAATCTTGTTGCACAGTAAACTTCTCTGTCAAGTTAAGTGGCAAAACTCCAGAACTTCAGAGTTCAGATTTTGTTTGGAAAAGTATACAAAAATGTGAATGTCCATCTACAGTTTACAAAGATTACTTGAACCCTTCAAACTGCAAAAGCAGACTGGAAATTTAGCAAGATTATAACTTATTTTAACTTTTCCAAGTTTAGCAACAGATTTCATCACTGCCTGGAATCCAAATATATATATTATATATTATATATTACATATATATATATATATATATATTTGTATTGGAATAAAAAAAGAAATATAAAACTTTGTGAGGACTTCGAAGGAAGGAAGGAACAAATGAAGGAATGAAGGAAGGAACAAAGGAAGGAATGAAGAAATGAAGGAAGAAATACACTATGAAAGCAGTCACTTGTGATGCTTGTTTTGTCAAAGTTGAATTCATTTTCAGAACTGAGGGGAAAGCTTATTCATTTTCAGGTTTGTTAAAGCTATTTCAGTCCCTGCTACAGCTATTGGAAATAGAAAGACAGCAGTAGAAGAAAAGAAAACATATAAAGTTCTGCCACTGTTTTTTATCATTTAGCTACAAGATTCGGGCCCTAAAAAATTGTTTCCTTTGTAATTCCAAAGTATTACATGAGCTGATTACTTTGGCTGTGAACAAAACTTGAATTCAGAAGTATAAAGGAGAAAGGAAACAAGACATCTTTAAACAAAACTATCCCTTTGTAATTTCAGCATTTAAATCAAATAGATCAGACAAATGCTGAGAACTAGTGAGGAGGAATAAAGATAGCCAATCCAAATATGGCTTTCAAAAGAAAAAAGATATATGTAGGGAGAAAGCAGGCATCAATCTAATTGTGGTTCAAGCTTACTTCCTTTATCAATGTAAAATGAAATCCACATTCTCAATATATAAAAAAAGAAATGATGGACTCAAAATTATTCCAAAAAGTTTTGGGCATATATTGTGAAGGTGTTTAGATTTGTAGTGAATAAACTGAACTGCACAAAAACCTGGTCACAAAGTTTACGATTAATTTAAATTGTCCCTGGAAGCATTCCCTTTCAGACAAGATTTCTGGGGGCTGAACAGAGATTTTTACCTGAAAAGAAGACAGGAGAAAGCAGATCTAAACTTAAGATGGCCCTTTCTGATCAATGATGGATGAGACGATTTAAAGTTGTGAATCCTATAACAGGGACCAAAGATGACTTCATCTCTTTTCTCCATTCATAACTTCCACAGGCAAACATTCATGTTTCTTCCACTAACATCGCTAACATTAACAACTTCAAAACTTCATTCAAAACCAATGTTTTAACGTATTATTTTTGTTGTTTTTCAGGTGGACGGATGAACATTTCCAAAAGAATTTGTTTTCATTGCAACACAGAATGAAAACAAATGATGAAACCTTGAAAGTTGCCCTGGAATTGAACCATCATCTTTTGGTTAACCCTACTGAAACAACTCTTTCCTCTTTGGTCAAGCATCACCTGCAATAACAAAAGTCACCACACAAAAGCAACTGTCTCAAAAGGGGTCTTAATCTGAGGCTTTTCTCAGCTCTTGTAGGGAAATGTTTGATGGGACTATCAAAAGTAGTAATGCTAAGACTGAAACTGCTGCTAGGCCAGTGAATCATCTTTTTCTTCTATAAAACTTGTTTGTTACAGCTTGAAATATTTCTGATGATTGCAGGCACAAGTAGGAATAATAATAATAATAATAAAAAAAAAAAGACACTTTAAAATTTGTTATTAGAAACATTTAAGCTGCCTAAGGTGTCTAATTCCAAGTCTACAATTATATTGACATGCTGCATGTTAATAAAAAAAAAAAAAAATCAAATCAAATGAGCACTTCTCCAAATTGTAGTTGTTGACTGCATAAAAAATGTCAGCATTTCTGGATACATTTTGGGTAAGGTGATTAAATGTATCCCTATGGGGGGGAAAAAAAATCTTGAAGATGACATTAAATAAAATAAATAAATAAATAAATAAAATAAATAAAAGCAGAAAGAAAAACACTTTGGAAAACTCATTTCTGCATAAGTGTATAATGCTCTAAATGTACAAAATGAACAAAGCTTTAAATAATTCTCTCTGTTGTTCATAAAAGTAACAAAAACTTTGACTCAGGTAGCTTCATTATGTTATCCTTGTTCACATAAGTAAATGGATCCATCTGCTAATACAATGGCTTATTATTAAAGGGCTGAAGAATGAGCACAGTGTTTCATCTAGGCAGAAGATGAGACAGAATGTCTCTTTGAAACAGTCCTGATGCTTCAGAGGCTTTCTGGAGCTAATGGAGAAAGATGATGTGGAAAATTGCCTCCTAGAGGTTGAACCTGTGTGGTCCCTGGGGTTTCCTTCTCTCCTCCCACCTGCTCTTTTTGGACAGAGAGAAAGGGAAAGTAAATCTTTATGAGTGCTGCTATTCTTACATTTTAAAAGTAGTTAATTGTGTTGGGAATCACCCAACACTTCAGTGAGGAATTATGGCATGTTTCTCTTAGCATGTCAACTGAAATCTCTAGCACCAGCCTACTCTAAAGTGAAAAGATTAACCTGTGTATACTTTAAAAGAATTGGAACTGAAGCACTAGGGTCGCATGTTGCACAGCTTCTTCAGAGTTCAGAAGTAAAAGAGTAGATGATGTAGCTAGGTATGGCCTGTGAGGGCTCTAAGCATTACAAATGATTTAACTGAATTTCAGATTTACACCATTTGAGGGTTTACACAACTTTCAGTTTTGTAGAAAAAAATCCCACAATTCTACAACTATGTTGGGGGGGATTACATTCTGAAACAAACCAAAACAACATCAACAAGTTAGATTTTTTTTTTGAGTTAACAATAGCAGTTAGGAAACATACACTGAATTCAACTAACTCTAACTCAAAATACTAAACTGCAGTAGACAAGAAATCTCAGGAGACAACAATCTTGAGACTTACTCTGAGTCTGCCAATGAGATGGTTCTTCAGGAATAAGGTCCTAACTATACAATTTCCTTAATAGTCACTTAAAGTGTAAATGGGTGAGGGAGTCATATTTTTGCTGATAGATTCATCTTCATGCAGCACATTGTTACAGAATTGACAGGACAAACTTCAACCTACTCGCTTTCAGTCAGCTGTACATCACTGCAAGTATAGCACTACTAGTTCTCAATATTCATTAAATTTCAAAAGCTATTTTAAGTCTATTACTTTGCATTATGATCAAGGAAAACTATTGGAAAGCTTTGATTTGCTCACCTTTACAGTTGCCCCGGTATGCAATTTCCAGCTGAGGGTCTTTGCATTTTGCTCGTTGAAATTCACACCGAGACAAAAATGTTCTTCCATCAGATGCACAAAGGGATTTCTGAGGAGAACCTGCACAATCCAGGCTGCATTCTCTGTCTTTGTCTTGGTCCACTCTTAGAAACTAAAAAATATATATATATATATTAATGCTGTAGGAACGCTATTCTCAGGTGAAAACTGTTTCATGATCCCCTTCCCCAAGGAACACATACAAATATTACCAAAAAATGAAAAGAAAGCTCTGTCTTTTTAGTCTATTCAAATAATAGTTGATTCAACATATGTGGGGTTGTTCAGCTCCTGCTATGAAGTGGTAGTGATTGCAACTTTTCTGTAACATACAATAAATCCACTGTTGCAATTAGGAAATCTCTGAATTTCCTTCAACCTTTGTGAAGCTTAAAACAGTATCGTGGAATCTTCAGAGAAAAATGAGACAGCAATGGAAACTTCTCTATTTTATTTGCCACAGATTAACTAGGCTACAATAACAAGCTGAAAAGTCTGTTCTAAAGATCCAAGTAAGATTTTTTTAAATCAATATACCCGTAATATTTCCAATTGCCTCAGTGCAAGAGGTCTAAAGAGAAAATAAGTAAGGTATGAGAATGATATGAAGCACCATACGAAATGCAACAGATCATTTATTCCTGAAACGCATACATTCAAAAATTTCAGATACATTTTATACATACATTTCTATTTCTGTGTATGCTTGCTTATAAAAAAACATGCCAAGACTGAATAGGGAAATGCAGATTGTATAGACACAATCATGTCTTCCCCCACCATGGGCCTGCTACAAAGACAAAACCTGAAACAGGCCATCTGCTGCATGATGCATCTCAACTCGTAATTGTATTGAAGTTGCTGCCCAGCAGCAAAAACTTCTTATTGCTCCTTTAAGCACTGTCCCAGCTCTAGCATGGATCATCCACAGCTTCAGTCATTTAAGGATGTCCCTGTCTGGGCACAAGTTGTCCATGGGCCACAGTCAATCAGGGGTGTCCCTGAGCCAGTGTGGGTAACCTGTGGACTACAGATTTGGGGTGGGTACTTTTTGGACTGGCACAGAGCAGTTCATGGTCTCCTCTCATACAAGAGAGAACCTGCAAGACCCCTGCTACTCAAATCCTGTCAGTTCTGCCCATTACACCACAGGTTCTCCCATTCTCAGAAATTAAATTTCATCTTCTCTAGAAGACAGTGAGTATAGGAATATATATATAGGGATTTATACTAGGCATTTCAGCAGACACACCCCTTTCTAGTTCTGCCACAAAGCTACACTGAACCACAAGCATGACCAATGGAGCTTGGTGTCATCTTTGGTACTCTGAGAAGGAGCTGCTCACCCTGAACCATGCTGCCAAAAACCTAATCAGTTGCTTGCTGCATGCCGGTGATAGTATTTTATCTTCTAAGCTCCCAAAAGGCTGGAATGAGCAAGGTGGTGAAACCACTGAGACCTCAGATTAATTTCTCTATCATTTTTCTGTTTCTGAATAAGCACAAAGTTATGCAAGGCATATAGCTACCAGGAGATAATCATTCTCCCAAGCATCATGAGGTACAAGGTAATGGACCTAAGAAAAGGTCTTCATCCAGCTGAAAAAACATTTTCGTTGCTGCTGTTTCACCATCATAAACCGCAGGTACAGAAAATTTTAAACTTTAGATTACAAAGTTTATTAGGAAGAAGATTTAAAAAAAAAAAAAAAAAAAAGTGACAGAGTGGTATTTGAGCAACAAAGAGCAGTACAAGGTAATAAATTCAGAAAATCAGAAGAGTTATTACATGTAGCTTCCCTGAGTTTTATTAAAAACAAAATAAGATTTTTAAAAAAAGGTATAAAGAGAGTCATAAATCTCCATAATTTTCATACTTAAACTTTGGTCTGTTTGCATTTCCTAGCACTTAATGTGAGGAAATACAGATGCCTTTCTGGAGAGTATGCTTGAAAATGGAGACACAATCTCAAAAGTATCACTTTAAAATAATAATCATATGGTTGGGATTTGACCAGATTTTTTTTATATTTTAGTGGCAAAGTAACATAAAGATGAAAGCTTCCTTTTCCTGATACTTTTGAGCAATTCTTCATTTTTAACATTAATTAGCTTCAAAAGAAAATTACTTAGAAATTACACAGAAATCTCTAATCTTTCTTATTGGAATTTAGCTCTAGAGCTTCAGCAGTGGGAAAGAGATGTCCGTCTCCACTCCTACCCCCACCCCAATGCTATTTTGCAGATCCATTTTGCTGACAGGAATTTATAATTAGCTGAGCACAGTGGGAAGACTGTTGTCTCTCTTTATGTGCAAAACAAGCAACAGTGAAGACAGTGTCCTGTGTCTCTGAACAATCTCCACATGATGCTGGTCTCCAGGGCCTGGCCAGGTGCCCTGATGAGCTGCAAAAGGCCCTGGTAAGGCCCTCCAAGCATCTCTCTCTTGCGTGTGTGAGACAAGCTGTCAGAAGGGACAACCTTGGAGCATCTGCAGGACTCTAGGTTTAGACCTAGCCAGGCCTGTGAAAAGGATTTGTCAAGGAAAAAATAGACAACATGGGGCCTCTTGCACAGAAACTCAATCCAGCTCCCTGCTCTGCCTCAAATGTCCCTGGTAGATTTAGTGATGGTAAGTCAAGCAATCTCCCTTTTCCTATTTTGTGAAGTAAGGATTTCTCTGTTTAGAAGACTACTCCTTCCATCTCTGTAATGGCTAGGCACTTTGCCATCTCTAATTTATCCTCAGCAGTGTCCCTGTTGGGCAAAGAATTATTTTTCAAATGCACAGGAAGGTTTCATGACCCACAAAATACCATGTGGTAGATCAGGAAACTGAACACAGGACTTGGAAAAAAAAATGCATACAGAGAAACAGGCTAGATTCTGTCCCATTTTTCTTCCAGACTTTCATCATCCTTCCTGTTCCGAGTTGATGCAGGAGTTAAGATGGGTATGCCTGATCACAGTGGACAAACCACAGTAACACAGTTGACAGAAAATCCCCTTAATTGCCTGAGGAACAAAATTCACTCCCCTGAGAGCATGATAGTTCACAGATAAAACTATATTTTAAAGGGCATTTATCCAAAGGGTTTTATTTAAGTATTTTATTATTTCAAAGCCTTAGAGGAGATTAGCGTAAATTATGGGTTCATGGATATTCAAGCAACCTGGAAAAGCAGAGGATGAAGACATACCCAGGAGACAAAACCACTTGAATAGTTTGCTGGTTAGCCAAACCTCAGTGGAGAATTTGGGTTGTACATTTAAACAATTTCCACCAAGCTAGTGTAACTAAGGGATTTAAGAGCAGGAAGGACAAAAAAGCAAGCAATTGCAAGAAAGATATAGCATATAAAAGAGCCTAGAAACTGTACTTAAAAAAAAAATAAAAATAAAAATAAATAAAAATTATGTGATTGGCATTTGGAAGATACTCCATTGTCATCTTTACTACAGCAGCATATGATGATACAAGTTGAAACCAGCATTGCTTACTCACATGTGGCCAAAAGAATAGATAAATATGTCAAAGCTAATAAAAACACTGAAATAAGCAAGGGTTAGGAGATTTCTCATGGGATTTGCTATATGTTTAAACAGAAACAAGCAGAGTTAGTAACACAGAAACTGGAATCATACTGATGTACATCTTAGGGCTGTACTTTACTGTGAATACATTCCTTTAGCTTAAAGTAGGAGAGTTTAGAGAGAAAGATAATTCAAAATGTGAGTCAACGGACCTGAACATTGCTCACCCTGAACACTGGCTCATCTATTTCTATATTTAAGTTCATTTAACAAACAAATCTGTTGTTTTAAAAACACATGATTCACAGAAAGACAAGCTTAAAGCAGTATTTTTGTTGCTTGCTGGTAGCAACTGAGATAAAGCCAACAATAGCTGATTGACCTGAGGTGGAATTATTCTGAACAAGTGACAAAAAATGGACAGTTATGACTAAACCCTGTTAAAATGCAAACCACTTTCAATAGAGAGGTGTTCCTGTCCCTAACAGTGAAGAAACCAGCCTAGTCAAGTCTCAGAAATTGTTTTCAACAGCAAATTTGAACTTATGCTACCAACTAATAGGCATGAGTCCTTAAGTGGAGTTGACATTTACTTGTCTTCTGCTTTATATTTAATATTACAGAATATTTTTATAGCCTCCAATTTGTTTCAGTCTTTTCAATGCATTATATTTTATAATATCCAGTTTTTAAATGGCCTACTATTCTACACTAGGCACTGTTTTAAACTCTCACACAGTATTTCTATGTGAAAGAAAGGACAGTAACAGGACCATGTCAAAAGACTTCTTGATTAAACTTATCTCAGTTAATGAAACCAAAATTCAATATAAGCTGCATGTACCCACTTGAAAGATATGAGCATGGATAAAATATTTTTTACAATCGTGTCTTTCAGGCACCATGGAATTCTGGTATTTTCCTTCACTGTCACATACAGCAAAGGCTCTTAATACCGTGTGAAATAAGGTCCTCCTGTAGCACAAGTGGTCCCAGTGTCATTTCATCCTTCCATTACTGGAGTTTGGTAACACTAGCATTGTCAGATTATGAAGTTATTGGTACCAGAAACCTTGCTTATACTGGAGAAAATTATTTATACAGCTGTGTTTTCTGCTCTGCTTTAACTTCCAGCTTTGTTCTTGTCATTTGTCCCACATCTGGGCTGTGGAAAATCAGGATGATTTTAAATTCAGCCACAAGCAACATGCTGCAGTCCAGACCTCAAGAATAGGCATTATGTTGCCTATTCTTACAGAGCTATTAAACCATTTATCAAGATAACATGTCCATAAAATCATTCACTACCATGGCATTAAATGTATCTTCTTTTTACCTTACATTATCCACTTTTATGCAGGGATTTGGTTTCATTCCCTCTGGTCTGTATCCTGCCTCCTTGTCATCTTTATGGCCAAAAAAAAAAAAAAAAAAAAAAAAGGTTTTCAGATGAAAATGAGTTACGTGTAAATTTCTGCATTTCCAATGCACAGATCTGGGATGCCACCATCTACAGGGCAGAGCAATTAACCACTCTCCACTAGACAGATCATATAGTATACCACGAGAAAAACAATGCATGACTGGAAAGTCAACATATACCTACATGTCCAAACGATCATCCATCCCCAGTAGGTGCCTAACTGACAGTAGGTACTTAAACCTATTTTAACCTAAAAACTGACAACAGTTTTTTACTGTTACATTCTGTGAATCCTTTGTAACTGATATACAGACTCGCCCCCCCAAAAAAGTGAAAACTACTGCTTCACAACCTAATATGATTCTATGATTCTAAAATGCAGTTTAAATTGGCTTGGGGGAAAAAAAAAGAAAAAAAAAAAAAACATGGGAGAAGAGTATTTCAAGCTGGGGGTCTGAGGCTGAAAAGTCCTGATAGACAAGTAGAAGAGAAAAGATGGATGCTAGTCATCACTGTTTTGCTTGGAACAGCCTAGTGCAGACTACAGCTTTGAAAGGCAATTTTTTTATCCCGCATCTGGTTACTGTAAGATGTTGAACAGAATGGTCTGACTTGCCTGCTGCTGGCATGGGAGGTCTGCAAACAAACTAAGGAGCAGTATGCTATAAAGTGGCTCTGTGCTTAGGGCTTTGTGCTGTTGAAAAATGTGCTGATTTGCAGTGATTTATGTAGCCACACTGTTTCTTTCTGATAGCTGCCTGAAGGACAGATGTGGAAACCTCCAAGCTAGGAATATTTTGTTCCCTCTGGGATCATCCACAATGGGAAAATGAGTTAGACAATAGTAATACATATGTGTATATATATATATGTGTATACACACACCATTGTATATATCTACCCCCACATGCAGGCTATAATAAGTAAAGTGATATTTGCATGTGTATTTCAGACAAAGGCAATGATGTTTAACTAACAATATGACAGTCTGCCTTTGAGAGCACTTTAACCAGCTAGATTGCCTCAGTTAATCGCTTTATTAAAAAAACACACTTTTTCAACATTCTTTCATCATTTTTTTGCTAAGGAATAAAGCAGAAGGTACATTTATAGAACAAATCCTACTGTCATCCCAATGTTATGAAAAAGCATTCCATCCTAGTTGTGAAATCTATGGAAAACCTACGTTCTCCTTAACCTTGAGTGGTTTGGAAGAGTACTAAATGGTACTTTCAAAATGACAACTCAGTTTAACTGCTGTACTCAAAGTATCTTTAACAGATTAGTTCATCTAGCACTGTCCCAGTGAAGCAATGCAATCCTTCATGACTGTCCCAGGACAAAGCCCAGAGCTGCCTACAGCAAATTGTGACCTTCTTTGTCCGGACATACAGGACATTACCACTGAGGTTAAGCTTGCATGGAAGAATTTATACAGAAAGGCATCACATACATGCCTTATCAGAGAATAACTCTGATGAGCTAGAATGTGCTCATCTCCTCTACCATACTAGGCAAGGAGATTTGCACTTGTAACAACGAACCTCACCAAAACATCTCTGTGTCTACTCTCAACAGTAAAGGTTCTCAACGTAAAACAGAAACTTTCCATTATCTTCTATTACTAGACAAGTGAGCAGACTACTGATTTCAGTGAGGCTATCTAAAACTGAACATCTGTTGCTTGAAATTTATTTATCTCTGTTATATATATATCTATATAGTAATTAGAATATATATATATATTCAGTTACAATAATGCAGCACTCTCCAAGGCAGCTAAATATTACACAGCAAGTCAAGGTCATGATTTTATAATGTGGAACTAGTTGCATGGACTCCCATTTTCAGGAATTAAGATAAATTGGATTGGGGGGGGGGGGGGGGGGGATAAGATTCATCTGACTTAGGATAAAATGGATCATCATAGACTAGAAATGTTTCTTACACTTTATGAACTGGAGAGTCTGTTCAACTAGCTCCCCTGTAAATGGCTGAAGTCCTTTGAGTCCTGTGAGATTAACTCAGAGTATAGTGCCAAAGGAAAAGCAAAGGGGAAGAAACATACAAAACCTCAGGTTCCAGATGGTTAAAACCAAGGTGGGCTTTAGGTTTCAGAAACTTATCAAAGAAATTTATCAAAGATGTCCAGGAGCTGCTTGTGGATCTGCAGAGAGAACACAGAAGGGACAATTTTCCCTAACGTCTACTGAGATGTCATTTTATTGCAAAGAAGTCTGTTAAACTCTTGAACACAGACCTCCCCACCTTGCCTCATTATATTTCATGTGATTTTTCGTGTGTAACATATCATACCTCTTACCAGCTGTAGCAGTGATGGTTGGGAAAACAAATAAATAAATCAGATTATGTAATTTCACTGAGTGGGAAGGTGGATTTGCTTTTTGTGTGTGTGCGCACACATTTTTGTTGGGTTGTTATTTGTTGTTTTGAAAAGCAATCTTGGGTCTGTGCCAGAAGTCAGGTCCAAATTACCTATCTGTTAGGACAGTGTTTTGCTTTACTCCCTGGTGTCTGGAGCGCAGCGGAGCTCTTGGAGACTCACTGCCATCTGCTGAATATGAAAACATGCTAAACTACAGTATCATTTTTTTTACAGCCAGCACAGAAAAATGGTTGTTAAACAAGGTAGTGCTTTGATTGACATGTTTGGCTTTAGCATGTAATTTTTTAATGTTTATTGCTTTAACAGGTATTTTGTTAAGTGAGCTCTACTATGCTTTATTGATGGATGGATGGTGGGGCTGAATGTCAGCACATCCATAATTTCTTTCTGCTGTTGCCTCATGAATGACTAAAGAAGGCAAAGCATCTCAGTTCTGCATCCATGTAAACTAGGAATGACTGCTGAAATTAACTCAAGAGTGACACAGGTTCTTTCCTGTTTTGAAGAAGGGATGGACATCCATTTATCCTACCTGCAATCTCAACAAAAAAGTCTCTCCCAATGGCTCACTGACTGAAAGAGAGCTGAGGTGAATTTGGTGGCTCTATAACTAACAATATTTCTAATCTACTTTGAAGGAATTATTCTGGGGTTGTAGGGAAGTAGGGAACCACAACCAATTTAGAGAAGGGTTGGGAAAGGCAGAGAAAGCGAACTCTGCAAGGGGTTCAAAAGTCCCAGATGAGCAGATTTTTCTTCTATTTATTATAGTTTTGATCAAATTTAACTGAATTGCTTTTGTCTGTAGAGGCTTAGAAGAAGGTACTGCAATTTTTTTCTGTGCTGTTTAAGCATTCTAAGTATAGTATACCAGGAAAACCGATGAAACACTACAAGAAAGAAAGGTGCAAATCTTTATTTTTTTCCCCTCTCCATTTGGTTTTGTCTTGAAAAGGAACTTTAAGGTAGTGCAATCATACCCCTCGAAGGGCTGTTCTCTTGAATAGCTTAATTAGAGGATCTGATTCCATCACTAGTAAGATAAACACACAGATTTCAATAGGAGTAGGCTTGGGTTCAAGAGTAGCTCTCAGTCCTGATGAACTATCCTTTCAGAGGGACCTTTCACTGTTTCATTTGAATGCTCCTTTAATACAGCCTTTGGAAACACAAAGCACTCCCTTCAAATGAATCCTGCCAGACACTGCAAAGTCTAAGCATCAAAACCAACACTGGCATTGACCCCATACAGCTAAAAATGAACTAATGGTCTTAATTTTCAAGACATGATAAATATTGACAGTGACACTAAAACACCCATTATCTGACTACATTCATTTACTTCCAAGACTGGGAGTCTTCCCTAGTCCACTTAAACACTCACTCTTGCTAAGTGAGCCTAGTGTTTTCACCATAGATTAAAACAGCCCACACATTTAATACTGTAGATATTTAAAAGTAATAACTGGGCACCACAGCAAGGACAAATGGACTGCACCTTTTTTTTTCCCCAAAAATAGTTTACTTGGCTTTTCGTAGATCAAAAAATCTTCCTGTTACTTTTATTATAATTATTTTGAACTCCAGTTTAATGTAAACAGTTGGTTTCTTTCATATTGCACCATCAAAAAAAAAGTTAAAAGGTATCCAAACTTTGGGTAGACCAGCCACACATCAGTTTGCTGTATGTATTGCCCGAAAATTGAAATGTAGATTGGGATAGAAAGCATGACTAAGTTTTAAGTACAGCACTGAAAGTAGCACTGTTTAAGATGTGGTAAAGAAAAAAAGACAACGCTTATCAGGAAAGTGGTGTCCTTCGTATGTCTGAGCAACCACTAAACAGAAAGATCTTTCTTTTAGTTTCTTCAGTAAATACATAGATTTTGTTTCTTGTTTCCAGTGGCATTACTGCCTTTGGTTTTGGAGTATTATCAGTAAAGTGTAGGGGTTCAACAGAGTTACATAACACCTACACATAAACAGACCTTGGATTACCAGAGACAAAACAACCAATTTATACCAAAACTCAAACGGAAATGGTCTCAGATTTGAAGGTATCCTATTCTTCCTGTATTGCAACCCACTATTTTTTTGATGTGTCATGTGTCCAGTGTTCTGCATTTTTCCCAAGTCACTGGTAACTTTATGCCCTTCATTCTTGTGGTATTGTTATTCATAATCTTTTCTTTGGCAAGTTGCTGTCATTTATAGTGTTTCTTGTCAGTTGCCAGAAGTCACACAGGGAGAAAATAAACAGAGAAACAGTGGGATGCATTGTCTATGTATTGAATTATCCTCTAGTTTACTCAAGCTTTTCACAAGGACTGACCCAGCTTTCAGAATACAAGTGGGCTAGCTCAACCATCCAGTTAGCCAGTTTCTTCACACACAACTAATCTGCCTGGTTGGTGTCTGTAATAACCGCAGCTAGGATTTGGGAAAACAGACACCTTTTACTTTTTCATCTGGTTCAAAGGCTGCTCATATGAAAAATATTTTGGCTTCTAAAATGTTGAAATGCTATTTTAAAATGCAAATAAAATCTGAGCCAGATCAGCATTTCTATATTTGAGGATTTTATTTTAGGATTAAAGAATATGCCCACACACACACTTAAAGTGTCTGAGGTAGCTTAAAACAATAAAACGATACGCAATGTTCCATAAGTCAAAATAAGAATCATTAGGCTGAATCTCTATCCTAACAGCCAGAAACCTCCTTGTTCACTGGTACAGCACATAGGGCATGCAAAACCCTGAAAATCAGTTTCTAGGTTCTCTCACACTGTCTTTTCCTAGGTGAGATATTGCTGTTCTAGTGCTATTTTTCCTTGCAATCATGAAATGGAGTTCCCCTTCCCAGCTTACCTCTGCTGTCTTCCCACCACACACCCAGGAAGCTGCCAGCTCTCCACACCAGTCCGGCAGCAATTATACTGAGGGGTGTTGACAAATTCATAAGAATCTGCTATCTTGATGATCAGTGTTTGGTACAGTTGGCAGAAGGTGCATGAAAATTATGTCTGGTCAAATGCCTTTCCTATTTAGACAAGTTCTCCCCTCTCTCCCCAAAATCACACCTCTTCCCCACTTAATATGATTTATATCTTTCTCCTTGACATCAAGAGAAAAGCCTAATGAAGAACTCCATTAGCTTTTGAAATGATTTACTTTTAAATGATTTTAAATGAGGGACCCCCCCCCCTCAACACCTAAGGTGAAACAGTACTGAACGTTGTGCTACAGACTGGTAAGGAACAATCTCTCTTTGTGGGGGGACAGAAAGGCTCTGCTAAATGGGGCATTTCTACATCTGAGTTCCTGTGCAACTCTATTTAATGCCTATCCTGATCAGCAGGCAACTGGCCACTCTCCATATGGCTGGTTGCCTTCTCTTCCTGGGGAACTAAAGAACACAGAGGGCGTCTCAGATGACGAAGACACAGTATGAGACAATATCACAACAGAGCATTTCTTTTTATAATTTAAATCAAGTAAGCAACTGATTCACGCAGCGCAGAAACTTGATAAGACATCAAAGGTCTGATCCCCGACCCATAAAGCTAACTTGCTGACAATAACTGCAGAGCTCTAACTCTCTTACATTTATCACTGCCACCAGTTTCTTCAGAACAAAGCATTTTGGGAGGAAGGCAAGCAGCTGAATCTGAGAGGCAGATTTTATTCTTGTTAAACTGTTGATCTTAAGAGAACACATTGCTAGATTCAAATACTGTCATCTTTGAAAGAAGAAATCATGATAAAAACAAACAGTTAAAGCACACATTTGGAATATACCAGAGTTTAACAAGCCAGCCTAATGAGAAAAAACACTTTCTGTAAGGACAGAAGAACCTGGCTGTGGTTTTCTCAAACCACTGGCATTTTTACTTCCCCCCAACTTTGGGGTTTTATAGAACTCTTGCATGTTTGCTTGTGTATTGGGCAAAAACATTTTTTCCTTTAATTTAAAACATTGTTTTGCATGGAAAAATGTCATTAAGGAGACATTATTTTCTAATTATTATGAGGACTTTTGGAAAAGAAAACACTCATATATAAAAAACAAAATCTTGTGTGTATCTTGGGGGGGGGGGGGGGGGGGGGGGGGGCTAGTGGGGCAGGGATGTCAAATCATGATCCAACAAAGGCAATTTACCAGCAGAAGAAAAAAAAGTCCAGGTTCTGAGTCACATTATAAGTAGCCTCCGCTTTCTTTGTAGCGGAATGCATTTCCCTTGCTGTTCTTTGTCTTTACACACCAGTTGGCCACTAGCTTTTAAATCTTTCCTAAAAGAATATGCAACAGTACCAGAGAAAGTTAAAGAATCCAGTGCTACTAGCAGTTCAGCCCATTAAGTCTCTTTCTATTGTGGATACATATATGTGAGACTTCCCAATAGCAAAAGGAAGCATTAGGGATGAGAAATCTGAGGAGCATTTGCACCAGTTCCAGTTAAATTCAGTGAGCAAAGACCCCACTACATTAGGCATTATACCTACAAAATCCCCACAGAAGCTGAAATGACATTCACATATATGGTACTGTGGGTAAAACACCAACAATAGAAGATACTACTGTCCAGAAGTAAAAAATCAGTGCAGTTTCTGAACAAAGTGGAGCTAAGAACAGACAGAACAAGCTCATAGCTGTTGATTGGGTTGCTTCAATCAAAAAAAAAAATCACCTTTTTTTGAATATTTTCAAGATTTTGAAATAGGATGTAGTCAAAAACAATTCTTACAGTCTCATTATACACTCAAGGAAGTTTAGAAAGTCTTTGTACTAATGGTAAGAAAAATCTTCTAACTACTTCAAAAACATGACATATGAAAGAAACAGAGCTCTGAAGAACAGCTATGTCAATCAGATTTTCTCTCACCCTCCAAAGTGGATGAAGTGAGGCCCAACAAGTTCCAGCTCTTACCAAGAATTGATCTAAACATTATATTTCTAAATACAAGGATGAAGATTTCTGGAATCCAAAGTCTCTGAAGCAATGTTGTATATTTGTAGCTTCTAGTCATATAAGAAAAATAGCAGGAGCTTATCCTCTCACATTATTTTTGTTGGGAACATACTATTACTTCATGATACAGATATTGCTTCTAAGCAATGGAACTGTCCAACAAAGGAAAATAAAAGGAACAGGGGTGGCACCTATGAAATATTTTACTATTTCACTAGAGAAAATAGCTGGCTGCTACAGTTTTGTACAGATTCTAGCATTTTGAATAGTATTTAACAGAGTTCATCCCCTTCTAACAGGCATACCCATCCTATCAATTCCACATTCTCTTCCTTGCCTGTCTACATGTTGTCTTTCTTGGAGTCTGGGACCTGGCTCTTACAAATCATATTTTGTCTTCTGTTGCTGGTGAGATCAAGCATAGGAACAGCTGTTTCTCCTTTGTGTGGAAATACAAAAGTGAGATGGCTAATTTCAATCAAATTTCATTGTCATGGGGGGAGGAAAAGAATAGAAGCAAAGAAAGAAAGAAAGCTTAATCTTACTTCCTGCACTCTATTAAGCAGAATTATAAACTGTCCACTCCAGGTTACTGATGGACAGTGCTTGACCACATTAAAAAGCAATCTTGATGAGTATGACAAATGTCAATTTAAACATATTCAGCTCGAATATAGCTTGAACTACTTGAACAAGGATATTCTTCAGGGTCCTTGGCAAATATAAATCATTTTTCAACTGTTCAGAAAACAGAAGAACAAAGTTATGTGAATTCAGTGTGTCCATATTTACGATTGGAGAGGTCTTCTAGTTAAGACTCAGGCCTGGGAAACTACAGAATTTGTCCCCCATCAGATCTAGTAAAGATTGCCTTTAACACATCAATTAAGCTATTCTTCTGTATTTTCAGTCTACCACTTGATCTTTTGGTTATCATCTACTAGGCTGAGATATGCCTAGCCACATCTTACAGCAGCTGAGGGACAGGCCCTTATTGTTTATTAAAGTCCCTTGAGGCCCATCACTAATTCATTCTATACACCACAGCTCCAGCCACAACTTGCTCAAAGTAGCATCATTACTTGACTCTGACACATTTGCCATAGTTCTGCTGTCAACTGCCTGGACTCTGGCTCCCAAGTAAGGAAGTTCATTCAGCTGTGAAGCTGTCTGACAGAAGGAGGTGCCAAAGTACCACAGATTAATGATACAAATGACTCCAGTTAACATGGCATTTTCCCATTATCAACAGAACCCATAGAAAATGAATTATCAAAATTAAATACTTCTTTTGGATTCATACATTTTAGAAAAACTTCAACTTTACAAAGTTAAAAATCTAAGTTCTCTACAGCTTCAGTTAATGTTATTATGTTATTTTCATTATAAGGACATCTTGATTAATTAACCTATCTTCAAAATTTTCCCCTAAGAGAAATTCCACTAGCAGCAGCTTACAGACAGTAAATTAAGTCACAGAGAAAGTCTGTGGCAATGCTGTGAATTAAACCTAAGATTCTCAAAACTCATTTCTGTTTTTCAACCATGTGTCATCTTTCCAAATGTTCTTTCCTACAAAAAGATTTAGTCATGGCTGAAAAAGGCCTGTCTCATTAATGAAGCAAGGATTCAGTAAGAGAAACTCTATGAATCCTTCAAAACTGGCACGTATATTTACTTGTTAAAAAAACACTTGAGGACGTTCTGTAAATGAAATTGTGATCCTCTTTGTTTCCATTTAAAAAAACCTTTGTTGAAGGTCATTTTTAATGGGATTTGGATGATGTTCCAAGAGAAAAGCATGGGCTGAGCTGTTTGGCTTGCACGCCATTAAGTCTCTGTTTTGAAAAACAGTGTGGTACTGACTGGTGTTTGAGCTCTTTCAGGGCACGCCCTGAATTCAAGGCCTCACACAATTCTCCTCCACTTCTGAGCCTAGAAGAATATAGGAAAACAGTAACATTTAGTTTCTAAGAGCTATATACTGGCAAAGTTCCTTCTTAAAAGAACCAGGTCTACCTAAAAAACAGGTAATTGGAGTCAGGACTCCACCATTCCTACCTGCAATGAACTGACTAAATCATAGATAAGCCTTTTTACCTCTTGGCATTTCTTCAGTCTATACCCTCCTCCACCCCTTCACCCACTCCATCCCCCCCCCCCAAAAAAAAAAAAAAAAAAGAAAGACTATCGTACTTGCCTGTATTTCTAAAACATTTCATAAACCATGATTGAAGAATGGAATATAAGAGCAAAACATTATGTAAGTGCCAAAGCCACAAGATCAGGCTCTGAATGAGACCACAGACTTGACTTGCACTTCAGTTCTCTGGGGCTTATTAATTGCTGAGCATAGATTACTTGGATTTTCTATGATAGCTTAACATAGTGTTTTATTTAGTTATTGGTATTATAGCTCTAGGAACACCTCAGTTTTCAGATAACTCTTGTGTGTAGCTATCAGACTTAGAAACTACGACATAATTGTTATATCCATCAAAACACAAAATAGATCAAATAGATGCGATACCTTAACACTTCTATAGCACACCATTACAGTTAAGGCAGAGGTATACGTGCATTTTCCACAGGTTTTCTCAATGTTCAGTCCTTGCACCATAACAATTTGACCAAAAGCTGTACCATAGAGCTTCTAAACAGCAATACTGCAACTAAATTACAAGTTCACCTGAGAAAAATAGCAAGTATTCCATTAAAGGAAGTTCCTTAAATGGATTCTACACCCAAATATTTTTTTTTCTTTTCCCAGTTGGAAACGTAGAGAGATTTATCGCAGAAAGGAGCTGTTATCATGATTTATCTACTGCATACCATGCTTTTAATATCAGCACATCTATCAGATTAAGTAATAGTGGAAATTCTTGAACATTTAATATTCAAGATACATCTTTGTTAGTTGCTTCAAGAGGAATGAAGCTGCAAACTGGCTAAATTATTTGCCCTCCTTGCACTACAAATTGTATCAAGGAAACTAGACTCTGCTTGAAGTTGGGAATGTTTTGTTTCTGTAAAATATTGTTGAACCACAGGAGGATCCAAGCTAACTAAATATGGAGCAAGAGATGTTTTTGCAATACAGGCCAAAACATTCTGTTACTGATTCATTGGTAATTTATGACTGGCTTGGATATAATCTTAACCAACCATCATTGGTTTTGGGAGGTGAAATGACATGAGTCAACTGAAATTAATATGATAAAGAACAGCTCACTCTTACTGCTTAAATCCAGTCAAGGCTTTGCTTCTTGCAAGAGTGTTCCAATCCTAGTCTTCAAGAAAAGGCAAATACAAAGAGCTGTAGCAAGCTCCATTTGTTGTACAATTCCTACCTCCCTAGCTCAAAATCATAATAGCCTTATGCAGATGGAAGCAAAAACATATGTTTTCACAGGTACAGAACACCCTAAAAAAATAATAGACAAATGCAGTATTCATAAAATGTGGCAATTGTATTGGATATACTGCTTTTTTCCATGTGGTAGCTGTATTGGATATACTGCTTCATAAGCTGTTGCTCCCCATTACCAATCATTCTCCTTTCTTCCTCCCATTTCTAAGCCTAAAAATCTTGTCAAGAGATACTCCAAGCTCTTTTATATAACCTCGTGTGAGAATCACATTAAGGTCCTGCTCTTTGTCCGTAATAAAGTCACATCCTGGAAACATTAAAACTTCAACCTTAGAAGTAAGAGAAGACTATTTAAAACAGAAAAAAGTGCTATAAATAAATATAGTAAGTGAATTGTAAGACTATATCTAACAGTCTCTGCAGAAATAGTATAGACAAATGTGAGTTTTTAAGCCAAATTCTGAACTACAGATAAAGAAGTAGGTAACTTGGTGCCTCCAATAGAAAGGGGATGGATTCCAATAGTTATCTACACCTAAACATTAAAAAAAATCAGTAGAGAGAGTGAGTGATAAGTCTTGGGGAAACACGGTTCTCAGCAATGAACAGTCTTCTACTTTAAACCTTTACTCCCTAACTCAAATTGCCTCAGTTACCATTTTGAGGAAATATACACCATTAACTAATCGCTGTAAGAGTTCCTATCTTTAAATGTTAGGGCCATATAAGTTATCCCCAATCATCCTACAGGTCTTCTTTTACCTTTGAATCTTCCCCAGATTAGCTCTCATTCTGTTTAATATGTTAACTGAACACTTTAAATAAAGTTCTGACCCCATAAACCGATATCCATTTGAATATGATCCATCCCTGATGAACTGCATATGATGGATATAAAAAATAAATAAATAAAACCAAGGCAGATTTGCCTTCTCTATGATGCCTTTTTAAGCTGCTCTTAGACTGAAAGCTCAGCTGATAACTGCTACAGAGCTAGCCTACATTCTCTAAAGACTTTAACCAGACATGTATTTTATGGACACAAGACATTCCTCACAGGAGTCACACTTTGCAAGGCTTTAAAATACTGCCATTCTTAAGGGGAGGCAGTCTATGATTGCTCATCCTTGCCTGCCTCAAACTTAATGACAACTTAAAAGGAAGCATCAAGATGTGTGTGTTCCTTAGCCAAGACCTAATACTTTGCTGAACAAGGGTTTGTAGGTCTTCCTTTTTTTTTTTTTTTTTTTTGCACTATTTTATTACTGGCCCAGAGCTATCTGAGGTACCAGTCCCTTCTATCTGATAGAGCACACAACATGAAGCTTCATGGGCCTCACTGTTTTCTCTCTTGCTCCCTTAGTGGACTACATTTTCAATGCTAAGTGTTATTGAACAGTGTCTGGTAACTGCATAGATCTTACCCTTGATTCACCCTGTTTTATATTGTTCTTGGCTGGAATAGGCAAGAATGAACAACCCCTAATGAGAAGTCTGACCATCTTCCTCCAGGGGAATTGCAGCTGTACAGAGACCACATGCTGTCTTTGGAAAATGAAAATCTGTGAGGCAGTTTCTCCTTGCTGGTGTAATACAGTGCAAGTCAGACCACTTTTACTAGGACAGATAAGCCAAGCATCCTCCTTTGATGAGAGAGGAAAGTAGCAATTGCATCCAAATAAAGACACGAGTAAAGGAATAGCAATGTATTTTCATCCAGTGGAAATATGAAAACACACAGATCAGTTGCAACGAGACTGAAAAAATGACACAGAAACATTTGATAAAAGAAGAATTTTTGCAGCAATGTTTCCAGGAGTTCCTGCATCTGGCCAAGACAAGATATAGCACAAGAACAGCTACACTTCAGTCTGGAACAGGATAAAAGGATATGCATACAAGAATATGGGGTAAACAACACGACACAGGAAGGAAAGGAGATGACACAAAAGCACAAGACTTTTGCAGGCTCCATCCAACCTAAAGAAAACATGGGTTACTTCACAGCTTAATTTCTGTTGAAACCTTTACGTAATTCAATAGGGAAAGCTGGAGTGAAAATCAACACTTGATCCAGCTCTCTCTTTACCTAAAATAATTCTATGATGTTGATACTTAATTGCTGATGCAGCCTTAAAGTTGAGATAAAAGGCACACTGACAAATCCTGTGCTATCAATAGGGTGCAGCAGGAATACGAAGTGTGAAGACAAAGCACTGGTGGTATCAGAGCATAGAAGAGTGAAGTGAAGGAGGACAGCAAGGAGGATAAAAGGGCAGCGAGACTCACCTTGAAGAAAAGGTTGCAAATGACCATAGTAGAGAACTGTCATTCCTACTCCATGATGTATTTTATTTGTTAGCATATCTGCAAGATGCTCATGTACGTGCAAAGGCTTGCAGACGTGTTTCTCCCAAAGCTACCGCAAAGAACACATTCCCTTTTATATTATCATACAAAGGCATTCTATGGAAAGCCTAGACATTTCCTCACACATCAACCACTGGCACTGGTTGCACTGACTTTAGCTAAGTTCCTCCTGATTTACATCTGTGTAAAAGTAAGTCCAACATGTTCGTGGAAATACTCCGCACAGCTGGGACAGTTTAGACACATGAAATAGATGTTAGCAACACCATGTGATTAAAGAAAAGTTCAAACCACAGAGTTTAGATCTGAATCCAAATCCTCCTCAAGCTTGGGGTGTTTTAGATCCAAAATTTTGATTCAGACTCTTGTCTATATAAATTGTAGCAATTCATAATTTGCTGTGATTTAGACTAATACATTACACTGAACAGATCAGCACCTACTTTGGATTTTACAGGCTTTGTGGTAACTGGTAAAACAAGTTGTGGAACATGAACAGTAATGACTACTGGTCTAGAATAAAAGAGTGCCAACTCAAGTGCCAACTTGATGCTCCATTGAAATATCTTCCATTGTCCATGACTCAGATGAGAACATTAATTTGCTATATCAGCAAATATGTGGTAATCAAAACCTATCCCAAAAACCTAACCTATTTCCAGCATGAAAAAGAGTTATGGCTCCAAAAATATATTCTACTTAAAGGTTAGAACTCTGTTTCTATGAAGACTATCCATCAAATTGCTCAAATTGTGGGGAACCAACTGCACTTTGTTAATGTCATTAACATTAGCAATCTGTCATAGCTTTGGCTGGGACTAAGTTAATTTTCTCCATAGATGCTTTTATGGTGCTGTGTTTTGGATTTTTGATGAAAACAGCAGTGATAGCATGCTGATGTTTTAGTTGTTTGGAGCAGTGCTTACATGGAGGCAAAGACTTTTCAGCTTCTCACACTGCCCTGCCAGAGAGCAGGCTGGCGGCACACCACCAGCTGGGAGAGGACACAGCCAGGACAGCTGGCCTAACTGACCAAAGAAATGTCCCATACCATGTAGTGCCATGCTCAGCAATAACAACAGCTGGGGGAAAGAAGGAGGAAGGGGAGATGTTGGGAGTGATGGTGTTTGTCTTCTCAAGAAACCAAGCTGAGCCCTGATATTCTGGGAGTGGCTGAGAACCTGCCTGCCAATGGGAAGCAGAGAATTAGTTCCTTGTTTTGCTTTGCTTGTGCACCCAGCTTTTGTTTTTACCTAGTAAACTGTCTTCATTCCCAACCCATCAGTTCTCACGCTTTTACCTTTCTGATTCTTTCTCCCACCCTACCAGGGGAGAGTGAGCAAGTGGCTGGGTGGTGCTGAGCTGCCTGCTAGGCTAAAACATAGCAAAGTCTCAATTCCTTCCATAGAACAAGTCACTGATCACTTAAAGATTAGAAAGCCAAACTTATCTATTGTGAAAACACTTTAAATGCAAACAATCTTCACAGATATTTTGCTTAATATTTTCTCATTCAATGTGTCTGCCTTAACATCTAAAGGCAAAGATCCAGTAACTTGAGGATGAAGTTAGAAAAACTCAGAAATTATTCATTATTTTTTTTTTTTTTAAATAAGTTAATCAGATGGATTTACACATTAGTAATGAAGAGGTCAGGAGTTACCTATCTATGAATACATACATAGATGTATTTAATGATTCCCTCTCTAATATCCTAATATATTTCTGAATTTGAAAGTACGCATTTTTTAATGTATATACTGAAATTGGTTGTATAAGAATTAAGCAAGTAATAAAACAAACTCATCTTCCTACTCTTGAGAATCAGTGTCCAAACCAAAATATGCCAGCTATGCAGTTAGTTGTGGGAAAGAGGTTTCTTTCCTAGAGTCTAGGCCGGGAATCCCAAGTTTGAGAAAGTACTTTCCAATTAAGCTAACGGTCCACTGACTCCAGACACAGATGTTTTCTCTCAGAGGTGGTATATGCTGCCAACCAAGTTGACAATTCAGAAATATCAGGACTATGCAAAATAAGCCTTCATTTCCCCTTTCACTCCAAGCTGTGATAATCCAGTCTTTTGAAGATTTTTCATAGAACTGTAGTCCTACAACTTTGGATCCTGTTCTTCAGCAAGCAGTACTGAAGAATCACAGAATGGTTGAGGTTGGAAGGGACATTGGTTTTTCTTGAAGTTACCTAATTCAGATAAGCAGCACTGAAAATAACCCTCCAGACCTGAGCATTTTACCCTAGTAAGTTGACAGCCTTCCCTACACTGTGTTATTGTCTCAGTGGAAATACAACTACCTAGCAGATACGGCTAGAGAGATCTGCAGCTTGTGTTTTAAATTCACTTGACTTGCTAAAGTATAAACTGTTAGCTAGATGGATCAGCATCTTCATGTAATGCACTCATAGGGATAAACTAAAGATGAATAAACAACATGTTTTCAGGACTGAGTAAGTCAGAGACATTTACTTCCAAGGTCAGAAGCTGCAGGTTTCCAGGTGAGATCAATGCCCAAGGTTTTTTGACCCAACCAATAGCTGCTGGTTACGCTCACCAGGGAAAACCACTAGCAACACACCCTGCACTCACTTCAAACCAGACTTGAACACAATGAATTACATGCATCATTTCAGTTTAGGATTAAAGCCTTCTCTGAACTGTAGATCTAGATAGGCATCCCCATCTACATTTGATTTCTATTAGCTGCCATGAAAATCTTCATTGCCACTACTGCTAAAAGCCAGACATCACCAGGATTTTATTTTATTTTATGAACTGTAAGCCTACCCAAGGAAGTTTTAAATTACTTGAATTACATTATGGCATTTCAGTTAGTATAGTTTAGGGCTGGAAATAGAATTTGCATCAAAAATATTCATCTTTGGGATTTTTTTTCTAGCAGTCTAAGAGACTAAGGAACAATTTACTACTTTATCCCGTGTTTTATCCCTTTTAGATTCTATTAATAGAAAAGCTCCATGGTCATAATCTTAGCATTTTTCTCAACTAGTGAATTCAATCCAGTTTACAGGAGTCACTAAAGTGCTGCTAACAATAGTACCTTTATTCTGAAACAGGTAAGTTCTTCATGCATTCAGGAGCCAGCTGGATGTAGGTATCTTCTATTACTAATGAATGAAAATACTGAAGAGGCTGATGAATGCTTCCAAGTACCCATTTATAATACAGCCTTCAGTAGGGTTTATTCTCCCAATCCTAAAATAAGCAGAGACCAGAACATGTTGTCTTTCTGGAAGGCGTCTATCTTTCAGGAAAGGTGCACATTTCATCTTCAGACACCTTTGATTATTATACATTTTTTCCTATGGCTAAAGTCCCTAATCAACATAGACCTTCCAGGATGTTTAAACTAATATACTTTTATCCTTGAAGCTAAACAGTTTGAATGCTGATGAATAATTTAGGCACAAAGAATCACTGAATAAATGCTGCCCATCATCTCCAATAAAAAGCAGTATCTCACAGAAAGCAAAGTAATTTCCTACTGTTATATAATGTACGCAAACAACAGTTTTTATCACAGAAAACAAAGGGGGTGGGGGGGGGAAAGCACTCAGCAGAATTACCAAGAGTTCCTTTTTGGGAGATGTGCTGAAAATTCATTGATATTGGATGTCCTAGTGTACAAGGACCACATGACTTAAACACACAGCAGCATCTTGAGCTAGGAATATTAGTTCTGTGTGCACAGCAATTTGTGGTGAACTCAAAGAAATATACACAGGAGATATAATGGCCTGAGCAGTAACTCTTCCTTTTTCATTGTTTCTGTTACAGTGCTTTAGGGAGCATCTTTTCAACATTCTTGACATACTCCCCTCCCCACCATCCCCAGAAAGGAGGGTGAGATTTAGTCCTCCAACCACAAAATTGTGGAACAAATCCCACACAGCACTAGTATGGGAAAATTCCCTCTTCTGAGTGCTTACACAAAGCTTTGAGCATCAAAATTAGAATATAGCACGCAAGCTGGCATCAAGTTCATACTGATGTCCTGCTTCATGCCCTTTTTCACCTCACTGTCATATTTTCCTGGTTGTCACTCAACTTAAGTGACACTATTACCTGCCTAACAAATCCTCTTCATCTCATCTTTCCCCCAATGGAGGAGTACTATGGGTGGTAGATCTTTTTTCTCAGATATAAACAAGAACTGTGAGGTTGAAGAATTTCAATTTCCTCTGGAACAAGACATGGAAAAATTTAGTCATTCCTGCCAGCTAGCCACAGGCTTCTGCTGCCTCTAGGCCAAAACAGCTTGAGAGGCGCATTTAGTTTGCAAGACTCCTCCCTAACAGGATGTATATTTCTCAACTATTCCCTCCAATTAATTTATCTCTCTCCTCTACTTCCCTCTAGCACAACAGCTTCCCTTTTCAACAACTCCCTCCATCAGGTTAAATTAGACCACGCAACGCAACTGGCAAGCATCCTGACACCTCACCTACCATGCGGGACTTCACAGGCCACTTCACAACAACACTTCCAGGAATTTGTTTCACAGCCTCACACTTGAGAGCCTTACCTTACACAGGTACAGAGCAAAGGCCTCAGAGTAGTTGTTCAATGCAAACAAGGCAGGGCATGGCATTGGTTGCAATGGGTCTCCAGAGAGGGCTGACCAAGGAGCTCCTCCTCTGTGAGGCATTAAAAGCACAGGTAGGAGGGAGGTCTAGGACCTCATAAAACCTCACTGCGTGGGAGGCCTTCTCTTTACGTAAAAGAGAACAAGGACAGTTCAAGCCATAGGCATGCTCTGGTAGTCATTCAGTGCTTGTAGATTAAAAGCAGCAAAAGGACAGAGGCCACTTAAACTAACATTCTCCTCAGGGAGACCACTACACAATAGAGGGCTAGAAAGACACTGGATAGCATCACCAGAAGGAAGAGTTGATTTAGCCATCCAAGGTATCAGCCTACATTTTCAAGGCTCCCAAAGGATAGAAGCATTCTACTTTTTGTGACCCTCTGAACCCCCTCCCTACTGACAGCTTGAGATAAGTTAAAATTGTTCCCTGAATAACAGCTTGCTAGTGCTGTACAACAGAGTAAAGGCAACACCTACAGAAGGCATACAAGGTACAGAAGGAGCAGGAGACTACTGTTGATTGCTGCAGTACGCAGACTGCTTCCAGCCCTGGAGAACAGAAGGAAGACATGCTCCTTTCCTGGAGAGAAGAAAGCCAAAGAGTCCTAGGAAAGCAAGCCTCATAGCTTTCCCAAGAGATATGTTTTCTTGGTTTTATAGAAGGACAGAATACAGTACACATCAAGCTCACTCGTGGCAAACAAACAACTAGAGCAAGAACACACCTGTGCAGTACAGGCCAGGAAGCAGATACAGATTTTAGTATTAGCAGCACCAAAGCTTCTGCAGAGCCTAAAACTGAGGTTTAAGGCTACCACCAGCAACACAAGTGACTTTCAACAGATCTTCAGAAAGTAAAGAAGGTAACTGGATGGCAAGAAAGTGTCATACAGTGAGGTGTTTCTCACCTTGTGAGCTAGCAGTCTAAACAGCCTCTATCATTAGCCACACTGTAAAATGCAACTAAGTATTAGGACTCTACAGCATTTTAGGGAAACAAACACAAAAAAAATAGCCTCATCCCTACACCATACCTCTACCAGCATCTCTCCTAGGCCCATCCCAGGCTAATATATCAGACCTCCCCACCCCAGGCACCACCTGCTATACAGAGGGGGGAGGGCTAGATAGTTGCACAGCTGCAACAGTTCTTCATCAGATGAAGCTGGTGTGAATGGGAAGAAGTTTTATTTCTTTCTTCTGCTATTAAATCCATATCATCACTCCATTCAAAATGCTACTCAAGAACATGTGTTGACAAAGAGGTATAGATCTAAATAAGTTATGATAAAAAACAAGGTTGTTGAAATGAGATGTCAAAATCTACGTGACTTAAAGACAATCTCAGTGAAGAACTGGATGGATCACTCAGGATTAATGCATTTATTGTAAAGGCAGATATAACTTACTGATGTGCTTTTGTCTCCATGTATATTCTTACCAAGCAGCTCCTGTGTGAAGCCTTTAAATTGATTCATGAGCTAATGCCTATTCCAGAAAAATACATGAAAGGAAGTCTATTAAATCAAAATCAAATCAAAAAGGTAAGTCAATCAAATCAAAGTATTTTATGCTCCCCAAAAAAAATGCTAGCTAGCAAGGAAAATTTCCAACACATTGTGAGATTTCTTCCCATTATTTTAAGTTGATTTTAAGTTCATTCAAGTTGATTAAAAGATGAGCTATGAATGGAAATTCTGCAAATCTGTCTAATCTGCCTAAATCTTTCTAATTTAGCATCTGCCCTTATGGTGAGATATGACATTAATCCAAATTACTTTGCAAATGCTTTCATTGCTAACCTTTCTCTGAAATTCCAGAAAAAAAAAAAAAAAAAGAAAAAAAAAAAAGAAAAAAAAAAGAATCCTGGTGTGCTGAAAAATGAGTGCAAATGTAAAAATACCATTTTTTCTAAAGTAAGAAGTAAAAAATGGGTAATTATTTCTTTTTGTCTTGCTTTGGTGGTGAAGTGTCTATTAGAGTTTTCTTGTCTCAGAAAAGCTGATGCTGGCAAGCAACATTTTGTTTCATAACTGCAGCTACAAGGCATGAAATTTGATCTTCCACCAACATGAGATAAGGTCCTGTGGTCCCAAAGCTATTTCTGACCAGACCTTTCAAGATAATAGAAACTGATCTCATTAAGGCCCTTCTAGCATGAACATCTGAAGGCAGTTCGTATGTCTGTTAGATAACTGCAACTTGCTTATTCTGTTTAGTCATCTTCTGAAATTTGAAAACATTAAGTATATCTGACGATTATAAGCATAGTAACCTATGACATCTCTGCACTGCCCCATGGAGAACTGTACTCCCACATTAGTGATGATGTAGGTGGGTATGTTTACTCAGTATTGCACGACTCTGAAAGCCAGAGTAGTTTGGGCACTGCACCATGGTAACACAGTCATGCTGAGCTATGTGGTCTCTTACAAGCCAGGAGTGTTTGCACAATACTCAGCTCTGCACCACAGAAACACTCACAAAGCACCCATCCTGCTTCCTTCACCTTTATATATGTACACAGGTATGCACACTAATAGACACAGACACAACCCCTCTGCAGCTTCTGACTCTGGCAATCCATCCATGCTTTCCTAAGCTTGCAGTTCACATGCTTGCACTTAGTTTATATGGTGTAGAAAGCACAGAACACAATGTGGAAAGTAATTTATTCATTTCCTGTTGTAACTTGCTCCAGTTCACACCAGAGGAAATTGTGGATGAGAGAACTGTGTCTGTATGCTGGCTATCATGTCACATATAGTAACGTGAGTGCTCAACAGTCTAGTAATTATTGTATGGCAAAAATAGTCAATATGATGTGGGAACCTAAAAAGACTATCTCTCTCCAGACATACTTTTTGATTAGCTGTAAGACCACTGGACACACATTGCTTCCATGGTCTGTCCAAGACAGTCCTCTGTGCAGATGTCTGCATTTTTTACAGCCTCATACACTCGCATTGTAGGGATTCATTTCCCCAGGTTTCTCCATAAGTCTGGTCTTTGTTTTCATGACCCAGGGAATGTTGAGATGCTTAGGTTTGGTATCCTGCTATCTTCTTTGTGATTCTCCTCCAAGTGGAAAGTTTTCACTCATGAATAACAAACCAACTTCAGCATAATGAATATTACCAAATCAGAGGTTTATTTTCTCAATTGTCTATGTATTACATAGTAAATTAAAGCTATCAAATGTGAAACGTACTAGAATAGTGAGGTGGTTCATTGAGGGTCCTTACACTGCCACTGACCAGCAGTTTCTGTCCTGTAAAACTACAAAAACAGCTTGGATTCTGTTTGTCCTAAATTGGTTTCTGGGTTGGTCAAAAATCTGGTTGCTGGGATTTTTCATCAGAAGAACTAGTTCATGGATTACACACCTATTTTTTAGGGTGCCTCCTGGATTTTAACACCTAAATGTCATGTTGGGTCTTTGTGAAAGGGTCCTAAGAACTCATGAAGGTTTAGCAGCTTGGGCTCAGCTGGCTTCCCAGCTTGACATCAGCCCATTCCCAAGGAGGTACCTGGTGCCTGGGGCTGTAGCTCTCCTGCTACCTTCAGCTGCCCTGCTCCTGGCCAGAGTGGTGGGACAGGCCCTAGCTGTCCATGGGGAGCCCCCACTGCTCCTGCCCGCTGGTTCTTTTACAAGGCCTGATGCTTTAATGTAGACTGCTTGCCTTTAAAATCACATTTTTTACCATATTAAGAGGTTTTTGGCAGCTGTGCTGGTGCAAGTAGAAAGGAATTGGTCCCCTGAGAGAGATGTGTAATGATTTGCTTTGGACTGAGGAAGGGGAAATCATTTTTAATTGGATAATATGAAGGAAAAAAAGCCTTACATGTGTTAATTTGTTGGACTCAAACATATTTAGACTGGGTTATAGGGATGTTTTGACACTGTGTAATTAGGGTAATTAGAGAAGACAGTTGTAAGATTGGATTATTTTGACACTGACGATTTTGATATTGGTAAGGTTACTGTGACACTAAGATGGTACAAGTGATATAAATTCTAAAGCAACTATTGTTGCTTTACCAATTAAACAAGCAACCTGGAAACTAGTTTACTATATAACACCAACCATAGCTTTAAAAAAATACATAACTGCAATAGCTTGGGATTTTTCAAAGGCATGTATGGAGAATGGACTTTTGGAGACATCTCCAAAATCACGTCTTTAAACACTGACAGATGATCTTATGTGCCACGCAAAGTATGGAACACATAAAACAAACAAAAAAAAAAAAACGTGAACATGATTTTAGTCTATAAGATATTGTCTTGATGATCATTATAGGATGACATTTCAAGGCTGAAAAGTATTCTGCAAAATGTGAAAATCCTTGGACCTTTTTGTCACTTTGTATTGGAGGCTACAGACTGATAAAGAGAGGACTTGATATACTGGTTTTAAAATTAACTGTATCTTGACATGCACAAAACCCTTTATCAGAAGTGCTTATTCTCATATTAAAAATGGTAGATGGACTCTCAAAAGAAGAAAGAGTAATTGCAAAAACAGGCAACACTGAATACGACTGTTATAATCTTCAGGGTTGAAATAAGATATTATGGCAACTAACAACGAGCTACATGAGAGAAGCTGATGAGTTTTCAGATTTTGCAGTATACCATTCAGGTTAGAAGACGTTAGAAGATGTTCACAGAACCAGTTTAGCTATGGTTACTGAAACACCTCAAAACCATACACATAACTAGAGTAACCTGTAAACTCTCCATGTCACACTACGCACAAAATACTACAGCTGCCTGAAGTTTTTTCTGATTAAAACCCCCTTCTACTTGTTAGTTTTCCTGCACTTTTATCTTCTGCCAGCTCTTTTAGGAAACAAAACTTCTTTGCATTACTATACATTTCTAGAGTACAATATAATGACTGCTGCGCCGTCTCTTTAAGAATGCTATAAACCCATTATTTCAATAAAATCCACAACGTTTATAGAAAACTTTCAAACAGAGGAGCTGTTTAAGAACTGTTCTCTTTAAAAAGGCAGTGTTTCATAGGCAAATTGCCTTTTAAAAAAAAGTATTAAAAATTGCCCAAATTTCTCTGTTCCTTCCCTTTTTATGTCAATATAGTTTTTAATCACTTGTAGGTTTGCTTACACAATTCTTATCATGAAAGAAAACATTTAGCCATTCAGTTTATCAGATTGGCTAGCAGAGGTTTCATTTGTTTTATTATTGATAACAATTATTTTTAAATCTCAGATAGTAAAAAGCTATCTATCCCTAAAAGAAGGAAACCAGTTAAAAAAAAAAAAAAAAAAAAAAAAAAAAAAGAGAAAGTACATGCATATACATGACTTGGGCAAGAGGGGAGCGTTTTCTCCAGACTGCCTGGAGCTAGATGGCTATCTTGTATACGATATTTATTAAAACATTCTTCTCTTGTGCTTTGCTTTTTTGATCCTTTGAATATTTATGCACCTAGTTTTGAATATATGTGACTAATTTCTCCCTGTTTTCTTAGCCCCTCTAATAGCCAATATCTTTTTGGCCTTTGACAAATGCTCTTTCAGTAGGTGAGGGAATCATTCTTTTCATGAGCTCAGTTTCCACTGGCTCCTTAAGAATGATACTTTGCAGACGTTAATGAACAGAAATAACTGATCAACTCTTACTGTAGCTTCCAAACCCTAACTTTCTAGGAGAAAGGGTCCCAGGAGAAATTCCCAAATGACCTGTATATTGTGGAACTGCACTTCTCCACTGGAAAGATCCACAATCCTCCTCAGGGTAAGAGAATGGTCCATAATGAATCTGAGTGCTGCTGATAAATTATCCCTAGGGTAACAAAGTACTGGATATGTATTTTATTGGGTGATGAGCAGGAGAAGGATAACATCTGGATTCACAGCCCATCAGGCTAAATCTGCCAACTGTTCAATTCAAGTTACAGTGTATTTGAACAACACCATAACGGTTAAATGGATTCCCATGGCACAGATCCTAATGCAATTTGGAAAATGAAATAGCAATAGTGCAATGGTGTTCACCTTTGACATGAGAAGTGTGATGAAGAAAAAAGTCTATCTGAGAGACAGTGTACAGTCAACAGCTGTCTGAGAAAGCAAAACAGTGAGCAGCAGAGATCTCTGAGCTTGAGAGAGCTTAAAACCCTGATCAATGTGCTGCAATAACAATGAGAGTGACCCAAATGCTGAAAGACCAGCCCTTCATTTTATAGCACCATTCACAACTTCAAGTTAATGGACATGGGGGAGTACTGGCCACATTAACTGAAATAACAGTATTAACTAGTTTCATGCATCATACAGTTATTAGGACAGAGGCTGGCTGTTTAAAATACAAACTGTCATGCATGCTGTCAGATACAATCTGCAGAAGAAGTTTTAACACAATGCTCAAATGCTTCTAGACAACAATGCAGATTCTCAGCTAAGGCAGCAAGTAAGTACCTTGCTTGAGGGGAGCCTCACCTATGTGCCTTAATCAAGCTCAGGCAGGATTTCAGCCATGGGACAGCAGAACTCGGGGCTGACGGAAAGGTGCCAGCTTTGGAAACACGGTGTATTGTGAAACCAATGCACCCTGAATCTACATGCCTATATTCGTTGTGTAGTCACAACGAATAGTAGGTATCTCAGCACTCCAAGTTCCCTGAACTTTTTTAGTGACCGTGTTGATGAACAACAACACACATACATGCCCTTAGCTCTAGTTTTATGAAGTTTCTCATGCAAACAATCATAGAATGGTTTGGATTGAAAGGGACCTTAAAGATCACCTAATTCCAATCCTCCTGCCATGTGCAGGGACAGCTTCCAGTGGATCAGTCTGGGCAAAGCCCCATCCAGCCTGACCTTGAACACTTCCAGGGATGGGGCATCCACAGCTTCTCTGGGCAACCTGTACCAGTGCCTCACAACCCTCATAGCAAAGAATTTCTTCCTAATATCTAATCTAAATATACCTACCCTCTTTCAATTTAAAACTATTCCTGCTTGTCCTACCGTTACTCCTTGTCCTATTACATAATGCATGTGACTGATGTAACATGAAACCATTAGAGATTGTTTTATAACCTGCTTGTAAGGAAATAACTTTGTAAGTATGACTCCATTTTAATTATATCCCATCTTATTCAAGAACAAGCATAGCCTTTTTTTTTTCCTTATTTATAGAAAAAATAGCAAGATCTGAGTTTTCACACTTCTGGCATGAGTACAGCTTCCCATTCTGTTGCCCCTGCATACTGCCTCTTCCAGATTCTGCTCACCTGTTCTATTTCACTTGAACTGCTGCCAGCACCTCCTTCAGATATTTCCAGTCTTTGTCCCTCAGAACAGTTTCCGGAGCATGGACACAGCATATCATACTAAAAATTTAAGAATGGTTGTTTCCAAAAAAATTCTTCCCTTGCTGCCAACGTCAAACCATAGTTTTCACCCAAAACACTTGACCAACATTCCTGTGATAATGGTTCTGTCAGATGTGGGATTTAGCCCCATCTTATCAAGAGATTGAGCTATATTTGCCTTATGGAGTGAGAGTATTTTAACAACTTTCATTTCACAAATGAGTGTTTTTCTATTGCTTTAGTGGACCTTTAAGTTATATAGTCACATGCATTTGCTAACAATTTGTAAAAAACATGGACATTAAAACAAAACTGACTCAAGAGATTAAATACAAGTAGCTGGATACCAGCAGCAGAGTGCAGGGAGAGGTGATTTTGTTCCACTCCGATGCACAGTAAATGTCCAGTGGTATCCTTCTGCTGATCACCTTCTGCCTATATGTACAAAGGCTGACAACAAGTTCCTGTTTTACTCAAGGGATGTGGGCATGAACAGCCCCACCACCCAGACATGTACTGACAGAGATTTTGTCGCACCTCTGAAGCTTCACAGACAAACATGCCCATTGACAGTATCAGTTTCAGGCATTGTAACCATCTCCAATTTCCTCTGGACATTTCTGCCCTTGTATGGGAGGTCCATAGTCAAGTTTATTCTCCCTCATTCCTTTCAGGGGAGCAAATAAATTTTCCCTTGTTCACAGAGTCAAGAGGATTAGTACAAGTCCAACTTTGCCCAAACTCCCACTGGACTCAGAAGGATCTAGTGGAGAAGTTTGGTCATGTCCACTGTCAAGCTTTTGGAATATTTGAGTTGCCATCATACAAACCCTCTGGCGCTCATGTACAGCTGCACCTGCAGCTCCTCTATCCATGTCACAATCAGAGAGCTCCTAACTTCTGTGGAGTGCCTGTCTCTTTTCAAGTCACGTGAGGGTGTACAAGAGCAAACTGAGATTCCAGAGGGACAGGACAGAAGCTGCAATTGTGACCCCCTCTTAACTGGGAAGGACTGTAGCATGATGAGGCAGAATCATTTCTGATCTCTCAAAACAGCATACCGAGGCAAACTCTCATTTCCCCTCATCCACACACTTCTCCACAGTTTGAACTGTTTTGCAGACACCTGGCACACATCCCAAAGGTTTTTTTAAACAATGCTTGGTAAAAGGGCAGGACTCAGAACGTGTGTGTATGACACATACAGCCCTCAGGCTGTTTTACATTCACAAAGAACTGATATGAAATTAAGTAATCAGTTGCAATTATACTTTGTTAACATCTAAATGGCACTCCCCTAAACTGCAGTGTCCTAGCAAAACTAGAAGCGTTTTTGTTTTGTTTTGTTTTAAAAAAAAAAAAAAAGGCAAAGTTTTAAAAGGTGTTGATGTATTTTCAAACAAGAAATATCAGGCACAGAAAATAGAAAGCAGCTATTTCTGCCTCTCTCAGACACATGCACACCTGCTTTGCTGTTGCTGACAGTGGATAGCTGCAGGGCTCTTCCTGAGAGACATCCTGCATACCACAAAATAGCTGTAGAATATGAACTGTGACCCCTTTCAGCTTTGATAGACTTGTCATTTCTCTTAAGCTTTTCCATCCATCATACACACTCTTTCTAATGCTTAACTGTGTCATTTATACAGAAATCCCTTGAGGGAATTTCATTCCATCTCTGACACTGGCTTAATTGCTGTCAGCTGGAACTAATGAGTTTTTACATGTGATTAGTCTTATTTGTAACCACCTAATTTCAATGAACACTTTTGGTTGCTCCTCACTTGTAGTAAATGTGTGTGATTTCCTGACAAAGTTGTAAAATGCATCTCACTTTGGAGTTTCCTCAGCCCCAGGTGTGAGGAGAAGGTTCAGCACAGGTATTTTAAAGAAATGATTTACTTTGATGTCAAGGAGAAAAACTGTGTAACTTTTTTATTGGTCATGTAATAATTAGCAATTCAAGCAGTAAAAATTCCCTCTGTTCTCTCGTAGTGTAGGGTGATAGTCAAGGAAGCTACTAGCATAAAACCAGTGACCTGATACAAGATTTGAAGGAAGATGTACTTCTTTTCAGTTTTCAAATAACTCCACAAATTTATCAACTACCAAATACAGGTGACCTGCAGCATCTCCAGAAATGTCAAAACCTAACAAGTTTAGAAATCATGTCAAATGAAAGCTAACACTACACTCCTATGCACCCTCCACTTTCTTAGACCAAAACAAACAAAAAAGTTTCAGATCAAGCTGCTCAGATCAAATTGAATAAACTTCAGGGGGGAAAAAATGATACTTTGGTTATTTACACCTATAGAGCTTTAGGCCCTTATTGGAGTTTCCCAATAACCCTTGGAAAACAAAAGGAGGAAAAGCTTTTCATGGGAATATATAAAGACCACCTCTCTATACACATATGTAGCTGACATGGACAGTCTTAAGATATGAGATGGCTATCTAGGGAATTTATTGCTGTGGATGGATAACATTTTGAAGCCCCAAGTACCCTGCAGGAAGATCAGTGCTCCTTGATAACACTTGACACCTCCTTGAGGTTGTCAAGAGAGCCTTTGGGCCAGGTTTCCCAAAGGGTTCTTGATGCTACTAGTGTAGAAGATGAGAACACTGTCACCAGCTGGGGTGGCAGCAAGAACAGCTCTCAGCTCTTTGGTTTGCCTCCACAGGATGGATGTATCTTGCACCAGACCCATCTTCTTCTCTCTCTTAAGAATAGGTAGGAAGGGGTAATGGTTCATGAAACTCCCAGCACTGTGCTGAGCTACATGTATAAGTAGGAAGGGGCACCCAGGCACTCCCTTTATTCTTTGTGAACAGACCAAGCTGTATGGGTTTGGGCCTTTCTTTCCATCAGTTGAGAAAGTTTTGCACCATGAAAGGAAATGCATACCACAGCTTGAGAACCCCAGCTTTAGGGCTGTGATAAGGTTGAAACACTAAGCTCTCACAAGTCAGGAAATACCATGCAGATGACACTTGGCCCGTTGCACTATGCAGATCCCCTTTGGCCAGCGGCATGACTAGACCCTTTGGTCATGTATTCCCTCAGTGGTGAATTATTGCTCCAGTTCTTTCCAAAGTTAGATGCAGTTCAAAATAATATATATTAAAAAAAAAAAAAAAAAAAAAAAAAAAAAGGAAAGTAATCAGTCTGCATACTAGCCAAAGGATGTAAAGAATTGGACTGCCTGCTTAACTCCTCTATTTGTATACCCTCCATTACTTGTGTTCGATCTTGTCTGTAACCAGGTGTCATTCAGGACATTTATTTATTCTAATAATGGCAGAGCAAGTGGGCCAGCCAAGAATGAGGCTTTTCTTCCTGAAACATGTTACAAACCCACAGAGCTTAAGGTCTATAACTAGGCAAGGCATGCTCACACTGGGAAAGAAGATATTCTAAGGAAGAAATGTCAAGGGTATGAAGAAGGAGAAGGTTGGATCAAAATCTCCACAGGACAGAGACAGCCTAGTCAAAACAACAGGTCACAAAGTTGTCAGCTTTGTGCTCTTCTGAGCTTGCTTCTACCTGCAGGATCTCTGCTAGCTCTTTCCTTTGGATTTAACCCGATGCTACATGTATTGTGACTGCAGTTTTCTCACCATTTACTCTAAAAAAACAGCACTGCTCTGTCTGCTGTGTGTTTCTCACCAGCCACCTGGGTGCATAAAGCAATCTCTGCCAATAGCATTCATGCCATTTCATCTTGGTATCAGATAATTGCCATCTAGTAGGAAATACTCTCATCTGGCTCTCTCATCATTACCTTGTATCTCTCTTGATTTTGTGTCTAGTGAATGTAAACCATTAACATTTCAGAACTGAAGCACTGTATACAGATTTTACACTGTAGAAAATGACTGCACTAGATGCACACAAATAGGCATTTGAGTTCTCTGCTTTTTGCCCTCTTCCCTTCATAAAGAAATCAATTATCAGTGCATGAATATTGCCTTGTAATTTCATTGTAAACTAATGAAAGTCCGTCACCAAGCAGTGACAGAACTTTTGCTTTGGGAGTCATTCAGCACCTGGAAAGGGAAAACTTAAACAGAGGAGTAATTTACCAAATGAACACTCCTTTCAAAAATTCTTTCCCTTTCTCTCAGAAATGTAATTTATGAAGGCTTTCAAGGAGGAAACATGATGGAAAGATAAAACCTCCTGTACAAAGTTCAGATTTGCAACTGAATCAACTCAGGCTGAAATCCATCAAAAATTTGACATGCCTGAAAACTGCCTTCCCAGGAGCATGCACTCTGAAACATAATCCTATTAAATACAGTGTGGAAAATAAGTTGTCCACTTTATTTTATCTTGCTCACCAGAATTCCTGTAACTAAATGCTGCAAGAAGAAGTCATATGGATACATGTAATGAAATGAACAGGACATACGCTTTCCACAGGCTGAAATCCTCCTGGAGCCTCACAGCAAAGAGCAGCATATAGGCATGTTTCCCCTCTTGTTCACACCAACCTACTTGGAGCTCCCACCAATGCTAATGAGTAACTAATCAAGGGAAGGCAAGCCACCAAGACCTGAATTCTACCTTTCAATGTTTTTTGTTTATTTATTTATTTATTTATTGTCATTTGATGGTCTGCCCGATGGACAGCAGAACAAGAAGTGTTGCAAAAATTAAGTTCTCCATATTTTAACCCCTCTTCCTAATTTAGGCAGCGGGGTGGAGAAATAAGGGTTCCTACTACCGTCAGCCCTTCCCAGAAGTGACAGAGAAGGCCGTGCTACTCTTTCACTCCCTCCTGTGGTGGATCCCGAAAGTTTCATAGAAGAAGACAGGTGAGCTCCCTGCCCCTGACGATGCTGCAAAAGGGATGCCACTGGGCTGTATCTCCAAGGGAGCAGACATGAGAAAGACATGTATAGAACCACCCTCTGATTTTTATCTTAAGTTTCTTAAGTCTTTGATGGCTGTTTCCAAAAAGTCATTCATCCAACAGACCTGAGACAATTTACTAAACAAACAAATATAATTTCAAGCAGACTCTTCTACAGTTTCTTTGATGGTGGTCTTTTTCATACCTTTTTAATTCCCTCTTGTGGGGAAAGGGCACATTTAAAACTTGTGCTATCTGCTTCTACAAGGTAGCATACTTGGTATCAGGTTTCACTTATTTATTTCATTTATCTGATAGAAATCATGACTTTAAAAAGCAACATATGTCACGGTGCGTTTTCTCTCTAATGAGAACATCAGGCCACAGGATAGCTACTCTCTGGCCTTGAACAGTGCTACACAACACTATTGGTATAAAAAAGTGGCACACAGCGACAGCAGTATTTGACAAACACAACTTTGCAGAGCCTTCACTTATCCATTACCGTGGATGCTAAAGGGAATGAGAACTAATAAAAACACTGCAATTAAATACATTGAGAAATTCTCACCTAAGTAGATGGCCATGAGGACAAATGCACTAACTTGGACAACTGAGGAAAGCCATATTCCTCATGTCCTTACAATGCCTGCCTTCCTCTGATGGTAACTCTCCTTTTAAGAGTGCTTGGTCCACCTCCCAGTTCCAAATATGAATTCAGTGTGTTTGAATGCCTGTACAAAGTCAGAAGCAAGGCAAGTGCACTGCAGCCAGCATTTCATGCACCTATCAGCTCACCAAAAGGTGATTCTCTCATTTTAATAGCACCACCTTTCTGGTGTGCTTCCACCTCCATATTCCCCCTCTGTATTCTCCAAAAGGGGTCCCTGACCCTAACTCTACCACCAACAGAAAGATGCCACTGCCAGTGGCACTACCTGCTGCCGTTAAAAATAGCAGCACCTGGCAAAGAAAAAGGTTTGGGAATCCATTCTCTAGATCACATGATCTAGATCCCAGGCAGATCACAAACTTTCTGCTCTCAGATACTTTAGAAAGAGCTGGTCTGGCTTAATAGTGTTTCTATTCACATGGTCATATTATGGTTAAAATATATTAAATAGCTTGTATA
The DNA here is from genome assembly GCF_965140915.1 of Aythya marila. NCBI lineage: Eukaryota > Metazoa > Chordata > Aves > Anseriformes > Anatidae > Aythya > Aythya marila. The sequence continues at coordinate 44,590,391 of NC_139044.1, forward strand.
TCCACCAGAATTTCACCCTCCATTCTCCCACTCCTTCAAAGCACCAATGAGACTCAGTGGCAGACACTTTTACTAAGATTAAACTCCACTACTCCTCCATTTTACTTAGGATAAGAGCAGGAGAAAGATAATGAAACTGAGTCATTGCCTTCCCTCCCTGACTTCCACATATGCCCACGATCTGCAGGTTTTCTCCACCCCACAGCTTGCTGTGTGGATCACAGTGAGTCCATCCTGCTTATCATTAAAATGATTTTATATTTGCCTTTACTTTCATTTTGAAAAATGTACTGACCTCTCCTGATGATTTATGCTGCTTATTCACTCACGGTATCTTATCTGAATACCGAACAAAGGTCAGAGTAGTGACAAATAAATGAGAATTCTTGCCCCAAATGTGAACAATTTATAGTAGCAATTGTATCCCAAAAATCTGGAAAATACAACATGCAGCCATGGCATAAATAAAGAAAGCACATTCCAGATTATTTTTTTCTTTGTTTTCATGTAAGTAATCTTTAGGTGCTCTAGGATAGAGAGTTGAAGATTTATAGCACATGTATGACAGCTAATTTGTATACAGTTTGAAAGTGAACACCTAAAAGTCAGGAAAGTATACTATTTCATCCTCAGAACAAGTTTAAGGTAACACAAAAGTGTTACTAGGTGCCTCAGAAGATGACAGAATAGGCAACCTGAAATAAATGAAGGGAAAAAAAAAAAAAAAAGAAAAAATCAACTAGGTTTTGGATAGGTATAAGGTAAACATTCTTGAGCGAGATTTCTAGCAACACACTGGAGCCAGGGAGAGAGCTGGACTGGATCTCCTGGAGGAAATGTTTTCTCTCTCCATGCTGACAAAAAGTCTAGGATGTATTCTCTATTAGCCTGGATTTTCAACAGCTGATGAAATGCTTACTGGTCATTTCTGAAAACTAATAAATTAGAATGGGGAAAAAAATCACTGAAGGGCAGTTACTAACTCATCACGGCAATTTCTTTTGCCAAGACCAGCTAAAACTTTAGTTCACAAGACTAACTCCACATACAATTATTTCCCTTGGTCCATGTTAAGGAATGATGCTGTGTTAATGTTGCTTTTTTGAAGAATATTCATAATTTGGTACAGTCATATTAAGAAACCATCTGCTACCGCGTGTTCCCACACCAATTGAAATCCCAGTCAATATACTTTTGGGCAGCTTTCATCATCCTGTAACCAAAGTTTTCATTTTTTCATCCTATGCACACCGCTGCATTACATCAATGGCTTCAATTCAGACCTGTGCAGATAAGGTAATTAGACAAAAATCAAATGCAGGAAAAAAAATGCAGTTCTTTATGCTGTACCAGTCTGCTCAGTCAACATTATTTTCCTGAAGACAATTACCAAGTATTGCTTATGGCCAATATTTTGCTGTGTCTTAAGTTATCCTTCTTTTTCCTTTGGTACCAATTATTCTGTGTAACATCAGCATACTGTAAATAGTCTTTGTTTGTTTGTTTGTTTTCCTAATGATTTTCCTCTTTTCAGGCTCCCAGCTGGAATTTCACTGGAAAGTATCTTATCTACCACAGCAGATAAAAATGAAGGCAGTGAATATAGATTAATACCCAGAATTTGATACAGAAATGTCAACAGAAGCATGTCCTGGGAGAGTGCACAGGGCCATTGAGATCAGAATGACTGGCATCATCAGAATTTGTTTGTAGAATATAGTACAGAGGAAGAGGAGGGGAGGGTGGTATGTCAAAAACAATTCCGACATTCTTTCTGAAGAAAGCATTCCAGCTTTGCACCGTCAAATGGCCTTCATTGGGAACCTGGTATCTGAACTTTCTAAAAATCTACCTCCAAACATAACAATGAATCAACCTGAAGCATTTCCTTCACAAAAAAATTTAGAAACATTTGGGGTTTGATCCTAACAAAAACAAACACTTGGAAATGTCTGAGTCCTTTGCAAAATGTAACCCCGCAGCTTCCCCAAGATCATAGGAATTTGTTCTGATAAAAACACCACTCCTGAACCAAACTCAAACCTGCATTTGCTGTTCAAAAATAGATTTTTGATCTCAACTCTTTCTTACTCAGTTTTTAATTTTCAGGCGCCTCTGCCCTTCCCGGTCTCAGGCCCAACAGGAAATGGAAGTACCAAAATACCATGAAAATGGCTGTGCCTGTGGTAACTCTGGTCTGGCTGAAGAAGTGGAAACACTAGCAAAGTCCTGAGTGAGCCAGATCTTGAAAAGACTTGCAGCCTGATTTCCAAACCAACACGGTTCAGATAGGTTTTGGATAGCAGCTAAACCTTTGGAGGCTTCTCAGAATGAACCAAACCCTGTGGTTTGCCAGCTCTCAAGGAATACTCATGGCCATTCTTCAAGGTATTCAGAGGGCAATAGGGGAAGAATGAAAATATCAGAACTGGCCTAAGTATGCATGATTTACCTCAGTTTCCTCTGTCCTGCTCTTCCCTCCCTACCCATAATCACTTCTACTCTTCAGTTTTAGCTTTAAAATCTTAAGGGTGTGCAGTCGACCTGCCATCTCCATTATGTATTTCACATGATAAGGTATGGTGTACGTTGGCTGCATGCAGAAATAGGACTTTTAACTCTGATCACAAGTATTGCTGGCTCTTTCAATAATAACCCTCACAGGTTTTGTTTTTGTTTCTTTAATGAGAAGTGTCTTGAGAGAGAGTTTATTGCTAGGAAGCATTGTTGAAAGTGTTTTATTTTCAATGCTGATGTACCCTTGGTTGTACCAATGCCCATTTGCAGTAACAATGCTATTAGGATCTGGAGCCACTTACAGTTTTATTTATGGTCTTGGTTTTTGAATCACAATTAGAGTAACTTTTCCAAATGTTTGGGTTTGCAGGCGCCATCCAAATGGGTCCTTAACTTGGAAAGCTTTGATTGTGTTTAGCTTCCATTTACTGAACTACCTTAGTGGTCCATCTTATACTGGTGAGTGTTGTGGAAGCTATCCAGGGCATTAAATGCTATTGAATACTCACAAAGCATGTGCCAAGGGAGAAAAAGAAAACAATTGTTCCCTGAAATATTCAGCTTCTGATGAAAGGAATTTTTAACAGGCAGAGGTGTTCATTTCAAGAAGCGATTTCAAGCAAACTTTCTTCCTTCATAAGATCTAAGATCAATATTATATTCAGAGGGACACATGGTTCAGCAAGGCTTTGAAAGCATAAAATTAAATAGTTTGTGGTATGTTACAAGTCATCAAGATTTTAAAATAAGAAACACTTGTGTCCTATTGTTTGTACAAGCACATGCACACACACAACACTGCAACTGAGATAAAAGCTAGGCTGATGGTTCCAAAAATAAGGCGTAACAATGCCAAAGTAAGTGTGGCGATAAGTGCCGTGATCTTAAATTTACTTCTTCTAGGAACAGACTGAGCTTTCTTCAAAACACCGTGTTTCAAAACAAAAGTACCTATAACCTCAAGATATAACTATTCCCCTAAGATAATATGCCAATAAGGCTCTGCTCTCACCAGTTTCATATGTCCAGAAAGCATGGTTGTATATCGCAGAGCAGAATAAAAACACAGCATCGTGAAAGCGTTCCAACAATGTGCTACAGGAATTGCAGATTATTACCTGACTTTCCATAAACAAGGTAAAAAGACAAGGTTACTTAAGATATTTTGTGGAAAGTAAGAATGTTTTACATTAGTATTTGACACAAGGGGAGGAAAAACCAGGAGCAGCCAAATTGGCTACAGTCCCTCCAGATCTCACAGTTTCTTATGAGACAGCTCTCAGCCTACCTTCCCGAAATGAAAGCCATTGTTCTGTTGCCAATGTTTGTTTATTTGAAATAACAGTAAATATAACACAAAATAATGTTCTCCTCCCCCATCTATCCCTGTGGCTCAGTTAGTAATACAGAATTGGAATATCATGTTTCCCCTCACTTTCCCTATTATTGCAATATGCTTCTACTCAGGAGACAAACGTCCAGGAGCAACTTTAGTAAAGAGTATTTTTTGACCACAAGAGGCCAAGATTGCTACAAATTCAAAGTAGATTCAGGCTGCGTCTAAGCTAGTGAACCCACAAAAACTTCAAAACTCTTGGTGCACATCCTGGCTTCCCAATAAAGATTCAGGTGTGCAACTGCTGATCCCTCATGTTTCTCCTCTGCTCTGGCATACAGATGGGGACCCATGCATGTTCTGGCTGGGTCCATATTTTGGACAGAGAGGAAAAAGTTACAACACAAGTTACAACTCATTTTGGATGTAGCTGTGAGAACCTGAGGACCAGAAACTAGACCACCTGGTACATTTCAGCTACCTGCTGACTACTTGGATGCCAGATACTGATCTGATGGTTATTACCAAGGTTGTAGGAAGCCATCTGCTCATCAGTCCCTGTGGACCTACAGTCATATTTGCCATTAAGCAAACAGTAATCTGTTGGAATGCTTAAGTTTTGTGAAAACTCTGTAATTTCTTGCTATTGGACTATTGCAAAGCTTTCAACATCTGAAAATCACATATTCAGAGGTGGTTGTGGGGTTTTCTGCCTGAGAGAAATCCAATGCAAAAACGTTATTCCTAATTAGACAAGGATACAGCTCTATAAACTGCTGAAAGTCTTGTCCAAAAGTAATACTTGCTCCACTTCTGGAGCTAGCAAGGATGTCAAGTTAAAACAGCCCAGAAGTTTGTTCAGCAACATTAAAAACAGCTGGTGCCCCTCTCACTGCCCATAGTGAATTTTACTATCACAACATTGCTAAGGTTCACCTTATGGCAGATTTATCACTGTGGTTAAGGAGCCTATGCCCAAGCCATTATTGCCACCACCTGGCATATCCCACTGGCAGCATATTACCATCAGGGATCTGCACACTCTCCCCTGTGATCATCCTGCAGTTTTCATGAAACTCAGGTCCACGGTATGTGTTCTGTCCCCACGGCTTCTGCTTCTTTTTAAAAACATCAGTCTGTCTTTGTTATTCTTCCAAGCACAAATAAAAGGAAAACCTTCATCTGATGTGTAGGAAAAAAAAAAAAAAAAAAAAAGGAAAAAAAAAAAAAGGTAGTTTTCTGTCATAACACAAGGTCAGAGCAGGTGGAAAAAAAAAAAAAAAAAAAAAGTTATACATTTCCTTGGTGCTTCACAGCATGAGTTTTTTTGGTGGTAGTGGTGGTTGTGGTAGTGGGTTTTCTTGTTGTTATAATTGTGCAGATATTACCCACAAGTATTTGGGAAAGGTACATGTGAGAAGGGATTATGCAGTCTGTGCATTTTGCTATAAGCAAATTGACTGCAGGAGTAAAGAATGATTTAGTGTCATGGTATTTGTTGCTGTTACAGTGATGTTAGTTTTGTTTTATTTAAATAGGGAAGTACACTCATAGCAGAAATAAACCTGCCTCATGCAACCAGAACTCAGAGTTCTTGTGGGAAGAAGTAAAAAGTATGTGTACATGAGTGTGTATGCGTTGTTCTCTTACCACGGGTCTCTGACAGCTCATTACCCATTTTATGGAAGGATTTCTAATGTACTTGTATGTGCCACCATCTCTGTAAGATGAGCACAGACTGCAGAAAAACTAGCATGGGCTGACCACAGCCCAGCAGTGACACATCCAGCCACCCCTACCAAAACGTTTGGGTTTAAGGAGACTGAAAGCTTAAAGCCTCCAGTGTCATTGCCCTTTCAATAGAGAGGGTGGGGATTCCACCAGGATTGACTTTTCTAATCACAGCTCATAAAGATGCATGTTGTTGTAAGGTGCAGAAATGAACAATACACATTCTGGGTGGGTGAGAGAACAGAGAGGCTTCAGACATCTCTCAGAATTAGCTGAAGTCCAATACATTCACATGAGTTTATGCCATTTTATTTTTAAAGGGATTTCATAAGTGCTCTTGGCCAGATTTTTATTCCCTCAGCTTTAGAAAGGCAACCATTCATAAACACCAGTTACGTTGACAGTGATTGATATGCATCTGTTAAAGGCTTTAGCACCATTTGATCCTTGTATCATTTTAAGATGATATAGCAGTCACAATCACTCCTATTTCACACTTGGATTATTTCTGTTAGCATCTCTAGTTAACTTCCGTGCTGACATTCAGATTTTTTTTACATACTGGAGAAATAATATAACATGTCATCTCTTGCAAATTCCTTTTACATATTTGTGCAAGTGAACTTGGAATTAAATTACAATGCTAACCTGTTAACTGGAATAGTACATCACCTGGCAGTCTGTGGGTGCTTCAAACAAGTTCTTAAAAAGATCAAAAATCACTTGACTTTATCTGTCCCGCACTTGCAAATGTCACACGCTATAAAATTCATGGGGCAAACTCACTCCTTTAAGGTTTTCAATTAGCAGCTTCTAATCTACAAATCATTTAAAAAAAAAAAAAATGAGAAGGCAAAACTTCTCCTGAAGAATTTCAGGTATGAACAGCTCAGCCGTCCCCCACCACTGCTTCTCCTTGAGCTGTCCCTAACCCCCACCACCACCAAAGGAAAGACAAAAAAAGAGAAAGAAAGAAAGAAAAGAGCGCTCAGTATTTTACATAATTTTTCTGAAAGAGCGAGGTGACATAGGGTCTATGTCACTTTGCAACTGTCTGTAACTTCAGCATAATAAACTCCGAGGGGCACAGCCCTCACCCAAACACTTAAAAACAGCTTGAAAGGGGTGCTGGTTGCCCGTTATGTTTACTCAAGCACTTGTTTAAAAACACATTTAAGGAAAATGTTTTTATTTCTCCAGATTGCATTAATTATAGCTTTGCAAACACTGCGAGCTCTGCGAGAAGGCTGAACCGAGCTATTAGCTGCAAACCTCAGGTCTTGGCTGGAGAAGTGGTTATGGCTTATTTAGCAAGCCTAATGAATTGGCTCGCCCAGCTCCGCGCAGAGCTCCATGTTTAGCACCGCGGAGCCCGGAATAGCCCGAGCCTCACGCCGCTTTGGAAGCAGAAATAAAAAGAGAAATCGCTCGACCTAAGGCGGTCCTCGCTGCAGCGTTATTCCCCGGGGGGGGGGGGATTTTAAAAAGCATCAAGGCGGGCATCACCCACCAGCTTCGCCCGGGGGCTCTGCGGAGACCCTCGACGAGGCTTGGGGGTCCCGCTGCGGGCCGGGCCGGGGGCAGCAGCCCCCCGCCGCCCTCAGGTGCGCCCCGGGGCCGGCATCCCGCGGCGGGGCGGCCTTACCGTGAGGGCGGACAGCTTCTGGGCCGGCACGGCGGGGAGCAGCTCCGGCAGCAGCAGCAGCAGCGGCACCCACATCCTGAGCGGCGGCGGCAGGGGCTGGGGCACCCTCCCGAGGACGTCGCTGCCCCGCTCTGCTCCCTTCTCAGTCGCTTTTTTTTTTTTTTTTCTCCTTTTTCTTTTTTTAGCCCCCACCCCTTGAAGTGTGGCTTGGGGCGCACGGCAGAGCGCCGGCAGTTTCGCCCTTTCTCCGTGTCCGGCGGCGCTCGGAGATGCTCCCCAGCCTCGCCCCCCTTCGCCGCCTAGCCCCGAGGGTCGCCTCCTTTCCTCTCCAGCCCCTTCTCCCCCCTCGGCGGGGGAAGAGGGAGGAAAAGCCGGGGAGGGAAGGGAAGGGAGGACCCTCCCACCCCACCCCACCGCTGTCCGCCGCCGGCGGGGGGCCGCGGGAAGGCAGAGCCGCAGCCGCGGAGCCGGGCGCTGGGCGACCTCTCCTCGCCGCTCCTTCCCTTCCCCTCTTATCCTCCCCCCTGCCCGGCCCGGCCTCCGCTTTCTCCTCCCAGACCCGCAGCTCCCCGCCGATTAACCCTCCCCGAGGCTCCCGGGGGACTCCGGATCGCCCCCCTTCCCTCCCCTTCCCTCCCCTCCCCGTGGGGCTCATCCCATTCCCCCTCCGCCTCCCCCTGCACCACCGCGTACAAACGCAGGCGGCCGCGGCCCCCCGAGCCCGGTGCACCCCACTTTGCTAGATGGGGACAGCAAGAGCCGGGAGCAGCGGGATGTGGGATGGGGTCTGGGGGCTGCCCGGGGAGCGGGCAGGGGCCAGGGACAGCCGGGAGCGGCTACAGGTTGCCTCGGGGCTGCCGCTCCGCATGCGGTACAGCGCCAGGTGAACCCTCCCTCCCGCCGGCTTTGCGCTTTTCTCGCTGATGTTTCGGGAGGCAAACGGAGGAGTTTTGTTATTTCCCCGCTGCGAACCGCCGGAGGATGTCCTCTGCTCGGAGCGCCGGAAAGAAGCCCTTCTAAGTGCATGTTTGCCACTGGAGCAGCCCCCCGCTCCTCCCCTGAGCCCCACGGCTCCCGGCCAGCCCGCAGAGATCCCCGCGGTTCAGGGGGTCCGAAGCGACCAGGGCTTTTTTATTAGGGTTGTGCTCGTCAGAAGGAGAGGACCCAAGCCTGAAAGGGCTTTGGGGAGGCTGCGAGGCAGCACGCACCCAAGTGACAATTCCCCAGACCCGACCTCAGCGGCTGGGCACACCCTGGCTGCCAGGGCTGGGCATGGAGCACGCTCCCCGGAGCGGTAGCTTCAAGCCCAGAGAGGCAGGGAGAAGTAGAAATTAATCTAAGACAGATTTGGGTGCCCTGCTTGAGACAGCCACTGCTGACTTATCTGGATCTTGCGATGTTCAGAGCATGCAGCCAACAACCCAGCCACAGATCTCAACTGGGCACCTAGAGCAGTAAAAATTTGAAGACTCCCCTTTTCTAAAGTTTGGTTTTAAACATCTTCATTGTGAACATAAAGTATGTGTGCACATGCCTGTGTGTGCTCATAATATCTCCTCGACTTTTCCATTGGAAAAAAAAAAAAAAAAAAAAAAAAAAAAAAAAAAAAAAGAAGGATAAGGAAGCTATCACAGGTGTTGTCTGGGTCAGAGCATGTTTAGGACCTTTCACTCCACCACACAGACCCCCATCAGTCTCCAGCTAGCAGCATCCCCCATGGACACAGCAGATTGACATTTGCTGCAGTGGGCAAAACAGGACATTTTTTCCAGCAAGGACTCTGCAGCCATTTCCTCACAGCTGGGAGGTGGTGAACCTTCGCAATGTCAATGCCCATCAGAACCAGAAGATTTTATCCTCATGACCATGCCTCCAGCCATCCATGCTTGTGTCCCCTCCAGCTATACCCTGATTAAGTGTTACTTCTTCTATCCCTCAGAGTTATTCTCCGTGTGGACCTAGTCCCACTCCCCTGTCATCAAGCCTCTCGTTGCCTTGTCATTGCAGTCATCATCTTCCCAGTCCTCTTCCTTCCTTCTCCACCAGTCCATCCCAGTCCGTCTCCCTGTCCCGACCCAGGCCTCCTTCATCACCAAGCAGCCCTACAGCCCCGTGGCTGCCTTTCCACCTGCCATGCTCTTTGGAGCTTGCTAACTCCACAGCCCCTTTGTCTTCAGTTCAGGGTCCTTCTGTGCACTGCTGCTGTTCAGCCAGGCAAAGGCAATATGCAGCAGTCAGTCCCTCAACTAAACAGCACGGCAGTTTGGATTTGGCATTGCAGGAAAAATCCAAGCTCAGAATAGATGAGAAATTTATCTAATAAAAACAAGCTGCAGGTTTTTTAGGGTTTATGACTTCATCAGATTTGAGTGGATTTCCAGAGGTGACAGTAGCCAGGAGACCAAAATGAGAAGTCTGAAGTCCAGAAACTGGTGGCATTATGGTTTCAAAATAAAGACCCCTTGCCAATATATGCATTATTATTTTGTCTACTGTCATTTCCCCCGTTTCTTTTGAGAAAGATATTTGTCTATTCGGCCTAAAATTTCTTCTTCCCTTTCTTTGCCCCCCATCCCAGAAGATAATTCAGCCCAACGAAAATATTTTTAAAGGAAAATGTGAGACCAAGTGATAAAAATACTGTCAAGGATCAAGCAACTGAAAATAGTGTTTTATAATGTAAAAGGCAGAGTGATTTTAACAGGCAGAGCTACCAGCCACCACCATGGTGGTAAGAAAACTACCTGCCTCCAAAAACTTGCAGTCAGATTAGATGAGAGTACAAAAAGGGAAATAAATGTTATTCCTTGTTAAAGGTGGGGGAAAGACTATAAGACAGGCACATCAGTATTCTTCACAGGTGTTGTTCTCCCATTTAAAAAGGGGTCATATCGCCAGAAGAATGCATGGGTCCCCTTTCCATGGATATCACTGAAAGGAAATTTATGTTTTCCACTTCTTGCTCTAGTTTGTCAGTGGTGGTTTTATCCTGAACACAGCCTTCTCCCACAATGTTTGAGTCATGTCATGGTGAATTTTGACTCAGCCACCTCTTCATCCATGCCAGCACCATGTCCAGATTTATTTGTACTACATCAGGAATTGTACCCAAGTACAGTTGAAGTACAATCTGAAGTCCTATGTGGGTTCTTTCATAATAAGACCCAAATTTTCTCCTCTTTCCTCAGTCTCTCCAGAACTGTGTGCTCAGGAAGTTGTAGAAAGCAACTCAAGTTGCTTAAATGAGTGAACTTCACAGAGCAATCCTGTACAGTTTTACAGCAATGGTTAGAATTATACAGGAAACACTTGATACAACTTACTGGAGCATGAGAGCTTTCCTCTAATACCTTTAATTAGGTCAGAAAATGCAAAAGGAAATTATACCTCATCTATAGAATTGTTCAGGCTGCTTTGCAATCCTGTATATAGTTGACCATTCCGTATTAAATTCAACAGAAATGTTCCAATAAGGATATTGGAAATTCTGACTTTGATAAAGGAAGAACTGTCTGGCTCCTAAGTATCAAGACTACAGAAAATAAACCCTCTTAAGTAAGTTTCAGTGCAGCGCTTGTGCCTGCAGGGATGGGCCACTAGATCCAAGCAGAGATGTGTTCCTTGGCTGGGGTACGTAAGGGCTCAGGAGTCTGCTTCCCATTGCAGGATCAGTTGGTGTTTGGCAGAAGATAGCGCAATTCTTAGAAAGAGATTTTTATTTTTTTCTCTTATGGGTCCCTGGCACTAGCTTTGAAAGAATTAGCAGGCAAACTCTGCACTCTCACCTGCTTTTCAAGTGTGCTGCTTTTCAAGCAGTGAATATATTTTGCAGCCAGTTTGAGGTATACCAAATGTTTGATTCTTTCTTTAAGTTTGGAAAAATAATGGGAGATAATACTAAAATTAAAGCAAATAGTTCTTGTAATACTTAGAGAATATACGTGCACCTATAAATGTGCAAACGAGTAGAACAGTTATTTCTATTCTGTATAGCTATGGCATACCTCTTTCTCCTAGGTTTCTACATTGCAGAATCACAGAATCATCTAGGTTGGAAGACACCTCCAAGATCACCTAGTCCAACCTCTGACCTAACACTAACAAGTCCTCCACTAAATCATATAAACATCATAAAGTCCAAGTCAGTGACAGAGACTGATAGGGACTGCAGAAGCACAAATAATAACAAAAAATGGGTAATTAACTTTTTTTGTCTGTTTGTTTGTTTTTTAATTTGTAAAGTATTATCATTAGCTTCTTATAAACAAAGGTACTTAATCAAATCCAGCTGACATCAATGGAAAGTCTCCCATGCTTTTAATATGGATATAAATGAAAAGCCCACAAACAGTGACCCCAGATTCTAGCCCTACGATATTTAGGGTATCATTATACTGTATCCACAGGGATAATTATATTCTTGACATATAATTGTTCAAAAAAAAAAATAGATATGTATGTCTAGTTTAAACGAATAATAAAACTCTCTGATGCTTTATTTCTTTGTGTTTGCTGTGAGTAGTGGAAGATAGAGTCCCAGAGTTAAGTAGGATGTTTTGAATCTTCTTTATCTAAAAAAATAAAATAAAATAAAATAAAATAAAATAAAATAAAATAAAATAAAATAAAATAAAATAAAATAAAATAAAATAAAATAAAATAAAATATTTATTCATTTCATTATTTTGAAAGTAGAAAATTATCTTTGTAAACTTTAACATGCAGTTTGTTTTAACACAGCTATGAGCAAACAGCTGATGACTGAGCTGTGCTCTGTGCCACATGAAATGTAGAGTGGAATTTTTAAAAGTGTTTATGGGAACCAGGAGCTGAGATCCTGTTTTTGAGAGCTACATAGGTGAGCCAAACCCTAATCCCAAAACACCAAGGCCCACACATTATTTGATCATTAAAAATAAAGCCATGAAACCAGCCTTTTAAAAATGGGGACAGAATGTAGGAGTAAAGTCAAAATTGTGAGTGGGTAGGAGGAATGGGCCCACATGTGACTAGTTTTGCTTGCGAAACAGATAGCTTTGAAAAGTGTCATCCTTAGGTGAGATCTTCCAGTATTAGCATGTTGCATTTTTCATGATTAGAGCTTACAGTGTGGGATTTATCACACTTTAATGAGCAGTCAGTATGAGGAAAATGACTTAAGCCTTCAAGGAAATAACAACACACACACAAAATCATGCTTTGCATCTTGTAGGGTGAGAGCAGAGCAGAGCTAGTACATTCCCCATCTCTCAGAGCCACAGTTCTGCCATGCTTCTCCCAGCTGAGCATGCTCTTCAGGCTTTTCTGAAAGATGTTGGCTGTTGTAACGCAGAGAGAGGCATTGCTGCTGACTCACTCACCTTACATTAAATCATCCCTCACAGCTCTTTGGCCAGGAGTGCTCCCCTTTCACCCAAATGTAGACCTTAGGATGGTGAGGTCAGGATCAAGAGCAAACCCTGAAAAAACAGCTCGCTCCTGTGTTAGATGAACACCTGGGATGGCAAAAAGAATGTGAGTGCTGATAGAGGGAAGAACAAAAAAAAAAATAGCCTTTTGGCAATGGTGCTGACAAACAGTCTGCTGTCCGATCATCTGGAAACAACCACGGATTCTGCACAATTCTCAGAGTCTTGGAAAAAAAACATAGTTTGGAGACTATCGGAGAGAGGAGCTCTGTCTGAGGAGGGATATATGTATCCACAATGCTTATAACTAGATTTACACCAAGAATGAAAATCATACAGAAAAAAAAAAAATGGGTATTACATGAAGTGATATACTGACGGTAAAATGCCTTCCTGAGTGCTAGTGAATAGCTGAAGCAACACAGGATGCAGTAGAAAAATGCATAAGTCACAAAATAACTTTGAAATCTTTTGGCACACAAATAAATGCACTTATCTCATATTATTCCCCTTCCTTGACCAGACTTATTTTTCTGGCTGTACCTGTTGGCTGTATGGCTCAGCATTTTGCAGAGGAAGTTCTTTCCACTCACAGATAGAAATGAAGGAATGAACAGTTTGAATTAGAAGATATAAGTCTTCCTATCAGGAATATCCTGGACAGCTGTCAGAGATATGCTACTTCACCATCCCCTATGCACTGCTTCTCAGGACAGGAAGAGTTCTACTGTGGGGATAGATGGAAATGCTTTCACAGGAAAAGTGTGGTATTTTAGCAGTGGAAATTTCGTACAGTCCTAAAAGTGGAATAAAAAGCTAGGTAAAGTGTATGAGTATTTCTTATTTCCAGTCCCCAGCATTGACATTTGTATTGTGTACCAGCTTGCTATTTCAGATTTGGAAACCCATAGTAACCCAAAACCCATTATGTTCGCCAGCCTCTCCCTCAGCCCAGTGTAAAGCAAGCTTTGTGGTCCCAAGCCAGTCTCCTGTGGGAACAAGGTGTTTGTGAAGCCTTCACCACAGCGAGCAGCCTCAGTCCAGGCACCAAAGCCTAAGTGGGCCCAGAGCCAGAGCCACACTGTCACCACTGACAGAGATCAGCCCAGGACAAGATGGAGGCGAAACCGCCTGAGAGCGCTGGGAAGCCTCCCTCACCCATTCCTGCACCTTCCCATCTGTACATAAACATGGGATTAAGGCTCCAGGCCTGCTATAGTGGCACCTTGCTCAAGGATTAATGCCTTTTAAGAAAGCAGGAAATAGGAAGCAAACAGGCAGATTGTGGCTCCCCCTCATCCCACCTCCCCTTCCTTCCTGCCCCCTCCCTATAACAGGCACACAGGGCCAAAAAGCTGTGCTGAATGGGAAAACATAGCTCATGGCTACAAACAACACTCTCATTTGCAGGGGTGAAATGATGGAAACATGATCAAGAGGGTGGGGAGGACCCTACAATCAGTGGGGAGCAGGAATGTCTCCATCACAGGCCTGTGGTCTTACAGGGACATCCCCGTAAGGCCTGTGGGGCAGCAGATCTGCAGTACATGGCCACAGACAGGTCTTGGTTGCCTTCAGGAGATAGTAGCACACTGCGATCTGTATAAGAGTGGCCATGCTTGACCTATTCAAGCTCTTTGCAGTGGGTGACAGTGGCTTTTAGTCCATTAAGAGTCATATTTTCTTACCTGTCTGAAAGAGGACAAAACTGACAAGCAAAGAGAGAAGCTCAGTTAAGCCTTCAAGGAAAACACCACAGTTTGTTAAGAATGTTTGTTTCATTTCTTTTTTATGATTTTCCTTGGCTGTTTTTTCCCAGTGGGTAAGAACAGGTACATTTTCATAGAGTGGTGGCAGTGAAACAACAGGTTATCATGGTAGTGGATATGGCTCCATTTCTGCTTTTAATCAGTTCTTTCCGTTTGGATTTACTTGGTATTTCAGAGGCTGTGATTTTCATGGGCTTCACAAAGAGCTACTTGGCTGCACCTTCTATAACCAGTTTGTTACCTTTGCTGACTACTAAACCAATTAACAATCATGTGTTTTGGAGAACATGTTGATAAGTGCCAAGGTTTCTTCAAAACCCTTAAAAAATCCTGTAACATAATGTCAAGAACTCATTTGGGCATGTGTTTCTTTACCACTTTAGAGAAAGCACAATATTATTATATTTATTTTTTTTTAAAGCAAGGCAAAAAGCAGAAGGTTTTATGGGTTTTGGCAGACTGGTCTTTGTTGCTAGCATTTCCCCTTAGGCTGAGTTAGTGGTAAGCTGCTGGCTGCCCCTGTCTCTGAGGCATGCAGAGGTAAAGAGGGTGGCAAAGAGACAAATTTACAGCAAGCACTAAGTACAAAGACATTGTGAACAATTGAATAAGGACCTGTCTGCTTAGACAAACAACTTGCCCAGGGTTTTTCAGCATGACGCTGACATGAGGCAAAAAGTTCGTTTCTCAGAGCTGAAGAAAACCTTTCTTTCTGGTTGTGGTTTTAAATCTCTGACAGGCTCCATAAACATTAATCTGTAAGGTGTTTAAAATTTTGTGCCTTAGCGAAGATTTGTGCGGGTTCTGTGGTTTGTATTTATTTCTATGGAGTGACTGTGGAATAAGAAGAAAGATTCCTGCTTTTGAAGTGTAAACACTACCCCACTTGAGAGACAGAGATATGAATTACACTAAATATTTAGCAAATGATTGGTTTCCACTGGGAGAATAAAGTATTTTGCATTGGAAGACATACAGAAAAAAAGCAGGAGAAAAATTCAGTAGTTTCATAACTATTTTTCTAAGAAAAAATGTGAAACACTATCTGTAACTGGCACTTTGTAACCCTTAGGTCATTTGGCCTTTCCTGAGCTCACAACAAGAGCTGATCAGAAATTCTTCAGGCAAATGTGACTGTGCATGTGCTTCTGTTAGAATACAGCCAATTTTTAAAAGCTGTTCTCTTCGCAGAGGCGTATCAGCTGCAAAAACATCTTCCTTGGTAAAGACTTCTTGGGCCCAAACACATGCTTCTGCTGAAAATCAGATAGAGCTCTGCCTTTGAGGCTAGCTGAAAAGCTGGTGTTTGAGCTGTCCTGAGGCACAGGAGAACCTGCTTCCAGCTCCTGTTTTGCCTGACTGACTCCCAGTTCTTCCACCTTCTATTGTAATCACCAGTTTATCAAACTGTCCTGCAGAAGCTGTGATGGATGAGTGTAGAGGGACAGAGTAAGCTTTTGGCAGGCAGTAGTGCCAGGGCTGAGGAAATGTTTATGCCAGGTGAATGTCCAAAGCAGCTGGCCAATGTGGAGTCTCCGCTTGGTTTCTCAGGAGAAGATTTTTCTGGTATTCTCTCAGGAAAAAAAAAAAAAAAAAAAAAATCCTTGCAGCTATGTTGGCAAAAAATGCTCGGGTTGCCAGGATGTGTTATTTCATCCTTGGAACCTTGGAAGCAGTGCACTGCTGGGAGTTGCACCACCCCTTAGGGGTTTATTGATATAAAAATTCCAGCATAGATATACTTGCAAACTCTTCCTAGCATATGCTATGCCTCTGGAGTGGAAAAAAAAAAAAAAAACGGGGGGCGGTATTTGAGAACATTTGGCATTAACATTTTTTTTTTGCACATTTTTACAGAAACATGGGATAAACAGTAAAAATAAGCTAGGCTAACAAGTTCTGTGCCTAAGCAAATATTATAGGGTGCTTTGTTAAACTGGGGCTGGCACTGCAGTTAGAGAAGAAAAACAAACAACAGTGTTACTTTTCTTTGAGATTTGTCGCTGGTCAACCCTATTAACTGCAACTAAAATCTAAATGTCATCTTAATAATAATAATAAAGTGATGTCCCTTAATTCTTGTAAATCATATTGAATTCAGTTGCATTCCTCTGGTGCAACTGAGAGCAGAATTTGACCAAAAAATATTAGCACTGCTCTTTTTCTCACAGGTTATGCATATTTCATGTAGAGATGTCTAACTACATATCAAATAGCTGATCATCTGCCACCTTGGCAGCCAGCATAGATCCCAAGAACAGACTTGATATGATTTATCTCAATACTGCAAATTAGAGGGAAAATATGCAAAGATAGTCTGAAAAGAGCAACGGAGGGCAGGTCTACCTTTCCAGGTGTGATTACAACATGTCTGGACTCTGCAAATGTCCCCTGGGCGGCTTGCCTCTGGTGGAGTGCCTGAGAAACCACATCTGTCCCATGGTTTGCTACATCAGTGCCTAATTCACACCATTAGGACAGCTCCAGAGAGCAGGCTTCTGCATGCAGCCAGGGCAGTGAATAGAAATATCAGCTGTCCTTGAGCCTTCAGTGGGGCACATCATTTGTGCCCCAGACATTATGAAACTGTTCCTTTCCCCCCCCTACACAGCTCTAAGATACTGCTTTTTCTCTACTGTGCCTTCCTCTGATGGGGAGTCAGGACTTGGCTTTTCTCTCCAAGATGTCTCACAACTGCAGGTGCCATTACAAATATTTTATTAGTTCATTTTCAGAAAACGAGAGTGAAAGAATTTGAGGTAGAACTGAACACTTCTGTACAAATGCTCTGGAAGGTATGTCCAGCTTGGCACTGAGCTTAGTCATCCCAGCTGGCAGGAGAGTAGAAAGTCCTTTTCTCTCTCAAAGATGAAATCTGTATGTCTGCCAACTCCCTGTAATTACAAGCCCCAAAGAGTGTCTACTCCACTGCAACTAGATATCTACAGGCTTTGGCATTTCATGTATCAATTACCACTTAGCGCTACATCACCAGACCAAGATGGGAATTTCCTTTGTGGGGAGACCTCTTTTATTAATAAAAGACAAATCACATTCATTCTCCAACATCAAGCTCAGCTGGCTCATTTCTTTTCTGTCCCCCAATACACAACTCCAGTTGAATGCTCCTGGGGAGTATCCATTCTCTTGCCTGTCTCCTTGCTCTCATTTAATTCTGCCTTCAGCACACACAGACAGCTTTTTTTTTTTTTTTTTTTTTTTTTTCCTCTGTGCAGCAAATTCCCATTCCAAAAAAATAAAGGTCCTTTCTGAACAGCCTGCTAAGGTCATTACAGGTTGAACCAAGGTTGAGGCTCCTGGGCTCTGCCATGCCTTTCCATTACTACCAACACCACAAAGTCACACCCAACCATATAGTCACAACCACCGCATGTGGCAGTGAGATTTCAGGGGGCTCCTGAATCAGAATAAAATTTGCAAAACCCGCTGAGAAGCTGTTAAGCACTCAGGTGGCTAGCCAGTGCTGAATGCTGTCCTGTCTGTGCCATGCAGCAGGTGTCAACTAAAATGGCTTCAAACTGGAGTTTCATTGACATAGATGTACAAATTGCATCAGAAAAGTGATTCACCAGGTATTATGGAAGAAGTTGGTCTTTCATGGGGCCTTATGGAAAAGTCCTTTGCTCAGAGGCTCATGAAATACGGATCATTACTGCCCTTCGTTCATTCATCTTTCTCCATTCCCTCCACTATCAGGTGTGGATCCACTGCTGGGAAGACAAATCTTTTCCTACCTGTGATTGAAATGTTATCACAGAAGACTGAGAGAGAGGAAGACTATGAAGAACATTTTTCCAGGAGCCTTGTCCCCAGGAGGAGCCACTGAACCATATAGAAGAGACTCACTAGGGGCTCTTGTAATACTGTTGGAGCAGTGACTGCTGCAGTCCATGGAAAGACTTTCTGTTGTTGTTGTTGTTGTTTACCTGGTGGGTAGAAACACTGTGGAGTAAAAAATTTCTGGAGGGCGAAGGAGAAAGAGATACACCAGGTGTTAGAAAACAGGCTGTCTGCCTCAGTCCCTACATACTCAGGGGCCTTTGTTCAGCACCTGTTCTTTAAGTTTTCTCTCAATATGAAGATAAAGGAGAGAAAAGTTATGAAACAAATATAAGAGGAGAACTGAGTCTGAGCAGAGGCTCTTTCCCTAAATATTGCTGTTCAGTGAGCAGCTGAACTTGTTTGCCTCTGGCTTCAGTTCTGCAGCTGAAAAAGCCCATGGCTCTGAGCTTCAACCACAGCTGTCCCTGCTGTTGGTATGTTCACCATGGGTCTCACCTCTTTACTGTTTCTGGTGTCTGCTGGTGACACTTACAGGGCTTTTAGAACCAAGCCTCTAGCTCTCTGTCAGCTTGGGCTGGAGTTAGACAGTGGAGCTCAGAAGAGACTTAAAGGGCTCTGAAATACAGTGATATTAGATAAATCTTGTTTCCTTATGCACAACCTAGAAATTATATTCAAATAAGCCATATGTATGGAGAAACAGCCTTCATGTGTTTGCCACTTGCCAGTTAGAAAGCTCTCTGTGCAGTGATTTATAGTTTATTGCTAACCACACTCTCATTGAGACTCAATATTATTTCACACCAGAAGGTTTTTGCAGACTTTGAAAACATTTGGTTTCGGTCTGATGGGACTTCTGAATCTTTCAGGGGGTTGCTGGATTTGTTTTTTGTTCCTTCGGTTTAGAATTACAATCTGCATCCTTTCCCTTAACCTCCCTCACCACTTGTTCTCATTATTTATGAAAATATGGATATTATTTTCCATGCTTATAAATGTTTCTTCTTCTTAAGAACCATAATCAGAAAGGATTTATCTGGCATTTGAGGAGTCAGTCTAGGTGGGGTTTGGGGCTCTGTTTGTACTGGAGCCTGAGGTCCACAGCTAATTTCAAACAGTTGAAAAATTAGAAGGAAAGTGGGGCTAAAGTTTCAGTTGGTTTATTGAAGCAATCACAGATAGGCTCAAAAAACAAGTATGGCAAATCTTTCACTTCCTTTGACTACTCAAAGACTTATTCTTGTTCATGCATACTGTCAGTATCTATCCATAAGGTTACCTATGTGGAATTGCCCAAGAAAAGAAAAGGTACAGAAAGTATTATGTTAGCAGCCTAGAATATGGCAGGACATAGAGCTGTAAGCATCTATATAATTCTATTTGGATTTTATAAATTCTATTTGGATTTGTATATAATTCTATTTGGATTGATCAAATCAATGTAATTTGCACACTGATGGGTTTCCTTAACTGTGTGAAAATGGTTACATCTGGCTAAATGCAATTATCCCCTGATCCCAAAACCCTAAGTCAAAATAACGTCACAAGATAATTGCTATTATTATGAAAACGGGATGTTTTTTAAAGGTTAAAGGTAAACACTGAGTAGAATAAGAGGAAGTTTTCTTTCAGGGAAACTTTCATCACTAGTTTCATCACTGGAATAAGTATTGTAATGTTATTTCTTTAACACATAAAAGTATTTCACTTTTTACGATATTTGTAGCCCAGTCAGTCAATCATGATAATCCACCACAAAGCTTCTCCTGGCAAGAGCTGGCAAAAATAACAATTATTCTCAGAAGCATATATTTTATATAAAGTATATTTCATATTTGGTGATAAAACTATAAAACATGACTGTTTTGAAATTACTTTTTATTGTTGTTGTTATTTTAAACCAAGAATCCCCCAGGAAATTTCAGTGGAATTGAAAAATTCCCAGCAAAATGTTTGATTTGGTCAAAAAGCTTCTTCAAGATTAGATGAAAGTATTTCAGGCAGTTCTACTGTAGACTCCAAATTGTGTCTTTAATCCAATAAAAACCTCCATTTAATGAAAGCCATCTGCAAGTCATATCGTTGTTACTCCTCACCCCATTCTTATTGTTGCTTGAAGCATCTTTCTCTTGGCAGTGTCAGCCAGTGGCCACCAGTTTCCAGTAGAAGCCTGGTAGTTCAAGCATCAGTCTGGCAATTAGGACATCGTGGTTTTTGCTACCTCTCACATTCACTCGTGCTGCAATGCTGAGCCAGTGGTGATCACTGTGCTGCTCGTTTTGCCCATCTGATAAGAGGATACTTTATCTGCCTGCCAGGTGTGTTGTAGGAACACAGCACTTAATGTTTGCAAAGAGCTGCTGCGGTACTTGAATGCAAGTCCTGCAGAAGGGCAAAGTTTCATAATGGAGTTATAGCAGATACTCAGAAACCATACCTGATATTTTTCTAGCCTAAAATATTTTATTCAGGCTTCAGTGAAATGAAATGCTGGATAAACTAGCTTGAGAAATCTCTAAGTCTTTGCTCCCACCCCTGTTCTATGTCTCACAGTCCACTTGTGCTAGGACCTTTTGATGGGATCACACTGTACTTATCAGTACATTGACCTGAATGAGAAATGATGTTGGTCAGGCAAGACTTATTTTTAGCTAGATAAGTTTCCTGCTCTGGTTTCAGCATCTCCCAGAAAAAAATCATAGCGGCTCAACTGACAGGACAGTGAATTGCAGTACACAGACAGTCCTTAAACTATTATCAGTAAACCACATCACTGAACAGCATCACAAACAAGTCCCCTCTCTGATTTAAGTGGTTCACAGTAGTACCTCCCTGCACGCTAAGAAAATGCATGAAAGATGGGAGAAAGGAATCGTAGTGTTTCCCTCTGCAGAGCTGGGGACTCAGAAACACGGAGAGCAAATGACTCACCAAAAGCGAATCAGACACTAGTTGGAGAGCAAATAATGAATGCAAGTGTCTTGTATCTCAATTAGAAAGCCCATTTTCTTCCTGTCTTGCATTTTAGATAGCTTTCCAATTGTTTTCACTCTTTCCACATCTAAAGCATAGCTTTGACTCAGTTCTGATTGAAATTTCCTGTAACTGAGATACTGCAGGTAGCATCTGGGGAGCAAAGACTAGGGAGCAAGCTGCAGTTTTACAAAACGGGGGAGATGTGTATGGCACAGGAGTTCAGGAACTAAACCAGGGCAGTTTGCTTGGAAAGTAATTCATTTTTGTATGCACTTAAACTCCCACAAAGAGAAGAGGGGGGTCTTTGAAATAATTATCATCATATATATTGCTGTTATTACAACATGCTCATATAAAAACAAACTATGAGAAGAGTATAGAGTAGACTCCTAGTGAGAATGTCATTATTGTGGCAGTTTGTGAAGGCAGCTTCGGATGTGTCCCTGAGGGTCACTCTGGATGAGTGAGGATGTGGGCTGCATGCCTGGCTGTCACAGTACTTTTTAAAGATCCTTCTCCAAAAAGTTCAAAAGAAAAAGTTCTTCAGTTGCTGGAGATCTGAAGGGATGGACCTTATCTTTCAGTCTCCTGTGTTTCTTTCTTTTTTCTTTTTCTTTTTTCTTTTTTTTTTTTTTTTCTCAATTGTTGTTTTTGAATATATATTTTAATTTTTCTTTTAATTCTGTAGATATCCATATTTTTGAAGAGGTGACACTAGGGTAACTTTTGTGTGTTTTAGTCTTCATGCATAGTTGTCTCCCTCTCAGCAGCATTTTCCAAGAGTTTGAAACAGAGGAGGACTGGTGTGGCAGAACCATAAAGCAGCTCCCTGAAAACAGTTACAGAGAGACAAATGCCAAATCCTTCATCATCACTGCAACATGCTGTTGAGCAGGAGGTGTACCTCTTCTTGGGAAGGGGAGTGTTTTGCCTTGACATCAAAATGACAGCTCTAATTACCCCATACATTTGTGATTTGCTTTGGAAACTTATTTTGACGCACGCAGAGCTAGAAATTGGAATAGCTTAAGGGAGAAAGGAAACCTGTCACAGATGTGAGTGGCAGAGCAAGAACAAAAGGTTGTGCATTTCCTCTCTGCCACCACAGCTCTCTGGGTTGCCATCTTTTTACACAGCAAACCAGGAAAGGAAAATTCCTGAAAGCAAAGCTTTGTCGTATCAACAGTGATAACATCTGACAAACTGTACAGATCTTCCCCCCTCCTTTCTCCTCTCTTTTGCAAAGGCTGGGGCTAGGCCAGCAATAGAGTAGCAGGTCACTGACCTATTAGCCTCTGCGATCGTTTTACCCCAGGCCCTGAATGATGTCTGCAGACAGGCCCATTGGGAAAGAGAGGCACTAAGGTCACCACCTCCCCACTTCCTTTTCACTGCTATGTCTGCAGCAGCTTCTCCAGGCTTGACTTCTGCATGAGTAATTGATGTGTTGAAAGTTAAGCATGTGCTTAAGTGCTTTGCTGGAGTGGGGCCAGCATGTGCAGCACCTGGCAAGGTCTAGTCCCGGGCACAGGAGGGGCCAGATCAGAGCAGCTGTCTATATCTCCTTGTGGAGCTGCTGAGAAGGACATTCCCTGGACTTGAAAACCTTCTTCACCTTGGGTTTCTCCCTGCCAGTCCAGCCCAGGGAACTGTATGCTGCCCATAAATGTCTGCAGAAATCCAAACCCTTTTAAAATGTAAAATGATAGCTGTTTTCCCCTCTGATTTCCTAAAGAAATGAGCCATGTATCATGGTCGACATATGCTTGGGTTGTGTCTCACAGTCCTCCCGCCTCTCTGTTTTGAATCTATTAGTCAGTTTGAAGGAGGAATAACAATCTCCAGGAATATTAAGTTCCTCCAAATTTCTTTAAAGTAGATGACTAGAAAGACATGCTAAAACAAAGATCCAAAGGATTCTCCAAGTGCTGCAATCTCAGAAGCATCTTCAATGATCAGACATGTTAATTGAGCAGCCAGGCAGTATTAGCAATAGTGTGTACAGAATGACTTCTAGGTCCTGCTTGTCTTTAATCTGAGTGTGTCATATATTGACCTGATTCTATGTGCTGGGATTTCTGGGAAAGAAAACTAAAAAACTGTTACCTCCTCACTACCCCAAGTTTGCAAGAATTGGAAACACTGACCTAGGGTAGAGAGCATGTATGGTGGACCTCTTGCTCCTTTAATGTCGCGGAGTAAAAAGACAAATAATGGCATGGTCCTATTCTGGACAGCAGGGGAAAACAACACCTGGGAGGGATGTGCTTGGGTTATAAGTAAGGTTATAACTGTCCAGTGTCCTGTAAGTGTTATAGGATATACAGTACTACACAGCAATCAATAAGATAGGGGGAAAATAAATAAATAAAAAAGCAAAAGAAAAAAAAAAAAAGAGAACATTCCCAAACACACTCCATACAGCTGTTCACTAAAGGCATAAAACTGCCTAAAATCATGGCTGTGAAATGGTTAAACCAGCAGTCACAGTTACTAACCTATAGTCAGAGATTTTTGAAAGGTACTACTGGTATCAATAAGCAAAGCAAAACAAAAGGAAAATAAAAGGTAAGTTCTTTCCATTTGACCAGCCCTCAGACATACTGCACAAACTGGGGTAGCTTTTTGCTTTAATCTAATCTTTTCTGAGTTTGAGTGAGAGTTATATACCTATTTTGTTTTAAGGAAACAAGCCAACTAGAAGAGTTCTTTGAGTTCTTATTTCAAAAAATTTAACATACCTTAAGTGATATGTTCAAGCACTCTCCTAGCAAAGTGAGAAACACCAAAAGGAATTCCAGAAAGACTGAAGTTACTTCTCCTGTAAACAAGAATTGAAAACACCATCACTGATCTTTAAATTAAGGAAACTGGTACACAATACAAAAACATTGCTGTTTCTGAAAAGAAAGAGAGAGAGAATATTTTCAACCTTTGTGAACAACTCAAATGCAAATTTAGTCGAAAGAAGTTTGAAGAATACTTCCAAAAAAAGTCGGAAGAAGTTTTTAGAAGTTATTCAAAACTGACAGTCAAGTACTTACCATTGTTCTTGGGTCATTCAGTGTTAGGGAGAATGATGGTTTTGCCCACCTTACAACTTACATGTAGGCTTTCTGTGGAAGTACAGTAACCACAAATATTGCAAATGGTAAATGAAGAGTCTCAAAGGAGAAGCTTCGGCAATTTCAACATACAGTGAGTGTAGTGAGATTCAGTGCCTCTGCTGCCTCAGGTGGAACAGTACGTTACAGGCGCCCTTCCTCCTACAGCCAACAACAGCATCACAATGTTTAGATATATTTATGTGGAAGGCCAAGTGCGAGGTTTGAAGGCCCTGAAAGACTCCAGGTGCTCCTGAAGACACCGAGTGCTGTCCAAGAGCCAGTACTGTGCTTCAGCATGTGTGTAATATTCTCTACCAAACAACATAGATTCAACCACTTGGTCTGAGATAAGACAAGAGCAAAGCTTCCATTTTCTGTGGTTTGCTGAACACAAAGCACGCTTGAATTAAACTAACCTGTAGCTGCTGATTTTAACTTTAATTGTGGATGTACTGAAACAAGCAGCTATTTCTCTTTCTCTTCAAAGGGAGGCAAAAGTGGAAGCAAACACAATAGTGTTCGCTTTTAATTGTACTTTTAAATTCCTTGACTATGTACATAAGCCTGGTTCAGCCTCTGGATTCATGGCTAGGAGTCAAGGGAGGCAGAAGTCTAAGGTAGATACGGACTTGATCCAAAGTCCACTGAAGTCAATAGCAGCACTTTCACTGACCGTGGTGAATTTTAAATCATGATGCATAACTATAAATACGAAGGTTCACTTGAAGTTGACATGGGAAAATACATGTGAAGTTAGTAAATGCAAAAGGAGGAGTTGAAACAAAATCATGTTATTACAGCATGAAATATTAACAGGAACTTGTATTTTTTGAAGCAATACTTTTTTTTTTTTTTTGCTTTTTTTTTTTTTTCCCTCTGCATTGTGCTGCTCTGCAGAGCACACATGGCACACTGCTGTGATTATGTGTCCTAAGCCTCTGGTACCACTCACTGACTGATAAAGAGGTCAGAGGGGGAGTCGGGGTGATGATAGTGGAGAGAAATGTTCCAGAAGAAGTCTTACTAAGGGCTGTGAACTGTGGAAATCCACTCTCTCACTGTCACCAACTATTAGCAGGACCATTAATAACATGATGTCCAGTGTATAGGTGCATTAGCTGAAGTCTTGCTCTAGCAGTGGACCTTCTACATGAAGGATGGATGGGTGTCTTTATACTAAAGGATCACAGTAACCCTGTGCTAAATTCCCCCTTACCTTTATTCTGACTTGGAGGGAAAAGAAATACATCACACACAGTTTTCTGAAGCAATCATTCCTGAGAGGTTTTTTTAAAGTCTTCAGTGCTTACAGCAACTGCTGTACCCAGTGATTTTAACACTTCTGCTTCCAAAGCTAACATACTGAATGTACTCTATTTAAGGGCTTGTAAATACTTGTTATTAGGTTCCTTTGGTTTGAAACTGAGTCATCTAATAACATTTCCACTCTCGACTGGGTGATTTGGGTCCCTGCAGAAATTCTATAAATTGCACTTGTGCATGCAGTGGTCACTTCCGAACATGGCGGTGATATTTCACCCCAAGATTTACAAACAGGCCAATTTCCAGCTTTACAGAAGAGCACCCACTTCAGAGATATTAAAGCTTAAATCTTGTGAACTGACAACACTACAAGAGTATATTGAAGATATATAAGTATATATGGAAGGAAGATATATGAAGTATATTCAGGAGGAAAGTATTAATGTGATTTTTTTGGGGGGGAGGGGAGGGGGGTGGCAGGGGGCAGAGGGGAATTATCTGAGAATTGAAAATGATATTCACAGCAATACATACTTTATATCTTGAATTGTTAGCAAGGATGTAAAAACACTGAGTGTTAGAGGAAACACTGAAACACTTATGAATATTTTTGGAGCCCTTCCATCATGCATACATATGCATGCCTGGGGCATGTGTGAAATCTTACTGTCACTGTAGTTTCAATCTATTATAAGATCTAGGAGTATCATGTTCAGCCACGTCAGAGCACAGGGTTGGCCTCCCTTAACCTCTCTCTGCAGCTCTCCTCACAGAGCACCATGGCAAGACAAGTCAGCAGGTAGACCGAATGACCAAAAGCAGAGCCTAAAGTACAGCATGTACAACAAGTAAAGCCCTGTTGTCTCTCAGGAAGGACGAGTATTTGATGAAGATGGGAGACCTAAGACTTATTGTTAGTTTTTCTTCAGATGAGTCTTATTTGGTCTACACCCCGTGACCAAGCTCCTCAGAAGAAACCTGCCACGTGTTGCTGAGAATGGATCAAAATAAGCAAGACAAAGATAGAGAGGTCTGGTTACCTGATGGGTAGAGGACAAATAGACAGGGATATGTCTCTCAATTATGGAAAGCCACAAAGACGAATGTGTTGAATTTGCAATTTTAATCCCCCTGAATTTTAGCTTGAGTGGATAATACTGATGACAGTCTCTTTTCTTGTCAAAGTTAGCATGACAGTCTCTTCTCATTTCTTCTTTTAGAGAAGCCAGAAGAGAACTATGTCTCTTTCTATGTCTCTGCCATGCCACTTTTGCAAGATCTTCTCTTAGCAGCTGTGCTAGATGTTGTTGAAAAGGCATAAGGTTAAATACCCTACCATGTACAGTGTATGGCAGTGCTAAAGTGATGGCTGGCTGTGGGCTAGAAGGGGAATATACTTCTAGGAATGACATCTGGATTACTAATTTATGGCCAAAAAGAAGCTCCATATTTTGATTTGCCACATGATTTGCCTACCTAATTATAAATAAATAAATAAAATAAAAAATATATATTTAAAAAAAAAAAAAAAAAGGAGAAAGTTCTGTTGAACTCCAAGCTCAAGGAAAGAAGACAAATATTTTCCCTCTTATCCTGGAAAAGAAGTAGGCATTGTCTTTCAGTATGCTCTCCTTAGCCTTTGCTATTCACCCTTTGGTTCCTAAGCTTATTATAAAAGCTCAGTTCCTCTTGTGAAATTACTGTTTTATGCCCTCTCTTTGTCTGGGCCTGTGACATAGCAGAGGTCCTTTGTCGTTGACTTGCAAGCTGGCCAGATTGAAACCAAAGCACAGCTTCTGCCTTTCTAAAGCTGCTAGCTCAGGCTCTCTGGCTTGCAGAGCTGCTATTAAATAACTGTTCTTTGGGAAGTTGCTAGTCTAGTATCAATCTGGGAAAACAAACAAACAAACAAACAAACAAAAAAAAAAAAAAAAAAAAAAAAAAAAAAAAACAGAATAACAGCAAGTCCTGTGGTTGTGGAATGACATCACATGTGTTAGTGTCATGCTGGGCATGTTGAGTGGCAGCTGTGTTTCTCTTTGAGATCTTTCTTTGGCAGTCATGGGCTGATGTGCTATTGGAAATAGGATTGTTCAAGAGAAGTCTGTGGGAGTGATGCTAATGAATGATTCAGCAAGACTCAGATGTTTATAGAGTTGGCCCTGATGAAGGAGAATTTTGTTTTAGGAGAGAAGAAAAAACAAAAATGTCCATGAAGGTTATGGAAAATATATTAATGTGCCCAGATGAAGAAGAAAAGAGAGCTGAGAAGAGAGGAAATGTAGGACTGAAGCCAGAAGAAAGGAAGATGATAGGATGATATGTAATGTAACAACAGCACGAGGATTGACATAGGAACAGTGAACTTTGCTGCGAGTGAGTCAGTCAGAAGAAAGCAGTGTATCTATACTCTATAGTAATGATGTCAGAAGGAGAATTCAGCAAAATTCTCTGTGTCAAGTTTTCAAGTTGGTTGCGAGATGTGGTGTTTACTTAGGGAACTGGACCCTGAATGTAGGCATTGGCAAACTACAGCACAACTGCTTCTCCAAAATATTGTTTTAAGTTAAATTCATTTAACCATACACTCTTCTCACTTAGTAATTATGTACACATCTGTTAAATCCTAAAAAAAAAAAAAAAAAAATACACCTTTACTGTTCACCTCAGCTCACCTTTAAATGGATTTTTTTTTCCACAGCATCAACAAGGAAAAGACATCATCTAATACCAGCTGCTTGTCAAACATCTTGTTATTTGTGGCTTGTGAATAATTGCCTGTCATCTGCCAGCTTACCTCAGTTATGGTCTGGACACCTACAGAGTTGATAGATTGTCCTGTTGGCAGCCCATGTGGCATGTAACTGCCTCTCATCAGGCTTGATCGAGGAGATCTGCATTTATCAGTCTGCAGCTCTTTAACCTGCTAACACCCATTTTTAACAGGATAACTTTGTGCTTGAAGTGCCTGGGTGAAAATAGATGATGTTTCTAAACTGAACTACAGCAAATTCAGAAGGCCACCATGAGGTCACATTCTTTTCTTAGAGTGCTTTGATCCTAATACAACATCTTTGAACTCACTGTTTTTTCTCCTCTGCAAAAGTGTAGACCAGAATCACAACTTCTCTGCCTTTTCTCTCTAACATAACCTATGAACTTAGGAATTAGAAATGGAAAAGACTTTCAGGATCATAGCATAGCTGTGGTAGGAAGAGACCTGTGGATGTCTCTAGTCAAGCCCCCCTGCTCAAAGCAGGGTCAAGAGCAACACTCTCACGGCCTTGAATCTGTATCCTTTCCTTGTAAGTGCATAATCAACAACCCAGACCTTTGAGCTTCACCTGTGCACGTAACCTTTGTTGATGTATATAATCCACCCCTTTCAGTGAAAATTACTCCTGGCAGTGGGTGATTGAAGAGTACAGCTTTGAGCTCACTGCTGGCAGAAGGCATGGCAGACACCAGACTACCTCCAGAGCCACCTCTCTTTTTTTTTGCAAAAGGTCAGCAGGGATATTCTTTTTTATCTGTCATTCTTAGCAGAGACATTTCAGCATGTGTCACAAACTCATTGACAGGAGCTTTGTATACCAGTGAATTTCATTTCCTTGATTGGCTTGCCAGTATCCCAACCTGTTGATTTTCTGGGCAGGATGTGTGGCTCATCTGTTTTCTCAGGCCCTTGCCTAAGAACATGGTGGTGAACATGTCTAGTTTATCCTGGAGGGGACTCTGCACTGAGTTGACACAGTTCAACAAGACGTCTGTTTTATTAGCAAATTTCTAATGGTAGCCAAAGGCTGTCTGGACACATTTAATAAATAAAAAAGCAAATAAAAAGCCACTACATTTCATTTGAACTTAATTGGCATAGGAAGGGAGCTATGTAAGGTTTTATGGGGGGTTATTTTGACAGAAGCCATCATTTGTTAAAAGACAGAAAAAAGAGAAATAATTAAAAAAAAAAAAAAGCCAGAACTTTGTTTCTCATTCACACTGCTCTTCTAAATTACAAATCAGCAAATGATGAAATCCAGACATGAAGGGATACAAGTATTCATTGGCTCTGAATGTAAATTTGTATTTTTACTTGTCATTTTCATTTTTTCAACTCTCAATGTCTGCAATTATTTCAGAACACATTTAGATTGAAAGAGTGGAGGAGATAAAGATATTTAGGTTACAGAGGGAAAAGAATAAGGAAAAAGACGTTTAAAAAAATAAGAAATATGAGTGAACAAGGATATTTGAGGTGTTAGAGAAGTATGGATGATTTCTCCATAGGCTTGTTTGTGCTTTAGTATGCTCTGTACTTACAAATCAGTGCTCTCAAATCCACCATATCCCACTTATCTTGAATCATGTGAAAGCTGGTATCTAAAATTGATGCTGAGTAGGGAAATAGCATTTAACAGCTTCAGTCCAGCAAACCTTTTCGATATGGGGTTCTTCAGCTGAAAGAAGATGGGGACTCTGTCACTGTGTACTGAAAAGTTCATCCTGAAATAGACTGCAATTTGCAGTACACATCATCCGCTCCCCTTCTAATAAAATATGCTGTCCACATACAGTTTTTACATTTATATATACTTACATCTATATTTATAATATGGTTGCCTTTTTTTTTAATTTCTCTGCCATCATCAAAAACTTCTTTTACTCAAAAATAAAAATAAATAAATATTAAATTAAATTAAATTAAATTAAATTAAATTAAATTAAATAATAAAATACAAAAAACACTTTTTCCCTGGCAATTCCTGGGGTCCCCATGATGAAGCCTTTCCCTTGGACTGCACTGACACCTAGTGTTCGTATCCTTAAAGCAAGACTAGCCTGTGGCTTTGATTTGTGAGTTTTTGAATATTTTCTCATTAGTACGCAATGCCAAATAATGGTGCCAAGATTGTTAATGCAGTCACACCACAGTGTTTGTAGTGTTTTGGAGTTCCTTTAATGCGAACATTTGTGTGAAAGTCTGTTTTGGCAGTGTTGGGCTAAGAGGGGCCAGGGGCAACAGGAGTTTTGTCACATACCCATGATGTGAGGAAAAAAAAAAAAAAAAAAAAAAAGCATCATCTGGGTTCCTGGCTTAAGGAGGCTTTCCAACCAGTGCTGCCCAGGTCTAGACTTGCAATTAGTTGTATAAAGACCTGAATGAAGGTCATGAAGGTCTCATAATGGCCACCATGTTTCAAAGACTGCAGCATCTAAAGAAGTATCCAAGCTAATAGCATGAAATGAAGTATTTGGACTATCTCTAATGCAGTTTATAATGTAGGTTACAAGGCAGTAGCTCCAGTGGATCACCAGTGCTCAGACCATTTGCTCGCCTTCCTAATGCTGTGAGAAGGGCTGGCACATACACACTAGTTCACAACCAAAACAGGGCGCATGCTGGAGCCAGGCTTTTCAGGAGGGATTTTTTTGCCCCATGCCTTGACCACTAGCTCCATGAAGCTGTTTTATGTCTGTAAATGCCTTCGTCTCTCAACCAGCTGTTGATGGTACCATTTTCTGGTGGTAGCACTTAGTAGGACACGGATAGCTGTTGGCTCAAAGGAAGCAAAAGTGATACTAAGCCAGATGGCCATCTCTGACCATGATTACCTTCATAGAAATTGCCTTTTTCAGGGGAAAAAAAAAAATCTGAAAGGGATTTCAGCTTTCATTCTCAACAATAGTGATGCTTCTAATTGCAGTGGTTGTTGACATAAGCTAAAAATATATTTTGTGTGTATCATACAGAATCAAAAACTGGAAACCAAAGAGATGGATACACTTTTACAAAAAAAAAAAAAAAAAAAAAAAAAAAAAAAAAAAAAAGCTTTTAAGACAATCTTATCCTTTTTGAAGACAGACATGACTTACACAAATTTATGATTTCTGTGCTTAGAATTGTCAATTGCTATTTAACATCCATGAGAAGAAAATCTGATAAGGGACATGTTCCTCTACTCATTTTATTGTTCTAAAGCACAACAGTACTTCATAAGCATGCACTGTTGTTTGTAGTCTCATCCAAATTAGAAACAGTAGTTCCACAAGATGGTACTAAGGAAAATAAGAGATGGACAGGTTTACTGTTCTAGTGGCTTGGGTTCTGCTTCCCTCAGGGGTATAGAATGTTTTTGTTTCCCAAGGGCTAATTGCTTATCTTTTCTGTGCCAATCTTCCTACCCATAAACTGAGGATAATAGTGCACCCATGCTGTGAAGTTAATTACATGTAACAATATTTACAGAGCTCCATGAAATCTTCTTTGAGCACCACAGATGTTCGAATTTCTGTAGAATGCATTGCACATTTTCATATATTTGGCTGTGCTCCTTTAGATTGTCATGCTTTGGCCTCAAAGGACTTTGTTTGAGCTGTGGCAAGGAGCTGTCACACAGAATGTCTGGAGATGAAAAACAACATCCATGATGTTCTTTCTCAGCTCTTGGCTGAACAGGCAGTACAAATGGCAGGCTCCAGCTATGAGCTGCCAGCTGCCAGCCTCTGAGGGTACAAGTCTGACTTGTAGGAAACTGGTCTCACCCCCTGTATTGGGTTTACATCGCAAGAGCTTGGTAGCAGGGGGGCTGCAGGGGTGGCATCGGTGAGAAGAATCTAGAAACTGCCCCATGTCAGATCAGAGCCAGCTCCAAAAGGGACCCACTGCTGGCCAGAGCCGAGCCAGGGAGCAATGCGGTGTGGGCCTCTGGGAGAGCAGATTTAATGAAGGGAAAACAAAAACTTCTGCTCTACAGCAGCTAGGAGAGGTAAGTGAGAAATGTGAGATAAAGAGCCCTGCAGCCCTCCAGGTCAGTGCAGCAGGAGGGCAGGAGGTGCTCCAGGCAGGCAGCAGCAGTTCCCCTGCGGGCTGTGGAGAGGCCCCTCGTGGAGCAGGCTCTCCCCCTGCAGTCCATGGGTCCCCCATGGAGCAGATCTGCACGCTGCAGCCCCCCCGTGGGTGGAGGAGCCCCCGGTGGAGCAGGTGGATGTGGCCTGGAGGAGGCTGCGTCCCATGGAGAGCCCCCGCAGGAGCAGGCCCCGGGCCGGAGCTGCAGCCCGTGGAGAGGAGCCTACGCAGGAGCAGGGGGCCTGGGGGGAGCTGCTGCCCACCCGTGGGGGACCCGTGCTGGAGCAGTTTGCTCCTGGGGGATGGACCCGGTGGTACGGAGCCGTGTGGGAGCAGCTCTTGGAGAGCTGCTGTCTGTGGGCAGCCCCCACAGGCTCACTTCAGGAAGGACAGCATCCCGTGGGAGGGACCCCAAGTGGAGCAGGGGCAGAGAGTGACCGTGAGGGAGCAGCAGAGATGAAGTGCTAGGGACTGACCACAGCCCCCATTTCCCGCTCCTCTGGAAGGTGTTTATAGTTTGCTTTTAGTTTCTCACTGTTCTGGTCTGTTAGTAATAGGCAATAAATTAATTAATCACACTGCACTGAGTCTTGTTTGTCCGTGGTGATAATTGGTGAGTGATCTCCCTGTCCTTATCTCAACTCTTGAACCCTTTCCATCATATTTTCTCCCCCTTTTCCTTTGAGGAGGACTAAGAGTGGTTGTAGTGGAGTTCAGCTGCCCAGCAGGGTAAAACCACCAGCCTGCCAAGCAAACACGTGTTTTAGGTGCTTCAGAGTTACAAAGCACTGCATTTTCTGTCACTTAATGCTTTATAAGACAATCAGATGTGGCCACAATTTTTCATCACATATACCCTGAAGTATGAAACTGAAAAAATGAGACCCATCATGGCTGATATTTTATGTTTTTCATTGCTACAACAGAATCGAGAAGTATTTCTTAGTGATAATAATAGCACAGAAGAGAGTCCTCGCATTTCTTTTGGCACAGGAAATCCTACCCACATGTTGCACTGCAGTGCAGAAGACAATGGGAGAACATATCCAAAAACCTCTCCAACATTTCTTTCTGCAGAGTACCCAAAAGAGTGACTAGCTATGCTGTCTGTTCACAGCTGTTTTGGAGGAAAAAAAATGCGAATAAAGGTTATACTAAATACTTAGCGAGATTAGTAAAAATAATGCAATCTGCTACACTTGACAAACTTCAAAGGGAAAATGTTCTCTCTCTCTTTTTTTTTTTTTTTTTTTTTTTTTTTTGGGGGGGGGGGGAGAGGGGGAAGGATCTTTAAAGCTTCTTGGTTGTTTATCAAGATATATTTAACAAGTCGTTTCATAGTCAGGTGATTCTTCGACATGGAACTATATTTATCATGCCAGTTTTTATATTCTGCATTTTTAACATTTGTACGGATTACCATTGCACTACATAAAGAACAAAACTTTTGTTCACTTCAGGAGGTACCATCTGGTTTGCATTTGGTCAGGAGGATGAGGCCCAGTCTCAGTGCAGCAGTACCGAGGGAGCTGCAGAACCAGGTCTGGCAATGCCTTTCCATATGCACAACCCCACTGGCCCCAGCAGCCTCACCCAAAATGCACCTCACACCTGGGCAGGCAGGGCTCTGTGTCCCCACTCCTTTTAGCCTAGATTTGAACAGCAGTTAATAATTTTTGCCCTCTGGTGTCCCTTTTGAAATACTGCAGCAAATGATTTAAGAACGTGAGAATGTTTCTTAAAAGCATTGACAGCTGTATATGGTTATTTTGCTACTGCTGGAGCATACTGAAGGCAAAGCCTTACTGAAATCAAGGTGCAACAGCTTATTAAAGGATCTGGAGGGAAGGTAAAGAGGCCTTTACCTTTAAAGGTAAAGGCCTCTGCCTCTGCCTTTATGAAAGCAATGTAGATCCCTGAGACACAAATGAGTAGTCTGTTTCTGAGTAGAAATGGGAGTTGTATCTGCTTGATTC
Source organism: Aythya marila (assembly GCF_965140915.1). Lineage (NCBI taxonomy): Eukaryota > Metazoa > Chordata > Aves > Anseriformes > Anatidae > Aythya > Aythya marila. The sequence goes on from NC_139044.1 coordinate 44,624,770, forward strand.
ACTATTGCCTGGCTGAGCCATAGGCTAACCATTTTAATGGGCTGATTTCCCCAGCATGCTTTTGCCCCCATCACTGTCAGTGGTGGTGGGAGCTGTATATGCTCAGCATAGCTAAAAAATCTTTTGCTTCTCTGTGTTTTGTCTACCATAAGAAAGTCTTACAAGTAAACATTTAAAAACTATTTAGTAGGAAATTCTGTTTTTGTTACAGGATTTCTTGTGGCAGACATTTTAAAAAACAAAGACTCTGGAGAGGATATATTTCCCTGTGTGTTTACAATAACTTGTATAACTCTCCTGTTTAGTTTAGGGAACTTTTAGTTTCATCTCTATCAGATTCTATGAGCATTTTCTATGTTCAGTCAGTACCATCAGCTTTTAAAACTGGGATAAAACAAAAATGCCATAGTCTAAATATTCCATCCTCTTCTGCTAATAAATGGATTTATTAGTACCATAAGTGCTCTCAGCTAACAAGCTGACATAGTTATAGCACCAACAAAATGAAACCTACCTGGAAAAAATGAAGAGATAACATGAGGTATTTTAAACACTGGTATTAAAATAATATCTCAGTCGTTTTGAGTAGAGACTATGTAGTGTGGTTTCTTCCTATCTTTGGGATTGCACTGTAGGATGGCACAACAGGTTAAAACTGTCATGTGGTGTTAGGAGAGACTTCCCAGGCCCTTGACTCCAGCTAGGAGTCACACTACCATAGTACCATACAAATATTCATCCGGGTGACACCTTCAGCTGCTTAGAACTAAGCTAGCTCCAGCACAAGTGATCCCTTGCCGAACACCATTCAGTGATGTCCAGGGAGATGTATGTCCTGGGGCAAGTTATCCTACCCACTGCAAAGCAATGCTGTAGCGACAGAGATTTGCTGTATCTGATGCATCTGATCAAGTCTTTCCTCTCAGAATACACTGCCTGTAAGTTCTTATGCTGCCTCTTAGCTCCAAGTGCAGGCACACATGACAAGCAGGCTTTCAGTGGCTGCATAAAGTGTCCCTAGAGCAGACTGAAGCACAGAACTGCAGTGTCTGACAAAATTCATGTAGTCTGAAATACACTAGAAGTTTTCAAAGACAATTCACCAGAGGTGGTTTTGCAGTGGTGCAAAACTGACTGTTTCAAAACAAAGTTTCTTGAGGTAATATGTTCCAGCTGATTCTTCAGCCAAGTTTACTCGTCTCTGATTGACTGTTTGCTCCATGTGTGTGTGCATATACATTACACAGGCTGAACATTGACTTCCCCTGATCTGCTATGCAGCTGGGAGCCATCATTGACCATCTGCTGAAACCTGCAGGATATTTCACCTGTTCCCTTCTTCCTCCTAAGACGGCAGAAAACTTGGCACATTTCTAGTGGTAAACTGAAAATATCTTAGTGGCTGCTGGTGAAACAGTTGCTGGTGAAACAGTGACTCTGTGTTGCTGTAGGACAGGACCATACTGCCCAACAAGTTGAGAATAAGTACATGAATGGTAAGATTTGCTCAGAGTGATTTGTTTTCAGAGATGAATTGCAGAAAAAGCCACACAGGAACATGGAAGACAAGGATGTATAGGGGGCATAGTCCTAACATGGATGTGTAGGGGTTGTAGCCTTTATTGCTAGATGAAGCTTGGACCTCTGGTTTCATGACAGCAAACTTCCTGGAGTTCTGCCGTCTTACACATGTGAGTCCTGACTGTTTTCTCTTTCAGCTCAGCAGTTTTAACCCACTCACTTCAGAATTGATCATTCCTAATGGGATGAAGACAGAGACTGCTCTGTACCAGTGCTGGTACAGAGCAGTTTGGCACACTCCATCCCCATCTTCCTCACCTCTCCAGAATCTCAAGTAGGAGCACAGTTGCTGGAGCCCCAGTGGAGACTAAAAGGTGATTCAACCCATCTAAAATCAGACTCAACCTTTGTCACCCAGAGGGATTTATTGCTTTTAAAGAAGTGTAGAGAAGGCTTAGGATGCTGCCTCCAGTGCAGGTTACTCAGACAATCTTTAACTGGGATGAAACTGGGACTCCCATGTGGAAGTGCCCAGCACCTCTCAGCATGCCAGATGAGGAGCAGCTGAAGAAATGTTCTCGCAAACATCTATATATAAAATGTAGGCAGGCATTCATAATGTCATAGAGTTAAGTGGTTTTTAAATTATGTTTCTACGGGAAGTCACTAAACTGAGTTTCAGCACAGATAAGCTGTTAGAAATCAGCATTTCTTTCTGTTTCCCTGAATCATTTTGCACAGAGCACAGAGAATTATGCTACATTATATTAACCATTTTGTACACCATTAGCATTCAAACACCTTCCCAACAGTGTCTTAGCCTCCTGCCAACATTTCCCCTTAAGCAACCAGAAGACCCTGCTTCCCAGGTTGGCACATTTCTCCTCTGAGAAATGCCAGAAATTCCAAGCTGGGTTGCAATTACCAGAAGGGATGTTTTGAGCCATTTAGCTGCAAGAAATTCTGAGGTGAAGAAAGCATTTTAAAAGTGACAGGATAAAAATAAAATTTTAGTAAAACCAAGATTGTTCTTTTGGCCTTGTGTAGGCAGACCAGTATTAGCAAGTATTTTATGGTACTGAATGATATTCTGGAGAATCAACACTATATATTCTAGCTTTGCAAAAGGTTTGTAAAAATGATTAGTATTTTAAGCTGTTTCCATCTGGAGAGGCCCAGATGGAGACTCGTAAAGAGCCTGCATATTCCAAAAGTGCTGAGTATGAGGGAAAGATGAGATCTGACTGTGAAGTTCAAACAAGCTGTACATAGTTTCAAGAAGCCCCAGGGCTCAGAGTCTAAGACAGAAGAGTTCTTGGACATGTCTGGAAGCAGAGTTTGGGTGTCTAGAGACCTTTAAGACATAATGGAGTCATTTCACCTCTGGTGTAAGGCAGCACCTGAGCAGTGGTTTACAGGATGAAAAATGTTACATTTGTGTATTTTAAATCTTGCTTAAACTCAATTTAAGATATTAAATACTTTGTGTCCTGTAAGTCATATACAGCCTCTTCTGAAAACAAACATAAACTTCATGGAGTTAATGGAATTTCTCACCAGGAGATAAAAAATCCAAGTGATTTTTTTTTTTTTTAATATTAACTTTGTGTCATATTTATCAGCAAGCAAAATCATAAGATTTCAAGATTTCTCCTGCACTTAGAGAAGATAAACCATCTGCTTAGCCTTGGTGAGAAAACCTAGGATTAACACCATGAGGAGTGTGCAATCAGTACTGATCAGCTGACATGCTATGATTCACAACATCTTTTAAAATACGGCCCATTTTCCACAAAAATAAGTGGTGAATAACTTATTTTCAAATGAGACGTCCTCAGAGTCTCAGGAAAGCATGGGTACCCCCAGAAGGTAATATACCAAGACAGAGTTCTAACAAAAGACTAATGAACTTTCTACTGGAAGAAATCTCTTTGTGGACTAGGAAGACACCTAGACAACTAGCTTAACCTAAACACACAACTTTAGGTAGCTGAACTGAGGTAACCTGAATACCACCTTATATCATTCTGTAAATACAAACACAAGTTTTTTGCTATATACCATGAGATCTCTAAACATAATTCTGATTGATAGATATTATCAGTACCAAGAGCTAGAATAGTTTTTTTCTACAGCTACCTACAAAGAAATATCATCTTACCTTTCCAGGAAAAAAAAAAAAAAAGTTTTTTGGGGGGTTTCCTTGGATGTCTCTTTCATAGCTTTCAAACTGTTTATCTTTGTAGCTGAAGAGATTGAAACTCTCCATCACTCAAGAAGACCCAGGTAATTAATCTATCTTCCTCATTCCCAGCATCTGATATAGAAATTTCATAGAATTATATTTCTCTGTACTATTGGTAGAGGTGCCTTCTATAGGCTTTAAAGTTTTCCCCAAGTAGGCTTCCTGTGAAGTGTTTTTGTGTCCTAGCTCCACTGAGGAGATCTAAGAGGTAGAATAGGTAGGAAAGCAGTGCGTAGAGATTCCTCCTCATCCAAGGCTATTTTTGCCATACAAAACAATACACATAGGCCCCACTGCACTCACACTAGCTTCCAGACAACTCTAACAGGTTTGCTGACACAGCTTCTGAATCCATATTTGTAAGAGTGAGTGTGCTGGGAAGATATGGTGTTATGAGCAGAAAGAGCATGTCCTGGGTAACCAGCCCCAGTGGACAAAAAGATATTGAGCTAAGAAAGCAGACTGTCTAATAGCAGGGTAGCAGTTCCTACATGCCTATCTATTTCAGACACTTTGAAGAAGATGCTTTGAAGACATTTTTAATCTGAAGACCAATTTGAGACTGGTCTCATAGACGTCTCAACAAAGCTGAAATTACATTCTTGTGTTTCAACACAGCAGGGGTTTGGTGTTTCTAATCATCATTTTCCCAGATGAGTAGTGGCTGAGCTTCTGAACTTCCAGTTCCAATCTGACTTGTGTCTTTGCCTCCCATCTGAATGAGGAGTGATAGATAAAATCAGACCAGAGGCCTCGCAACCCGGACAAGGATGTGCTTTCAGAGTTGGGTACCAACTACCCAACCATTTTAGTGACAGAAAGCCTTAGAAACTTGTCATCTTGAACACTTAGAGATCTGAAACCTTGGGTAGCTCAAGGCATGGGAAACTCTATTCTTGGGATGCCAAAAAGCCTCAGAAGCCCAAGTGAATGTGTACCTTTCATGACAAGGAAAGGAAAGGAAAGGAAAGGAAAGGAAAGGAAAGGAAAGGAAAGGAAAGGAAAGGAAAGGAAAGGAAAGGAAAGGAAAGGAAAGGAAAGGAAAGGAAAGGAAAGGAAAGGAAAGGAAAGGAAAGGAAAGGAAAGGAAAGGAAAGGAAAGGAAAGGAAAGGAAAGGAAAGGAAAGGAAAGGAAAGGAAAGGAAAGGAAAGGAAAGGAAAGGAAAGGAAAGGAAAGGAAGGGAAAGGAAGGGAAAGGAAGGGAAAGGAAGGGAAAGGAAGGGAAAGGAAGGGAAAGGAAGGGAAAGGAAGGGAAAGGAAGGGAAAGGAAGGGAAAGGAAGGGAAAGGAAGGGAAAGGAAGGGAAAGGAAGGGAAAGGAAGGGAAAGGAAGGGAAAGGAAGGGAAAGGAAGGGAAAGGAAAGGAAAGGAAAGGAAAGGAAAGGAAAGGAAAGGAAAGGAAAGGAAAGGAAAGGAAAGGAAAGGAAAGGAAAGGAAAGGAAAGGAAAGGAAAGGAAAGGAAAGGAAAGGAAAGGAAAGGAAAGAAAAGAAAAGAAAAGAAAAGAAAAGAAAAGAAAAGAAAAGAAAAGAAAAGAAAAGAAAACAAGAACCTTGGCTTCATTATAGTACACTATATAAGTAATGAGGAGTGAGAGGCACATGGAGTTTAGGGAACCTTGTTTTCCCTGCAGTCCCAGGTTGGCTGATGGTGAGCAGCATGTCTGCAAGGCTGGAGATATCTGAAGTTCTCTGCTGGAACTACCACACTTCTAATCCCTAAAGTTCTTCATGAGTCTGGGGCAAAGTACCACAGTGAAGGTCAGGCAAAAGTGAGATTAACCTGTTTGATATAATTTAGTAATTTGAATGACACAGAAATCACCAAATGTAGTTTGCACTAAAGACCCAATAGAGATTTCTCTTCTCCTTCTCCCTTCTACCCAATGTATGAAAAAAGAAGACAAAAAAAAAAAAAAAGAAAAAAAAAAGTTATTTAAAATCAATGTATTTCATTTCAGGAAAATTAAGATTGCCATTGAAAAGAGCTCTACCCCACCTAAACTATTATGTATGTGGTTGGTATCACATTTACACTAGCTAAGCTTCTCAGCTAAACTCTGTGTACTTTGTGATATGTGGAAATAATCTGACAGTGTGTGAAGAACTTACTTTTCAAATGTAAGCTTAGTTAAACATTTTGGCCTAATATATAATATATAACATTTCATGTTACTGCAATGCAGTTTTCAATTCCATTTATAGAATTTATATGTTACAGTTAACTCCTCAGTTCAGTCCTGGGCAGTTTAAAGTCCATGACAACATATTGGGCCTTTTTTTTTTTTAATTTTGAATTTATTCATTCATGGCCAACATTGTCCAGACAACTTAAGAACAAAAGCAAACCTCTAAGAGCAGTCCTGATTTTGCTGAAGACTGGAGATTTACACCTCTGTGCAGACATGTGGACTTTGGCTGCTGGGGATCATTATGGACAGCACTGGACCTATGCCTTGTTCATACAAGCTGCTTGTGTTTGTGAAGCCTAGCTTCTTTAGCACATTTTTCTTCACAGCTGGCAGAAGTCCTCCTGTGCAAAAGGATTGCACTAGAACCATTTCATATTCAAACTCATTTTTTAGTCCTTCAAAATATATTTCAATGTATATGGTAAGAGATTCTGACACAATATTTTCCAAGAAGAAAAGGGCTTTTTGACTGAATAGAAAATTTTATGCGAAATGTTCCAGTTCTTTTCCAAAACTGGGTTTTGGTATTTCAGGTTTCAATAGAAGCCAGCAACCATACTGCATAAACATACAGCTAAAATAACAGTCTTTTAATTCCACTTGCAGGATCAGCAATTTCCTTACCATTTCTATCTTGAAGAGTCATTGAATTGATCTTAAGGGGTCATTATGACCTGTTATACCTAATTTCACTGATACACTGACTGAAAGGTGAAATATGTTTTACTTTAAATAGCATTAACTTCAGCTCCTTTGATTCCTCATGCCTTATTGACTTTAGACATTCATCACTGAAATACTTGTTTCATTCAGCTGCAGAGAGAATTCCCATGCCACTGCCAAGGAGAAAAAAAGTATTCAGCAATAGTGAAAGTAAAGGTGCATTATGTTAAGCAGAAAGCATTTCTTTTTCACCACTACCTTCCTTTCATGACTTCAGGTTTATATTTAATAGGGACCTGGACTGTGACTCAATGACAAAGAGACAGAAGACCACTGAAGCGTAATGTCCAAGCATTCATCTGGGGTGAATAACAAAATTCTGAATTGTTTCCAGCTCCTTAGCTGCATTTAGTTTTCTTTACTGACTATGGCAGAATAAGATGGAAGAAAGATTTTCTATATAGCACGGAGATACTCAGAGAGTTTTATTAGATTTAAATTTTGGAAGATTTTGATTCTGCAAGTGTTTTGTCATGCATGCATGTGGTAATTAAAGCCATTTATATCCATAAATACATGTTCTGTCAGAACCTTTGCTATCTCTATTTTTGAAAATAATATGAGCTTTTTCATAACAGTCTGTCTCACTGACACATTATCCCTTTTTTCTCCTCCAAAAAACATGAGTCAACAATTTTGCCACTCCATTTTACAAACGATTAGTACTCGACATGCCTCGCATTTGAATTGTTTTACAAATAGCAACAACCTTTCTTCAAATCTGAATAGGTATTCAAATCCGGATAGGTATGTTCTCCATATTACAAGGAAAGAAAATAAATGCAACTGTCCAACTCATAAACCAGTTTTAAATGGCCATTTTTTCCCTTTTAATACCACAACTTTAATGTCCTTTTACTGAATCATACACAGCTAGCATTTTTTCTCCCAATATAAGCAAGTCTTCAGGCAATTGCACCAGTGTGATTGCTATGTTGTGCTTTGTCCAGATTATAAAAAAATATATCAGCAATAAATAAAAGCTAGAAAACACTGCCCAACAAAATGTCTAAGGACTATGTCCAGCCTATCCTGATGTTTCAGTCCAGCCTTCCCTGCTTCTTGATAGCAAAGGTATACATTCATTATTTGTCAAATTATAAATGAGTTTCTAGTTAAAAAAAAAAAAAATGCAATAAACCTTAAATTATTATTGCCATACTTAGGGCTAAAGCTCCCTTTACAGAAACACACCCAGTTCCCCTCCCCACCCTCAGGCTAAGAGGCTATAACTTCTAGCAGATCTACAACTGGCCAGCACAGTTGCCACTCTCCAGGTATCAGGCAGAAGGATGCTGTCAGTGCACACACAGTGTGTTGTGTCAGCCCTTTTCCCTTTCAATGGTGGGGCAATGTTGCCGCTTTGCCTTTCTGTGCCTGCTCTGTTCCATTTGAAGGATAGCCCTGAGCTGGGAAAGCTGTCTGGAGCGTGCATGACCCAGCAGGCAGGGAGCCTGCGGTGGGTAAAAATTCAAGGAGATGCCTGAAAGCACCAGCAAATGACCAAGCCAAGCTACTGAATCAACAGAAAAATTGTTTCTTACAGACCCAGAGGCACTGGGGTTGAGGTTGCACAAGACAGCTGGGACAATCCAACAGCTTGCTGCCACCAAAAGTGAGTATTTTATGTGCTGCTTCAAAAAGCTGTGAGTGTCAGTCAAGCTCTAGTTGAGCTAGGGCAAAAGGATCAGGCAAGTACAGTCAGAACAAAGAAGTAAGCCTAGCCTTTGGGGCAACCACTAGCTCAAATTTCTCAGGAATATTCAGCCTGTGATGAGCCTGCTGCAACCTAAAATCCACTAGATGTTGCTGGACTGAGACAAAGAAAAAATGTGAGAAGAAAGGTTGTTTGCTTTAAAGGTCTGTCATATTACTCTGTTCTCAATCAGAACATCAGTTTCTGTATTTTAAAAGTTGATTGTCCTCGTTTAGGTATACTTAAGCATAGCCTTTAGAAGTTCACAGCCTTTTGTGTGATTCCAATGTGTTCACTGTACTGGAAAGATCAAGTCTGGTTCACCTCTAAGCTTTGGACAACACAAGGTCCTTAGACAGATCATAAAATCATAGAATCACAGAATTGTTAAGATTGAAAGGAATCTTAAAGATCATCCAGTTCTAACCCCCCTACCATGGGCAGGGATGCCACGCACAAATTCAGGTGGCCAAAGGCCACATCCAACCTGGCCTTGAACACCTCCAGGGACGGGGAATCCAACAAACAAACAAACAAAACAAAACAAGATCCTAAGGTGCATTTCTTTGATATTTTCAGCATTTTTTTCCCCATTTCTGGTCAGGCTTTCCCCTTGTGGACAGTCTCCTTGCAGACACTGAAATGCACACTGCTTTATCTTATCTAGCTGGCTTTTCATGTTACCACTTCAGGAAATAGTAAAGGACATGTATTAAAGAGTAGAAAAAAAGCATTGCTGATCTAAAATAATTTTGCTAGGAGACTTGTCTCTTTTCATCCATGGAAGCCCAGACTTAGATGAAGTTCTGTTCTTTTGGGAATGAAAACCTACAAACACAGAGTCATCAGGTTCAACAAACAAGTCTCTTTGTACAGGGCGATTTCACGTTTTGCAGAGAAGTTCAGAAACTCTGACTGAGAAGTGGCCTGTGAATAGCCACTGGAGCACTCTTGTCAGCAAGGGTTTGAAAGTTGTGCTTACTTTAGATGTCTTTTCCTTGGCTGAATTACAACCTGGGTGGATTTCGGCTCTGACTGCCATTAATACATCTGTCTAAGTTTCCCATAATGTAGAGATCTTAGAGCCCTCTGATTAAGGGAGATTGTTTTTCTACTGCATACAGGGACGTGATCTTTCTGCGGAGCTGGAAGTGCAACATGAACTGTTGCTGCAGCTTGAAGATGATAAACAGAAGCTGCAAGAGCAGGTGGCTTCCCTTGAGCTTCAGTTAGAGACTGCTAGGGTGGTTGAGAGAATACGCCATCAAAGATGGAGTAAAGAGAGAACCCAAGAAATGAGACAGAAGCAAGAACTCAGTCATCTTTTTCCGGTAAATTCATGTACTGTTTGGATCTGTATCAACATTGCATTCATTTGTTGTTGGGGTCATTGTTGTTAGGTATTTTATTTTAGGCGGCTAGTTCTCATTGGTAATGCAGTAACTTTGGCTTCCCTATAGGGAAGCTAGAGAGCTGAAAATAGGTGCATGAAAGTGCCTCCGGGTGCGTCGCATGATCTGTGTGCATGAGAAATATGCTGCCTTCTCCTCACCCCCTTCAATACAGAGATGGGAAAGTCTGTTCATACTAGCTTTCACCTAAAAATAAGAGGAAGAACAGTGTTTTTTCTGAAGTAAAATAAAGGAAAAACATTTAGTTGTTTCTGATGCTTCCTTCACTGAGTGGGGCTGTCTTTTTTCCATTGGGTATGGGAACTGGCTGTGTGGCGTGGACATGTTGGGGCGGCAATGCCGTTCTCTTCCTGGTTCTTGAAGTTGCATTATATCTTTCAGATGCCGGCAGTCTCTCAAGCCAAATCAGAGCAAATCAACATCCAAGAAATGGCTGTTAGAAAGTATCGGGAACAGCAAATCGCAGCTCTGAAATCAGAAGTGCAGAGAACACAAAGCTTGCAGCAGGAGACTCTGCTGCAACTAGCACGTGTAGAAGCAAAACTAGACAGGTCAGACCAACAGTATTTGATGCAGAAGGACATTAGAAGATGCCTCACAAATAAGTTCAATAGGTGAGTACGAACATTTTGTTTGTTTGTTCATTTTTGTTTCAATCTTAAACTATACGATATTGCTCTCTTCACTGCTATTCCATCCAACATCCCTGTTTTGGATCCAGTCCGCACGCTGGATGCACAGCAGTTCAAGCATGCTTCTGTTGTTTTCCCAGAGCTAATAATTTGCTGGCAGATGTCAGTGCTGAAAGGCCTCAAGAGCACCTGCCAAGCAACTCCTCACTTGCAAGGCCAGCTCTGAGAAACACCTTGAAAACAGGAGAAGACTTATTGGGCACAGGTAAGCAGCTTTACCTTCCATTCTTCAACAGCCAAGTCTTTCAGAGATGGGATTATTGGTTGGCTGCAGGCTCCAGAATTTCCATCACAGGCTTTAAAAAGGCCTGATGGTCAAACATGAAAAATCTCGCTTTGTGTGTGTCCCTATCATCCTTTGTTTCCCTTTAGTTGGCTTCACATCTCTCCAGATCTTTGCACTCTCCTGTCACACTACAGACTTTTCCACTGATTTCTTACACTTGCTCTGCTCTCGAACTAACATCAGACCCCTTTTTTTTCTCTTCCAGTCACCAGCGAGCGTCAACTCAGATCTGCTGGGACTTCTCAGATAACTCCTGGCAGATCTTTCAAAGTAAACCAAGTCCAGGTTGCCCCCTTCAACACAACACAGTTATACCCCAATGATTTGAATCAAGAATTTTTAAACTGAAAAAAAAGCCCTCGTGACTGTTTGTGATTTTTTTTTTTAACCCAGCCTGCCCGGTTTTCCCATTGCTGTGCCTTCCTGAGCAATAACAGCATATTTCTCTTCAAGGTTTAGTGGCTGGAGAAAGTTAAGGCATTGGAAAGCTCCTGTCCTCTTCCTCCACACTGAGGGCTAGATACAGACAGGAGAGCTCTGAGGTTCCACGTGGTTGTCAAAAGGACAAGACACCCTATGGGATGGAGGGTTCCCGCCTGCCTTGGAGGGCTCAGGGCACTTCCCATCTCTCTGGATCCAGGTCACTCTGAATCCCCTCTGGTTGGTGAGACATCCCTTCAAGGCGTGTGGGGCACACTCCTGGAGGACCAGGAGACCATGACCGATGCTAGTGTCATTTGCCTCCAGCACCAGTGCAGAGAGACAGATGGAGACGCAATATCCCCCAAAATGCTGAGACAGTTCCAGGCCGTGCTGGGCCTGCGAGGGGCCTGGTGTGGGCAGAAGGAGACTTGCTGGAAGCTGTGCAACACCTTCTGCCTGAGAAAGCCCCAGGACAAATTGCTGAGGACGCGGGGACATTTTTCACTGCTCTGAACGTTCCCCTGACACATTGTGCTCAGTGGGACACCAGCCCCCTGGCAGCTGGGGCTGGTCCATGCTGCAGGGAGACGGTAGGCCCATCTGGTGGCTGGGGGTAGCACGCTGTGTTGGGAGGCTGGACATTGCCTGCCAGGGCCCTGGGGGGCTGTGAAGGCTCCTGGGACTCTCCTTGCCTCCAACTGGGCTGCAGAGGTGCCATCAAGGCAGCTGGCTCCAGCGCCCTTGCTTACGGGTGAGAGTACAAAATGAGGAGGTTTTGTGGCTGCATGGTCACCGGCTGCTCCCCACAGCCCTGCTCAGCCCCATGCACTGCTGGGGACGTTCCTGTCCCTGCAGGCAGGCCTGTGCAGTTCCCTAGTGTGCAGCGGCTGTCAGGCTTGGCCCCAATGCCACAGGCCTCCGCAAGGCTGTTCTCCCAGGGCTTCCTTCTCAGGGCTTCTCAGACCTACAGGTGCTGTGGGCTCTTGCAGCCATCACAGCTCTGTGGATGCTGACATGTCCACAGGGACACTCCTCAGCCACACAGTGCCATGGGCCAGGCCCTCACCCCGCCACCTGCTGCCGGGCTGGGGGCAGATCTGTAGAAAGCCCAGGCCTGGCCCTTGGGGAGGGTCCCTGGGGGCTCTCCCCGGCACTAAGGCAGCGTGACCCTGCCCAGGCTGCTGCACCCGGCAGAGGGGTCTTGGCCCCAGCCTCGGCTGGAAGGGTTGGAACGGTTTCAACGGATACAGGCCTGGCTGGGGGGCTGCCCTCCTCAGAGGGCTTGGGCAACTCCACGTCATCCCTCCTGAGCTTCCTCTTCTCCAGGCTGAACAGCCCCAGCTCTCACAGCCTCTCCGGGCAGGAGAGGTGCTCCTGCAGCATCTCGGTGGCTCTGCCTTGGACTCCTTCAGTCTCTCCATGTCTCTCTCATGCTGGGGGGGCCAGAACTGGGCACTGTGCTCTAGGTGCGGTTTGCCCAGTGCTGCCTAGAAGAGAAAGTTCACCTCTTTTGGCCTGCTGGCAGCAGAAAGGTTCATGAACATCCCAAATCACACTCTGAGTGTCCAGTAGCCTCAGAGAGACACGGTCTGGGTGTCCAGACGCCCTCCTTTATGTCTCCAGGAACAATATGGAGTCCTCCAATCATGCGTCCTGTCTGCCTGCTGGCTGTCTCAGGGCAGGCAGGGAGTGGCTCCATGAGTCTTCCTGCCTCCCTCCTTCTGTCAAACTGCCATACTGCACCCAGTCGCTGTTCCTGGCTGCTCACGCTCCTCGGGGGCTTCCTTGGACACGTGGGGGAGGCGGCTGCTGCCCCTTTCAACACAACACAGTTGTACCACAATGCTTTGAATAAAAATCTTTAAACCCAAACAAGCACGCGTGACAGTTTGTGAAAATTGTTTACCACGGTGTTTGTCCCGTCCTCACAGCCCTAAGGATCTTTAAATCCACCATTTTTTGGTCACCACAGGCAAGCCAGCATTTGACCTTCACATTCCCAATAAGCCCGTCCTCGTTCCTGAGAAGGAGGCTCAGCAGAGCACTTCTCCTTGTCTCCTGTATCACTTGGATGAAGAAGTTATCAGTGCATTCCAGGAGCCTCATGGATTGCTCATCTGCGAGGTCGAGCAGGGACCTGTTTCCACTCCTCTTTACCTCCAAGGAACCCTCCCTCTGCCCGACAGCGACAGGGCAGGGGGTCCACCACTATTTGGGGTTTCTCATCCCCGTGCCTTCCCTTCAGGCCTGGCAGGGAGTTGCTCCACCAGTCTATCTCCCGCTCGCACTCCCTAATAGCCCTCAACCTCTCCACCCCCTCCTTGAGTTCTGCCACCATGCGGACCATGTCATCCACCTGCTCGCACCTCACGCACACAGTTACTCTGCCTCCCTCCGATGGCATCAACAGGCTCAGACACTGCCCGCATCCAGTGACCTGAACTGCCTCATTTTTGGACGGGCTGTCGGTCTGGGTGTATGCCGTCTTCCTGGAGAGAGCACCGTGCCAAGATACTACCTTGTGACAAGATACTATGCAGCATGCTCTGCACAGCTGCAGCAAGGACATTTGCACCAGCCAGGAGGGTGTGGAAACCAAGCCTAAGCAGCACAAATGCAGTTGTTGTAGAAAAGCACAGCTTTAATTAGTTTAGCTATGGGGTCATCACGGGCCTCTTTGCCCCACGCCTTCCAGTCAAGTGTCATGGTTCTTCCCACTTGCCTGTGTCCCCAGTGTGGGCAAAACACCGGACAACATGTGTTTGTTCATTACTTAAGAGGACAGGTCCGTAAGACCTCCAGAATTGTCACCCTGCAGCAAAGTGAGGACTTTGGCAAAGTGTCAAAGGCCTTTCTGGCCTCGCAGAACAAATGTCAGTACCAGGAAAGTCGTGGTGTGTCTAAACCCAAGCGGTCGTGCATTCCTCCTTGGACTTGCACCCAAATACAGGAGCTCTCTGACAGTACAGTTTTTTCTCTGGATGGTCTCTCCAAACAGCATGTGGAAGGGCTACATGAGGGCTGGTAGACAGGGCAGGAGGGAGAAACAGAATTTTATGCTGCGTGGCCACTTAGATCCACCTCTGTCCAAGACCACATTGAGAAGGCTTCTGAAGCCCTCCAAGAAGGGAGACTCCGCAGCCTGTCTGGGCAACCTGTGCCAGTGCTCATTCACCCACACAGTAAAGAAGTGCTTCCTGATGTTTAGATGGAATACCCTGTATTTCAGTTTGCAGCCATTGCCTCTTGTCCTGACATGCAGGAATGCACGGGGAGACACATCAAAAGGTTGTGAATGTCCCAGACCGTACACCGAGTCTTCAGTCATTTCAGAGAAACACAGCGTGGCTGTTGAGGTGCCTTCTTTTATGCCTCTAAGTAGCCTTGCAAGCACACGCCTGCTCTACTAAGACCATCCATCTACACCCTGCAGATGAGCACTGCACAGATGCTGGGAGAGGAGGGGATGATGATGATGGGTCTGCAGGGCATGCAGAGTGCCGGGAGTTTTGGAGCAGCGGCCTTGGGCAACCCCGTGCTTCTGGAGGCACATGAGGGGTTCCTCCTTTGGCCATGAGGCCCGTGTGAATGCAGAGAGGTTACAAACACATATCCCCCTCTGCGAGGAGAAGATGGCCACTACCGGCCCAGCCTGCTGGCACTTTAAGGTGTCAGCAAGATGTCACCAAGCCCCTGATGATGCCATAAAGAGCTCAGCGGACTTGAGGCACTTGCACAGCCCCCACGGGCACAGTGCCTTCTGGTGCTGGCAGTGCTGGCAGTGCTACTCGTTGTAGTGGTGCTGCTCTTGGCACTGGTGGTGGTTGCATTGGTGCTGCAGGTACTGGTGCTACTGCTGGTGGTGGTATTGCTGCTGCTGCTGCTGGAGGTTCAGCCAGTGGCAGTGACCTGGGCCCTGCTGCTCCCCAGGGCTCAGTTCCTCTGTTGGCCGCCTGCGCCCACAAGCATCTGCCGAGCCCAGCGGCGAGGCGAGGTGCTACAGCGCCCTCTTCTTCTGAAACATGAAGAAGATCCAGCGGCTGCTACGCAGGCTGAGGAGCGATACTAGGAATGAGGTCCGGGCACCGCACATGGACTTGCAGCACCCCATGGCTGCCTGTGGCAACTCGGCCCTAGTGCAGCTACAGGCAAAGAAGCATGGCATCACCCAGCAGGACAAGGACAACAGGTAACGGGGCAGTGCTGGGCAGGCAGGCACTCGCTGGGACATGCCTCAGCTGTGTCCCACCTCTTGTACCTATTTTTGTGCCTGTTGGTATCTGATCTCAAGGGCAGCTGCATGTGCTTAACACATACAAATCAGGGAAAATCAGCACATGCCCTGAGGACGGCGGCTGGGCTCATGATGCCTCCTTGCACACCCTGTGCTGCCCACAGACATCTCCCAGAACAACTGGGCGCCAGATCTGGACGTCATTTCTTTCCCCTGCAGCCCCTGTCTCTCTTTGCCAGTGTCCAGTGGAACCAGCAAAAAGGGTGCCTAGGTCCACTGTGGGCCGTCAGCACCTCTGGGAGTAAAGCATCCTTAGAGGGTTCTGTACAATAAATAAAATGCAAGCCAGACTTCCAGCCAAAGATGAAATGGGTTGTCAATGCCTCATCTTGCATAGCAGCCTTGCTTTGAGAAACTGCTTGCTGGTAAACCGTAGTGTACAGGAGAAAGATAATTAATTCTAGGAAGTGTGTGCTGCTCTTTCACAGTTTGCCGTCAATCTGGAAAGAGTGGCCAATGAAGGGCCATTATTAATGCCAATGGGCATCGTGTGCAACTGAACAAACATGCCTTCTTTCTTTCTGGGCACAGGTCTTGCGTGCAACCCGTGGGCTGCAGAGAGCAGGAAAATGAGAGAGAAGCTGCTCCATGCAGTGAGAAAGGGTCGCAAGCATCCGGTGCTGGCCATGGGGCAGGAGCTGCTGAAGCCGGACAACATGCATCCTCTCTGGAGAGAGCAGGTAGGACTCTCCAGCACGGAGGAGGCTATGGGCAAAAGGCCTGTCACCTGCCCTTGTGGTGGGTTGCTGTGTTCACGCTTGTGTTCAGTGGAGGAGCTGAGTGGGCCAGCACAAGACACCTGTTTGCTGCTACCCAGACACGTAGCTTGGGAGGCTGCGTGGGCACTCCTCTGTGTGCTCAGTGTCCACTCAGAGAGCCGTGGCCTGCCTCTCAGATTCCCCTTTGGAGAAAAAGCAAACTACCAGCACCACCAACAGCAACAACAAAAGGGGGACATTTATTTGTCTACTTTGATGCTAATAGCTACACCCGTAGAACTGTACACTTTCTGTGGGCAGTCTAAAGCACAGTGGAGACATGATATTTGGAAATTATTAGGTCTTGTGCTGTAGAATTCAGAAAAAAATGAACTGCTAGGCACTGTCCCTGGAAAGCAGCAGAGCTCTTTAGACAGTATTTCCCTCTTTAGACAGTCGTTCCCTTTTGTCTTGTTTCTGATCACTTGGAGTGATTTCTCTGGTGCATGAAAAAGAAGTATGCACCAGACGAAAAGAGCTTCCCAGCAGGAAGACAGATGCATTTTGAGCCTGTATTGAAATAGTCCTGTCTTCAAGATTCCATGAGCTTGGAGACACGTGTCTGTGATAAGATTTTTGCTCAAAGCATGACGATTCAGAAAGCACTGTAGGCATCAAGAAGTTGTTTTAACTCACACTGGTTCCAAAAATATGTGGTTTTAACCTAGATGAGCCTGATGTACACTCAGAGCCTGATCTACGCTCAGAGGCTGCTGTCTCTGAGTTGCCATTAGATGAAGAAGAAGCTGTCCAGCATAGTAGCGAAAGCTCTGGGAGCAAGGTATGTGAAAGCAAGGGCTTTAAATCAGCATCTTCATTTTTGGTGTATATTATGCGCTGGTGTAAAATAAGACTTTTCTGTGAATAATGCCAAATTCAGAGTTGTGTAGATGAAAACTGCTTTAGAGTCTGAAGTCAAGCTGGTGTCAGTCTTCTGGTTTTATAAAATGCTTCCATTATATCCTCTTTTGAGTGGACTTGCTTAAGTTTTGTCAATGTTTATTCCTTGACTTTGAACAGGACACAGAAAGAACAGTGGAGCCAAAGTCTGACTTGCTCGCTTTCTCCCCGAGCCTCGGAATTCATCAGACCTCCAAAAGTGCTGCTGAGCAAATGTTTCAGAGAGAGCGTGAGCAATGGCTGTGTTTGCAAGAAAAGCTCTATCGCGACATCTCTGAGATGCAAGGAAGCAACAAGAGCTTGTCTCAGCAGCTGAGCAAAGCTGAAAGAAAAGCTAGTAGGCTTGAGAAGGAAGTGGAGCAATTGAAAGAACTGCTCCAGGAGAAGACATTGTTTTTACAATCAGCAGAACGAACGATAGAGGAGGTCAGGAAGCAGGCAAAGAAATGTCGCGCTCTATGCCCTCAGGAAGCTCAATTGAAAAAAGAGGCTGCGGAGAAGGAGCAACTGCAGGAGCAACTGTCCCAGCTCCAAAAGACAAACCTTTCACTCTGTCAGCAGCTGGAAGACATGCGGAACAAGGCCATCCAAGAAACAGTGAGTAATGTCTTAAAATGCAAGACTGACAAAGTGGGGAAAAAAAAAAAAAAAAAAAGAAAAAAAAAAGTGAACACAGACAAAGAATAACATAAAGGGGAGCAGCTCAAATGTCAAAAAAGTCATTTGACATTTGAGAATTTAGCAGGTATAAGCTACTTGCATGGGAGGCCATCACTTGGGTTGGCTCTGTTTTCTTCCATTTCTGCTGGTACTCCAGAATGGTTTGGCAACCAGCATATCCTTGCTCCAAACTCACAGGATCACAGAATCGTTTAGGTTGGAAGAGATCACCTAGTCCAAGATCATCTAACACTAACAAGTCCTAACCTAACCTCTCACCTAACACTAACAATCCTCCACTAAACCATATCTCTAAGCTCTACATCTAAACATCTTTTAAATACCTCCAGGGATGGTGACTCAACCAGTTCCCTGAGCAGCCCAGGGCACCCAATGCCTAACAACCCTTTCCGTAAATAAGTTCTTCCTAATATGCAACTGTGCCAGGAAGCTATCTTCCATGCTCTCCAGGAACCTCCTAGACTGCTTCCTGTGAGCTGTACTGTATTTCCAGGATATGCCTGGGAAGTCAAAGTCCCCCATGAGAACAAGTGCTGGCAATTGCACGACCTCTGCCAGCTGCTTGTAGAACGCCTCATCTGTCTCCTCATCCTGGTTCGGCGGTCTATAACAGACCCCGACCAGGACGCTTGCTTGGTTGGCCTTCCCACCGATCCTAACCCATAGGGACTCAACTTTATCATTCCCAGCCTTGAGTTCCACAACATCAAGACACTCCAATATAGGGAGCCACACCACCACCCCTTCTGTGCTGCCTGCCCCTTCTGAAGAGCCTATCGCCAGTCATTGCAGCACTCCAGTCATGGAAGTGGTTGCACCACGTTTCAGTGATGGCAACCAAGTCATAGCTTGCCTGCTGCACAATGGCTTCCAGCTCCTCCTCTTTGTTGCCCATGCTGCGTGCACTAGTGCAGATGCACTTCAGTTGGGCCATTGCCTGCTCCCCCAGCCCTGACAATGTTCCCCCAGGCTCATCTCTAATGAGCCTCATTTCATCCCCATGCCCCTTCTTACCTAGTTTAAAGTCCTCTCAGTGAGCCCCGCCAGTTCCTGGGCTACGATCCATTTTCCCCTTAGAGATAGGTGGAACCCGTCTGCAGCTATCAGGCCGGGTACCAAGGAAAGCACCCCGTGGTCAAAAAAAAAAAAAAAAAAAGTGCTGGCACCAGCCTCTGAGCCACGTGTTTAACAGGTGGGCTTTCCGTGTCCTGTCTGTACCCCTCCCTGCCACCATAGGGATAGACGAAAACACCACCTGTACTCCTGCTCCCTCTACTAATCATCCCAGTCCCCTAAAGTCCCGTTTTATAGCCTTCAGGCTTCTCTCAGCAATTTCATCGCTGCCAGCCTGGACCCAGCCTGGACTCTCAAAAGAGGATCATAGTCAGAGGGGCGAACCAGGCTGGGAAGCTTTCTGTCAGCATCCCTGACACAGGCCCCAGGGAGGCAGCAGACTTCCCTATGGGTAGGGTCAGGATGACATATAGGGCCCTCTGTTCCCCTGAGAAGGGAGTCGCCTACAATGATTACTCTTCTTTCTTAAGAAAGAGGCAGTCTTGAGGTGTGGAGTCAACTTCCTTGCCCTAGGCAACCTCTTGGGTGGACTTTCATCCAGCCACGTCCTCACCCACCAGTCTCTCAAGCTCCCAGGCCTCCAACCTGTTGTATAAGGGCACCTGGGAAGGCAGGGCCAGTAGGGAGGGGGGTTGCCTGCGACGCCAAGCAGAGACCTGTTTCCACTCCTCTTTACCTCCAAGGAACCCTCCCTCTGCCCGACAGCGACAGGGCAGGGGGTCCACCACTATTTGGGGTTTCTCATCCCCGTGCCTTCCCTTCAGGCCTGGCAGGGAGTTGCTCCACCTGTCTATCTCCTGCTCACACTCCCTGATAGCCCTCAACCTCTCCACCTCCTCCTTGAGCTCTGCCACCAGTCTGACCAGGCCATCCACCTGCTCACACCTCACACACACGGTGTCGCTGCTGCCCTCAGATGGCAGCAACAGGCTCAGGCACTCCCTGCATCCAGAGACCTGAACTGCTGCATTCTTGAGCAGGCACTCAGTCTGGGTGGCCACAGACTTTCTAGAAGGAGCTTTCTGCCTAGCGCAGACCGTGCCTGGTTTAGCTATAGGTTGACAGCTGGTAGACAAGCGATTCTCCCGAGTGCGGAGGGCTGCTCTGCTCAGCCCTGTCCTGACTGATGTGCCACACCCTGTTTGCCCGTCCTGGTCAGCAGTCACCTCGGCGAGGATGAGGATCATCACGTGATTCTCCTCTACAGTTTTATTTCCCTTTGCAATTCACTTAGAAAACTGAACTAGGCATAGGAACTAGGAAGTAAAAGTAAAATACAGCCTTTAGCTTCTTACATTTTTCTTCACGCCCTCCTACCATTGTTTCTCTAGGGAGCAGTCACACAGCTGCAAGAAAAACTTGCTGATGCTTCCAGAAAGCTGTGGAAGGCAGAAACATCACTGCTTGTTTCTACGAACACATGCCGTCACCTGGAGGAAGAAAACTCGAAATTGCAAGAGGACTTGGACAAGGCTAATGCTAAGGTATACACCATCTGTGAACAGGTTATTAGAGGTGAAGCTGTTCTTTTCTTCTAAATACTGCAAGAGAAGAAATAATCTGAGAACAAATGCCAGACAGATTTGTTTGAAGATGTTAAAAGTTACATTGTCATTAACACTCATTTTCCACTACAGCAAGCTTTTATCTGAAACATCAACAAAGCCAACAGGTTTCAGTCACGCGTAGGAGGCGATACCGTGCTTCCACGGCAGAGTGGAAGCCCTACTACTACTACTAGTACTACTACTCAGTACTACTACCCTACTACTCAGGCCCTAGAGCAGTGTTCCAGTGATCTCCTTTCTCTTCTTGCGTTCTCCCCTTTTGCCTTGCAAAACAAATGGCTCTTCAGGAAGCTCATTCTGAGACTTAGGGAGAAGGCTGTGGGGTCGGGAGTAGCATCTGGAGGAGTAAGAACGAAGCAGCTTGTGCTCCTTCAAGACTCGCTGTTGTTCCAATGATCTCACCCGCTGGCTGTTCTGTGATATTGCAAGGCACGCTCTCCACAACGTCTCCGGGCTTGCTTTAGTTGCAAGTTCTTTCTCCTCTCAGTCTCGGCACAAAGATGAAGCCCTCATTCTCTGTTAGTGGAGTTCTTGAGAAACAGAAGTAACCTTTTGTTTCCTGCAGCCTGGTAAGGCATGGCTTGCTATCCCTTTAGGTAAGGATGACACAAGGCCTCGAGCCTCTTGTGTCTTCTCCCCACGCTGGGAGGACATTCTCGCACAGGTGTGTGTGAGTGAGAATCATTGTGTTTCACAGGCACGGAAGCTGTATAATGATGTAGAAGGAGTTGAGTGCCTTTGCCTTGAGGCCTTTCTAGAAAGAAAGTAAGGATGGAAACCGGAGCAGTCTTGTCAGCAAGGGTTTGAAAGTTGTGCTTACTTTAGATGTCTTTTCCTTGGCTGAATTACAACCTGGGTGGATTTCGGCTCTGACTGCCATTAATACATCTGTCTAAGTTTCCCATAATGTAGAGATCTTAGAGCCCTCTGATTAAGGGAGATTGTTTTTCTACTGCATACAGGGACGTGATCTTTCTGCGGAGCTGGAAGTGCAACATGAACTGTTGCTGCAGCTTGAAGATGATAAACAGAAGCTGCAAGAGCAGGTGGCTTCCCTTGAGCTTCAGTTAGAGACTGCTAGGGTGGTTGAGAGAATACGCCATCAAAGATGGAGTAAAGAGAGAACCCAAGAAATGAGACAGAAGCAAGAACTCAGTCATCTTTTTCCGGTAAATTCATGTACTGTTTGGATCTGTATCAACATTGCATTCATTTGTTGTTGGGGTCATTGTTGTTAGGTATTTTATTTTAGGCGGCTAGTTCTCATTGGTAATGCAGTAACTTTGGCTTCCCTATAGAGAAGCTAGAGAGCTGAAAATAGGTGCATGAAAGTGCCTCCGGGTGCGTCGCATGATCTGTGTGCATGAGAAATATGCTGCCTTCTCCTCACCCCCTTCAATACAGAGATGGGAAAGTCTGTTCATACTAGCTTTCACCTAAAAATAAGAGGAAGAACAGTGTTTTTTCTGAAGTAAAATAAAGGAAAAACATTTAGTTGTTTCTGATGCTTCCTTCACTGAGTGGGGCTGTCTTTTTTCCATTGGGTATGGGAACTGGCTGTGTGGCGTGGACATGTTGGGGCGGCAATGCCGTTCTCTTCCTGGTTCTTGAAGTTGCATTATATCTTTCAGATGCCGGCAGTCTCTCAAGCCAAATCAGAGCAAATCAACATCCAAGAAATGGCTGTTAGAAAGTATCGGGAACAGCAAATCGCAGCTGTGAAATCAGAAGTGCAGAGAACACAAAGCTTGCAGCAGGAGACTCTGCTGCAACTAGCACGTGTAGAAGCAAAACTAGACAGGTCAGACCAACAGTATTTGATGCAGAAGGACATTAGAAGATGCCTCACAAATAAGTTCAATAGGTGAGTACGAACATTTTGTTTGTTTGTTCATTTTTGTTTCAATCTTAAACTATACGATATTGCTCTCTTCACTGCTATTCCATCCAACATCCCTGTTTTGGATCCAGTCCGCACGCTGGATGCACAGCAGTTCAAGCATGCTTCTGTTGTTTTCCCAGAGCTAATAATTTGCTGGCAGATGTCAGTGCTGAAAGGCCTCAAGAGCACCTGCCAAGCAACTCCTCACTTGCAAGGCCAGCTCTGAGAAACACCTTGAAAACAGGAGAAGACTTATTGGGCACAGGTAAGCAGCTTTACCTTCCATTCTTCAACAGCCAAGTCTTTCAGAGATGGGATTATTGGTTGGCTGCAGGCTCCAGAATTTCCATCACAGGCTTTAAAAAGGCCTGATGGTCAAACATGAAAAATCTCGCTTTGTGTGTGTCCCTATCATCCTTTGTTTCCCTTTAGTTGGCTTCACATCTCTCCAGATCTTTGCACTCTCCTGTCACACTACAGACTTTTCCACTGATTTCTTACACTTGCTCTGCTCTCGAACTAACATCAGACCCCTTTTTTTTCTCTTCCAGTCACCAGCGAGCGTCAACTCAGATCTGCTGGGACTTCTCAGATAACTCCTGGCAGATCTTTCAAAGTAAACCAAGTCCAGGTTGCCCCCTTCAACACAACACAGTTATACCCCAATGATTTGAATCAAGAATTTTTAAACTGAAAAAAAAGCCCTCGTGACTGTTTGTGATTTTTTTTTTTAACCCAGCCTGCCCGGTTTTCCCATTGCTGTGCCTTCCTGAGCAATAACAGCATATTTCTCTTCAAGGTTTAGTGGCTGGAGAAAGTTAAGGCATTGGAAAGCTCCTGTCCTCTTCCTCCACACTGAGGGCTAGATACAGACAGGAGAGCTCTGAGGTTCCACGTGGTTGTCAAAAGGACAAGACACCCTATGGGATGGAGGGTTCCCGCCTGCCTTGGAGGGCTCAGGGCACTTCCCATCTCTCTGGATCCAGGTCACTCTGAATCCCCTCTGGTTGGTGAGACATCCCTTCAAGGCGTGTGGGGCACACTCCTGGAGGACCAGGAGACCATGACCGATGCTAGTGTCATTTGCCTCCAGCACCAGTGCAGAGAGACAGATGGAGACGCAATATCCCCCAAAATGCTGAGACAGTTCCAGGCCGTGCTGGGCCTGCGAGGGGCCTGGTGTGGGCAGAAGGAGACTTGCTGGAAGCTGTGCAACACCTTCTGCCTGAGAAAGCCCCAGGACAAATTGCTGAGGACGCGGGGACATTTTTCACTGCTCTGAACGTTCCCCTGACACATTGTGCTCAGTGGGACACCAGCCCCCTGGCAGCTGGGGCTGGTCCATGCTGCAGGGAGACGGTAGGCCCATCTGGTGGCTGGGGGTAGCACGCTGTGTTGGGAGGCTGGACATTGCCTGCCAGGGCCCTGGGGGGCTGTGAAGGCTCCTGGGACTCTCCTTGCCTCCAACTGGGCTGCAGAGGTGCCATCAAGGCAGCTGGCTCCAGCGCCCTTGCTTACGGGTGAGAGTACAAAATGAGGAGGTTTTGTGGCTGCATGGTCACCGGCTGCTCCCCACAGCCCTGCTCAGCCCCATGCACTGCTGGGGACGTTCCTGTCCCTGCAGGCAGGCCTGTGCAGTTCCCTAGTGTGCAGCGGCTGTCAGGCTTGGCCCCAATGCCACGGGCCTCCGCAAGGCTGTTCTCCCAGGGCTTCCTTCTCAGGGCTTCTCAGACCTACAGGTGCTGTGGGCTCTTGCAGCCATCACAGCTCTGTGGATGCTGACATGTCCACAGGGACACTCCTCAGCCACACAGTGCCATGGGCCAGGCCCTCACCCCGCCACCTGCTGCCGGGCTGGGGGCAGATCTGTAGAAAGCCCAGGCCTGGCCCTTGGGGAGGGTCCCTGGGGGCTCTCCCCGGCACTAAGGCAGCGTGACCCTGCCCAGGCTGCTGCACCCGGCAGAGGGGTCTTGGCCCCAGCCTCGGCTGGAAGGGTTGGAACGGTTTCAACGGATACAGGCCTGGCTGGGGGGCTGCCCTCCTCAGAGGGCTTGGGCAACTCCACGTCATCCCTCCTGAGCTTCCTCTTCTCCAGGCTGAACAGCCCCAGCTCTCACAGCCTCTCCGGGCAGGAGAGGTGCTCCTGCAGCATCTCGGTGGCTCTGCCTTGGACTCCTTCAGTCTCTCCATGTCTCTCTCATGCTGGGGGGGCCAGAACTGGGCACTGTGCTCTAGGTGCGGTTTGCCCAGTGCTGCCTAGAAGAGAAAGTTCACCTCTTTTGGCCTGCTGGCAGCAGAAAGGTTCATGAACATCCCAAATCACACTCTGAGTGTCCAGTAGCCTCAGAGAGACACGGTCTGGGTGTCCAGACGCCCTCCTTTATGTCTCCAGGAACAATATGGAGTCCTCCAATCATGCGTCCTGTCTGCCTGCCGGCTGTCTCAGGGCAGGCAGGGAGTGGCTCCATGAGTCTTCCTGCCTCCCTCCTTCTGTCAAACTGCCATACTGCACCCAGTCGCTGTTCCTGGCTGCTCACGCTCCTCGGGGGCTTCCTTGGACACGTGGGGGAGGCGGCTGCTGCCCCTTTCAACACAACACAGTTGTACCACAATGCTTTGAATAAAAATCTTTAAACCCAAACAAGCACGCGTGACAGTTTGTGAAAATTGTTTACCACGGTGTTTGTCCCGTCCTCACAGCCCTAAGGATCTTTAAATCCACCATTTTTTGGTCACCACAGGCAAGCCAGCATTTGACCTTCACATTCCCAATAAGCCCGTCCTCGTTCCTGAGAAGGAGGCTTAGCAGAGCACTTCTCCTTGTCTCCTGTATCACTTGGATGAAGAAGTTATCAGTGCATTCCAGGAGCCTCATGGATTGCTTATGCCCTGTTCTGCTGTCCCTCCTACAGCAGTTGCAAATGTTTCTTGCAAGTAATCACTTTGCTGTATCAGGAACGCAAATATAGAGTTACCATTCAGGGTTGCAGCCCTCTCATCTTTTCAAAACTTCCCTTCGACATCTGCTTCCCTCCTAACTCCACATCAAACAACTTCAGTCTGTTGACTATTCATAACCTAACACAGAGTCAGCCTCAGTGAACTAAAGGGGATGCCATAGTTCTGTGGAACCTCCATGTCGAAGGATTTACATTGCCCAGAGCAGTCTATCAGGCAGGGTTATGTGATGAAGGGATGGTAAGGGATAAGAAATAAATTGATTTCCAGAATCAGCCCCTGTCTGTAAGGGAAGTCTGAGTGAGAAAAAGCAGGTAACGCCTACCATGCTGAGCAGCAAGTACAGGAAGTGCAAAGGATGCAAAGGATTTCGGTCCTCCCAGGAACTTCAGTATGAAGCCAGCCAAGGTGTATGAGACAGCTTGTGGCATTCAAGACCCAAGAAGATGTAGAGCCTGTACCACACAGGATCACCTCTGGGGCCTCTGCTTATGGCCACAACCTGATGGCATTGGACTGTCTTCCTCCATACAACTCTCAACATAGACACCCTTCCAGTTAGCACCATGTGCTCTCTCTCTACAAAGTCATTTGTGGGTTCAGACCCACACCACAAATGCAAGTCAAGCCCACTGCGTCCTGGGAGGAAGGTCTATGTGGAGACTCCTCTCCCTTACCAATGAGCACTGCAGAAGCCTCCCTCACAGTCTCAGGCCATGAGGCAGCCACAACGAAACCACCAGATGGGTGCTATGATGCCCATGCACCATCTCTCTCCTGGAAGGATGTCAGGCACTCACTGAAGAAATGCGCTCATTTTATTTGCTTGTATTAAGCAACAGCCAGGCTCCAGGCACAGCACAAGCCCAAGAATTACAGCCCAAATGTTTAGAGGTGCCAGGTCAATCTCTGAGGGTTTCCTCTTTTCTCATGGTGACCGGCCACTATTGGAGAATCATTTTTGGGGAAGAACTTGCTGCTCTTCTGCTCATTTTCAGGCCTTGCAGTACACATTGTATTTAATCTTTGCTGCCAGCTTTGTTCTCCCTATGGAGTCTTCAAATTTTCGGTCCATTTCTTCATTCTGAGCTTTAGAGAAGAGGTCTCTCCAGCTTCCAACAATGCCTGTGTACAACAAGAAGCAACAAGGACTGAAGGTGGCTATTCCTGAGAGAGGATAACACAACAGTGATGCAGACTCACTGCACACAGAGGCAAGAAGCGTCTGTTTTATGCCCCTAAGAGGGCTAATTGCCTAGGAGAGGCAAGGTCACAAAAATAAGAAAATAAAGTCTGGAGCAAGACCACAGAGAGAATTGGCGCTGCCTGCACGCCTTCCCTCCCCAGAGGCATTTCCAAGGTGGTTTCATGCAGAGTTTACACTGAAAAGAGATGAACCTGTTTTTGTCACAAGGGAATATGCATTTGTGAATGCCTCCTTCTGAAAAGTCAAGTTATATGGGGAAATGGGGTGAGTGGTGGAGAGGAGATCAGTTAAATCCTTCTTCCTCCAAGGGGTTGGAATGGGAAGGGGCTAAAGCAAGCCCGTGTCCACAGCAGTCAGAAATCAGAGACTCCTGAGCACTGGGGAGCAACTGAGCTACAAGAGCCCGGCCCTGGCCCCAGGTCTATAAGTGATCACCACTATTGGCACACCTGTTGAGAGAAACCATGTTGAGACTATTTCTTATCTCCTGGTGAGGAAATAATAATGTGATGCCCAGGAGGCCAACACAGCATTGAGTATGATGTTCCTGAGACCCATTAGCACACCTCCTCCAAAAGAGAATTTGTATGAAGTGACACGTGCAGTCAGAAATGTCAAAAAGCCTACTTGAAATTCAACTCCAAAGACAGAAACAGCCTTTCTCCACGTCACACCAACCCACTGTTCTTCCCCTCCAGATCAACCATCAGCCTCATCGCACAACTCCTGGGCAAAGGCCACACCAGCAGCCACCCATAAAGACAAACCACCCAGCCCAAGCAGATTTAGTGCATAATTGCTGGTATACATGTAACCTACGTAATGGTAGCCTCCACCTGTACACCTCACTTGCCTAATTGACCAGCGTTGCCACAGGGAAAGAGAGCAACACGGAAGCAATGGCTGAGGACCATGGATAGCTGAGGCACTCCGGTATGCTACTCACAAACAGCCCCAAAATCTCACCAATGGCAGAAGCTTTCTGTACAGGATGCTACAGAAGACACCCCAACCATACCTGCCATTCACAACAAGGCTAGCAAGCTCATGGCTCAGTGACTCTCAGAAGACAACTTTAGAAGGCAGATTTTTCATTTGCAAAGACTTACCCTTACGGAAGAGGATGTCCCCAAATTTACCATGGGTTTCCTTGGATTTCTCCTTCATGGCTTGGAAACTGGTCTTCTTGGCAATTCTGTGAAAATCTTCCTCATCCAAGGAGAACTCAAAGAAGGCAGCAATCTTTTTCATTCCCAGTATTGGGTTCTGGCCAAAGGAACACAGCACAAAGGTGAAGTCAAAAGACTGGGCACCATGGCTAGGTTACAAAGCCAGCATCCAGTGATGTCACCAAGGAATTCTAAGGTCTCTCACAGAGGGGGAACCTATACGTGGTGGCCTCCGGTTCAAGGCCTTTTCTTCTCCCTAAAAGCAACTGAGTAAGATGAGACTCCCTCCACAAATAGACAAGCCTGCTCTCCTCCTAAGCCCCCATGGGCCAACCCAGGAGCAAAAGAGACTAGCTCAGGAAAGCGTGCTCTTCTAAAGGGACAGACAGGCTTGACCCAATAGTTTCTACTTCCCCATAGCCCCCACATATATAAGGACAGTTGCACAGTGCATCCATCAAGGAAGAACTGGCTGAGGTACCACACCTCTTTCAGTTCCTCATAGCTTATCATCATGATCTTCTCATGGTCAATGTATTGGTTCCATTCCACTAACTGGTCAAAGTAGGATCCCCAGGCCACTGCAAAGAAAAGAGGAATAGTTGTGCAGGATATCTGTGAAAACAGCCTTTACCAAACTAGAGGAGTCAGCCCATACAGCTATCTAAACATGGCACCAGAATGGTGAAGTGGGGACTAGGTAATGTCTATTGTTTTGGCTGAGGTCAATGAAGGATCCCGCAGTTCTTGTCACTAGGTTGCACTGAACCACCAGCTCTATTACGGGAATAGAAAGATTCAGGCTTTGCCACAATCTCTCCATTCTAAGTTAGAGACAAAAGTAACACTAGTTCTCTGTTACTCCGCTATTCATCCATAACATGGGCCCGTCTGCCCATGACTGCCTTGGGAAGATATGCTGGGGTAAGATTCCCAAGCCCAGAATCCTGTATATGCACTCTAGGTGGAAAGAAATCCCAGAAAACACAGGGAAAAGTACATTTCCCATTCATGAAAGCTGCAAAGTACTCATCCCAGGAGGCGAAGGATGGCAGCACTGGCATGTTGTTGTAGAAGTGGTAATAGGAGACGGCCGTGTCTTTGGGGTTCCGAAGTAGCACAAGGACCTGGAGGAGGAATATTCATGATTTGGTTGTGATATGGTGACTGAGCAAGACACCATCTTCTCAACACATCACAAGTCCACAAACACCCACCAGACAATGACATGCCAGTCTAATTCCTTTGGTTTAGTAAGAAGTCAGAGCCTTGGCAGACCACTTGCTGGCAGCTTCAAGGTGAAAAGAGATACCTTTTCAGTGATGCCCTTGGGACACAGCTGTGAACTAGCACCAATCCAAAGAAATGAGCTCAAGGGCTACAGACCAGAAGATTTACAAACAGGCTGTGGGTGCACCCATGCTTCTGTTTGAAGCAGTTCTCATCAATGATCATCTTATCTCCTGAGGCCCTGCTGGGCTTTCGACAAGTACTGGTCTTAGAGGCAAGTCCAAGCCTCTAAGCTTATCCAAACAGGGTAACTGCTTGCCATGCTCAGTTTTCTGACACAAAAATCTGGAAGCATTTTTCTGAGATCTTAGGGGCTACTAGCCCACCGAGAGAAATTAGAGTCAGCAGAGCTACTGCTGCCAGGAGAGGATGCTTATTCACAACTTCAGCACGCAGCACTCTGCCTCTTCACCCTTGGAAATGTGCCTATGCATTGAACAGCACAGGTGAAAGTGCAAAAAGACATCTCACACAGGCAGAGGAAAGCTAGCTTGAGGTGGAAATGCTTTTGCAGTGTGACTCAAAGAGAAGACTCACCTTAGCCTTTCCTTGGAGGATGGAGAAGGGCAGGAGATGAGGATGCAGATGGGTTGAAATGATTCTTCGGGAAGGCAGTTTCTTCATCCTCTTTAAGGCAGGTGGGAGAAATAGGACAGAAGTAGCTTATTCAGTGAAGTGAGCCTTTTCAGGAGTCATGGGTAACAGGAAAATGTAAGACCAGACGAGAGTTATCTTATCCCTTGGGAAATCCCAGGCACTGGCGGCATACATGTAGGCTTCTGCTAGCCTCTGCCACAGAGCATCACTTCACATGAGACAGGTCTGAGGACAGGACACCCACAAGAACAGTCTTACAGATCCAACCAACTGGCTCCAGGCCTGGAGCCCCCAGGCCTCCAACACTGGCTGGTGTTCTGAGACCCTTGCACTGGGACACCAGGGGCAATAGGACATGCTGTTTGCACTGACCCTAACACTTGTTACTACTCTGAAGTCGTCTATTGCTCCTGAGATTAAACATTGTCTTTCAACTGTTACTACCTGTAGCAAGAGTATTGCCAATATTTCGAAACCCTGCCCACCTCATATATTCCAGGATCTCCAAACTCTAGACGTGGAAACATCTGTTGCTCCTTTTCAGCATTTATTCTCTCTTTCATTTCTTCTTCTGTATATTTAGCATCTGCTGATTCCAGCTCCCTCACCATTTCTTCAAGCCAGTTGGTTCCTGAAATGATAAAGACACCAGGAGAACGTCCGTCCTGGGCTGCACATCTCCACCTTTTCCTTTCAGCCTGGCTGAGAGGAGCTTCAGTTTTCGGCCTTTTACTCGTAAGCAGTTTGGTCTCATACCCAGCCCCCAGCTAGGCTCCCATAACTGACTGAAGAAGGGTTCTTCAACCAAACCAAAAGACTGTCAAACTCTGACAGCATCTTTGCACCAGGCTCAGCTGTCTTGGCTTCTGTGACCTGCCACAGCTGGTATGTGAGGCACTGGGCTCAAAGAACCAACTCTCACTTTTCATCTAACCTCTTCTGGGACGTGTAGGTGGACCCTCACACGTCTAAACTATTTCTGCCCATGCACAGCTCTACAGGCTGCACTCAAAGTCAATGTAATAAGAATCACCAACTCCTCTTTCTGTATATGACCTGTTAATGTATCTCTCCAAAGTGATTAGAGACAAATGTGAAGGAATCCAAAATGTCCACATGAAAGGAAACAACTTAAGAGTCCTGGTAGCATTCTTTTTTCCTCCAGTTAGATGCATGGGAATTACTTGCATTCTGCAATGCAGTAGATCTGTGGAAACACTGCTATTCTGCCCTCGTTAGTAGGAAATAGTCCCTGTATTACCCTTGCAGCAAGTAGGGTAACATCATATTTTCCTGTACTAACAAGACTGTATTCGGAAAGTCAAGGGATGTGATTATTGTGCTTTATCCAACACTGGTGATTTCGCCACTTGCACACAGCATGCACTTCATGCACTGAAGCACAAGAAGTTTTGAGAATCAGAGGAGGGTCCTGCTGAAAGCCCCTGAAACCACTGCGAGCTGCAGCAAGTGAAACACATGGAAAGGCTTGGGTTGCTCAGGCTGGGGAAGAAAAAAAAAAAAGGCACGGAGGAGAAGGAGGTTGGATTAGAAGACCTCCAGAGATGCCTTACAACTTAATTTAAAGATCCTATGGAGAATGGTGTCACCATAAGCTTTTCTCAGGTATTACTGCTGCATTAAATGAAGGCACATGCTTCTGGATTGTAGCATTGCACGTTTGACTATTTATCCAGTGAACACTCACCTGTTTTAGGATAGCCTGCTAGAATCACATCGTCGCTCCTGATTTCAAGGGATTTCAGAGCTTCCAAAGTTTCTGGGCTGCTAAATGCAGTAGGGTACAAAATACCTTTGTAAGAAAACAGCATATCTTCTGGGGAAGTCTTTTCATTCTCTGAAAAGCAACTTTCCACTGCTTCAATGACTCTTTCTCTATTTCTGCTCATGCTTGTATCCCTGTGGAATTCTTTTCAAGCAGAGATACAGACTGTCTTTCCACAATGCAGAAGAACTTTATACAGTGTGTTAGGAAATCAGAAAGGGCATTCACTCAGAGATTAAGATACATGTCACTGATTAACTCCATTTGTACTCTGTTACCTCCTTTCGAAACTGCAGGACAGGAGACTCACAGTAGTGACATGGAGTCTCTCTGCCATGCCTGATACCAGCAACAATAGTCTGTTCTCTGCAAAGCATTGCTGTTGGGACAGCAATTCCAGTTAATATTGCTAGCATTCAAAATATTGCATGAAATCAGGGAGAGACCTATAAGTGTTGTAAGATCCTACTTTAAATATTTTTAACTGCTGAGCTACATAGTACAATTTGCAAACTAGATAACCAGCATAACTATGAGGGCAGTGGATCTCAGCCTACTTTGGTATTGACTTCACTAATGGATGCATACCCAAGGGTCCAACTTTGTTCCAGGTGCCAGTGCTATCTTCAGCCCATTATTGTAACATTATCACTCCAGGTAATATATTCAGCACTAAGGACTTGTACCATCTAAGCCATACTTCTCATGACTGAATACTCACATTCAAGACCTTCTACTTCACCATATCCTCCAGAAGCATTGATTTCATGTGAAACTCTAATACTTAGGTTCTGCATTAACATGAATCAAGTTCACCTGTATCACATTAGTTCTTTTTGTGTCTATACTTGGCCATAATTTAATCTTTGGGTGAAAACGTTCTTAGTGGGGGAGTTATTGGTATTCTGGCTGCTGCCTTTTCAGAAGATAAGTAGTACTAAGATGGAGAAATATGTATCTCGACAAGTTATATCATTGCAAAAAGCCGCATTGTCCACATTCATTGCCCAACATGGCTGCTTGCCTTCTCTGTCTTCCCCTCACACACATCCCTACCCTGTTGAATGCACAGGCCCACAGAGCATCTTTAATGAAGCAAAAGCACCTGAAGTGTTACTGCTATAAAACAGATAGGGTGAGATTTTAAGGGCAGACAGTAATTGAACCCCTAACCTTGGGATAACACAGGAGAGGATAAACTACATAAACAGGTCATTGGCTGGTTTTCCATCAGATAAGCAAGGGCATGTCTACAATTTATTTCAGACCAGGTGCTTTCAAATTAGTTTTAATCTAATTAGTTTAACAGAGTAGCAGCTATACAGCTTCCCTTGTGCACACTGTAGCACCCAGTCTTTGCAGAGATTGTTTCCAGAGCCTGTGAGGCTCAATAACAACCACATACGTAATCTCTCATCCAATAGTGCTGCAATGGTAATACTATTTGAAGCTCAACCGCTTCCCCTTACTAAATAAATGTGATACTTACATTTACTTCTCAAATCCCTGTGTGCTTGGAAAGTCTCAGTGCAACTCAAGGCTCTTGTGCAGTATCTGTCTGAAAACCCCAAAGCTGCCATTAAACTACTGTAAGATTCAGCCAGTGAGAATGAGGAAGGTAACTCTAAAATCTGGTGTGGGTTCAACTGAGGAAAAAATGTCACAAAAGGAAGGCAGTTCATGGCCTCCCTAAGCAGCAGCACTCTCAAGTTTAGAATGACCTGCAACCAGTGGCTTTAACAATTACTGCCTCTGTGTTATGTATGAACCTCCTATTACTGTAAACCAGAATAAGATTTGACTTCCCCCCCCCCACTTTCACCAAATTAATCCTTGCTGAGTGTGATTCTTCGTCTTTTCTTACAATTCACTCACTGGCTTTCCCCCATTAAGTACTTCAGCCTTTGGTTTGTTTGTATTTTCACACTTACCTTTACTGAACTTTATGTTTTCCAACCTTCTTCTTAATTTGTCATGATCTTTTGAATTGTTTCCCCGTTTTCCCCAATACTGTCTCATTTCTGTTCTGGTCCCCAGACTTAAATATCAAATAACTTAAATTCATATACTATACATATACTAGTTTGTCCACAAGAGTGTTAAAATAATGTTGAATACATCCAGGCCTCTCCACTAAAGGATATTGCTTTAACTGTCCTCCCAGTTTTGTACTGATCCAGTTTACGAAGTTGTACCTTGAACAAACTATTGCAATTAGTTTCATAACAGCCATGTAAACAAGTGGAAATTCCTGCAAGTGTTGCTGCCTCTAGATGCATTTTATGACTGTTGTTTGGATTTCTAGGAACTCAAATCTACTCTCAGTACTTTAATCACCTTACATAACCCATTTAAGTTGCTATCTCTACATATGAAGCTATAAATCTGTTGATCTAAGTTGCTTCTCTTTTGGTGTAATTTCAGAACCTGTCTGATGCCAGAATTACACAAATATTAACATCACAATTTTGCTTTTTACTAACCTTTATACAGATAGAAACATTGGTTTCAGTGAACCAAGTGCAAATTTATATATGAGAAAAAAAAAAATAGGGATTTTTTTTGTGTTCTACAGAGATAATTATTTGTGATCATATGTAAAACCAGTGCCTATGATTGGATCATGGCTGTTAATACCAGTCTGTAATTTGAATTCCAGATTGAAATTCTGCATTCAAAGACATTAAAATACTTAAAAATTCTGATCTCCATGCTTCTTCATTCTATTTCTTCTAGCTTTCATCGCATTTGTCCTGAAGTCACAGGAAAGATATCCTTTGTCATTATTTAAGGTTGCATCAGATCCATATTTTGCTAGTGATCTTAGTTGTGAAGATGTTGCCTAACTTGAGGAATTTTTGGAAAAAAAAAAAAATCTCCATATACTAAATAATTTCTAAATAGTCTAGAATGACTGTTTGGCTGGAAGCACAAAAGGACCATTTCCTTCCAGTGATAGCTACTGAAACAAGGCTGTCAGGTTTATTTGAATATAGTTAGTTATCATCATATTCAGCAAATAAATGTAGCCAAAGCAAGCCAAAGAACATTAAAAGAAAAATAAACAAACATATAAAAGAAAAAAATGAACAACAACAAAACAACTATTCATCACTCTCGCTGTAAAGGCTGATGCAGTGTGATTAATGTGATTATTACGATAATTCCAAGATTCTTGGATCATTCCAGCTTTCTAGTATATGTTATTCAGATGATCTGAAAATGCAGTGGAAAGCTCTTCCTATAACCACATTTAATTGCTCTTCAGGCTTTGCAGTACACGTCATACTTCAACTTCCTCCCCAGTTTAGTTCCTGCTATATGTTCTTCAAATGCTTTGTCCATTTTCTCATTCTGATCTTCATTGAAAAGACTCTTCCAGTCACTTACACCACCTTCAAAGAAGCAAAGAAATTATTGGAGAAAAAAAGAAAAAACAGCATAAGGTCCTATTTTTCTGCAGTTCTTTACTCCAGAGTCAATTATGACTGACAAAATGGAAGATCAGGAAGGACTGATTAAAAATCATCTGTCTGGAGGCAGAACTGGGCTTGTGCTCCCTTGTCAGCTTCTGATTTTATCCAGTGACACCTTTAATGTCAAATGTAGAAATAGATTCTGACAACCAGGTTAGCCCTCTCATATCTGCATCACCTACACTGCACTGCAAAAGTAGTCTTCTACTATCTTGCTTCTCTCTATTACCGATTCTTGGATCCTTGTCTTTTCTCTAACTTGTTAGCATGAACAAGGGGTTGACAGTGGCCCTTTCAGGGCACTTACACTCTCCCAAAAATTTAGGCTGAGTTTTGGCCCCTTTCTTTTAAAACGCCTGCCCTCCCCAGGTAAGCATCTGGTGGCTGAAGAAGACTCAGTGAGGAAGACTCTTGGCCCATAGAGGGAAAGTAATTCAGACACATGACTACTCCTTCCTGCCAGTCATCTGTGGGCCTCTAAAATTTGCTGTATGCTGTTGCTTCTCCCATGATGGCTGCAGTCCCTTCCTCACGAATGCTCCTTGACTAGTTCTTGACAGCATGATGTTTCTGCCTCTGGGCCTCTTGGAGCTCCCTACCTTTGCGAAAGAGAATGCTGCCCAGCGCCCCGTGGGTCTTCAGCGAGTTCTCCTTCATGGACTGGAAGCTGCTCCTCTCCACCACACCCTGAAGCTCTTCCTCAGTCAGAGAAATCCCAAAGAAAGCAGCGATATTTTTCACTCCCAGGGCCCGATTCTGAAAAGAGGAAGGCAACATACCACATGACATTCAAACAGATTACATTGCTTTTTTTTTTTCAAGATGTTTTCATGGCCCTGCATGCCTCTGTTAGCTGCATATACATGTATAGAGTATTCAGAGTTCATCAAGACTGGAATGGTGTCTAGTGTTTTTATTCTCCATTACTGTTTCAGATAAGATATGAGCTGTATTCTTATAGATTACAGAAGGCTGTGTATAATTTACAGTTGAGACAAATCTACACCATTTGGAGCTATAACAGCTCCAAAAAAATAATTACTGAGGATTTTGATTTACAATGATTTGGGCTGATGCTGCAGCTAAAGAGAAAATAAGAATCATGTTCACACGCACACAAATATATATTAAAAAGTTTTTAAACTGGAATTTCATTTTACCCTATTCCTAAAACAATAATCTTTCTCATACTGTATGTATCATGCAGTTTGAATACACTATATGAATATAATGGTTTATTGGTTAGGAACAATTGTTCTTTGAAGTATAAAATACTTGTTACCTCAAGAGGTAACCTCACCTCTTTTAGTTCTTCGTAAGTTATTGTCATAACATTTTCATCAGCAGCATACTTGTTCCATTCAGAAAGATAATTAAAGTAGGATCCCCAGGGCACTAAATAAAACAAAATAATCCTAAGATGAAGAATAAAATAATATTAGACAAGCTTCTTATGATATTAAACAATTTTTTGTCCTTGGGTTGATCCTTCCACCACAGCCATTATGTTTATGCCTGAGTTTACCCCCTTCTGGGATAAACCCCATAAATCCCTCTTTATGGGATCTATGGGGTTTTGCTCCAGACTGTTCCGATTTCTGTCATAGTCTCTGGACCAAAGCTAGTCCAGTGTGGCTCTGAAGGATCTGCCTTCACACCAGGGCCAGCAAGGGAGCAGGGGGTCTGGCTCAGAACCTCTGCAAACACCTCCACAGAAACGCTCCTCTCTAGTGTGGCTAGTTTTAAGCAAAACCTACCTTGTCTGCTTCTTTCCATTTCTGTGCAACAAAATTTCTGTGCATTTCTGTGCAACACAAAAACTGGAGAATTTATGCAGTTTTAAACTAGTGGGATTATTTTTTTTTTTTTTTTTTGGCCAGTTTGGCAAGCTGGTGTTCAGATGTCTGTGTGAGCACAGGATAATGGACAGTGGAGAGGAGGAGGGGTAAAGGGGATCCAAGAGCAAGATAAGGAGGAACTGCTTCTTCCAGCAAAAGTAACAGTTTGTGCAAATTAAAGCAGTTTGTGTAAGTGCAGTTCTGATGAATATCTGTCTTCAGTCAGTAAGACAAATACTGTTAAATTCACTGCAAATTTCTCACTTTCTTTCCTTAATCACTGCTTTGTTTGCTGTAAACTAAAAAAATGCAAGTGAATCTGATTTACAAAATGCAAGGTTTTTAGATAAAGTCAAAACATTGAATAATTAACATAAAAGAATATACTGTACTTTTCTCTGTCATGAAAGCTATGAAGAAATCATCCCAGGTCTCATAGGAAGGAAGAAGAGACATGCCATTGGAAAAATGATAAAAAGATGTAGCCACGTCTTTTGGATTGCGAATCAACAGCAATATCTACAAAATAAAAATATTTTATTTCTACAGTGAAAAATAACAAACCATAGTATGAAAAAAAAAAAAACAATACTCTTCTTTAGAACTGCAGTCTGGGGAATTTCTAGTATGTCATATGCTATTTGCAGTAGTAACAATTCTTTTCTAAATCCAGT
This sequence comes from Aythya marila, assembly GCF_965140915.1. NCBI lineage: Eukaryota > Metazoa > Chordata > Aves > Anseriformes > Anatidae > Aythya > Aythya marila. The sequence continues at coordinate 44,662,106 of NC_139044.1, forward strand.
AAGTGAAATATTTTGCTTCACTTCAGCACCTTGTGAATATGATTGCCTATAGTTATCAAAATATCTTTTCCAGATTAATCAAATTAATTATGCAGAATCTAAGTATGATTTGCCCAATACGAGTATTATTCATCATTTAGATAGAGAGGAAAAAAATCACACAAATACATATTCTCTCCAGAACTTAACACATTTGTAACAACATTGTGGAAAGCCTTCCATAGGAAGTTGTGTACAAATACATTTTTTTACTGCTGGAGGTTTTGTTTTCCCCCACACCTGCCTTGTGGATACTGAAACAAATGTGTCAGTAAGGATGAACTGAGACTTACTGAGATAAATGGTAGCTATCAGTCAAGTAAAAATGGCCAGGCTAAACACTATGTAAGTATAAGAATGATTTTGAAATTTGGCCTAAAAGCACTAAATTGGCTTTCAAAAGCATTTGTAGGAGTGTTTGCTTACAAAACATTCAAATCATCACCCACCTTGGCTTTACTTTTGAAGATAGACCTGGGAAGATTGTCAGGAAGAAGATGAGTAAATATAACTCTTCGAGAAGGTAACTTGTTCATTCGCTTTATTAAGAATTGGAAGGAGGAAAGTAGACAGTTCAATTACTACAAGTATTCTGTTCCATTGGCCTGTGATAAAACATTAATTTGCTAAATTTATCAACAGTTTTTGGCTGATCAGAAACACTTATGCTTTATGAGTGTTATCCTGGGATCTTAGCAGTCTACCCTGAGTAGCAATAATCTTCAAAAGCCCCTGAGAATGAACATTTGGAAGGAAGATTAACCATTACTAATTCTCTTTAGTGATAATGAATTTAATATGTTCTGCTAGACAAGGTATGAAACTGAAAGGTAATATCCAGAATCTAACCGGGAGCATGGGAAAGATGAATGATCCCAAGAGAGAAGGGGGGATAAAGAAGAGGTAGTAGAAAAGACAAAAGTCATTCTTTCAATATTTAACTTTTCATGAAACTCTTCATAAATACAGAAAATGCTATGCCGAATTTCTGTAGTGCTTGTATTTCTAATGAGTATGTGCTCCTCTCAGGCCCTGTAGAGTGTCCCTTTATCCCTCAGCATTTTGCAACATAAATGAGTTTCAGCCTGGCCAGATGAAGCCTACAGAGACATGGAAGAGTTCTTATCAAAGGGTGGAGTATTTCACACGCCATATATTCAGTGTTTGAAGCACCAAATTTTTAAAATTTTAATAAGTATTCTGTGCCCACCTCAAATTTCCCAGCATCTCCAACTTCAAGGTAGGGGAATTCTTCTAGGTCTTCATCATTAACACTTTCTTCATCCTGCGTTTTCTTTTCAAATGTGGCTACCAGATCACTTAAGATCTGACCCACCCAGTTTGTACCTGGGAGGGGAAAAATACAGAATTGCTTGTAAAGCCTTGAGAAAAAAGCTGAAATGTATCTGCCAGCAGCCAGGAAGTAGGTAGTACTAGCAGGTGAGTTGCCTGATCTTCTTTCTTGTGATACAATATCACAGCTGACTGTCTGGACAATCACCTCTCAGGGCCCTACCTTTGCACCTTTGAAGGTTACACTTCTCCAACTTAGATGGCTAAATACATCATAAATTAACTTGTAAATTGTAAAATAACTAATTAAGGAGAAAAAGCACTGCATGCACTAAACATGCATTAAAGTAATAATTTTTAATTGTTACAAGTGGGAATAGGGGTGGTGAACCTGTACCTCAAAACCTAGTAAATTACAAATGTTTCCTGATGTGCTGCACAGGATTATCTTGGGTGGAAGGACAGGTCACAGAACTTTAGCATAGTTGCAGTACTAGATCCAAAAATTGTGCTTTGTATGCTCATTTTCTTTACCAATATGTAGTATATAAAAAAAAGTCTAAAATGTTTCATATATATATATGATATATTTTTTTCACAATGTAAAAGAGAACCCGTAGAGATCTCTCATGTTTAGTTTACCATTTCCTGACCTGTGGACACTGGGTTCCTATGTCTTTGTCATTAGAGTTCAAGAACTGCATTTTAGTGTACAACATTTCTTCAAACAGAAAACATGCTAAAAAAATAGCAAAAACTTTATAAACCTGTCAGCTCTGGCTATCTGCTGTAAGGCACTGTGAATCCTATTGCTGAAGGAGAAAAATAGCTATATTAAAATGGATATGTAACACATCCAAGAGCCAGCGTAGAGTGCTTTCAGGGAGATGCAGCAAAGATGTAGGGTAAACTAGCAACCCCAGAAAAGAACTGCTCTCCATCTCCCAATAAAAATCCATGTGGCCACTGCCAAGTGTTGCAAAATAATTTTTGGTAGTCATGGATTTTAGATATTCTATACATTTATGAGGAAAAAAAAAATATATATATATATATATATGCAGCACTGCATGTGAAGGCACCAATGGGTTCACTCTGTGTAGAAATACAAAGCTACTGTCTTTACAAACGTAACTGCAAGAGAAGGAAATCTAGTTGCCTCCAGTTTGAGAATTACATTTTTCTTCTTTTCAATTTGTGCATATAAATTCATAACTACAAAAATTAAAGATAACAAAAGCTTTACACGCTATAGCTAAGAAAATCAGGTGTCTGTCAGTCATTTGCAAAATTCCTATATAATGTCCTCATAACTAGCTTTGTTGTGTTTTGTTTTGGTTTTTTTTAGAAAAAAAATGTTCTACCTTTTCTTTTTTCTCTAAAAATTGTAAATAGAATCTACTTATTTGATATCACACAAATTCATTTACAAAGAAAGCAAGTTATATTCACCAGATTTAGGGTATCCTGCTAAAATGACATCATCACTTCTGGCTTCAAGGGACTCCATAGCTTTAAACACTTCAGGACTGCAAACAGTAACAGGGTAGAGAATCCCCTTGTAAGAAAAAAGCAGTTCATCACGATCCATTGTGTTAGCAGCAACCATTGCCTTATCTACCACATCAATAAATTTCTTCCTGGGCTTTTCCATTCTTCTCTGCCTCACACACAGGCTCCGTCACAGTGAGAAATGCTACATGGAAAGAGAGCCACAGTGTGCCTTTTAATAGGGCTCTTACTTTTTTGGGTTTTGGGGAGGAGGAGGTGGGGGGGGGGGGGTGGACCTTGTAAGCAATAATTAACTACTCTTTTTGAAACTGGAAAAAAAAAAAAAAAAAAAAAAAAAACAACTTAACTGCAGACAAAGACCTTAAGTCACTTGAACCCTTTGATATCAACAGAATATGGACATAATTGAACAAGAAAAACAAGCAAATGGAATTGCATCCTGGGTTAAAGGGTTTATCTAACTCAAAAACATCATATGCCAAAAATATGCAAATAATCACAGCACAGAATTTATAAACAAAGTACATCAAGATAGAAGAAGGACATGATTACAGGCTAGGGTTTAACTGGCATAAGCACATTCCTTGTGGCTGTTCTGCTCTTTTCAGCATTCATTCTGCTGGGATATTTTCTTATATAACTCCTTTTTTTTTTCCCAAAAAAAAGTGTGATAAAATGCACTGGGACTGGGAGAGTGTTTAGTGCATTAGTGGCTGTCCTGTAATGGTGGCCAACTTCTCCCTCCAGCTGGTGCCCAGGAGGGCAGAAGGACCAACATGCTCTTTGATCATTGTTCTTCTCTGTTTGGATTGCAACAGAAAGGTCTGGCTCTCTGATGGTTACATGAAAATGACTACTTTTACATGTTCTTCCCTTAATGAGCTCAATCATTGCTTAACAGCTGATCAATGATCACTGACTTAGTAAAAATGTAGCCTCAGTTATAATGATTATTATTTATAACGGACTCTAATTTATGAACTTCAGACTGCACTGATCTCAGTACAAAAATTAAAGTAATGCCCAGGTTTAACATTAACATCTTTGACAAGAGGATGGATCACAAGGCAGAGAGGAAGTAGAAAATAGTTCCCCATTCTCCCCCCCAAAAAATAAAAATAAAATAAAAAATAAATTGTGCCAAGTGTCTAAATGCCATTCTTTCCCATCTCCATCTTTGAAAGCTGCCTATTGGGCAGCTCGATCAGGAGGTCCACCGATGGCACACCTGTATGCTTCTGCCAGTTGCTTGCCCTGGTGAATTCACACCCAGGCACTGAGGCACCCTGCAGCACTCACAGGATCACCTGGCCCTACAGCTCTTGCATTTTGATGCAAATATTGTTCAGTCTATGGAAATCTTTTGCTTTTACCTTCATCTCTTCCTTTCTGTAAAAATTTGTCAGTGTACATGTATACAAGACTACCTGTGAGCAGGCATCAGCTGAACCAAGTGGACACCACATGACTCCTGCTCAGTCCATTTCCTGAATCAGAGCTTGCACCAAAGCACATCCAGTTGGCACCGTCTGCATCGCTTCACTTACATTAGCTAGAAATTACTGTACCATGAAATAGAGTCTTTGCTGATTCTTAACATGTAACCAGCTATTCTAGCAAAGCACAAAAGCTGCTTGCCTTATTTTTTTTCCTTTAGTTGGGGTTTTCATAATAGAAGCACATAATTCATTCCCATACTTCAATCTTTGCAGAACAGTCCGGAGAAAATTTGAGAGTGAAAAACCATTGGATTTCTGGTGTATATTTGCCAGAGGAGGCAGTCAGGGCACTTATTCATTGGAGGCATGTATTATACTTAGAAACTGAGCACCCCCCAAAAAAAAAAAAAAAAAAAAAAAATTAATTAAAAAACAGTATTACTGAAGAAAAACCAATTAGAAGACGTAAGTCATAAGGAGGGATTTGGACGGGAATTAAATTTCTTGAGTGAGAAAAAAAAAAAAAAAAAGGATCAAGATTTCGTAACATGAGCCTTTGATACAGCCATCTGCCAGGACACTGTAGCTGGGAGAGGGGGGATAAACCTCACACGGTACGTCTTGCATAAGAAAGACTCTGATCCTGCCAAATGCTGAAACAGGAGACTGACGGAAAACATTAGTTGGTTTAAAGTTTCTAAAAAGCAGCTTTAAAAACATGGAGATTAAAAACAGATTAAAGGATTTGGTAATCTCCAGATTAATGGTGTTTGTTGTTTAAACCACCACTGTGCTTCTAAAGGTTTCTGACTTCCCATAGATATCAGACTTGGTCTTTCCTGATTGTGGAGTTTTGCAGAAAGAGTCTGGTGACCTTTGCTGTGATAGCTACAGGACTCTACCAGCTGACAGTTACCCAATGAGCTGATCTGCTTGTGCAGAGCCACTGCCTGTTAAATGAAACAACAACACAATCCCCAAACATACCCTCAAAACTTAAGGGAATGTGCTCTCAGTTGGTAGGTAAGAAGAGGTGGGTTTCCATAACTGTTCCTGTGATCTGCATTTATCTCATTCAGACTCTAGAAAAGGCTTCAGTAAATCAGCCTTCCAAAATGACCTAAAAGGGATCTTGGTCCACTTATGAAGGTACCCCCCTAAACTCCTTCTGACCATCAATATGACAAAAAAAAAAAAAAAAAAAAAAAAAAAAAAAAATCAAGAGCTCAAGAGGGGAACGTTTCCTGGGATCCTATAAATCAGTCCATGAAAATTTGGGCCCCAAGTAGAATTTTCTCTACGATGGAAACACCATTTGTGTCATTTTTTTTCATTTGAATAATCCAGTGTGTGCCAGATCTGAGGGGAGTCAAAGTCTCCAAACAGCGACTGGGGTGGTAGGATGTGTTAGGTTATGTGGTAAAAGCTTGTCTGCCTGTCCACAAAGAAGCACAGAGACAATGGCAGGCAGGGGTGGGCAGCCCAAATAATGTCCTGCTGAGCTACTCCCAGGGCCATGACAGCAGCCATCAGCTCATCACCACCACAAGCACAGAGGAGCACACAAAGGCAGTCCAAATCCAGGGCTCAAATGGTGCTGGGTGGGCTGCTGCCTGGGGACATAGGCACGTTAAGGGTTGTGAGGGAAGAAGGTTTCATCATTGGACAGGATTCATCAGGGGACCAAAGGTAGGGAAAGGGAGGGATTTAGGCAGTTTGGGGAGGAACAGTGAGGGAAAATAGAGGGATGAGTGATAAAAAAGGGACAGCTACATGTAAATTGTTGGCTGGTCAGAATGCTTGTCTGCTTTGCCCTGCACCTGACCATCACAGTATGTCCTGTCTTCTAATTAATTTCCTTTCCATCTTTTTGTCTGGGCAAGGGACTCTATTAAATGTGTACGTGTGTGTAGGGCAGTCTGAGCGCCAGCAGCAGGGGTCAGATCCTGTGTGGGAAGGCATCTGTGTCTGAGCGCCAGCATCTGGATTGAGTGCATCCGAATTAAGTGGGCTGGGACCATGAGCCAGAGCACCCATGTGCATGGGTGCCAGCAACTGGGGAGACCCAAGTGGCACCAAGTGCCAGCCCCTGAGCTGGGACCAGGGCTCAGAGCCTTTATGCATCTGGAGCAAGTGCGGGTGCATGAGCGTGGGTCTGAATGCTAGCAAAGGCCAAGACGGATGTGCCAGTTAAATCACCTCGAGGCATGTGTGCCTCTAACAGTAAGATTGCAGAGTGCTGCGTGCCTTCTGATAAGCTGATTGTTGAGACTACCACAAGAATAAACCACTTTTTACTCATTCAGTAAAACAGATAACATTTCCTGTTAAAATCAGCCATCCTTACTCAACTGCACTTCTAGATGCAAAATCTCCAGACATCCAGTCCTGTCTGAAAGTGCATATTAGTCAGTGTGCCTTGAAGGTCTGGTGAACTACCATGAAGAAAAATGCACAGCTCTACATGTCCACTCAAACGCAGTAGCAAAAGAGCAGGGTCCCCAAAGGCATTTTTACCTGGGTGTACTGGGTGTAGTATCTTATTCTAGCAACTGCATGATATTTTTGCTGCTATGTACATGTGCTATTCTGTTAATCCCCTAATAATCTTCTATGTATTAGGTGTAGAATTAGATAAAAATTAGCTTATGAAATTTGTATAAATCTCCTTATCTCAATATTTATCAGTTCTGGTGATTCGAAAGATTATAATGCCTTACAGTTTTATGGGATTCCAGAAACATTCTTCATCTCCAGATGCATGTTCGCCATACCCTCTCTTTTAAAATCCAGGAATTATGGGTCAGTGGTATGTCCATGTGAACCCTTTTGCTGAATTCTTGATCTTGTCAATAGTTTACACCTATATTCTCCCAAAACATGAACCGGCTGGATATTTTGGGTAACTGTATCACTCCTCAGGAATACAAGACACATGTGAACAGACACAAAACAGGCTATTTACCAGACTGCATGACACTATCGCTATTTACTTAAAAATACAGGAAAATACTGAAACAGAGATGAAAAAGAATTAATCCTCAGTACAGGATCCAGGTTTGTTTTCTTCAGTACTCTACAAAGCTGTTTGAGCTGGGGTGTTATCTGTAAAATTATCTAGGATCCACCTTCATCTTTTGTTTTCTTCCTGAATTGTAGTCTTCTTTGTGACAGTTACCTTTCCTCAACAGAGCAAAGCTGGTCTCACCACCAGGTTAGACAATAGTTCCTAGTCTACAAAAGTATACCCAGACCTATCTTTCCCCTACCCAAACTTTCCCATGTGTCTCTTTTAAGCTTTCGTCTCACAGCTTTTTTTCAGCCTCAGCTTTGCTGTCTCTGGAGAGTTTCCACTCTCTAATCCCTTCTCTGGAACAAGGTAGGAAATAAGCAATTTTCCACAGCTTTCATCATCTTTATTAATGCATGGGCTAGTTGCCAAAGTACAGATGCAAAGGTTAACTATTCCCTCCATCCTGTTAATACTCCACTAGGTAAGAAGAAAGAACATCTCAGGACACACAATTCTGGAGAAATCATCTTTTTACACTAATCTAAATATAAAAGGTGTATGTTAACAGAGTCCACAAACCATCACCAGAAGAGGTTTACTCTGTTTTGTCTGATCTTTCCCATTGATATTGGTGAAATTAACTTAAAATGCATAAGTAAACAATGAAAAGCAGGAGAACTCTGACTACAGCTCTGTTACCAAGTAAATGTGTAGAAGGGAGAGTCAAGTCAATGACCTGATTCACACACAAACACACACACACACACACACAAAAGTAACTCATTACATCCTTGTCTACCCATACAACTTGACATTAAAAGTAAGAGAACAAGGGGAAGAAGTGGGCAGAAGGGGATAAAGAAGAATATCAAAGACTTACAGAACATTACCTGATGTTTTGGAGGACTTTCTTATTTTGGGTAATAAGCTAAATATCCTACTTCCTGCAAACCTTTTATAAATCCCACTATGGTCTACGCCTATGAAGTAGTCAAATTTCTGGAAACTTTAGTACAGAACGAATTATGTCATACAAACAAAGTGTAATGTGGCAATACAAATGAAGCCAAATATATAATGCAGAAGTAATAGAAGTGAAATAAAGCTGATTAAAGATGTATATTGAAACAGGTTATTCAGATGCACACAAAAACAATCCTTAAAAAAAAAAAATCACAGTTTTAATTTTCAGTTTATGAATTCTAATATACAAATCAGGATATTAAAGCAAACATAAATTGCTCAGTAGAACATATGAGATTAAGTGGATATATCCCTGTGGGAGCAATTTAGGTCTTAAACATGTAGTCAAAATTGTGTATTTTGACAGAGATAAAAATTCTTTGCCTGAAGATCATATTTTAATTGTTTGTTTTGTTTTGTTTTGTTTTGTTTTTTTCATGTAACATCAAAGACATTTAGTTTTATTCAAATATTGTAGTATTAGAATTGGAAAGGCATGCAAAATGAACTGTGGAGTGTTTTTCTCTGATTTGTTCAGAACATATTTCTGCATGGAATTTGGTCCCAGTCATGACACTTTAAATTAATCCTTCAGACATCTTTGGAACTGAAAATTAATCCTTCAGAAAGTTTAAACATGAACTGCCAGTCTGTATGCTAATTCAGATGCTGAATAGCTTGCTACCAAGCCAACTTGGGCACCAGCAGTAGCTCATCCTATTTACTCCTAGTCCATGCTATACCACTTTCTTTTTCCTCTTGTTTCCCTCCAAAGGACTGAGCTGAACACACTCCATATTGTGTGTTTTGGAGAGGATGAGGGCTGTGGTGTACTGCTGGAAGAAAGGTTGAGACATGGAGGAAGATACGTCTCTGTGTCCATGCCCCCCTATCATCATAGGGTATGGAGATATAGGAGAGGGAGTTGATGAAAGGAAATAGGGAGGGAAACAATCATCTGGGTACCTCGTCCCTAGAAATACTCAGTTCACAATTATCTATGTTCATTTTAGCCAGATTAAGATTAATGGTCATTAGTGCAAGAGTAAGAGTTAAAAGCTCACACACACCATTGTGTGATAAATACTGTTCTGCTGCTTCCAGGGTAAGCTTAGCAGCATAAATATTTTTGGCAGCGTCATACCTAACAAGCCCTGAAAAAAACGAGAGATGTCTACATGCAAAGCTTCTCCAGATGTTTGTGTTGCGTTTCCTAGTGCTCTGGGTGCAGCAGTAGACCCAGGCTGGCTCCATGGTTCCTGCTGTACCAACCCTTAGCAAACAGTCTGTGTTCAGGCAGGTTGTGTTTCTGGAAGAGTAACTGAAGTTTAGCTGGGAAGTTACTTCTGAGCTTTTGTGAAAGACACCAGATGCTAATACCCTGACCACAACTCAGCAGACTTCCACAGCCAGAGCAAAGGTACATCCCTCCAACAAAAGTTATCTGTCTACCACAGACATGGCATAACAAGGTGCCTTAAATTACCAGGAGCTCTCAAGTGAAAGTCTCCAAATTTGAGAATAGAGCTTGACTTTTGTCTTCAGAATAGACGTGTGAGACAAAAAGTAACTAAAACCCAAAACGAGGCAGGAACTTCCAACCATCAGTTTTTCACACTCAGGTCAGTCAGGTAAACATCTTTTCCAACTCTGTTCCTTACAGTAGTGGGTTAATGTGTAAAGCAGCCCTCATTCATTGCAAATATTACCAACATTATCAAGAAAGCCCTTACCTGTAAGTAACTGAAGGACACCACTCAGTGATGAAACCAGCAAAACCATGGCTAAAGGTTCACCTCCTCCTTCTCCAACTGTTTTCCTCACAACCCCTTGTGCCTTCTCTCAAATCAGAACAGGATTTCACAGCAAGGCAGGTCAGGGAGGTGTGAGTAACCTGTGAAACAAAAAAAAAGGCAGCTGTAAACTGTAGTTTTACTGTATAGTGACTAAACCAATAACAACAGTGCATATAAACATGAGCTGTTTGGTTTATTACAACCATTTTTATCAGGCTAAAAAAAAAAAAAAAGAAAGAAAACAGGAGGCTCAAGCTAGCATCTTATGTGTTAACAAGGTTCAGATTTCTGCTGATAAGAAAAATAAATAAAAAAAGCACAAAGTCTGGCACAGAGTTTACCAAGCAAACATTGGCACTAGCTATGCATCAAAATTACCCAAAGCTGTGGAGAGCGAGTCTGATATACTGTCTATAAAAAGATAAGAACATTTTAAACAAATCTGCGTCTGATATGTTGAGGTTGTTTTTTGTTCTTGTTGTTGATGATTGATTGTTGCTTTTTTTTTCCTGATCAGTGCTTAATACAGATTTAATTTAATTTCCAAGGAATTCAATGAAAAAAAAAATCCATTAATTTGAATCATAGTTGGATGAGAGATTAAATATGCAGAAATCATTCTCCTAAGAAGTGGCCTGAATTGATACAGTTTCTGTGTGTCAAATACCCCTTTAGCCTTCTAGAGAGACCCAAGAGAATTTGACAATAAAAGGGGAAATATAATATTTCTTTAAGACAGCATCTTGTGAAGCAGAGCCCTTAGATTACTCTGTATGAGATTAATTAAAATGCCACCCAGTAAATGAACACTCTTAGTATGCCAAAAGTCTTATGTTTAACATTAAAATCTGACATACACTGCAATCACTGTAAAGACAGTTGTAGTATGAATATTATAACACTTATCTGCAACATTGATTTTTCTCCTGTATATCACACAACTGCTGTCCTGATCAGAGTTCAGAAACTGATTGCTTTAACAGCTCTATTTATCTCTCAGGCTTTGCAACACACATATTTTAACCTTATTCTGAAAGTGGTTGCTGCAAACTGTCTCTTGTACATTTTGTCGATTTACCAACCATGCTTTTCCTTAAAAAAAAAAATTCTTCCAGTCACTAGCACCAAAGAAGCAGTATTGACACTACAAGATGTAATGCACATGCTTTGATACACTATTCAGTGTATTTATTTTCTCAGGAAGCATCATATAAATCCTTCTATATGACAAGGAAGTGTTTTTCCTTGCTCTTTTAAATTATAATAAATTGGATTTCTTTTTAAACCTGAGGAGTTCTGCCAGTCTGCAGGGATCACTTGGTGACGTGGTTGTCAACAGCTCTCCGCTTCACATATGCAATAGATGTCCCAGTCTTGGGGTACAGATGAGCAAATAGCCACAGACTAACTCCTGGGTTGTGACACAGGTGAAATAAAGTTAACTGGTCTGATTTTTGAACACCTTAATACACCAGGGGGACAGCAGTTGCACTTCACAAACTCTTCACTAGCTGCTTATTTATTCCTGCCATGACAGCTGTAACTGTAGGGTTACTCCAGTAACCCTAGATGGCACCCTTAGATGGCACTGACAGTCTGGAGAATAAGGCTTACAGATACTCATGGCCAGAAAAGAAAATCTTTCCAGAAAACCAATGGGCCCTCAAAAAGCTCCCAAATCTTTTTCAAAACAAAAGCAAATGCCACCTTTGAAGAAGGACTCAGTAGTCTTAATAGCTGGACAGTTCCTGTCACGCTGTCATCTAATATCTGCTGTTGCTGCAGGGGGATAAGATCTCATTCTTTTAGCCTCAGAGGGGGAAAGAAGTCATTACCATATCACCAGCTCCCTTGCTCTTCCCATCTCAGGTCAGCAGAATTAGGCAAGTCAGATGCATACTGTTTCAAAAGAATAAAGGTGTCCAAAAAAATGTGTGCTAAACCCGTTGTAAGACAGTCATTATATAACCCTTCAAGTTAGGAAATCTATTGGATTCTTCAACATTGTACATTGTGAATAGTCAGTTAATATTTATGAAAAGAAAATTAAATTTCTCTGTTGTTTTATTTGACAGGAATGCTAAGAATAGTGTTTTCAGAATGGCTAGAAAATTCACCTGTATGCAAGAAAACATCACTAAATACCACTTTGAGATCTTCATAGATTGGAAGCTACTCCCCAGTACAACAGCATGAATGTCTTTTTAATTCAAAGGGAATCAAATATAAGTATCACTCTTAAATATGTATTTCAGTTGGGAAAAAAAAAGTAGCATAGTAGATATTATCCAATGAAACACAGAATTTCCTCCTCATAGCTTTCCCAGGGTGTCTCTTCTTGCACCACATTGATGACAAAGTGATGAACACAGCTGTTCCCAGGACTAATTCAACAAATTACTCAAATCAGGCTGTGTATATTTAAAGTCCTATAATAATGAGCAGAGCTCATTTACAGAAACATCGACAAAAGCATGCGTTTCATTCAAAGACAGTGAAAATTGCACCCCCACAGCACTGGATGAAAATAAAGCAGATAATTGCACAATGAAATATTAGTGAAGACTGAGTACATGGTTTCCAATCTAGAACCCACATGAAAACTACAGAAGGAACTCCTGTCCAAGTTCCACATGCCCTTGTTCCACAAGAAAAGGCTTTAGAAGTTGTCTCCTCACTACCCAGAAAATGCACCTGGAATGATTAGCCTTGGCCATTTTACTACAAAATACCCATGTACATTTCATCCACTGGATAATTTCTTTTCAAATAAATATTGCATATTAACCATAACATAGTTATACATACAGATATTTACAGTTTATCTGAGTTTTTATTATCACTACTCTCTTATCCTTAAACATTCTATTATTAAATGACAGTATTACTCTCAAAATTGGAAATAATGATTGGATAACTTTTAATAACCAAGAGCAATGGTGACTAGTGAAGACTCCCTTACTGACTATGGAGTTTTCCCAAAGGTATGCCTTCAGTACTCAGATGAGCCAGATGAACTGCAGGAGGTCCTCAGAACTGGTCAATCTGAGAGCATCCTCATTTGATGTCAGATGGTCTGAACATACGTTGCACTGCCACAATTTTATCATTCCGGCTGTTAAACAAATGAAGAATTTCCATGCTAGAAGTTTAGTAGCCACAGGTCTTGATTCATCTTCAAAGTATCTAAGCAGCTAAAGCAAAGCCCTGCTGTAGGATGCTGTGATGCTGAAAGATGAGAAGCTTTCCATCAAGTTCATGGAAGAGAAGTTCTCCGGCACTGTTCTTCCAGATTCAAGATGTCCTTAGGTCACAGACCATTGGAGACTGGGAAACTATTTTGAGTAATTATCATTATATGCTGAATATTCCCTCATTATTCTTGTTATATTCTCTCAGCCACTTCTGTACATAGGATGAAGTTAAATGCACCTTTGGCCTGTTCTAGGATGGGACGCTAGGGTCTCATATTCTTTAAAGACTTCTTTTTAACTTGGACTCCCCTCACTGGAGGCTGGCCAGAACCAATATTTATCATGTAATGGACAAATAAAATATCTAATCTAAAATATGTCTTCGGCTTCAATATATGTTATGTTATGCAATGTTTGTTTAAAGTGCACTGTTAAGCTCTTTCTCAGGTTGCAGTTGATGAAAGGATCAATTTTCAGTTTTTATTTCATGGTTCTGTTTGCTTAGCTGACAATTATACTTAAAAACAGAGGATTTTAGCCATACATACTGATGTATGTACTTGTAGGGTTTGTGAATATGGTTTCATATTATTTTACGTAGAATGAATCGTGTCAATACTGTCAATCATCCCAAAGACTTACAGGTTAAGAATTTGACTTGTTGCCAAAGGCTATATTTTTATGAGACTTTAAGTGAAAATGATCTTGCCACTTTTGAGTATGAGAAAAATGGTTAGGAAAATAGTTTCTTTCTTCCTTAATATGGCCATTATGACTAGATATTCAGTACTGTAGTCATGACTAAAGCCTTGCCCTAGTTAGGACTTTAACAGGCATAGTATAAATCACTGTTGCCTTACCTGCCTAGGTAGCTGAGCTGAAGTACATTACTGGAGTAAGGAGTAGAAACTTGACCCCATTATTTGCCATCAGACATAGAGCATTGCATGAAAGCACTGAGCACTGCAGAGCACGGGAGCAACCAAGAGCAGAACTGCTGAGCACTGCCTCCTGGCAATGTTGGGCACAGTTACAATCCAATCAGACATTAAATTTCTCATCTCACACTTAGTTCTTAAGGAAAATGAGTCCTTATTTCAATGTTCAGCTGCAAGAAAAAACAGCTAGAAGCAATAAGGGAGCACTGACACAGTGTTTTTGTTAAGGTAGATATTTAAACCCATTCAAGAAAAAAGATTTTGCCTTCTTCGCCCCAGTCTTGCCTTCTTCGCCTCAGTCTTTAGTGGCAATACCGGTTGTTCTCTGGATACCCAGTACCCTGAGCTGGTGGAAGGGGATGGGGAGCAGGATGTGGCCCTCACTATCCACGAAGAAATGGTTGGTGACCTGCTACGGCACTTGGATGTGCACAAGGCAATGGGGACGGATGGGATCCACCCAAGGGTACTGAGAGAACTGGCAGAGGAGCTGGCCAAGCCACTGTCCATCATTTATCAGCAGTCCTGGCTATCAGGGGAGGTCCCAGTTGACTGTCGGCTAGCAAACGTGACACCCATCTACAAGAAGGGCCGGAGGGCAGACCCAGGAAACTACAGGCCTGTCAGTTTGACCTCAGTGCCAGGGAAGCTCATGGAGCAGATTATCTTGAGAGTCATCACACAGCACTTGCAGGGCAAGCAGGCGATCAGGCCCAGTCAGCATGGGTTTATGAAAGGCAGGTCCTGCTTGACAAACCTGATCTCCTTCTATAACAAAGTGACATGCTGGGTGGATGAGGGAAAGGCTGTGGATGTGGTCTACCTTGACTTCAGCAAGGCTTTTGACATCATTTCCCATAGCATTCTCCTCAAGAAACTGGCTGCTCTTGGCTTGGACTGGCTCACGCTTCATTGGGTTAGAAACTGGCTGGATAGCCGGGCCCAAAGAGTCGTGGTGAACGAAGTCAAATCCAGTTGGAGGCCAGTCACTAGTGGCGTTCCCCAGGGCTCGGTGCTGGGGCCGGATGAGGGCATTGAGTACACCCTCAGTAAGTTCGCAGATGACACCAAGTTATGTGCGTGTGTCGATCTGCTCGAGGGTAGGAAGGCTCTGCAGGAGGATCTGGATAGGCTGCACCGATGGGCTGAGGTCAACTGCATGAAGTTCAACAAGGCCAAGTGCCGGGTCCTGCACCTGGGGTGCAATAACCCCAAGCAGAGCTACAGGCTGGGAGAGGAATGGTTGGAGAGCTGCCAGGCAGAGAAGGACCTGGGAGTGATGGTTGATAGCTGAATATGAGCCAGCAGTGTGCTCAGGTGGCCAAGAAGGCCAACAGCATCCTGGCTTGTATAAGAAGCAGTGTGGCCAGCGGGTCTAGGGAAGTGATTGTCCCACTGTACTCGGCTCTGGTGAGGCCACACCTTGAGTACTGTGTTCAGTTTTGGGCCCCTCGCTACAAGAAGGACATGGAGGTGCTCGAGCAAGTCCAAAGAAGGGTGAAGAAGCTGGTGAGGGGCCTGGAGAACAAGTCCTATGAGGAGTGGCTGAGGGAGCTGGGCTTGTTCAGCCTGGTGAAGAGGAGGCTCAGGGGCGACCTTATCGCTCTCTATAGGTACCTCAAAGGAGGCTGTAGCAAGGTGGGGGTTGGTCTGTTCTCCCACGTGCCTGGTGACAGGACGAGGGGGAATGGGCTTAAGTTGAGCCAGGGGAGTTTTAGGTTGGATGTTAGGAAGAACTTCTTTACCGAAAGGGTTGTTAGACATTGGAACGGGCCGCCCAGGGAAGTGGTGGAGTCACCATCCCTGGAAGTCTTTAAAAGACATTTAGATGTAGAGCTTAGGGATATGGTTTAGTGGGGACTGTTAGTGTTAGGTCAGAGGTTGGACTCGATGGTCTTGAGGTCTCTTCCAACCTAGAAATTCTGTGATTCTGTGATTTTCTTTAGCTAGCCTTGTCCACTCTCTATCACAGTAACAGCATAGCTGAGGTTTGGGGAGGCCTCTGAAGAACATCTGGTCCAACTCCATTGCTTAAAACAGTCACCTAGAGGAGGTTGCTGAAGACCATGTCCAGTTGGGTTTTGAATATCTCCAAGGAGGGAGACTCCATGACCTCTCTGAGCAGCCTATTCCAGTGTTGGACCACCTAACACACACACAAAAAAAAAAAAAAAAAAAAAAAAAAAAAAAAGTATGTATCTTTATGAAAACCCAGCTTACTTGAAAACTTTTCATCAGCTGAATTACTAAGAACAGAATGGAACAGAATTGAAAGGAAAGCAAAGGGAAAAACAGATTGTGGATCACATATGAATCTTTTATTCTGAAAGAGCAGATCTGTTTGCTCCATACCTGCTCCTGTCCTTCATAGTGAAGACTATGAGGCTGAAGAAAGTTTCAGGCACTTTGAATTTAAAAAGTAAACTGGTATAAGATTGAGAATACTGCCTGGACCCAGACAAAATTCTGATGAAAGCATCTTGACAGAAAGTGAATAATTTTTAGACCTTGCTGATGTAAGTAGGCTAAAAAACCTTTCACTGACTGCACTGCATTCTGGAAACTAATTCAGTTGAATGATTTTGTTTGACCTCATTATTGCCCTGAAGCCAATATTGAGGAACAATAAAGACAAAATATTTATGACACATAAAACTCCATCATTAACTAAAAAAAAAAAAAAAAAAAAGTATTTTAGTTTCTTTTCTTTCTTAGTTTTCATCATTTTTTCCCTCTGGCCAAAAGTTTATCCATAATAAGGATATCCAGTAAAATATTACCTTTCTTCTTACAAATATTCTTCATCTTCATTTATATAGAACACCATAATAACAAGACTGTTACTAGTGTTTTTAAAATTCCACATCTTTGAAATAAATCCTGTCCCAAAAACTTTAATTTTATTAACATCTTCATGGTTAATATCACATGTTCAAGAAGACAGTTACATACTGGTATGATTCACCAGATACATACTGGTATGTATCGCCAGTTGTATCTTTGGGAATTTGTGTCTGCAGAAGAGAGAGTACATTCATACTCTCTCTGGCTTTTCTCAACATTTTTTCCTAGTCCAGAAGTTATTATTTTCAGCAATAGTCTGAATATATCTCCTTTTTATTAAGAACACCCTGAAAAATCAACTATTTTTTGACCCCCAGAATCTGTTTCTAAAAAGTAACAGGTGATACACTGAAAGTTGTTGGCATTGAACATATTTTTTTTTCCCTTGGTATTTGGACCAGTCTGATGCCAGAAATATCTTTAACAGAGTTATGGGAAATTCAAGTATACTTTCCAAAACATTTTAAAGTAGTTTGAATGTTCTCATTTCATATCCCTGTTTTCACTGTGAAAACAGAAGCTCCAAGATATTAACCAGACTGGAGCTCAGAAATGCTGAGCACACAGAGTGTTTGTTTGCATTACTGAAAATCACAGAGAGCCAGTACACTTCTCACAAATGTCTCATGAATGACAGGATTTTGGCAAGATCAACACTATCTTTACATCATATAAAGTCCCTTCTAACTAGTTGCTTGTCCACTATTTTTTTTCTTTTTTTTTCTTTTTTTTTTTTTTTTTGACTAAAGGAGCCATTGAGCCATTCAGGAATTTTCAAAGCCAATCACATCTTACTCCATCCTTTTCAGAAACAAACCAAGGTTTTCCATCAGCAGAGGAAGACCAGAAAAAAAAAACACATACTTGATGTCCAGAGAAACTTTGGTTTCTTCTTTCTTCAAGTAAATAAATTAAGACTTCCCCCTTTTTCGTCTTTCTTGGTATCATCTGTGTTAGATGTATGAAAATGGAGCCTCTTTGCAAGGCCTGGGTTGGTCTCAGAGTTAAGAGACTGAGGAGAATAACTGTATCTGTGAAACTGAACTCAATGCCCAAGGGAAGGAAGAGAATAGCTGATGCTAGAGAGACAGAGATGATGAGTTTTCATGAGGAGTCTGAGAAAACAGATATTGGTGTGCAGTCGCCTAGGGTGGTGACTGCAGGAAGGAAGAAATGGAACTGGGTCAGTGAAGCAACCTCTTAATAAATATTTTGTTATCATCAGAATTCTATATATTCATCTATAGGATACATCCATCTCCTGTCTCAACAAAGACTAGTAGCTTAGAGTTCAGACAGAATGTTGGGTGACTGGAACTAAGTGACTCCTTTATTTCATGCATATCTTCTCCTCCAGCTGGGGCTACTCACAACAAGAAAGTCGCTTACAGCTTTGTCATCTGGATGACATGAGGCAGATAAACCATTGTGTGTCTTTGGCCAGTTTGGACAGCCATAAACAATTTACATTAATGAGTTAGACTTTGGGTAGAGCAGGCCAGGCAAGGAAAAGCAAGCAAAAGACATCCTAACTGATAAGTGTTCTCTTTGCCCAGAGAAGCTATGGATGCCCCATCCCTGGAAGTGCTCAAGGCCAGGCTGGATGGGGCTTTGAACAACCTGGTCTGGTGGGAGGTGTCCCTGCCCATAGCAGGGGGATTGGAATTAGTTGTTTTTTAAGGTTTCTTCTAACCTAAACCATTCTGTGACTCTATCATTCTGCCTTTCTAATCATCAAATAGTCAGTGGTAGAAAGGACTAAAGGTTGAGATCACCACGTCTGATACCCTGCTTAAGATCAGCCACAGAATTCCACCTGGTAGTTCTTGTGCCCTGATATCTATCTTATGTTTCAGTGTATCTGTTAAAAATCCCATATGCCACACATGTCCTTCAGCAGGAACAAGCAGCTCCTCACCACAGGAATTGTGTGGCGAACTGCTTTCAAATAGAGCGGAGGGAGAGGATGGACTTTTTTTCTTCCAAAAGCATAAATGGTTCTTTAGCACATAACTCTCCATGACAAAGACATCCATCTTTTTAGAAATTGTCCTGTATTTATTCAAAGCTCTTCTGGTCACTAGTATTTTTCTTTATCACTTTGACATTAATCAAAAGATGATAATTAGGAAAAATTTAGAAAACAAATCATTTGCAATAAAAGACAAAGCATCTCTTACGGAGCGCTAGCCTAACATTTTTCAGTGCTTCCTTATTGATGGCATAATATATGTGGCTATATGTAATATATGTTTTCTATATGTGTTTCTGTATCTGTTACATTCAGTTGCATGACTATAGTAAAAATATGACTGAAGGAAAGGAAAAGAAGTGTATCTGATTAGTTACTACTGCTGTATCTGACGATCTATGAGCAAATGACTGTATTTTCTTCAAGCTATGAAACCTTTGATAGGCCAGAACTGACACATGCATATGTTTTCCCTCCACAGTGAGTTAAACTTAGGGCTTTCTTTGTATAATAAAGTTTCTATTTATACCATCTTTAAGATGCAGGCACAAAGATTAATTTCAGTAGATATCATTATGAAGAGTTATAGCATAGCTACAATTCTATATGTTAATTTTCTAAGGACTCCATTACAGTCTGATGTGACCGATGTGATGTTACCAGTGCCACCTAGTCTAGCTGATGGCCAGCACACATTACAAGCACAACTCCGAAACTCAGCCAAGGTCACCTGATAGGCCATTCATTGATGTAAGAAATAAATTGTGTTCCTATGTAAATGCATCTTTACTTCAGTACAACCTCTTTGTCTAGCAGCAATCAATATTGTCCTACTTCTTAGTCTATGAATATGAAATGAAGTCAGAGAAGTTCCTGAAGACTCCTCTATCTCAAGATGAACAGCTTTTCCAAAGTTCAGCTTGTAGATGTTTGAGGGAGGGAAGCGCTGTGAGGAAAATCTGCTATAAAAATAGTTAACAAAATTTAAAGCAAAATAGGCAAGAAATTTTAATGTTACAGTTTTCTTGCAAGTAAATTCAGTTTTGAAACCAAATTTGTTTTAAACATTATTATTTATTTTAGGATTATTTATAAACTATATTTAAATAACATTGAATATTGTATTATAACTTTAAAAATATTCTCAGCTTTTCTTTGTTCAAAACTTCTTACAGGTCATATAATGTACAGATTGGCTTACAGATTGGCTATATAATCTATGGTAATACTTGTGTCTGCAGAAAGAAAGTTTCTTCCTGCTGTGGAGGACAGATACATGTTAGTACCTGGTAGAACACTTCTTCTTTTCCTGTATTAATCAATCCTAGTTCCTATCAGTGAAGTTTTCATACTGTACCGAACACACAGGGAGACCGAATATTGTATTGTTAACATTGATGTTTCTATATGATAGAGGAGAACATGATTATGCAGATATTTTCAATGATAAGCCATCTGTTTTCTCAAATACAGAATGTCTTAGAAGACAATGATGTACATTAAAGTTACTTTTTTTTTTTTTCATTATTATATCTACTTTAGTATTTCCTATCTTATTCCTCTGAGTTTTTCGCTATACACAGTGCCCTGGCTAACATCACATTTCTGTATCTGCTGCTGCCCCCAATGGAGAGCTGTTTCTGGTCTTTCCCCTTCTTGACATATGAATTCTTCATATATAAGAAGAATTATTTAAAAAATAAATAAACCAAAAAATAGACACAATAAATAAGATTTCCGAAGTGACATGTTCATATGTTCCATGTTCTCAACATGGGTATTATGGTACAAGCTGACAATCACAAAATGTCACTCAGAGCTCTAAGACTGACTGTTACAATTGCATCAACCCCCAACTCACATTTTTTATGTCTCAAAGCTCTCATTATCTTTAAGCCTGGAATACAAAGCTATATATATATTTTTTCAACTTCACATACGGACACCAGCCAAATATCTAGGGGCTGTTATTTTGATGTTCAGATGTGCATTGTGCTTTAAGTATACTGATATTCTGTATAATCAGCACACACCCAACATTTCCTCTTCAGATGGTAATGGGAAAAACCCTAAAACAACTGCAGTTAGTTACCTCATACATTGCTTGTTTTGGAAGACACTTAATTATCATGCCAAGAGGCATGCCATGAGACCCAAAAATGACGTCCTGTTCCTTTTGTGGACAACTGAAGCTATAAAAGGAAGAATCTCAGAAGAAATAACAACAATAATAATTATATATATTAAAAAAAAAAAAAAAGAAAAAAAAAAAAAAAAAAAAAACAAAGAAAACCCCAAGGAAATACAGTAGAAAACTTCTGAAAAAACGTGTGAAACATGTATCTCCCATTCTGTGAACTACACACACTTCTGCATTTATGTGTATGTTTTATAAAGAGGGTTATTTTTACTATTGGACTCACCTATTCCTTTCTTAACTCCTTTAGGTGTAAAAATTCATAATTGCAGCATTATACTACTAAAGTTGTTTTTTGTTTTTTTCTTTGACAGGGGTGGGGTGGAGAAAGAAATAGAGAAAGACATATCTGATTGGCTACATGGCTTTCTCTGTATTTTGTTTGAAAACCCTTTGTCCTTCTAGTTTTATACTACACTGAATAATATATATTTTATCCTTTGTGAATACCTGGCATCTTGGTGTTTGTTTTTTCCCAACAAGGAAGACCATTTACGTTTGTGCTGTAACAATCTGTGTAAATTATTTTTTATATTCATTTTAAAGAAGTATTATCATTAAATTATAGGCTTTAAAACCTTAAAGATCATCTACATCTAACCTCTCTGCCATGGGCAGGGGCACCTCCCACTAGACCAGGTTGCTCAAAGCCCCATCCAACCTGGCCTCAAACACTCCCAGGGATGGGGCATCCACAGCCCTTGATTTCCTCCCAGACCTTCCACTGCTGGAGGTACTCATTATTTCTCCTAGTCTCTACTGAGTCTATTTATTTCTACAGAGACTTCCTGTTCATATAATCCTGAAATATTCTGAGCAGGAAGGGACTCACAAGTCCAACTTGTGACCCATTGAGTCCAACTCTTGGCTCCACAAAGGACAACCCAAAAATCAACCCACATGTCTGAGAGCATTGTCTAGACACATCGTGAACTCCAGCAGGCTCGGTGCCATGACCACTGCCCTGGGGAGCCTGTCCCAGTGCCCGAGCACCCTCTGGGTGCAGACCCTTTCCCTAACCCCCAGCCTGACCCTCCCCTGTCCCAGCTCCATGCCGTGCCCTCGGGTCCTGTCGCTGTCCCCAGAGAGCAGAGCTCAGCGCCTGCCCCTCCGCTCCCCTCGTGAGGGAGCTGCAGGCCGCCATGAGGCCTCCCCTCAGCCTGCTCTGCTCGAGGCTGAGCAAACCAAGGGACCTCAGCTGCTCCTCAGGCATCATCCCCTCCAGGCCCTTCACCATCTTTGTAACCCTCCTTTGGGCACTCTCTAATAGCTTTATGTCCTTTTTATAGTGTTGTGTGCACAAAACTGCACAAAGTACCTGAGGTGAGGCTGCAGCAGCACAGAGAAGAGCAGGACAATCCCTTCCCTCAACTGGCTTAGCAATGCCGTGCCTGATGCACCCCAGAATATGGTTGGCCCTCCTGGCTGCCAGGTACACTGTTGATTTATATTCAACTTGCTGTCAACCAAGACCCCCAGATCCTTTTCTACACAACGAATCTAGTCTCAGTAGTATATAAAACTCATGCATTTCTCTTAAGTCCAAAAGGAACAGTTCAGTATCTGGTCTGATCACCTATACAGACTGGGGAATTTTACCTAGTTTCTTTTGTTAAGACCAACAACTTGCTGTGGACTGGACTTCTGACAGTGATCACCTAGTTCTCTAATTTTATTTCACCAAGATGTAGTTGGCAAGATTTGTTGCTGGACTAAACCATGAGGATCTCTGACACAAACCATGGGGAAGCAACTGTCTCAAGGTGATATCTCAGTACGCTACACTCACAGCCCACAGCAATGTTCTCCTCAGTGGCCATACCCTTCACACCTCTTTCAATCCATAACTCTTTTTTCTGTATGGCTGTGTGAGCCTGTGCTAGCATAAAGGGGCACTTTGGCTAGCTGTTTCTCAACGAGTAAGTTAAAATAAAAAAAAAATAAAAATAAATAAATAAATAAATAAATAAAGTCTTACATGTTTATAAATCAACCATGGATAATTCTAAGGACTTGCAACAAGTTCAAATGATTTTGACCCCTGTAGCCAGAGTACAGGCAATGACACAACCCTTATCCTGATACTGGTTGGATGGTTGTACTGCAGCCATGCAAACAGCTGTCAGCAAACACTGAGAAGGAGATCCACCTCACACTATGAAGGAGGCCGCAGTGATTCCTTGGTCAGCTGTGTAAGCATGAAAGCCAAAGCATGGATTTATTACCTCAGATATGATCCTGCACCAATGATTTTGGCAACCTGTTGTCTCTGCACATCATCACAGTGTATCAGGTAGATGCACTAGGTTGGGTTAATGATAGCTCTAGTGTCTGTCCATGGAGCTACATTACCCACAGCTCTACAGTGATAGTGCCAGGAGCTGGAGGCAGGCTGGAATGCCACCTTTGGCATCCCACAAAAACAGAGGAATGCCACACTGCTCTGAAAAATGCCAGGAGTGTTTTTGTTGGGAAATTCTGGATCACCATAAATTTTCACAAAGATTCACTTGCTGCAACAAAACATTCACACATCATTTTTGTTAGGGAAAGTTTCTCAGCTCCAGAATTAAACATTTAAAAACGAAAGACACAAAGAGACCTGCCCTTCTTGAACAGGCTAATGATTAGGACATCCAAGGTATAGAACCTGAAAAAAAGGACATAGGAAATCAGACACAAAGGAGTTAAACATAGTCTCTCTTATAGCTTGGGTGTCAGGTAATACTGGCATGGTAATTTATTGCTTTCTGGAAGGCTCCAAAGGCTTTGTTTTATCTCAGGGTAGAGTGAGAAAAGTCCGAACTTGAAGGACAAGACAGCTACAAAAATCACACTGAAAAAAGTTACAAAGGTCTAGGTGGGAGCAGAATGTTTGTAAAACACTGGAATCTACTTTAGTAGATAGCATATGCAAACTTCACTTCAGAGTTGCAAATGCAGTGGTATAAATAGCATTTCCTTCATTTCTTCCCACACACAATCCCTGCTGGATTTTGAGCAATAAAGCTGAGACTTTTTTTGCTCTTATCCTACTCGCCCTAAAACTCTTTGGAGTCTTATCCCTAATCTGAAAGAAAACCAAGACGTTTTCTTACATCTTTGCGCCATCTACTGTCTTCCACAGATCTTAGCATCCAACTCAATTTTTTTTTTTTGCTTGCTGCTGCTTAGATGTTTTTATGGAAATGTCGATTATAATTGCATGACCTCGTTCCTGAGAGGTAACAATCAGCTCAGAACCCCACTTTTTCCTACAGCTGATGGAAGGTGCCATTATCACAGTCAGACTGACCTCCAGTAGGTTACAGCCTATTCAGAATTTCCCTGAACTATTTTCAGCCCTTCAATAAGTCAACTCTCTTTGGTTTTAAAATGTTCTAATGCTTAATTATCCCAGCTTCCAAAAAGTATGCCTTGTTGCTAATGACTTCTGTCCCCAAATAGCATACTGTTTTTCTCTGAGATGGAAAAGTCTTTAAGGAAGCAAACACAATGAAAAAATAACATTCTTTGTTTTTCCACAGAGACCCTACAAAGTAGTCAATGCATTCCCAGGCTACTTCCTGGATGTGAAATGATATATAATTAAACACCTTCCTTAGAGCTGAAGAAAGGACCAGTGTCTAAAACTGTAGGCCTCCAGCTGCTGGATACCAAATGCTTTGTTAAAGAAAGGCTCCTTGCCTGAAGGGTAGAGATGTTCAGCTGAAAGCCCCTTCTGAGCACCATCAATACACAGTGACAGGAAGCTTGAGATGAACAAAAGCATTACATTTCCAGATTTGCTTGCTTAATAATCATACAGGACACTGGATATTAGCTTAAAGTGATGCGGCCATAATGGTAACTCATTTACCTTTAAAACTGCAGCCCACTTGTATGTTGATAACGATAAACAAGTGCTTTTCCAATCTGAATTAAAATACTTAATATTCAATACTTTAAAAAAAAAAAAAAAACGCTTTATGGGGAGGAAAAAAAAAAAAAAAAAACTATCACAACAGCCATAGGGGAGAGAGCAAAAGTGCAACTAGCTGAAATAGATTTCTGTCTGTAACTAATACTGGATGCTAAGTGAAAAAACATATGAAATGGTGCAATCAGAGAGTAATGCTTTCCCCAGTTTATACTCTCATTCCTCAGCCATCAGCAGCTCTGGCTTCCTGAGATGATGGATGCACTCCAGGTACATTTAACAGCCACCAGTGGACAAATCTTTCATGACTTTTCTAATTCTCTTTTGTCTAAGTATTTGAACTTTTGTCTCCACAGCAATGAGATCCTAAATTCAATTTTGTATTGTACAAAAAGGATTTTTTTATACTGCTTCTTCACTACCACAAGCACAATAGTATTTCCATCACCTTATAAAGACTTCTAGGCAGAAGGGTCGCTAGAAACTCAACTTTCTAATGTAAAAACCCATAAAGAAAATAATTGAAAATAATATATATTATTTATATATATTTATATTATATATATATATTATTATAATTATTATAATATATATATTTATATATTATGCCTTTTACAAATCTATTTTTAAAAGGCAAAATTTAATTCCTTTATCATGAATTCAGAAAGCTAAAGAATGACAGGAAAAACATGCTACCAGCACGTCATGATTAAAGGGATGCAAAACACACCAAAGCCACCTTGTCCCTGGCTTCACCATATGCTGCTCATCCTTCTTAAGGATGGAACCAAAGTGAATTACTATGCACATGCATAGTAATGTGCATAAAGTGTTTTTAGGTGAGGTTTTGTTTTATGGATTCAGGGCAGACTTGAAAACTTACCTTAAAACTTACCTTACTGTGTGTGCTCTAATGCCTCTTAGGCATTGACACTCTTTAAGTGTACTATGTACAGCCTACTAACTGCTTTATGTATCAATATACACACATATATCAGATAGCCATATATGCACATACATATAATATTAAATTTTTCCTTTTAATTTTGTAGTTCTGAAACTATTCTCAATGCAATATCATTCAATGCCCATTACTGCAAATCAAAATCATTCATTTCAAGGTAAACAGATAAACTGCTATTTCCCTAAAAAGTCAGCTCTAGCAATTCCACAGATTTTCTTGCTATTGTTATCCCGTATTTAGAACTATGCATTTTAAATGCCAGCCTCCTACACTTGAACACAGCACATAAAGTATATTTCTTGCAACATTAATCATGCAAAGGTGCCTTTACTGGTGCCTGTAACTGAATTTATACAGTATATGCAAATGTATTTTTATGTTAGTAAGACTTGCCAGATTTACAGTTTTCATAGTACAAAACAATGATGCCACAACACAGCACTGAATGATTGAAAATGGAATATCTTTTATTAGAATATGCTGTTTTCTTCAAAACAAACTGTATTGAAGGACCCTGGCAATTTTGATAAAAGCAATTATATATACTTAATGTTTACTCAAAACAGAATATTTGGATTGACTCATTTCTGGAATATTGCCCTGACTTAGTCCTTTCATATTGTTTAAACTCACTGGTAGTTCATTAAGATAGCATATGTGTAAACTCACTGATAGTTCATTAAGATAACATATATGAAATACATTTTTACAGGCAACTTAATTTTGTTACTTCCTAACTTTAGATTACTTAATTTACCAGCTTTATTCAGGTAATAAATATTGAAGTATGGCTACAAACGGAGCATTATAGTTTAGTTTAATATAATCTATTTTTTTTCCACCCCTGACTAAATTTACCTTGCCCTTGTCGCTACATAAATGATAGGCAACTATGGCTTTTTGCCCACTTACCTCTGGTTAGATGTGGTGCTGTCTGCTACTGTGCCATTAGATGTCACTCTGGACCATGCAAAAGACCAAGTACATGAACTAGCATCAGCAGCAGAAATAAACAGTTTCAAAATAGGAAATACATCTTTCAAGGCTGCACCTTATCCACGGACCGTCTCCAGTACATACACCTTCACCTCCACCTTCACGTTCCTCAGTGACTACTGGCTGAGTTGACACAACAGCACGTACTGGAAAGCCAGTTAGGCCTCAACTAGCACAAACTTGGTACTGTGCTCCTTTCATTCCACAAAGTGCCAATTTCTAAGGGCCAGAGTTTTCAATCACACAGGGGTAGAGAACCATAAGAAAACACAGCCGTGGGATGCCTCTTGGAGGGATGAAGGGCAATGCCAAGCATGGTGTCTGAGCCTAGGGCAAATAATCCAGCAAATGGGATGTTTGGTAGATTGGATCTGAAGCCAACTGATTAACTGCTCTATTCTTGCATCGCTTCTTATGAGTTCATCTTCCTTTCGTCTTTTTGGTTTGTTTGTTTGCTGTTTTATCTTGACTGAGTTGTTACCAGCAAAGCAGTTCATCAGTTTGTTGCTACTCCCCCAGGGGAAGTGGGGAGTTATGGTAACTTTGATCTTGGAGGAGAGATAACAGTGGTGAGGTAAAGCACTCCCACATCAGTGGGGTGGATTCTGCTGATGCTGAAATCCAGAGAAACACTCCCCACACACACTGACTTCTTGTGGCAGCATGATCACAGTCTTAGTGCCTTTACAGCTTTTATTATGTTCCCAGCTCTCTGGTCTAGGGCACCACGACATTTTATGCAGAGCTGCCACGTGAAAACAGGACAAATTCAAACTATCCCCAGGTTTTCTGCTGACACAGACAGCTGTGTCATTTGTGGTCCATCCTGGAATTTCAGCCAAAGGGAGAAGTCCTGCTTGGGATAACACTTTGCCCATTGCCATGTACTTCCACTCATTCTAAGCAGTACACAAACAGCTCAAGGTGGGGCATCTTTTAAGTCCCTTGTAATCTAACCATATTTATATGTTTTTAGGCAGACTACTTGTTACATCTCAGCAAGACAGGATGGATTAATTTAAAATTAAATGAAACAGAGAATTATAAATATATATATATATATATATATATATATATATATATATATATATATATATATATTACACCCTGCTTTCTGACAGCAGCAGCATTTAATCTTCTAAGAAACCAGACTACACACACAGGTGAAAAGCCAAAAGGAAGGGGGTTCTGGGCATGAGCCCTGTGTGTAAGTAAGGGAGAAGCACAGCACTGCCAGGTTGAGAGTTCACAGACCAGAAATGAAAGCCTTCATTGGAGAACTTAGCCCAGAAACCATGAAAGCAACTCTTTATCTCTCCTCCAGAGATAGGTATGCAGAGATCAAGCTCCTAGGGTTCACACCACATGGTTGTTTTGGGGGGCTCCCAATACATCTGAGAAAGATGAAGTGACAAACCTGAACACAAACACCAAGGGTGGAGCAGAGCTGAGCTGAGAAAATTACTGATGTGTTCCAAGCCTAGTCTGGTGTGTAAACACTGACTTGAGACCAGCATCACGTGAGAAGTGGTCTTTGGGGTACAAGTAAAGCTGTTGCATTTCATTGGTGGGATACCAATACTCTTCAGCTTCTGACCACCCACCACCACCACCTTCACCATTACAAGGGGCAAGCTGCTGCTCTACATGATGCAAAAAGGATGGCTGAAGTTGCACCACTGCTGTTCTCCAGAAAACCTGCTGTATGATTCAGCTAGTGTCCTTACAGGGTTTGTCTGGAGCAGCTGTCTTCTCAGCTTGCAAGAGAGCAAATGGGTTTTTGTCCCATTTTCCCTCTCTTCAGCAATGTTAGAAAGGGAAGTGAGCATCTCCTCCTCCATAACATCCTCATCAGTCTCATATTTCCTCAGTTTCCCACATTAA
Source organism: Aythya marila (assembly GCF_965140915.1). NCBI lineage: Eukaryota > Metazoa > Chordata > Aves > Anseriformes > Anatidae > Aythya > Aythya marila. Next base: position 44,691,069 of record NC_139044.1, read on the forward strand.
TCCAAGGAACAACCAGAACTTGATCCCAGTCTCTGTTATGGCACCACAAAATAACACCTGCCATCTCTGCATGTCACCTTACATGGTGGGGAGAGCAGACAATGCCATTCACTTCAACATTGCTTCCAGAGGACAATAAAGACAAAAACTGCCTGTTGCTACCTTAATTCGATTTCCTGGGAGGGGTGGATTACTGTCTGCTAGCCAGGATGGATTTGCAATGGAATACGCTCATTAGCAAACAGAAAATGTACACAAAGCAAATCTAGTCTTCCAAATTTTCTCTAGGAACAGCTTTACAGGATTTACACAAGAATTTGCTTGCAGGAAAGGAGATTTGAGCATCTAATTTAAAACATCTTGTTCTGTGAAGTATTTCTTTGGGTGCCCACACATGTGGAGATACTTGTTTTTTTGCAAATGTTTCTGTGTTTGTCCTTAATCTGTACTGCAGCTGGTAGATCAGTGTTGTTTTACAGGTATTAAAAACATCCAGCAGGGTAGCTGCCAGCTAAGGTTTCAGGCTCCTGATAAGAGATGGCAGATGTTCTTCATCGTAACAATGAGTATAGCAGCTGCCCCTGTTTTTCAAGAGAGAGTAGAGAAAACTTGATCCACACTGATGCTTGGACAGAGGGCTGATTTTAGGTCTTCTGGCATACTTAATGAGGTTTAGAAAATAAATAAATAAGCACTAGTGTCTCACTTAAGGTCAGAGAAATAGGGAAAAAAGAAATCTACCATGCTGTGGGGCTGGGCACTAACTTCTCCAGCTTTGCAAGGTAAATTCTGGATAAGGATTTCTGCATTGAGACCATGCATCTGCTTTGCTGAGAAAGAGCTTTTAAAAATGGCTCTATACAGAAAAGAGAGGAAATTTGTCAGTGTTGCAGGGAAGGAGAATCTGAGAAACAGGAATGGAAACAACCAGATGGATAATTTCAGCTCAGCAAAAGTGATGAAAAGAGTCTGTGCCTCTTGATTGCGCTTTAATCTACAGCTGCTGCAGAATGTATAGAGGTAAGAAAGCTAGAGTGTCCTTCAGGCAGGCTTGCACAATGAACTCATGGGATGCCCAAGCTACAATGCAGGGCCATGAGCTAGCACCACAGTACCAAACAATGTGGGCTAGAATGGTGCTGCAGCACAAAAGGGCTCAGGGACACCATTTCAGTGACACTCACACAGTCCTGCCAGAACCTGAAGGAGCATCTCTGCACATATAATGGCATCGATGTAGCAGCTCATTCCACATCTCCAGAACGGCACAGTAATCCCATGGTCAGTAAGACCAGAAACGTGCCCATTGCACTAACACACAATTCCCTTTGTCAGTGGAAGAAGAGCAGGAGAAACTCTTGCAATTGTGCTGCTCCCGCTCCTAATGGAAGCATGTCTGACATCCAGAAAACCTGTTACCAGTCATAGGAGACTGTTTTACAGGCAATAGGTCAAGCTCAGACCAAACTTAGTTGCCTGGACATTTTTCAAGCTGGATTCAGGTGTACTCGAAGTGACCCTGGCTTGAAGCTTTAATAGACAAGATAACTAATATGTAGGAAATACTGAGTCATTACAACACAACATTTTCCAGCCATGACTGGAAATGCACTCTAGTATTATTTGTGCTTCTCCAGGATTTAGAGAGGGGCATCCCATGGGAGAACTTCTCTGCTTTATCAGTTTTTATGCAGATTTATATTGGCATTCACTTCACATAGTCCCTCCTCAGTTTTGTAAGCTTCTCAATACCTGTCCACTCAAGCAAGTCCTGCACAACACCTCTGAAGCTGAGTATAAGAACATTCAGCAGGAGGTAAGACTCAAGGTGCTTATTTCCTAGCCTGGCACAGGTGGGAAGAAGGAATACCTTGTATCACTGCGGCCAAAAGGACAGTAAGGCAAGTAAGAGATGCCTTGTAAGCTCATGTTCTTACATCAGAAAGGCACGTGGAAAGGTCATATGAGTCTGCCATGGTAAGGGAGAACACATCATGTACTGTAGTATGTATTTTACATCAGATCATCTCATGCACAATTAACTGGTACTGTTTTGTCTCTTTGTTTACTGATATTGACATCTGCTACTTTGAGTGATTTTAAGAACCTAGTATTTTATAAAATGCTCTGGTTACAAATTGCTCTCTTCTTTCTTCCCCAGGTGTGCATATGGCAATGTACTTTGCAATCAAATCAGTCTAAAAAAATGCAATTAAGAACATAAACAAGGAATCCTCTTGGGCACCTGACAATAAATACAAATTTGCTGAAGAGCAGTAAGTTGAAGTGAGGATGACATGGTGAAGTCAGAGGGCATAGGTAACATATGTGCATGTGTGTGCTCTTTCACATCCTGTTCACAGAAAAATTTGTGAGCAGCAATGTTAAACAAAGCACAAACGCCACAGCCTCAGTAGCAGAGGAATTAGAGATCAGCTATGTGTCTCCCATTCTTCTTTTCTGTCCTGGAATGTGCAATATGTGCTTTAGCCCATCCCATTGCTGAGCACACAGCCGCTATCTCAGCATGCTTGTAAGTTTTCCATTTGTTTTTCACAGTTCGCTAATGACTTATAACTGCCCCTGATCACCACCCTGCTGCAAATGATGAATTTAGCAGACTCCACATGTGAATGGCAAAGCATGAGAGACGATGTCAGTACTGGTATGCAACCAAGAGTTTTGCAAACCTGCTGGTGTTGCATGGTATGCTGAAAAAATAGATACACACAATAAGCACCACCTTCCTGCCAGCACAGCTCTTCTTCAAATGACAGGAGCTGCAATATCCTATGAACAAAGAACCATTGTCTGTAAAATAATTCAATTTTATTAAGTAGCTAGGTTTAGTTAATCTTTATAGTAAGTAAAAAAGTGAAAGAACCATAATTTTTTAGTTTGCTACTGCCCTATTTAGTCATGAAAAGTGAAGCAAAGGCTTTGTTGATGAAAAAGGTTTCCATAATATTGCTCCACAGATGCATTCAGCAATACTGCAGTGATGTGATGTACACCAGTAACTTTTGCCCATTTACAATGCTGAAGTAATTTCTGCTGTGGCTTTATTACTGACCTACCTACCTATCAGAAAATGGAGATGCAATTGAAGCTCTGTGAATTATTCTTTCAGGGTAGACTCAGCAGGAAAGCATGCTCCCCAAGGCATGTTTTGCACAGTGGGTCTCCTTCTTATAAATAGAGGCTAAGTAATGGCTGAAACAGAGGATTCAGTATGTGGGTTTCCATACAGTTCCATCCTAGTGGAATTAGGATTTAACATCATTGGAATGAAGCAAGGAATTTGATAAGGCTTTTTCTCCCATCTCATTGACTTGCTTCTATGGGGATACACAGAGCTGCATTTTTAATAGAAGTCATTTAAGTGAAAACATTTCCCAGTTGCCACAATGCTCAGTATGACTCTTACACACCATCATATAAATCTTGTTAGCTTACAAAACTCACAAACATATTCCCACTAACTATACATGTCAGAGAAGCAAACTGGGTCCGTCCAATTTGCTCTTTCCTAGAAAAAAGAAGGCATTTCAAAGGATGCCCAATGAAATTCGCAGCCCTCACAAGTCAGCAGGCTGTTGGCTTTTGTTGTTGCTGTTGTTTTTTTATTGTTGAAAGAATCCAAACGGAGCAGACCTTTTAGCATCCAGCAAGCTAAGAGTGCATTATCTGAATGCGTTCAATTCCTGTTAGTCAATAAAAGTACATTAGCATGTCATCCTCTGCATTGCAGTCTAACCTCCATTACCTGCACAGATCTCCAATGCAAATAAATAGAAACATCAGCTATATCAGCATGCTGTAAAACTCTAAGATGAATTCCTTTTTCTTTCTTTCTTTGTTCCTCCTGGATATCTTTAAGATAGCAGATCTATTTTTAACAAAAGACATTTCATTCTGCATGCTGTGATCCAGAATGTGCAGAAGCATTTGGCAAGATTAAAAGTAGTGAGTCAAGATATTACAGCGTTTGCCTGACTTTAAGCACAGAAGTAGCACTATTGACTTCAGTGGGACCGCTCACCTATTTTGAGGTAGATGAGTGTGTAAGCATCCTGCTGAATTGGTGCCTTTCTAACCATACGTCTTGAAAATCTTTGCCATCCTTAAGTATGCTTGTCAATACATTACTATGAAAGGACCCAGCTTTTCTGTTTTTGTTTTTTCTTCTTCTTCTTCCCTGGCATTGAGCTTTATTCATGCTGGAAAAAAAAAAAAAAAAAAAAAAAAAAGATTATTTTGCAACAAACAAACTTTAAATTTTCATCTTCCCTGAAAAAATAGGTAGTGCCCTTCATTTATAGGACTTCAGAGTAGAATTCTGCAGTAGGGCAGAAGGAATATTTATACTGCAGAACTGCACATTGATGTTCAGTTTTTCCTGTTGGAGATACATTCCTTTTTCAAAGAAGTAGAGTAAGAAGTAGGCTAAGGAAGTAGGCTAAGGCCTTGCACACAGCTGTTTTTGCTTTGTTTTTCAGAAAAGTATGGAACTTTGAAAACAGCAAGATCATAGATCACACATACAAACAAAATGGTGAAAAGATAAATCCATATGCAAATGCTAGTTAAAAATCTGATGTGATGTGTCCAGTATGAAATATGAAGCAATGGTACACAATTCTCGTATTGGTATAACTTTAAAGGCTTTGATGGTTCCATTTATTCTGAATGCTGGACAAGTGAAAGGAGAAAATTGGGGTCCCTTGGACTAGAAGAAAATGAGAATGACAAATGATTAAAACAACATAATAGCATAGATTCAAAATATTTTTAGAAGGCAGCTTTGCAGTCCAGAAGTACTTAATATTATATTATTATATAACTATATTATATGAAAACATATATTATTATATAATATGTTATATTATATTATGTAATATTAATGTACTAAATATTAGCAGAAAGACACATACTTAAGAATAAATGAAGCTTATAAGGATGGGAGCAGACCCTCCAATGATGAATCACGTGTAACTTGGAATAACTAGGCATACTAACAGAAAAGATGGCAGCTTGGATACACAAACATGGTCACCTATGCTGAAAAGCTGTTGAAGGGAAAGGAAGTAAAGGGAAAGTAAAAATGAAGAGCAAATGAATGGAATTCTCATTTATTATTAATGATCAGGAAAAGAGATTTTAACAATATTTTAATGAAATCTCCAGGTGATATGAAATTGCTAAGCATTATGAATGCTAATGAGGGCAGAAAAAAAATGCTGCAGGGCCTACAGAAATCAGGAGGACAGGAAGAAAATAAAGTTCTGCTGGAAAAAAAAAGTAAAAGCTATAAATTTCTCCACACCAAAAGATGTGGAGAAATAATCATTATTCTCCTCAGCCAGCCTGACCCCTTCCACCAGACCACAGATGAGGTTTTGAAGTGATGGGGAAGGGTCACTGCCCCTCTCAGCAGCAAGTTACTGATAGCCCTTCTTCAAGAACTGCCCTACCCCAGCTCTGTGGGACAGTCTTCTGACCCAGCTCTCCACTCCATGGCAGAAGCACTCAGCAGCTACTTTTGGTGTCTTATTCTTAAAGAAGCCAGATGAAAATCTTCACTTACTTCCAAAGAGCATTAATACCCATTTTGTGCCCAGTCCCATAAGCAGGTGGAGGTGCAGTGACTGAGCGCTGGCCCCAGCCCAACTGTACTTACCACATGCCCCCCCGGCATGGTTGCAATCTGTTATAAACTTAGACCTTGGTAGTTGAAACAATTTCCTTGTGCTTCAGCTTCTTCTCGGTTAAATGATGGTAATGCTTTCAAGATCCCTGCAAAGAAGCCGTTATAGTGACACAAAATCGTATAAATTTCTTCCTGGTTTCCATTCTCTATTATGCTCCCACACCTCCCATTCTTTCTGAATCTGTTTTCTGGCTTCACTCTCAAGCTTCTGGCCCCAGACTCATCCTAGCTATTCTGTGCCACTCCTCCTGCCTCCCTGGATTTCTGGTCCCCACCATCTTCTCCATTCTCCTGCACGCTCGTGGTTCCTGGGTCTGCATCTATGCAATAATTGCTCACGTTCTCCCATTTGCTGCCTATCCACAGATTTATGAACAAACAAACATTTTCACATGGTCCAAAATAAGGCCTTTTAGACATGAATATTTAAACTGGAAGGCATAAACTGGAAAAAGGCAAGACTGAATGCTTTCATGCTTTCATGGTTTCCTGAGGGAAACCTCCTCCCATCCCTACAACCCCCACCATTGTGCTGGGAGCATCACAAGAGAGACTCAATCTGCAGCCTCGCGAAAAATAAACAGAAATAATCACAAAAACAGATGGACATCTCCTAATCCCCAGTAGCTGAAGGCAGGATTTTACTCATGTTTTCAGAAGATTCCTCTCTCTAAAGACCACCATCAACTCAAATCTGTTTTTTGTAGCAGAAGCTGTATGTCAGCTGCACTCTTGCTTCCTCTTTCCCATCCATTACCCTGTAAGCTATAGTTCAAAAAGTCATTTTTTCAATTCAAATCAAATTCTCTGAACTCTCTAGAAAGAGACCATCTCACCAGCGATTTGTTTCTTTCTAATTAAAGTAATCCTTGAGATATCAGCCTTTAAGAAGAATGTTTTCAAAAGCAGCTGCTCTGCTAATTAGGCAAAATGCCCGGATGAATGCAATTTACTTACAGTCACCTCATAGAGGCACACACAATACTATGCATTCTCTGGCAAGCAGTGACAGCACAGAACTAACACTGCCCAGCGTAGGCAACATGAGGGTTTAATCAACTTTCAGAATGCTCTTAATGCTGAAGTTAATGTTTCCAAAAAACGGCAAAAGGCTCCATCCCACTTCACGGCTGAACCCCATACTTCTGTGTGGTGCCTCAGTCCTTCTCCATTGAAGGATATGCTCAGCACAAGCCTTCTTGGGTATGCAATGAGCAATGGTCACAGATACAAGAACTACACTTCCACATATCATGACTAGGATAGTGGCTTCTGTTAGTTTTGGCTCAATCCACGTCTGACTGCTCTGCATCCTCCAAATAACCTCTTCAGCATCTGCCAGATGTTAACAGCTTGGGAGATTCCTTTAGGCAGTACCTCTCCATCAGACCTTTAGTGGGATCAATGGCAAGAGGTTTGCAGAGCATCTAGGAACAACAGGACAGAAAAGAGACAGAAAACGGGATAGAAAGGCTGGTAGCGTGAGTGTGCTGGTGCACCCACTGAGTTTCCATCATGCCAAAAGATAGTCCTAAACAGCATTGGATGAATTTCTTCCTCAACTAATGCCACACGTGCTAGTGCCAACTCAGGCCAAAGTTACAGTTAAAATATACACAAGCCAAACCTTATACAGAGAGACTCTGTCTCTTCACATGGTAATACTGCCAGAAAGATTCTGAATGATTTTTCCAAACAAAACATAAGCAAATGTGGGAAACAAACTGTAGTTTCACTCTTGAAGCTGCCTGTTATTACCGCTGTATTTTGTGTACTCTGGACTTCATCCAAAGTAAATATTCAACTATTTTCCTTTTAAACACATCTGGAGGTCAATACAAATTGTTTTACCATTAACATTAGTCCCACACAAACTGGCTAATATGCACCCACAAAACAGGGAGTGAAGTCATTTTTTTGTGGTCAAATTAACGATGCAGCTTCACTTTCAAGTCCTACCACAGATTTCCTGTTCGATCCTTGGTTAAAGGGTTAACCTCTTTGTATATCTACATCTGCAAAACAGGGTAAATAACACCTGCCTCCTTTCTGGTATTTTATGAGGCTCTGAGGGCATTTCTATACCACAGGTGCAAGGCACACCCAAGCTAGCTCCATATGAGGAGCACTAACTCTGTTCCTCATTTTTCTAGGGATTCAAATTCAAATTAAAATATGCAGTATTCAATTTACTAAAGTGCTGAGTGCTCAGAACTGCAACTGAAGTCAAAGGGAACTCTGCAATTTATATATATTGACAATACGATACTAAGTACTCTGGAAAAATTGAACCAAAGGAATCTCCAATGGGCACCTAAAATGAGTGAGTATCTCTCAAATGAAACTCAGTGTCTCAAGTCCCCTCCTAGAAAACAAAAACAACTTCACAGCTTTTGGGACATCATAAAGACATTATGAGTTCCAACTGTAAGGTACTTACAAGCTAAAATGCTAATTACCATTACAAAAAAAAAGAGAGAGAGAGAAAGAAATTCTGTCATTAGTACACAGCTTCAGTAATCTGCAGTAAATAAGGCATGAGGTTGGAGCATGAGAGAGGAGGGTGTAGAGTAGTCACCCACTGAGTACGCATCTTACATTGTACACATCTTTCACACTGAATGAGAAATAACAACATTTATTAACAGGGGGAACAACATTGTGTAATCATATCTTAAAAAACAGGGCCCAAAGTAATATTATGTAGAATAATTGTTATTTTTTACTGGTTTGGTGTCTGATTTTGCAGGTACATAATTCCCTTACTACAGGTTTCTCTTCCAATGTAATTTATGCATGACCTCAGAATCCATTGATGGAAAACAGAAGTGTCAATTTGACTCTTGTATAAATTGAGAATAATGTCTTTGAAATTAATGGAATCAAAGCAACACAAGTGAAAAGTCAAAACTTCTGGCTCCTGAAAAGTGCAAGTTACATTTCAGCATTTATATTCAGTGTACTAAAGCTAGGCAGCAAAATGGGGTGTTACCTGTACTCTTCTCCCCTTCTTTCAAGTCTTTCCTAAAGTCTAGTGAAACTTCACAGAGCGTCAGCATTGAACATTCTTCTCTGTCAGTCATCAAGAATTGTGGAAGTTTGACCATTTCCTACTATGAATCTTTCACCTTTATCACTACCATTGCCCCATATAATACCATAGCTTTAAAACTGGTGGCAATTCATACCTTTTACTCTTTCCACAACAAATCAGATAGCACAAGCTATTTGTGGAGTTATCTGAAAAGATTAAGTGACATCATCACATGGGTTCCGGGGAAGACTAATCAGTACAACACAGGGGATAATCAGGAAGCTGATTAAAATAAAGATACTGCTGTGATATAGCCCATTTGGGATTTAATGCACAAAAAGATAAAAAGATGAAAGAAAAGGAAGAACAAAGTGCAAGGGATAACCGTTCCTTGCAAGGGAAGGAGGAAAAGAAAGATATATGACCTTAGATTAACTAATTCTCCTAGCAAGTAGATACTAACTGGTATTTGTTTCGGTGACTTGTATTTGGTCATGTTAGAACACGGTTTGAATAAAATAAGGAGCAGTGTTGTATTGTCTGTTTTAACAAGTGCCAAGACAAGTGATTTACAAAAACGCTTCAGCTCCTCATACCTGCCATGGCATTTTGCAAGATTCTTGCCACATGCTGCACACTACTGGTTGTCTGCCACACTCCACCCAAGAGGTGACAGTATTTCATGCTGTCTTTTGTCAGCACCTTCAGAAGCATCTTAGTTTTTGAAGGCAGTTTTTCTTTCCACTTCGTAGATTGAGCCCAGTCATCTTGGCTCTGAGGCATTGCTCTACACAGGGAATTTTAGTGGGATGGATAGGGAAAGCAACAGCAGAAGTATATTCATAATTAAAAAAAAAAAAAAAAAAAAAAGCCTTAGATAATATTGTTCATATTGTACCCCTTACACACCTTAACCAAGCACCATGATCATCGGTCATACTGTTCTGCAGTTCCATCTTATATGTGAATATTAGAACTGTGAATATTTACAACTTGCCAGAACAGGATCTCTCTAGACCCCTTCTGATGTAGTTCATTTTCATGGTGGACATGAATAACTTGGCCTCCCAGCAGGTGCTGTTTTTGACATTACACTAGCGCATCTGGTACTCCTACAGGGGCCGCAGCCAGGAAAGCTAGGCTGGCTGCAGGTTTGGAGGCAGAAACAGCCACCCACACATGGTGTTGAAAGAAGGCACTTGGTGAACAGATGACAGAGCAACTTGTTCCCACTCACCCAACTTGTGTATTCCAGCACAAAGTCAAGTGGCATTCAATTTGAGGTATGCTAGCTTTTAAGGATATGCCAAATGGGCAGAAGGAGGTGACCACAGACAGATGGGCTGTATGCTTTGTGTACATTGCCTCGCAGAGAATCATACACACTCCTGAAACTATTAGAATCTCCTTGAATGTGACAAAGTGATCTGAGGACCTGTGGGATCCAAATGCTTCCTATTTTGGTGTAGGCAGAAGAATATTAGTTTTGTGTTGTACGGTCTCCACTGTGTTCACCAGAGTCTTGGTATCAGGGTTTCTTCTCACCCTTTGCATCACTATAGACTACATATTAGTATTATACACTTTATTAGTATATTCATTATATTAGGATATTCACTTTCACATATTGGTAGTATTCACTTTGCTTTTCTGCCTGATAACTGAGCAGCTCCTAAGAAGCTGTCTTGGAAGCTTTAAATGGCATTTTCTGGGTAGCAACAGCAACACGACCTTGGATTTCTGTGACCAACCATTTCCAGACCCCATTTAAAACAAATCCTGAGCCCTTCAAGTGACTTTGGGAGGCTGAGACACACCTCGATCTCACAAAATGACTCTCTGCCATGCTTTTAAGCCAACAACAAACAATTTAGCACTAGAAAGTGAATGGCCATGATTAGATAACACACTTGAGTTGGTTTCCAGGGGGCAAGGTGAAGAGTGCCAGCCCTGTGTGTGTCTGACATGAAACACTAGCAAACAGGGGAAGGAACAGCGTTAAGAGAACTGCATTTTTTGTGAGGGAAATGTTCTACCTGTGCGCACTCACTGCACCAATATCCTCGCATTATCTTCATATGCAGGAGGCTTCAGCACGACGACGGGCACGGGCGCACTTTGGGCATCGCAGAGGGGTAAATCAGATCCGTCCTCAGCCCGCAGGGATCTGAGCAGCCTGAAGAGCGTCAGAAACCAGCAGCATTTGCAGAGATGCTCCGGACAGAAAGCACCCCCATGGGGCAGGGGCAGGGGCAGGGGCAGGGGCAGGCAGGAGCCTCCCCCTCGCGGGGAGGAGGCAGCGCACCGCCCCGAGAGGTGGCCCCGGCGTTGCCCGGAGCCGCAGCCCTCCTCCCTCCTCCCCTCCTCCTCCTCCTCCTCCTCCTCCTGCTGCTCCCTCCCCGCTCCCCACCTCTCCTCCAAAACCTGCGGAGCCGCCGCGGCCCGGCTGCAGTCTCCGCGCCGCCCCGGGGCCGGCCGCAGCCCCGCCGCCTCCCCGCCGCCTCCCTGCCATGGCCGAGCCCGCGGCCCAGCGCTGAGGATGCTGCTGGGCGCCCCGCGGCCGGGAGGGGGCGGCGGCTGGGACCGCGGCCGGGTGGGCGAGAGGCTGCAGGCGGCCCTGGCCGGGCTGCGGGAGCTCCAGGTGCTGCGGGAGCAGCAGCGGGACCTGGTGCGGGCCGCCCTGGCTATGCCGCAGAGGGGCCCGGCCGCCGCCGGCGAGCAGCCCCTGTGCGCCCGCAGCAAGGAGCGCCGGCTGGAGGCAACCCTCAGCGCCCTCAAGGAGCAGCTGGTAAGGGACGGGACGGGGTCCCGGTGGTCCCCCGGGGTGCGGAGGGGAGCCGTACAGCCCAGGTGGGGGACAGCGGGGCTCCTCGGAGCCTGCGGGGCTTGGCAGAAAGTGCCCACCAGGTGGGAAAGCGCCGCGGCGGGCATGGCGAGATTAAAGGACATGGTTAAACGCATAGAAAACGCCGGCGAGCGGACTGCCGGCCGCTTGGTTGGCTGTCAGTAATGATTCCAGCTAATGGCTCCGCTTGGTGTATATATAAGAAAAGAAAAAAAAAGAACTGAAAGCGTTTATTGCCGGTCTGGGGCCACTGGGTTAACAGCAGCACCCGGTGACCTCTGGCCGTAGCGGCTATCATTTCTTCCTTATGTCAGCTGGTGTGCTTTTGTTACTGGTTTGTTTATATACATCTCAAATAAGGTCTGAAAATAGAAGATTATCTCGTTAGGACTTCGCTGGCACCTCGGAAGGCTTTCAAGGACACGGGAGAAACTAGCGGATAAAATGGAAGGGGCTGGGATTAGATTTATTTCCCGGGACGTGCGGGAGCTGGGAGGGCGGCAGTAACTCGGCTCCACGGCGGAGAGGGACGGGTCTCACCAGTAGGTGCCAGTGCAGGTTTGGGAAGCATCCTCTGGGGGTGCCTGCAGCTTGCGAGGGACGGCTCCGAAACGTGTAAAACCGAGGGTCGGGTTCCTCAGCCACGCTGCGGTTGTGCGAGCGCCTGGAGCTGCGGTACAGCGCGCTTCCGACGGACCTGCGGCTGCTGGAAGCCTTCCAGCAGGGCATACCTGCTGTTGGTCTCTTCCCTGCAAATTTCAGACGTATATTTAAGCATAGGTGCAGACCTCGGCTTTGCATAAGACTAAAATAAACCTGAGAGAAAAGAGACTTTTCAAAGTAGGATTTCACACATCCTAGGAACTCAGAGACCACAGGCTGAAAAAAGTTTCTTGGTGCCTTGTGAACAGGACATTGCAGTCAAACCCCTTGAAAATGGTGTTCACGATCACAGGAAGTTAAGTTAAAGCTAAAAGCAATAGAGAATGCAAAGCACGGCATTGCTCAGGGAGTGTTGTGTCTTCACCAGTGTTGTTCTTGGCCCAGGGATGGTAGAGTCTGTGATCACAGCTCTATAGGCTTTCAGATGGAGAAACTCATTAACAATGTAAACGTGGCTTTGCCTTGGAGTGCATCTTGATCCAAGTTTCACGTAGGGCTGTAGCCCTAGGCTTTTGTGTGGTCATAGCTGCATTCATAAAAAGTTTGGTCCTTGTCACATAAAACGTGGAAATTGTATCAGATGGAGCTGGCTCGAGGCTTCTCAGCAGTGGAAGCAAGACAGATAAGAGTCACACCAGGCTTCTTCTGTGCTGGGAGGGTGAGTAACAAGCACAGAAGCTTCCTGAGGTGTCAAATGCCACCAGCAGGAATGGGTGGAGTGGAGCCGTCAAATCTTTTAGGGACCACTTGCAGATGCCACTCCAGCATCCCAATCTCTTTCCCAGCAGCGGGTGCTTGCAGCAGCCAGCAGCTAACCTTTCCAGCAGTCTGCTGTAGGCAGCAAGGCCACAGGCTTTCTGCTGCCCCTAGCAGGCACATCCTTTTTTGTCCCTAGTCAGTGGCTCTTTTTGGTGTCCAGGGGCTCTTCTGGCAGAGCTTCAAGTTACCGCAGTGCAGGCAGCGAGTCTGTAGCAGAGACTGGGAAGAGAAGCAGAGCTGTGATGCTATCTACCCTCAGTGATCCCAGAGGTGCTAAACAGGTCTCTCGGCCAAATTCTTTTGTGGTGACCTAGAGGACAAAGAAGAGATGCATATTCAGGCTAAGGCAAAGGAAGAATTCTATGACATTTCCACTAAGTGGGTAGATGTCTAAGGCAGCAGCATACAGTATTGTTCATGTTTTCTCAGGGAACATATTTATAAAACCTCATTGATTTGAGTCCAATGATCTTACTTTGCAAGCTTTCGTGTGGCTTACAATGTTGTAAAAATGTGGAGAAGGGACAGAAATTATACTGAAGAGGAAAAAAAAATGATTGGTACCATGCTTTTTGTGCAGATTTTTTTCCCCTTTAAATATTTTTAAATGGAAGAAAGCTTCTTTTACATCCTGGAGATTATTTTTTTTAATATATATTAAAATAAAGTTTTTCTCAGCTGTTTTTTTGTTTGTTTGTTTGTTTGTTTGTTTTTTCTCAACTGAGAAAAGCGTGTGCTTCCAGAAGGGATTAATGTCACACCAGAATAAGTGTCTGAGATAGGTGAAATTGACCTTCCTCTGAAACTGGCTACTTTGCAGACTCAGTTACAAAAAGACCCAAGGGTGAATGGATTTTAGATGCACAGACCTAGGTAAGATTAGTGCTATCTTTTGTCCATTCCAAAATGCAGTTGGATTAATAAAATTATCAGGTGCCATTCTACAACCACAGCAAGAAACGTCAAAACCCTCTTTAGCTGAAGTGAGCTGATTAATAGCAGAGCGGAGTAGTTAAACATGACCAGTGCTTTTTGGTACCTTGTTTTGGGGTGCCAGTTTCTGTAGATTCAAAGGAACCTGCTTTTCAGAGGGTGTTCTTCTGAAAAATGGATGGTATGACAATATTTTTGGCTCCCAGAAACCATAGTCCATCGATAGCATGAGTTGATTTGGAAGTCTGGTCCTACTTTGTGCGGTGTGCAGAAGTCTTTACAGCTGCATTGCCCAAAGCAAACAGATGGCTTCACCTGCAAGGTTTTGTCTCATGTAAAATTCATGTTGTGAATTGAGAAAGAGCGTGTTCGGGGTTTGTTGTTCTGGGTGCCGCTCAGTGTGGTTATTGGAACAATAACAACCTCAAGCAGCACGCTGGAAAACCTGTCCTTACCCAGCCAGAGTGAGACGTGCTTGTTGTCTTGGAGAGCAGAAGGAGTTAACTGAAAGATCAAAGCTATGAAGTCTGCCAGAAACATGAAAACCCAATGGTGTGAGGCACCATAAAAGGGTTAAAACGATGATGTAAATCATGTGTGTTGGTTAAAATGCTGTGAAAGCGCAGACAGAACCTGGAGGTATAATAAATAATCTTTGAATACCTGAGAGCCTTGTGGCCTCTCCGTCATTAATCAGAAACCACAGACTGAGGGATTGGCTGGCGAAACATTAATCATTAAGCAATTAATTCCAGCCGTGAAAACAAAACTTTGTGATTTCCTGAGTAGGTGAGATTGAAGGAAGCATGGCATGTCTTTGCTTTTTCACCATAAAGGAAATAAAGAAGTACTGAGGAGGTCATGCATTCATCATTCAGACGGGATAGAAAATATCCTTTATTATCCAGGTCTTCCTTTTGTTTGTAGGAAACAGGAAGAGTGAAAATCACCACCTGTATTCCTAGGGAGCAGTAATGAGCTTGCTGAGCTTAAACATTTCTAGACATGCAACGCTGATAAAATGGGGTTTTACTTCTTGTGTGTTATATGTCCCTCCGGTTCCCTAAAACAGTGTGCTAGAAATACCTTTTAGTTTTCCCAACAGCACCAACAACCGTAACAGTTGTCTTGTGAGACTTGAAACATCTGTCTTTTCTCTCTTCTTTGATTTTCAGTTTCTAATCACTTACTGATTAGCTCAGGATCTTAGCTTTCCTTGCATTTTGTATTTGTAGCTGTGGAGAACCCTAAAAATGCAGATCTTAAAAGCTGAATAATGATAACACAGGGAAAGTAGAGCTGAAAATGCATACATGTACATACTGATTTTAATTTTGTGTATGTTGTTTAATGTTGTATATACTTTAATTAGTTAGGGGACCTAAATATTATTTATTTGAGGTTGGAAATGCTGTTAGAGCTGCACTTTTATATGTGAAATGTAGGCACAAAGAATCTTTTTCAAGAAGAGTGCCTTTCTCGCTGTTACTGAACAGAAACCTGGCCTCACAAGGGCTGCGAGCACAACTTTACAGCCACCCTGAAGAGAATACCTTTCTGTGAAGTATTGTAGGATGCATGGTTAGGCATGATATAATTAAAAGCTGCCTAAATAGCGGCTGGGCTTACATAATTTGCCAAGTGCCATGTGAGAAGTTGGTGACAGAAAGCAACTGTGGTTCTTTGGCTGGTACCCTAATTCCTGGCCATCTGTCCCCCTACGCTGTCCGTGTAAGTGTTGGGGGGAGCAACTGCGGGAGCTGTTACCACAGATCAGTCTGGTCAGTGACCACAGTAGGCAAAGGCCCTCGTTGCTGGCTTCTGAGGGGTTATTTGCAAGCTTGAAGGCACCATTTTTTTTAAATACAGACGTTTCCACAAGAAAATTCAAGAGACGCATTCTTCCTACTTATAATGTGCGGAAACAGCTAGCCATGAGACATGCAAGGGAAATTTTCAGCAGCAGAGACGGTGTATTTCATGTAGTGTACCCTTCCTACTGTAAAGAGATGCTACCAGAGCTAAGGGCTTTGCAGAGTGCAGTAAGCTACCTGTGCTCCATGTGGTGATAAGATACCTTTATACACAGTCGTTTCCTTTCATCAGAACATATCTTTGAGTTCACTCAAGCAATCCATAATGTTTCTCTCATCCTCTGCCCAGAGGCGGTGTATGGCAAAATGCAGTGCATATATTAGTGTGATAATTAGTCAGGAGATTACCGTCCTCTTTAGTTAGACAGTCCCTGCTATAGGTGTAACAAAACAAGGGAAGTTGAAGTAGCATATTCAGTATGAGAAGTTCTAAGAAAACATTCAGCTGGGCAGAAGGCAATATATGCTGAGAAACAAAATGTTTTGTACTTGCCTGTTATGTCAGGCTCATTACAGAGATCCATTTGCAACAGTCCCTAGCTAAGCAAAACATTTCACGAGTGCAGAATCTGTCCGGCACAGATGGCCTGAATTCACGTGTTGCTGCTGAGATTCTAACTGCGATTATTCTTCATTTTCCCTTTCTTTCCTTGACTTGCAAATCAGTCTCGTTTAAGAAGACAGGATGTCGGCTTGAAAAGCCACCTGGACCAGCTTGACCAGCGAATAAGCGAGCTGAAGCTGGATGTCAGCAAGACCTCCAGTGAATACCTGGACAGTGACAGCCGCCCCAGCTCAGGTAACGTGCACCCTGTCCTTTATTTCCAGGAGTGTGGTCCCAGTAGAACTGAAGGATGTCAACCACTGAGCAAAACTCTGTGTGATGTTTGGTAAGAAAGAGTGCCCCAGGGCTGAGGTGGAGAGTAGTGATGTGGCATTGAGCGCACACACAGAGCTAGTGAGAATTTGCCTGCAAAGTGGATTTAATTGGAAAATGCTGTTTCACTCAACAGGATTTTTTCTGGAAATTTTCGATTAAAAAATAGACATTTTAGCAACTAAGAGAAGGAGAAGACAAATTTATTAATTAATTACCATGTTCAGTGCAAAATGGCCATTGGCAAAAGGTCTAAAGTACTTACTAGAAGCGAAGGAGACCAATACCTTAAACCTGCAGTCTTGAACATCAGTAAAGCCTTAAAGATCACAACCACTGCAGTGCTCTCACCTAACGAATGTTTGATCATTTGTATAAAAATGAGTTAATGAATAAAGCTCTATTAAAAGACACTGAGTAACAACACTCCAGCAGTCTGCTGAGTAACATTCTCATGGACAAGAGAGAGACGGAGTTTCAGGTTTCTGTTGTGATTCACAGGGAGAGCTGAACTGAAGTCTTTTATAGCTGGGATGTCTGTTAAAACCGGTTTCTGTTATCTAGTCTGGGACAAAGGGAACACCTCTTTTTAAACAAAATTTTGAAAAACCTTAAGTCTACCTTGATACAAGGAAAGAATTTTTATTTTATTTTTTTTTTGAATCTTGAAAGCTTGTACGATATGAGAAAATCTTTTTATGTCTTATCTGTATCTATACATTGAATAGTAGTAATTTCCTGAAGCATTACAAATAGCTGAGCAGGAATAAAGCTTCTTACCACTAACTACTTCTTCCAACAGTTTTGTTCCACATGCAGTTTATGTGGATATGCATACAAATTTGCAGGATGATACTTACAGTGTGTATAAAAGTTCAAGTTTCCATGAGTGTTTAAGTTCAGGAGTTATTCACTTAGGCATATACACAGTTTAAAAGGAAACAGCATCCTTTTCAATTTGCTTTATATAGAGAAGAATTACAAAAATTCCCACATTGAACTGACACAGAGCCTTATTTCGTAGTTCCATAATTAATTAGCAATGATGGTAGGACCTGGAGAGACAAGATAACCTCCACTCTGTGCCCTCAGATATTCCAGCTATCATAGACTTGGCAGCTCTGATCACAGGCTAGTTTTGCTCTACTGTCCCAAATGAGCTGTGCTTGTATGCACCTAGCACAAGTTGCAACAGCATATGATGGCTGTTTTACACCAGTTGCATAATAGTCCCCAAAGGTGTTCTTCAATAAAGAACAGAGCATGATGGTGCTGCACTTCACCCCACCTCACGCTAAGAACTAAGTGCACATGTCTGTCCTGAGCTGGCTTAGGGCCTAAGGAAATATGCAGAAGCCCAATAAAAGGTAGTTGAATTAGTTGAATTGGAGTATGCCTTTGCAAAAGTTACCCCCCAAAAATGGTGACAAATTTAGACCTGGGGCAAATAGCAAATGGAGATTTATCTTATTCTCTGCACGTTTCTTCTACAGAGCATATTTAGTAACTGTAAGTTGGAAATATCTTCCTATTTATTTCACCTCTGCAGGCTTCTACGACCTGAGTGATGGTGGTTCTTGCTCACTCTCCAATTCTTGTACCTCTGTGTACAGTGAGTCCATCTCCTCCTCCCACACCAGTCTCTTGCCCAGCTCTCAACACCCTAAGGCAAGGCTCAGTGTGTTTGATTACCGACCCAAGTCTGCAGATGAAACTACTGTGCATACCACCAGCTTCCAACAGCAGGACACCTATGCCAGCGATGGATGTCGGATTACAGCGAGCACAGACGTTTCTGGGACTCCTGCCAGGTCCAGACCGAGGCCAGTTTCCACAGGTAATTGATTGCAGAGCTGGGTACTCATTCAAGAGAAGGGCAGAGTCCTGGCTATTACTCTTAGAACCTTGTACACCAATAGTGTAATCAATACATAGCATTCATTTTAAATGTACAAAGTGAGAATTAATTGAAACCACAGAGCCTTGCCATTTACTGTACAACTTCCACTTGTCTCAGACTCAGATACTTTTAAATAATAGCAAATATGAGGAGGTATGCAATTAGAGATGGGAAAGTACTTAAGTGCATGAGGTAAAATTGTAATGAATGTCTAGTTATTTTTTTTTAATTTATCTGTTTGAGAAATCAGTAAAATTGCATACTTGAAATGTCTTATGTAAAAGTACAGTGATGCATGAAAAATATAGGGTGAATTCAGTATTAGAACTATTGCATTTTACTGAGAAAGATTTTCCAAGAATTTGAAGGAGAAAAAGCTATTTCCAGACTTAGTGTCAGTGTTCCCAATCTGCCCCAAAATAGCATGATAAGACTTAGTTTGCTAGCCATATTTACTGAAAGTAATGTGCACACACGATATTCTTCATACTTTAAAATGTACAGTTAGGGATAACAGACACCAAAGGTTAATCACCTATCTATGAACTGCTCTTGAGCCTAATACTGGACCAAACGTAAATTTGCCTCACACCTTTATGCATAATAGACAAACCTACTAGTTCTCTGAGTCCCTTGTTCATGTAGCTGTGAAGTGCCATCATATTATTTTCCATTTTGGTCCTTCCATATCCTCAGAGCAGCCTCGTGCTAGTACAGTTCTTAGGGTGACCCAGTCAGACGTGTTGCTGTTCCATTATAGAAACAGTGGAGTCACAGAGAACGTCTTTTCAAGTACAACATCTCTCTGGAGTCATTCCCACACCTTCCTTACCTGAACTAGCTCACCCCTGGCTTGCTGAGAGCTGAAACAAAGACCCCCTGTTATGTACAAGTCTGTGCAGACACACCTGAAGCAATGGTGGTAAATTGCAGTATAAAAACAAATTGTTCTCAAGGCTTCTCAGATGCTGGGGAGGAAGAAGTGTTGATCTTAATGATCCGTGGCTTCCAAGTTCAGATTACAGACTTGGTATTGTATCAGAAACATGCAACGTTTTGCTCTTAGCAAATGTGGCTTTATGCGTGTAGGGTATGGAGATAGATTAGCAGAAAAAGGGATAAGTAATGTTAAGAAGAGGTGTGGGAGTGAGGGCACAGACCTCCTTTAGTCCTCCTTCCCCTTTTATACGTCCCACTCCTTTCTTCCTGGCTACAACCTCTTACTTCATTCAGCGTGAGAACCATAAGTGGTGGGATTGTTGCCTCTGTGGAGAAAGAAACAATTTCTGTGAAGCTGGCCATGTTGCAGAGAAGTGAGTCAAGATTTTACTTCAAAAAAGCATTGTTTGGAAAGGAGAAAAAAATTCTCATTTCCTCCCCCTAGCTTGTCCCTGCTGAAAACTGCAGGTACAAACAGATTTCCTGTTGCCACAGAAAGAAAAGGCAAGCTTGCTAAAACACCACACACGCACAGTATTCTTTTGACCCCTTCCTGGTTTGTTTGTGGTGGCTGAGTCACTGCTCCTTTGACTGATTTTTTGCATAGCTGTTCATTTTGTAGTAGAATAAGTGATTTTTGTTAAAAGCTTGTGATACTGATCCTTTTTCACCTCACTATAATGAGTCTGGACTACCGTTACACGAAAGCATCCTTCGTTTGAGCTAGAACATGTGCTAGAGTGTCTTCTCTTTTAACGTAATGTTGGGGAAAAATCAGTTTGTGGTAAAACCATGTCCTTTTTTGTGGAATTTCTATGCTGTGCACAGAAGGTAAAAAGCAAAGGGAAAAGAGAACACTGCTACACACTGCCAATTTCCTAAAGAATTTTCACGTTGTAGTTATGTTGTTTGAGACATCATCATCCTGAACTGCTGAAGCAGTTCTTTAAGTGCCTTAGGTAGGAAACTGCTGACAGCTCCAAATTTTGAAGTCTCCCAGAAGCTTCCTTGGACAGGAGAGAGGCAGTCACTCCTGGATTTAATGTTTGGGTTTCCTGGCGGCATGAAGTAGCCAGGAAAGTAGCTAGCAGAGGATTTGTTGACACTGCAGCCTGCACTGTCATACCAAGAAATCCAAGCAGACTGCAGATGGTTCCAGCACTCTTGGTATCTATCGGAGGTAACACAGCACCATGGTGCTCTACCGGCTGACTTGTCCAGATGGAGCAGTCCTGCTCATGAAACACAACCTGGCTCTCACAGAGCAGATGTTCCTGAGAGGAAAGTCCAGCAATCTGGTGTAACTTGCCCTTAGGTTTTTTTTTTCTTTGTCAAAATTAAAAGGTTCTCTAGCCCATTTTTCTACACACTTAAGGTTGACTTTTTTAAAATCTGCACACATAATTACAGCAGACATGATTTTGTGCCTTTTAATAAAAGCTCAGAATATTTTGTTCTGAAATTAAATGCTCCAAGAAGTTTGGAGACTTAAAGGCATTGACTGGTGATGTTGTCAAATAAAATTAGAGATTCAGTTAGGAGGTTTTATTGGATTTCAGGTTGAGGAAAAGTAGAATCACTTCATTGTGGCCTGTCAAGACACCTGAGTCTTAATGTCTCTGCACTGTAGGTTGAGTGCCTCTGTTCAGTAATGCCTTACTGAAGCAAGATGCAAAAAAAACACAGCTACAGCTTGCAACTGTGAAGAGTTTAAGAAATACCTGGTGTCTGTTCAAGTCTTCTTAAACAAGCTGGTTGAGTACTGTAGATTTTTCTAAAATGCATGATATAAAAGGGTTGGAGGAGAAACTGGAATTCAGATTTCACCACTTTTTAAAAAAATAAAGATACTGTTGACTATTTGGTAGACTCTTGCATGCTGGAAATTCCAGGAATTTCTTTCTAAGTTATAGATTTGGTTTTGGTTTTGTTTGCTTTTTCAAGCTAACAAACAAAAAGTTATTTAGTCAGAGGAAGTCTTTATCCCATCCTGGGGGAAAAGTATGAAAAAAAATATATCTGTTGTATTGGATAATTCTGGTTAGACGCTTCAGGCTTAAAATCTATTGGATTCACTTTTTTTCTCTACTAAGAAATAAAAACAACTTCTTATTTTTGGTTGATTGGATTCCTGTTGGTCTGTGTTGCTTGAGAACATTTTTATATATACACAGATTTACTGTCATCCAAGTAGCACAGTTCAAATTTCCTGCGAAGGCATCAGTTTTATCATTGGTGTTAAAAGGCATTCTAATCTCCATTATGCTGAGGTGAATAAGAGCCCTGAGCTAATTCAGTGTTCTTGGAGGACTGAAAGGCTTTCTGCATTCCTGCTACTGATTTTAGTATAAGTTAGCACATCCCTCTGAAATAACACTTTTAATATAAGCCAGCTTGAGTGTAATTGTCTGTGATTTAATTAGGTTATTTATTTTCATCCACTGTGTAGGTGACTTGGAAAGACTCATTCCAGCAGACAGTAGATTTCAGACAGAGACAGATCACAAATCCTCATTGCCTCCGTGCCATGCAGACTTGCAGCTGCACAGCGTGGACCCCAAGTTCCAGAATGATCTGGTCTCCAAGAATGGCATCGATGTGTACCCTTACCCAAGCCCCCTTCATGCGGTGGCTTTACAAAGTCCCCTTTTCTCCCTGATGGGGACATCCCCAGAAGCAGACCTCCAGGCTTCCCCCAGCAAACCCATGCCTAATGCGACAGGTCCCAGCTTGATTAGGACTAGGCCAACCGCTGAGGCCAAGCCGGGGGGTTACATCAATAAGTTACTGCAACTGACGAGATGCAAAGGGAACAATCGAGCTGATGCCAGTGAGCGGGTTTCGACAAAGAGCCAGCCAGCCACAATGCACCAGAGACTCATTATAACCCCCAGCGCTGGTGGAGTGAAAATTAACAGCAGCGGTAGCCAGCTGGAAAAACAAGCAAGTTCTCTGGAAAGTAACAAAGCTGAAGGAAAGCTGCAGAGAGAGATGCCTGAGGGGGAATGTGCCAAGCAGCAGGAGACCATGCGCTGTGTGAATGAGGAACAGCCGTCCACTCTCCCTGACACAGAGCCATCAGCTGTGAATAGTTGTTATCCTGCCAAGTCAGCGGCTAGGGGCTCTCCGCTGGCAGAGGCAATGGAGGTCAGTGCAGATTGCAGTTCATCCTGCTCGCAGCTGTGCCAGGAGGACTCCAGCCTGGGCAACTGGAATGCTAAAGCTGTCCCTCCCAGAAAGCTGCCCCTCAAAAGAAGTGGCAATGCCAAACTGGGTAGCACTGGAGGGCATGAGCGAGCTGCACGAGGTGAGTTTGTTCACGCCCAGTTTGTCCCTGCAGAATCCCACCAAGTCCGAGTCAAGTTTGCCAGCTCCAAAACAAAAGCAGTGAAGATAAAGAGGAGGAACAGCGAAAAGGTGCTACGTCCTGGGAAGCAAGCCTTTTGTGTGGAGAAGGCAAGAGGGGCTCATGGGGCTGCCAGGCCGCCTGCTGAGTGGAATCAGCCCCAAAGACCACACGCAGTGAAGAGCCTCATCCGGAGACCTTCGTACTCTGGTGATGTGAGTGGCAGGTCGTGCTCAGAGTCTAGCCTGTTCCCTGCACAGGTCAAGCTGCCCACCACACCATCCAGGTCTGAGCTCTACAGAGCTTCTGCCAACGTGCTGTATTCCCTTGAAGGAGCTTCTGCAGACACAACCAACAAGAAGAAGCAGCAGCGCAAGTGGCAGTCCACGGTGGAGATCTCTGCCAAGGCCCATGGGGCCAGCTCCTCTGGCCTAGGAGCAGCGAAGCAGCCAGCAAGGAGAGCCAGTGTCCTGCGCACCCTCAGCATGAGGGCTCGCTCCAAGAGTCATCACCACGGAGCTTACGCCAGAAGCGAGTCAGACCACTCTGAGTACTCTGCAGAGTGTGCTTCCCTCTTCCACTCCACCATTGCGGAGACCAGCGAAGGGGAGGTCAGCGATTTCACAGCTAACCGTTTTGGGGACAGTGAATCCAGTGAAAGTGACTCGGATGGCAGCAGTAACAGCAGCAGCCTCGCACTTGACTATGATGAGGGGGATGAAAGTGAGCTGATTTGGCCCGAAGGTTCAGTCAGACAATCAGGGACTGTCCAGGTCTCATCCAGGCCTCTTCCCCCAGTGCCCAAAATCTGTCGCATCAAAGCTTCAAAGGCACTAAAGAAGAAGATTAGGAGATTCCAACCCGCTTCTCTGAAGGTTATGACCATGGTTTAAGGGAGAGTGAGCATTTGTTTCTTTCCTTGAGACATCCTGCTGGCTCTCATTTGCAAAACAAGAAGACCGATGTGCAGAGAAAAGGACCTGTTTAAACGAACTTTTAACAATCCCTGAGTCAACACAAGGGATCTTTTTGTTTGTTAATGCCTGGACATAAATGTCACATTATCTAATTTCCTCTTTTGCCATTTATTCTGTAAATATGGATCTGTGTATATTGTGTGATGCCTTTTTTTTACTATGCAGAAGGGTCACCATGGTAAAAATAAAATGCCAGGAAGAGATGACATGTTCAAACAACCTCTGCCATAAGATTTTGCAGGCAGTCTCTTGTACATATGCACCCACAGTATCAGTCTCAGACATAAGAGCCTCCTAAGAAGAGGGGCTCTTTCCAATTGGAGATTTGGGAACATCCCTCCCTCTTGTAAGTAATTCTGTGCAGTCTGAAGGAGCGTTAACCACCCACCTATGGAAAAGCTCTCAGTGCTGTCTGTAGTTCTTTCTTTCATGTCAACCATTCATGTACCATCTCCCAACCACAGGAGGACAAGTCTGTTCTTCAATAGAAACATACCATGCTTATTCAAAAGGCAAAGACATGTTTGTAAATGAGAACAAGACTTAAGTCTGTTTTCAAAACTGAGAGAATAGGGTTTTTCCTTCAACCCCTTCTCTATATGATTTTCTATGTTATTGTTCATTTATTGAATGAGTGAAAGAACATGAGGGCTCAGTACCATGGTGTGTGGATAGCTGGGACTGAGATTATAGCTTTGCCCCTGAAATTGCAGACTCAATAAATACTATTTAATGTACTTCTAAAGGCTATATTTGTCTGACTTTCATGTCTAAAGAAAATGATTCTGAGGAAATGTAAATATTCTAACATTGCATGAGGCAAGCAGGAGGAGCGGTCTCTGGTAGAGCAGATATGCATTTTCATAATCACTGTGCCAGAGGGGTTCTGTTTTATTTTTCAGAGGGTCTCTATAGCTCTGTAGGAACCAGGGCCCTTTCAGCCTCTACCTCAAGAAACCTACCTCAGCATCTGCTTCTGACTGAGTGAATCTGAAAGCAATATTTATACTGAGGACAGAGTGGTGTTTTAACTGTCTCACTTATATTGATGCAATTTTGCTACAAGACACTCCTCATTTAAAAGGTTTATGTATGTATACACAACATATTTTGAACACATCTGAAGGCACCTATCTGAGGCTTTGAATCAGTTGCTAAACTGATGAAGTGATTTTTTTTTGTGTGTTCAGACAAGCAGTCCTAATTCTTTCCTCCGAGCACAGGAATCTGGAAGCTGAGCTGAAATTCACCCCGTGTTTACCAAAGATCAGGTATTATCCTCCTACCCTGAATACATTCCTGGCCTAGGAGATGTAGGCATTACCTCATTCAGCCCATGTACTGGGTCTGAAACAAAAGGCAAGTGCCTTAGCAGAAACTGGGGGTAAAAGAGTGTTTGTTTACTCCAAGGATTCATTAGCAAACAGAAGTATTGAAAGACTAAACTTTTAACCAATGCCTTGCTATGTTATGTTTTTAAACCACTCTATTTTCAAACCATGTTTTGAAAATGAGATAGGGAAAAGTAAAAGCTGCATGAAGTAATTCAAATATTTGGAGCTAGTGCCTAACACCATCCTTTATTTTAGCTAGTGAAGTGTTATATTTCAGCCAGTGGAGTACATTTAAGTGTTTTTTCATGGTCCCAAGAATACTTGGATGTAACTGCTCCAGTAGGATTAATGGGAGAATTTCACAGGTCTGGTGGTGGTTTCTTGTTCAGCATGTCAAGCAACAGAACAAACAAAATAGTGATTTATGCCATGTTGACTTTCTGCACTACAAAAGGATTCTTTTTCCCGTTTACACAAAAGGTTTGGTTTGGGGGAGTGTGTCAAAAGTTACATATGAACCTTTAATCCATGGGTTTTCTGTGCTTGGGTGGGGTTTTCTGGTTAGATGGGAACTTGGAGGGTGTTTTTTTTTATGGGGGAGGAAATTGTTCCTAACTAGAAAACTGCTCTGGGTAGGAGCATTCTGAAACCTAATAAACATCACCACCCAGTAGCTCCCTGCCTTTTTATCAGAGTAAGCTCAAACAATAAGTTTGTGATCACACAACTCAGTAAATCCTGCTTTAGGGTTGTTAATACTCCGTCAGAAATGCTGCCAGACATATGATGAAAGTGCTGATCCAGAGTGAACTCACACTGCCAATTCAAATAAAGAAAAATGATGACTTAATTTCATACTGACAGGTTTTATGCCAGATGAGGTATCGCTGCCTCTACTGCTCACACCTTCTGCCAGGTCAGATAACGTCTCTCCTCCCAGAGCCAGCAAAAAGCCAGCATAAAAGCATAAAGCTGGCACAAACTTCATCATCCTATGCCCTAGCTAATTTGACAGAAATATGATTATGTGCCTACACTTGATCCAAAGCAAGCCTGGAGAACCCCAGCTGTGCAGAGGATCTGCTGTTGCGTGTTGAGGTATCATCATATATGATGCCTCATCATGCACTGTGATGCCACTGAGCTGTGGCTTTCTGGGAAGGACGGCACTGGTGGTGTTCAGGGCAGGGTGGACAGTAGCTTTCCCACCAACCACTGCTTGTTCTTGCTTCCCAAAGCTCTTGGTACAATGGGGGGCTGAGTGCTGTCTCTGGGGAGCTTCATCCCACAGTGGTGGAGATGGTAACAAAGTCCCTTGGAAGGAAATTGGATCTATTTCAGCCGCCTTACTCCAGGATAGTGGACCTTCTCCCTGGCACTTCCTTTGGAAATTCATTGGTTTCCTCTGCTGGAGCAGAAACTGCTGGGATCTGAGCCCTGGAGGCAAGAAGTAGGACAGCACAAGGCAAAGTGGGAGACTCAGATGGCCAATACTGCAGCAACACTGGCCAAAAAAAAAAAAATACAGTTGTGGCTCCATACATTGATAAAAAGTGGTATATTTTGGTGGCACATACATTAAGAATTTAAATAACTGGGTAAGAGTGTGATGCCTATTGGTGCTCAGCCCATCTGAGACTATGGGCTAACTGCTGACAGCACTGAGGAATACCTACCTCCAAAGCAAACAGATCTGAAACATATTTAAAAACAATAAATATCTGTAAATAATTTGATGCAATACTATTTTATATATGCATGCTGAACATCACAGAAACAGCTTTCAGCTCCATATGCAGCCTAATAGTGAGAATCAGGGATGCCCAACCTTACTGATGGCCATGGCAGTACACAACAAAAATGTTCCCCACCTATTTTCCCTTTCAGAAACAATCCGCAAAATCCTTTTATCTTGCTGTGACAAGGACTATAAAGGCCTGAAAGAATGCAAAAAATGTCAGTTGGTGATTCAATTAAAAGTCTAGCACCAAACCTGACACACTTCAGGAGTGAGAAGTTTAGCACTTTTGCTGCGACTTGGTTAGCAAGTGTGCAGTTCTGACAGCTATCTGAGAAACAGCTTTATGCAGCGTCCCCATTGCAGGAGCTAACATCTGTCATCATTGCTCCTCCAAGCTCTAGTGAATCAAAATCATCCACTGCTGAAATGTGTGCATCCTACCAGCAGTTTTCTTCTGTCAAAAACCAATGATAAAACTTTGGTTTAGAAGCAAATTGCTCCTTAACCACAAAAGTGAGAAAAGAAACTGGGAGAGAGAGAATAGAAAGGGCATTAAGGAAACTTTAAGAGCAATTTGCAGAATAGATCGGCCTTATGATTTTCAAAACTTCATTAATCCTTTTATTACTCTAATAATTTTGGAATTTGGATGATTACCAGCCTCCTTGGCTTTGACACAATCTCAACTTTTCTAGTCCACATGCATTACCCAAGGCTCAAGGGAGGCATGCAGCAAAAAGAGGCATCTGTGACCTTTGTCTCAGCCAGGGGACAGGAGAGCAGCTTGCCAGGGAAGGTCTGAAGAATTCTTACTCTGATGCAATGGTGGCAGTTTTCATTTTCAAGCCCCTTTAACCCCCCTCAACCATTCAGGGGCTGAAGGAATCACCTGGCGTATGTTGAACATATGTTGACTGGGAAGACAAGCACTCCAGTTTCTGCAGCTTGCCTGTGAGGAAAGCAAACCTACAATGACCAAATATTTCAGAAGCAGCATTTAGCCTCATATCTCATACAGATGTGAGGGACATCTGGGATGCCACCAATAGCTCTTTTTCTGTACAGAGAGCTGCTGTGGTACTTCACTACAGGTGAATAGGAATCAACAGGAAATTGCTCAGCTATGGGCAGTTTCTTCATGTTTGTACATTTCAGGTTCAAAACCACTGTGGCAGTGCAGAACATCAGCAAGGTAACAGCCGCAATGAGCAGAAGTCCAGCCATCATCAATTCTGTTAATTCCATGTGCTATCTTTACAATGAAGCCTGGAGACTATTGTTAGCTAGTATTGATTTTTTTTCAAGCATTCCAGCCTTTTTCCTTTCTGTCCCTGGCTCTGCATTTGTAACTAGGGATGTAGTGCATTGAATTCACCCATTACACAATTTCAGGGAAGTCGCTGAAGCTACCCCACAGATTCCATTATACCCCCATGCCACTCTCAAGATGTCAACAAGGGGGATGATTGGGAGTGACAGATGAAATATATAAGGAGGATTTCAGACCTTGCTTTCATTCTTGGCTGGGCTGCAGGCTGTGGAAGTAACTGTGTTTGTGGCTCGTCTGCCTGGGGAGAATCCTACTACAGTGGTACATCTGTGTTAGTGGGGGAACAGGAGCAGTGAGTAGGGCTGAGTTCAGCAATGGCTTTTCATGCTTACTCTGGATTCAAAAAAAAAAAAAAAAAATTGAAAAGAGTATCAGCAATCTAGTGATCCCTGTCCCGGTAAAGCTATATTTTGAGAGAGAAGACAGTGCATAGATCAGATTGAGCAGGCAATATTGAAATCAACTGCAGATTTGCAAGCCCCAAATTAAGAATGGCAATTTCAGCAAAAAACTTGAGTGACTGGATGTGCTCAAAAGCTCTGTCAAGTCACTCTTGGTGCCTGCTTTTCAGCATCCAAGACAGAAATGTGAGGCTAACAAGTTGCTCTGAGAAATGTGTACTACTGTAAATCTTTACTCCTACATGCAATACTTTCTCTCCATTCCTAGTACCCCAAAAAGAGTCCAAAAAGCCAAAGTTTCATGTAAAGTGAAAGGTTGACTCAGTGAGTTATTACATTCAAGATTCTGTACGAAACTCTTTTACAACCTCCAAGACTGAGCTATATGGATACATTTAGTCTCCAGACCACTGCATGTGCCCTTCATCAGAAAACCAGAATTGAAACTTTCACCCACACAACAAGATGTAGCACCAAGAGCTTTATTATTCAATGTACAAATGTTTAAGACTTTGCATTGCAATGGTCCAGAATAAAACACAATGAAACCTTCATTATTGTAAGATTAGTAGCTCACTCACTAATGAAAGCCAGAAAGTTCAATTATGAAAACAGTCTTTGATTTTGACAACTCTCCAGGAATACAGAATTTGACAGCAGGATAGGTTTTTATACATATTTTTTCACTTTTCTACTTAATTTTCCTTAAAGAATAAAATGAAGAGGAGAAGGAAAAAATACATGAAGTTGAAAAAACAAAAAATAACTAAAATATTCCAAAAGGCTTTGCTTAGGCTTGACTTTAAGGTAAAAGTAGAGGCTAAAAAACAACTTATTTTGTTAGAATATAGCTGCCCATCCTTCTATGCAGTTATTTGGAAACTTTTTCTCACAGTTTGTTTTCAGAAAAGAGAAGAAGACCTTTAGGAAAAAGGCAGAAGATGAAGAAAAATACAATTATTCTGTTTTCTTAATAAGCAAAAGCATTACCTCTTCAGCCAATACAGGCTGGTTTAGGAACTACCATACTTCAGCCTACAGTGCTGGGTCAATTTTAGAAAGAAACCAATACATTGCAAAATCTGTTCAATCCTGAGGTTCTCAGCATGTGTTTCTTAATTTGTGCCCTCAGCAATTAATAAGTTTCCAGTCCTTCCTATTAACATGAAGAATGATGAAAGTTCATTTTCACATTCTTCATTAGGAAGGTCACCTGACTCAACCCTGCCTTGATGCACTGGGACATGCAAAAGGGCAAGAGCAGAGACAATTGCAGTCAGGATGGAAATTGGCTGTCTTAAACCTGTAGTGCAGAAACCATTTTTTAAACTTATTCAACAACAAGGAAATGGAAGAAGTTAATAGCTAGGGCATACCCAAAATCTCCCATGCTGAGCTCATTGGAATTAAACAGTTGCCTTATCTGCGATGCATTTTATGGGAAAGGGATAGTGAAGAGAAATTATTTGAAAAGAGAAGATTTTCCTCATTGTACAGTGCGCTCACTCACTCTGTGGCTTACCATGCTTCAGAATGTAACCAGTTCAGTATCTCTTGGCTCCCCAGTATGGCTATTTCATTGTGGCATTAATGGAAGAACAGAGCTCATCAGCTGCACTGATTGCTGGGCATCTCACCTTAGCATAGAAATACATATATTCTGTAAGGACTGAGATTTATGAGGTTATTTTTTAAATGGAAATTTGCCATACATCTTCATTTCATTAGACGTATACAAAGATATTTGAAAAGAGGCAGTTCAGCGGATGGGTGGATGCAATTATGTTCACAGACATTGTCTTGGAAGTGAAGCAGAAAGGGCTTTGGGCTATGTTGCTGTTTCTGTGTCTTGTCACAGAGTGACTGTATTTTCCAAAGAAAATAGGTCTTAATAGAGGACAGGTATTGAGAATAAAATACTGCTGATTAAAATTAGTACTGTGAACATTTCCTTTTTTTTTTTTTTTTTAATCACACCTGCAGAACCTAATGAGTTGTCTCTGATCTGACATTAGAGTGGGCTGAGTTCCTTGAAAAAAAAATAATTCCATGATGTTCTTTGTTAAGTCGAGATGTCTGGGGAAGCTTCAGATGTGCTTACTTGATATGTGCCTGAGTTATGAATCACCTAAAGTGTACTCATAACTACCTATTTGATAACTCTGCCCCAAAAAGGCAGGTATATATTGCACAAGTACAAAGTACCTCTAATAAAATGACTGTGACTGTAGAAGGGCTTTTCTAGTACTTCACGCTACATTTAGATCCTGTGGTTTTTGTTTGTGTTCTGAGTCTCCTTTGTTGCCACTGTGGCATTGGAAATGATATAATACTTGTATGCCTACAGCCACAGCTTTATAACTAGTATTTATAGAGCACGGTCTGCTTCTGGGAGGTCAGAGAGAGGTAACTGTGAAGAGTAAGCCTAATGCCAGCAGGCTTAGCTTCACTGTACCACAGCATCAACTCTCATTTCAAATTTTTCAGAGCTCACAAATCAAAAAAAAAGCCTGAAAACCACATATTGTGGCCTAAATGTCTGAGAGAAAGAGGACAAGAGGACTCCCAAGCAAGGAATCCATAAAGCCAGGACTAGGAGGAGTTCCAGGAGAGCTGAGCTGAGAAAAACAATTTCACAGTCTTATGACAAGTTATGGCAAACCAAGGGGAAAAGCCCTCCACAGATGGTGTTAAATAAGTATAGACGACAGAAACAGGCTGCAAGACAGGCAGGGCAAGTGATAAAAAGGGATGCTTTAAAGCCTGGTTATTACAGAGGGGTTAATAATTTTCCAGCTCTGTGGTTAGTACCTAACCACAGCAGCCTCCCACGCGAGGTACGGCCGGTGAGGCTGTCAGGGAGGCGCGTGTGCCAAGGAAACACTTGGGGTTGGGAGCTAAGCACCCAGTGCTGTAGAGGGATGAACGCATTTGCAGCACCCTCAAACACCCAGCCAGTGGTGCTGGGGGGTCCCTTACCTCCCACCCATGTCACTTTCCCAAGTGCTGCGAACTGCATCTGCAGCCAGAGAAGAGACAGAGGATCAAAAAAGCCAAGAAACAGAGGATCCACTGTCTTTTTTTGGGTGCATTTCAATGCAAGGAAGACACCACGCATGGTAGGCTGCATCTAGCCTGCGTTGAGCAGAGTGAGTGACCCCACTCACCACACCAGCACTCAGAGTCCTCACTCACTGCATCACTTTAGCTCCTCAGCACAAATATACAGGAGTTTCACCTTGACAAGCAAGAGGAAGATCAAGGCCTGTGTGGCTGATACACGTTTAAAGCTCTGTAAGCAGCCATGAAAATGAATAGAGATGAAATATGGCTATTTTCATACAAACTTTTCTCTACACCATCACGTATCATTAGGTAATATGATTACAGAGCTAATGTCTCTCACTTTCCCCCTTACAATTCTTTCATGACTTTTTCAAGATGACCACAGCAGCCTGTTCGTGTATGATGTGCCCTGTGACAGTCAGGCTTCACACCTTTTGTGGTGCATTGGTCCTAGTGCACAGTCTCCTCTATCTCAATAGAGTTTGCTTAATGATTTGCTGATGAAGAGAGCTATTTTTTGTGTATTCCAAGACTAACTTGAGAGCAGTCTGCCTTCAATAAAACTGCACTCTGTAAGAGAACCCGCTGTGATGATGTGGTTCACAACAGAGTCACTGCTTGTTCCCCTACAGATTCAGTTCACATCTACTTTCCAAGTATAAGAAGGCCAAGTCTGTATCCAGACTATAAAGATTATACTGTAAGTATGTAATATAAATAAACAGGCATAATAGGACTATAAGGGAGGCAGCAAGGATAATTATTGTCTTCATTAGTCACATATTGATAAGACAAACCCACCGTATGAACACAGAAATAAAGCATCCCTTGTAAGGTATAATACAGCCGTTGTACGTCAGACCTGTTTGGCTGCATAATGCTACATCACTTTTAATTGCTCCCATTTACTCAAACACCCCTAGGAAAGCACCCTTTTCCTGTAAAGTTAAAGGTCTTTCCCTGAAACACAGAGCCTACTCTCTATGGCTTACCTGGCTGCCTGAATTAGCAGACATTCTGTTATTCCTTTAATAAAACAAAAAAATGCATAACGATTGTGGTTTGCTTTGAATATTCATCTATGGAGTTACAAAGCTATGTCTGGAGAAGCAAACAGATGATTAAATTTTCCTTGAAACATTTTAAAGAGACTCAGAGACCAAAATATCTTTGTTTTAAACTCACCTCCAGCATTTAATAAGCACTTATGAGTTCAAGCCAGACCAAAACAAATCTCTACAAGAATATAATGCTTTTCCTAATCAAAAATTAAGAAGATTACAGTTAAGTTGTGTCTTGCCATGAATTTGTTTTCACTGGAAATTATTCCATTATTTCAGTAGAATTCTCTTTTTGCTATAAAACAATATTTTCCATGTCATTCTGAAAACAAACAAACAAACAAACAAACAAAAAACTTTTTCATCTCATTTATAGTCTGTGGCTTGTACTGTGCAGGAGATCAGACTAAATACTCCTGTAATCTTTTTGAGCTTTAGAGTTTATTACCTTTCATTCTGTTTCCTACACTGTATTTCTGTTCAAAGAGGAGAATATTCCTTAAACCACAAAGGAATTTTAAAATTTCCCAGTGAGGGAAAGAAAAAAAAAAAAAAAAAAAAAAAAAGGTATCTTCCAATACCTTAGAGGCAAATATCTATGGATTTAGGATGGAATTTGCTACGTCTATGGTGAGGCATTTAGAATTTAGGAATCTGGGCTAAACCAGTCCTGTAGGCACCTCATATTGTCAGTGGACAGAATGAGTAGCACCTCCAGCAGCAAAATTATCTCCCTCCAAAGAAGTTGTTGAATCGTTTTTGGGAAGTACCAACAGCAAAGGAGCCGAAATGACTCACTTCAGTAGATACCAAACTTTTGAATATGTAACATCAGATTAGACACACTTGATTTCGGAGGGTGTGGGTAGCCACTGCTGACTAGTATCTGTCATTACAGATACCTAAGGAATTGTTAGAAGAAATTTAAGGGGATTTATACACTTTGTTTTTTATAAAGGAGTTATTTTAGACAGTACTGGTAATGCTGGTAACAAGTTTCAGGATAGGCACGGCATTTAAACGTACAGATAGTACAAGCAAGGGCAAGCCATAGCACATAGACAGCATACAGCTGTGACATGGTTGTAAGTGATATCCAAACCCTGGATTAATCTGAGAATAAAGAAATAAAACAGGAATCTATCAGTCAAAAATTGCTACATTAGAAATCCCTTAAACCTGTGCTTTTCTTTCTTCTTCTTCTTCTGAAAAGATGATAAATTATTTTTACTCCAGGGGACACCAAAGCTTGAACAGACTTGCAAAAATACAGTAAGATCTAATAATGCCTGGAAAGTTGCAGAATTTTCCTTTTTATACATCAGCATGCTTCTTTGGGACTTTAGTTACTGTTCTGTTTAAGAGTCTGTTCAAGATTTGGTTTAATGTTCTGTTTAAAAATCAAAGTACATTACCATACCTGTGCAGCTTATGTAGTAACTTAAACCTAATCAAATAGAATTTGCACACAACTGGTTTTCCACAGGTTTCAAGAAGCTCAGCTGATTCTTAAAATGACCATTTTTCATATGACTTTCCACTGTTCCAAGGACAAAGGTGTGAAAACTTCCATTCTTCCCACAGACAAAAGAGCTAAAAGAGACTTTCTCTCTGAATGACAGTTAAATCACCAAACAATCTTTAACTCAGAGCAAAAGAAGAAAAAATTAAAAATCAGTATAAATTCTTCATGAAAGCACGTGAAGAAAGAGATCTACAGCTGTGTCAAGGTTGCCCAAAACCTAAACCCAAGACATGGACAAAGCTTTGTTCTCCGCCTGCACCGAACTGATGAGTGGAAGCAGAGAGTGTCTTTGGTAGCCTGGATTCCAATTCCTTCATATTTTTGCTGTGTTTTATATTCTGTTTGCAGTAGTCCGAATTGCCAGGTGCAGGGTAAGAGAGAACAAAGCCATTGCATCTCTGCAGATTTACCTAAAGAGTCACAGGTGATGAAGCCAGATCTCCTATTACAGACATCCATGTGAAGAAAAAAAAAAAAGGGGGGGGGGGGGGAGGGAGAGGGGCTATAAACATGAAGTACTGCATCTCATTTCATTTGCTGATACTAAGTTGTAAGTAAATAAAACACATTGATTCAAACATACACATAAGGTTAGTTTTTGAAGACTTTTTTAGACAACTTACAGTAAAACAACAACAACAACAAAAGCAAACTTGGAAGAAAATAAGTTTAAAGGGAAAAGCTTATGGCTTCAGACACAGGGATTTTCCCAGCAGGATACAGAGTTGGGTGGGCTGGATAAAGGTAACATGCATTCTTTTTCCCTTAGTAAGAGGTGCACTTTCGTAACTCTAAGGGAAATTGCTGAATAGTTTTGACAGTTGCACTGCTGTGTTTGGTTCAGCTCTGGAATGTAATTCAGATATTGTTTGGGAGTTTAAAAAAAAAAAAAAAAAGAAAAAGAAAAAAAGAAAAAAGAAAAATAACAACAAACTTCAGAGCGAGTTCCCGCAAGCTCCATGAGCTCTTCGTGTACATATGAATGGGAAGGGACAATTTTCCTGCATGCCAGAGAATGGCAGCT
Organism: Aythya marila; assembly: GCF_965140915.1. Classification (NCBI taxonomy): domain Eukaryota; kingdom Metazoa; phylum Chordata; class Aves; order Anseriformes; family Anatidae; genus Aythya; species Aythya marila. The sequence continues at coordinate 44,726,408 of NC_139044.1, forward strand.
TTTGATGGCAGGTCATTCAGCTATAGGGTGCCACGGGACTTAACTGTATCTTATGCAAGAGATAGCTTCCTCTGGTCTTAACTGAAAGCTTCCTACCCAGGGGGTCTGGCAGGAATCTCTGCAGCATTTCCATTTTGTTCAGCAGTCTGTATTTGGTTGACCAGTTCAAATGCACCTGTTTTAATAGAAACTGCTCCCTTTGTTCAATGTACATTCCAGCACAGTGTTAAAAACCATCAAACATGGTCAAAAGGTCACTGTTTGTGGCTCAGCTCAGCTCTGACAACTGCACCATTTGGTCTGAGCCCCGCTATTTCTGGAGTACCCTGCAGAGCATCCAAATCACCATAAGGAAGCTGCACAAGCCTCTATGGGCTGGCTGGGGAGGAGCAGCCATCTCATCAGATGCAGGGTGTCTGGGATAACCAAACCTTAGCCCAGACAGTTATTTATCATCACGTTGTTATTCTTTTTATGGCTTTCAGCTATCTGTTGGTCAAGACCCTGTTCGTCTCCAGTTTTTCCAGCTGGTATGATTTCATGCCAAGGGTCAGCCAGCCTTGTTGGTTTGTTACCCCACAAACATGCTTCCCCACTTCCAGACAAACCTACCTGGGGTTTCACTGCAAGCTGTTCAATACGCCAGGCCCAGTTAACTCTCCGATCTGCACTGACAAGCTATGTGGTGCTTTAATCGCACAGGCAGCAAGGGTGGGAGCGAGATTTTCTGCAAAGCACACAACTGTAAACAGATTTTATAGGAGCACTATCCATCTATTCCTGTGCTCTGTAGCTACAAATAACTCCACAAATGACAAATGTCTCCACACCTAACCTCAATACTCACCGAGACAGAAGAGCTCAGAGAAGTGGGTTTGACATTAAAAGAGAAAGACCTAGTAAAACAAATGACAGCAGTTAAACTGCTGTGCACCAAGACCCTCCTTTGTCAGGGCTGATGTGATTGCTCTGCCCTACCCAGCACTTCCCCTGCACTACAAAAAAAAAAAAAAAAAAAAAAAAAAAACTCCTTTTCTGAAACACCTTTACATTGCAGTCTCCTTCAGATGTTTGCTAAATATTTGGCTTCCTCATTCCTGTTGTTCATTTTCCCGGCATCTGCCTGGGCTCTTCTGTTTCATGCTGTGGATGCTGTGGGACAGAGACCCTCTGTGGACTATGCCTGTGGCTGACATATTCATCCCAGTGAATACCCACTTAATAAAAACAACTCAATTATAGCAAAAACAGAGATTTGCTGAAGGGAAAAGAGAGGCTGTTAACAAAGTAGGTGAGCATACCAGACTTAAATCTCTCTGTTTCACAAATACTTGCTCTGGTAACACGATCCTTGATTTCATACCCATCACCAGCAAAGAAACTGCTGTGAGGTTTAAATACAGAAAAAGAACTTCAGCTGCAGTTTGTCAGTAACAGGCAAATGGGAAGCTTCAGGAACTCCTTTACATGTTGTACCTTCATTCTGTGTCCACCACACCTATTAATTTATTTGGTATCTTTATTTGCTGCCACTACACTCCCGTTTGAGTTCAGTAGATGGATGAAGTCCCTGATAGTCCCATTTTGACAAAGAGAGGGACAGAAAAATCCTTTAAAATAACTCTGAATCTCCAAGTGGACACAGTTCACGTCTAAGCTGTCGCAGAGACTTACTGTGCAAACACTAGACAGTCCCACCCAAGCTAGGAAAGAAAGGTTCGGGGCTTTTAATGAGAGGCATGGCCATTCCTTCATTATTTGCCCACTCACAGACAAACCCAGCTTTTTTCCTACTTTCTGGTGAGCTCATTGTATGTCTGTATGGCACAGAGTCTTTTCCAGTACATAATGGCATTGTTAAATGGATGCCTGGTTGTTGTTCATAAATTAAGCACCTTTTGTTTTTCCACCAGGAATCTTGGAGTGTTGCACTGATTGTCTGTTATCTGTCAAGGCATCAGTCAGCAACCAAGCAACTCTCTGCTGGAGACTGCCCTGCTTATGCAATTAACAATAAAAAGCTTTTGTCACTGCACAATGATGCCTCTGAGGTCTGGTTCAGGGTTTCAGGAGGATTTTCTTAATCAACAATAAGATCAAAAACATACATATTCTGTTTGCTTTAGCAGTGAATTGGAAAAGAAAATATTTAGCTCAAAAAGAATGAAACACTTCTACATACTGGAGTAATTATTCTGATGCATTTAAATAAGGCTTCGGAACCTTATTTCCTAGTCCTTTACGTGTTGCCTTTTTTTTTTCTCTCTATTGGTTGTAATGTGAAATGTTTTGAAGTACAGGTATGAAAAAGACATGAATAACTGAAACTGTAATTTACACCATGTTTGAAAGAAACTTAAGCAGTGCAAGATCAGCTTTGCTTCGCTGAAATGTGTTACTTGCACAAACAAGACGTTTAGGAAAAAAAAAATGAACCACTTAAATGGGCAAGCTGGATACAATTAAGGTCACTTGATCCTTCTCTTAAGTGATACTAAAGTACACACACACTAATCATGAACCAGTCAGGGTCACGGGGATAGCAGTGTTAATCCTAATTATATATAGTTTATCTGAGTACATTAAAAATGCAATTTAAGGAGGCATCTGTCAGAGCAGTGCTAGGTAAATTACTGGTTTATATATAGCTTTACGGCATCTCATTTCTGTCAGCTCAGGGAACAGGATATACTGGATATTGTGTTTGGCAAAATACAAATATACAAATTAAAATTCTACTGTTAAAGATTCTTTAATTTTGTGAAAGCTGAAAAAGGTGTAACAACAAGACTGAGGTTAAGAAGAAATATGGAAATATCATGAAGATCAGTATACTAAACCTTGTAAAAAAGATATACAGTAGGAAAGCATGAAAGAAAATAGTAGAAGAGGAAAGACATCTTTTAATCTAGAAAATGTTATACACTAGAACTTGTCAGAATAAAAAAAATGTCACTTTTTTTTTTTTTTCTTTCATACTGACCTACAAAAGGAATAGCTACAAAACTTAATTTTCATAATATAACCTTTTCAAATCTGGTCCAGGGTTTATACATCACCTAGAAGGCTAGAATAACTAATCTAAACGTCTACAGAGACCATTAAAATATTTGACTTTCATGGGAGTACTGCACAGAAATACAGTTTATAAAGGAAATTAAAAAATGTTCTTCACACACGATGCAAAGTTCTTTGAAACATCTGTCCCTTTTTATAGATTCCAAATTCTACCAAAATCCCTTGTATTCCATGCAATATTCATAGAAAATCATGTGAGCAACAAAATTGTAGAATGCACTGCTGTTGCTCAAATATAAAACACCCTATTGGGATTATAATGAGTTTCCAAGAAAAATACAGCAGCTTCAAACAGCAGCTGCAGTTTTTAAATCAACTTGACAGAGAAAAGCTTTTATTAAACATGGAACCTCTCTTTTAGATATACTGCCCATCTTGGGCCAGAGCCAGCACTCATTTTTTAGCTTGCAAGAGTTATATGTACATATATACACATATGAGTTCTGCATTTTAATACTTACTGTTAAGTGTTCAACACAAAATTATTCATAGTTTCCAAAGTATTTGTATGTGTAAGGCAAGTTTATAGACATAAATAAACTACATTCTGTTTGTTTGCACAAAGTTTGTTCTCCCCAGGTAGTTGCCACAGAGGAGGAACAGATTGATGTTATTTTGAACTAAAATAGAATGTATGGAGCATTCAAACTGTGTATTTCATACCAAAAGCTTTATCTCAGTAAAGTTTCAGATGAATTTGGTCTCTTTTATTATGATTTGCCTCTACTATTTGAAATCGTAAATCACATAAATAAGATTTTCCAACATAATCTCCAGTTACGGGCCTTTCGGTGATACATAGCATATGATATTAGTTGTGAGGCTTCTTACAAAAAATACTAAAGAGTATCTATCCTGTGTGATTATGTTTCAGTAAAACTTACCCAAGCCAACAATTCTAACATTAAATGAAATTTAATGGTGGAAAAAAGCAACATTTGATCTGCCTCAGGAAAGGACATGCAAATAAACAACTAAATCAGTATGAGTATGCCAGTTTCACACAATTTTTCAGAGTAAACAATTCACTTTGCCTTCTGAGGTATTTCTACCTTTTCAAGTCTGATAAACATCCCTGCTTTGGTCTTCAGGGAAGGAATGAGGGATGTTAGGTAGAAAACAGAAACCCTAAAAGGAGAAATCTGTACAGGACACTTCAAAGGCCCTGCAGGTCAAGATTTTTAAAATACCTTGCAGTGGGCCAGCCAGAGGAGCTGTGTTTTGTGCTTTGTAAAGAGGAGTCCCTTCCCTGTGATATCCAATGTGATATTATTTGAAATAATTCAGCTACTACCCACACACACTTCACTAGTTGAGAATGACCTCCATGCCCAAAGACATCCCCAGTTTGGCAGATGTTTTGGCAGTCATTTTACTTGGTTTCAAATAAACTTAATCAAGAGGAATTTAACCTTAGCTTTGAAAAAATCAGGAGGTTTCTGTAGGCATAGGCAATCAGGAATACCTTCTGAAATGACTGTCTCTCCCCAGTGACAAACAAAAGGGTGGAAGATAACTAAATCAGGCTGCTTACCTATCTTTTAGATAGCTAAAATCTTGTCATTGACGAATATGTATTTCTCTGCAGTCTCGGAAAAGTAAAAATTGAAAAAGTGGATAGAAACTAAACCAGGAGCCTTCAGTCCAATGTTTGGTCATCCTCACTGAAGTAGCACTACATGTTCAGGTGGGAAGCTTTACTCAAGGGAAGCTTGTATTCTGCCCGTCCACACGCAATTGCTCTTGTGTGATTACCCCTTGGTCTTCAGAATGCCAACAAAATCATGTCCAAGTAGACCGTATGGGATTTACATGCATTTTTGTATGGGGAACCATTTCTTCCCAATGGGATTTAAGCACCTTGGGGTATGCCTGCACTGTCAGGTAAGCATGGCTACAAGCCTGACCTCCAAATTGGCCTCTTTTACTCCCCCCACTGAAGACCCTCAAGCCCTCCTTCTTCACAGGTGTGTGATACAATAGTACAGCCCTACCTCTCCTCCATGTGGCCTGGCAAGGACATGTCCACATGTATTCCCACACAGATAAATGATAAATACACTCAAGTCTACTTTTCCTTCAAACAATGCGGATCCTCCAGTCAGGAGCTGCAAAAGCAGAAGGGCTCCAAGCAATTTTAGACCCACTTTCCATGTCCAGGTGCAAAAGCAGCACAAGTTTCAGGCCCTTTAGGATGCCTCCACATGGAGGCAGATTTTTTAATAGCAAATCATACTGAGTACTGATGAAGCAGGGATACAGTGGCCGGGGTCTTTACTTTGTGTTGAATGACTATGAGGTAATTTGAAGAGGATGTGGAGGCGTAATGATGCCAGGGCTGCCTTTGCAGCTGGGATTACCCAAGCATTTTTTACAAAGGAGAACTACCTGAGGCTGCTAGTAAATTATTAACTAATAAACAAAAAGCATTTTTTGAAGTAGGAAGGTGAAGTATTGTCACGCCTTTCAAGAGGAAGCCATTAGGCAGTTGCAAAAAAAATAATTTCAGACCAGAAAGGCAGAATATGGTTGTGACCAGGCCTATTAAGTGAATGTGATGATTGTTATGCTAGATAGAGTTCCTGAAGTTCAGAACAGACTGTTTTAATTGGTTGATATAATTTTAAATTCACACTCCTCTCTCTTTTCACCTTTTTTTTTTTCTTTTTTCTTTTCTCCTTTTTGACCTATTATAGCAAAAATTCTGTACTGAGCTGTCCTGAGGGTCACAAGAGACTTGTGTTTAAGATTCTTTCTGAAGTTCCTGTCACAGATCAATCAGATTGTTTATGTAAACTAATAATCTCACTTATTTTGCATCCCCTGGCTGCAGTCCTCCTCCTGAAACTCAAGTGTCTCAGGTTACACTTGGAGCCAAGTGTTTTGGAGAAGACTGAACAAGGCTGTTCTAATTTGCTAGTGTTATGTGTGAAGAAGTGTTATCTGAGAAAGACATAGAGCAGACGCACCACTGCTGGTTCTGTGCCCTTCTGTAGTGCTTTTCTCCATGGCATGGGCTGCCCCTTTTTCAACTTGTCTCCATCCAATAAATAATAAATTAAGGGATGAGGTTTGGTTATCAAACATATAAACATGAACTCTCATTCAGTACCATATCAGGGTAAGTGAAACAGAAAAAGTTAATAATTTCATTTTATTTTTAAAGACTGTTTGCTTGTCTGTTGTTTCTTTTCATAGCATAATCACATTTGTTCTTTGGTTGTGGATGGCTTTTGTGGCTTTTTCAGGTAAAATGGGGATGTGCAGAATGTCTGATAAGCTGGTGGCAAGGGCACTCCCATGTAAGGTTAAGGATTTGGATACAGGATCCAGCTATGAAAAAGGCAGCTCAAGAACCTGAGTCTGTCCCGCTGGTGTCTGTATATTGCTTATCCTTACTCATGCTGGAGCAAAGTCCAGTAATTGTTAGTTTTGGTTAAGTTAATTCACTAAACCACCCTGCCCTCAGCCAAGGTGAGCACTGTTACTCCTGGCCTATGTCCTGATCTGGTGTGTTTCTCCTATATCCAGTTTGAACAGAAAATGTTTTTCAGTTTTAATAAACCATCATCTTTATTTCTTTCAAGACATTGTCAATTGTTGTGTGGAGACAGCCTGCTAAATGCAGTTATGGGCCAGACAAAATACTGTCATAATGTGCAAGGCAAACTCACTGCTCTATTTTTGGCATTTGTACCGCCCCCTGATCCTGACAACAAACTCAGGGCTCTGGAAGGGCCCATGCAAACTCTCATCTCTGACTAGACGAAAGCTTTCTCACCTAAAGGCTGTGATTCTCTTTGAGAAGATGATTGTTCTGATTGTATTAAAATGGAGCTAGACTAAATGGTTTTTCAGCCAGACTGGTTACTTAGAGAGAATGCACAGTATATTTTTCAGCAGTACCATTTTTTCTTTGCATCCTATCTCATTTAATGGAGTTGTCTGTGGGTTTTGAAAGGTTTCAAATGCTCAAGAACACCTGCAATTAAAATGACAAATTTTATGATTGTGTTTAATAATGCTTTCTAAGCTGACCCACATAGATGCAAATAATTCTGTCCTCACAGAGCATGAATGGCTCTTATCTCCCTCTTTTGGAGTATTTAGGTGCTCAGGGCACGAGAAACAACCATGCAATTCCTGCAATTTATAGCGGAAGTTAATGTCCCTGGCATACCCTATGAGAGTGTAGCCTGTTGTTAAGGGATTATAAAAATGAGAAATGTTCCTAATATATTCAGCCTACCTTCAGTAATGGCCTCAGATCTTGAGAAATCTACGATCTGCTCCCAGACAGCTTGCTGTGAAGCAGCACAGCAGCTAGGTCCTGTGGATACACTTCTTTCATTTTCCTTCTTAGGAATTGCATGTTTTATACTGATTTACTTTCCTTTTTTCTTCCTTCTGCTACCAATGTTTAGCAAGTGGAAATTCAATTGCCTCCTTCCACCTTTCATTTAAACAATGACAATATCATTTCTGTGTCTCAAACCAACCTACCAGGCCAGAGTGTGACTAAAAATATACTCTGGATAATTTATCTCTCCTGTGATAACACTAAAGCTATTATCTTAAGAATGTTCTTTCTAATTTCTCCCTCTCTGCACAGAGAAGGTGAAGAGGAACAAAGACTGGGCAGTCCAAGTCCTAATAGTAAAGATTTGTGTGTGGACTTGAAGTCACTTACATAGTGATCTCACGGGAGCAGGACACTCTTTCCTGGGTCCATTGGCCAGCCCTGGCTATTGCAGGTACCACTGTTCCATAACCCCCTACAAAAGCACCAGATTCCCTACTTACTGCAGTACAGTGTTTCCCCCTGCTACTTCCACACAAAGTTGTTCCACCTTTTAGGACTCTGGTTACCCCCTTATCATCACTTACCTGGTCTATGTATACATGTCCTTGTGTCAATATTCCCCCCCCCCCCCCCCCTTTTTTTTAATAGGCATTGGGGGATTACTTCTAAGATTTTGTTAGTCCCTCAGCTTTCCTTGGGGAAAAAAAAAAAATGTTTTATAAAAAGACAGCCTGGATCAATAGTGTGATTATCTTTTAAAACACACAAGGAAGGAGACATTTCTGCATCAATGGTAACTCTTACACTGCTGCTAAAGTATTTCTAAGCTCACATTTTAGGTCAAGTCAGACTACGCCCCAGTATGCTAAGTTAAACTTGTTTGTAAAACTCTGCAAGGTCAGTACTTCAGTTGTTAGGGGTTACAGTCAAGACAGCAAACAGAGAGGAGAGGAAAAGTATGAATTAGGGCACAGCTTTCAAAGTTATTCAGTGATGCAGCTGATGTAATGCAGCTGAACAACCTGATGACTTCCTGTGTGCATTAAGGGTCTGGGAGAGGTGTCTGAATAACCTGGAGGAAAAGTCACTGTCAGCAGGGCCTGCCAGGTGTTTTGTTTGTGTCTCTGATTGTTTGTTGGTTTTAAATTAATGCTAAATCACAATCAATTATGTCAAGCTTGTAACTGGGTGAAAATGATGACTGGCCTCTCCCAGAAAAGGGTAGGACACACAATGTGGAGGGAGCATGGGACAGGGCTGTTCAAAATAGGCAATTTGGACCTGGACAACCTGCTTAAGAATAGAAGAGTTGAGCAATATGGCCCCAGTCATGTGTCCCTTACCTTTTCTGTTTAGTTTACCTATGAAATAGAGCTACCACATAACTAAGTTGTCGTATGTTGCATCAGCTATCAAAGTCTTTCTTTTCCCATTTATGACTATATTTTTCAAGCTAGCTGCTTGACTCAGCAGCTTCAACTGCCTATGAAAACATGTTTATTGTTTGCATTCTTCATTTTTGCAACTATCTGAGTTTTGTAAAGCATGCAAAACTGCCCTGAAAGGCTAATTTGGGTTTCTGGTGTCTAATTGCAGGTACAGACCTGGAACATGAATTTGCCAAATTATTTGTAGAGGTCACTCTGAGGCATGTTGCCCTCCTGTGCTGTGTAAACCTGCAAAAATGCAGAGCAGGCCATGTTAAAGCACTGAGACACTAAGGCACTAAGGCTACACTGTAGGCAGCATAAAACCACTCTCCATTCTTCTCTTTCTATGTAATAAATCATGCTTCTTTAAAGTATTTATATATTAAAGGAAACTCATCTGAACTATGATTACTCTGTTTCCCTATTCCATTTTATTTAGAATCATTCAAGATTTATCAAATTATGACTGAAATTCTCAGTTGACCATTCATTGCATCACATATTTCATGTGCATTATATTCACATCTTCTTCCATAGATCCCCTCACACTGATGAATTTTGCTGCCAGTTGCACACAGCAATAGCTTGTGCTCATACTGGTGAAATCAATCATTCTGCACTTCCTATTACTTTCTCTTAGCTGTAACAAGATAGATTTTTATTTGTGAGATGAAATTTTTCTCAAGCTTTAAGCTAAAAAGCTCTTTAACTGTTCTCATTTAGGGAGTAGTGTAAGCAAGCTCACAAGGTTATTCATCACCTTGTAGTCTACCTATCTGAAATACTTGTGCTGATATTTATGTGGTCCACAATCACAGCTGCATATGAGAGTCTTGCAAACTTTGCTGTGCAACATCCCAATTACTTGGGAGCTGTTATCCTTCCTGTTTTAGAAAAATGCTCTGAGGTGTGTCCAGTGTTTGACTGGCAGAAGAACAGTCATTGTCCACACTCTGAACCTAACTGACAGTGCACAGTTACACTGACATAGCTCCAGGCCCAAGTTTAATAACCTGTCATTCAACAGGGATGCAAACAATTCGGGGTGCCCCACTTGTATGCAGCTGTATTCTATCTGCATTTCTGGAGCTCCAGGCTTAGAAAGGCTTTCACCTCCTAGAAAAGAGCCCATTTAAATACAGCTGTTGTGTTCCTCTAGACTCAGGGCTGTCACTGTGGCCTCAGAACGTGGTGCAGACTAGCAGAAAGAAGCTGGGTCAGTTCAGGCTGGGGCAGAAGGTAGCTGCTCCATTTGTCTCTAATGAGGGATAACTTTCGCTGCAGCTGCCCAGAACACCAGAACAGAGCCTGGTATATTCAGTCACCCAGAAATGGATGTTTCCTATATGCAAACGAAGTGGAAAGCATGTCAGTATCGTGGGAGCAAGCCTGGGAGTTAAAACAACAGAGCCTGTCAGACGGAAAAAGCGTCCGGGAGGGGAGTTGTGCCATTGCTCAGCTCAGACACCCGCAGCTGGGCTGGCTGGGAGCAGAGCACAGCTCTGAGGCTGGAGAACACCCAATGGGTCTGCTCCTCGCCATCTGCACCCCATCCATGCTGCAGTGAAGCCCATCTGGCACTGGAGCCAGTGCCCTGGCAATCCGTAAGTCAGTCCGTAAATTGAATATTGTAAATTTGAGTGTAGTTTTCAACCAGACATAGTTTTATATAAATTTTATGCCCCAAAATATTCACTGTTGAATTTCCATGCTGACAAATACTCACTGTGAATTACCTGCAGCAGCAGCATGGGTCACTTAATTCGGAGCAGCTCAGCCCCTCTGCACCCCTCTGAGGAGTCCTCACATCAGCCTTGGGTTGCTGCTGGGGAAGGCAGTCAGTAAGATCATTGGCTCTGCATCAGCTTGGCATGGCATGAGCTTGGCATCCTTTACATGTTCTTCCCTCCTTGATTAAAAAAAAAGTATGTGAAAGGTGGTGAGTGTTCCTGCTAATTCCATTCTGCACAGAAGTTTATGGGCTGCAGTCATCAGCACAGATAACAGCACAGGCTGGAATTTCAAAGGGCAATAGGAGGTGAGGTGGCTGTTCCTGGACATCTCTCCCCCAGCCCAGGTATGAGCCCTTGAGCCATGGGTGATAGGCTCTTTGGAGAAGTGCCATTCTTCTTCATATGTTGATTCCCTGATTAATGGAATAGCCAAAAAGTAAGTTCCTTTTAAGGGAAATGAATCAGTTGAGACAAAGAGGGGGAAAAAATAACAGATTCAATTTTAAAATTGAGCTAAGGGAAGATTTTTTAACCACTAAAATAGTCTCAGTTCATAGTGTAACTTTGTTTTCCATGTTCTCTGTGAGATACATTCCCTCAGCAAGCAAATCTGAAACAATCAATTCAAAAACTCATTCATGAGAAAACAGCAGATGTGCTACTTCAACACTGCTACTGCACAGTACCTCTATTAACTGTAAATATGATCTCAGGAAAAGAACATCGAACATTTCAAAAATCTCCATGTCAGAAAGGGCTCAGATATTTCAATGGGAGAGATGTCTCTCTCCTACTTTTGCTGAAATTATATTTACTTCAGCTAATGGAAATAGTGTAGCTATGCAGGATTTTCACGTGCTGGGTGGTGAGTGTGCAGAGCAACAGGGTCAGGGTGCGCCTCATGCCTCTTCCACAAAGTGTGTCATTTGTTTATACCATATTTCCAAATGATGTCAGGGAAGCTGTGTTTGTGTGTCTGACATCAATTGGGACAGCCCTGTCCCAGAGTGATCCTCTGCCATTAAAAATCATTCTTTTAGGTGTCAGACTACAGGACAGCCTAGCAACTCAGGACAGCCCTGGAGGTAGGCACTTTTCTCCTCGTTCTACACCATCTGAATCACCCTGATTTAAGGACATCTGCATAAGTATGTTAGTGTCACTATTATCCAAGCTGAGATTTCCAAAGCCGGCTCAGATGCCCAGGGGCCTTTGAAGCATGCAGGATTTGCATGACAGGATTTCAGGGGGACTGGGAAGTGCCATCATTTTGACTCTTAACCAAACATCAAGCACCTCCCCATGCAAGTTAACCAGTGAATATTGATGCTTGTTGGTAGCCACCATCTTACATGTGGAAGTGAAATGTCCATACAACCAGGTAATGAAAAGAACTGCCATGAAAGCAATGCGAAATTTGTGATCATATTATCAGGCCTAGTGACTCTGCAAACAAATGGACATCTGTGTCCTCTCTCCTGAGGGTACTTGTAATCATTACATCTGCAAACCCTGTGTGATTGTCGCAATGACTGTGTAAAGAGCAGCCTTTTTACATGGTATTTCAATCCTCTGCTTTCAGTCTGTGTTGGAGCAGAAAGGAGGGTGGAGTGCAGGGAGTTGCCTCACCTCTTGGGAGACTGGGAGGGTCGTTTTCAATGAGGGTTCATGCTGAGGTTTGGGATGGCTGTGGGGAGGAAGGAATTTGTTATCATCTATGGTTAACTTAGATGAAGAAATTTCTTTGCACATCTTTAGTGTGCTACTTGCAAGGTAATTTGCCCTTTACTTTTACAACTGCTTCATCCAACAGATACAGTGACAGAGTGACAGCTTAAATGTTTGAAAGAGTACTGCAAGCTCCTTTCAGAATGAAAAAAAAAAACAAACAAAAAAAAAACAAACAAAAAAAAAAAAAAAACAGAACTAGAACTTTATCTTGTACTGCCCTGAAGAGCTCCAGGATGCTGTTCTTAATGCATAGTTCTTCAGCAGCTGCCTCCCTTAAGCCCCTCCAAGGCTCTCAGAGAATGCCCAGCCCCACCTGGTCTCCCTGCTGCAGATGGTTAGCACATGCACTGTTTTCTCCAAATGTCCAAGCAGGAAACTCAGGCATACAGGCTGCAAGGATTTATAGCACACTCCATCCAGACCAAGATCTAGATGATAAAGAATGACAGACCCACAGTCTAGATATAGCCAGAGACAAGTTTATGCATGTCTCCATTTCACCTGCACTGAAAATAAGAACCGTGGGACCTCATTATCAGCAAACTAGAGAGAACTTTCCTCATCTAGTTCCAGGAACTATGTTAATGTGAGATAAAAATTATAGATGAACATTTTTTCTTTTTCTTGGTCAGTGTACAGTCTATTTAATATTAATACCTTGGGTCTCCCTCTTGGGACTTGCTGTTCTCCATTTGTGTCTCATTCTATCACTCATGCAGATATTGGTAAGATTTATGTCCTCTTTTCCAGTAATTAATTTCAGTAGTACTGCATGCCAACCATAAACTTTTGCATGCCATAGAAAGTTTCAAATGCCAGCCTTTCTATTTTCAGGATTATAACAACATGTCTAACCTCCAAAACACACTGTTCTTAATGTACTTGTGGAGCTTCAGCCAATGCAATCAGGCCAGATCCTTTAAGGATAAAAAACTAATTGAGGGGATAGCTTCATCAGCAAAGATAGCTGATAACATAAGCATGTGTATATTAAGCTCTGTGAATAAACGTTTCCTGTAGAATAGCCATGCAAGAAGATGCTTGGTATTGACATACCTTTACCAACTTGTATGGCTATATGCACCAAATTTGAGACCTTGTCTATGAAAGAGATTGATAAATAAATGTATAAAGATATCTAGTTGAGCCACAGTAAGATATGATGTTTGGTCATCATTTTACTTCAAGAGGGACTTCTTCAGCCTAGCTTGCATTGGTTCTTACATGTAAGTGCACTCTTCACAAATAAATAAATATTAGTCATATCAGAAAACTGTGAGTTCATAACACACCAGTTAAAACACCTAGCAGAGATGCAACAGGCCAAGATAAGTACCTTCCCTGAATCTTAACTTATACAAACTGCAAACAGGCTCAACCAGGACAGAGTATCCAGCAAGGCAGAGGTGAAGGTCCTAATTCAAATTGGGTAGAATGGGAATTCCTGCACACGCTTACTTCCTCATGAGCCTTCAACCTGTAGCAGGTACGTCTCTTTTCCTGCTGAATCCTTCACTGGAGCAGTGTGTTGAGGAACTCCTGGTAGAGGCATGTGCCTCCCCCACATAGGCCAGTGCAGTCATTGCCAGCAGGGCCATCTCTCCTGTCCTCCCCAGGTAATCTTGGTGGCTCATAAGCCACCCCTTCATTTTGAGGCACTCCAGGTGCCCCCTGCCATGCACTGCAGCAGCAAATGAACATTACCCTGACAGACAGAGGCACTGGGCAGCAGGGCACTTTTGAAAACAAAGTGTTTGACAAGAACTAATCCTCTCTCCAGCTTCTCAGCAAACAGGAGTGAAAATAAACACTTGAACATTTGCTGACCAGTCTCAGACACTAGCTCCACCTGTCCTGCCAGCAAACACTGGGCCTAATGTGCTGAGGCACTTGAGGATGTACAACAGTAAAGGCCGCCAGCCTTTACGCCAGCTCTTAAGCTGCCTAACCAATATGCTGGGGATGGGGAGTGCTTCCAAGTCTAGGACACAAATCATGAATAAAGTGGTTTCAGAGACACTTCAATCAACTTTCCTATATGGACACCCTGGTGATAAACTGCAATGGTTCACCAGTGACTGCAGCCTAGAGTCAATCACTTCTGTCAGCCTTTTTCTGCCAGGGGAGGCAGCAGCCACAGGCTGTAATTGCAAACACCTTATCTTGGGGATGGCTTTGCCTCAGGCCACCCCCTCTGCCTGGGGGATAGGCAGCATTTCAGCTGTCTTTCAGTTCAAAGATTAGATTGAAAACTTAGCTTTTGTGAGTCAGGTTATTTTTGCTGCCCATTTTTTGAATACAAAGCTCTGTGACAACATGTGTGAAAATCAACTTCCTTAGCCTCTGGCCCCAGCCAAGGCACCCATGTGAGATGCTCAGGTGGGCATCTGGTGTATTTCTGTCCTTCTGACCCAGGTTAGCTTTCTTCAGACAAGTTCTTAACTTAGTCCTTGGAGACAAATGTGGGGGATAAAAGAAAAGAAAAGGAAAAAAAAAAAAAAAAAAAAAAGCCTCTCCAGATTTAATCATCCCCAAGGGTAAAGCAATGTGCAATTGGTAAGAAAGGTCACTGAGGGTCAAGAGGATTCAGGGAAGAAAGTGCCTTTCATGAGGAATTGCAAATGTTTACTTTAAACAAGTATTTAAAAAGTCAAGATCTTGAAAGAAGCCATATGTTTTGATTTTGAGACCAATTAGTCTGCCTCATCTGCAGTTTATTCTGTGGATTTTTCTCCTTTCACTTCTTCTGAAGGCAAGGAGGCTAATGTGCCCACACAGCCCCTGAGAGGCAAGAAGCCGGGGCAGCTGCCTGAAATGAGTTTTAGAGATGCACTTGAGAATGCTTTTCAAAAATTCTGCACAAAGAAAAGAGGAGTTAGACAGTGCCTCACTGGACTAGGGGAGCTCTGGCAGTCAGCACACCACAGCACTGATCTGTTCATTTTTGTTTATACTCTCTGGTAATGAGAGTCCTTAAGAGTTAGTTAGGACTTTGTTTGCATATCTATTTATTCTACTTTAAGTCTTTCCATGAGGATTTATTTTCTTTTTAATTTCAGGAAGGTGTTTGTCAGCACACATAATATCACAAGAAAATAAAAACATATTGTGAATAACTGATGTCACCCAAATGAATCCCACTAGCAATATTTTATTTGATATTTGGCCCTTGTCAGAACAGGTAGCCTCTGGAAAAAATAAAAAATAAAAATAAAAGCCAATATGAAACAGTCACCCTCTTCATGCATAGGTGTTTCTATTACATTTTTTACCTGGGTCTCGGTTCATGCATACCACAGTCAATGCAAAATACCCCAGGAGGTGGAATGAGGACCAAAGTATTCATCTTCATCAGTTCAACAATACATACATACCATATAAAAGTGATGATTTGCACAGCAGGACTGGGAAATGCCACAACACCAGGTATTTAGGCACTCAGCACCTTCTCCATTTCTGCAGCCAGAGTATTCTAGAATTGAGTGGCAGTTTTGGTTACAAGTCTATTGGATCAAGGGGTGCCTGAATTCAACCTCAGTCATGTTAATTCATCAGAATCCTCTACATAAATTCAGATGAAACTTGGAGTTAAGAACAGAGAGAAAGGTCTGGTCCTAATCAAATCAACAACAAAGTGGAGTAGAGTGTGACCAGGGTTTCATTCAGCATCCTGCTTTCTTGACTACCAAGCACATGTCATAAATCAGGCTGCATTTTATCATTCAGAACAATCACCAGAGCAGGGACAAAATTTATAACAGAACCTGAAAGCTCAAGTTTTAACAGGCTTGTTGATGGTAGAAGAAGTAAATATGAATCACTCAATAATTTAGGGGAGAAAACGTGAAAAGTCTTGCTTTTCTACTGTTTGGAACTGAAGATATGAAACCTTACCAAAATTTGTACCAGTAAATGGAATGTGTTTTATATGGAAATAAAAGGTGGTGATTTGTCTGAAATATTACAGTTCTCATGAAGCAGGAATCTATATAAACTAAAAGAAAAAAAAAAAAAACAAAAACAAACAAACAAAAAAAAAACTTTGTTTCATCATATTAGAAAGAATAATAGCAATAATAAAACTCAATTATTCAGTTCCTAGCAAATATGTCAGACATACTGGCTTCTCCACTGAGAACTAGCCTACATATTTTTCATCTGAGGAATTCTAAACTCACCAAAGCTTAAAATCCCACATGTCTATAAATTAATAGATAAAAGTAGTCTTCCTCTAAAACTGATATTTATTACCTGTATAAAGACAGGAAAATGGAACTGAATTAAGGGAACAGCTCATTCTAACATTAAAGCATATGGGATTTCTGAGTGAAGTTACTTTACAGAGTCTGACGGTATTGAGAGCTGAAATGAAACAGAACAAAGTATTTGTATATTAAAATTCCAGAGATGTGGATGGAATAGTACATTATCAACTAGCCATAAGCATGACATGAAAATAGAGACAGACAGTCTGGAAATGGAAGGAATCCTCCAAGACCTCCTGGAAATGACATATCATATTTAATTACAGTATTTATTTAATCCTAGATTCTCTCATCTTATACCTCTGAGAGCAATGACATATCTGAAAGTGGAAAAAAACACCATCTCTTTGGATAAAAATAACTCACCCCAAAATTCTTCTTTAAAAACAGATGCTGACTTCAGGTGTTCATTCATTAAGGTAAAATGGGATAGATGATTTTCAGTTTAGTTGAAAAATTAAAACAATTTATTGCAGAAAGATACTAAGTTATTTTTTAATTTGCTCATTTAATAAATCAAGAATGAGAGATTATCTTTCTCCCCAAGTCACTTTAAAATATGTTCTGAAGCTTGCCCAGTTCATGAAATCTTGTCATAGACCCCACAACTGCAACTGCCAATTCAAAGAAATGCTATTGCATCTGCACTAAACATGATGGCTCCAGATAGTGCACAGCAGCTACCAAAAGCAAAATGTCTTAAAGGCTCATCCATTTGCCATGGATTCTGAAGAGAGATGATGAGGTTCCCAAATGAGAGATTGTATTTTGGACCACTTTCATTGACAAAAATGTTTCTTATCCCTGGACTACTTGGCGGATATTTCCACATGCCTGGCCTTGCTTTCACAATATTTACATTAGTCTGCACAGATAGGCACTATATGTCCAATCTTGTAAGTTATCCAAGGTGGATCTTGGTGGCCCTTCCACAGTCACAGGAGGTTTTCCCAAGCTAAGGGTCATTGGATCTGGCTCTGTAATGCTTTCAAGGGGCTAACAACCCTCACAAGAGAATGTTGTGGACAATTACCCATGCAAACTCATGATATAAAAAGATGCAGGAGAAGAGAATGGGACGCATTGGCTGATTTGCGAGTTATGTTCATAAATTTAAATGAGTACAACAACCTTGGGACTTGAACTGTGATCATGGCTACTTTCCTGTAAGGACTGAGATTGCAGACCAGGATGGTTTCTTCCCTTTCCTGACCTTTTCAAATTTTATTGCAGAGTGGACACTCCAGAAGAGGTCAGCCAAGCAGGCCTTTATCTCTGTGGCTCCTCCTATCTCTCCCTTTCATACCCATCAGCAACTCCACCTCCTGTGGCAGCTGAGCAGTGCAGACCACAGCCCAGACCATGCGTACAGAGCAACCCCTTGTTATGCTGTGGTCCTTGGTCCAGGACTGTTGGATGTCCATCAGACACAATAGCCAGAAATCAGGAGATCTGGCAGATCATGAAAAAGGGCAGTGGTTTTTTTTTTTTTTTTTTTTTTTTTTTTTTTTTTTACTAAGAGAAAATGGTAGCTGGTAAATGTGGGCAGATAAATATGTTACTAGAGGCTCCAGGCTCTCTTCATGGCCAAAACTAGTTGCCTGAGGTTAACAGCAATGCCACCAAGTGCCAAGTGCTTGCTGCCTCTGATATGACCCTGTTGTAACCACCTGCAGGAAGAAGGAGCACAGGTCAGAGAGATCTCTCTGGTCACTGTGAAGGCACAGTGGATCGTGCCAGATGTTGTAGCCCTGTGGGTACTTTTGCCATTCATCTTCTCTGGAATATACATCTATATGCACTGATTTGCCCTCTACATAGATACCCGAAGTTAATACTGTCAGTTCTTATAGAACTCGCTCCTGCTCCATACCTCAAAATGCTTTACAAATAAAACAGTGTTATCCAATTTTACTTAATGAGGTGCATATGGGGTGAGGAGGTGCAACAAGCTCTTCCCATCACTGGCAGGGGGGAAATCAACCTTTCTCCTGAGCTGTAAGCCCACTGCTTTCTCTGCTAGACTCCTGACAGACCTCATCTGCCACCTCCTGCATAGCTCTGGGCAAACCCAGCACGAGCTTCTTTTCCTCTAGTGACTCCACCATAGGCTTGACCATCAGTCATATTTCTACCCTCCAGCTTCTATTGGCTTCCCCAAACACTTCTGAAAATGTAGGACCTACTTTCCCTGCTTTCTCCAGCTGAAGAAAGGTCATCCACTTGGAGTAGTAAAGCTGTTTCACTGGCTCTGCTCTCTCTGCCTCCCCCAGTCACAGAGGCATGCCAGGCACTTCTTCATCTTTCCCTGCTGTTCTGTTAGCCACATCTTCCCCACCCCAGTGTTATTTATACAATAAACTTGCAGCCAAGGGTTTCCTTGGCAACACACGTGTCTTCCTGTTATCTATTTTACAAGCAAGCTCGAATTGTCCTGCAATAGCTCAGAGGCAGCAATTTAACACAGCTGGTGGCACAATACTTCTATTCTGAGTACACGCTTCCTTCACCAGAGGTAACTCCTTTGCTGATAACTGAGCTTTTATTCATCTGTAATGGCAAGTAAAAGGAATGTGTTATGGTGAAAATAGAAGTAAGGAGAAAGCTTCATGATGGGAACAGTCAGAGAAAAGCATCCCAGGAGCTGCACTTATATTGTAAACTCTTACTAAACAGCAATAACTGAGGTACTGAAGAATTTTACTTCTTTCTGTGCATGAAAGAAGATATTGTGCTAACTCAGCTTTCACAAGGGCTTGACAAGACTGTATTGGGTACTTATACCCCAGCATTCTCAATAGTCTTTAAAATTCTCACAATTTCTCTTTCCCTCTGTACCTTTTTTTCTAAACAAAGAAATGTTTACAAAAATTTATATATATATATATATTAAGCTGGTTAATTTACTAGACACAATAGAGAACTCTTGAGTGCACACTCATGCGCATCATAGCAAGCAGACAGAAATATGTTGCCACAGACTGTATTTTGTCTCCAGTTAATCAGTCCCAGAAACAGACATCACTGAAGTCCGAATATGGGTATCCATTTTATCTATCTTATAATCACTGAAGCTGGGAAGAAATGAAAGCTTTCAGGGATCATGAGTGCATATGCAAGCTGCATACTGCAGGTTCCTGTACCTCAGAGTAATTCTTCCATAAATTGGAGGCAGATTTGGCTGTGATAAAGCCATACATCTTCACCAATTCTCCAAATTAGCTCTTTTCCTATACTTTCTCCATTTCTCTTGACTTCACCAGTTTTGAAAGGATCAAGGAAGCTTTATCATACTCCTAATGCTGTTTTTGCAAAAGCCGATTTAACAAATGTAGCTTTTTCCTCTAACAAATTGTCTGAAAACAACCTATATTGCTTGCATTTAGAAATCCATAAAACATTCCTTCAGTAACTTTTCATGCAGAACAACTGCAGCTGATAGCTTGCAAGCAAGCTAGCTCTTCAGTGATTTTCACTGTTGCCCAGCATCAGGTGCCTAGTTGCTGAAGCTGAGTAAATTGTGCTGCCAAATTTTTGAGGCTATCGTCTACAGTATTTCCTGCAGCCAGGAGTGAGTGAGGGCTGCTGGTGCTCCCAGCTGAGCAGAAGCTGTAAAACTCTGGTAGCACAGCCAGCTGGGGCTGGAAAGCCTTGCTGTAAGAGGGGGCATCTCTAGCCAGGTTTAGCTTATGTGCCAATCTGAAGCCATGGCAGAGAAAGCTGACATTTGGCCACAAAATATCCTGGATTGTTACAGGTAAAAGATTTCAATTACTCAAATTCTGTGCAATTACTCAAATTTTGTGCAAGTGCATCTACACAAGTGCTTGCAACACTTCTAAATGTGTTGGAAGGATTGGGAAGATGTGGTAGCATTATTTGTGAGCAGACATGTCCTTGTCTCTCTGTTATCAAGACTGCCAGACCTCCACAACTTGGGCTTTCTACTTGTTTTCTTGAGTAAAGCCTTGGCACTAGTCACCTGAACAAGTGGCACTGTATCTCTTTGGTGTCTGCTTGATCTTGCAATGAACATAACACATTCCTGTAAGTGGAAAGTGAAAGAAAGTTGTAAGTACCATCAAAGCAGTAAGCACCATTTATAAAAATATTCCCTGATGGGCAGATTTTGATTTCTGCATACCAAGAATTCCCACTGAAACCAATTCTATGACAAAAAAAAAAAAAAAAAAAAAAAAAAAAAAAAAAGCCAGGGATAATACAGCATAAGGCAACTCTAAAAAACAAACTCTTATATGCTTTAATATTGAATCAAATTATAGGAGAGATCCAAATAATGACCAAAGAGATGGAAGATGTTTTGTTTCCAACATACCCCTTTCGGATGCATTGGATTTATAATACATCCCCACCCTGAGGACAGAAGTGCATGGAAATTTATTGGTAGCAATTAAAGCCCATGACTTTTATTTCATTTGTTTCCAACTTATAGGAAATTCAAACAGAGGTCTATTTACTTAAGGGACATGTACACTTCCTAGCAGCGTGTTCAGCTGGTTTCCCTTCCTCAGAATGATAAATCTGCTGAATGATGGAGTCATCTCTCACTGGTATCAAAATACACTTACAAGCAACAGATGTGCTGTTCTGAGTGCCAAAGGTGGGACGCTAATAGTTTGCAGGCGAGCTTTTGTGCTTGAGAAGAGATGGATAAAAGTGAGAGCTGATTATTAATAAGAACCCAGTGCAGTGCTTTAAGAACTTGGATCTGCACGAAAGCCAGGAAAAAGTTCTCTTCGGCCAAGCTGGTTCAAAAAGTCGTTCCTTACAGACTTTTGCTTTTAAATCACAAAAGGTATGGTTTGTTAGGCAATAGAGAGCATGCAAGTATTTGAGGGTGTTTTTGCCTCAGAGCAGTTGGTATTAAGAAAATACAGTAAATCTACAGAGGTCTATAGAAGTTCTTTGACATCACTGGGGATTTTGCCATTACCTGGCAGCAGGAAAAAAAAAAAGGATTCTCAGGCACATATCAGCCACCCCTATGACTCTTTCTGGACAGAGACATCAGCTCCAGGAAAGGTTTGTAGTTACAAAGGGGGAAAGTGAATGGTGAAGAGATGAACCACAAGACATGGCAACTTGTGCTTGTGTGGAAAGCTTTAGCCATCCCTTTTCTACAGTGGAAATAACCAGTAAAAACTAACAAGGCCCAGGAGATCAGCCCAGGACTGGCAGACAGCATGCCCTCCACTCACAGGTACTGCACCACTTTATCCTGCTCAGAGCCTACCCCTCATAGCTGTGCCATCTTTCAAGGCCTGTGTTCAAACAGACTCAGGCTGTGTCTATACTACTAAATACTAAGTGCTAGGGGACATAACTGGGTATTGTAACTCAGAGGTTCATAGCATTAAATTGTCAGAGCAATCCTTGGGCTAAATGTGAAATGAGAAGAGCAGTAGGGCTCTATTTTCAGGGTTTCTTAGAACAAAACAGTGAGGCTCCCCCATGCTGAGCAGAAAGGAGGCGGACAACAGCTTGACAAAATCACCTGGCCACTTGGGTTGTTTATTCAGTGCTCTGGGTGTGCTGTTTTCCCCAGGCAAGGGCTGCTAAAGCACATCAGGAAGATATCTTTCTCTGTTGGTAATGACATTATCTGAGACCGGCATCATGCTGATATTCAGAAGGGTTAGTGGTAAATGCTGTTGTACTTTATGTACTCTCTCAACAGGTAGGTACAAAGGTAGTGTAAAGGTACTCAGGTAGTTTAAGACAAATGACTTAATTATCTAAGTACATTGAAGCTCTCCAAGTTAAAAATCGCAACATGTAAGTAATAATTTTAGCACTTCATCTAAAAATGATCTCTTGAAGAACCAATTTTAGAGGGAGGAGATTAAATTGGGTCATCCTGAACCATGTGTAGGGCTAAGTCTTCCTCATGGCCATTACTGCCTTGGCAGAAAGTCCGAGAATGAGCAACCTACACAGTGTTTTATGCCAGCACTTCACCACAATACCTTCACTTCTGAAAAAGAAAATCCTACAATAAAGAGCCTTTACCCCTTTCTTCTCTGAGTGTTGCTACATAAATTGATCATTCCCAGTCACCCAAGGCCACAGAGGCTACTTCCTTCTGGGAGCTGCATGACCAGAAGTGTTAGGTTGCATGGTGTCACTGTCACCCACGCTTGCCCTGTGGCACACCCGCTCAGCTGGTGCAGAGACCCAAGCACCTAGCTTGGGGGCCAAGAGGATCAACCATGGCATAACTCTTGCCTGCAAAATGAGTAGGAAGAGATCGTGCTTATGCAGTCCCATAACCCTGAGCACGGAGGGAATCCATGTCTACGTACTTGGGAAGCAGAGACCCTCCATGCACACTCCCTGTTGTTCTTTGTGTGGTTCTGCAGCATAGCCACAATGAGAGTGAGGCTAAAGCAACATCCCTCTACCTCCCTAATTTACAAGTGTGTGATCTGAAAGGCCAAGGAGAAGAGAACAGGAGAATAAAAACTCTGTTTTTCATCACACAAAGTCTGTTTCAGGACTGGCTTGTCTGTATGACAGCCAGGGATCTCTGTGGCGAAGGTGCATTTCTAGGCATGGAGGAGATCCCTGGTCTCAGCTCTCACTTGCCAAGAAGCTAGAAAGGAAGAAATCTGTCTGGATGCTCCATGTGGATCAAGACCAAGAGGCACATGTTTGATTTCTGTCTCTACTGTGAATGTTGCCTGGTTTTGCATGAAATAGGAGTGCAGGTACCGACCGACTCCAGGAACAAGGGCTAGTCTGTATTCTTATTGCCATGTATATTCAGAGGCACATACCCCAAGGCTTCAGTCTCAATTTAGAGCTTAAGTGTTCCTTCATGTAAGAACAAATCTAAATATAAATACAGGAAAAAAAAAAAAAAAAAACAAACAAACAAACAAACAAAACAAAACATGAATTTGCACAGGTAATAGCTGACTAATAGCAATTCAGTTTTGTATGAGACCAAGTGTCAAACTTACATGGTTTGCCCTTTTGTTTTCTTATTCTGACTATATTTTGATCACCTACATCATATCAACATCTGATTCACCCTGTTTTTCAGAATAAAAACTTGCTTTTCGAAAATACCTTATTGTGAATCATGGACATGTTTATGTGGTAGTCTCTAAAAATAAATAGTGGTCTAGCAGTCAGCAGTTGATTCTTCACACACCATCTACATCAAACTCTGAGCAGAAACTGAGAAACTGTCAGCGATCAAAGAAGTCATTTAGAAATCAATACACCTCTGAACAAAAAGGAACAGGTATACTATTTTCCAGCATCTTGTCAGCAGACTGTGAAGGTAAATAGATCTAAAACCCAAAAATGTGTGATAATCACCCAGCAAATAAACATGGTGATAGCAGAAGGAGCAATTAAAGATCATTGACTGATGCCTAGAGCACGTGGAAAAGAATGTTCAAGACACGTTTCAATAATTTTTCTTTAGTGTCAGACCAGCTGCAGAATTTAAGCCTGCATGGCAGAATTTATTTATTTATTTATTTATTTTACATAACATTTTTCTTGCACTGAAGTCTGTCTGAGTTCTGAGAAATGTTTTCTGTTTCATGGTGATCAAAATTCATTTGAGCTTTCCCAGAGAAGTGCATTAGAGCAGTACACTAAACCATCCTTCACGTTTTTGCTTGCGGAAAATATAAAAGAGAATTCTCATAGGGAATAATGAATGAAATGTAGCCCTGGCTACACATTGCTGGAATTTACAGAACACAATTCTGTGTTTTTAAAGTTGGATCTCATATATTGGATTTTTCATTGACAAGCTGTATCCCTCGGGTTTAAACAAATATATTAAACAAAAGGGAAAGACTCATAGCGAGTAGCATTCTGCCCTCCAAGCTTCCTCACTGACTGTATGAGTCCTGCCTAGTACTACTGATGATGAATGAAACCCAGTCTTTGGGACAGGTTCACCCAGTCCTGCCCTGGTAGAGACACTAATATGCACTTGGGCAGCAGACAACTAGTTATGGCTCTGGTTACTTCACCCAGTTACTTCACGCTACTGCTTCAGACCAAAGTTTCATTCCTAGCTGTCACTGGCTGTATGTGTTTCTTCAACAGAGGAAAGGAAGAACAAAATCTTCTGCAAGAACAAAAAGCTCAGGAGAGTTTTATCATCTGAAGCTGTGATTGTACTGATTCTCTTTTTGAAAGAGCTCCAGACATCAGAGGACAGTTCTGCTTATGCTGTGCTAGTCAGCAGCTTTATCTGGGGAAAAATATATATTTTGACTGTTTTTGCACTACTCCACAGTTCTTGATGCAGAGTACTGAAACATCAACCTGTTTGGTGTGAGTTACAGGTGCAGAGGGTTTCATAGTCATGAATAAATTTTAAATTATTCTGGAAAATAAAAAAAAAAGTGTGGGGAGGCTTGATTTCAAGATCTGTGGGGTTAGCGAGTTTTTGTTATGAAAGGTTCTAGAATGACAGCCCTAAAAACAATTTTTATTCTCTCTTCTAAATGTGGGAGGTGTGAGGACTCAGATGAGCTGTGGACTTGCATGGCTGATGCTGGTATCATGCAGCCTTGTTCTGGGAGATCTATTCCTGGAGACAGAGGGTAGCTTGTGACAGACTGACTGGAGGACTTGCAAGGATTATAGTTGCCCTCAGGGTCTTTCATACCATTTGGACTTGTAACAGCTAGAGGATGGGCAGTGGCCACAGACCTGTGCAGACTTCTTATATACACCAAACAGAGGTGGCTAGACTGACCTAACTCATTTGCCAGGAGTCATTTCAGAAATTAGGAAGAGCAAAGAGCTGGTCTGGTATCTCCACAGTGAAGCGATTTAGCTTGGATCCTTCATCTTTCTCAGAGCCTGTGGTTGGAGGCTCTTGAAATGCTTTGCAAACACTAAACCTCTCCGTCTCACCCCTGTGCCTGAGGGTTCAAATTTGCTGCTGGATCTGACATAGGTTTCCAAGATGACTCCAGGCAGATAATTTTGATGTGTTTGTCCCTCACACATCGTGTATGCAAAAGGGATAATACATGCACTGGGGATTAAAACTGTGAAGGTTTTACTTTGAGGCAAAAATAACCAACGTTAGTGATACATTTTGAGAAAGTACCACTGCAAGGTAGGAAGCAGACACTTAGAGCAGCATAGGAACAAAGGGAGGAAGTGTTAACAAAGCAAGATAATGGTGAATTGAAAACCCTCCAAACTGGCAAACTTCCTCAACTCTCAAGTACTCTTTGAATGTGTAAAGTACATATCTACATAAAAAGGCAAATTATCAGGTGTAAAAGAGTGATAAAGCTGTTACCTGAATTGCATGCCTATAGGCCAGCTAAGCCCTTGGCCCAAGGTGTTGTGTGTGCTGGAAACCCTCACTTTTAGTTTGTAACTCCAATTTGTCACCCCTGTTTTAATCCTGGCATTCCTTAGAGTCTGAACACTTCCCATGTCACATATTTTGGATGAGGCATGAGACTTTTACAAGGCTGCAAAGGCACTGAAACACTTAAATTTAACTATTTTTAATACCTTAACCACTAGTTCTTCAAAAGAAGACGGTGCTTTACATTGTCTTTTGCTGTTCTTTGAGCATCAGACACTGAATTAGCTTTGCTAAGTCTATGTCACCATAGCAGTAGCAAAGCAGCTGGTTTGCTGTTACCTTTCCTACTAAATTCAACAGAAAAGCCTTGCTTGTTTTGCCCCTCTGCTGTTATTACCCTACTACTGTCTTTCAGTTAGGCCAACAGCTCCTTTGAGGTGCCTCTGACTGTAGGGTATAACAATGAGAACACAGGTGATAAGGCCTCCCTCAGGAATTTTAAGTCACTCCTGCAATAAAAGAGGAGTTTTCAGTCTTGAAAAGGCCCTTGTGTGCCCTGAGAGAGGGTTAGATGCCCTACAGATGTGAGACATTTATTTGCACCTGGCTACCACCATACCAAAAACCAGAGAGTGAAAAATGGTGTGTTGCAATGAAGGCACAGCCATAACTCACTAGGAGAAAAGGCTGTTTCCAAACATCTGCTCCACTTCTGCCTATGTTCCTCTTTCAGAGTTTGTTCTGATTAAGTGGCAGTTGGAGTGGATTATAAAACATTAAGTGTTAGACAAGAGAGGATGCATTGCATCCTGTAAGTGCTGTAGCTGCTGAGAAGTTCCTGACAGCAGCATGAGCCCATCGCTCTCCCCCATCAAGGTGAGGTGGATAAAATTGGAGGTGACACACATTCCTGGCACTTGTGGTGCCCTTATGGATCACAGCACTACTTTGTAGGCACCCTCCTCCTGTCTTCCTGCAGCTATTATATGATTCTCATATTTTTGTGAACTGTATGGAAGGTTTCACATGGAACAAAACTACTAACTGGCACAAGCCTAAACTATCCCTGGACCATGTTATGGATGTTTCAACTGAGACTAACAAATCCCAGGGACCAGATGCATCCTGGCATTTAGTGACGGGGAGGGACACAGCCCTGGAGAAGGGCAAGGACTGGAGGTGGGGAAGAGGATCTCTAAGGCTGTCATCACCATTGCTGTTACACTAGTAGCCTCTAAAATACAGATGCAACAGCAGCCCTAACTTCATTACACAGTCAGACACATTTTCCAGTAGAATTCACAACTGAACTCTACTGAAATACTTGCAGAGGAACCATTTTTAATTACTTTACTCCTTTGGGAACATGGCTAGAGATTCACAAAAAAAGCTGATTTCACAAGTACTTTGAAGAACCAGAAAATAATTCCAACACCAGACACAGACTTGATAAATCTACAAATGCCTACAGAGGGTTTTAGATGAAGCAGTTTCAGATGTTTTACAGTACTCAATAATTTTTTCCATGGAGAAGTGAATTCCTTTCAACAATAAGAATATTTAGTTTCCATTTTTCTCTCTTTCTTTCTCTCTCCCTCTTTTTTCCTTAGATCTTAGAGAAGTTCACAGATAGGAAACACTTGTGTGTTCACAGGTCAAGTGTGCTGCATTTGGAGAGGACTAAACACAACATGTTTCTACTCTGGCACCTAGAGTGTATATGGTGCAGGAATAATCATGATCTTTTATTTCTAAATATGGAAGAAAATAATGTGATAAATGAGCAAATAACATCTTTAACACACTATAGCATTTCCTGTTTGGCACTTAAATTTTTAATAAAGTTTAGTCTTGATTTTATTATGCATTTGGTCAGGTTTGACATGCATCTGACACAAATATACTTGCAGTCTATTTTATGTATAGAAATATAATGTAGACAAAACATCAGCCCTTGTCTTTGCTGAGTGTGAGATAGCCTCTTCTTGAAACTTGCCTATTAAGTTGGTTTGATAAATTCAGACTTCTTAAGAAATGTGCCATGAGTAGCATTTCAGTAGCTGTCTGAGAAGAGTTTATTTTGTTGACATACTTAGCCCAGTCTGACTGAGACCAGTAATTCAGTTGGGTCTAGTTGTGTACAGAAAGCAAGAGTTGACCCAATGTCGGGAAACTGTTGACTTGTTACCACACTCTATACTGAAGCAGGGTACTGCATCTCAAAAGTTGATGAGTATAGCTTGGGAAATGGTAACCTGAAAGGAAGTAAAATCATTTTGCAAAAGAACCAAATAATTTGTTGACATGAAGAGATCAACAGGACTTTTAAGACTTTTCAGCTTTTTTTTAACAGACTTCTGGTCTAAAGAATGCCTCAGGTATCTGCCAACATAACTTGGAAGGAGCTTTGTCTCAGATCAGTTTTACAACTAATATAGTCTTTTATTCAATCAATTTTCTTTTATTGTATGTTTCACTGGAAGTTCACAACACTAATCATGATTGTTTGGGTTGTTTCAGTCTCATAGCTGAGAAAGGATATTTCTTTCTGTATTTTTATCTTGCAAAACAATTTAGAGAAACAAGTAACCCACTTCCACATCAAAAAACTGAAGAATGATCTGATACTTATGACACAAGACCTATATAATTTAGTTCATTGCTGGTTACTTGATTTGATTTCTTGTTTATTTTTTAAAAAATATTTAAAATTCCAGATGTGTTTATACTTAGCTGTCTCTATCCTGTTTGTTTTTTTTTTTTTTTTTTTTTTTTCCATCTCTGATGTGTGAGGACTTCAGCTGTTGCCTGTAGATTTGGGAAGTATCAATTGATTAGGAAAGCAACATAAAATTTTACTCTTCAAAAGCTAGAAACAGGTTTTTCCTTCATTGATGTTGCCTCTGGAGGCAATGACACTGTGAAACTGAACTTCTAAAAATAAAAGTTCCAGAAAGTTGTAGAACTCTGCAGCTCAGAAACAGGATTTGCTTCTGCAGCAGAGATATAAACACCAAGAACCTCAGCTATAAAATAAACTTAAAACTCAAAAATAAATAACTTAGAATATAGATTTTTTTCCTAAGCAAATGTGTCATCTTTTTTTTTTTCCTTTTGTTTTTCATTTCAATAGTGAAGGTATTGTCTGAAATTGGAATATGAGCTGTGAAAAGCCAGTCCTCTTCTACTGCTTAATTTCCAGAGCCAGAATTTCACTCAGAAACCTCTGAAATAATGTGCTCCTCTGAAATTACATTTCCTTGTTTTCAATTTACATTCACTGTAGGGGTGCTGTGACCAACATACAGCATGATTGTGTGAATTGTTTCTCATTCCACTGTAAATAAGAAATGAAATAACTATGAGCCATGTTAAGGTATGGTCTACTTTCCCTGAACAGCTTAACAACACCCAAAGTATTGTATAACTGTATTAATTTTATTGCACCAGAGGACTCAGTGTTTCTTCCAAAATCATCCCAAATCATCCACATTACAAATAAAAACACCACAACCATGATGGTCTAAAAATACAAGTCAGTGAAAGTCTGAGGTTTGAGGCAAATCCTTTGGTCTAGATGTTGCCTCTCCCTGCAAATTTGCTTTGCTTTAACTTATCTGCTTTCTTTTCAAAACACCTGCAAACTTTTTCTCATCACTTCCATCACTTCCCATCAGAAGCTGTTGCAATTATGGGATGCCATCAGCATCAGCTCTGTCTTTCTAAGATGTGTACTGTGGTGTTAACCCAAAACACAGCACTTGCAGGGCCGTTTGCTAAGGGTTTGAAGATTTGTTTTTTTGTGGATTTAAAAAGTACTCACAAATCCCCTGGCTAATTGTCCATTAGTATGCTATTTTAAACATTAAACAAAACCTTTTATTTACCTTCTCTGCTGCCTGATAGTCCTCAAGAGGCAAAGCTGCTTCTGCCTTAGCGACTTGAACCTATGTGACCTGAACAGTCATTTGAGATGTTAATTTACTGAAGAATGAAGCTGAACAATGATGGATCGAAGAATTTCCCCCACCCAGAAGAATACATGGTTGCATAAGCTTTGTGTATTGATCAACTAGGTTCAGTTTAATTCTCTCCATAGCCTCAGTGTTAGCCAGTTTCTGACACAAAGGGAAATTGTAATCACTGGTATTTTAGGAAAGAACTCTGATTTACTGTGACAGCAGTCCAGATAAGGGTCTTTTCCCTACAAGTGTTGCCAGAAGTGCCAGGCCCATGTGCTCTTATGCATAAGCCTGTTGGTCAGAAAAATTATTTAGTTTCTGTCTGGCTTGCAGAACTCTACTGATTTTCCCCACAGTGAGTTTTCTGTCACCATGATGACATCACAATACAACAAACTCCAAACTTCAGCTCTCCTACTCCCTCCAGGTTTCTTAACACCGCAAATAGAACATCAATGAAACAGCAAGTCCTCAGGAAGAAGAAAATGATGCTTGTAAATGAATACTATGCTACTTGGCTGCTTTTGAGTTTTGAAGGTGGGATCCTATGGACCTCAGCAGCAAAATTCACATTGTTTTTATTGAATTACAGCTTTACCTTACACACTCGGCTAGTATAAAACCAAGTAGACTATATAAATCATCAGAACTCTTTGGAAATGTGATGAAAAGTCCCAATTCACCACAGGTGAGAATATGACCCTATCTGCTTTAGTGGTCAACATTAAAACCTTGTTGAAGTCTGGAAGTTGGATCCTGCTCCTCCTCACACCCAGCTTATTTAGGGACCTGAACCTGGCTGATGGTCTTGCATCTAAATAGGTGTAATGAGGAATGAGATGATTTGAAAAACATAGTGAAACTGTAGCTAACTCTTACTGGATGAAGATATTATCCTTCACCATTTGGTAGCTTTAAAGGGCCTTATAGACTTATAAGATCAGCAATAACCCTTTAAAGAGAAAATAAAACAAAACAAACAAACAAAAACAAACAAACAAACAAAAACAAACAAACAAAAAAACACACAAAAAAACATGCTTTTAAAAAACTGTGTATGAAGCTGGCTTCAGATAAGCAGCATCTGGTGGCTGCTCAGCTGATAAATCAAAACCACATTAGGAGAGTGCTCAGAGATGTAGCATCACCTTAATCCCCAGGGGAAGGCTCATTTCTCTCTGGATGGTGCAGTCCAGGAGAAGCTAATGGAAATGTCCAAAACACTTTTGCTTCCCCTGCTGCAGCCGTGGGGGGGCACAGCCTCTGCACAGCCTCCCAGAGCCCTGTGCCTCCTCCTGGCACACACTGTCAGGTAAGAGGCTTCAGTTCAATCTTTGTGCAAATGGAGCATTAGGTGAGGTCTCCAGTGGAAGACTCAGAAGCAGGGAGAGAGAAAGGATGTGGCTCAAGTATATAGCAAGCATGAACTTTGAAAGCCAAGTTTCCCTCAGGAAGGAATCTGAAAGCCAGGAAACAGTACTAATTAATGGAAAATTAGTGCATTGGCATTCTTCAGAATTGCAGCCAGCTTAGCTGTCAGGGGCAAGAGTCCACCATGCGGTCCTGGGCTGATGGCCATTATGTGCAGATAGGTTGGAGCATGCTCCCATCCCTCACAGCTCAGGCACAGGTGGATTCTTCTGCATGGGGAAGGTGGTGCTAGGGAGAAGGGAGAGAAGTGAAGGAACTGAGTTGTGCTCTGACCTGCCCTAGGAGGGGAGAGGGACATGGTCAGGTGTCCAGCCTGCACACAGGCACAAGGAAACATTCCCTAGAATGGGAGAAAGCTGTTTGGTTCATTTATTCAGAGCTGTTTATCCCAGTGTAAAGCTTTTTGTCTTCTTCCCCCCGTCTCTTTACTGTATATTCAGAGCAGAGTAGCACCTCTGTTTATAAATCCCCCAGCTCAATTTATAAATGCCCACTGCAGTTTATGAGTACCTTAAAATTGTACTGATGCAGCATTGCATTAATTAAAGTAACATTAAAAACAAGACAAAAACAAACAAACAAACAAACAAACAAAAAAAACAATACAAGGCAATAAAGCTTTCTCACAGTCCCAGCTAGAAATCCCTCCATTTTGGTGAGCTAAAAGAGATCTAACCAGGCTTTAACAGGCATACAAGGGCTCTTTCTTCCCCTTCTCCTAATGTCAAGGGACAGGGAGGGTAACACAGCTTCAGCTCAGCAGCAGGAGCTCAGGGTCCATTTCCCTCTGCCCTGGGATGTCTGTCATCCCAGTAAGGGGTAGCAGGCCAGGGAGCATGTTCTCCAGATTGAACAGGACTGAACCCCTCAGTAATTCACGGCCCCATGCTGTGGTTGGCCTTGTGCGTGGATCACCCTGGGTTCCCCTCTCTGTGAGGTAGGCATAGCCTCGAGTGGTGGTGGCGGTGGGGAAGCCAGACTGATAATGAACTGGGCTGGGGGGGCTGGTGTCCACAGGGCAGCCTTTAATTAACAGGGAGGGTGGAATTGATTTTTCACACTGACAGCCTCTTTGAGTCTTTCTGTGATAACAAGCACTGTTCAGCCCACGAGGCTATGAAATTCGGGTAGCAGGAAAGGAGGAGGAGAGGAAAAGGAGCCCAGGTCACCAAAGCTCGGGCTCCATTGTGGCAGGAAGAGGGCAAGGTCCTGGGGACCCACGGTCTGCCCCACCTCGCTTCAGGTGAGGTTTATGTCCAGGAGCCTTGCCTGGCTGCAGGAGATGGGTAGAGGTTGATAAGTGGGGTGAACTGTGTCCAGAGGCTCACTGGGGTCAGCTCTCCTGCCAGGAGGCCTCTCCATGGAATAGGGTGGGAAATGGGTCTCTGAAGAGAAGCCCCAGGGGCCACCACAAGACACCCACTGAATTAGTGCTGTATGGGCTTGTTCCCCTTGATGCCTCTCCAAAGACATCTGGGTTGTAAAATATAATGCAGGCTGTACAGAAATAACGAGTGACGCTTTAATTTTACATTTCTCCATACATGCTAATAAAGTTATATCCTTAAGGTAGGTCTGTTACATTAAGAAAATGGGAGTTTAGATTCAGCCTCTATGTGATGTTCAAGGAGAAATAATGGAAAATAATGGACAGAAAAATACATCTGGTGATGGTGAGGGTGACAACAAAGGCATTTATTTTGTATGCAATGTTTACAAAAATATGATTGGCATCTTAATGTGCACATAGACACCAGGCAGTGGTAGAAAAGAAAGAAGGGAAAGGAAGGGGGAAGGAACATCGTAGTGTATTGTCAGTGGGATTTTGTGATAATTCACTAATACAAGGCATTTCTTAATTTCTAAATGTCTCTTCTTCATCCTGTTGACCTTTATATTTTACGAAAGGTCAACACCATTTTATATTCTGAAGACACTAAATAAAGTCTCTTCAGAACATATACGCTCAGTTCTATTTCTCCATACTTTTTTCCTTCTCATTTAATTCTAATTTACGGGTACTAATAACACATAGAAATAATGTTCTTGTGTTAAGTACCATCCTGTCTTTCCAAAATTGTCTCTGCCAAGGAAGCAGATGACAGCTTGACTGCCATTCAGACAGCATATTTACTGCAGAGCTTGTCTACATTGATGAGGGTCGATTGCTGCCTTGCATTGTTTCCTAAGTAATTAAAAAAAAAATACAGATCTTCATGGCTGGAGGGTACCCCAGTCCTCTGACTCTTTTAATGGAGAAGGAAAAAAGTACTATAAAGGTCTATTACAAAATGTGTACCTTACTGCAGTCATAACTATGTGTTATATAAGGAAATGAAAAATCCTGACAGTGGAAATCATTTTCCCAATCCCAGACAGGGGTTAGCATGGTGCTTAGCTCATGTCTCAGAGTCAGCACTGTTATAAAAATGCAGATCTTTCCAAGTTTTCATCCAGCTATTCTGGTTATTAATATTATTCTTATTATTCAGTTTGACAGTCTTCCAATATGATTTGCCTTAACAATATTTTCTGAAGCAAATTCGGCAAGTTCATTATATACTGTGCATGAATAGCTCTTTTTCTAGTTTAGAACTGTTTCTCTTTAAACACTGCCAGATTCTTTTCTTTCTTGTTATGAAATCTGTATTAAAAACTGATGATCATTCCTTTATTTCTCATGAGTCTCACAGCTTCTGTTCCTTCTTATTAATGTCTTCATTGATCTTTCTTAGTATCTGGAAGGATTTCCATGTTGGAGATCATATCTCTTGCTCTTTAGAAGGAACTGATTTTCTTTCCTGGCTACAATTTGATGAGGACTGTCTAACTACAACTGTAAACATTATTAAAGGAGGTGATGGGGACTGAGATATGACAGCCTTAGAACATTCTGCCCCATTCTTGCTGCCCCTTTCTTAATACCATCAAAACCCTTTTGCTTTCATTGGCATTAAGCAGAGGTTTCCTCTGGGCCATCTGTAATAACGTGCAATTCGTCCTCTGAAACTGTTATCACTTCACTTAGAATACAGTCTGACTCTTCTCCAAATTTCATTCTTTCTTTTAATGCTCAGGACTTTGCCCTTGTTTATAATAAAATAAAATAAAATAAAATAAAATAAAATAAAATAAAATAAAATAAAATAAAATAAAATAAAATAAAATAAAATAAAATAAAATAAAATAAAATAAAAATGCTGTATGTCTTAATCCCTGACTGATCTAAATCACGTAGCATCGTCTGCAAATTTTTTTTATTTTTTCCTGCCATCAGATTATTAACAAACAGCCTCCATCCCAACAGATACATTGTGAACACTTCAATATTAACCTCATTTCTAGATGAAAGCTGGCTCTTCATCCTATGTATTTGCTGTCTCTGAGCCAGTTTCCACCACAAACAGAACATTACCTTTTAACTTCTAGGTGCCTGGTTTTATTTAATAGCCTCTTTGATGCATCTTAACAAAAATCTGAATAATTATGTCTTCCAGTGCTTCTTTACCAGCTAATTTGTTGACACTTTAATGAATCCTTCTAGTTAGAAGCAAGGTTTTCCATTGGCATAAATCAGCACTATTTCTGTAATCATCTAATTTTCATCTAGGTGGTTTTATAACAGTTACTTAAAATAGCACACCTCCTACTTATGGCTCATCAGTCTGCTATTGCTCCAGCTACACCACAAATTTCAATTTTAAATTCACAACTCTCCAAGCCTGCCATTTAGCAATTGATTTTAATGTTTGGCTTTTTTAGAAGCTTAGTAAATTATTTTACAAGATTCTCTGCATTTGTAGATGATTGTATTTCTAGTCATATTAGTTTCAACTTGTCAATATACGAATTCAACTCCTATCCTGCTTGATTCCCTTTTTATGATGTATATATTGTTGTATGGAAATTCCCAGAAAGAAAAAAAAAAATAATAATATATATATATATATACACACGATGTAATGTCCATGTACAGTCAATAGGAAGCTGAAAAATTATTCTCAATAACATGTCAAACACCTTCTTCCTCAACTAGAATTTTTGTCTCTCTGTATTCTCCATTGCTAAAGTCTCCGTTGCACTGACACCTTTCTATCAATATCATGAGTGTTCTGGCAGAAATGCATCTCCCAGATGCTGGATCGCTTCCTCATATCTATCCATATCTTCCATAAGGAAAGTTCCATCTATTCTCTTCTGTAACTTACTTTACCTTCTTTTCTATTGCCTCTAAACATAACTCAGCTTATTTCAATTTATGTGTAAAATTAAAGTTTCCAAAGCAGTAGAAAATCTCATTTGGTGCACTTATAAATGTGATTATATTTCATGGCTGACCATGATAGAAAGGGGGTGAGAAGTGATGAACAAGGATGTTTCTTCCAGTCTGGTACTCAAAGTCTGTGTACCCCTAATGGCCACATCTTACTTTTTGCTTACAGCAGTGCATCCAGTTCATAAACCACAGGCTTCAGGAATCTTTGGGCCAGAGCCTGAATTATTACATTCTTCTTTCAGGTCTTAGATAGAATGAATTTTGACACCACTATCAACAGCAACTGTTCCTGAAAAGGGACTGGCAGATTTGTCTCAAAACAGTGAACATTCATTTCTTCTTTTTGTCTTTTCCCTAACCTCTACCTTGCAATGCCCAGTCATGCAGCAAACCCAACAAGCTAGCCAGATGAACCCCAGGGCTTTTCACCTCAAAACACTTCCATAGGGACACTTGTAACAGCCAAAAATTGTTTTTTAACACATATCCCTGTGGCACACCTCTGAGCAGAGACTCTTCTAGAGGACCATTTCTTTTTCCTGTCATTGTTTTCCTGTCACAGCAGATTCCTCCATCCTCGGTCACCTTCACTGCTGGCTGCACACACACGTGCTGCAGTAGCACCTGATGCAACTTTCAGGAAATTTTACTGCTCACTGTTCTCAAGGGTATTTGTATATTCCAGCTGAATTCCCTTTACATGGCCCATAGGCCAGGCAAGATGTAACCTCAAAGCCATTAGCACATTCCTTTTTACTCGTACATATCATTATTGTCTTCATCTGGACATTTTCCAAAACCAAGGCCTTTAGATGCTGGGGTGAGGTAAGACAGTATGCAAGAGAGCATACTTATATTTTAATGAAGGCCAAAGGGCTTCATGCATTATAAATGAACAGTTCTTTCTTTAGTTCTGCTAAGCCTTCTTCAGCTGATCTCTTCAACTGTTTTCTTGCCTCCTCTTACTTTTTAATGTGAGGTTGACTTTGGTTCTCCAAGGGTTGAGGATGACCCCATTTACTGTGGACCCAACAGCTTTCAGATTAAAATTTAATCAGTGACAGATATGCTACAAAATTTTAATTTGCTGCTGTTCATCTTAGCATCCTGTCATATTGTGTGTGTAGGAAAAAAAAATAAAAATGTGCAGAATGTATATAAAATTTTAGATCAATATTCTAATTGCTTTTATTTGCCTAAGCACAGCTTTTGTAAAGGGACACTACATTTACTTTATAGGTGTTTTATACTGAAACAGAGAGATTTTTCTGACATCTTTATGCACATCAGTATACATGAACCCATGAGTAATATTCTGGTTTTGTTTCTTGATGACATTTTTTGGCCAATTCAAGTATAAAACCATTGCAATCTCTTTCTACCCGGTCATTTTGCTGAAATTTTACTCACTGAAATTACGTTTCTTCAAAATACCATCGTGTACCCTTGGAAACATGGTATTCCTAAGAGAAGAGTCTCTGAGCTCAGATGCTCTGTTACTTAGTAAACTTGTTGAATCCACTTAGGAAGGAGACACTTTGAACTCAAGTATCCATCTTCTAAAATGAGATGTGCTATGTTTCCTTGCCTTACACCTGTAAATTTAATCCACAAAGTTCAATTTTTATTCACTAATGGGAATGTAGAGAGAAATAGTTTTAAAAGTGTTTCAAGTCTTCCTGGCTTACAGAAGAGAGAAAATCGATGTAAAAAAAAAAAAGATATGTTAAGGGAGTTATAAAACTTTGATTTCTTGATAGTGGCAAACAAACTTGGAAAATCAATGGATTCATCCTCCTAAGGAAATTAAAATCCCCCCTTATTCAGGACTGTGTTGCTGGATGTTATTGAACATAACTTAATTACTTGCATTCTGTAACAACAACAATCATCTGTAATGTAAATGTATTCAATATTGCATTATACAAATAGCAATGATTTCAGTTGGCAATCTCTAAGTCACCCCAGCTGTATATTCTCAGAGAAACATGTGTTCAGGATAAGATTTCAAGTCTTGACATCTTACACTCTGTTTAATTTGAGACTTGACTTTAATATTATTTGGTATTTTTCTTCTGAATTTCTCTTTAAAACAAAAAAAAAAAAAAAAAAAAAAAAACAATAATAAGATGCTCAAGGAACTTGATTTAATGGTTTATTTAATTAGTTACTTTATATCATATATACTTATATGTTATATGTAAATACCATACATGTATGTATATGTATATCCTTGTATATAAGTACATTTGTATACATATATCTAACTAGTGGTAGATGTAGGCATGGAACGGACACAAAAATGGGCCAGAATATGACATTATCAATTAAACCTAACTTTAAACAATACCTGTGATGATAACTGTGGCCAAAACATACATATTAAGAACTAGAGGAGAATAATTCTCCGGTTCTGTAGTGCCCAGGTCTTGTTGGGATGAAGATCCCAGAAGGGTGCCAGGAATCAAATCTGAGCTGATAATAGCTGGAGGATTGCGAATAGCGGGGAACAAGCCACAGCTGACTGTTATCTTCTTACCTGTGTTCTTGGCTCCTGTTGGCCACACAGAAGATACAGACATCTGATATGTCCAGTACTGCTTTTTATGTGATTTTATGGTACCTTCCCTATAGCATGTCTCAGACTCATTATTCCCTTAGAGTATTTGCTTAACCATGTTCTGTTTCAACACATTCTTTTCAAGACCACACTTCTTAATCTGTTCAAGGTCCATTGTCACTTTTGTCCCCACTTCATAAACTCACATATGGGAGCTTGGGACTGCAACAGTCATATTCTACAGCTCCCTGCTGATTACTGTGACATGTACTTCATTTCATTTTTTTTTTTTAGCTCCAGCTTTCCTGCTGAAAACAACTTGAGAAGATCAGTCACTTAATCAAACTACCAGTAATGTGATAACTTCCCACTTTGTTGTGACATCCCATGCTTTTCCGTGATTTTTTTTCAACAAGAAATCAGTCACACAAGTCCCTTTTTATGATGCCAGCGAAAACAGCTCTTGCTTATTCTATTTTGTCATTTCTGCCCACTTCTCTAATAGTTACCATATAATATTAACATCTTGTCTGGACAGGTGGTAATTACAAAATTAGAGTTGCTTTATTCATCTAGAAAAAAAAAAAAAAAAAAAAAAAAAAAAAAAGACAATAGTGACATGTCACTTCCATGTAGCTCTCTGCTATTCAGGAGTGCAGTTGCAATCTTTCTTTCAATGGTACACAGGAAAATAATGTTTCACACAAAACACTTGAGTACATCTGAAGTCCCCTGTCAGCTAGCTGTACCCATTTTAATATCACCAGCCCAAATCCACATTGGTTCTGATTATCCTGTTGACCTTATGGGTGAATTATGATTTGAACCAAGAAGAAAAGGTCTGACACATATGAATGTTCTCCGAGAAAGGTTTTCACCATTTAAATGCCCTTTTCCAGGGTCTTGTATAAGACTATCCCATGGCCAAAAGGGCCTCCACTGTTACCCAGTGCCAGTGCTAGCAACTATGGTGGCAAAACCACATCTCCTTTACAGTTAAAATATGTGTTGCAAGGGCAAAATTTCTAGAGGGAGTTGATAATTTTAATTCGATCATCTTACCTCATTGGGTAAAACAGGACTGTTTTTTTTGTTCTTCTACAACATTTTCAGTGGTGCTGGAGAATATGGCAGAGTATAAAGTTTCTGCCAGGAGATACCCAGTCTGGCAGCAGAATCACTCTTAGGTCATTAACTCATAGATGGTCTGGCTAGGAGTCTGTACAGCATGAGGCATTGGAACCTCTTGAGGTTATGAATTTCAGACTCAGTCTGAATTGTTTTTTCAGTATAAGATAATTTGTGTAGTTAAGAGTGATTAAAACAGTCTTTTTAAAATAACAAATAAAAAATATATATATTAAGAGGAAGAACCTTATACATGAAAGGAGAGAGATTTTCATGCATCCGTCAGGATGCTTTCCAGAACAGCCTCTTTGAATGGCAGGGAATGTCCCTTGGGGGACAAGACACCTTGCACAACCCCCTTTGCAAACCACAGGGTTTATGCTCCTCTTTCTTCAGAAAGAGAAAAATAAGGAAGATTTCCTCCTTCCGTGTAGACTGGGAAAAATGCACAGACACTCATATCACTGAATTAAAAAATAACTACAAGACCAAAAACCTGAAACAGAGAGATTTTATGTCAGTGACAAGAGAGTGCACCCTTGATATCTAAGCAACGCACTTGAGCAGACCTGATGAAAGTGCTGTGCCATCTGCCTGTGTTTCTGTTGGCTCCTGGAGCTGCAAACCTCTGAGGTAGCTCCCTGGTAGTTTCCAAGGAGCTAGCTGGGAGTACAGCAGAAAATGTGCCAGTGGAAGAAGCACATTTCTAGGAGTGCTCTCCACTGTTTGTCTTCCCTGCAAGGCAGCCGCTGCCTAATCTTGATCTTCAAAGACTGGCCTTAAATATATCATCAGCCCTTAGCTCTTAGTTGTTCATGGTGCCTATCAGGAGCTCAGCTGCTATAGCAACGCGCTAAAGCATGATTTTCTTAGTTCTAGTGAATGGAGGATTTCCCTCTTGCTGACAAGACTTTTAGGAAATGTTGGAGCTTGCTGTCTGAATTGGTGCTTGTTTGCTCTTCTTCCATGCTAAAGAGGTTATCCGTGTACAAAGGGTCAAGTTTTGTTCTATGCCCAGGAACTCTCTGCAAACAAGCTACACTTTTTTAAGCTGTTCCAACTGCTCTCTGTAGTTAACAGCAAACATTAAAGGTTGTCAGTCTGCCATCCTTTTGTCCTGTCCCAATACCCAGGACCAAATCCAGGCTTAACCCAGAAAAAGACAATGGAAACCTGTTACATGTTATTACCATGAAACACTATGCTTGATCTCAAATGTAAGGTGTTTTCTATGACCTATAAAAATCCTCACAACTGCCTGAAAGAGGTATTGGCATATGTACGTATACAATGGAATACTTTGAATTTGCTATCCATTGTTCTGACAAGCCTTAGAAACACAGGCAAAACCAGCCTTTGAAAGACCTGACATTGACTTCAGGAAGTCATTGAAATCATTGGTGTAAAGGATATTCCTCTTGGTATATAGATAGATAACAAATTACATTCCTTTCACATAAAGGGATAAAGTATTCATTTTAATACCAGCTGTATGGTAGAATCTCAACTAGCTCTGCTAAAATGTATTTAAAGTGGGAGGATGGAGAGCTTGAAAGCCTGTTCCAGTACTCACAGGAACACTGCCTCTGATCAGTTCTTAACAGAAATTGGGTTAATAAATAAAATACTGTGTTACCAAAATATGATATTGAAAACACACTACTGTTGTGAGAACATAAGCTCTCACTGTGAACATCCTCTTCTGTTGACTATCACAAAAAGCTTTGGGGAACTTTTTTTTGGGGGGGCGAGGTGGGAGGGAGGGATAAATTAAGAGAGCCTGGCCAAGATGAGAGTAAGAGATGTGTAAAAGTCTATAGTTTTAAGAGATGAAAAGTGTATATGATAGAGGTAATAAAAAAAAAAATTGAATGGTTCAGAACTATTGCCACACATGCTTGTCATTGTGTAAATCAAGACTGAAAGGAGACATAAAAGATAATATGAAAATAGACAGCAAATTACTGGACTCCCTGGGTCCCTGGGAGATACTTGCTATAGGTACTCACTACTTCAAGGTCTCATTGTGTGTCCAAATGTTTAACAGAACTCAGAAAATAATATTAATATTCATAATCACAGAATCACAGAATCACAGAATTGAAGGGGTTGGAAAGGACCTCAAAAGAAGATGAAGTTTTTCTGCATTAGATCAAATAAAATATGTCGCGGGAATAAGGATGTTATTCCTCTTAGCACAGGACAATTGTCACTGCTGAGATATCTTCTATGAAAATACCATAGCATTTCAGAGAGACTTGTTGTATGTTGATTCAAACATTGGCCAGCATCCCAGGCAAAACTGTTGGACCATATGTGCATGAGGACTATCTATATGTTCACCAGTATTTTCTATCTGGTGACCATTGGAAACCACCATTTAGCCATATTCCTGAGCCAGAAATTTTGAATAACCAGGAGAAGAAATGACTGCAATGGTGAACACCTACCTTGAATCAAGGGAGGTTTGGCTGAGTCTTTGCAATAAAAATTCATTTACTTCTCTTCTCAGAAACTTTGCAAAACCAGTATGCCCCGCTTAGTCTGAGTATCAGAAGTGCCATACAGACAGAAGCATCATGGCTCTAAGCAATCTCTGCATCTTGGTGTTGTTCTCCACAAGAGTAGTGTGACATCTTACAGTATAAGATGACAAGCCTTAGGTATATTTTTCCAAATCAAAGCAATGCTGTTGCTTTATTAATGCTTTGGGAATTTTAATGGGTAGTTTGTAATGAAACAACAACCTTAAGGTTTTTCTCATTAAAGAAAATGGTGCTTTCAAAATAAACTTATTTTTTCCACTTTGGAGATGTATTAAGTATCTGTATTTACAAGATTAATATATTGAATCTACTTAGATTAAAATTTAGCAGTAAATTGATAACATTTTTTAAACATTCATTTGTTGGAAATCTGATTAGTGGCCTTGTGATAGTGATGCACGTATTGACTGCAGGATCTTCTTTAATTAGATTCACATTTCACATCCTAATCACATTTTAGTATTTTGGGAGGAATGTCATGATTTCAAGAGACTGTGGCTAAATAATGGAAAAAATAAATAAATAAAATAAAAAAGCTAGGAAACATGCCAGTTTGTTCTTTGGCTGCTTTATTAAACCTAACATAATATGGAAAGTAATTATTCCTTTGAATTTCTTTTTTTTTATGATGTTATAAGTATAGTTATAAGTATAGGAAGCTGGAACTGCTGTCTGGGTATATATAAATAGGATCTATCTAACCAGACTGTCTTCACAAAGACCTGAGCAACTGATTTTGAAATGTTTGGAACTCCTATTAGAACCCTCAACTTTGCAATAGATACAGAAATAAAAGCAGAAGATACTGGAAGCAAACAAAACAACTCATTTAAAGTTAATTTTAGAAAAATTCAAAGCATTTTAAACTTCATCAAGTTTTATCTGCTGCTAAGTAGCACTGTCATCCAATAAGCCATTCTTAAAAAGGAGTTTACCCCAGGTTTTCAGTGTTCTTCAGAAAATCATGTGTCTCCTTGCCCTCAGTTGACTTCAGCTTATGTTCCCTGAAACATCCTATACACCCCTTTTTCTTTCTGGTCAAGGCAAACCCAAAACCCTGTTTCATGAGTGTGATGCTCATTAAGGCCTGGAATACATAGAAATGGTATCCTTGCAGCCATGTTAAATAGAGCCTTTATGGCCCCATCTCCTTGGGTGGATGCAGGCAGACATGAACTAACTTAGCCTGTGCTCCAGGCAGGTTGGCCATGGTCCAGCGTTGGTTTGAAAGTCGCACAAGTGCATGAGCTTCTCAGCAAAGCAAGTCAACCTGGGCACAGCATCAGTACAGAGCCATGGTTCCTGAACCAGACCTAGTCAGAGTAAAGGAACTTGGACCTGTTTACACCTATCCACGTGGACCAGTTCTGAAAATCCCAGTGAGTCACCTATTCTTGTAAATTGTTTCATCTTCCACTCCCTTTGAAAATACAAAAGACCATTTCAATTGTTGTGCTTCTGTGCTGTGCCTTTTGACTTCTCTTTGTGTAAATGCAGAATGAAATACAAAGACCATCATTTGCAATGAGTCTCAGCTCTTGCAGTGCCACCATGGCACCAGATGGGAACCTGAACCGCAGGTTGGAAAGTATCTGGTAAGCTAATACGTATTTGGAGGCATAAGCCCAGTTCAAATCTCAAAGTGTAATTGTATAATTTTTGATGTATTTTAACTTCCTTTTTTCAACTCATACTAAAAATAACATGAGATATTTACGATATTTATGGTCTTTATGAGGTGTCACTGTTAATCATCACTTGGCCTCCTTCATTAAGGTGCCAGAACATTTCTGCCCTAATTCAGGTTGCAATTCACCTTGCATTTCTTCAGCACAGGACTACTCTCTTATCTAAAGCAACAACTGTCCAAAGGCCCACTCAGAATAAGGATTCCACCACAGAACAGAGTAAATCATTGCTTTTCAGGACTTAAACCACCAGGGGAGAAGAGATGCCAGCCAATTGGAAAGCCTAACATGGAAAAAAAAAAAAAAAAAAAAAAAAAAAAAAAAAAAAAAGAGGCAATGAGATGGAAGAACAACTCTAGTACTTCCTAGCTCTGGGTGCTCTTCTGAGAACTGACTCAATGTGTGGAAGAGTTAGATGATGGGTCAGTGACACCTGCAAGCAGTGCTTTGCTGTATGTGAAGGACTCATTATACTCTCATCACAGCTTGAAACCAGGGTTGCAGTCAGCATATCCCTTGCTCTTAGAAGCCTCATTCCAAGTCTTATATGGGAGAAATCAACACTTGGTATGTGAGGTGCCAAAACATTTTTGCAGCAGGGATAGAGCAGGGGATAAAAGAAATTCTTCTGCAACAACCCAACACCAAAGACTTCTTATATAAAGTTATCTCCCTTTTCCAGCTCCCAACACCTACTCAATTGCCTCACACCATCAAGCACAAAAATGCTCTTGGCTTTTCACAAACAGCATCATCCAGATTTCATGCCTTGGAAAGTCATGACCTTCAAATCCAGTCTCTGTGCAAAAGTCCAGCTGATAAAACACCCAGAGACTACAAACACTGGTTAAATATAGCCAAGGGCAGGGCAACATCACAGAGTGGACTGGTTTGCACAGTTAGGTGTGTCACTTGAGCACATGCTCTATCCAGAAAAAACATCTCAGAGCAGAGGACATAAGATGACCATAGTATTCCCACCTATGTTTTGGAAGGCACTAGCTTGGAGAGGGCAGTAAGGATGAGAATCAACTGAAAGGGAGCTTTCCCATGGCTCCCAACAGAGAGTTAACCATGTGCACACTAAGTGTGGTTGTTGAATATCTTTGGAGAGGAGCGCTAATAGGTGGCCCAATGCCTCAGGTAAGTTGCAGCCCATGAGTGCTGACATGTGGAATTCTGATTCCCATCCTCGACACAGGAATAACGTCATTACAAGCCTCAGAAACTGAGACTCCAGCCATGACAGATTTAATCTCGAGACTTTGTTGAATAAGGTGTGATGAAATAATTGACTGTTACTGTATCTTACATGCAGCGTTCCTCTTTCAAAGATTTATGCTATGAAATTGGTAAGAAACTGGCTGGAGTAACATTTCATTTAAAAACAGATTCACAGAATTAAAACCAAAAACACACCACAAAAGAAAAAAAAAAAAAAAAAAAAAAGGGTCTGAGTGCTGATACAGCCAATGCACATGGCTTTGTGAGTGCAC
This sequence comes from Aythya marila, assembly GCF_965140915.1. Lineage (NCBI taxonomy): Eukaryota > Metazoa > Chordata > Aves > Anseriformes > Anatidae > Aythya > Aythya marila. The sequence goes on from NC_139044.1 coordinate 44,771,360, forward strand.
AGATATGGGAAACTCAGTGTACGTTGTGAAAATCTGTCTGGTGTAGAGAAAAAGTGCTGACAAGACAGGACAATGAGTGAGATTTCAAAATCCTATTGTTTTTAAAGTTCTGGTAAATGGAAAAATTGCTAAATACGCAAGCACTCTGGAGAATCCACTGTTGACAACTGCTCAGTCAATATGACTGCAAGGAGCATGGATGCTTTCTAAAAAGAGAATGTGATTTTTGCAGATAAACTGATAAGCTTGCTGCTGCCTTCATCTGTTGCCTCTTTGTTGAGCTTTGCGTTAGAGGCATTTTTATTGGGAATCAGTTTGCCTTATTTTTTGTTGATTTTTCTTCAGGGCCAAACAAAACTAGGGCTCTGGTCTCCTGCAGCTACAATAACACAAAGAAAAGACATTAAGAAAAATCAAAGGATGTTTAGGAGCCACTTTCTGTGCTTGTGAATGACTGAGCAAACACATTGATATTTGTACTGTTATACTTTTTTTTTGTTTTCATGAGAGTTTAAGATTTTCCTACTAGATAAAAATCAAGCAGAACAGAAACGTACTTTTACTACCCTAGTTTTGACTTTGTTCTGTTGATTCTGGTTAGGTGACAAGGTGAAAGAAAGGCAAAATATCAGGAAAAAAAATACCTGTTAACATCCTCCAAAATTCAGAGATCCAGAGCAGGCATGTCAGTAATGAACACTATTCAATAATTTTCTTTTGTGTATCACGTACATCAAACAACAAGTGTTTAACTGTGAGAACAAGTGACAGCAGTTCAACGGCAAATGCTACTAACAACAAAAAATATTGTCTGAAGGGGTTTGGTAATGCAGCTGGGATTCTTTTAATTGATATATTCAGACACAGTAAGGTAGGTTATTATACTTTCAGCAGTAAAATTGTTACACAATCTTTTTAAAAGGAAAATAGGCTGGATGACAATACCTAGGACTTATGTGCTGCCTGCCATTTTAAAAATACTTTATCTGCATCCAGTTACCACACCCCTGCTTACTAGGTAAGCACCATCCCTTCTTTTAGAGCTTCCTTTGTTCTCAATGGTTTTTGCTGTTTATCTTCCTGTACCAACAAAAGTTAAGCAAATGAACCCCAAAAAGCAATGGTAAGGCTGTAAAGGTCCTGAATTGCCAGCCCTGTCTTTACCATTGATCTGATCTGCGTTTACAGCTTCCCAGGGAGATGGACAGGCAGGTATTTAAATGGCCTTTGCCATGCCTTGCCACACACACACACAGACACAAGGGGGTTCATCCCCAAATGTGTCACTCCTAGTGCTGCCTCTCTCTTCTCCGAAGCAGCCTGCTGCTGCTCCCATCTGCAGCAACATTTGCTTTGTGCAAGATCTCTCGTACACAAGCAAGTATGCCAGCCAGTCAGTATGCTTCCCTGATTCAGGATTTCCTATTACAAGGCTGGGGAAGAAAATAGAAGGGGACTGGTTGTGAGGGGAAGAGGGCTAAACCCCTTCTTGCTCATGACCAATGAGCTTTTCCAAAGACAAGTATTTGGTACAGAGGGCTTATGCCAAGCCTTGAGAGGTAGTTGTCCCAGCTACACCATTTCCATGTGATATTGAGTATTTTCAGCCTCTAACTCAGTCAAAAGCACCAAAAAGAATAATCTCTCCAGCAGTAATTTTGCTCTTCCACCCCCAAAATTGGACAATACTGGGGCAGAAGCCCCTGGCATTGGCAGCCCCCTCCCCAGGATCGTTTCCTGTTCTCCAGGAAGACAGGGGTAGGTGGCAGAGGAGCCTGCTGAAAGAAAACACAAAGAGCCCCCTGTCACTCTGCTCTGACCCTGTGCAGGCTCACCACCCACACTGATTTTTGCAAGCCTCCAATGCTAACTAGAGTCTCTTCCCTGACAGGGGTCTTCTGGACTCCCCTTGCCATGCGCATACCCTACGGTAATGTGTAATATGTAATGCACAGACCCCAAGTCTGGGAGGCATAGTTTGGTTATCCTCTCTGTATTCCTGCATACTAAAAGCCATTCATTTTTATCCAGTCGCCACATATAAAGCAAAATAAACACAACCTGTTCAAGCTAGCTGTGGACATATGTGAGTAATACAGATCATGGGTGTTATTCCATCAACGCAACCTGTTAAGCGCTGGAGACTATTCCAGAGCCTGTGAAAGTTAACAGGACTCTTTCCAATGTCAGACTGCATGTTTAACAATGGCTTTCAACAGTAGATTAATGAGATTAAAACAAAAAGAAACATGACTAATTATTTATATACAGCATGCTGCTCGTTTCAAAGGATCTCAATCAGTATATTTTAATTTAAATGACAGACATTCCTTTGATGTCTAATTAGAGAACAGAAGGGAAATCTATGACTCAGCAGAATATTAAGAAATTTCCTACTGAATACTAATTTTTGGTAACAAATGCATTTTCCTTTGCAGAGGTTTTCAGACAGCAACTCCTGGCCAAGTGTACTTTCTGCACCACTTAAATCCCACGTGTTAAATAGAGCATAAGTGGCTGTCAGCACAGGGGATAGCTGTGTCCTTCCTGAACTGTGAGCTGTTACTGCTCTGTGTATTTTGTTTATAAAACAAAAGGCAGAAATTTAACAGCGCTGTTCAATCATTAATTTTTTGATAGATACTTCGTTCTCAATTTGTCTGTAAGACCAGAGACATTCTCCCTTTATTTCTAGTGTAAATGGAAAGCTTGTGACATTCTGTACACACTTGTAATAAGTAATCATTGCCAACTGTCTTGTAGCAGAGGACTATAAGCAGGCTACTTTCCTGCTTATTAAAGTGTGTTCATCAAATAGTACAGCTATTAGAGTCATTAGGATTTTTCTAACTCCATAGTTATCCCTATTTCTCAGAATAAAGTAGCCATCTCTGTAAGCTTGGTTTGTGTTTCAAGAGAAGAGAGAGAGGAATTTTCAATCCAAGTCTAAGGCTCAAGAGATGGAGGCACTCCTGCCTTCATGACATCTTTCCATGCTCCACACCAACAAGCTTGGCCATCGGTGGACCACTCATCCCAGGTACCCAGGTAACATGGTGAGCTGCTTGACTGGGTGAGCTGCACCAAGCACAGCTACTTGTGTGTCTTCCTCTAGCCGGCTCAGCCTTGTGGGTGTTTGACACTGCTATCTGCACATCCAACAGGTTAAAGCCATCTGTGCTTCCCCTAATGCTTTCCTGAAGATGCTGCTTTTTGAGCTGCTCAGGTGCTGACTGCACTTCAGACATCTTTTTGCTCTAATCTGATGCTTTTGATACTAAAGATATTTCGGACAAAAAGGCAGTGCTTCAAGGGCTGTGTGAAGGCAATTTTAGACAGATCTCTCCTAAAAGCAGCTGTCTCATTGAAACTTCACATCACCAGAAGGAAGGGAACAGAGCAGGGATTCCTATGGGTCCCAGTAATGCTTGGGGGTAGGAGCAAAGGGGTGACTGATATAGAGGTTCACAGGACAGAACCTCTTAGCAAACCTAATCAAGCCCCTTTGGGATTGAGGGACCAACCGCCCATTTTCTGCCCTGGTGCAAGTTACTTAGATGACTAAATAAGTGTTTGCAGTTAGATAACCTCAGTATTTGAGATATTGGAGGTATTTCCTACAGTAAATACAAGGAAGTGCTGAACAAGGGCATACTGAAGATACTGAGGAAACCCTATCTATTGATCTTAGGTTCAAACGCTTGAACGACACCACTCCGCTTAAGTCACTTCCGCCAGCACTTTCCTTTAAAGATAGGGCATAATTGTTCTACCCTCACATCACTTTTACAATAAAACACTTTTTCCTGCTCTCATGGGCATTTTGTCCCCTCTTTCTCTTAAATCCATTCCTTTGTCGTGGGCCAGAGGAGGGATACGACCCATTTCCTCCCCACATGGTGCCTCAGCATCAGCAGCTGCAGGACCAACAGCTCTGGCTGCAGTGCCGTCCCTCCTCCCAGCCAAAATACCCCCACCCTGCCTCTGCTAAGACTCTTGAGATGGGTGGAGGATGCCCACCGTGCCCTCTTCTCCCAGGTGTTGTCAGTGGGGACCATCGCTAATTTAAACAAGCTGTTCTTACCAGAGGACGCTAGCTGGCGAGGACACAAACATAATGTGTGACATGTCCCCCAGTGCGTCACGTTTTATGGCACTGAACTGTGACCCCCTCACACGGTCGCCTTTGCCCCAGAGCCTCCCCGTGGTCTGTCCTGTTTTGACTGATGCCCTCCGGGCCCCTCTCCCCCAGGACACCCGGCACCTCTGGCAGCCATAGAGGGCATGGAGGGCTGCCTCTCCTTTCACTTGCTGCTCAGGCGACCCCTTTGACACTTCCACAAAGGGAAAAGCCAAAAGAAAAAAGGGTTTTGGCACAAATTACAAAGGGCAGGCTGAATGTCCAGCCAAAGGCAAGGCATTCCCAGCTCCCAGCCCCTGTAATTCAGGCTCTGCTTTGGGGAGGGTCAGCCAGAAGCTGGGACAAGAGGCCAGTGACAAGATGCCTGCTGCCTCCCCTGCTCCTTGCCCTCAGCGAGGTACAGCTGTTTGATCAGCTGGTAATTGCATTACCACATGTCAGGGGAGCTGGACACCAATGAGGCCCTTTATCTTCCCTGCTATTGTCCTGATCTGCTGAACTGCTTCAGCCCTCTGGGATGACTACTTTCAGGAGGTTTGAGAAAAAGAGATCAGGGCATTTGAAGGGTGGTACCATGGCAGCCTGGAGGCGAAAAGCAGAAGTGCCATGCTTGTGCATCATCATCATCACAGCAGAGCACTGGTGAAAGGGGTGATAAAAGACCAGCCACGGCCACCAAGCTATATAGAAACTGCAAACTTGTGTTGCTGGTGAGAAGAGAAATCACTTTGTTTGTATGGGAGGGACACAAGACACTGAGTTGTCTGCTGGCCAGACATTAAGAACGTAGAAATGTTCTACCTCAAATTAACTGAGTTTGAAAGACCTGGAAACTGGGTGGCATCTTCTGTTTGAACAAGGGAAAGCACATTAAACTCCAGTTCCAGCCCTTCTCTTCCCAGCTCTCCGCTGCACTGCCACCAACCATGTTCAAGGCTTAGATTTGGGGCTCATTTAAATGTTGGCCTCTTTTATTAAAAAAAATATGATCATTAAATAATGCTGCCTCTGTTCTTCTTCTGCACTCACAACCACATTGCAACCAAGTGGCAACACTATTGTTTTGCATTTCAATTGGCTTTATTGATTCTGGCAGGTGCCCTCCATCTGCCCACCAGCCTGTACAAGGATGCTGCGGATGCCATCACACACACTACTGCCAGCCCAGCTCCACCTCTGTGACAGCCAGGCTGCACAGCCCTGCAGCAGCAGATCTGGCTTCAGAGACTTTGTTTATTGATTAAACTGTCTCTTTTTCCACACGTGGAAAATGCCAAGTGCAGTCATAAGAGAAATGACAATTATGATGAGTGAGAGCTGCACTGAAGACCCATGACAATTCATCCACAAAACTGCCACTTTTCAGCGTCTGAGGCTCTGGTTTCCCTTTTCAGCAGCAGGGTTGCTTAATTAGGCTTAGATGGCATCTGCCACCCTCTAGAAGCCATCTTCAGCTGAGGATTTCCTCCTCTGTGCCACTACCTGCACTGTCCCCATGCAAGTATTGTGCAGGTTTACACTAAATTTGACAGGGAACAGGGACAGTCTGCAGCTAGACTAGGCCTTAAAGACATCTGCTCAATTGCTGTCTAAATCTGAAAGCCTCTGAGATGTCTGAATACCAAACTAATTTTTACCTTGATGGTTTTTAGCAAGCCCAGATATTTGGCTTGGAACCAATACTGCTGTCTCTGATACAGCCCCCTTCACATGAAAATGGACTGTAGGCACTCTAAAGATGAAAAAAAAAAAATCTGTCCTAAAGCCAGACAAGTGTGATTACAAAACATAAATTAAGGCGGCTTTTTCTGTACATGAAACTGAAGGGTTTGTTAATCCTCAGGATTATCCCCAAACAGAGCATGGCAGAGTCCACGGTGTGCAGCCATCCATGGCAAAGCACTTCAGGAGGGTGGAGATTAGGGCAGTTTAGGCTTTAGAGGCCTGCTGCTTGGTGAGACAGGTCTTCAGCCTTGGCAATACAACCCTTCTCCTTAGAGATGAGTCAACCCTTTTCAGATACAGCAGTGCATACAATTGTACAACGAGAAAATGACTGTCTACCATTTTCTTACCAGTTTATAGCAGGAAAGGCAGATAACTAAGACATTTAAAAGCTTATGTAGAGAGAAAGGAAAATAATGTGCCTCTCTGAGATTCAAGTGCATAGTGCGGAAATAAAAAGGTAAGTAAAAATGTCCTTGTAACATGGAAGCTGTTAATAACAGTCTATGCTAGGAGTAGCACTTCAGGATCCTGCCTAAGCAATGGTACACTAGGCTCTGTATATCACAGCACCTTTCCTTTTTTATCACAATACTCAATAACATAGACATAGGCAGAGGAGTGAGGACACCTATTGAGTGGTGATCACTGGCTGTGCCACAGCTCGTATATTCTGTTATGGATGTTAGTAGCACATAAGGTTAGAAGTGTAGAAACGGGGAATGACTTAAGAAACGCAGTTGTGGAGAAAAGTCAGTGAAGTGAAATTGGAACATCTGAAAGGATTGAAGGCAACTCAAGACAAGTGGTGATAGGAGTTAAATATTTTTATTATGGCTAAGTGAGAAAGAACAAGGATAATAAAACTTTAATTATTTTCAGAGCATAGAACAGCCAAGACACTATTCAGCACAGGGTATAGCTTGAAGTATTCGGCTGAAATAGCAAAAAGAAAACATTGGCTCAATGTCAGCCGGAAAAAAATTGAAGGGTCAGGTCTATTAGACTGCAGAGCAGCCTCCTCAGGGAAATGCGGTAAATCTATTGCCTGTTCTTTTTAAACGGTCTGGACAATGTGATGAGAAGTGCACACTAGGGAAAACAAATCTTGCCTCAGCAAAAAGAAAAAAAAAAAAAAAAAAAAAAAAAAAAAGCCCCAAAACAAAAATTCTCACTAAAATTTCTTCATTTGTAGTGGTTCTCGCTAATCTAGTTCACTTCTAAGTGTTGCAGAATGGCTTGTTGATCTTTCCCAAATTATTTTTGATTAATTTCCTGGAGCAAGGCTGGAAGTTAACTGTAAGGAGTTCACTGGTTCCTCAGACCCTGATCCATAAATGAGTGCACAACAGCAAAATGTTCAAAGTTATGGCAAAATATATTGCACTGTATCAACCTAGGCCTACAGCACACAAATACACAAAATGGTAACACACAGCTGTTACCTTATTTAGCTTCTCATTGTGTTGCCTGACAACAGTACAGCTGCACACATCCTCAGTGTCATACAGCTACTGTCAGTGATTGTGTCCTGTTCCTGTGTCATCTCAGATTTCTCCTGGCCCCTATAAAGTCACTTCCTCAGAGTCACCCAATTCAACAGACAATTTAAGCACCTCTCCATATTCCACTGAAATCAAGTTCAACACAGGGATCTGTTACATGCCTAAGTGCTTTGCCAAGATGGGAAGCTCCTTCAGAGAGAAAAATAAAAACCTAGATAGCGTCTAGCCTCTTTGACACAAATAAGTGTAAGCCTTATGAATATTTGGGATCCTCTGGCATCCAGAAAACACTTTAAAGTTGCTTGTATCATTAATAGGAAAAAAAAAAAAAAAAAAAAAAAAACTTTTAAAAATCACCAGTAAAACTTCTATGTGTTTTTGTTGTTGTTGTTGTTATTTTACTGTAAGTTTCAGAGAGCCAGTCCCAAGCTTGGCAATTTTCATTTTTTATTTTTTAAAGAGTATATATCTTCCTTTGATGCTCAGGTAGTTTTCCACCAATGAACTTGACACTTAACTGATCTTTGGCATACATTTTTGGGAAGTTAGTTATTTGATTAGATTCATATACAACAGGTTATTGCAAGGCATGCAATAATATTGAGCATATTTATGAATGCTTGGAAACATTGGATGAGTGCATATAACTCATATGTTAGAAAAGTGGAATAAAAATCCGTTCTTTCATGTAAAATGTCTTCATCATGGACAAGCTAGGATGTATCCCCTTGGAGCGCACAAATCTATTGTAATTGTGGAAAAAAAATAATTTGAACCTCCCAGATCCTTTCCTAGGGCTTTAATCTGTTAGAAGGTCATGGGGACTCAGTCCAGATTACAAGGCAAAGACAGGCTAAATCAGTAGTTAGAAACAACCTTTCTGATTAGGTTTATTGTACTTGCTTAAAAGGTTGAGAAAAATTTAGTAGTTATAGCCTACAGTTTATCTCCCACTTTGGCAACCTTGCAGGTGCAAGGTGGAAGTCTATCAATAGTCATCTGAGGGAAAAAATACATTTATTTCCACAAGAAGTGACCTGAAATTACGCCTTTTCTGTTCTCTGCAATCAAAATGCAGGGCAAAATTTATTCTCCTCCAGGCCCCCGGCACAGAATTTATTACTTGTGAAATTCACAAGAAAATACTTAATTCCATCTTCCATGCTGGCACAGTAGGCATCGGAGCTGCAAACAAGGAATGCTGATGACCCTAGCAGGGACTTGCCATTGACTGCGCTGTCTTTTGGGATCAGCTGTGCACATATTAATGTAGACCTGGAAAAAAAAAAAACACTCACCTTTATGGGTTTCATGGGCTCCTTTACTTGCAGAAACACCTTTATCCTCAAGTTCTTTTCCATGACACACAAATTTTACTGTTTTCTTACTCTTCCACCTTTTGAAGTATAAGGCAGTCCTGCACTGATATTTTCACCTGGACAAAACCCAAGAGCCTGTAATACTCAAGAGATTTTGTCTGTTTCCTCCATGCATAGATCCCTGTATAGATTTTTAGAGTGGTTGCCCATCACAATGTTTATAATACTGAGGGCTGATTATAGCTCTCAGCCTTACTGTTGTCAGCTTGTGATCTTTTCAGAATTAAGCAGAAGAAAAAAATCATTTGGATCAGTCCAAGACACTGTTTGATTAGCTCATTTTCAAACTATTGAACCACCTCATAATATTTCAT